>NC_086226.1:4092718-5292718 GCF_035770615.1 Melospiza melodia melodia
TTTTGTCTCTAATGCCTTAAAAATCCTCAGCTCTCCTTAGCTGCTAACAATGCTGCCTGCCTATATCTTTGATAAGTGCAGTAATACCAAATAGATGATCTGTGTAACAGGACACGACAGCAGCCTCGAAAAAGGCAGAAAGGAAAGCAAATAAAGACCAAGCATTCTCCCACCTTTCAGTCCCAATTTCTGATCCTGGGGTTTAGCTTTGTTATTTCTTCTAATCTGTTTGAAGAAACCACTCCTGGGCAGGGCATCCTTATTGCAAGGATCATTAATTTGAAGAGAGGCGAACGAAAAATAGGGAATTTGTATTTCAGTCACAAAATGGATCAAAGGAGACTTTCCTAGGGCAAGGTGCTGTTGTCAAGATTGTCCTGAAGAAAGGAAAATCATTACAGAGGATTATCTATAACAGTGTTCTCAACCTTTCTTTCAGCTTCTCTAGCCCAAGGCAGAAATACAGTGTGACTGATTATGATTACCACACACGCACACAAGGACTCGCTCTTCCACAGTTACATTTTTGCACTTGTCTTTAGTGTGACGTATTCCCAAAAATAAACCTGCCACGTACACATTCACTCACATATGCTCAAACTTAATATATGGTGATTACTTTTATAATAATTACAGCAGTAGTAATAATAGTAGCAACGACAACAAAACAACAACAGTAATCATCATCATCATCTTCATTTTTTTGAGGTCTCAGTGTGACTCAAAACACAGGGAAAAATAAATGCTCTGTTTGCAGGATTATGTGGCAGGAGATTTGTTCCATATTTCTTCCTCAGTTACTGCTCACTGGAGCTTCTCAAAGGTCACCATTTTAAGTTGATTTTTTCTGGTGAAACATTGATCCTTTCACTACCAATTATCCCTAGATGAGACATGACTGGTGAAAACACATCTTTTATTAACTTGGAGCAGATTTGGAGCTTGCTTGGGTAGTGGGACCCTACCAACACCTACAGTGCCCAATGATGGGTCCCGTTCTCAAGGCTCCATAACTCTGCAGCAGTTTGCACCTGTGAAACTAAATCTGCTTTCTCCCCTGAGACCCACCTGGCCTGGCACTGCTGCCCACTGGGAACAGTGTTTTGTCATGCTGCATGTGAATTCCTGAGATAAACTGTCCTGGATTAAAGACATGCAGGAAGCATGCCAGAAATTGACTACTATGATTTAAACACAATTGAATGCACCACAGTACTCAGGACTATATTGTGACCCTGTTTAGATTTTCTAGGGTTTGTGCAGCTCCTGGGACAGAGCATCTTGTTAAGATGATGGAAAAAAGGTGCTTCTATGGTCTTGCCCTTTGTGGCAGGTGTAAAAATCCTATTATTATAATAATGAGATTGACCACTGCCCAATTTGAGGCGCAAATAAGAAGACCACAACAGAAATTTTACAAAGAATATATTTCATTGCAGAGGATTCAGGATTTGTTTTCATAGCATGTCAGCCTCAACTCAAAAGATGTTGGAGGTGATGTTATGGTCATCCATAACAATAATCTCATGCACTGATCTCAATGTTAGACATGAAAGAGATGAAATCACATGTAGGACAGGAAAAGAGAAGTCTTATTTCTTATTTTCTATCCTGTGCACTAGGTTGGTGCAGGAGGGCAGCAAAGGGTTTTTCCTTACTTATTTTTCAATTATTAGCATTGGCATAATGGTACCTTCCTCAGAGTCATTGTATAAATATGTTACCTATAGATTAATTTTATCTCCTTTGCTAGATGTTTTGAGTGATAGGGAAGAGTTTTTTTTATGGCACATTTTTATGACATGTCTTAAATAGATCCTAGGTCACACTCCAGAGAAAAGAATTTCCTCCTAAAATTATCATCAAGAAGAAATGCAAAGAAAAGTGAGGTTATCAACTTCCAGGCTCACTAAGAAAAGGAAAAAATTGCTAACAAAAAAATCAAGTGACAAAAATTCAAGGATATATAACACAAAAAAATGTATTAGGATCAGAGAGCTGCAATGTGTTCCCTGTGAAGAAAGGCTGAGAGAGTTGGAGTTGTTCAGCCCGAGGAAGACAAAGCTCTGGGAATACCTTGTAGTGGTCTTTTAATAATTAAAGGAGCATTATAAGAAGGTTGGGCAGAGACATTTTAGCAAGGCCTAAAGTAATGAAACAAGGGGAAGTGATTCTGAACTAAAAGAAGGGATGTATATATTGCATGTATATTGGATATATAGTGGATATATTTTGGATATATATTGGATACATACTGGATATAAGTAAAAAATTCTTGACAGTGAGAGTGATGAGGCTCTGGCACGGCTGCCCAGAGAAGTTGTGGATTCTCCATCCCTGTAAGTATTCAGGGCCAGGAGCAACCTGGGATAGTGGAAGGTGTCCCTGCCCATGGCAGGGGTGGAACAAGGTGATCCCATCCAACTCAAACTGGGAATTCTGTGATTCTGTAAACCCTAACATGACACACCATAATATAAGTGCATTTTCCCAGACAAACACAAAGTTTTACACTATCAAATATTACAACTGGATCACAGAAACGCTGAGAATTGGTTGTGTTCTGCCGTGGATCAGGGAGCTCTGTGTTTAGGGCAGAGCTTAAAACACCTTTCTAGCCCTCCCGTGGTACGAATCCCCTCTGGAGAGGTGCTATCCTCGAGATGAAAAAGGCAGAATGAAATGAAGTTGCCATCACAGCATGCTTGAGAGAGCTCGGTTCACTGGGATTACAGACGTGACACACTTGTGTGTTTCTCTTGGAAGGCAGACAGCTGCGCATTGCCATAGAGGCACAGCAGATGCCAAATGCCAATTGCTAAACCCTAGTGGTTACTTTAATTGCCCCTCTCCACCAGTTTGAGATTTTGCAATGGTAGGAAAGCCACAGAGGTTGCTGTCACTCAAGTTCTCTGAACCTACAGTTCCGAGAGGAAAAGAATAAAAAATGAATGTAGTAAAAAAGGATGCAAAAAAAAGAACCAAGAAAAAAACCCAAATAAACAAACAGAAATCCACAGGCTTGTGACAAGCTCGTAAACAAGGATATAAAGGGAAGGGAGAAAAGGAGCTGATTCAGTTGCAGATTTGAGGTTTTACCTGAAAGTTTCATAAGGTAAGCATCAGTGTTTTAAGAGAGACAGGATCCTCAGCAGCACAGTTACAGCATGATGGACTCTGACATTTTGCAAAACTGTAAAATGTGTCAGTAGCTTTAACAAGCAGGAATGCTTTGACCTCCTGAGGTTCCTGTCCAATTTAGCCATTGCAACTCTTCGATTCCTACAATTAATGGCTACATTCAGCTGAGGGAGGGAGGGAAAAGGGTGACAGGAAATGTCGCCTCAAAGCCAAGACAGAATTCTTTTTCTGGTTTTTTTTCTGCTCTAGCTCCATTGTCAGATTTTCCCTCCTAATTCTTCACTGTGTGTTAGATATTTTCACTGCTTTAATTTTCCCTTGGCACCTATATTTGCAAGTCCCTTGCTCTGTAAATATGCATTAATGGAGTAATTCCAAGGGATTCTGATCCTTTGACTAAACAATCATAAGGTTATTTTGCAGACTTTTTATTTTACATATGCTAGCACTAACACAGCACCCACACTAGACAGGTTGTTTTGTTATTTCTTCCATTTTGAGGATAATCCTGCTCCGTCTGCAATTTAGGGATCACTGCTTTTCTCCAGAGGAAAAAAGTCACTTTGAGACCTTGCACATCCAAAAGCAAGAGCAAACACATGGGGAGCTTAGGCCATGCTTAGAGGATGAGTATTGCCAGCTTTTAGTAAGAAGGTGCCAATTTAAGAGAGCACTACAGGGTCATTTATTTTCCTCACATTGATACGAAACAGACAAGATATTATAAAAACAAAAGAATGCTCGTTTCCATGAGATCAGGAGAGGAAAAGCTCTCCAAGAGGCTTCAAGTTTTAGAAGAGAGCCTGTTGGTCAAACAAACCCCTCATACAGAGTTTCACTCCTGTTCAGTTACGTGCAATAAAATGGAGCTCTCACCTAGGGATCAAAACAAGATTTATCAACCAGATTTTCCCCCTGGCAGTGCAGGATACCACACATTTGTTCCAGATTTGTCCCAAAAACAAAGACAATTATTAGTCATGTATTTGCTGCTCCAGTGTGCTCCTAATGCACATTTTTCCTGGGGTTTTCCAGGTATAAGCAGAAAGATTCAGCAGTGGAATTCCCTTCCCTGGGATGCTGTAGATGTAAAAAGCTGGCAAGGAATCAGGAGGAGACTGGACAAGTTTGCAAGAAGAAGATATGAGCCAAACAGTAAATGTAAGGAAAGAATTCCTGTCATAGAAAGGTTCAGTATCCTGTTAATAAATATCTGGAAGAGAGATCTGGGCTGGAATAACACACACACATGCTCTGACACTTCACTTCTTCATTTGCATCCAGATCTGACTGGTGTTGGAGATATTAGAAGGAGCTCTTGGAGTCACTGCAGCTGGTCTCACCTTTTTATGTTCTCAGAGATCCTCAAACGTGCTCTTTCGAAAAGTCACTCTCCTTTCCCTAAGTAAGGACTGGAGGCATGTAGAGAGTGGAGATGCCCCTGAGATTGCTTCAGGTGTCATGACAGGGAAGAGGAATTGCATGGGGAAAATTAACAACAGAAAAAAAAATAAGATTAAAAACACATTAAAAGCCTGGGAACGGTGCAAAAGAATTGAGAGGGGAGATGTAAATGAGGGCACATGGAACTTGTAGCTGAGCACAAGTTCTAGAAAGAAAGGAAATCAGTCTAATGTCAAATGTCAGGCTTATACTTCCAGATTCACTTAAATTATTGTTTCCCAAAACATTCGCAGATATATATCTTTTACTTTGAAGGGTCCTCATAACTCAGTGAGATAGATTAGAAGATCATAAATGCTTGGAGGATGGGGCTGTACCTCCCAGTTTGCTCATAGAAGAGTTAGCAATAGGGATCATTTCTCAATGTGAGCAATTCCTAGTACACACATTATTACATTCTTTTTGTCATGTTCTCCTGTCAGCCTTGCAGGTACTTTTCTCTCAGAAAATCTGCACATTAACACCTTCCATATCCTACCCTGTAAGACAAAACAGTAGCAAAAGTATCCCTTAAAAAATTCCACTCTTTCTTTTACCTGAATATGGATGCTAAAATTCAGTTCATTTCTCATCTGTGGGTCTCCATCTCTGCACAGAAAGTGATTCTTGGGGCCAGACTGCATTTATTCAAATATATATAGGTGGCAGCTAGAGATGAGGTTGACTCCAGTATTCACTCAGTCACTGCGAGAAAACAATTTTTCAACGTCTTGGAGTAAAATGCCTTACCTGTGAGTCTTCACACCAATTCTATTTTCTCGGAATAAATATGTGAGAAAATAGTAATTTCATTTTTCCTTCCAGCTCGTCCCTGATCATGAAATCTTTCTACTGCCACAGAGTAGTGCTGGTTAATTTTCAGCAGTTTGGTATAAATATCATATGAATAGAACTACAGGATGAACAAGATGCTGACAGCTGAAATCCTTCTATTTTGTCCATTTCTGTCCAATTACAAAGAAATCAATATCCTTCTTCTCAGAGCTGGAGAGTAGTTTCAGAATATAATATATAAATAATTAAAATTATACCTAAAATGGTGGGGGGTTGTTTAATGTATTGTGGTTTTTTCAATATATGAATTGGTATTTATTCTTTACTAGTTCATGCTATTCCATAAAAGGAAGCCCCAAAAATATGACTGCATTAATAATTTACAATATATTTTATTATTACAAGGCATATTAAAGGCAAATGCTAGGAGTTATGATATAACCCTTGCAAGAGAAATAAGTATCACAGAACTGATCCCACAGATGGGGAAATTAGGATATGAAGGATATATGGGCTATATTGTGGGCACATAAATTGTTCTGTGTCACACACCCTGAACAAACTCTCTGAAGGAGGTATTTGAAGCTCTAGGGTTTCTGGCATGGAACCTGAGTGAAATTTGGATGGTCTGCACATATCCCAAACTACTTCCTCAAAATCCTGAGGGGAATCCAAGGTACAATTTGCCAATATGTAGGTTTTTAACCAATGGGAATGCTAGAAAAGTGTTTTCCATTTAGAAACCTAAAACAATTCCTGAATATTGCGTGTATTGCATTAATTTTACAGTTTAAGCTTATTTTTATACTTTCCCTAGGTTATTACTAGGTACATAGAAATTTGACAATTCTCCATTTCTGTTTCCTGATTAATCTTTCCATGTGACACTCACAGTGCTGTGCCTGTCTTGTGTCCTGTTTCACAGACAGCAGGTGGATCCTAACAGGGAATGGTTCCTTTCATGTTTACAAAAAATAAAAAATGTATATATACATATATACTTAGGTTTGCCATGTTCTTTCTTTCAGCTGAGCTTCACCTTTCCTAACTCAGCCGTATAAAAATTAGTTATTTCATTAAGGTAGCCACCTAAATTTCCTCTCTAATGAAAGGAGAGGAAAAAGGTCTCTGCAGAGAATGATTCATCATGCACATGTTAAACATCTATTTTAGGGCAGGATTAATTCCTCTCTGGTGATACCATGCTCTCTCCCTTGACTGTGGAAACAGTTTAAATAATGGGTTATGACCAGAAACACATAGTTTTAACAGGATAGAGTTGGACAAGATAAATGCTGGTCAATTTTCTTCTTTAAAATTTTTTTCATCATTGTGCGAAGAACTATATGAGCTTAGTTAAAAACAAAGCTATAATTTAACATTTGTTACAAAACAAATATCACAAAAAGCATGAATTATTTGCACAGGAAGCATTGGTGATGCAGTACGTGTGTCATTCAGGAATCAATGAATTTTGTATTCTGAATTTTAAAGACCTAGGAAAAAAAATGCCATAATATTGTCAACTGAAGTTTAATAGGAAGAAGCTTCTTCCTTTTCATATTCTTCGTGGACACAAAAGAAAGTAATTGTTGGCAGGGGGTGAAATGCTAAGAATTTGTCTCTCATCCTTACTTACATCATTCTTTAAAATCCACCTTTCTCTCAAACTTTCTGAAGGCCATGGGTTTCACGTGCACTTTTCATGAAACGTTATTAACAAAGGAGAAGTCTCTGTTTTGATTGCCTACAGGCATCCTGACATTTGAAGTCAGCTATCCAGCTCTGTCATTCAGGTTTACACATATCCACAGACTGCAGCGTTTCAGGAAAAAAAAAAAAAATAAATAGGTTGCACACCATGAGAACAATAGGGGGGAGAAAAAAAGATAACATTCATGTGAAGCTTTAATTAATGTTAAGCCAATGCTGGCTTGTAGGAAATGTCAAGTTCCACTGGATAAATCAGGGCTGCTTCTTGGTTTTGCAACTCATCATGTTCTGTGTTCAATAAGATGCCAGGCTGCTTATTTTGAGTGTCATTTATGTGCAGTGTTTTTCATGTGGTCTTAGAATAAGGTGCCGAAGTTGTCTGGTTCCCCACTTTATTCTACGATCAATAATGCATTAGCCTAGCAAAATATTTGCTCCTGTTATTACTCTTGAGGTTATGAAATTAAATATATATAACTGAAAAATACAGTAAGTATATAGGAAATAAATCTTTCTCTGGTCTTCCCTTCCCTGTAGTCATTCACAAGGCAACTCCCTTAGTTATAAGAACAGCTCTTGACTTTTAAAATGCATTCACCAAAAAAAGACTTCATTAAACTTGCTCAGCTTGATTTGCCTGCCTCTGTGAGCTTAAAAGCCCATCAGTGCATAAACCTTTAGGTTTATTCTATTCCTCACTCTGATAGTGCAGCTTTGTACCAAAAGAGCTCTGCTGAATTCAACACTCACATCAGAAGCTTCATGTTCTTAATAATATTCTTATTGTATGATATATATTTTAGGTTATAACTTCAACATAGAGGGATATAGAAGCCCTAATTTTTCTTTTTCAGGAGAGAGAGCTTGGGGAAAATAACTTTGAACCTGGATTCAGACTTGATAACTGCCCATGACAAGCATTGTGCTGCTGGGTTTGCCAACATACTTGCTAGGGGAGGCCCTCACTGAGTGTGCTGTTGTGTTATTGCAAACCCTTGCAGCACATTTTGTTCATTTTTTTCTTTCTCCTCCTCATTTCTTAGTTCTGTTTTCCCCCAGATCCTTTTTTCCAAAGCCTTGGGAAGCCCCCTGTGATCATTCTCCAGTGATGGAGCAGCTGAGGAGAAAGGCAGCCCCAGATGTGGATGCTGACAGAGAAGAGCTCAGAAAACACTGAAAACACTGGAAACTCAGAAAACACTGGAATTGTGGATTCTATCAGTCTTTCTCAGCTTCACAGATGTTACAGGATAAGCTTATCTGCCCTCAAGCTGTCTCTCACCTGCCAGTATGAGGCACAAAGGCTTTGCATGTTCCAGGTGTTTGGAAAGTTGTGGGAATGACTAATCATTTGGTTCATCACGTAGGCACAAAAGCTTGGAATAAATAACAATAATAAAAAAGACCCAAACATTTTTGAAATATTTCCCACATTGCCTCTCTTTTGTAACTGGGAAGAATGAAAAAAAACCTTCCATACTTAAGGAGAAGTCTTGTTCTGTACAATATAAGATTATACATATACATATACATATATATTATTGTATATAAGAATTGATGTGATAATTAATATAAATTATTATTATTGATTTTATATAATTAATACTTACAATCAATAAATTGCAAATATTAATTATGTGCATTTATCTTCTAAACTGCCTATTTCGGACAGTTTTCTAAATAAATAACTGCATTTTGAAATATAGAAGTGGCATCCTCAAAAAAATTTTTGCTGTCCTATTTTGTTCATTTTCCTGTTCATAATCTTTGAAAAATTAGACTGATGATCTTCAAGCTGCCAGAAAATAAGCTGAAAATATTTTAAAAACAAATATTTCTGTTATTTATGCCTGAAACCCTTTTTTCTGTGCTAACCAAATCCTAGAGTCACACAAACATCAGAACGTGATTATTTTAGATGGAATTGCCTGAATTTCCTTCTCTGTTGATGCCTTTCTGTATCAAGCATGTTTAACCTGTTCAATTTCTTCCCAGACACTTACTCATGACTGTAGAGAGAAGTTTGGTTTGATGAGTTGCTGCTGTAAGCTCACCCTGGTTTTGCCCTGCTATCTGATATTAATGAGTGTGGATGACAAGGAGGATTGGTGTTGGGTGTACACACACATCTGTAATGGTCAGAAGACAATCAGGGGGATAATTAGATTGTAACAGCAATGCATAATTAATGCAAGGTAATGGGACAGATCCCAATCAGTTGTGGCAGTGGTAAATCCAAGGTAACCCTATTAATGTCGAGGACAGTTGTTTGCATATGTTGTACATTGATTTAACTGGTGTTTGATTCAGGCTCATTAAGTGACACATTTTTCACTCGTATTGTTTGGATGGGCAGACTGTGGATGATCACCCTCAGCTTGAATGGCACTGTATATTAACTGTTTTAGGACATGTGAATTAAACTCTGATCACTCCCCTAACCAGAAGTGCAAGCCACGCCCATGCTGAATTCCAGGTTCCTTAAAGACAGCAGAATCCACAGAATGTTTATCAACAGCTGTGGGGACATTAGGGTTTTAAAACAGTCCCTAATCAAAACAAGGAATGATGTTTCATGTAACAGCACGCAGTTTTTGCTAATTTGTTTGTTTTGCTATTTATATCAGCAGCAAAGAAAATGTCATTTAAAAGGCAAAGAGCTTTTAATGGGAATGGTCAAAACTGTGCTCTGCAGCAATGTATTGGTATTCTATATAACTATATATATCTATATAGTTATATATATCTATAGATATATAGATATAGATACCTATATAACTCCATATATGTCAGTATTCCATATAATAGAATGGCGTCCCATAATTCATTCTAAGGGAAATGGTGATGGAGAATGAGAGGAAGCTCACTTCAGATGAGTCCATGGAGCAGCTCAGGTAAAAAGGGATCTCTGGAGATTATCTTATCCAACTGCCCAGTAAAGCAGGTTGCACATGAGGCAGAAATTCAGGTGTTCCTTGGCTATCTCTCGAGCAGGATGCTCTGTACCCTCCCTGCGCAGCCTGTGCCAGTGCTCTGTGACCCTCTCAGCCAGGAAGGTGGATCTCTGTGCTGGTGCCAGGGTTCTGTGTGACAGCTGAGAGAGCCCAGACACCTGGCCTGGCTCAGACAGAGCTTCCAGCCCTGCCTGCTCGCTGAAACCATTTCCCCTTGTTGTGTGACACACAGAGAGCCAGCCCAGCCACGCGCAGCCAGGTGCATCACTGCGAGCCACCACTCCTGCACGGAAATGCAGGCTTAGGGGGTTTGATGCAGCTGTCCTGAGTTTTGGTTGGGATTTTGCTTATTTGTTGTTGTTTTGTTGTTGGTTTTATTGTTTGGTTTGGATGTTTTTTGTTTTTTGGGGTTTTGGGGTTTTTTTGTGTTTGTTTTTTGTTTGTTTTTCTGTTTTGTTGTTGGTTTTAGTTTTTGGGGTTTTTTTTCTTTTTTTTTTTTGTGTATTTGTTTTTTGGGTGGTTTTGGGGTTTGGTTTTTTTTTGGGGGGGGGTTTCTGAGGGTATTTGTTTGTTTTTTGTGAATTGGTTTTTTTGGGTTTTGTTTTTGTGGGGTTTTGCTCTTTGTTTTTTGTGGGTGTTTTTTTTTTGGGGGGGGGGGAGGGGTTTGTTTTGTTTTTGGGTTTTTTTGTGGCTTTTTTTGTTTTTTTTTTTTTTTCTTTTTAGGTGGTGTCCTTACAGGTCTGGAGCACACAGCAAGGACAGGAATTCCTCTTAGGCTCCAGAACATGGTGACTGCATGCAGGCTGGGACACAGCCCCTCAATGGCCTGTCTGTGCCAAAGCACATCTCAAGCTCAAGGGGGATTTTAGAGCAGTCAGGCTTTATTATTACAGACAGTATTAGTGTAAGTATTGTACAGCATGAAGTGATGGAATTGGTATTCCAGTGGCCAGCCCAGATGTACTCTGAGCTGATGTAAAACAAACAATGAGAATTTCTCGATACAAAGAGTGACTCAAAGCCCAATTAAGTTAACAGAGAGGCTCTTTTGATTTCCTTCTGTCAGAAACAAGCTCTTTTTTTTAATACTATTATTATGTACAGTGAATTTTCACTGTACATAATAATAACACCCAGTGGCTCATCTCAATATAATTTTCAAAGAGAATGGGAGATGCTGTCTCACAGAAGGGTTGCAGAGGTTAGTGCCTGTCTGCTGCACATCTGGATGCTGCAGTGATGGTCATTATGGAAGAGTCAGCCATAAAGAGCTGAAAAGTTGTGGAGGGTTTGGATAGTGTGAGGTAAATAAACCCTAGGCAGGCATGAGGGAAAGTGTGGAGGGAAAGTGTGGTATGGAGGTATAACACATGTCCTACTCCCCCAGTTTGTGAAACTGATCAATGCCTGTGGACCAAAAACCTCTTAAAGACTAGAATAATAGAGACTACCTGATCGTGCAACATCAGGAGAAAAAAAAGAAAAGAAAAATCAGAACAGAATGGAATTAGAGCAGAATGAAATTTCTAATTAAATTAGAACAGAAACTTTGCAACATTTAATGATTTCATGGTGTTTATTTTCCCAGTTCAAGGCATAAATCTGAAGGCTGGAACTGAATTTTTTATTGAAAGGTGATGGTACCTCAGGAGATGGGATTTTGGCAGCTTTTCCCCCATGTCAGTGTGCTGCCTCTTCTTTGTTTTATCTTAAAAAAGCTGAGCTCCTGTGTAGGATTTTACTGGCTTCCTGGTGTACTTCTCCCCTAGACTTTTTGTGTCTTTTCATGGCAATATAATTTAGCTTCCAGTACTTTTTAAGTGTTTTGGCAATTCTGCCACTTCCGCAACCTCTGTAGCATTTATTGGGGTTGTTTGCTTGGGTCATAGAGAGAATAAAAGACATTTATTTTATCCTTTTTTTTTCACTCCTTATTTCTGCTTTCACATGCCTTTATATTTCTCCTTTGTGTATTTATATTAATTTTTAAAATATTTTTTCTTTTGTCTCTTTTTTCCCCACTCTATGCCTTTAACCACTTTTTCTGTTTTACATGCAAATCAGCATTATTTCCCTTGAATTATTCTCTATTCTTACAACGAAAAAAGTATTGCTTTTTAGCAAGAAGGTGATCTTTTGCTTCCCATATTTTTAATTCACTTTTCAGATTTCTAATTGCTAGTGTTTCCAGGACCTTGACAGCTGTTTGACAACACTGTCTACCTCTAGTCATACTTTAACCATTATGATAAACCACAAAGGAAGCTTGGTTTCTCTAGAGAAAATTCACTCTTGCATCTCATGTTAAATCTGCAGGTCTAATATGATATGCAGAAAACCAAATCTGAAGCTTTCTCATTATTATTTAAGCATGGCAATCATCTTCACTGTTTCATCTACAAAGTCACACACTGAGGACTTTGTTTACCTTCAGAAGCATGATGCCAGTTCCAATGTCACTGTGTGGGGATTTTTTTCCCTTTGAGAAATGCCTATAAATTTAAATGTCTCTACTAAATTTCTGAGGTTGTTCTCAATGATGTAAATAATTTAATTCCTCCCAAACACTGGGCTCTAACACATGTGTCAGAAGATATTTCAAGAATAAGGTGGGCCAACTGAGATCAGATGGACCTTTTTAATATTAATTTCACAGCCAGAATATTTACTGGACAAAATATCCCTTGAAGATATTTTGAGAATATTTTGAGAACTCACTTTATTTTGGCTTAGCAGAATGACATAAAACCTGTAAGATATCTGTAAGATCAGGACTCTAGAATTTTGACTCCTGAGTGGGACGTATAAAATAACCTTGTCCTATTTGTTTGTGAACCTTGCATTTGATTGAAGTTTAGCTTTATAAAATTTTAATAATAATAATCCAAAAAAATTTTGAATTAAAATTACACAGCTTGAAAATAGAGGGCATCAAAAATTTATGGTGGTACCATAGTGAAAAATTAAGGTTACAGAATGTCTACCTTATCTTCCCCAACTGATATGTGAGAAAAAATTGAAATAAAAGGAAAAAAAATAATTAATTTCTACTCTATTTAGCAAAATTTGGAGGAATTCAGCCTTCAAGCCAAGCATTGAACCTTTGTCCTCTCTCCTCCCCACATTGCTTGCTCAACTCCACATTGCTGACTTGAATTGCTTCCAAATAGGCTGGGAAATTTACAGCTGCTATTACAGGTCATGTAATACAGGTTAAACCTGTGTTTACAGCCCAATAATTTCCCTGTGTCTTTAAACGAGCTATGAAGTATTTTGTAATGCAGATTGTCTGGTTTTTTTATTTGCCTGTAAAAGCGGTGAAGGGAAGCTACAAAAACTCTGTGCTCCCTTGTCACAGAGGACAGCCCTGCTGCTGTGCTGCACTGAGCCTGGAGAGCCAGGACTATTAAATTATTGCAAACTCCAAGGAGCTGCAGGTGCCAGAATTAGCAAAGGAAATATCCAACTGGCCTGAGTGGGCCAGAAAAAGGCAACTGAACAGTAATTCAGGATTTTTAGGCAAATTTGCCATTGTCTAAGTCAGGGGAAACAACCTTTAAGTTTAACCTTTAACCTCTTCTCTTCTGATCTTGGGGATAACCAGAATTAAACTGCACTCAACACATCCATCAGTCTTGCTGATACACTTTCATTATATTATTATTATAGTCATGTATGAGAATAATCTGATGACCATTGAGATTTCCTGGTTCTTGAAGCAGAAAAAGGAGTAAGCCACAGAAATCATATGTGCTCATATTTCTTTGTGCCAAAATAAATGCGAGAGGAGTAGAGCATGAAAGGATAAATGTGCAAAGAAATTTTGAAGCTGAAAAGGAGAAATGTCAACACGGCTCGTAAGCATTGTAATGTTCAGAGATGGGGCAAGTAATCTGTTTTGCCTGGATGCTCATCCTGGTTCGGATGTGATTCATTGCCTTTGATTTCTCATGGATTTGATTTAACAGGCAAGAGGTCACTTGGGATGGGGTCTGTCCTGTGTTTGTACCAACAGCACCCTGGAATCCCAGCTGTGGACCGGGACCCTGTTATGAGAACTTCTGTGCAAACATAATGATAAAAATATTTATGGCAACTATTATTCAAATCAAGGAAGATAACTCATTGGTGAGTTGTATCTGAGCCAAATATTAAGGATCTTTTTTACCAGTTCATGTTCAGAAACACATGAATGACATCAGATTTTTGACTTCAGAGTTAAGCAATACAAATGCTGAGCATGTGAATTACTTTTAGCCCATTTATTTAATATATTTTCTTTGGTTTCAGTTTGTAAAGAATCTAGACCTGGAGGAATCATAAACTGAAACATTATCACTATAATTCTTTGGACCCCAGCAGTGATTATAAAATGAGCTCATCAAATAATCATTTGCAAGCCTTTATTAGCCAGGATGTATTTCCTTTGTCAATTTTGTAAGCATGCTCTGTAGCATTTGGAAGTGCTACAGTTTGCAAGTAATTCCTTGCTGGATATTTTTTTTTAGCTTTGTGAAAAAAGCAAGCTCAATGAGGCATTTCATTATGACTTCAATAATGCACAGTCAGCAAAGCTTTCATGTATCTTGATTGTTGATAGCCACTGATGAAATAGGAAGAGACAAAGTTTTTCAGGTGGAAACCTGTACAGGCACAAGCCACTCCAGCTAAGCAGCACGTCTGTGCACATTTGAGTCTCAGGCAGAAAAGACAGTGGGGAGGAAGGGAATCAACACCTATTAAATTTGGATAGGGACAGAAAGAGTGGCCTTTGTTGACTGACAGACAAGGTTGTGTGGCTGAACAATAATTTGAAGGCCTGAATTATTCATGTCCACTTCAAGGTAAAAGGGTTTAACCTGGTGATATCATCGTGTTGCAGTATTTCACTAAGGCAAGAAGGGTTATTCATGACTTTTATTTTACTTCATTCATGTCTTATACATGAAATTAGAGAAGGGATTGGGAATAGTGGCTAATTTTTAGAGAAAAAAATATATGTGCATATATTAAGGTCCAAGAACAATTTGTAATTTAAAATGAAAGAGCAAACTGCTTACAAAAGGTCCTGACAGCTGAAATTCAGACTTCTCATTTACCATGCTCTACTCACCAGAAACGTCCTTCTGTGTAAATTTTAAATAGAGAGAGTAAAGGCTGGCATACTACTGAGATTCCAGCCTTTATTTGAAAATAAAGGTTAGTGTTTCTTTTTTTTTTTTCTTTCAATAAAAGTTGTATTTCTTTGCTGTCAAGAAATAAAAACACAATACAATTCTGGTCTATTCTGCACTGGAGCAGTCTCACCTCAAGTCCTGTGAGCAGTTTTGGGTACCCCAACATAAAAACTGACACAAAGCTGTTAAGAGGGTCCAAAGGAGGCCACGAGGATGGTGAAGAATCTGGAAGGGAAGCTGTGTGAGGAGTGGTTGAGGTCAGCCTGGAGAAGAGGAGATGAGGGGAGACCTCAGATGTCTTCAACATCCTCATAAGGGGAAGAGGAGGGGCAGGCTCTGATCTCTTCACTCTGGTGACCAGCGACAGGACCCAAGAGAATGGCCTGAGGCTGAGTCAGGGGAGGTTCAGGTTGGATTTCAGGTAAAGGTTTTTTACCCAGAGGGTGTTTGGGCACTGAAAAGGCTTCCCAGGGTGGTGGTCACAGCACCAAGCCTGTCTGAAATCAAGAAGTGTTTGGACAATGCTCTCAGAACCATGGGGTGACTCCTGGGTATGGTCCTGTGCTGGGCGAGGAGTTGGACTGGCTGATCCTGATGGGTCCCTTCCAACTCAGAACATTCTATGATTCTGTAATTCTGTGTGTCCTACCATCTGTTACAACTTCCTGATTTGGCCTTCTAAATTGTTCATTGATTGTGATGAAGAGTTCATGGACTATCCAAAATCATCATACAGCTAATTGCTACAGAAAGAATCAATGAAACAGCCTACACATACATACAGATAACAATGCACTTTAGAGTGTCCAGCCATGGTCAAGATCCTTTTTTTTTTTTTTTTTTTTTTCTGTTAGCATCAAACAATTAATTGATTAATTAATTTAAATTGGGATGATATTCATTCACTCCTAACTCCGGGTAAAGGGACCTAAGAGAATGAACTTAATTGGAGATGCTGGTATGGAACTGTAGCCTTAGACAAAACCTGAAGATTTCTTACTAAATCACCTTCCTCCCCTTATGAAGTGCATTAAACTCCATTTTCTGTTAGGAAATCCTTTACTAGTTCCATTTTCCCTTTAGTTCACAGTATTCTGGGTTATTAATGTCACAGGGAGTGTTGGTACCCCTGAAGCAGGAGTCAACTGTTGGATATATCTGTTTCTGTATTGTGGATCCTTTTCTTTGAATTTCTGGTCCCATTGGGGCTCCAAGGGGCTTTGTGGTGCCTCAAGGGGTTGAGTTATGGACATATTTAAGGGGATGTAAGGATTGTCTGGGGCAGGGGCCGTTTACAGCAGCCATCAACCGTTGCCTGTTGCAGACATCTTTTTATGAAAATCCTTTCCTTGGGATTTTTCCTCCTGAGAAGCTGAGAGGCCTCAGGAACAAAATGTAAACAATGATTATCTGCAGCTGTGGAATGCAACAGGTGCATCTGTGATTGGTCTGATGTGCTTGTTTGTAATTAATGGCCAATCACAGCAGAGCTGACTTGGACAGAGAGTCTGAGGCAGCTGCCTTTGTTATGATTCTTTCTGATTCTATTCTTAGCTTAGCTAGCCTTTGGAGATGAAACTTTTCCTTCTATTCTTTTAGTGTAGTTTTAATGTAATATATATCATAAAATAATAAATCAAGCCTTCTGTAACATGAAGTCAGACCTACGTCTCTTCCCTCATCCTAAGACCCCTGCGACCACTGTCACAATCAACCCTCATTTCCTTTCATCTATTTTAATAAGATAATTCTCTCATATGCCCACCGTTAAGATCCCCTTTAATTTAGCCACATGGGCCACTAGCTTCCTGATTTTTTCTTTTGTGGGCCTGTAACTTGCAGAATTTTTAACCATGTGGCTGCTATCCATCCCTACAGCTTTCCAAGAGTTCTCCTCCATCTCCCTGCACATCAGGTGTAACTAAGGCAGACCTTTTCAGGGACAGGAGGACTGCAGTTACTTTTCTGATGTGTTTTACCCACCCAGTGACTTTACCCCCAAGGAGATTTCAGAGTAAATACCTGTAGTTATTAAGCAGCGCTTACTCACTCCTTACAAGCAGGCTGCGCAGGGACACACACAAGTCCTGAGCTCTGCTCTGCCTAAGGAAGAGTTCCATGTCTCCTATTCTTCTTTGTTGGCTTTAACACCATCCCTCTGTGTTTTCAGAACCTCCTCTTCAGGACACTGTGGGAAAAGATACAAAAAATAAATGCATCACTTTGACCAGAAGGATTGCTTTTTTTGGTGTGATGGATCTAAATTTTTTTTTCACAGCTTTGAAACATCCAAGTGATTTGAGAGAGTGTATCGTGGTCAAATGAACACATTTTCAGTGTAATTTGCTGGATTTATTTATTGCAGAAAAAGACAGCTACTTTAGGGAGATAATTCCTTTTCCCTCACACAAAAGCAAGAAGAAAAACTAATATCACTGTAATTTGCAAGATCATTTTTGGGTGTGAGGGGTAACTCAGTCGTACTGAAATACTCATAACTGAGAGACCTTTTTCATAACCTAAATGATTTAAATTGAATAGAAATTGGAGCACTACCTGAGAAATCTGAATCACCAACACACTTTGGACATTATGTCCACAGAGAAACTATTCAATATAAAAATAACATTCCTCTGTGAGCACACTAAAGAGGAAAAATCCAATCTGAATGCAAAAGCCCAAAGCATAGTGACTACTGACAGGGAGGACTGCCCTAAGAAGGAATGTTTCTTTTCCAATTTTCATTTGGGACTGAGCTTAAAAAAAACCACAAAAAAATAACACAACTACCTATTTGCTACTGTCTTTATCCAAAGATGGTTCAAGAGTTTTTACTCTTTCATCATCTCCTTGGGGCATTTTATCTACTTCTGTGTCTTGTAATGCATCACTCACTAAATAATTAATTTACTCAAGTAAGCAAGATCTTGGGGTTTACAGAGTTTCTGCATGAGGAGAGATGACAGCTAAGAAGCAAGGAAGAAAACCCAACTCGTTATGTTACTTTCTTTGATTTATTTTTTTTTAATTGTCATTACAGTCATTAAAATCATTCTTTCTTGCCTAACTTCTCCCATTTGGAAGATTAGATATCATTCCTCTGGTGTTGCCTTAATAAGTAGGGCTGGGAAGTGGGATTGAGAACCAAGTCTATCTCCCTTTATCATCAATTGCAGCACCATGGGAACAGGAAGAAAAAAAAAAGTAAGAACTTTTTTTTTTCATTGTACTGACAATCTTAAAATTCACATTTTTTTCAGCAGGTTTGCAGAGAACAGCCAGCATTTCAGTAAGTCTGGGCAGGAATGAATGACACATGGCTGAAAGTATGGAGAAGGCTGGTGCTGGTGAGTCTGCAGAGACTCTTTGATGGATTCACCTCATAAATTTTTTTGTATAAACACACACCAGCACACAATTACACGTATGTAATTGCATGGGGTTTTTTTCCTCCAACCATGAAAATTATGGGTGTGATTAGTTTTTAATATCTATGGAAAGCACCATATCTTCTACCACCAATTTATCTGTGAACGACACAGCCACCTCAGAGCTTTTCACCAGAAACATATGTCACCCTCATTCCCATGTGTGGACTACTCATGTGTGTGTGGTTTCTCCTTCTGTTCAGTCTTAATTTAGACCTAATAGTTATCAAATAATTAAGTCCTCATATCTGTTTCCTTTTAGTTAAAAAATATCTAATTTAAAATCAAGCATCCTCCATACAACTTTGAAATTAATTTGCCTTCTCCATTTGAAATAGCTCAGATTAAGCAGAAAATTTCCAAATTGTCTCCCATTTTATCTTAATTCCTAAGAAATCACAGAAAATTTTCTGGGCAAAATTTCCAAAGGAGACCAGAGAACCAGGGAATGTTGCTTTTCCTTAAGTTTCCTGTAGAAGAGCTGCTCTATGTGAAGACTTGCAGATGTATGACTTATGAGCTTTGAGAGCCTTCTTTTATCTTATAATATCTTGAATTTTGCAAGCAAGACACATGCAGTTTCTGCCATTTAACGTGAAACAGAGTAAATACATTTGAATTTTTAAAGGCAATTCTAAGAGAATTTTGTTCCCACTGGATATTTCCTCAGCCCTTTCCAAAACCATACTGTAACTTCAAAACAGAGACAGTGTTTAGGGTGAAGCACTGCCTCTGTAGGCTGGTTTCTCCAGTTTGAGGTCTCTGAGCTGGCAGAGGACTCTGAGGCCAATGATCAAGGCCTTGAGGGTCTGTGTGGCTTTCCCTGACTCTGTTGGTGAAGGGGAAGAACCTGAGTGGGAGCAGAAGGATCTTGATTTTCATCAGTTGGTTGGTGTGACTGGTGTTGGCAACAGGGATTGTGTTTTATGACCACAGGATTCCTGCAGGTTTGAGGAACACCGTGAAGAGACGATTAGGTGGGAAAAAACCATCAGCAGGCTGGGTGACCTGGTAAAGGGAACTTTCAACTTAGACACAACAAGACAGTGGATAACCCACAGTCAAATGATGAAGGGGTGGACTGGCTTGCCAAGTAAATTTTGCAGGGTGATGTGGACAAGGGATGTCTAAATGAACACACTAAGCCTGAAAAGGTTCCACCCTGATCATGTGCACTTAAGGAAATGCCTGTGGGACAACATTATGGGGAAGTTACTCCTACCTCCCCTGGGAAATCAGCAGGACCGAGTGCATCCCTGCAGGATCTCTATACTGCTCCATGGGCTTTGGGAATAAAGAGGACAAAGAGATTCCTGTGCAGATGCAGGACTATGATCATTGAAGGTGTCTGCTCCAGGCCGCCCAATCCTTGTGAGACCACTCTGAATTACCTTTGGCAGCTCATGGAAAGTAGAAATGCTCCTGATGACTGGAAGTAAGAAAAGGTCATTGCAGGCTTTAAGAATGACAATGCAGAGAATTAAATGCAGAATAGGCTCCCTTTGGTCTGTGGGAAGGTGATGGAGCAAATAATCCTGGTAACCATTTTCAGGCATATGAAGAACAAGGTGACTGGGAGTGGATTTGCAAAAAGGAAATCACTCCTGACCAACCAGACAGTCTCCTACGATAAAATGTGTATCTCAGCAGACTGGGTGAAAACCACAGACATTCTCTTTGCAGGCTTCCACAAGACTCTGATACCATATTCCACAACATCCTCATAAACAAACCAGTGGGCTGCTGGAATGGATGCTGGTGTGGATTGGGAACTGTGTGCTGGGATTGCAAGGCTGTGACCAGTGGCCTGATCATCTGCAGACCCATCTGCAGGCCACTCACTGGTCTCCTGGGCCTGGTCTTGAGAATATTTAACACCTTCAATAATGTCCTGGGTGATGGGACAAACTGCACCCTCAGCAGTGTACAGACAATGCAAAACTGGCAGGAGTAGCTGATATACCTGAGCTGTGCTGTCATCCAAAGCGCATTTGATCAGTTGGAGAACTGGGCCTATGGGAATCTCCTCAAGCTCAACAAAAGGAAGAACCAATCCTGCATGTGGGGAAGAGTCTCCTCCCAGGCTCTGATGTTTTGTGATAAAATTAGAGCAGCGCAAAGGTAGATAAATATTTTCATTTTTGCTGGCTGTGCTCCATCTGTTCAGTGAATCAGTATGCCGCAACATTTTATTTTTGCTGAGGGCCAGGTGCCTTTTACAGCAGAAATTCAAAGTCTAGCAAAATAGGGATCAGGAAAATTCCACAGAACTTGAAGAGTGGAATAACAAAAGGAATCATGGTGGGGAGAAAGGAAGATGATTACATAGTTTTGCTTGTTACTAAATTATATGAGATTATGTATTCCAGGCCTGTGAACAGCTGAGCTGCGAGAGAAACATTTCTTGGGAGAGGTGATGAGAGTGTTAATCCAGTGACTTGATGCAAACGGATACAAAGACATCTTTACCTCATTACTGAGGTGAATTGACTGGAAAATTCACTTAACTAATTTAGGAGGAAGTTAATAAGTTTGTTGGGGTTTTTTGTTTTGTTTTTTTTTTTT
Source organism: Melospiza melodia melodia (assembly GCF_035770615.1). Lineage (NCBI taxonomy): Eukaryota > Metazoa > Chordata > Aves > Passeriformes > Passerellidae > Melospiza > Melospiza melodia. Next base: position 4,113,935 of record NC_086226.1, read on the forward strand.
TTTTTCCATCTTGAAAGAATGCAATTTTAAAATCTTTGCATTTTAAAAAAATGTTAATGTAGGTTTCTAGTTTGTCATTTTGAACTGGGTGCTATATTCAGCTGTAACTCTCACTTTATATCTGCTGTGTAATTAGTAAACATTAGTAAATATATTTTAAAAGACATAAAGTTATTTTCTTCATTATGCAGGATAATTGAATGTATTTAATTTTAGGAAGAGATTTTCAACTGGTATAAGCTTGCTACTTGGAACATTTTATTTTGTAAAAAGCAAATGTCTGCTTTAAGGCAGATTCAGGGATAGCACTGTGATAAAACTTCTGCTATATACTCACATGAATATTGAAGTTGTCTAATTTAAGCTACCAGAATTCCTGCTACAATAACTATATTTACCAGAACCAATTCTAATTATCACATGTTTTGCTTAGAAGGTGGAAATATTCACTCTGAAGATGAGCATTCCCATTTAATATTATTCAGAGTAATAGCTACTCACACGAATAATGATTTCAGGTTTAGGTAGTTTTGAATTTCCAGATCCTCGGGGGCCCAATGCCATTAAATATGATATATCTTTGGTATTCTTTGCAGATAATCCCATTCAATATTATAGATCCCAAGGAAATCCCATGTCTAAACTGAAACCCAGCACTCAGCTAAAATGCCCATACTTCTGCTGCTTGCTAACTGAAGTGCTTGTAGGCGTGGCTCATGGCTCTGTGGATGCCAGCAGAGAATGTGTAATTCTCTCCTGAACTCAAATCTACATTTCAAATTTAGCCTCTGCGCTCATCAGTCTTTAAAACACACACACTGAAATGCTGAACATGATTTTGGATTTTAACGTTTTACATTCCTGCATTGAACCAAGCTTAAAGTCCAAGCAATTTTAATTATGTATTTGAAGCAGAAAATGAAAAAAGTCGGGGCTTTTATGAGGCTCTAATATGCAATGTGGATGTCAAGAGAGAATGTTGTGATGTACAGTGAGTACATTCATGATAACAGTTCTCCTCACAGCTTTCATGTTGTTGTTTCTGATGTGACAAAAGCTCCTGTATGTTAGTGCTGGGGACCGTGACCCAAGATCCTCTGTGTCTCTTGCTGAACTTAAATCCTGTTCTGGAACAACCTCATCTGCATTGGATACCCACATCTGCAGTCATATTATATGTCATTTTGTTCTCATCTATACAGCAGGCTAACAAGGAGAGACAGACATTGATCCATTTATCTCTGAACAGAGGGATTATTATTAGTCTCGAGCAGAACTAGTAAGGAGGCACTAATGAAGCCAGACCTTATTATCCTGTCTCATTTATTTTCAGTCATCTATCAGAGTCTGAACTTGCTGTTTTTCCTGTATGAGAGAGCACTAGCATGCCCTCTCTTCTCTTGCCATTTCACCTCTTGAAAAACATACAAATATATTTATTTCATCCCCTTCTGCCTCTCTTCCTACTTTATTCTAATTAGGCTGCACATAAAAATTTCTTATCTGAAGCAGGAGTAGGCAATCAGAAATGTATTGTGGTCACATAAACCACAGTTTCTCAGAAAGCACACAAAAGAAAATGAACAGAATGTGGACAGAAGAAAGACATAGGGGAATTAAAAGGCTTTGAAAGAAATTGTAGATTCTTGCACTACTTGCTCATGGCAGATGGAGTCTATAAAAAAGGAGAGCCATTGGCAGCAAAATAGATTTATTGTTTGTGTTGCTTTTATGATCGAGATTATTATTGTTATTATTGTTTTTGTCCTTTCTGTGTTCTTTTTAATATATTGTCATTAACTAAAGTAGCAAAGGGGGAAAAAGAAGATATTGCTTGTTTCACAATTACTTTGGAATGTTGCTTTGATAATTAGTTCACAGAAGGTGTCATCCTGGTCAATACTCTCTTCCCTGCTGAAGACAGCATTACTGTCTGATTTATGTTTTGGCTCATCCCCTTGTCCCCTCACGTTAATCGTCTGTTGTTGATAGCTATTTAATTAAATGTGTCTGGGGAAATAGGGTGAATAACAGTAATGGGCAAGACAAGAATTAGAAGCAATACCCATAAAGCAGAGTAGATTTTGCACATTCAAATGGAAGATGAGCCAGCTACCCCTTACGAAGAAAAAGCTTCTGTCTTCCTGAACACTACATAAGACAGATAGATAGATAGATAGATAGATAGATAGATAGATAGATAGATAGATAGATAGATAGATAGATAGATAGAAAGATAAATATAGATGGATAGATGGATAGATAGATAGATAGATAGATAAATAGATAGATAGATAGATAGATAGATAGATAGATAGATAGATAGATAGATAGATAGATAGATAGATGGATAGATGGATAGATAGATAGATGGATGTTTGGATGTAAATGAATCATAAGATGCTCAGAAGCCAGGAGCACTTCTGCTCTGGAGACAGGCAGAATTGGGGGTTTTCAGCTCTGTGAAGACCACAGAGCCCCTTTCAGTGCCTAAATGGGCTCCAAGAGAGCTGGAGAGGGATATTTGACGATGTCAAATGATGGAGTGACAGGACAAGGCTTGAACTAAAAGAGGATAAGTTTAGATGAGATTTTAGGAAGAAATTCTTGGGTGTGAGGGTGGTGGGGCCCAGGCAGAGGTTGCCCAGAGCAGCTGCAGCTGCTCCATTCCTGGGAGTGTCCAAGGTCAGGCTGGATGGGGCTTGGAGCCACCTGGGATAATGGAAGGTGTCCCTGCCCGGTGCAGGGAGTCGGAACTAGATCAGCTTAAGGTCCCTTCCAACTCTACCATTCTGCAACCCTATATGTAAATCTACACACACACACATAATTATATCTATATATTCTTTAAATATACACAAAATGTGTGTGTACTTGTGTCATTGCATGCATACATACATGAACTTTAAACATTATTAAATTATCATTGGTGTATTATTTACGGATTGGCAGAAAATAATACAAAACATAAAACCTGAGCTAAAGAAACTGCACTACTGTCTTTAAGAAAGGCTGACTGTTACTTCAGCTGTGACATCAGAAATTTCCTATGTGATCATTTTGCTGCCATCTACTAATTTTTATTTCCTCTTAAAGTCTGCTGTGTCATCTGGTCTCTAGGTTCTACCAAAGACTCCTGGCAATGGGAAAGAGTGCTGTCCTAGACCAATGACTTAATTTTTTTAATAAAATAATTCATCATTGGAAAACAAAGTTTTGTCGTTTTTGGGTTTTGGGTAGGCTTTTTGTTGTTGTTTTGTTTGGTTTGGTATTTGTTGGATTCTTTTGTTGTTGCTTTCTTTTGTTTTGCTCTTTGTTTTTTCCTGTTTGTTTTGGTTTGCATGTTATTCTGTAGGGTTTTTTTGTCATTTGGTTGGTTGAGTTGGTTTTGGGTTCTTTAGTACAAGAAGTCTAGTCCTCCTTTTTATTCCTTCTAGGTTTGGTTTGTTTGTTTGTTGTTTTTTCTTTCCCCCAAAGAGCATAGCAGGTTTTTATTTTCGGGTTTTTTAAATAAATACTTAGGGATTTTGCTGAAAAAAAAAATCCAGAGAAATCATATACAAGTAGACCAGGAGAAGATTTGGCGATATTCAGAACAATTTTCACTATGGCAAGGTTTAATATACTCTCTTGCCCCTAAGAAGTACTTGATTTAGAAGTGATACATGCTGGTATAAAGTTTGGGAGGTTCATGATCCTAAGACTCTGCATTTGGTGCATCCTTCAGCCAAATGATAAAAGGGCTCTGAAGAGTTCTATCAAACACAGCATCCTCATTACTTTGAGAAGGGAAAGGTTTTATGTCAAGTCTTAATGGTGGAAGAGAAAAAAAGCATGGAGTCCCCGGTACACTTGGTACCATGGCCATATTATAAAAACAAAACATTTTCTTGTTAGGTGAATATATTAATTCCTTTTTTCCAATAAAAATTAGAATTTTCTCTGAGAAGTGAATTTTATGACTACTTTGAATCACAGTAAATAAATTCTACAATGATTCACATATACTTTAACACCTGTAATGAAGAAATAGCCTTGGGAAACCAAAAAAACCCAAACCTTGTTTTTCCTTTTTTTCACTTTATTCCTTTTCCTTACAGAAACGTTGTATTCTGGAAAGCTGTTCACAGCAACAGAATTCATGTAGGCTCTTTAGTCTTTCTACATTAATTATAATTTTAAAGCAGATTGTTTCTGGTTTTTAATCTCGCCTTCTGTTCTATATATCAATTTGAAATATGCCTTCAGGGCAACTTTAGGCCATAATGGGTAAACACTCAGCATATTTAGTATCTCAGCCTCATTGGATATTGGGCCAAAATTATGTGCAGCCCTTCAAAACTCATCTCGAAACATTTGAATCTGCAAAGTTAGCTGGACACATCCAGAAAATTTACTGCAAAAATCTTTAGTAACGACATAAATAGCACAGAGCAGACCCTTTCATCACCACTTCTTTCTCGTTTCTGTAATATGAAAGCCAAAAAAAGCAAAAACCTAAATTAATTTAATCAGCTGTTGGTCTTATTTGAGCTGAATCAATATTCAAATTTGTGTATCTGGGTTTGAAAGCACCTGCCCTTTGACTTTTGAGCATAAGTTTTTTCAAAGTCATGCAGTGCTTATGGTAACCCCATCTTTTCTTCTTGCTGGCTTTCAGTTCCCCTAGAAAAGATTCAGGTTTACCTATGCCCTTGTTTATCCTCATTTGCTACAGGCACTGATGGAGATAGATATTTGTAGGAGCTGCATTTTCTAGTCCCTGTGCTTGATAAAATGGCCCTGATCAAAGCCCATGACATTTAAGAATCCTGTATAATACTTCTGCCATTTTGTCACTGTACAGGGGTATTGTAAAATCAGGCAACCTCAGCTCTGGGAATGATTGCCATCTGACTCCATGGCTTTGGAATGCTCTCTCTTTATTAAAACTACATTATATTACATTACAACCATATTAAAGAGATAAATACTGTACTACATCACACTAACTTCTAACTAAGTACTGAAAACTTGTGACTGTGCCAACAGCCCTGACACTCACACATGGATCCAATTGGTCAATTTATCAAAACACCATCACCAGAATCCAATCAAGCAATCCCTTCAGGTAAATAATCTTCCAGTGCATTCCAGATGTTCAAAAACACAGGAGCAGCAAATGAGATAAGAATTTTTTTGATCATTCTTTTCCCTGCATCTCTCACAGTTTCTGTTCAGAGGGCATGTGAATACCACACAGGGGAGATGTTGAGAATTTCACATCTAAATTCACTGATGTTTTAGCTGGGGAAAAATTATAAAGGAAAAAAAACTTCACTATTGAAATGAATATTCTTATGAGAAAAATCCATTACAGGCTTAGCAGAATATTCTGTTAAAATTTTAAGCGCACCTTTCAAAGCCATGTTCCAGTTTGAAACACTGTGAGGGATGACAAGTTGAAATGCTTCAGTCACAAAGGACTCAACTTTTTCTACCTGCCCCTAGTTTCTAAGTGAAACTAGGTTTTAAACATCAAAACAGAGACACTTTTCTCATTACAGCTTCCCACAAAAATATTTGACTTCTTTACATATATCTAACTATTCACCACCATGCAGGTGTGCTAAGCACCTGCTCTTTGCACACACTGCACTTTGTGCACTTTGCACATATTATTTATCACAATGAGTTTTGGCCAATAATGTGCACACGAATATCCATCCATCCATATGTACACCTGGACATAATGCAAAGCTACATTACACAGCAAGGTAGGAATTTTGCCCTTCATCAGGCACAGGAATGTATGCATTCTCTAAAATTTACATTAAAACCTCTCTAGAACAGAATAGACATATAAAATTATAGAACTGTTTCAACTGGTTGTGGTCTACAAAGTTTTTAATCACAGACTTCTTCAGTAAAAACTTCTGAGCATATATCTCCAGTATATATACCAAAGTTTTTTTATTTATTAATAATCCATTATTTATTAATTATGGATTTTTTCTGCTGAAGTTCTCAAATTCTCTTCCTGGGCACAAATGGTTTGTCTTGCTCTTTTAGAGATCACTGGAATAGAGAGCCTATTTCTTTTCTATAACTTTTCTGAAACAGAGAAAGGAATCAGATGGGTGTTAGAGGCAGAACCAACTCATTTAAGGAAGTTATGTTTAATTTTTAAAAGCAGCTATATTGCAGCCAGTGAAAGCTGGGTTCCCTTCTCTATGCCATCATGCTACAGGAGTACTTAACTGTTAAAACTCATAGTTTTTGTTCAAATAACTGGTTCCAGTTAAGTAGGAGCAAAACCAATTTCATGCAGGCTTTTTGGGACAAGTCTATTACGCAGTGAAATGGTACAGAAAAAAATTTGGTTTGCTCTAAGCTTTTGATGTACAAGAGAATATGTTTATTGTGACAGTCATATTTCTAACTTTTCTAAGTAACCCATAGAGGCCTTGCAGTTTTGCTCCCCATAGTGCACATGGCAACACTCTGACAATTAGAGGTGGAATGAGCAAAAGAAAAAGTAATATTTTTAAATGGAAAATTTTGAAGCCCTTCCATTTCAATTTACTACACTTTGCTCAAAACATAAATATTCAAGTACTTGAGAGATCTTCAACTGTCTAATAAATGAAAAGTAATATAAAATTATATATTCTTTAAGTATCTTTATGTGGAAATGTAATAAAATGCAGTTCTTGTGGATGAGAGATTTAGATTAAACATTTCCAAAGGGCTGCAAAAGGGTTTTGGTGGTGGTGGTGGTGATTGTTTGGTTTTGGCTTTTTTTTGAGAAAAATAAGGTGGGCAAGTCACCTTTTTCATTAAAGATGAAAGACTTAGGATTTAATCGAAATATCATTAGAAAGATGCAAACTAACAAAAAAAACACAAAATAAAATAAAACAACAAACAAACAAACACAAAAACCCCAACTCTGCCATCTCCAGGTTAAAGTACGTTTTCGTATTTGCCAGAAAAACAGCAAAGTGCACTGGGGAAAGCAGAGAACACATTAAAATGTATGGACTATCTTCTTTCTTGGTCCATTAAACATAATTCAGACACCTGGCATGCCATAGGAGTTCATCACAGTCTAGAAGTGAAAGAAAGGTAAAAAATCCTGATTACAGTCTGTGTTGACTTGGAGCTACCTGTATTCTTCAACTCATCTCCATCCAGTCGTGTCTAACAGCAATGCAGAGTTTCAGCTTGGTCCATAAAACTTCAGAATACAGAGATCTTCCTGACATTCCAAGAAAAATATAAAAATAAATGAGCATCTACCCCATCTTAGGTGTCTGGCGCATCAGAAGTGCTTCCTCCACATAAAAGCTCATGCGCTTAGGGCTTCTTGGAATTTTCCTTGGGAGGAAGGAGAAACAGGTGTTCTCACTCATCTGTAGGAAAATCCCCTGTTGACACTTTTGATCCTTATGGACCCTTTGTTGGTTTATAATATTGTAAGAATTAAGTGTGGGTTCTTGCTTTTGGGACTTTAATGACTTCTGATACTGTACACAGAGTTCATGAGACATCAGTTACTATCAAAAAATTCAGAAGATTAATTTGCTTTGATATATAAATTTTCCTTTAATTTGCTTTTGGGAATATACGTATCTAACCTGTGAGCAAATTAGAAAAAATGCTTGCTGTTTCACCTGCAGAAGAACATTTTCCTTCAATTCTTGTTCACTTGGCCAATCAATGAGAGCCTGGGAAATTATAATCCAGTTTGTGTTTCCTCCTTGCATTATAGATCCTTTTGAATTGGCAGAAAAGTTCAGAAGATTTTTTTTTTAATCTCTTCTATACGGAGGATTTGTTATGAATAAAAATGAACCTCTGCTTTGCTGATAAGTACAAAAGCATGACCTATAACAATCTTTATATCTCTCCTTTCATTTTATTGACAAACTTTGGGGCATCCCATCTGCTGTGAAACAGGAATTTGCATAAATCAGAAGGCAGAGGGTAATGCTTTCCTTTTTGCTATTCCTACAAATTAAACATCTACAAATAAGCTCCAAACCCTACTATAATCCAGAGAGGTGATCAATGATCAAAAAGATATTAAAATTAAGGCATCCTCGGCCATATGTAGTCCTGGGCAGTAGTAGCATCAATTCTGTTAATTTATTTATTTATACGGGGGGGGGGGGGGGGGGGAGGGAAGGGGGTTTCTGTAGGATGGAATTTTGTTTGCTGAATTTATAATAGGAATTTAAATTCAAAATACAAAATTACCAAATCTAGGAATACAGTTTTCATTCCAATAATGCTTTAGTTTTCTCTTGCATAAGCCTTTATATAACGGAGCATAATCTACAAACCCTTTTTGAAAATTGCTACAGACTTTAATGAGAGCAAAAATAATACTTTTCTGTAGAAGCATAAGACTTCCATAATAAAAACAAACAAAAGCCAACCCATTTAAAGTCTATAAAATTTAGTAGCAAATTAAACCTTTCTGTATTTAATAGATCTTTTCATCTCTTTTATAACATTCTTCACCTATACTTACAAAATTAATATCATTCTTCTTTACTTTATTGAAGCATTATTTTATTATAATTAAAACATCTTAAACTACACACAAAACTATGAGATAGTGTTTTTCCTTAGAGAAAAACAGGTAGTCTGTGTGAAAAGTATTACAGTCAGATACTGAACTATAACATTTTTGAATTAAGAGGAAAAAAATCTACAATAGGAGTTTATTACTTTTATTACACTCTGTGGCTTCATAATTTTATACACAATTTGAGTTCCATATTCTCATTTATAATAAAGTTCCTACAGGTATTTCATAGTGTTATAGCAAAGGGGTTTGGTGTACTGCAAAAGTTATGAATGTATGCTTAATGCAAATCAGATAAATATTTCAGGATGTCTTTCAACGGGACCCTATGGATTTCACTCTTCTAAAGTTACCCGCAATATTTTTATGCGAAGGAGAGGATGCACTATATTTGCTGCTAACATCTCACAAAACAGAGGTGACTATGGTGCAGGTACAGAAAACACATTAAAGAATTTGCCCCCCATTTTGATGGTTAACTGTGGCGGTGTGCCTTTTTCTGCTGTCAGTTTAAAGTGGTTTGTTCCGATTGTCCCCCATGTACGTTGGTCTACCCCAGAGCCGTAATCTCCCATTTCCCTGTCCATCTTTCTAAAGACCAGCCCTTTATTCTGGATCCTTCCCTGTCATTAAATGAAACCCTGCCTTCTTCTCTTGTCCGTCACTGCAACCCTACCTTTATTTCTAGAACCTTCTATTTCTGTCTTGTATCTCTCAGAACCCCATGGGTACATTTAAACTACTCTCCTCCCCTGTTGCCCCCCATTGGTTGTCACAATGTATTCCCTGCCTTACGCTGTTCCCCAGGTGTTCTGCAATTGGCTGTTTGTATCCTCCCCTTGTTCCCTCCCCCATACTTAAACTGTTGTAATGCTGCATTTGCTGTCACTTGTCCCTGGACCCTCTCAGGAGATAAAACCTCTTGGGAACCCACACAAGTGATCTCTCTTTCCTTTACTCTGGATTTCTTGACTTGGGATACCAACAGCAGCCACACAAAGCAGCCTTGTGCTTCTGGGAATTAAGCAGCCCTGTTCCTACCACCACACAGACCAGCCCAAGGGGCGGATAGGGAATGGCCACTCTTGGCACAGGCCAGGAGATCGGGCTAGCTGCAGACAGCTCAGAGTGGCCACCATATCATCTGGCACCCAACATGGGGCCCCTCTCCCACTCGAGGGACCTCATTAGAAAGGCTGTCCCCTGGACCAGAGTGCTCAGGGTTGTAAAGCCTCTCGGAAAATCAGTGCCCCTGTGTGAGCGCACTGCATTTTAGTCAGTGGTGCTCCCAGGGTGGCAAGAGACAATATTTCTCCAGGTGTCCAGGAGGACCTTGTCCAGAACTGGGGACCTTCTCTGCGATCTTCTGTTCCAGGGGTCGTCAGTGTGGTGTCATCACTCCACCCTCAGAAATTCCCTGGGCCCTTTTGCTTTTTCCAAAGGCCCCTTGAGATTTTTAATGGTGATCAGTGAGGAGCGCCCTGCCCAGAAGGTAAATTGGCTAACAAATACTGGTGTCTGGGTAGAATAGTGGCTGCTGAACAAGCAGAAATTAAGTGCGCTCACCCAAATAATGGAGTAACAATGTGATAAAGGAAACAACGTTGAAACAAATAGCCCTTGGAAATCACCAGTGTTTGTCATCCAAAAGCCAGGGAAGGACAAGTGGCATCTCCTCCATGATTTGCAGAAAATAAATTATGTCATCAAGCACATGGGGTCTCTTCAACCAGGGATGCCGTCCCCATCAATGCTCCCCAAAAATTGGAATCTGGCCATAAATGATTTGGAGATTTCTTTTTCCAAATTCCTCTTCACCCAGCTGATTCTCCACATTTTGCTTTCTCTGTACCATCCATCAACAGAGAGGCACACCATAGTTTTCATTATTATTTCATCTTTCCCTACATAGTCTCTATTGCTCCAATGTTGTCTTTTCTATTGCCTATACTGGGACTAGTAAATGCTTTAGTTGGGTGTGGGGAGTAGCTTTGTTATTCCAGGTAATGTCAACTGGGCTAGAGTTTGGCATCAAGATGATCTGGTATTAGCAGACATTTTTCAGGTGTAAGCTGAATGCTTTTGTTTAAGCTATGTCTTGGTAGCCTAAGTGCACCTTCTGGTACACTTACCTTGTTACGACTTACCTCATCTTTGGCGGGATAGCTTATTAATTAATTCCAGAGTGGATGAATGTGTCATTTTACATTATATGGATGATGTACTTGTGTGTGCCCCTGATGACAATGTGCTTAATTCTGTTTTAGAGGACACTATTACTGCCTTGATGGCGGTCAGATTTGAGTTACAACAAGAGAAAGCGCAGAGGCTGCCGCCTTGGAGGTGTTTAGGCCTTGAGATTGCCAACAAGACCATCACACCACAAAGGTTGGGGATCAATAATAAACATGACAACTTGAGGGATATCCATGAACTGTGTGGATAGTTCAACTGGGTCAGGCCCTGGCTGGGACTCACCATGAGGGATCTGTCCTCTCTCTTCAATTTGTTAAAGGGAGGAGAGGAGCTGAATTCTCCAAGGGCCCTGACTCAGGAGGCTCAACTTGCTCTCAACAAGATTCAATTGGCATTGGCAGACTGGCAAGCCACCGTTGCCAGCTTGACCTTCCTTTCAGTTTCATCATCTTAGGTAAGTTGCTGCACCTCCACAGACTCATCTTCCAATGGGACAGGGGCCAAAATGACCTCCTCTTGATCATAGAGTGGGTGTTCCTTGGTCACCAGCTGTACAAAAGTATTGCTCAGCCACAGGAGCTGATGCCCAGCTGATCTAGAGTTCGGATGCGATTGTTGGTGGGGTGTGATTTTGCATGCATTCATATTCTCATTGTGAGATTAACTAATGAGACTTTGGAGCAGGTGCTCCCTGATAACAAGAACCTACAGTTCGCTCTGGATAGCTATCCAGGAAAAATTTTGATTCACCATCCTGGCTGTAAATTGTTTAACACAGAATTCAATTTGATCCGAAAGGACAAAGTTGTAGGCCCCTTAAAGCCTTGACAGTTTTCACCAACGCATCCGGAGAGTCCCACAAGTCTGTGATGACTTGGAAAGATCCTCAGACTCAACACTGGGAAGATGATGTTAAGATCATTGAGTGCTCCCCTCAAGTGGCTGAGTTGGACACAGTTGTCAGGGCTTTCAAAATGTTCCCTGGGACAATTAACATCATTATTGATTTGGCCTATGTAGCTGATGTCGTATCCAGAGCAAAAAATGCTGTGTTGAAGGAAGTCTCTAACCCAGCAATATTTAGCTTGCTCTTGAAACTTATCCATCTAGTTTCCCACCAAGAGCAATCATTTTATGTGATGCATGTGAGGTCACACACTGAACTGCCCAGTTTCATTGGTGAAGGTAACAGTATGTTAGCGTTCAAAAAACCATAATCACGGAGGGATTATATGCGGTGCTTTTTATTAAGAGCTCTGGGAATTGGGGTATTTACACAAATCTGACTCCGACCATACATCCGAAATGATCATGTTTTGTACTCTATCGTTACATAACTTTCATGTTAATTATTAAACTTATATTGTTCTATTGTATACATAAATTTAGCTTCTCTCTGAATTTCCAACATAGTTTCTCATTATTCTTCCTATGGTTATATAATAATTACATTTAATTACTAAACAATCATCACATCTAACAATTATATAATTTATCATACTGCTTACGCAGGTGCAGTTGATCTGGGAAAGCACAAAACCTAACATTTTAGATTCCATCTTTAACTTTTTCCAGGGCTCCACTATCAAGTAGAGCAGACACCCTAGCTGCTCCATTGCAACTGGCTGGCCAACCTATCTTCCAGCAGGCCAAAATAAGCCATCAGCAATTCCACAAGAACGTTCCTGGTTAGATCAACCAATTCCACCTGAGGCATGATTAGGCCATGGCAATTGTGGCCACATGCCTGAATTGCCAGGAGTCCTCCCTACCATCCTTGGGTTCAGGAGTGAACCCGGGAGGACTCCACAGCTGTGAGGTACAGCAAATGGATGTCACACACATCCAAGGGTTTGGAAGTTTCAAATATGTTAATGCGTCAGTGGATACCTTCTTGGGAGCAGTCTATGCCTCAGCCCATGCAGGAGAGAAGGCCTCTGACTCCCAAAAACATCTGCTGCAGGCCTTCGCCACACTAAGGATCCCCAGGGTAACTAAAACTGACAATGGCCCAGCCTATACCTCCAAGGCATTTGGCAATTTCCTGCAAGAACGGGGTTTGAATATTGAAGGGGTATTCCACCCTCCCCCATCAGCCAGGCAGTAATAGAAAGGATGCACCAAACCCTCAAGAAAGTCCTCAATCACCAAAGGGACGATGTCTGGGTCAGCCCACCACAATTAAGATTTTGTAGAGCACTGTTTACGGTTAAGCACCCAAAAATAAGGTGTGAGAAAAATCTCCAGAGTTCAGATGCCTGTGTGTAAGCTAGATGGTTAATTTCCCATAATAGTATTTATTTTACTTATTAACAGTACAAGATTATTATCTTCACACACCCTAATGAATTCTCTTGACCACCTCCTGGGTTGGATGTTGAACACAATTGGTGGAAAGAAGGATGTCCGACCTCTAGTTGCCGATTTATGAGTGCAAGTCACCCTTAGGTCCTATGCAGCGCCTGTCAGCATCAGGCATGTCTCTTGGGTATTTGCATGTATCTATTAAAAAACGTGACAAAGGAAATTAGCAAAATTGGCATTGCTGAAGAAAACAAAAATCCTTTGTTTTGCTGGAAGGATGCATTGTTTTGTTTTCCTAAGTATTTAAAGACTGCAACAATGTAAATCCGCACACCCTCCAGCAGCCAGGGAGATACACCTGTACATTGCCCAGGAATATAATTCAGATTCAGAGAGAGACATGGCCATTCAGGGAGAGTGTTAGCAATGTTAACAAGGACAATAGGTTGCACTGCTGTTTTCCTCAAGGACAGATTATCATAGATTATCTCATGTCTATCAGTGCAATTTTTTCTTCTCGTAAGAAAGCCCAGAAAAAAAGGTATCAACACAGAAAAACAGAGAGAGAAAATGTTTGAAAAAAACAGTTAATTTTTTTTTTAAAAACAACCAAGAAAACCCAATCCCCCAAACAAGCAAAAGATAAACACACAAAGAATGAACGCATAACTGTCTCCATCTCGCCAAAACCAACCAAACAAACAAACAAAAAAACCAACCAACCAAAAAAAAAAAAAAACCACAAACAAAAAACTCCACACAAGAAAAAAACAAACAAACAAACAGAAACAAAAAAATTAGTCCCATCTTAAGAAAAACACCAGAGGAAATCTTAGGAAAGAAAATTATCCCTGGACTACACCAAATATTGAAAGGGAGAGAAGAAATAACACCTGTCTATCTGTGACCATTAAGACTATGAGATGCTGAGGTTTGCTCCTGTCTATTAAGGAATTCCAAACCTTTGTGCTATTGTTTGTCTTGGAAATCATCTTCAGCCACAAGTAATGAAAACTGAATTTCCTCACTTGTCTTGGTTTCAGACACGCAGTTTCATAAAGCAACCGAATCCCTAACAAAACCCAGGGAATACTGCAGTCTTTTCCAACCTGAGCCATGTAATTTTTCTCTCTGCTACACTGCTGATCAGCTGAAAAAGCCATGATAGGGCACTCTGTCTAAAAGTGCCTATTTACTCTCAGTAATTAACCCCTAATTCAGAGGCTGGACAGATAAAGATAATCAAAGTATAAAACACCTGGTGTAATTGGAGCTTAAAAATGTCTTCTACCACCTGTATATATTTTGCAGTATATGCATTTTCTTTCATCTCCATGCCACAAATCCTTGCTCAAAGGGGTAATTTGTCTGCATGAAAAGCTGTGGTTAAATCTCTTTTTTCTTTTTTTTTCCCTACCTCTCTCAGCTTGTATCTGTACACAGCATCTTCACAGAACAAGTGTTTACACTTACTTTCTGATAGAGATACGACTTATAATTTTAAATGCTGAAATAGTAGGATTTTCTCCTCTAATTGCATTTTTTATCTTTCCATGAAAAGAAAATGTAGGTAACGAAAACACCTGAAAGTCTTCAGGTGATTTAAAAAAAAATAGAAAGTCCCAATGCAAATCAGTGGGACACAGGGAAAATGACGCATGCCAAATATTTAAAAGGTTCCCACTCAGAGAAACTAAGCCATAGTTTTTATTGTGGAAAATGCTCAGATGAACCTGCAGAGCAATGATTCTAATTTTTGCATCAGGTTCCATGGCTCTAATTCACTGTTTGCTGACAAACACCTTTTGATGGCAACCATAGGATCAAGTGTAGCTGGCAAGAAATGTGCTGCTTTCATTAGTGAAAAACACCGGCTTTATTCAGAGATTAAGAGATTCTTTCAGCAAGGGGCTGGACACAGTCAGAGGGTGTTGTGCTATTGGCACTCAGTAAACAAAAATCAGGTTGACAGCTGTGACATGTGAGAAGAAAAGAGGCGAGTCCAAGCAAACAGGTGTAAAATGGTGGGGTTCCAGCCTCTCCAGGAAAGGGAAATCAGCAAAGTGTGAATATCTTTGGAGGTCCACGCCCAACCTGCCAATCCCAGTTGTCTGACACTGGACTGATGGCTCATGTCCTTGTCCATGGGCTCTTTGTAGAACAAAACAGAAGATCTTATATATTTCATAATTTTATAGGGAAGGGAATTTGTACCACAAGCCTGGAAGAGACTTCCTGGATCACAGATCATAGGAAAGCAGGCAAATTTTGTTTATTCCAAAATAACCAACAGAATACTAATGCTTTCTCATCCATCATGAATCTAAAATTAAATCAAAATCACACAATTATCTCCATAATCCAAATCAAGAATAAAGAATAAACTCACTCTTATTTTCCACTAATTTATTTAATGTTAGTGTGATTTGGCTTCTTCAATATCCCATTTTCAAGTATACAGAAGTGGAGCTCTTTGGAAAACTTGGCAGTGGTCTACATCTCTTTACCAGTAGTTCTAGCTGATTTATCAATTTGAAAATGTATTGTAATCTGCATAAAAATGGAGTCTGCTAACTGATTTGGAATAATCAGGTCTGACTGTAATTCCTTTTGGTATCCTCATTTGAACAGCACATAAATCATGATGACCTCTTTTGATAATAATGTTACCGTAATATCTAATTTCATATTAATTCCATTGTAATTTAGTGGGCATTCATTCTAACAGTAATTCCTATGGAATTGCATCTGACATCCCCATGAATACCAAAATAACTCAATATGATAAATGTTATTACACTGAATACCAAAGGAGGAGATAATGATTTGCCATTTATAATAAAATGTTGCCTGCAAAATATTAGTGGACATTACTGCCTAGCATTAAGGATGTTCCTGTGTAAATCTGCTCACATCCAACCACATCCAGAATGTCTCCCCTGTGTGCCAACATGAGCTTGAGGAGAGTTGCTCAGACACCTTTTTTCCAGACTCAAGATACCTGTGATTTATCATCCTCCACTGAACCCATTCTATCAGGAATCCCACAGTGAATCCCACAAGCCAAATCTCAGCAGCCTGTCAATAGGAAAAGCTTGGAAGAGCTCAGAGATTGTTTCCATCAGCGGTTGTGCCAAGATGTTTCCTGATATCCTCATTTCTCATTAGTGTTAAATTAGTCTCTCCATGCAATAGTGAGAGGCACTTGGCTCTTTGGCAGCTCTGCCTGTCGTATGAGGCACAGATATTAGCTCTGGTTCAATATGCACATATATATTAAAACATTTATATATTTTAATATATTCATATATATTAAAATATGCTAATATGTAAAAGTATATCTGTGCCCAGTGCCTATACATCTCAGTTGACATATATATAGCTTACAGAGCCAGAGTGGGTGGGAAAGGTGGTTGCCAGCATGAACTTGCAGAACAAATGAGGCATAATTTGTTTTCAGCTTTCAGACACACCATCATTCTTGAGGAAATAAGCCTGGCTGAACCAGAGTACAGGTATCCCTCACTTGTCTGGATAATAGCCCCAGGCCATTGGGGGCCACTTCCAGGGTTCATGACACCATAAGACTGAGATTACAGAGAAACTGGTGCCTCAGGCTTTGCAAAGCTTCATGCCTTCTGTTCCTACAATACCTTCTTGTGAGACTCACTGCAGCCTGGGAAGGCAAATAGCAGAAAACTTGCTATGTGTTCTGTAGCCAGCATTTACACAACTAATAACTGGCAGATGTATGATATGGGAGGTATATGAAGAACACAACGTTGTGTGCATTTCTGTCGAAGAACTACCAATTAAGGTGAAGGTTCAGATGAATTATTTTTTGCCATCATTTACTGTAGCCCCATCAGGAATGCTGCAGGAAGTCCAAATACTTGGGAGGTGTTTCTGCAGCACAGTGTTCAGTCTGGGCACTCCAGCAGCAGCAGGATTTGTAGGTCTAAATCTCCTACAGATTCTACAATCATCAGTGTGGGCTCAGTATCACCTCCATCAAGACAGCAATGGCTAAAGGCATGGAGACAGGAAACAATAATGTTTTATTTTTTTTCTGTTAAGCACCAAAATCTGCTTCCAGATATTCTGGATATTTAGTTGACTAAGAGATTCATATTTGCATGGCTCTATCTGAACTGCAATGTGATCTCTCCTTTTCCTGCAATTTCTATGCAGCTGAGTGGAAATAAAAACAATAGACAATCCCTTCCCATTTAATTCTTGCACAAGTCCACTTTCATGCACATTTTGTGTGCATTTATTACTCTCATTGAGAGTGAGCATACAAAGAAAACAGAAGAAAAAACAAAATACCACAAAAAGAACCCTGAGTTTTCCCCCCTCCTTCAGATAGCCATAGCCTTCATTTGTCTCTCCAACTGGGAATTCCCTTCTCCAACCAGCAGTCACCCTGTGATGCACCTTAAGGAACAGCCTATTCATGAAGACACCAATGTCATTCTGAGATATTTAACTCAGTTTAAAAAATGGCAAAGGGAGCAGGTCCCTGGAGTAACCCCAAGAAGGAGCCTGCAGAGATAGAAGCAGTTCTATCAATGCAGCATTGAAGGTGTTCAAGCCTTGAATAGCCTTTGTTTGAAAGCCAACAGCGTGGAAAGGGGAAAGATGTGGGCCAGGGATGCTGCCAGAGCCACGGCTTGCCAAGCTCATAAACTGTGTCAGCACATACAAATAAGAACAATGTGTACAAACTTGTTCTAGGCTTTTGTGCCCAGCTGACACAGCATACAGTCTTCATCTCAGACTGCTGAAGTATTTCAGGTGTTTTTCCAAAAGCAAAGCAGTCAGATTCTTGCACTCACTTCAGACCTTCTTTCAGTATAACTGATATTAAACAGGCCATTAAAATGGAGGCATCTCAGATTTTGGTTAATAATTGCTATAATGAAACGTAATATTCCACTGCCAAGCAAGTACCAGCACCAAACATAGACAGACTGGCATATACTTGTTTGTTTCACAATACTCCAAGGACATAACCCTAAAGGAAACTCTAAAGCTTCTTATCAGATGATGATTCAGCACAACATTAAATGCTGCTTAGAATCATGTCACCAAAAGTCTCCCAACCAGTAAAGATAACTTACAAATTTCTTTTAAAGTACATAGCTGCATATTTCACCCCAAAATCACAACTTTTTTTTTTTTTTATCTGCAGAAATGCTGTATTCTTTCTGTTTTCTGCAATTCAGCTGGGTTTTTTTCTGTTGGCTGCAAACTGAATTTTTTTTAATAATTTAAAAATTAATTTTGTAATAAATTGAACTTAAAATATTTTAATATTTCTTTTTAATGAAGATATTAATGTACACAGAGAAAATGATCAGACCCAGAGGAACTTACTATGATTTTGATCAATGCAAACAGAACCAACCTGTGTTCAGCAACGAAGTGTGGCTCATAATAATGTTGATGAGTGTACAGAAATGGGTTCAAACAGCTAGAGAAGGGCTGAAAGTTGCAAAATCCAATCTGTGAGCACACTCTGGCACTAAATTGGCATGCCTTTTTATTCTGTGTAGCCCACAGCTGGGTTTTGTGCTTGTGTGCACCATTTGACTTGCACATGAACCTAAGAAGTGAATGTGAACTGTTAATAATGCTTACACTGTGTTCAAGACTTTTTTTTTAGCACTTTCTCACAGTGGTGGTCGGCACTTCTTGCGTAGAATTAAGCACTGTTGGCTGTAAATTAGCAAGCTAGCACACAATTCAGCTGTAAAGCATGCAGGAGAATGAACATAGATCAGTCAAGTCAGCTATTTACAGAGTTTTTGCCTTAGAGATATGTTTTACTGTCTGTGCTGTGGAGATACAGAGTACAAATGATTTTTATTCTTGACAGTCTAAAAGTACGGTAGACTGCAATTATGGCAACATTTCAGAGAAGTCCAAACTCTGGTCTCTCTCCTACACATACACGCTGAATAAACCTTTCCTAACTCACTGAAATTCTTTCTTTTGTTCAGAGTATAAAGTAAAAGTGAATGCCCTCTTGATAAAACCTGGCAAGTGCAATTAATAAAAGAGTACAGGAAATTATGAACACTACTGCAGCACTGGAAAACTGAGTCATATATTCAGATGACGACCACATAATTTAATTTTTTTTCCAAATAATTCAGTTGCTGGCATCAATAGGTTTTTGCCCTTCCTGACAGTTGTAGACACAAACTAAGAAACAAAGTAGACAACAGACAGAACACTTTTTCACTGTGTGCATATAGGTATGTCTTGAATTAAAAGGTGTCTTACAATACTGAATGTAGAACATCCTGATGCTGTACCAGTATGTCTATTCAAGACCTTGGCAAATATCCTGTGATTCCCAATAGGCAATGGCCTCATAGGTGCACTGTTACTTCCATTTCCCTAATCTAAAAATCATATAATTATATGCAATGTGATTTGGGTGGTATTGTTGTTATTATTATTATCATTATTTCTCCCACTACTACAACTGTTGCATCCAAAGCAATGTGACCACATGGCTGAGGAAGGTGCTGTGATATCAGTTGTCCTAAAAAGTTTGAACCATCTGCTAACACTGATAAAGATGACAGTAAAATTCCCCCAAAACCAGAATGTAACATTAGCTCTGTGAAGGTCATGAGACTTAGGGGCCCAACACCCACCAATGCAGACCACTGCTCTGGAATAGACTCCAGAGCCTCCCTTTATAGAGTAGGAAGCTCCCACAAACGCTTGTCAAATACAAAATCAGGTGATTTGACCCAGGGATGCTTTGCCCCTTGAGATCCCGTGCAGTGAGATGGGATCAGCTCCCTTGGAGCTGTGCCCTGTACTTGTAGGATGCTCTCAGGGCCTTTGACCTCAAGTTTGAAACAAGTCACAGGGGAGGCCACTGTTCAAGGCAAGGAGACTTCTCTGCCACCTCTTTGGGTAGCGTGTCTGTGCAGCACCAGGAGCTTGATCCAAGTGGTATCTGGGAATTAGGGAGCCCACCTGCACTGTGGACACCTGGATGTATTTCAAGAGGAGAAAGAGCAGAGTCCAGTGGCTACAGCACTAGGAACTGAAGGAACAGGGCACCATGTTGGCAAGGGACTGGAAGAAGGGTGAAATATTGGAAAGGAGTTCCAGATACCACACAAGCCACTGAATACCAACTGTTGCTGCGTGGAAATGATGTGAGCTGTGCAAAGGGCGTGACACTCAGAGTTCTATTGAAGAAAAGAAGCAGCACTATAGAAGAAAAGACAGGAATGAGCTCAGTGCTGTTGCATCTGCATCTGGACAAAAGGTGCAGCAGCAAATGACACTGCTGATACAGCAGCCTGGCAGCCCACGTGCCCAGCTGGGTGGCATCAAATCCCTGGAAAGGGCACAGGCAACCTTGTCACTGTGCCACTCCACAGGTCCAACTCAGAGACCCCAGCTCGCTCTGGCACAGCAGAAGGCGGGGGACACTCTCCCATTCCACAGGAGGCCGGGAGGGCAGCTAAGGCTTTCGGCCTTGCATGGGCGGGACGTTGATGACAAAGGCAGAAGAAAGGAGCTGACTCCTATCAGGGGTTAAAGTCCAGGTTTACTGGAGATGGCTTCAGGGAAGTTCACAAGCCAGGGGAATCAGATGTCAGAAGACCGGGAGCTGCATTGTGCAATAATATATAAATGAGGGCGGAAACAGAGGAGGGGTTCGCCCAACCACCAGTGGGAGCACTTGGGGGTGCAGGGACTGGGGATACAGACATTTCTAGGGGACCAATAGAGGCATTTTGGGGGAGGAACCATAGTGCCTGGACCTATCACTCAACACCCCTGGTTAGGGGCTCTAGAAAGAAGGAATGGGTAGCTGAGTGATGGACAGAACACTGGAGAGGGATCAAGGGAATGACTAAGCATTTTCCAGGGTGCAGGGCGTGGAGCCAAGGAGATTGAGAGGGGGAAGGAGGTAGGAGGCAACAGGTGCAGAACCGCTACTGCAGGGGAGAACTGGAACAGACCAAAGTAACAAACCACTGCAATTGAGCATACAAAAACACTATACAGCACCTCCCCCTTTTTTTTGTTTAAACAAAAACAAAAGGGAGAGGGGAAAGTAAAACCTCTAAAATGAAGAAAATTCTTTCTGGTTATTGAACTCAGTGTTTGTGTAAATGTCACTGAACCATGGCTGTTGGGGTGAAAGCCCACCAACTTTCTTCAGTTGTCTTCGAAATAGTTGCTTGGTTCACGCCATGTGGTGAGAAAGCATTGTTCAGCAGCCATGTTATCATGCACCAAATCACACTGGAGGTTACATGAACTGACACAATAAGGAGAACTAAAAGTCCAGTTCTCAAAACAGACCCGGCCAAGCCTGGAAAACCCCACCCAGGGAAAATGTCCCCCAGCCAGTCTGAAGTTTCCCTTTTTTTGTCCTTAACCATAAATTGAATCTTACTGATGACTTTCCACACATCCTTAGCTTTTCAGCTTTGGTGGTTAAATTCAGACAACGTAGATCTTCGAACTCCTCGCAGCAGTGGTTGTGGAGAAGGATTAGAAAGTCAATAGCAGCCCTGTTTTGCAGAGTCTCCTGCCTTATTATCCTCTCGTCTGATAGGAGGTCTGAGAGTTTGGCTAAGATTTGCCTGTTTAGCTACCCAGCATTCTAGGCGCGCCAATTCACCTAGAGCTTTGGCCTCAGACAGCCATGGCAAAAAAAAAGGTGATTGCAACTACATTTGGGCTTGGACCAATGGATTATCTCTGAGTCACAATTTGGGCCTAATTCTCTCAAATCTCTCGTTTGGCAGGTCAACTGTTAGGTATTATTTTTGGCTAACCAATCAGAAATTTGGGTTCTGCTAGGGGTAAACAGGTTCAGTTGGCCAATAACACATGGGCCTCTAATCAGGTGAAAGGGGATGCCTGCCCACGCTCTGTCACCACAAATGAAGAAAATTCCTCTAAGGAGGGCATGTGGTTTTTGATAGGGCTGACCTTGTGTGACCTTGTGTGGCTTATCACACCAATTCTTAGCTTGGTATACCTCTGTATATAACTGAGCTTGGGAATCAGTTTCAAACAAGAATTGAACACAATAGAAAGCATGGGATGAACCAAGTAAATCAAATTCGTGGTGTTCTTTTTCCAAAACAGCTAATTTTTTTGCTACATCTCTCCATGGGGTTAACGGGTTGAATACAGGGAGCAAGGGGGTAACTAAAATGGAAGGAAAGCCATTGGCTCTAAGAGGGATCCCCACAAGGCAGGTTGCCATAGGGTTTGCTGCAGATGCGGTGGAAAGGCAAATGTGGTCTTGGCTGAGGACTTGTGTGATGATCTTCCAAATGTCGGCCTTTGGCTGGGGAACAATCCATGGGTCAACAAGGTGGAGAAAGCACCACAGGACGACTAGAGGGATGGCTCTCAACAGTTTGATCAGGGCCATTGGGCTTGGGTCTCTAGAAACACAACAGTTAGAAGAGGAACTCAAAGCAATGTGTACTGCAACAACTCAAAGGGATTGAGTTTTGCGCCTCTTCCTCCAACAAGCCTCTTTCACTTGCGCCACAACTTTATTGTTGCTTTGTACCTTAGGGATATAAGGTTGGACCCATTTGGAGGGAATCCACCTGAACCCTGAGGGGGTGGACACACAAACGTATCCCCTCCCCCAGGTGATGAGGTCATAAGGCCCGTCTGTCTTCCTCTGCAGCAGCTCAAAGGGATCGAGTTTTACACCTCCTTCTCCTCCAACAAGCCTCTTTCACTTGCGCCACAACTTTATTGTTGTTTTGTACCTTAGGGATATAAGGTTTGACCCATTTGGAGGAAATCCACCTCAACCCTGAGGGCGTGGATACACAAGCGTATCCCCTCCCCCAGGTGATGAGGTCATAAGGCCCATCTGTCTTCCAAGTGCCTGGATCTTTTATTAGGACCACAGTCCTTTTCAGTGGCCACTGCCCAAAAAACCTGGGTCTTGGGTAGGTCAATTCTGGTCCCCTACTGGGCCATGAGGTCTCTTGCCCTCCGGACTCTTCATAGTCTAAAATAAATGGATGTATTGACGCCAGTTGGGTAGTAGTGTGTTTGTTAAGTTTATTGTATAGCTCCCCCATTTTGTACTGTTCCCCCCTATGTTTGCAAATGGTTCTGCCCTCCCCAGTTTTCCCGCCTTTGGCATTAAGTTGTCAGTTAAGTTATATAATTCCTCCTCCCCCTTATTCCCTTATTTGTAGACTTTCTCTCCTCCCTGAGCCCAGTCAATCATCCCCCACTCCTCCCAACATTCCAGAATCTTCTCCTCTCTGGGGGTTGTGGTTGGCTGTGGTCCCGGGGCCCCTCCTTTACTTTGTATTTATTGGTTTCTGCTTTATGTCAATTATGTTAAGTTCATCCCTCCACCCTTCCTGATTGGTTCAATGTAAACCCGTCCTTGGTACACCCACCCCCTTTATAACCTTGTTTCACCCCCATTTCTTGGTCTCTCCTTGGGGTTCTTCCTTTGGATCCTTCCCTGGGGCCTCTCCTTGGATGTCATCCTGGATCATTCATTAAACCGGATTTAACCCCATCGAGAGTCCAGCTCCTTCTTTCCAGTTGCATTGGTGGTGAGACCGGTCCGTAGTGCAAGCACAGCCTGAGGCCCTCAGATGGCAAGGGGTGCTCGCACTGAATTGCAGCAGGGTGTCAGCCTGCCCTCTGCTAGCCGGACACTGACCATCCCAGGCCAGATACACCCTCGCCGCACAATTGTCCATCCAGTCCATCAATCTGAACGGTGCTCTTTGACTGTTTTGCTAATTGAATGCCGCCCTTGCATGCAACCAGCCACGTTTTGCAGCTTCCAATGTAATTGCCACTCCTGAGAGGATATGATCGTCACATCTGCTCCCGTGTCTAGAAGTTCGTTCAAAAATTTGTGTCCCCCACCTTTCTGAAACCTGCATACTATGCGGGGCTTATCCTTTCCCAGCATCTGAGCCCATGAGACCGTGGGATGGGTCTTCTGTCTAAGCACTTTGGTTTGTTCCTGGTCTCAAAACAGCTCAGGCACTGGGTATGGTTTGTGCTATAATTTGATCTTTTGGAAGGTAAGTAGGTAGGTGGACACAGTACAGCCTGAGAAAAATTGTCCTGGGTTCAATGACAAGAGGCCTGGAAAAATGTTGACTTCTTGTGATGTGTATTTGATGTCCCCGATGATGACATACTCACGATGGATCCAGTTCCAAGTACCTGGTGACTCCATGCATACTGATATGAAACAGAAGTCTGAATTCCGTAGGTGAAGTGGCTCCGTCAGTTGTAATCTGAAAGGTTTGCAATTTAAACAAGTGGTTAAAATGGGTGCGGTGTTAGGATAAAACCCTGTTTGTTTTGTCTTATCTGGTAATTTTCTATTTTGCTCAGGTAGGCTTTCTTTTATTACTACTTTTCCTTTGGCTCCCCACCTGTGGTGTTAAAGAGCCCACCTCTTTTATATCATGGCACAGGGTGGAACTGCGCTCTTTTTCTAGTTTTTGACTGAGCCTCCATAGGAGGTCCTTGCCCCCTTTTAAAGTCTAAAAATTGCTGTCTTAAAGGACAGTCAGGCATCCAGTGTCCAGTCTTGCCACACATGACCTATCAGTGTTGATGGGTTTTCTGGGAGGTTTTGGGGTGCAAGATGAGTGATCACTGGGTGACAGCACTGAGTTGTCTGCGGCATTGGCAAGGGAAAGCCTCTGAGGCAGTCGAGTCTTTGTGTCCTGCTCCTCCAGGGCACTAGTGACCTTCCTGGCACAAACTTCCAACATATTTTGCAGTGTCAGAGGAGGATCCAGGGGCAGGCTCAAGATGGCGGCTCTGCACTTAGAATTTGCCAATGAATTGGCCAATGCCACTTCCTTGAGGATTTCCTGCTGGGTGTCTTCGCTCCGCACCTGCAGCTCAATTGCCCTGTGGAGCTTCTCAACATATGTTAAAAAGGATTCTGATGGTAACTGAGTGATTTTAACATAGCTATGAACCGGGGCCTTGGGCCCCAAGGTAAAAAAACCTTTTGTGCTGCCTTTGCGCTTTCCCTCAGTACCTCCCAGGGGATGGCTCAGGTCTGTCCAGCACCCTCTGCCCATTCTCCTTGCCCACATAGGTGATCAATGGAGATTGTGTTTTCATTGCCATCTGAGGCCACGTGAGGATTATCCCGTGATTGATGGAAGGATCCCCCGTAATTCTTTTTTCCATGCTGCTTCCCACAGAAGGAATTCTTTGGGTGAAAGGAAGCAGGAAAACAACTGCCTCAAATCTGCTGGGGTGACATCAGAGAGTGATAAAGTTGCCTTCAACAGCCCTCGGGAAATACTCACTTTCCCGAGAAAACTCCTTTTGGGCCTTACAAAGCCCTTTTGTGGTGTGGTGGGGGAAAGGGGACCACTGGGCCTGCACCCTTCCTTCCCTCTCTGGGTTGTAAGTGACGGGGCAGCTGAAAATGTGTGAATGGGCCCCTGATTATGGTTCCCAGGCTCGTCCCCCCTGGATACTGAAGCATGGGAAGCATAGGAACTTCCTTCTGACCCTATCCCAAAATTTTAGATCATAAATTTGCTCAGGCAACACTTCAGGGAAGTCAGAAAACAGTCACCTGACAAGCTGTTGGATTTCCTTTTTAGAATAATGTTCGCTCCCCTCCCAACCCCACAAGGATTCCCGCAACTTGGTTAAAAGCTCCTGTTTGAGCTGCTGACAGCTGGGCACCCATGGCTGAGATGGAAAGTTGAGCAGTCCAACCAGCCCACCATCCCAGAAAAAGAAGAAAGAAAGCAAAAACCCCACTGCCGGTTCCCTGCCAATTAAAGAGAAAAGCTGTGCAGCAAAAGGTTTCTGCCTCAAGGGCAGGGAAAAGGAGAAAGAGGTCTCAAGGACAGATTCCCTTAGTAAAAGAGACTTATAAAATAGTAGAAAAAGAAAGAACGAAAGAGCCCCACCTCACAAAAAGGGGAATAGAAGGAGGATTTCTTGCCTGTCTGGCAAATGAGAAAACATGCAGGGACAATCGCTTCCAACAATCGCACCACTCCTGTGGTGCTCTCAGGAGCTACCGTTCCCTTCCTCCAGGAGTACCACCCTATAAAACAGGGTCTGCTCCCACTGGGGGTAGCTTTATATAAAGAAACTTTTGAGGGCACTCCACTGAGTAAATCCAGGGAAATGTCCAAAGTCTCACCCATGATGTCTGGTGCTGACCTCAGGCCCCATGCTGGGCACCAAGCGTGTGCCTGGTGTTGGACACACTCCGTGTGTCCAACTCAGAGACCCTGGCTTGCTTCAACACAGCAAATGGTGGGGGACACCTTCCCATTCCACAGGAGGCCAGGAGAGCGGCTAAGTCTGGTCCAGTCTGCAGCTGGCCCGACTCTAATTTGATGGGAATGTGGATACAGTCAAAGTCACAACCTGCCAACTCCTTGATCCTCGATCTCGCTTTTCTGATCAGTTCTGCCACCAGCTCTGATGGCTGTGTCATCCTTTTGGACCTGTGGTGGCTGAGGAAAACCCACTCTATGATCAAGAGGGAGTCCCCCGAGCCTTGGTCCTTGGCCTTGATAGAGTCATCCCACTGAAAAATCACCCCATGGAGGTGTGGCAACTTTCCCAACATAATACATCTGAACGGTAGGCCTGGTTGGTATCTGTGAGCCTGCCTGGCCAAAATGGACTGCTGGATTTTCTCCAGTGCTGCCTAAGCCTCTGGGGTAAGTGACCTGGGAGAACTGAGCTCCTCTCCCCCTTTCAACAAATTGAAAAGGGGGGCTAGGTCATCAGTCGAAATCCCTAGCCAAGGCCTCACCCAGTTTAAACACCCACATAGCTGATGGACATCTGCCAAGGTCTTGATGTTCGTATGAATTGCCAATTTTTGCGGCACAATGGTCTGCTTATTTGTCTCCAAACCCAGATACTTCCAGGGCGGCATCCATTGAATCTTGTCCTGCTGAAGCTCGAACCCTGCAGCAACCAACACATTGATTGTCAGGTCAAGCACATGGGCAAGTATGTCGTCTGTTGGAGCACAAACGAGGATGTCGTCCATATAAGGACAGATTATTGCATCCTCCGTGGCTGCACATATGGGGGACAGCAAGGAAGCGACATACTATTGACAGATAACAGGGCTGTTCTTCATTCCCTGCAGAAGAACACGCCAATGGTAGCGCTTGCTTGAGGCTTCATGGTTGATGGCAGGAACCGTGAAGGCAAAACGTGGGGCATCATCTGGGTGAAGGGGAATTTGGAAGAAACAGTCCTTGATGTCAATGACTGCCACATTCCAATCTGGGGCGAGCACCATCGGGGACGGCATCCCTGGTTGGAAGAGACCCATATCTTCAATATTTTTAATTTGGCGGAGGTCATGAAGGAGCTGCCACTTATCTTTGTTCGGTTTCTTAATGACAAACACTGGGGAGTTCCACTCTGACATGGTCTCCACCAGGTTGCCTTTGAGTAGCTGCTCCTTGACGAGCTCATTGAGCGCCCTGATTTTTATTAAGCAGCCACTGCACTACCCGTAATGGTTTATCCAATTTCCAATTCAGCTTCCAGGTAGGTGCTCTTCAGTGACCGCTGCCCGAAAAACCTGGGGAGCCGCTGGCAAGTCCATTTGGGCTCCCCACTGGGCAAGAAGGTCCCTCTCCCACAGGGGTTCCGTACAGTCAAATACGAACGGGCGTACAGACACCAATTGCCCATCCAGCACCTTAATTTGTACGGTGCTCCTAATCTGTCGTGCCAATTGTAAACCTCCAACACCACAGATGTGACCAGCCACGTCCTGCAATTCCCAATGTGACAGCCATTCCCAAGAGGGAATGATCGTCACATCTGCCCCTGTGTCCAAAAGACCCTTAAGGGGTACCTGATCTCCTCCCCTCATGAGTTGACAAGTGACCTTTGGTTTCTCCCGCCCAAGGACCTGAGCCCAGGCCACCATGGGATGTTCATCTGATGTTGGCGTGGAGGGCAGTCCTGGGTCCCAGGGTAGCTCAGGTACTGGAATGGCCTGGCCGATAATCTGATCCTTGGGCAGGAAGAGGGGAGGGTGGACACAGTACAGCCCTATCGAGAATTGCCCCAGGTCTGATGTCAAGAGACCCGGGACAATGTTCACCTCTGGCGGTGTGAACTTTGTGTCTCCGACAACTACATACCCACTGATCCGTCCCCAGTTACCTTGGCACTCCGGGAACACAGTCACAAGATGGAAGTGGAAGTTCCTCAGATGGAGAGGCTCCGTCAGCTGCAGCCTGAAAGGTTCAAATTTAGAACACATTGTTAAAATGGGCATTGGTCGAAGGCATAACAAACTAAACAAGTCCAGGGAAAAAATGTCGCTTTCGATTGAGGCAGCAGGTGGTTCTCCCTTTCTCCTCTCCCCGCATGATGTTACTAAACCTGCCTTATTTGTGTCTTTGCGCAGGGGGGTACTGCGCTCAGCTCTTAGTTTTTTTCGAGGAGGGGGGTTCCCACAAAGTCCTTTCCCCTTTTTAAATTCCCAAAATTCCTTTCGAAATGGACAATCAGGCATCCAGTGTCCCACTTTCCTGCACAGATGACAGGGAGAGGTGCCCTTGTGAACCGGCCCAGGGGTGTTGGGCCCAGGCCGGTAGTCCACTGCGGGAGAAGCAGGGTCAGGGTCCACTGGGATAGCTTCTGGGACGTCGGCTGCAGCAACACGGCAGGGCGGTGGTCTGGCCCGATGGTCGACGTCTCCGGAGGCTATGGTGACTTTACGTGAGCAGATCTCTATCATGCATTGCAGGGGGATAGGTGGATCCATGGGCAGGCTCAGGATAGCATCCCTGTGCACTAGGTTGGCATTGGTGGCGGCTACCTCCCGCAGGAGCTGCTTCCTGGCCTCTTACCCCTGCACCTGTGCCTTGATCGCTTTCCGGAGACGCTCGACAAAAAGAATGAATAGCTTCTCCGGTTGCTGCAAGATCTCAGAATATGAGATCTGGGGAATGGTGGCGGGAAGTCTATGAAATGCCCTCTCTGCTGCCTTCCGGCTCTCTCTAAGGGTCGCAAGTGGGATAATCCTTGCCTGGACGTGCCTGTCTGCTAGGTCTCCCTTCCTGCATAGGTGCTCAATGGAGATGGTGTTGCCATTTAAATCTTGCCCTGTTCAGGGATCGTCCCACAAAGTAGGAAGGAGCTCCACAACCTCCTTTTCCCATGCCACCTCCCACACAACAAACTTGATGGGGTTGAGGAGGCATGAGAAAAGGTCTTGATGGTCACAAAGGGTGACCTCCGATCTTGCTAAAGTGGCCCTCAGGATCCCCTGGAAGTACTCACTCACCCGGGAGTAGTCCTTTTGGGCCTTGCAGAGCTCCTTAATCTGCTGTTGGGCTAAGGGAGACCACTGGGCACGATTCCCTGCCTCTCCTTCAGAATGGTAAGTGACTGGAGCCGCTGATGGAATAATAGCTGGCTCTGGCTCCCGGGTCTCCACCCCCTCCCCTTCCCCCCCGGAGGCCGAAGTGTGGGAACTGGAAGGAGAAGAGGAAGGGGTGGGGCCGGAAGGTGCAGCAGAGGGCATTCCTGAGGGCTGGGCGGGGGAAATGGATGGTTGGGGTCCCGCCTCAGGGGAGGAGCTTGGAGGCGTGGCCGAATATAGAGGAGGGGAGGAGAAGTGGAAGGAGAAATGGGAGGTGCAGACAGAGGAGGGGTGAGAGAAAGTTGGGAGGAGGATTCTGAGGACAGGAAGGAGTTTCTTCGGGATACGAAAGGATTATGGGGAGAAGAAAGAGGAAAGGCGGGAAAAACCATGCGGTCTCCTCCATCTTGGGGTCCATGGAAGCCATCTTGTGGGGAGAGCCGAAAACAAACAGAGGATCTTCTAACTGGGGACGTAGGGGATGGGGAAGAGGGGGAAGGAGAAGATTCCCTAAGAGTTTGGGATTTCTGAGAGGAGCCAGGGGAATGATGGCCACCCTGCACTTTGCTGAAGTGAGCTGCTCTTCTCAGAATCCCAGAGCGAGGACAGGCAAGGGAGAGAAGAGGGCTAGGAGCAGGGGTAGAGGATGAAATGGGGCACAAACTGGATTCAGATGGCTGCCTCTCAGATTTCAAATGAGATTTAAGAATTGATCGAATTTTAGAAACCCAAAAGATAACTTGGGCCAACGACATTTCCCCGGACCTAACTGCATCCTGAAGCTTAATATAAACAGTTCCCCAAAAAGCAGGGTCCTTGATTAAGTCCGGGGAAAGTTTGGGGAACTTTCTCGGGAGAGAATAGCCATTTGATTAACTTTCTTAACTCTTTCTTCTGAACAACAAAACCTCCAACAGCAAGGATACCCACAACCTGGGAACTAGCTCTTTTCTGAGCTGTGGATTGCCCAGCACCCATGGTGAGATGTTAATGAACAGCTCAGACCACCCACCACCTTGGTTAAAACTTCAAATAAAACCACAAGAGCCCCTCACTGGCCCCTGTCTGGGGAATGGGCTGTGCAGCGGGAAATGAGAGAATGAGAAAAATCACCTCGGCCCAGTAAGGCACCGAGGGGGAGAAGACTAAAAAAGACAGGGGTAACAGGGAAACATACCAAAATCCAGCGGGGGCGAAAAGAAGACCAAAGGAAATGGTCCTGTTCAAGGAACGACTGCTGGGGGGCCAGGAGCTGCCATTTCTCGTCCCTGGGGAGCGCCACCCACTAAAACGGGGTCTGCTCACTCTGGGGTAGTTCCGTGACCAATGAGACTTGCTAGTCTCGTCCACGGGGTCCAGTGCTCCCTCAGGCGAAGCACTCGAGTAGGGGCAAATGCCAGGAGACGCACCCAGGGCCCAAACTGGGCACCAGGAACTGCAGCGGTGGTGGCTTAGATGTTGTTCACCCAGGCTGGCCAGCCAGCAACCGCTAGCAGCACGGGGGCCACTTGTTCCGATAGCCGGGCTTCGGGATAGTGCCTCAGGCACACACCCAGCACTATGGCTGCAGGTGCTGCCAGGTGTGGACGACACCGCAAAAGGCTGCAAAGAACAGGAAAGAAAGAGCGCTCTCCA
The DNA here is from genome assembly GCF_035770615.1 of Melospiza melodia melodia. Taxonomy (NCBI): domain Eukaryota; kingdom Metazoa; phylum Chordata; class Aves; order Passeriformes; family Passerellidae; genus Melospiza; species Melospiza melodia. The sequence continues at coordinate 4,145,056 of NC_086226.1, forward strand.
TTTGGCGCAAATCTGGGTTTAATGAAATCGAGGGGAGCCAGCAAATGAACAGAACGGGGGGGGTGACAACATGGGTTTATAAAGGGAGTGGGAGGTAGGGGTGGAACCAGTACAGGAACGAATGGGAATCCAGGGAGAATTGGGGCACATAAAACTGACATACAGGGAAAACCAATGGATACAAATGAAAGGAGGGGCCCCAGTCCCTAACCCAATCACTCCAAGCCCTGGAGAGAAGTTTCTGGATAAAAGGGTGTGAGCAGGGAGTGACTGGCAGGGCCCTGGGTAGGAGTAGAGGGAAGGATACATTAGATCGCCTGGGTAACCGGGGAGGAGTATAAGTGGATACATTAGCTGCCATGGGGACCAGCGACATTGACATATAACGGGGAGGGGAGGGGAGGGGAGGGGAGGGAGAACTGGGCAGAACCATTTTAACATAGGGAGAAACAGGACAATCCAACTTTAAACAAAAGGAGAACAAAACAAGTACAGGGGGAGCAAAACAAGCACAACACAACAGAGTCCAAAAAGAACTTGCACAATTCAGATTCTAGAGCACTACAATTTATTGAAACATAGCAAAAGCATAGGGTCATGTTCCTGGGGACAAACGCTGGAGATATAGATTAACCACTTCTACATTTACAGACAAGAAGTGCCCTAACTACAGAACTGCCCCTTGAGATCCCCTGCAATGACATGGAATCAGTTCCCTTGGAGCTTGCGGGATATCTCCTCCCCGCGAAGGAGTTCCTGGGCAGGTGTGGTCAGAGCAGACTCCTTGAGGTTCAAGGGAGCAGCTCCCCCAGCCCACCTTGCACTCAGGCCCAGGTGGATAATCTTCTGCTTGACCAGTTGAAGAAGGAGGGCTCTAGACACTCCTGAGGGTCCAGCTGGTTTTATTATAGGACAATCGAAGGGTCTGGGCGAGGTGAGGAGCAGGGACACAACCACAGCTGAATGGGCAGAGCCCAGTGGCAGAGCCCAGAACAACGGTGGGGCCAGGGTTTATAACAGGAAGAAGGTGGGCGGGGCCAGGATACAGACAACAAATAGGAAGAGGGATCAGAGGAGGAGTTGAGGAGGGGTGGCAAGGGGTACACCAATGCCAGTGGGAGTGGGGGGATGGTCGTCTTACAACACAATCTAATAGGGAAATGAGGAACAGAGAACCTTCTAGAAATGGGGGGTGGACCACAGCTGATTGACAACTAGACTGCAGTGCCTCCCAAGGCATCTCCACCCCATTCTCCCTGTGGACCCCTCCCACAGGAGCTCTGGCCCGTGCCTGTGGCGTGTTCCTGGGGCCTTTTTACTCCTGTGTGATGCTGATAGAAATAAACTAACTTCTGTATACAATTAAGTGGGGACAAAGTCATGCAAGTAAAAGAAAACTGCTTATTTGTAATGATTCAGCTGAGCTCAATGCTCATCCCTCTCCACTGACAGTTGAACACATACTCCCACCAGCAAAATGGCCCATTTTTATACCCTTCTGTTGGGCTTGAGCAAGATGAAGGCTTTGCTCTAAAGCCATAGGAGAAACTCCCTTAGTTATGGTGAGCAAAAAACTCACCTCCATTGCCCCCTGGGAGTTCATATGCTAATGATTACTAGAAGGTTCTTTACTTCTATTGTTATTGGTTGCTATTTGTGGCATTCATTTTAATATTCCTAACCCCAGTTGCTGATTAGTACCTTGTCCCTCAGAATCCACGCCTTACCTACCCTATATATATTACTGATCCTACTCTGACCCTTGCCTTTTTAATGAACCTCATACCTTGTTCACCGTCTGTGCTGTTTCTTGTTTTCAACTATTAGAACTTTTTTTATTTTCAGGTCCCTAAATTATGCCCGTCTCTTTATTTATTTGCCATGGGGACTTTCTTCAAATAGTTCTGAGGTGACACCTGGCAGTACCATCTGGGCCCAGCATGCCACACCCTTCTACAGCTGGGGGCAGTCCCTGTTCTCATTCCCATTGGATGGGTAATCAGGAACTTACCTTCTGCCCCAAATGCCAACTCTCCTGTCCCCTCTCCTCTCATTCTACTTCTTTTTTAGTCAGATCTTCAGCAGCTCCCCCCCCCAGCTCTCAACAGCAGCCCACAGATTAACCAGAACACATCCAAACCACAGATAACTACACACAGAGAACAAAACCAATTACCTTCATTCTTTTACTGAATAACCCTTGTTATAAATGACTCCAAAGTGAGAATGAGTTATAAAAGTTTTATTGAAAACAATAAAAAAAATTTGTTAAGTGAAAGGTACAGCACTGTGAGCGTGGCCTAACGCCAGAGGCTTGTGCACAAAATAGTGACTTTGCCTTTTATAACCCCTGGTGTTGCATCAGCTTCAACTTGATCCATGCTCATTTTGATTTTACATAGTCTTGCCCCATGTCATTGTTTTTGGCAGCAATATAGTTTCATCAGGATTATAATTGGATGCAGTGATATTCTGTGGCTCGCACTGTGGTCACAGGAGCAACGGGACGCTGGCTAGCAGCTTCATCATCTTGTGACCAGATGATGCCACGAGAGTGGGCACTCCTAGGCTCTCACAGAGACTGTCCCGGTAGTGGTGACTGCCACAGCATGGGTGACCTGCCAAGTACATGCTACGAGGATCTAAGATAAAGGAACAAGAGAGAGAACACTCGTGTGCATACCAAGGAGGCTTTATTCCTCAGCGAAACCAGGGACAAGTGCCAGACAAAAAGCGGAAGACTAGCTCTTACAAAGGGAGTGGGTGTAAGGAGTGGGAGCATAAGCAACCAATAGGAAAGAGCAAAGGGAGGAGTAGAACTTAACCATAATTAACCAAACCAGTAGGGATCACACAGAGGAGGGAAGAAGCCCTGGAGAGAAATCATCCGCTAAACAGGGGATGATTGACACAGAACTTTCTCAAAAAAGATGAGTGTGGTTATACTGACTGACAGGGAAGGTGAGCAGCACAACTGGGATTGACATGGCCACTTAAGGACATGAAGGGAGGAACAGGGAGATTATCATCTTGAGGAACAGCCAAGTGGTGGGAAAAGTAGGGAGTAATCATCTTTTGGAAAGACCATTCTGACGGGATGAAAGGAAGGTATAAAGGATTAAACCATTTCTCTATCAGAGAATATCTGTCTTTTGTAATAGAAACAACAATAAAACTTGTAATAACACACAACACCACACCATTCCTCTTACAGCTGTGTCTCAAAGGTTTGACTAACAACAGTCTGTCCAACACAAACTCATAAACACACATTAAACACACAAAACCACTGTCATGAAAACCAGCCTCATAACTAGGTCATCATAACAACATCAACCTCTTTATAACATATACCATTATCTTAATAGTAACAACATTATAATATTTAATATCAATTCATATATACCCTGTGAAAGCCAATTCCCATTAACTTGTTTCTCACACTTTTTTGGTTGCAGCAAAATATTACTTCATCTCTCACAGTGCCAAGAAGGAGTTGGTTCTGGGGGATGAAAGGCTGGGTATGACACAGCAGTGAGCACTCACAGCCCAGAAAGCCAAGCAAATCCTGGCCTGCTTCCAAAGAAACATGACCAGCAAGTTGAGGGAAACAATTCTGTTCCTCTGACTCTGCCCTGAGGAAGCCCAACCTTGTGGAGGGATAGAATGTAAGAGAAGAGTTCAGAAGGTAATCTCACCCCTGAGGAGTTGCAACTGTACTAATCACCAAAGATTAGGAACAGGCCACAGCTGTGTCCAATAAGAAGATAAGTGCTACAAAAGAGTGGGTTAGCTGGTTGACAAGAGAGTTAGAGTTTGTCGATTGTGCTGTGAAGAGAGTTGGAGTTTGTTAGTTGCACTGTGAAGAGGGTTGGAGTTTGTTGGCTGTGCTGCAAGGAGCCGGTCATGAGAAATCACCAAGAAGGCATGGGACTTTTGCAATAAGATGGCAACATAGCCTGAAGCACTGCGTCCAAACCTGGGCTGCTCAGCACAAGAAAGGTGCTGTTGGAGCGGGCCCAGAGGAGGGCTTGCAGATGAACAGAGGGCTGGGGCAGCCCTGCTATGAACACGGGCTGAGGGAGCAGGGCCTGCTCAGCCTGGAGAAGGGAAGGCTCCTCACTGCAGCCTTGGAGCACTTGAACAGGGGCTGAGAAACAACCAGCAACAGCAGCTTTTGACAAGGGCAGAAAGTGAAAGCACAAGAGAAACAGTTTTTCATTAGAAGACATCTAGACTACATCTAAGGAAAAAAGCTTTTTAATGTGAGGGTCCTAGCTCAGATTGCCCAGAGCAGCTGTGGCTGCCCCATCCAGGGAATGTTCAAGGCCAGGCAGGATGGGGCTTGCAGCAAAATGGGCTGATGGAAGGGGTCCCTGCCTATGGCATGTGGGGCTAGAGCCAGAAGAACCTGGAGGTCCCTTCCAACTCTGAGCATTCCACGATTTTGTGATCTGAGTGTGGAGCCCTGACAGGAGGGGAGCCTGGTGCTGTCGGGATCACTGTCCCGGGGCAGCTGGCACAGCCCGTGTGAGGCACATGGCAGCCGGGGAAGCCAAGTCCGCACCGGCCGATCTCGGCCCCCAGGGCCTCTTCTTCAGGGGCTGCCGGGCGGCTTCCAAGCACATTGCGCGGCCCCTTGTGGAGGGAGCGAGGCCAAAGTTCTGCAGAACGGAGCCGGCACCACGCTCAGCGCCCGTCAGGCTTCCTCACACCCAGGAACGGCATCACGCCTTCTGTTGGGGCGGGGCAGGGCCGCTGGAGCCGCTGTCCCTCTGCCTGGATCGGGCCCTGGAGCCCCTCCGCAGCTGCAGGCGTGTCCCAAGCTCCGTACAAGAGCAGGAACAGGACGTGGGCAGCAGCGGGAAGGTCTGGAGGCAGGGTGGGAGCAGCCGCGGGAGCCTGAATGGGAAAAGGCTCTGGAGCGCCGGTCTGAGGGCGATGGAACAGCTCAGCCTGAAGAAAATGCTGCTCGGGAGCGACCTCATTGCCCTCTGCAGCTCCCCAAAGGGTAGGTAATACAGAGGAGAGGCTCAGCCCCTTCTCCCAGGTAGCAAGTGACAGGATGAGCAGAAATGCCCTCAAGTGTCGCTAAGGGAGGTGTAGGTTGAATATTGGGGAGTTTTGCTTCAGGGAAGGAGTTGTCAAGCACTGGAACAGGCTGGCTGGGGAAGTGGTGGTGTTGCTCACATCCTCTGTGTGCTGACCGGGGAGCAAGGGGCACTGCTGTCCCCTCCGGTCTCCCCAAGCTGAGAGATGGTGGTGCTCAGGTAGTAAAAAGAAAATGGGCTATGTATTTGAGGTCTGCCTTAGTGCATTTTAGGCCTGCCTTAGTCTTCTTAGTTGAGCTGAACAACAGAAAACAGGAAAAAAACAGGCTCAGACTGCTGGGTTTCTTTGTGCTTACCAATCAAAACTGGCAGTGATTATATATGAAAACAGAACAATTAAATTGGCGCAGCTTGAGAGTACTTGCAGTAGGATCATAGAATCACAGAATATCTCAAGTTGGAAGGGACACAGAAGGGTCACTAGTTAAACTGCTTACTTCTAAGAGGATAGTTTCACTAAACCCTGTTCCTAAGAGCATCATCCAGATGCTCCTCCAACTCTGACAAGCTTGGTGTTGTGAACGCTGTCCCAAAAAGCAGTCCCGCAATAACATTGGCCACATAAACTTGTGTGCATTGAGGTGGACTAGCAAGTCTCAGGCTTGGCTCAGAATTTATGATCCCTGCAATCTCAGTATTCCTAGACAAGGATCCAGGGTTCCCAGGACCTGTCATTGGTGTTAAAGACAAGAGGAAAAAGGAGGTATTAAATGGTTGTGCTTTGTCTGTGTCCTCTTGTGGGAAGGGACAAGTAACAGACCAGTGTTCTCTCTGATCCTCCGTTTGCTGTTGACTTGTTTCAAAAGCCTGTCTTGCTGTCCCTCCCAGCACTGGCCAGCTGGAACTCTGCAAGAGTTTTGGGCTCACAGATGTTCTCCCCACTGTGGTGAGCAGTACCCGTGTAGTCCTGCTGTGTCACCTGTTCTTGCCTCCAGTGGCCACGCATTTTTCTTTGGTGCCTGTATTCTAAAAGAAGATTGCTGCTCAGCCAAGTCATTGTTCTGCCCAACTTGCCATTGCCTATGCTTGTTCTCTCAGGAGATGGCTCTTCCAAGGTGCCTAGCATTCATCCTATAGGCTGATTCCTGGGGTACATTATCCCCCTTAAAGCTAATACTAGAAATAAGATATTAGCATGTAGTTTTTTGAGTTTTTTTTTTTTTTTTTTGCACGGGCATTCTATTATTGCAAATTTTTCATAGCTGTGTCTGTCCTTTACAATGTGTTCATACAGCGTGGAGCACAGCGGGACCTTGATCTTTACTGGGGTGCTTTAGCATGAATCAACAGAAATAATTAATGCAGAACTTCTTCATTATCCTTTGCTTATAGTGCTTCCAGTCTTTCAGGCTGAGAGCAGGGGAAAAAGAAAAGGAAAAAAACAATAAAAGACAGTTTGTCTTGGTAGTCTCCCCTGAGTTACAGTAGAAAAAGTATCTTCAGCAGCTGCCATATTAATATGAATTAATTATGGAATTCTGGTGGTAATATTTCACATCCTTTATCATGTTCAGTCTGGGGTAAAAAAGGGTTATTTTTATTTTTGCTTGTGCTGTACTTTTACATTCTCTAAGGATATACTGCATTTGAGCCACCAAGTGTTCACCTGAAGCAGAAGAAAAAACCAAAACCAGGTAAGCATAGCAGATTCCAGTTCATCTCCATGGGAAAAAAAGCAAAGCCTAATTTTCCTTTATTCTCCATCAGTCTTTGGGAAAAACCAAATATAGGTTTCTTCTTCAGCTGGTTCTGGAACCTTCATCTGAAAATTCTTTACAGATGAACAAGCTGGAAAAAGAATTATTAGCCTTTTTTGCCACATTATGTATCTGGACTATTAAGTTAAAACAATCCAGGATTGTTCTGTTTCTAAAACCAGCTGGAATAGGACCATCTGTTTCCATCCTACAAACCTCCATTACTCTCCAAACAAGTCTAAACTCAGAGAATCACAGAATGATTTGGTTTGGAAGAGTTCTTAAAAACCCTCTATTTGAAACCCCTGCCATGGGTAGGGACATTTTCCATTAGACCAGGTTACTGAAAGCCCTGTTCAGCCTGGCCTTGAACCTTCCAGGGATGGGGCAGCCACAGCTTAACCTGTGCTAGGGAAGAATTTCTTCATAATGGCAAATCTAAATATGTTCTCTTTCAGCTTAAAAACATTGCCCCTCGTCCTTTCAAAGATGCTTGTTAAAAACACACACTGGCTTGTCCTAAATTGCAAACTGTATCCACAATTTGTGTAGCAGAGTGTGGGTTGCGCCAAGGGCTCTTCCAGCCATTTAGCAACTGGGATGTCTCTGCTCTGGACATTGGCACTTCCCTGTCCCAGTTCAATAGTGTAAGTGTCACCACTGTGGGCAGAAATGGTCCTTACATTCAAATTGGTGAATATTGGAACATTAGGCAAGTGATCAATCTCCAGGTGGAATGTCTGAAGCCTTAAATCACTATTCTGAAATAGAGAATGATCTTCCCATTTTCTTTCATCCCCTCGGCTCTGCACATTGCAAAGCCTGTGTTAGCAGAAATGGAGATAATAGATCTTCCTTTTAAAGTATCCATTCTACCTGTGAACTGTGCCATTCTTAACCACCACGAATTGCACCTTGACAGATGGATCTACACTACATTGAAGTGGTTGCAGTGTGTCCTTAAAATATCCTTTAGCCTAGAAAATAAATTCTGGTGGTGTCTCCTGCATTCCTACCACCACAGCCATAAGCTCTTTTGCAAACCAAACATGCTTGCTGCCATTCCTTCACATCTGTAACATTTAACTTTAATGCCTCTGCCCCTGAGGAGCTGCAGAGTAGCATTTCAATTCACCATCCACGGGTTTGTCCTGAAGAATTAGAGACATGTCAGCTTATCAGTCTGTGACCTTTTCTATTAACATTGTCTTCAGGTTGACTTGGCAGCACACAAGGAAAATAAATCTTGTTACCCAAAGCTGGTCTGGCTCAAATCTGTTAAATTTTTAAATTGCAAACATTACTATGACTACATGAAATCTATTAGGTAGAATAATCTCTGTTAAGGGGTGCAGAGGAAAGCAATGAAATAGAAACCATAAAAATAGTTATGAAGGAGGGTTTTGGGTTTTTTTTTTGCAAAGCCTGGAAAGTTTTATTTTTTTTCTTATTTTCAACCTGGCCTGACACCCTAAGTATAACACAAATGGAGTTGTCATGTAAATCACAGGATCTTTTCATGTTTCAGACTTCAGAAGATCTATGTGGACACTTTTTCAAATAACCTGCGTGTACCTTATCACCTGCTCCTAGGTTTTTTCAACACCTTTTTCTTTTGTGTTCTTTTAATGATAAAGGTGTGAGGGGAGCATGATGACCTCAGAATGTGATGCCATGAATAATTCTTCTGAGATGAACCTGCTCAGGCATTATAAACCCCGCAGTTCCCACTGCTCTGATTTTCTGTGACATCCTGGCATGGAGCAATGTGTGCACTTCTTCAATATGTTGGTATAAGGGTATTTAGTGCTCAGAACAGCTGGCTGAACACCCAGTGTATTTTGAGATACACAAGGTGTTTGAGATGCCCACAGGGAGCTGGCAGGTTTGATATAGGAGTTATTCCTCCTCAGCTGGTCAGGAGGCAAAGCTGAGCTATCTCAAAGTACTTGATATCTGGTGAGGATGCTGGCTTGATGGTTGGACTTGATGGTCATAGAACCAATATCATTGAATCATAGAATCCAATCATGTGTATTTGGAAGAGCCCTGACAGCTTATCCAGTTCTATCCCCCTGGCCTGGTCAGGGACACCTTCCACTATCCCAGGTTGTTCCAAGCCCTGTCCATCCTGGCCTTGAACACTTCCAAGGATGAGGCAGCCACAACTTTTCACAACAACCTGTACCAGGGCCTCACCACCCTCGCAGCCAAAAATTTCTTCCTAATAGCCAATCTAACCTACCCTCTTTCAGTTTAAAACAATGATCTTAGAGGCCTTTACTAACTGTAACAATTCTATGATTCTAAGATGCTGACAAATAAATTGAGCTCCAATAGTAGGATTCAGCTGCCGATTAAGACACTTTAATTAGTGCCTGGATTCAGTTAGGTTCTGAAGTCCCACTGGAGTTGATGGAGACCAAGTTACTGAATGTATTAGAGCCCAGGAAGGGAGCTGAAACCACCATAAAGCAGGGATATATTTCTGTGCATAGGTCTAGTGTCAGCAGGAATTATATTGCAACAGGTGACTGCTGTGGCAGCTCAGACATCCAGATTAATTTAGATATGTACATAAGGACAAAGATGTTTGTTGGTTTTTTTGGTTTTGGGCTTTTAAAATGAGTTTAAACCATCACAGCTGAATTTTCCAGGACATAACAGTGAACCTCCAACAAAACCAAAACCAAACAAACCCCCCACCCCCTAAAAAAAAGCCTTAAAAACAAACAAAGAGTAGGAAACAAACAAACCAAAAAGAGTAGGAAAGGCTGTTTCCTATGATTGTTGGGAAACTATGATTGTTAACTTAGGGAGACAATATGATTTTTTTTTTTTTCTTCTACTTTTTAGATGTAATATTGGCCAGGTTTTCTCCTTTAAAGTAACACTTTTTTCTCAGTTAGGCTATTCCAGATGCTTGTACAAGTGTCTGATCTCTTCTGCTGTACTTAAGTTCCATCATAGCTATAAAATAACATAGTTCCTGCATAACAAAGAGTTCTACTGGGAAAAGTAAATCTACCTAAAAATATTTCTGATTTCTATGTTTTCAAACTCAGGAAAAAACTAATTAATTAAAATTAAGTTTTTTTTAAAAAAATTATTTCTACCAGCATAAACCAACAAAAATAATAGTGTGATCTAGGAATTCTTGTTGTGTTTCTGTTGCTCCTACTTTTTGTTGTTGTCCAAAATCAGATGTTCAGTTTTATCCTGCACAGTGCATAATATTTCCCTTACTGTGTAAAAAGAAGTGATGTGTGTTAAATAACTGGTATAGTGATGCATGATGTCAGAGGCTATACAAAATAAAAAGGGGAGAAAACACGTGTGCCAGCCACAGATCTGCATCTTTTGCCATTCTTGAAAAGACTTTCCTTCAAAAAACTCATCCATTGTTCCAGTTATTTTGTAATTCTTCTTGATTATAGTGGTTTTTTGGAATTGAAGCTGTTGTTTAGCATTTTGAGACAAGTTGAAAATTTCATTTTTATTCTGTTCATTTGGGAGAATGCATAACTTCTACTGTATTAGGGAAATTAATAGAGAAAAATTCTATGAAGAGAAAAAAACAAAACCAAACCAATTACACAAAAACAAAACAAACAAAAACCCCCAAACGGCAAAACAAACAAACAAATGAATAAGCAAAAACCCACACATGAAAACCCAGGGTCAGGAATTCACTGCAGAGCAGATTTCTGGAAGCTGCAAATGAGATGCATTTTTACCATCTTTTTCTAAATGTTTGTTCCTGGCCACTGTCAAGTGCAGGTTTCTTAGGTTAGATTTTCAGGGTAAACATTTCTGATCTGGTTCTAAGTGTCTGAAACAAGATCAGAAATGAAAAACGATTTCACCATGAATCGGTAATCCCCTTTTCTGGGAGGCATTTGGAGCTTTCCTTGAAGGTTTCTTAGGCAAGTGCTGAGCTGCACTGGCCAAATCATCTTGTGATGGGAAAAATTCCTAAGGGCCAACAGAACATGAAGCTCTCTTCAGAAAAGTTTCTTGGTCCCAGGCATTCCCATGCATTTATCTCTCTTTCAATGGTCTTAAATCATTGGTATCCTTAATGCTAAGGATGAAGATCTTAGGATGTTTTCACCCTAAGCCTGAAAACCAAGTCATAGTGAATTACAGTAATATTTAAGTCTCTTAACCACGCTCTCTATAACATGAAATTCCTGAAATCAAATACTGAGAAGAAAATCTCAACCTCAGATAGAATTTTTTAGCCTTGTACTGAGAAGAGCCTGGACCTCTACCAGACTGACACCTAAATATCTTAAGGAAAAAAGGGCCTTTTTTGTTAAAAAACAGATTTGTAAGTCACATCTTACTCAGTGCTTGTTTTGTACCTTTTGATGGTATAGCTGGTAAGAGTCTTCCTAGAAAATTAGATAAATGCAGAACTGTAACATGGATTAGGATATTCTGCACCTTTTTGCACAGATAATGTATCAGGGTGTCTTAAGTACTTTTTACAAGTGTTAACTGAGTGAAACAGACAACATTTCATTGAAATTATTAAAGTATTGCTGATTAGATTCTCACTAAATAATTACCTGGTTTATGAACTGTGTGAGAGTAAAGGGTATCCACATTTCTGAATGAGTTTGACCGAGTGCTTTATTTTCAAATCTTACATGAGGCAAAGTAACACTAAGTTTGGTTCTTTAGGCTTATCTTCACAGCTACTCACCTTCTCATGCATTGTGCAGAATTTGGGCAGGCTTGAATGAAGAGAGAAAAGGATGCTTTCTAAGGCTCAGGGTTTGCATTACATCTCATCGTCCTTCTCTTGATGTGTTCCATGTGTTTAATCTCCTTTCCTGTTGTCAGGGTTTCTGCAAATGGATAGTTAGACATCTTACGTATATTTGTGGAATATATGGTTCAATTCATACTCAAATATACATCAGATCTATTACATCAAATATATTTTTCAAGGTATATTAATAAGAATTATCTTAATTAGTTTAGATAATGTATTATTCAGCACAAAGTACTGACACGTAGCATCCAGTATCTCCAATGAGAACCAGAGTCTTTGGCTAACGATGGATTTGGAGGATCCTTTTGTTCTCTGCATTTTCTAAAGATAATTTGCACAGTATTTTGAAACTGTGCTTCAGTTTTTGGTGGTTGTTTCCAGGATGTGTAATGACTAAGCTGTGGAGATTATTTAAGTCATATAATGCATGGAGTTTATTTGTTGGGGAAGACATTAGAGCATTTTTACGCTGACCCACCTACTTAATTTCTTAACTTCAAAGTATCTATATAACAAACTTTCAGCCTTCCTATATAGTTAAGGATTTTTATCACTTTTAAAGGCTTGTGGTGAGTTTGCCCTGAATACTAGGTTCCTGCCAAAGCCACTCTCTCACCCGCCTCTGCAAGTGAACAGGAGAGAAAAAGTGTTACAAAAAGGTTCATGAGTTGAGGTAGGAGTGGGGAAGATGACAAAACAATTACCATCATGGGTAAACCAGACACATCTTGGGAATATTAATGAATTTATTATCAATGAAAATCAGAACAGGATAATAAGAAGGAAGAGAAATCATAAAAACACCTTCTCCCACCCTTCCCTCCTTCCTGGGCTCCAGGTGTTCCCCCTCAGCAGTGCAGGATGATGGGAATGAGGTTTATGATCAGCTCATCACACATTCCTGCTGCTGCTCAAGGAAGGAGGTCCTGCTGCTCCAGTATGGGGTCCCTCCCACTGTGGCAGTCCCCCACAGACTTCAGCCAGAGTTCTCCCCAAAATCTGCAGCTCTTCTTGAACTGCTCCAATGTGGGACCCTTCTTCACATGGTGAGTTCTTCAGGAGCCGCCTGCTGCAGTGTCCTCTATGGGGCCACAAGTCCTGACAGCAAACCTGCTCCAGCCTGGGCTCCTCTCTCTGTGCGTCTGCAGGTTCCTGTCAGGACCCTGCTCCCACTTCCCACTTTTCAGAGCCCTCCTTTGGGCATCCCCTGCTCCAGCCTGGGCTCCTCTGTCATGGAATCACAGCTCCTGCCAGGATCCTGCTCCAGCACAGCTTCCCAGGGGTCCCAGCCTCCTTTGGGCATCCCCTGCTCCAGGCTGGGCTCCCCCAGGGCTGAGTTGGATCTCTGCTCCCCCGTGCCCTCCCTGGGCTGCAGGGGCACGGCTGCCTCAGCCTGGGCTGCTCCAGGGGCTGCAGGGCAATCTGAGCTCCCGAGCCTGGAGCAGCTCCTGCCCCTCCTGCTGCGCTGCCCTGCCGGCCTGCAGGGATGCTCCTCTCACATGGCTCACCTTGCTTTTCTCTGAGTACAGCTACGTCCAATAACTTCTTTTCCTTCTTAAATCTGTTACCACAGAGGTGTTACCACCATCACTGATGGACTTGGGGCTTGGCCAGCACAGAGTCTGTCTTGGGTCCAGCTGGCATTGGATCTCCTGGACATGGAGGAAGCTTCTGGCAGCTTCTCACAGAAGCTACCCCTGTACCCCTCTTGCCTCCAAAATCTGGCCACACAAACACAAACCAGGGATATGAACTTGATGAAGACCTGAATAAGCCTCTAGATATACCTTACCGTTTCAGTATATCAAATACAGGAGCAATAAAAACTCATTTTATAAAGCTTAATTTAAGTGGGATGTGAATATTTGGTTTTCAGGGCAAATCTATAACATTTGATGTATTTTTCAATAATATTTCTATTATTATGTGGACGGTATCCATATTTAAGGAAAATTCATGCTGAAGGATACAGATAAAACCAAATTAATTGATTAGGAATTAAAACAAATCTTTGCAGATATATTTGAACAATTTCATAAGTTTGGGCTCTTATAGTAAGAAATAAAACAATATTTTCATAAGCTTTTTTCCCAATCTGTGTCATATGAAAATATTCTTCACACGTTTCTGTCCACATCACTTTTCTTATCTATTTCAAACCTCATTTCAGTATGTCTTTTCATCATTACTTAAACCTATTAATTTCCCTTTCCCTCTGGGATATAAAGATATATTTTTACTCTGTAAACTGTTTTGGGAAAGATTCTTTTGAACTACCATGGAGAAGAACTAATATTGTTACCAATAGGCAGCCACTTCCTAGGCTGAACTTCTAATTAAGTTATTCTTGGCTTATGCAGGGGAATACTAACCATGTATTCTGGGGTTACCAGGGTTAATTGTCTGTCTAGACCATAGGGACTGCATTTCTTTAACTAACAGATCACTAAAAGAGTAAGTGAAGCTCTCTGGAACATGATTATAATTTTATATAAAACAGCTATATTATAAACAGCTATATTTAAAACAGCCTCTTCTTGGAGGTTCACGTGTAGGTGGAGGAAGATTTGGGTAGCAGAAGGAATGAGGTACACAGCAGAACAGTTAAAATGAGATAAAGGACAGATGGAGCAAAGAACAGTTCATCCTGGTAAAGGGATGAAGTCACTGCATTTTGTTTGTATGTTTGTCTCGCTGTCACTGGATTTTGTAGGTGTTCAAATTAGCATGATGCGATGGTTGTTAAATTACATTACAGACTCTGGAACCAGGAAATAGTTCACAGTCCTCCAAAGAAGAAGGAACAAGCCAATGCAATCTTTTCCTGATGCAGAAATGCCAAAAATGTACTTAGATGTGACATTTTTAAGTCAGCAGCAGGAGCTGTTTCTGCATGTGCAGGAATGGCCACATAAAGCAGTGCTCTGTACATGACTAAGGCAATTGTGAGACTTTTTGTATTTGGCTTAAGATTATATAATGAAGCATATTAACTGTATAATGAAGCATCTTCACTGTCTAGGGGGAGTCATGCAGGGCTGTGGAATGGGTATAAGAGCTGAGGAATTTTGCCCCATCCAGCAGAAGATGTTTTGGGGACCCTTGCGATGGAAGCTAAACAACCTGAGTGCCCATGCAAGCTTTACCCTGTGCATAGATCCCAATAAATTACAATTTATTTATTTTCTCTTCTTTTTTTTTTAACAGCTCCTCTGTCTGTTAATATCTCTGCAACGTGGACATCAAAGTAGGTGAAGGCTTATGTCAGCACTGCACCCCGCTGGAGCACTGTCCACAGCGCTAGATGGTAAGAAGTTGACCCAAATTTAAACCAAGGTTTCCTTCCTTCCTGTATCCCTTTAGCAAGCTGTCAGCACACATTGCTGGAGGTAGAGTACTACCACCACTGCTGTGATTACATTGTGTTAATTGGCTTCAAGCACTTTAAATGAATCAAGTCAGAGCTTAAAGTAAACTCTCGGCTCCTAGGGAGCTGGTAATGTGTACAGCCAGAGTGTCACTGAGCTGATCCTGGATTTTTCCTAAACATTAGACGACAGCTATGTAAGAGTTCAGCTAAGTCTGTGTGCTTTCATCTTTCAGGCTTGCCCAGTGTCATATTGAATGAGATCATGTCCAGCAGCAATCCCAGTGCTCGCTTTGACAGGTTCTTGGGAGAGCTGCTGTTGCCTCAGCCTAAGAATATCCCATCTTGCCTCTCCTTCTGGACCAGCTGTGTTCCAGCTGTGAAGAACGGGTGGCAAGCTGGGCTGGGTGTCAGACACTATTAAAGTTGAAGTGTTGCTGCTGTGTTTGTTTCATGCCCTGTGGAACTTCACCTCACTTACTTCAGGAGTAAAACTGAGCACATTAAATGATTTAGCAGCATGGTGGCCAGCTCAGTAACCTGACAAAAACACGTTTTCTGAGCAATCAAAGCATAATGCAGTGAATAAGCCCTTTTATAGTAATAAAATTCAATAACTGGCCAGAGTGGTTTTCCCATTAGATACTGAATAAAGCCTTTGGCACGGTGCTTTTTTTTGTGTATCCCTTTTGAGTTTTTCAGACATCTAGTGATTACTGTAGTGTAGGTTTATGCAATTGTCTTCTGATGCTTTGCTCATGGATTTTTGGTTTGAACGACATCTCAGTCATTGAATAGTGCTACTGATTTTCAAGGGATGTAGTAGCAGAAGAGGTAAAAATTCTACAAAAAAAATTCTGTGCTAGTTTTGGTCCGCCTATAGGGATATTCCTTGACACTTTGGATGATTTCTGTATCGCATCTAAGCATCAGATAAGGAAGACTGACTATAGATGATTTAAATTCTTGCATTCAAAACATTCTTTGCTTTATGTGGAAGAGTTTAGGGAACAGATACCGCATCTCTTTAAGATATTCTGTAGCATCACTGTTAAAGCACTTTAACAGCAACAACAAAAAAATATTTTAAAAGTTTCAGAAGCCTTCGCTTCAAAAAACGAATTAGTTCAGAAACCTAAGCACTGGATCGAGAATTCTGTTGATTTCAGACAGATTTTTGTCCCTAGTTGATAAAAATCCTGGTGGAACTATTACTGAGGATAGACCCATGTTGCCCTGTGATTTTAGATTTTGTCCAGCTGTAACCCAGAAGTGTTTTGCCTCTAGAGGTGGAGATACCACTCACACCTCACTGGCAGGATGAGGGTTTGAGCACTCCACATATGTACCACTCCTAAGCCAGACTGCTCAGCCCTAGCATCAGCATTCAAAAGCTTTTGGCACCTTACTGATTTCAGGCATGAGAAGGGAGAAGACAACTCAGCACAAGTTCCATAGGGCAGAAACAAGGCTGCGATTTAATCAATGCACATTTCAGTCTATGAAGTGTGGTTTTATTTAAAAGCATGTTTGAATAAACAGTGAGATTTTAATGCTGCTCAGAAGATCTGAAACCAGATCCCCACAGATGAATGGGTATCTTTAAACTGCATGTGCCCTTGCATGTGCATCTTTAAACTGGCTTTGAAATCCTTAAATATAGTTTGCAGAATCTTTCAAACTGTTTTAAAATGTTCCAGTGACTCAAAATATTACTTAACTCACAGTTGAAAGCTTATTATCTCAAAACCTACAGTGAACAAGTGACATAAGTAATACACCCATCTAATAATAATAATTTCACTTATAACTGAAATGCAGCTTCTCTTCAGAATAGAGAAACACAGAAAAGTAGCCCAGTATTCAGCTAAATTTCAGTAATCCAAATATGGTCAGTTCCTGTAGAGGTGATGAAGCATTTTCTAATATATTTCTACACACCATGCGCTTGTCTTTACTTACTTTTCATTCACTATTACAGGAACGATTAAAATTACTCATATTAGGAGATGGACTAAAAGAAATGTCATAACTAATTGATAAAAGTATTAACACTTTCACTAAGCAAAATGTAATCATCTGAAATGGAAAGCTAACATGTTACTCAGGCTAATGGCCCCTAGAATCTACATGAATAACTAATCACTGTCTTACAATTCACCAGCTATGCTCTTTTCCTTACCCTCTTGATTCTCATCTGAATAAATTTTTCTTAATGTTTATTTAATACTATCCCCAATAAAATGCAATACAGCACTTTTGGTATTCCCTAACCAATTAAGCATAATAATTGAATCCCTCTGCTGCCCTTCTTATGTTGTTAATATAAATTCATAATTATCTGACTCCCATCCTATTAAGTGAGCTTTGGATCAGACCATATCTGGTCTTTTCTATTCTGGAATAGATCACTATTTTCTTAACAGTAGAATGGCTTTTTCTATGTTACATTTCTTCTCTGGACATGACCTTTAGGCATTTCACAGACTTCTGTAGCTGTAGCCCTTATCCTTTTAAAGTGCATAATAAATGCCTGTCAGACATTGCTGCAATGTGGTAACATATTGCCTCTACATTGGGATCAATCAAATTCCAGGCCCTGAGATTCAATACATCTTCTCTAAAAAATGTGAATAAATTAAGGAGGAAGTTTAAAGTCCTTGTGGACATAAGAAAACTAGTTTATACCCAATGGGGATGAAAATTCTTCATGCGTGTGTAGATAATGAGCTGTGTGGTCAGTTAAAAACCATGTACAGTTCCAGAAACACGGGCAGAGCTCTGAAAGCCACACATAATTTTGATAATTATATATTCCTTTCCACTGTTTTAATTATGACTTCACTGTGGCATTTCCACCTATCAGTGCAGAAATCTCCTGTGAGTTCCTGCCGCTCCAAGGCACTGCTACTTGGTGATGCATGGTTATTTGTACCAGCATATATTTTGTGCAAAATACAGCTATATCAGATCTGTCCGGATTTTCTACTGGAATAAATGGCTTCTCCAGGTAAGGGAGAATTCCTCCATGTCTCTTCCTGGTCTGGCTATTGAATCATCATTACTTTTTTTAACACTCTTCCGAGTTACAACTTCTCCATTGCTAAATGGAGATAGATAATGCCTGAAGTGGATGTACCTTGGGAGAATTACTTGCCATAGGGTTGGATCTAGACATTTCCCTTATCTTGAACTTTCTTTCCTCTGCTTCTCTTTTGTATTTGATCTCATCTGTTTCCAAAGACAGGCAAAAAACCTTATCAGTAATTTACTGAGGAAGAAGGAATCAGAAAGTAAGTCTAAGGTTAGCTAGAAAGAATCAGTTTTTCTGCACAATGGTATATCCAGTTTGGGTGCATATTGTATGGTACTTGAAGTGAATCACTGAAATAGGCAGATAAAGCACCTGATTTTAACCCTGATCCAGCAGTGCTTTTCCATATAATACTGACAGATGACCATGGCTTAAATTACTCTCGCAGAAGTAAGGCAACATGATCTCTGTGAGTCTAAAATCCAAATTACCCTTTCACTGGGCAATATCAAACTTCTGTCAGAAAAATCCCAGCTGAACTGTGATTACACAACACTGTTGTGAGGAGAGAGGGAGTGCATTGTGGTGGTGGCTGGACACGAGTGATGTTCCCCCTGCCCCCTATGAAATTCACACAGAATACAGACAGGATGTAAATTCAGATCCAAGCATAGACATGCATTAGGATATATTAACAAAATAAACAATTGTTCAGTATCACTAAGGGCAGAAGCATATGGGACCTTTCATTTTGCTTTTTGTAGGAGTTTGGTTTTTTTTTTTTGGTTGTTTGTGCTATTTCTAAGGGCTTTGTTGTTTTTTGGGTTTTGATTTTTATTTTTTAATTTCTTAGAATGAAGAATTTTACTTTAAGAGCTGGAAGCAAAATTTTACTGCTGATATTCTTAGATAACATTACATATAGAGGATAAGGCTTGGTACAAGTCTAACACCCTAATTTATAAGGTTGGTGGTCTATTTTTTAAAATTTTGTTGAATAACTTCATAATTCACTGTCATGGGGAAAAAACTTCATTACTGAACACGAATCTGTTACATTAGATCACCAGAGCATGACATATTCAGGGAAGGGCCTTTATCTAAAATTTGCAATTAAACTCTCTGTTCTGAGTGGCTGCTGACCTCCCCTGTTGAAGAATATTCATGGATGAACAGATTTCAAAGCCAGGAGGGTCTCTTTCTGTAACCTAGCTAAAGTGATTCAGTAACGTGGGGCTGGGAGCATCATCTGGTAAATGTTGCATCCTGACCACTTGCAAGAATGACAGAATCTCTTTCTGAAAATATCTAGAAGTTCTTATATCAAGATTTAAGGTAGTGAATTAATGGGGTTTTTTTCCAAATGAATGATACTATTATTTTATTACTGTATTTAAAATATATGCCTTTGCATTTCATTGGTTGTTCTGAACCTCATTGCCACAGGGATTGTCAAAAATCTCCCGCACAAATAATTAACAAATTTCTCTCTGTGAACCATTTATATAAACCATACATTAATTTAGAGGGATAGAACAGAAAGACTTGTTTAATGATGATCTCTGCAGACCACACTATGTTTCCCAGTTTGCACACAGAACACCTACACTATCTAATTAAGCCATCTAATCTGGATATTTAATCAATAAAGGTAAAGGCCATGGTATTAAATTTCAATTTTTTTTCTTTTTTTTCATTTCTGAGAGTCTGATTTCTTGGTCTCATGTTAAAACTCTGTTTGTGTGTGCTTGTTTGCACACATAATGAACCAACAGAGAGGGAAATAAATGTTTATGTATATGTGGATAGATAGATGGATAACATGCCTAATTGCTTTGAGCAGAGGGTAAGACCAGATGAACCTCAGTGGTCCCTTCCACCCTAAATCATTTGGTTGTTCTATGATTGAATCTACTGATCATTAACAGAATTTAAATGCCTCCCATTTGACCATGAGTGGATATTTGCTAAAGCTCTATCAGGTATTTCAGTATTATTTTCGTTCAGCCATTCCTCTATCTATAAATCATATAATCAGAGAATCCTAGACTGTTTTGGGTTGGAAGGGACCTTAAAGATCATGTAGTTCCAACTCCCTTGCCATGGACAAGGATGTCACTCACAAGATCACACTGCTCCAAGCACCATCATGCCTGGGCTTGAACACTTTCAGGGCTGGGGAATCCTCAGCCTTTTTGGGAAACCTGTTCCATTGCTTTTTCACCCTCTGAGTAAAGAATCTCTTGTTACAGCCAATCTCAGCCTGCCATTTCCAGTTTAAAACTACTACTCCTTGTCCTGTCACCAAATGCCTGTACAAAATGCTCCTGCCCATAATTTTTATAAGCCCTCTTCAGCCACTGGAAGGGGCTCTGAATTCTACCCCAAGCCCTCTACTTTCCAGGCCGAACACACCCAGCTCTCTGAGCCTGTCTTCACAGGAGAGGTGTTCCAGTCCTCAGAGCATCTTCATGGCCTCTTCTTGACCTGCTATAGGAGGTCCATTTATTTTTGTGTTGAGGACCATCAGCAGACACATCACTTCAGGCGACCAGGGCAGGATCCCCACCACCCCTCTGCTGGGGGATCAGCCCAGCCCATGGGGGATTTCAGGTCCAGGGTACATCCAGCTCTTCCCTCCTCACAGCCCCAAGTCCCTCTCAGCAGGGCTGCTCTCCATGAGTTCTCCCAGTCTTGATATCTGGGATTGCCTCAACCCAGTTGCAGCATCTTGCTTGGACTTGTTGAGCTTCATGAAGTTCTTGTGAACCCATATTTCAAGTTTATCCAGGTCCCTCTGGGCAGCATCCCTTCCTTCTGTTGTGTTAGCTGCACATCATTCAGCAGAGGAAGACAGTGAAAGGCAAAACTGAACTAAGTTCTGCAGTGCATAATGGCTAATTTTTTCAAAGGCTTCTTGACAATAGTCACATCTATCCATTTTCAGTGCTTCTTTGGAAGTTATAACATTAAAATCTGATTGAGATTTACTGCCAATTAGGGTATGATGTTGGCAGTTCATTTAAACAAAGAATCATAGAAAGAGGAGTGGATTCTTTAATTTTAATTTTTTACTTCATGAGTAATGTTGATCTTTCAGAAAAAAAAATTAAATTAATTTTCTATAGAAGTACATCCTTTCCTTTCCAATCTCTTCTCCCAGAAGCAGAAGAAAACAAGTATTTCATATGCATTGGTTGGTCCTATGCAAAGTTAATGTTTTTTGAGGTTCTAAGTGTTTGAATGGATATGGCATTGTACATTACCAGTGGCATCACAGCTACTCTCTGCTGCGTGATTTCTTTTTCCTCAGTACAGAAACCAAAATCAATTGCCCTTGGCTCTACAAAAATCTGATCCTTTGAAGGCAGAAGAAGTGCTGTGTCCTGCTGCTGAAAGACTGGGATTTTGCCATGTCAGAAACTGCTTCGTAAGAGTGTTTTCTTTATAAGATTAATGACAACAAACTGTAAAAGCATTACTTCAAAAAGGGAAAAATACATCTTTCTTCTGACAGTAAATATTGATATGGGAGTGAAAACATAAGGGAATTGCTAAGAAGAGTCTCCAGTTCTCTGGGAAGAGGCTTAGTAGAAAGATATTTTACGTAGCACTTGTGGATGTTTTATACTGCTTGTCCATGGTTTATTCTTCAGCCTCTGTAGTTCAACACTAATTTTCTGATTTACCATAGCTGGAAGGCATGCAAAATATAGTTACAATACTAAAGTAAATAAAATTTCAGATGATTAATTTCAGGTTTTGTTTTTTTTTTTTTTTTTAAAGCTCCACAAATAACATGAACAGAAAAAATAGAAAAAAGCTTTCATGGGTCATTTATTTTAGGAAATTATTGAATGAATTAGAATTTAAATAAAGACTGTGAGATTTACTCTGGTATAATAGCATGAAATTAAGACCAAGTTTTACCTATGCTGTTACTAATAGACAATATATTCAATTATATACTAAATCTGATTCACTTGTCTTTGCAATTAAAATGCAAATGTCCAGGTCATAATATTAGAAGTCTCCCATTTTGGATGTGGCATTATATGGTTTTCTTGCTGCTGTTGTTAACAGTAATTCATATGGGAAGGCAACATGACTTTAACTACCAACATGTGCCATCCTGAAACAGCAATTCTTGTGTCCTGTATGCAAGTCTAAACTGCTGCAGTCAAACACACAATTTTTCTTGGTGGGAGTCTTTGGTTTCCCCAAGCACCACAATTTAAACTATGCCAGTGCCTTCTTTGTACAACCTTGTGGTCAAATGATTCCAAGTGATACGCTTTCTTTGATCTTCTTTTTGTTTTATTTACCTCAGTATTGAAAATTGGATTTTCAAGATGTTCTTTGCTTAATAAAGTGTGAACATTAAGCACTTAAGTGGGACTGTAAACATGCTGACAGGCTGAGAAAAACTGATCACAAAGCAAAATGTATTTCATAGAAATAAAAATCAAAAAATACTCTGTGTCTGATACACTTTAATTATTGAAAGTATCCATGATCTATAGTATTCAAAGAATATTTGATTACTGACTAGAACATGCCAGTATCTGACATCATAAGAGCAATGCCAGGAAACCCGGAGATCTGTCCAGTTTCCACAAGCACTGTCCATCTGTACTGGTTCCAGGCCCCAGGTCAGATGAAATCTGTGCAGCAGAACAGTGAACATCATCTGCATAAAAGGGATATATGTCCTCTATTATCACAGACAGTATTAATAAATGTAGGTTTTATTACTTCAAAACTGCTACAGGAAGAACAATCTTTTAGCTGTCTGGAGAGCTTAGGAATTCCCAGCGTTGTCCTTATGGGAGGCTAGAGGTATGTTTTATTGTTACTAAAGAGCATACACAAGACTTGAAACTGCCAGTTTATTGTGGCCCAAGAACTCTAAAATTGGAAAATAAAGAAAGCTTGTTTTTTGTAGCTGCCAACTTTGAGTTTATTGCCCTCTGAAAGTGAGGGGCTGAGTGTACATCAGTTTGTCTCCTGCCCTTGAAGAAAGGGAATTACTGTTGGTTTTCATTTGTTTTTTGATTGTTTGGGTTTTTTTTTTCTTAGGGTGGGAGGAGATGTTGATGGTTTTTCTTTTTTCTTTGTTTGTTTGGCTTTTATTTATTTGTTTGTTTGGGGTTGTTCTGGGTTTTTATTTCTAGACCTACTTATGGGCTATCATGACTGCTATTTACAACAACCTCTTGGGAGAGATAATAAAAGAATGCAGTTATGTTTTATTATTGCTGCGTGATGTAGGAGGCATCCTGGTTTCACCCAAGTGCTTGAGCTTTTCAGACTTTAGAAATGAAGCTATTCTTCATCACTCCACTGCTTTAGACAGAAGCAGTGTGGCAAATACAGGTGACCAAGCTGAAGAATCAGTGATCACTAGACTGCAGAAACTGGACTGAAAGATGCCATTGACTTGTGTTTAAAAAAGGAAAGAGGATGGGACAGGTTGGCACGGACAACATGTTGGTTCTGACCATGTTCAGGTTCAGGCCGTACACCACACAACAGTAGGCAGTCTTGCTTAGGTCAAACTGGCAATATTTTGGCAGTGTCTCTTCAGAAATGTCACCGTCTCTCTCAAGTCCAGTGTCTCTTGCAGCTGGTCAAAGGGAACTGGTCATTTATTGCTGCCAGCCACCAACACACCAGGGATTGTTAGCGAGCATGCAGAAGTAATGCCAATGTTTGGGTGAGCCTTCTCTTCCTTTTGGAGCCTGACCCATGTGCCACCCTAATATTTAGAGGCTCTTGAAATGTTGGTGTTTCATCTAGTGCAACTTCCCCTAACCACATTGTCCCAGTTATCTGCAATGGTCAAGTACAGCATCCCAATTCTTTACAAAGGAAAGGCAGAGATCCTCATTAGTCCCCTTCTAGATCAGATTTCTTCACTTGAATAATTATTCCCAGGAGCATGGATTGGGCAAAAAAGCCATTTCCAAATTGAACAATGAAACTGCATCTGTATGAATAATTGCATGTATCCCTGATCTGACCCTGGTTATGATTCTGATTGACATGGGAGGGCCTGCATCAACATCAGTGATTTTTTCTAGGGTCAGCCAGGTGATGGCAGTCAGACTGCCTGCTTGATGTGGCTCCAGTGTTCTTCTGTTCCCAGAAATAGTTTGGGAAAGTGTCTGTTGGCACAGATTAAAAATGTGTTAGAGTCTGTCCTAAAAATTTAGAGTAGAGACAAGTGAATTGCCTGAAAACATTCTTTGACACGTTCAATTTATTACTCTAGACAACAGCCTTAGAGGCAAAAGTCCAGGGCATGTCAAGACACACGGCCTCACTCAACAAAGCTGCACTCACCTTCATGAAGCTGCAGATCTCCTTGATACCTCCAGTATGGCAAGGACTTGCCATCTGGTTCAACAATGAATTATTGGATTGTGTTGTTGCAGTTTTTTAATGCATCTAAATGTAGCTCTTAGGAGATACAATCTCTCTTCTGTACATGTTCCAACCCCACAGCTCAAAAATGTCTATGTACCATGATAAGGTAAATCAGCTCTGTAATTGAATGAAGTCTATTATTAAATAAGGAAGGGTTTCTGGGCTCAAATAACCGTAGAAATACACCAGGATTTGGTTTTTTGGGGGACAAAGTTCTGAAGTTCTCCAGTAAATTTTCTGTGTAGTAAATTGAGTAGCGAAAAATGAAGAGCTTTTTTACCCTGTAAAATCCACCCATTTTGTTGGTTGTTCTTCTTCCTGCTGGTTTCTCTGGTTCTAGATCCCTGCTGATGGTAAAACACAAAGTGCTTTTGTGCAACACACCAACATAATTACAGTTAGCTGTGTGTCAAATCCATCATTTACCCTGCCCTTTTAAGTCCTAAAATCAAAACTCCATTTTTCTTGCCACCCTATAGGCCCCTTGGTGAGATGTATAGGAGAATTATGTGGTGGACTCGGAAGTTTATTTTTAAGTTGATATGTTTTTTTGTGTTTTGATATGTTGATATCAAAAGTTGATATGGTTTTTTGGTTTTTATTGTTTCCCAAAACAGTGAATTTTTGTGGCTGTGTGGGGGAGAGAGAGGAGGGGAAGGGAAAGGTGGAGAGGGACAAGGGGGAAAGGAGGGAGTGAAAGAGAGAAGGTATGTAAAAGCAAATGTCTTCTTGAAGGACAAAAGCAGGTCATACAATGGTTTAGGTTGGAAGGGGCTTTAAAGATCATGAATTTCCTACCCCCTGCCATGGGCAGGGAGACCTTCCACTAGACCAGGTTCCTCAGAGCTCCAGCAAATATGGCTTTAAATGTCCAGGGATGGGTCACCCAGAGTTTCTCTGGGCGACCTGTTGCAGAAATACCTGACTTTCATATAAAAACAGAGCCTTGATTTAAAGATAGCTTTTATCTTTGAACAAAAACGACAAGATTTTTTTTTCTCAACCAGCGTGAATTACAGTTTCTTTGTAAATGTTACTGAAGAAGCACAGCACTAGTCTGACTTTCATTTATATTGCTTTTATTAGGATTCTATTCAATATTCTGAAAAGAAAACATGCTGTAGAGCTATAAGAAAATAATAAGCCTTAATAGCAGCAAGGTAGGAGAATGTAATTTTCAGTTTATGATCATAAATGCCTCAAAGCTCTTAACAAATATCTAGTAATTTAGCTTCAAAACAGACCTGGGAAATTGTTAAGTATTTTTATCTACATGCACATCACAGGAAATTGCAAGAAGAGAGAAGCTAAATCAGAAACTGAAACTGTAGCTGATCCAGGAATATAACCTCTGAAGTCATCTCTATTCTTCTTTGGGAGGTTAATACCGAATTGACACTAAGCTGAGTATCTTTTACCCCTGAGAACTGAAAGAGGAAATTCTATCTGCTTTATTTAGATGCCACGTCACCAGCTCTATGAGTTTCTGGCCTTAAGAGGGCTATCCAGTCCACTAAAACAACTACTAAAGCTCCATAGATAAATTTAACAGCACAGCATTAACCTCTGAAGACTTGTCCAGCTTGTCTTCCTCCCTCTTTCTGTCAAATTGCTCAGGGCAGTGACTCTTTATCTAAGTAGAAAAGTAAAGCTTCAAAGTCTGGCCTTAACTTCCTGCCATCTTGCAAGCTTGGAAATTCACGTTTTAAAAACATCTGCAAAAGCTTGCCATTTTTTCTAGCAGCAAACTGCAATGCTTGGTGTTGGAACACACAATAACCATAATGCAGGATCTGTCAAGCACAGTGACACTTGAAGCTCGGTTCCATTGCCCCACAAGGATGTCTGGTGCCATTTGGGATGATGACTGTCATCCTGCCTGGCCTCCAGCTGATGCTTCAGGGGAGAGCAGGGTTTCTGCAGATCCTGTGTCATGTTTTATCGCTGTCTGCAGCAGTTATTCACATGTGATGGGGGGGAAAAGAGTGAGAAGATGCCTTAATATAACTGACTGAAATTAACTCTTATGACAGCATTTATTTTATACAGCTTAACAAATAATTCATATTGGAAATCAGATTCTATCATGTCACCCAGGCTCAATTAACAATTGTATGCACCTTCAGATAATTGTTTATCTAAGCAGGACCTTAGGACAGGTGAGAATGATCACTCTGAGATGCCTGCATTATAATCATATCATCTATATCAGAATTTTAAGGTAAATTTTAGATGTCTGTCCTTTAGTTCTTTGAAGTGAGATTGTTGCTGCACAGAGCTTTGGGTTTTTCAAGGCATTCCAGTTTGTGTAGAACTCTTCTGATCCACCTATTTCTTCACAGTATTGCTTTAGCGCGATCACAACGTCAAAATATTTTATTTCTGTGAACTTTGCTTTTTGCATTTTTACCAGAGCAATGTTAGTAACACCATACCCCATTTCCTTGCAGCTTTGTTCACATAGTGCTGCCAGGTTCCCATCTCCTGACATTTTTTTTTTCTCCACGGTGATGCTAGCATTTTCTGTAGAAACTCACAGAATTATAAAGCAGTTTAGGTTGGAAAAGACCTCTAAGATCATTTAGTCCAACCATTAACATAACACAGTCATGTCGACCACTAAACCAGGTTCTCATGTACTACATGCACATGTTTTTTGAGCACTTCCAGGAATGGCATTTCCACCATTTCTCTGGGTAGCCTCTTCAAAAGGGTTCACAACCCTCTCAGTGAAAACATTTTCGCTAATATCCAATCTAAACCTCTCATGGTGCAACTTGAGGCCGTTTCCCTCATCCTGTCTGTGTTCCCTGGAAGCAGAGCCCAGACCCTGCCCCCCGGCTGTCCCCTCCTGTCAGGAGCTGTGCAGAGCCACAAGGTGCCCCCTGAGCCTCCTTTTCTCCAGACTGAGACCCCCCAAGTCCTTCAGACGCTCCTCATCAGATTTGTATAAA
Organism: Melospiza melodia melodia; assembly: GCF_035770615.1. Classification (NCBI taxonomy): domain Eukaryota; kingdom Metazoa; phylum Chordata; class Aves; order Passeriformes; family Passerellidae; genus Melospiza; species Melospiza melodia. The sequence continues at coordinate 4,172,431 of NC_086226.1, forward strand.
GCACTGAAAGCTGATACACTTGTCCCATGAGTTTGTTGACCGGATTGTGATTCCCAAACCATTGTCAGTGGAAGACTAGTTATTTATCTATACCCCAGAGAGTGTCCAGTAAGTGCAGAGAGGATGATGGAATCTGAAGCTTGAGAAACCTCAGTTACTCAGGACTGCTTCTCATGAGGTGCCTCGGGAGACATGGCATGAGTAGATGTCACAGAAGCAGAGAGTTGAGCTGGGAATGGGGGAATGTAATCTGCTAAATTTAGAAGAATTAGGAACGGTGAGTCATCTTCAGCTGCCTTTGGCAAAATGCTTTTGTTGGGCTGCTGCTGAGGGCTCTGACAGTGAGCTGGGAATAACCAGTGCTCTCCGACTATGTGTGAGAGAGGAGAGGGCAAGCAGCATGTAGATCTTTCTATAAACCCTGATGAGAAAGAGGTGTATGTCTTTGTGCGCCTCTTCCTCATCATTGCACACATCTCTGGAAATTCTCTCTTATCCTGAGAGAAGTGATCACCTCTCAAAGGCATGGTTTTGTGGTTTGCTTTCCACTGAAATTAATATTCCATTTTTCAGGGCATGGCAAACTCTTTGTAGGAGCTCAGGAGAGGGAGAAGACCAGTAGATGAAGGGTGGCAGATCTCACTTCCAAATCTAGATCAACAGAAACACTAAAAAGTCTTTATAGAACTCCATCTACCTCATTCCAAATTGGTTTTATGTTATAATTAGGAAAATTGAGGAAACACAGAAGAAAGGACTAACAAAAGTCACTTAAGAAGGCGGTTTTGAAAACAGAAGGAAAAGCTACATTTCAGCCTTGTTCTAAAATTGAGGAAAACCTTTTCAGAAGAGTTTAAATCATCTATTGAATTTCCTTCATTTCACAATTTTAAAGGTCTTCAGTAAATGGATATTAAAAAAAAAAAGCCTGTGTATTGATGATCTAAATTGCACACCAATTCAGCATGGAGAAAAAAAAAAAAGGACAGCTCTTTTGTTCTCTATAAGCACGAGGTAACAAGAGTGCAGAAGTAGGCAAGATGATTTGGAGAATTTTCCTTAACTTCAACTGATTATTCAAGTTGTTTTAAGTGCTGACAGGGAATTTGGCCCCTCCATTTACTCAGTAACTTCCTGCTCCTGTCAGACTCTCCTTGTCATTATTCAAGTGCAACTAAGTATTTCTGGCTTAAAAAAGGCTTGGCTTTTTAAGGATCTTAAAATATGTTCTAGGTGTCAACTTGGCTTTACATAACCTTACAGTTTGTGTGAATATTACATAGATTCTTCTCACAATTTTCCCCTAGGAGAGAGGATGAACTGACAAAGACCAAAATCTTAGTTCTGGGAAAAGAGGAAGGGAAGTTTCTTTTCTTCATCACAGAAAAAAAGAGAAAACTGGGATGTAGGTTAGTTTAATTGCCTAAGGATGCTTAGTTTAAAAACAAACAAACAGAGAAACCAAAACAAAAAAACCCACACCAGATAATTCTCCACCAAAAAAAAAAAAAAAAAGCCAAAACCAAAACAAACAAAAAACTTTAAAAAAAAAGAAAGAATCAACTCAGAATGGATAGGAAAGGCAGGGGGATTTATTATGATGTCTGGTCTGCATGGTTTCCAAAGGAGGAAAAAATATTCCCCTCCCATCCTAACCCAAATGATTTTTTGTAGCTAATTTAAAGGGTTTGCATTACATACTAGACATTGATTATTTCAGCATCTTATTTCTGGTTTTTGGATATCAGAACATTTTTACCAACTTTCTCTACGAGAAGAACTTGTGCTAATGACTCTCAGCTACCCTGATATGTAACCAAATTAAAAAAAAAATCTTTAAGGAAAACTTATTTATTGGTTGGGAATTGGGTAAAATATATGAAAGACTTCTCACTTGGAAGCAGATGGAAAAAAAAAGTAAGATTCACAATCATTTCACATAAGCTCCCTGAGGCAGAAACATAATACAATATTAAAGTATTCTGATAAGTTGATGTATGTGTTTAAAATGTAGACACTCATCAAGTCATTCCAATATTGTTTTTCACCCAAAATCCATGTGGCCTCATCCTGGCCCTCATTACCTTTCACATTTAAATCACACTGTTAGCTGGACCTCAAGACAGGTTTGCCCACACGCTGGTCCCAACTTGGTCCTGGAGAACTGCAGCACCAGCAACTTTGGCAAAGCTGCAGGGGCCCTGCAGAGGTCCAGTGATGTATTAGATGCAACCTCTGTTTACCATCTTGTCAATTAATTCATCATTGATTTGGGATAAAAATTGCATCTCATTTGCCAAAGGGCACCGAGCATGAATTGATTGGGTATTGTCAAGCTGTATACATTGTCAGCAAAAAGGTAACACTCTCTGCCATATTTATGTCTTCAGAGATGTGCTAGCATGTATAAGTTTCTATGTGTCTACAGAGTATACATGTAGATGCAAAAGCGCCAGAAAAATAAAAATATTAAACTCAGTAAGGGGAAGTGTTTTGTTCTCTAATCAGCCTATGTGAAATCCAACTTCACAGTCCCAAGAAGAAAAATATATTAAGACTCTAAATATGCACCAATACATTTTCTCATTGGAATAAGATAGTTGTGCAAATATCTACTGTAGGCATTTTGGATTTTTTTTCCCTCTCAATCATGGTAACATCTGTCACTCCAGGGCAAAAACTAGATTAGTGTCCAGACAGTATATCTTGAGACCCGGTGGCTGCAACTTTGCTTCACAGTGCCTGTATTTTATCACTTTGAACATGTCTAAATTAAAGGAATATGCATATGAATGATCACTGACTTTGAGTAGCTCCCAGCTCAGGTCATTTGCTTCTGAAAGTACATGTCACCATGCATTTTAGTGCTGGAGGAAATGTACAGTCCATCGAGGGGATGTCAGCCAGCTCCAGGTGCCTTCAAGATGAGATATCATTTAAATTACTCTTTTTGAGCTAGATAATATCCATACCAATTAGGAAGATGAAGTGTTGCAGTATACAATTTTAATGCAATTCTTGCATTGAGCAGCTTACTCTGCGGTTGTATTTTCATACAAGACCCTGAGTTTGGGGTTACTTTAAAGTTGTAAAGTACATTTTTTAATACTAAGTGTCATTCCCCATATTGTCTTAAAATTTGACTCATAAATCAGAATTTTACAATAGAGATTTGAAAATACTCTACTACAGTAGCACAGTCCATTGTTTGGGTGCTCAGAGTTGCATGGTCAAGTCAAAGCCACTTTATTTTTCTTTAGTGATTCTCCTTTTTACTACACCCCAAGTTTATGATAGCTGAATTTCGTTGTTTCAGCTCATGCTCGGAAGGGTGCAGAGGGAAGGGAGAGTTTCAGTTCTCTTCCTTAAAATAAGCTTGGGGAAAAGCACCAAAATATACCCTGAGAGGAACAAAAGGGACAGCAGCCAGAGAGAGTGCTAGGAATATTCAGGGATGGGTGGTTCAGTGTCCCAGGCTTTGAGAGCTCTAAATGCCGAGCGGGATGATCAGGTGCTGCTGTGATGGCAGCCTCCCTCCCAGAAGAGGTGCGAGTCACTGCTATTATTGTGTGGGATTCTTTGAGATCCTGTGATGGAAAGCCCTGCAGGAAGGTGAGATGCTGTTCCTTATTGCCACTGCCTTCCCTCTCAGCTATTCAATGTGCTCAGCTAATGGCTGCACTAGTCATTATCTTTCCTATATTTCACGATTATACTATATTACACCAGTCACAGTCTTCCCCCTATTTCACTATTAAATGAGACTTACTTTTCATTTGAATGTTATTGAAGAAGTTAGTGCGTCTAATTGAAGGTTTCTGACTCATTTATGGTAGTTTTAAAAGCTTAATCTTCAATTTTGAGAGCCTGGATTACCCTGATTACATGAACCATGAGCTACAATATGACTTTCTATGTTTTCTCTGTCATTAAGTGCTCTGATTCATTTCATGGCAGTGTGGCATATATCTTTGAACCTCTGTGTATATTATGTACGTATTCAGCAACATCAACACATAAATGTTGAAGCAATGTGCTAAACCATATTTATCATGTACTGCTGCTCTATTAGTCCTACTGTGAAAACTGTGCTATACAAGTCCTTCTAACACAGACAGCTGAGTTAAAATTTCAGTTCCTTAAAAATTAATGTAAGAGATGTTAAATGTGGCTTTGTCCTAGAAGTCATGTGAGATCATAAGATGGTAAAGAAAAGAGGACAGGGAATAAGCTGTATGTAATGATTAAAATAATGTTTAGGTACATATATAATTTAAGGCAAGTATCCAGCAGCATGATACTTTGAGGGATTGGTCCTGATAAGTATCTAAAATAAAGAAATTCTGTTCATCCTAAAAAGTCCAGTAAGACAAAGGAAAGTCTACTTAGATTATAAAAACTAGTAAATTCTGAGTGTGTGGCATGAAATGAGTAAATCTTTTAGGTTTTGCAAAGAAAATATTTATAAGGGTCCTAATCTATGATTGTAGTGAATATGAATCAAGAGAGATCATTAGGGCCAAAAAAAGCCATGTTGCATTTGATATATATTTGGATATTTCTAGTATCTATTTGTTTTAAAGAAGGCCTAATGATTTTATTGTGAGAAATTTTTTGCGGACTGCTTTTGATTTTTGCTATTTATAGTGCATTCATGTAACCAGTGTCCTCTTCTGGACAATTTTCTGAAGGCTTTGGGGATCTTTTTATTTAAATAAAATGTGGAAACATTTGGAACAATTAGAAAAACATGGAAAATATAGAACAATTATGGAACCTACATAAAGATGATGAGAAAATAGTTTGTTTTGGGGGCATGCCAAAGAGTATAGGCAGAATCCTAAAGAAAATACACCTTTTCACAACTGGGTGAAGGAACTTTAAATGAGCATCAGTCCTTATCTGTGGTCCTGGAGGGATAATCTGGGTAATCAGTCTAAAGAATCTGTCCAAATGTCTATACAGGAGCAAGATGTAATGGAACAACACAGATTTTTCTCTTAGTAGGATTTCCTGCCTACAGGAATTAGTAAAATTACAGCACTTCTCATTTGAGACTACCAGCTAAAACTGGATCAGTCAGTAGCTAAGGCCATAACCATATTAATAAATGGTTAGATGCATTCACCACTATTCCTAGGCCATTCCACTCTGAAATGTCAATATCGAGAGTATTAAACTTCATCACTCTCTGCAAAAGAGTAACTGCTTTCAGATTCCCTGTTTTGCATCATCCCTTGTGTATGCTAACCAGTGCACTGTGCCCTGAAATAATCTGGGAAAATGACAATTGTGTCAGGCAAATAAAGTACCCCAGACTGTCCCAAAAATTCCAAGTGGGAGTGTCAGAGCAGCAGAATTTCCTGGTTTGCTTAAACAGAAAGATGTAAATGTGTCCTCTGTGACTTCCAGTTGCTTCATTTGTATCAATCATCTTACAGAAAGTAAATTTTCTGGGGGATATTTTTGTGTTAAAACCAGAATTCTGTTAAGTGGTTAAACAAACTTTGCAATACCCTGCACCTCTGAGCTCAAACCGTGCCATGGCTCTGTGGAGATGGTTAGAAGCCTTACCAGACTTTGTGCCAAAAGCCCTGTTTCTGTTCCAGCCCAGTTTTCTTTGGTTTGGGTCACTGGTGAAGAGAAGTATTCCAGCTCCATGTTTCCCATTTGAATGCCTACAGTCATCTTCTATCCATCATGACACATTTCAAGGAAGAAGTTAGAAATCTCTCAGCTTTCAAGGACTGACTGACAGGGTAATGAATAACAACACCTCAAGTTTATCAGGCCAAAAGCAATGCCAGACAAACTGCAGAAGCTACAATATTTTTTGATATTTTATTGACTGTCATGTCAGGCAGGGAAGCGATCTAAAACTTGGTGTAACACTTACTAAGCTATCTTGAGACTCAATCTCTATTCTTGATAGAGAGATAATAGGAGGGGGTGAAGGTGTGTGTGTTTATTTCCTTATTTGTTTGTATGGCATTGATCTTTTGATGGGATCCTTGCAGACAGTAACGGGGTCACTAAGGATCCTTGCTCCAGACAGCAGCATCTAAGTCAAGGTGCGATAGGCTGGCATGCTTCAAGAGGCCCTGGGAATGGGTCAAGGCTGATGTTTATCAAAAGCACTAGTGATTTTGGAAAACCCTCCTAATTCTGTTACTCTAGCTTTGCAACACCTTCAATGGCATTTGTTTTGATATTACTAAACTCGCTTTTTGAATGTCAGATCCCCCTTCTATAACTGAGCTCTGATGCTTGAAACCACTGCCAATTTTTGAAAATAGCTAAACATCTTAATTAGTACAATATACTGTGGGTTTTTTACCTAGCTTTAACGCCATGACAATGAAAAGAAACCATGGGAGAATTCAGACTAGTGTCAGTTCCTTGTCATGATTTCTTCCTCATTCATACTTTGAGAGGTTTTGAGCAATGGATATTTTTTTGGAAGAAAGGGACCATAGTATAACAAAGAAAGTGTCATGGACATTTTTGTTTTATCAAGAGTGTTTTGTGTGCCATCATCATCATGGTTCGTCTGCAAAGCAGAAAAGACTGCTCTACTATCACTTTCTCTCCATAGTGTCTCCATGACATTTATTTTCTTGCAAGCTGTCACTAGAAGAAAGAGGGAGCTGAGATCAATTTTTTCTACTTGCACAGATAACAAGTGAAGGAGCTCAGATAAATTAATGAAATACAGAAAAATTGTGTGGTATATATGCAAGTATATATATATACACAGAAAAATAGACATAAGGAAATATGTTCAATAACTCCTGCTGTTTTCCTAGCAAAGTATCACTCCATTTAAATAGTGGTTCTTACAGATTCAAACCTTCCAGAGGCCAGTTGTTCACCTCTTTCCATTAGTGAAAGATTTTTTAGTCCAAAAGAGCTCAATTCAATGAATAAGGATACTTGGTACAGGTTTCCAAGAGCATCCAAATTTTCCTCCTCACCCAAAGGGAGAAAACACCACCTGTCTTAAGAGAACAGGTTTTTTTCTTTGCAACTACCATTTATTTTCAAGCCTTGCTAACCTTTGTGCTGACTCTTAAGAAGCTTGGATAATTTTGAGAACATAATGAGGCTGTAATATCATAATTGAGGCTATAAACTCATAATTTTGAGACCGTAATTGTTATAGTTTGACCTGAGGCATAAAACTGGCTGAAGAATTTCATGAAGTGGCTCCTGAATCAAATTCATCATTTCTACTGTAGAAACAGAGCCCAGGGTGATGGTTTGTGCTGCATAAAAACATACAAAATATGCTAATGTGAGAAATACCTAGAGCGTCCTTTTTTGTTCACCATCCTGTCCCTTGCAATTCCCAAATTATGTTTGCTGTTCCCATGGGCAGTGTGCCATGGCGTTCCCCACAGCCCTGGCACCCATCAGTGCTGCTGGAAGGGTTTTTTGGCACCCTGGTTCTGTTTCCTTCCAGCCTGCATGCCCAGATTTTCCTTGGACAGAGATAAGGATGTGCCCAGGGTATGCACTTGTTAATGCCTTTGTGTCCTACTGATAGATTTACCTGGTAGCTTAATTGCCTCATTATAGATACTCAAGGTTGGAAAAAGCTGATGCTACGATTTTACTACTTTCATAATAAATATTACCCACCTAATTTTTCATTTATTTTCCTCACAAACAGATTTTCTACTTGCAGGTTTTTGTCCTTGGGAAATAATAATAATAAAAAAACCAAAAACCATACTGTTTTTCATATTCTCTTGCTTTTCATTTCAGCAGGAGAATGGGAAGGAAAGGAAGGGCTGCAGATAGTTCATATTTTCTTGCTTTATTCACCTATCTTTAACAATGTTATTTTCTCTTTTAAATCGCTTAGTACAGGACCACAATGTAACTAAAATAAAATAATTCGTTCACCTTCCTCTGCACAAACCTTGCAGCTATGTGTAAAGGAATCTAGGTAGATATCTACTCTAAAAAAGAATAAACTGAGACAACCTTCACACTATTTCTCCCAAGGCTACTCCCATTTTAGCTTAGAGTTTGAGAATTTCTATGGGAAAAAAAGGTTGACAGTATAAAAGAGGGGTTTTTTTACTGTTATTTAATAATGTCTTCCAGTGTCATAATTTGAAACACCTTTCTTCCCTTAGGCATAAGGTCTTCTCTGAAACTACTCAAGAGTGGTTTCTTTTTTCTTCTAAAACTTAGAGTGGCATCAAAACTATTGACAAAGTTTAAAAACTTATAAAAAGCAATATAGTAATTACAGTGCTGCCTTTTTTTTCCCCTTCAATACTTGGTAAAACTTTAGCTCTGGGAAGAAAACACTTTGACATGATCAATATCCTAATACATTTCCTGCCTCGTGAAATTGGTGAGAGACCTTGTCTGATTTCACCCATTACAACTGAGTGCTTCTCCCTCCACCTCCACCCTTCACCCTGACTTCTTAATTCAACTGTTTTCTTTCCAGTGCTGCTGGAATGGATCATTTGGTGACCAGTGACATCAGTTGAACTTCATCTCCCTTTTTTTACCATCTGGAAAATTGCCCATTTGTGTTATACAAGTCACAAAGAAACCATGTTACACTCAAATTCAGTCAGCATCATCAACTGAAATTTAAACCTATAGCTTGAAAAATATTTATTTTTAAAATGTTTAAAATATTAAAAATAATATTTTTCCCTGCTCATCATTAATTTTCAATAATATCTGAGCAACCATGAACAGTCTCAGCTGTTTCTGTCGCAAAATGAGAAATACAGAAAACTCCCTAGGAAATGAATCTTCTTTGAAAAACTGAGATGGAATTTTTAATGTCATGTCAGAAGGATTCCTCAATCTTAGCTGCAGTAGTGCAATGTGTAATCTGTAATGAGCTTTCTGTGTTTTGTCACCTACAACTACCTGAGAGTAAGAAAACCCAAACAAACTTTATTAACCTGAAAAGCCGTGTGAAAGCCTGAAAAGGTAGTTTATTTATGTGTCTATGTTACACCTGATGGCTGTGTTTTCACATCTGATCTGCAAAAATACCCAAAAATATCTGCAGAGGACAGACCTAATCAGTGTAATTGAGATCTTCGTCTGTTTGTTTCTACTCAACTATTCCAACTTCCATATAATTTACCCAGCTGAAATTTTTGAACTTTGTTTTCCAGTCCATGAGTGGATTCCCTTAAGCTAATAATAAATACCATAAGACTGAGATTCTACTGAAATTTATTTCAGATTCAGGCTCTTTAGTCAAAGTTTTTTTTAACAGTGGTGTACGACTGTGTGATAGAAAACCAGTCTAAATACAAATCCTCTTTTTCAATATACAGCTAACAGCAGTAACCATAATTGTAACATTGACTACTGATAGCCATCTGTAGAAAAACCAGGAAAATTAACAGCTGAAACAGGAAAATGATGGTATATTAGTATGCCTGTAGGGTGAGAGCTTATATTGTAGGGTAAGAGCTTATTTTCTGTGGGATTAGCATCAGGAAAGCAAATGCATATCCAGAAGCAAGGGTCCCTTTGTGCTTGAGCCTAAATGCTTCCAAAGTCTGGGATCTGTCAGAGCTTCGCCATAAGAAAATAGCCAGAATTGTTAAGCATCATTCTATGAATGGGTTTAGAAAAAGCAGGTCCTGCCTGATCAGGCTGGTCTGTGACGGGCAGTGACCTGCCTGCTGGGTGAGGGACAGGCTGTGGCTGTGCCTGCACTCCAGCAAAGCCTTTGGCTCCATCTCCCACGGCATCTCCTGGAAAAGCTGCAGCTCAGGGCCTGGGCAGCTTCATCCTCTCTGGGCTGGGAACTGGGGGCAGCTTCATCCTCTCTGGGCTGGGAACTGGGGGCAGGTTCAGCCTCTCTGGGCTGGGAACTGGGGGCAGGTTCAGCCTCTCTGGGCTGGGAACTGGGGGCAGCTTCATCCTCTCTGGGCCGGGAACTGGGGGCAGGTTCATCCTCTCTGGGCCGGGAACTGGGAGCAGGTTCAGCCTCTCTGGGCTGGGAACTGGGGGCAGGTTCATCCTCTCTGCGCTGGGAACTGGGGGCAGGTTCAGCCTCTCTGGGCTGGGAACTGGGGGCAGGTTCAGCCTCTCTGGGCTGGGAACTGGGGCAGGTTCAGCCTCTCTGGGCTGGGAACTGTCTGAGGGCCTGGCCCACAGGCTGCTGGGGATGGGCCCACACCCAGCTGGGAGCTGCCCACCGTGCGGTGCCCAGGGATCAGGGCTGGGTCTGCCCTGTTTAAAATCTTTACTGAGGATCTGGATGAGAGGATCGAGTCCACCCATGGTAAATTCATGGAGGACACCAGGCTGGGTGGGAGTGTGGATCTGCTGGGGGCAGGAAGGCTCTGCAGAGGGGTCTGGGCAGGCTGGATCCATGGCCTGAGGCCAATGGCGTGAGGGGCACCAAGGAGAAGAGCTGGGTCCTGCTTTGGGTCTCACCATTCCCTGCAGCTCCAGGCTGGGCAGAGGGGCTGGAAAGGCCCTTTGGGAAAGGCCCTGGGGGTGCTGGTGCCAGGGGCTGGACACGAGCCCAGGGTGCCCAGGGGGGCAGGAGGCCAATGGCCCCTGGGCTGTCCCAGCCACAGACCAAGGGCAATGATTCTTCCCATGTACTCAACACTGGTGAGACCACACTGTGAGTGCTGTGTCCAGTTCTGGGTATCTCAATTTAGGAAGGACACTGGAGCATGTCCAGAGAAGGGGAACAGGGCTGGGGAAGGGTCTGAAGCACAAGTCTTGCAAGGAAAAGCTGAGGGAGCTGTGGGTTCTGAACCTGGAGCAAAGGAGGCTCAGGGGGGACCTCTGTCTCTGCACAACTCCCTAACAGGAGGGGACAGCCAGGTGTGGGTCGGGCTCTGATCCCAGTGAAAAAGGCACAGGACAAGAGCACATAGTCTTAAGCTGTGCCAGGGAAGGTTCAGGTAGAACATTAGGAGGAATGTCTTCACAGAATGGGTGATTGGGCATTGGAATAGGCTCCTCAGGGAGGTGGTGGAGCTGCTTTCCCTGGAGTTGTTTAAGGAGAGACTCAATTTGGCGCTCAGTGCCATGATCTGGTTGTGCCATGATGAACTTAATCTCAGAGGTGTTTTCCAACCTAACTGATTCTGATAAAAATAATGCAAATTATATAAATACATATAATGGTATAAACTATCAAATATGGACAGAATGGTATAATTCTATGAGAATGGTCCATAAGTTTTCTCAATTTATAAACTTCTTCTTGAAACTTGGATGTGAATTTCTTTCTTATGGGTACTAATACACTAAGGAATTCAGAGTATTCCACAGTTCTAGGCTCTGAAAACTTACTTAATAAGTAAAATTGATAATCTATTTTAATTCTCATATTTATGAAATAAAATAATGTAATTAATTACAGGGATTTAGAGCTAAAAATCGGAAAGCAATGCAGTTAGAGTTTCTCTTAAAAAGAAGTAATACTGTGATATGAATAAGCACAGCCATTTCATGATTGTAGGGACTGAAACTTCTGGGAAAAGGAGATGAAACAGATGAACTTCTGCTATCTGCAAAGTTAACCAGAAGACTGGACCACTTTGAAAATCTGTTCTTGCAAAATGTCATTTTAAACAAACAAAAAAAAAAAGAAATCAAACATTTTTTTTTTTAAGTGTGATCTTTTATTCCCATCTTCTCATCAGCAGTGATCTTGTCAGGAGTATCAACTGCCACATCCCAGCTGAGAATTTACATTCCTGAAAGGAGCTGTGACCTGGAAAAGGGAGGTTTGGAGCCGTAAGTTGGCCCTTTGGCTTTCACAGAGAAGTCAGAGCCTGTCACTGACTCAACAGCAGCAGCTGGCAATGCTGGGGCATCAGGGACCTGGAAAAGGCCCACATAACCATGGAGGTTTCTGTCAGTTTGGCAGATTTGGAAAAGCAAAATGATGGAAGCTGCTGACAAAACCCATAAACCCATTAAGCCTGGCTTAATATTCTGCTTTTTTGTTTGTTTGCTTGTTTGTAGTGGGCTCCCTCCCCCCTCTTCAGTAAATATAGAAAATTTGCATTTGCTGCTGATGCATTATTGAGTTTCACATCCTGTTCAGCATCTTTATAAACTGCAAACAAGACATAATGGTCAACCAGCAATGCCTCATATGATGACACAATCAATAATGCTAAACAGTGGCTGAATAAACCCTCTGCATTAATCTTGAAATAATTCACCAGAGAAGAACATCATTATTATCCAAAATAGGGAAAAAATTTAAAAAGAAATATTCAAATTCACCTTAGGATCAAGAAAGATTGGTCTTTTATTCAAGGCTTACTGATTAAGCTTTTTAAATGTTGCCCTTGTGATTTATAAAACCTGACAGATTTTACTCTGAGATTTAAAAAAAAAAAAAAAACCCAAATGTTGCATAGACTAGGTTTGACTGCACTTTTATCCAGTAAGGACTTCTACAGTAAAAAAATGGAGAGAGACTTATGGCTGTGGCCGGCTCAGAGAGCAAAGGCTGGTCAGCATGGCGTGGCAGATCATGGCATGGCAAAATGCTCTGAGGCTTTCTGTACACAAAATGAGCTAGGACTAGGGTACAGTAAACCAACAATATCTCTTCATAGAAAGATAAAACTATTACCCATGAAATAGAAAAATCCAATGGCTGTGCTTTACTATAAGCCCATGACACATGCAGGCACGCCTGTATTTTCCTAAAGTACTTAAATAAGGCTTCATGCACTTCCACAATGCATTCAGAGATTGGCTTTTGCTTTGATTTTCAGTGAAATGTGACAAACTTCGTTCGCTATGCAGTTCTGCTTCCCATTGCAAATAATTGTCACTTTGGTAACTCTAGCGAGTGATTAAGGCTGAGACTGGGCTCTGTTTTACCTATTTTGCTCATAAGCCCCAGTACAGCTGCCTCATTTTCACACAAAAATGTCACTGTTTTGCTTTGTTATCCAAAACAGCTCTGTGACACTTTTGATGCACTTGTTTTAGCCATTGCAGCTGGAATTATGGAAACAGGCAATGCATTAGCAAATAACTAAAACCCTGCAATTTTCTGCCTCATGACAGAATCAGGAATTATAAGAAACCACTATTTGTGTTGCTTGCCATCAGAACTCGGCAATCAGACAGAAGCGGTAGTTGATATTTAGCCTTTGCATTAAAAACCACAATTTCTCATAAAAGCAAGCTCCAAGTTCAATGTTGTCCTTCAGCAAACAGTGGGAAAGCAAACAAGCAAAGCAGAAAAAAATCCCACAAAAGTTATTTCCATTATAAAGATTCACAAGGTTTGCTTGGAAGAGAGTACAATCAATTAATATTTATGGTTTAAAAACTTTAAGTTATAAAGCATAGGATCTGGAGAGCAGGATATATTTTGTTTCATAGTGGGGAGCTAAGGCAAATAGAAGCAGCACAAATGGCCACAAAAGACTACTGCAAAGGTCAAAGGGAGAATTACTTTGAAAACTGAAGTGCAGCTATGGCACACTGCTTTTCTGGGGCGCAAGGAAAGCAGGTTATTTTCTCTTGTTAAACTCAGTGGAAGAGATCTCAGGACTTTCAAGTGTCTGATGTATTCCAGACACACAAGACCATCCAAGGTGCCATCATGAGGCCAACAGATGTGACACAGCACCTGCTGGTCTTCTGACTTTTTAAGCAGCAGCTGGAGACTGGGCAGAGCTCTCTAAAAATGGTGTCTGCAAAGGTAGTGGCCTTTTCTTCAAAAGGTAGTGGCCTTTTCTTCAAAGAGACATGGACTGGTTTTTTACGCGAGGGATCCAGGACTGGGATCAATGATGACAAAAATGTGTAGGAAAAGAAGGGGAAATAAAACTTGGAAGCCTTTTTATTCCTTCCCCAGTGTTAAAGGCAGTAAAGGGCAGTTTCTTGCTCAAATGAATGGTTTGTATGCAACTAGAATATGCTCCTGGGAGAGATCAGTGCCATCCTTTGTACCCATATTCATAAATATTTTAAATACAAGGGGTAGATTTTTCTTTTGGGTTTAAGTTTTTGACTTTCTTTAGGATGTCTTTTTTCTCATTGTTTTTTATTGGTTCTTTTCTTTTTTTTTTGTTTTTTTTTTTTTTTTTTGTTTATGGGCTTTTTTCCCTTTTTTACTCAATTACTTAGTTGCTAAGAAAGCATTTGCTGCTTGCTTCTGAAGCAGAGTAGAGCAGAGCTGGACCCATTTCATATGAGTCCTACTATGTATTTTACTAGATATGCTTTATTCTCCCTCTCTTTTCCCTGAGTTTGGCAGTGGCATCTAAGAACACGCCTCACAAAACCATAATACCTTTTCTTGCCTCTTCAACCAGAGATAATGTCACAAAAAAAAATCTGTCCTTAGTGCAGAAGGCAAAAAAGCACCAGAGGCAGCAAGAGAGTCTGTGTCCAATCTGCATCATGTATCAGACTGTGCAGTGCACCAAAAAACACAGCATATTAATTAATTTACTCTAGATCACTTTAACTTCGCAGTAGGGTTTAATGATCAATGTTAACAGCATTATGAGTCTGATTTTGCTTATTGCTCATATAGGAGTAACCAGATGTTCTGAAAAAAAACCCCCACATATAAATAACCTGTGAGGTTAGCCTAGGCTTTTATTAGAGGACAAAAACACAGACCATACTTTTTCTGGATGAGAAAAGATAGCTTATTCCCACAGGGGATCTTTTATAGTGTCATAAATCCTCCATCTGGCATTTCATTCACTTCATTGTTCAAATATTTGCTGTCTGCTGATGCATTGAATTTTCTTTGCTTTGTTAATATCTATTAATTTGTGGACTTATTTTCTAGATATCATAGAGGAAAAAGGCCCCTGGTGTCATAGCGCTCAACCACTTCTTGTCTGAGGGAAACAAATGCACACATTCTCTTCTCCTTTGGAAATTGTCCATCTTGAACAGTGAGTGTTTTCTGACTAAACCTGTTTTCTCAGACTTAGGGTTTAGGAACATGACTTCCACAGACTCATCAAGGAATTCTTGTTATCCCTAAAATGTCTGAAATAATTCGCAAGAGCTATGAACATTGACCCTGGGAGGGGTACCATGAAAGAAGTTGGACATCTAATTTATTTTCTCCATGTTTTTTAGTTATGCTCCATGTTGTCCAAATTTACAGGTGGTAGGGATGTGTCTATCTAATAAAGCCATTATTTGAAATTAAGTTATTCTAGATGCGTGTGTAAATTACTCTGGAGAAGGATTCTGTCTGCATAAATTAAAGTTCTGGCACTTTCCCCACTCACCAGAAGCTCTTAGACTGTTTTACCTGAGACATTGAATGCAGGTGTGAAAATGCCAGTTTTCTCAGTCTGGAGAAATCACTGCTGCAGTTTTACTATTCTGAGACATTAGGATCAGACCAGATTAAAGAATAATCAGTAGCACAGCCACCACCACCTACTTTGGCTCACTTTTGTTCAGGAGAAAGAAAACCTATTGTCACCCTCACTATTGTGAGCTATCTTTTCCTCCCTGAATTTACCTCTCTTTTCCTTCTTCTTTTGTCCTGAAAACTGCATCCAGGAGCACATTTTCTGCCTCAGTTCTGTAAGTCCCAGGGAAGGGGTGGAGTACTCCTCCCTGGAGATGGTCAAGGAACAACTGGACACACACAGACAAAATGTGTCAGTGTCAGAGCCATGGTTTCATTTTTTTCACACTTTTTAAAATTTATTTTGATTCTTTTTATTTCATCCCTAATGTTTTCTTCAGATTTTTCAGTTATCTTTGAGGAAATATGATCTAACAATATAGAAGTTAGTTAAGTGGCAGGAGTTGTTCTGTAAAGGTTTTGACTTTTATAAAGGAGATTCAGTTAAATAAATGACTTTTCCTGTGTTTTAACTTTTTAAGTTTTTAAGCTGTTCTTTTCTTTTGTTTCCATTCTTTTCTGTAACAGGAAGTCAGAAGTCTTTTGCAATGGGAAGAAATCAGAAGCAACCACAAGCTAGAAATATCCTAGGAAGATTTTTAAGAAGTCTTACAGTCACATCTGTCTTGAATCTGTCATACTACCTGACCCATGGCTTTTTGTTCCATCCCTGCTCAGCTGTCAGAGGCTTTTTACAAGCACACAGACCTTTGTTACCTCAAAACCTTAGGATTTGCTTCACCATTACATGGTATAACAGCAAATAAGTTTTTAATTAACACTTTGACCTCATTGAAGTCCAAATTCTCCTTGCCAGCCTAAAGAAAATAATGCTTTATATCGAACTTAGGGTTTTCTATTTGATGCAGTGTGGTGAAAAAAAAAAACAACTTTGCTTCAGTAACACTGGAAACATAATTTCAATTGAAAATGCCATACCAAAACATCCAGCAAAACGATGTCAAGTCTCTTCATATTTTTTTTATTTCCACAGTGAGCATTAATATTATAGTCTTCATCGTGGCTTATGAAATACCTCATAGTGCAGAAATTCAGTTTTGTAGCAGGTATAATAATTTTTTTTTCTATATTAATTTTTTCTGCCTTCTCTGTTTGGTTGTGTTCTCTTTGAGGCAGAGGCTATATCTTATTAGATAAATTAATTGCAAATAATAAAGTAACTGCATGCAAATTTGTTCCATTGGTGCTTAACTGTACAAAATAACTATTTTTAAAATGTAATTTTTTTTTCCCAGATATAAAGGAATTTCTGAGAAGATTGTAATATGTATGAAGAATTCATTTTGGGACTATTTTCCATTCAGTGATTTACTAATATTCTATGGTCTCTATATTCTTTATGGAAATCCTTTGCAAATGGATTTTTAACTGGGGGCTAAAAGTGACTCCCAATCCATTCCCATATTAGCTGAGGATTATTAATATACATATATTGCAAAATTATACCAAAACCAAAAAGAAAGAAAAACAAAACTCTTCCTTCCAGATCAGATTTTTGAACAAGCTTTGGATAATCACTTGAATGTTTGGACATCCCTCTGAAGCAAAGCTTTTCTGATGTTTATGCCTTATTAATCACAATCAAGAAACTGGAGCAGTTTATGTCATCTGCAAAAAATATTTCAATTCCTTTTATATGGTTTTCCCCAACTATTCTTCAACACTGTCAATTCTGAAGAAGGTGAAACAGAAGAAATATATATGAATTAAATTAAATTTTTGCCTCTAGTTATTCCCTGAAAAGCCAAGCAAGCATACATTTGTATGCATCTATATTCTTATATTTACATACACATATTATTTTGTGCATATGTACATATATGTATAAGTTCATGCATAAATTTATTCTTTTATACTTGAAAAGAAAGCGATTTCTTTGCAAATATGGATTTCTTCCTTGCCATGAGATGGAGTCACCACCTCTGAATCTGAATGAAAGCTTCGCTCCCAGTCTCTGTTGAGGCATTTTTGAGCCCAGCCATCATGTGTGTCTGAACTGGGATGGACAGGAGCCATGTCTGCCATCTGGCCACGGCTCTGAGGGCTCAGTGCAGCCAGCTGGTGGTGCTAGGCCCCTTTCTTGCAGACAGATGTGCACCTCCCACTGATGTTTGTGGCTGGCATCAGCCACCAGCTGCAGCAGACAGGTCAGTCACTGAGCTGGCATGAGGAGTGGGACATTCTCCGAGGCACAGAGGGGTGTCCCCTTGGTTTTCTGCACTAAGTGGGGGTGAGATGTCCTGCCAACACAGGAACATTAGGGCATGTCACTAGGGAGTCAGCAGACAGTGTCTGGTTGCTTTCAGGTTTCGACCCACATTTTGTGTGACAAACATTTGTCAAATACTGCAATCTCCGCACCACTCATCTGACTGCTGGATTTAGTTTATCTCACTTCTCCCATTTCCTTGTCAGTTTGCTGAGCATCATGGACCTGCCTAAGGGATAACCATCAACAGATGGAAGGAGAGTGTGGCCGGGCTTGGCAATTGTGTGCATTGTTTTCTGACTTGATTGCTTTCAGACATGTAGAAGCTTTCATGATCTCATTTTCTTGTGGCAAAGTTTTGCTTCCAAAGCCTGATTTCTGGGCTTTGTAGGGGTTTTCAAGGATTACACCGTTTTGGATTTTTTTTTTTCTTTCTTTTTTTCTTTTTTTCTTCTTCTTTTCCCCTCTGGATCCAATCTCATCCTTCATGTCTAGGAAGGATGAAGGTAAGGAACCAAGCACTGAGCATGTAATTGCCACACACTCTAATCAGAGTATTAAAATTTATTACTATGAACTTGTGGTTCTTCAGCATAAGCTCCTGTAGTGCAGACTTCAAGCTTTAGTTCAGGCAAGACGCTGCCCCTATCACAGGGGCACTCACAGCACTGTGCAAGATTGATGGATACCCTGGACCAAAGACCAAACCCAGGCTGCATGGTGGAACATGATGAACAAACAAACCTAAACAAACAGTCTATCGTTTTACATACAAGAATAAAACACCTCACCTGAGATTGTGCATTTTAATTGTGTAAAACGTGATGTATTCTGAGTGACCAGGAATGACTGGCACTGGACTGAAAGATCTGTAGTGTCTTGGAAAGCTTTTAATGCACAGTGGTGTTATCTGATGCATATGTAAAGATGATAGGACTCAGAGATCTCAAACTCTTGCACTTTCAATCTAGGAGTGAAAAGAAGTAGTCTGTGCATTAAAATCAACTCAGGCAAACCCTGGAAAAGCTGAGCATGATGCTGCACACACTTTTTCCTTGGGAGAAACAGTAGGGATGCTCAAGCATGACAAGTTACTCCTGGGAGCAGACCCCTGGAAAGTTCTACAAGGCAAAGCAAAGCCAAAATACAAGTCTATATGGAATAAAAATAATCATAAAAAATACATAAAATTGAGAGGACAATTTTTGGGTGGAAAGTGAGAAGGAATTCTCTAAGTGCTGACTAGCACAATCAGATAAGAAGGTGAAGCCAAGTAATTCAGATGGATACTTACATAAGGTAGCTATCAGGTCCCTTTCACATTTAAATAAATAAATAAATAAATAAATAAATGAACAAGAGAGAGGGAGAGAAGGATTAATTTTCATCTCAGATGGAAATGCTAACAGTGTTAACTTACTGAAGAACCCGGAGCAGAGCTGTTCTTTGATAGATGGAGCCTCACAGAAACAGATTTGAGAGAAGCCTGAACACAAACACATAAATCAGGGATACATCAATCTGAGATCATGATAAATATCTTCTGAACATTTCTACTGGGCAAACTTCAGCTTCAGATTTAGGGAGCATGTAATAGACCAGAATTAAAAGACAGCATCACTGAAAACTCGCTGTCTCCCGGGGGCATGGAAGGAGTGTTTGTATTTTTCCTTGCTGCTGCTGCTGAAGCACTGTGGCATGGTGCACAAAGGAGCACTTGTTCTCTGTGCAGGTTGATGTGGCTGTGTTTTATCAGAGCATGGCTGTGTTTTATCAGAGCATGGCTGTGCTACCTAAAACCAGAGTGAAGCAGAGAGCAGGGTGTCTTTGCCAGTACAGCTGAACCTCAGCAGTGGTCGTGCAGGCAGTTTGGATGGGAGGCTGCTGCTCAGTGATGTGATCGCTTGGTTCATCATGCTGAGAAATTAAAATGACAAGCTCAACACAAGCGGTGGCCAGAAATATCTTCCTGTGGATTTCAATGTGATATAAAGATATCTAATGTTAATTTGATAACTAGCTCATAACCTTCTCTGTCTCTATTCAAAGCAGCTTCCTAGGCAGTAGTTCTTAAGTAATGTGAAGGAGGGAGAGGAAGAAACAGGGTGGGGGAAAATTAATTCCCAAAGCCCCTTCAGCAGCTGCTTTTCTTGGTTAAGAGAGAGTTGCAGAATATGAAGAATACTAAAGACATGAACACAGAGAGTGTTCCCAACCTATGAGGCTTTAGTGGAGTCTTTGGAATTTAGAGGATTCTCAGGAATCTTTGATATCTTTTCTTTTCCTGTAGCTTCACCTAATAATGGTCTGTGTTTTTAATAGGCAGTGAAAATTTAGACCTTTTTTTTTCCTCATTTTACTGGCACTCTATAGTAAATCCACATTAAATTGAGACATCATCACAGAGGGTTTAATTTGGAGCTCTTTCAGCACAGAGTGCTTTAAATTAGCCCAGTGAAAGAAGGATCCAGAGATAACAACATTTTGGGATATTGCCTTAAAGAAAATTCTTATTAGTTTACCTATTTTCAACTTGAATGAACTAATGGCAGCCTGAAGGAGATTTTTGAGGTTTTCTCAACAACATCTCGGGCTGCAAAGAAAAGTTGGTGAAGCCACCATTCTGGTTCAGGGTTAGCAAGAGAGACTTCTTCCTAACTCAGGCCTTTATGGTGATGGTGACAGCTCTGCTTCAGCTCTGAGGATGTGTAGTGGGGTCTGGCAGTGTGTCCCAGATGCCACCTTTCCCCTCTCATTGCTGTTCCTACATTGAAATGCCTTCCATTAACATGATTTCATCAAAGAATGAAACGGAAAAAGCACTGTGGGAAACAAAAAACCTGTGATGAATTACAGGAACATTTTTACAAATGCACTCACATCCACGCCACTCCTCCAGTTCATAATGACAGTCCAGTGAAAAGTGCACTGCAAGGGATGGAACAGATGGAAAACACTAGATAGATCATCTGGCACAATTCCCAGTGTGAGATTGCTCCCTTAGGTTCATTTTCTAGCATTTTGTCCAGCCCTGTATGACTCAATGAGAAAGCAGAACAAAGAAAGCAAGCAAAAAGAAAAGAAAAAACCCAAATCAAGCAGGAAAAAAAAAAAATAAATAAAAACAAAAAAGAAAAGGATAATAAGAACATAGATAATAAGAACAGTAGAATAGAAGCAAAAGCGAACCTTCTAGGAATTATCCAAAAACTCCAATAGCAAACAGGAAAGTTTCAACATTTTATTGTAATTTTTGCCCAAACATGTTTTTTTGCTGAACAGTGACTTCATTTTGAATGTATATCCAGTATCTGATGTTTATTTAATGAAGACAGATTTTGCCAGAGTGGAAAAACAGATACCTTTCACCATGGCTGATTTCCCAGTTTTCCCATCCACTCAAATGCCTGGATAAACCTGAAAGTCAAAATTTTAAAAATTTTCCCAGCCTAGAAGAAATCTTTGTGAAGCCAATGAACATGAGAATGCTGCTCATTTGAATATATGTGTCTTCTTTAGAGAGTGATGAATGTACCTCAATGTCTTTGTCAATGGTAATGGAAAACCTTCCCTGTCAGAGAGGAAGACTGAAGGTAGGGAAGGCAAAAATTCCAGCTTATGCTCCAGCTGGTTTTAAGGCACATCTTGGACTGAATAAATCAGGAACAGCAGTAGAACTGGATCTCCAGAATCTCAAATGTTAGAATGCACTTTCACCGCCTTTAAGGATTTTAGGAAGGCAGAACAAAAAATAAGTAACTTTTTTCTGGACTCCTTCCATGTGTACAAGACCTAAACTACCACATAAAGTTGGACTAATTAGCTGCCGCCACAAGTTATGGGAGATCATTCTGAACTTCAGTACATCTAAAAGTCATTATTCTCCTTTTTTTTTTTTTAATTATTCATTGCCATTTCTATGCTTTACTCATGAATTTATTAGCTGAGTAAAACAAGCTGAATGTCTCAGTAGGACATGGGAGTAGATAAACTTCTCAAACATGTTCATGGACAAGAAAATCTATCAAGTTTGTTTAAGCTTCATTCCACTAATCCACTTTTTTGGGAAAGATTTGGAACAGGTTTAGTTTTCAGAAGCAGATGTTATCTGCTAAGTGCCAGACCAGCAGTTGGTGGAGGCTGCAGAGAACACAGGGCTGTGCTTCTGCCCAGACACCAGCATATCCTTAAGCAACCCATTCACATAATTTTGCTGTTTTCAAAGCCCTCTGACCCACTTCTGGCACCGAGCTGACGTTGGAATCTCCAAAGCAGGACTTTCAGCAAACCCCAGGCTCAGCAGCAAGTCAGGGATGAGCAGGGCTGCTGCCTGCACACCCTGCTGCGCAGGGAGAGAGCAGCAGAGATGCTCCACATGATGTGATTTTAAAACCTTTGATTGTACTCTTACTTCTTTGAGGCAAGAATGTGTGCAATCATCATCACATGGCATGAATATTAAGGTCAGATGCAATCTCCTGCTGTTAGAGTAGGAGTTGGCTTACTCACAGATCACCTACTTTTCCAGAGCTGATTACAGCAATTACTGGAAAAACCACAGCTCTCTTACAGCCACGTCCCAAGCATTTTCCTTAAGAAAGCAGGCTGCTAAGGTGCTCCACCTCATCAATTATAATTAGCCATCTCTTTTCTTCCAGTGCTTTGTATAAATGGAAATTTATTAAAGCGCTGAATCATAACCCTAATTGCAAAGTTAATTTTATCCAGGCAGACTTCTAAGCCACTGGCATTAAAGGATAATTGTTATTTTTCCACCCCTGTAACTGGAATGTACCACACATTATATTCTCTTGGCAACAATGAAATCTATTTGGGAGCTTGAGCTGTGTAGTGTTGCTTTACTTTCCCACAGATCTGTATCTTTTTATGTCAGACTGAAAATGCTCAAAGGCAGGGAGATTGCCTAGGATTATCTAGCAAAAAACTTCAATTCTTATTGATTCATATCGGTTCACTGTAGACTCTCTAGGGTTTTGGGATTTATTTTCCCTAAGTTAAATTTGTATTTTCCACCATGGAATTTCTGGTCCTCAACAATGTACTGGCTGAATTATTCTTATGTAACAGACTTGTGCAGTGTGTCCCTTGCAGAGGGTAGGTAATGTTGAATTGCTGTGATCTCTGTCATAACTGGATTTCAGAGTACTTCAGTAAATTAAAGGAAGTTAAAGGAATGTAATTCAAGGCAATGAAATTACTTCCGGTTTTCCTAAATGACTGGGCTTTGAGATGCTTGAAGGGTGTAATGACATCACAGAAATGTAGGTCATGATTTTAATATGAAGTGGTCACTGGCTGGTCCAGGATCACTGCTGCTGGGATTCCCTGTTCCTAAACAAAAAACAAAAACAAAACAAAACAAAACAACAACAACAAAAAAAATAAAGTGGGAAAGAAAAACAAAAATCCCAAAAAAACTTCAAGAGGTCCTTAGGTGTATAATAGAGGAAGTTGTGATTTTGTGAATGCTGTAGCTTGACTGCTGTATTGATTTCATCTCTTGCAAAGATGTCCTGCCCCAGCTACAGATTTTTATTTTCCAATATGCTTCTTTCTTTTCCAAATATGCATTGTCCTTCATGGAATCTTTCCCCTGCTCCCCAGTCACATAATCACAGAATCATTAAGTTCAAAAAGACCTCTTGGGTAATTGAGTCCAAGCTTGATCAATCCCCACCTTGTCAACCAGAGCAGAGCACTGAGTGTCATGTCCAGTAGTTCCTTGGACACTTTCAGGAGTGATGGCTTCACCAGGACTGATGGCTTCAACACCTTCCTGAGCAGTTCTTTACAATGCTTAGGGATGAAGGATGCTTTCCATGAAGAAATTACTCCTGATGTCCAGCCTGAGCCTCCCTTGGCCCAGCCTGAGGCCGTTCCCTCTGCTCCTGTCCCTGTTCCCTGGAGCACAGCCCGACCCCCCCGGCTGTCCCCTCCTGTCAGGAGCTGTGCAGAGCCACAAGGGCCCCCCTGAGCCTCCTTTGCTCCAGGCTCAGCCCCTGCCCAGCTCCCTCAGCCTCAGCTTCTCATAGAACTTACTCTCCAGAGCCGTGAGACATTTTGTTGGATATCCAATTTTGTGTCAATGTTTCTATCAAATTCGTTGTTTGCAGATGACTTTTTACAAAACTAGCTTGTTGATAACTGGGCCGTGATTAGATTTGCAGGAGACTGAAATCTTATTCCAGCTACTGTCATTAGTTATCTCAACAGAGGAAGGCCTATCAGTAGGTGGATCAACAGGCAGATCTCCCCAGCCAGCCCTAACTTTGATGGAATATTTTAATTACTCTCTGAAGCATTCAGATATGAACAAGTTCCGCTCTAAAGCTGTGTACACAGACATCTAAAAGATGACTTATTTTTGCCCAAGATCATGACTGACTTTTGTCCACAAATGTCTGAGAGATGTCCTGCTTGGTGCCTCTGCAGGGAAAATATTCATCTGCCAGGATTCAGGGGTAAAAGCAGGCACTGTGTCACTAAGGCACCAGGACCAGCTTTCCTGGACAGCTGCCCTCAAGGAGACCTACTTCAAGAACATGCAGGCACATTTTTGCATTAAGTTGATCAACTATTGTCATCTGAGAGCTTTTAATGTGGAGAAAGTTATGTCTCCTGCCTGAAACAAGGAGATTTTCATTTTCTCATTCACCATCTCTAATTACTTTTACACATTCACATATTTATACATATATTTACTTAGTTCCATACTCACTCAATTTAATTAGTTTGAGCATGTAAGCTGTATTTAATTTTTGGGCACTTAGTAAAATAGTCTGTAAATCAGTGTTGTGTTTCCCTGATAAGTGAAAAGAAGCAGAAAATATCTTCTAGAGACCTCACTTGGAGATCTCTCTACCAAAAGGCTGAGTATCTGAATTAGGAAAATATTATTTTATTCAGGTGGGTGCCAGAAAGTACCCTGCTTCTAATGGGTGCAGGCTGTAGACCTGCAGAGATTCTTCCAGACTCATGGATGGTTTCCATAGAGCTTTTAGCAAATCCTTATCCTGATGTTTGCTTTGCACTCCTGGTTCCCTTCTCCAGTCCCTGTTACATTTAAGAAACAAGTACTAAGATTTTCTACTGCCAAATCTACAATATACTGCTTAAACTAACTTTTCTTCCAGAAGCCAGACAGTTTCCAGCTAAACAAAACTCTTGAGCAGCTAATGGCTTCAACTGCCACCATTTTATAAAATGGAATACAATTTTTTTATGAAATGACTTGTGGTTATTCAGTGGTGAACAATATTGATTTCTCTCTGTGTCCCTTGTTTGCTCGATTTCTTCCATAATACTAAGTGCATAATGATTGTTAAACAGGCTTGGCACATGCTTGAATTTTTTGTGTTTCCATACTTGCTGATATATTGCTTACAATTTGTCTCTGAAAACCAGATAAAGTTCCATAAGCTCAACTTGTAAATTTTTGCTGTAGAATCTTTGATGCAATTTCATGTTTATTTACAGATGAAAATATGGACAACCAAAAAAACCAAACAAAAGCCAAATGACAAAAACCCAAACAAAAAAAACCAAACAAATAACAAACAACCAAACAACAAAACAAACAACAGCAACAACACCACCAACAAAACAAAACCACAAAAACAAACAAACAGAGGAAAAAAACCCCAAACCCTATAGGAGGAAGAAAAGAGAAACCTAAGAAACCTTTTCTGAGAGATTCCTGAGTAGCTGACTAAGGGGTTTGAGTTGCAACAGTTTTTTACTATATCACGGTTACCTTGTTTTTGTTTTTTTTTAATTGCCTATGTAAAAGGTTCAAAGTTGTAAAATCAAACAAAATTCCAAACATATTTTCACAGCCACTTTAGATAAGGAGACAATAAATAAAGTTTCCTTTTTCTTTTTATCTTTCTTTTCCAGCTTTATTTTGCTTTATTTTTCTTGATTTCTTGTACTTGTCTTCCTTTTTTTTTTTAAATTTTTTATTTACACTCAACATAGTTTCACCAAGGGGAAAACTAGATTATGTTCCAGGTCCAGTACAGGAGACCAACTCCCAGTTCCTCATCAGGGACACCCTCCTGGTGGCACCTGTCCTGGAGATGGATAAACAGGATTATGATATCTACCTACCAGCATATTTCCAAAGTGTTAAAAGTTCTCTGTAAAAGTGACTTGTAACTGGAATTCATCTTGGATGGAGGAAAAAACCCACGGTACAACTCAAAGACCCTTAAATTAGACTTTTACTACCTATCATTTATCTGTGAAGCCTGTGGCTACTAGACGACTTACACAAGCACATAAAACAGGTGTCCAGAATTTAATGCTGTAAATTTTCATGGTACTTTCTTAGCTATGATAATTTCCAGTGCATCCATTGATTTTCATCTGAGTTCAATGTTTGATGATAGCCTAAAATATACTAGATATTTTACCAAAAAATGACCCTCATAAAGATTTATAAGGCCAAAACTAAGTGACTTCAGACACTGGAAAGTATGAGAATTGCTTTGATTTGCAGGCTTGGTAAATGGAGAAAGCCATAGAGAATGCAATTTAGACTTAAGTGATAGATCAAAAGGTTGTTGTGAACATGCCTCTAATAGTTAATAAAGATAAAGAATTCAGGGAAATGTTTGCATCATCCAAAGAATTTATTAGATTTCACCCAGTCTACTTTGTCATCTCCTGTAAAACTCATTTACTAAAGGCTTTAAGAGTGAAATTGCTTGTTTTCTAAATAATGGGGATACAAGACAGAACTATTCCATATGATGTAGTATGGAAGCAAGAAATAATGCACCTAGAAGTAAAATAATAAAAAAACAAACCAATGGTAAAAATAAATAAGGTGAGGCTTCAATGTTTTTGCAAACATAATGGGGAGCCCAATTGTCTCTCTTATTATGCAAGCATAATAGAAAAGATGGAGAGGAACTTCCCTAGAATGACAGACAAGAGGGAATGTCTTCAAACCGAGAGTAGGTTTAGATGAGATACTAGGAAGAAATTCCACCTCTGCTGCCCCATCCCTGGAAGTGCCCAAGGGTGGGCTGGATGGGGCTTGGAGCAACCTGGGACAGTGGAAGCTGTCCCTGCCCATGGCAGGAGGGTTGGAATGAGGTGATCTTTAAGATCTCACACTCCAAATATTTCAGCCCTCTGTGTTGGATGAGTTCCACTGGTAGTTCCATCCCTGCAGTGGGACAGTGTGGGAAGAGAAATTAAAAAAAAAAATAGGGGAAGCAAAGCTGGAGGTTTTTGTTTGTGTATTCCAGAATGATTTTCAGCTGCTATGTAACTTGAATTTTGCAGTGAGACTTTAATGATCAGTCCTGGGCACAGAGACCCTAGACATGAACACTTGCTGCTGCACAACAAACCAAACTTTGTAAATAATTTCAGGTAAAAAGGTCCAACCTATTATTTGCAACCACACAAACTGAACAGAAAAGTGCATCCTTTACCAGCAGCTCATTAGCTACCAAAAGACCATTTCCATCAGCAAAAACAAGGCTATTTTCAAGAAACCCATTTAATTCTCACTGCTGAATGTGATGTGGGTTTAGATTTAATAAATGTCTACTAAAAATAAAACAGTGATCACGAAGTGTATGACCCTAAGACACCAGGAGGTCAGATTATTTTCATGCCAGTTCAAACCAGCAGAGAAGTGAGACCTTCCTAGTAAAGCTCATAAACAATCTTGGTGCTGATAATGATGTTTAGTCTAATTTGGCTTGGACTGAAAAGGAACCAATTCTTTCAGAAGAAAAGATTCTCCATTTTAGATAGTACCTGAATTTTTAGTTTGGGTTTTCTTTTTGGTTCTTTCCTCCCTTAAACTGCTGTTTTAAAAGTAGGACTTTTAACTTGGACATTAATTATTTTCTTTCTTTTTCAAACTATCTTCCTCTTCATCAACTTTATAGTGCACAGCAGGATCTAGGACATGTTTTAAAATAAATAAAATTTATAAAAAGTAACAACAGCAAACCTGGTTATGACTAGGTACTAGAATTTTAAAAATATCAGCTCCAGACTTTCCAACCACCATATAACCAACCAGCTGATATAATGATAAAACAACAAAAATAGTAGTATGCTGGAGAGCCTTTTGCAGTGGCAACATCTGTCTTAATTATGTAAATGGAAGGCTATCATCAAGCATCAAGTTCTCTTTAATAAAACCTCGGAGACAGCCAATTTGTATCACTTAGACAATTGCATTTCACATATACAAACTGCATTTAAAAGTACACATCCTTTATGTGCCAGTTGTGAACTGAGAGTTGCAAAGCTGGCATTCCCTGTTAACAAAACACGATGGGAAGCACAGGGATTCCCTGGGGAACTTTGACAAACTGCCTCGCAATGATGGAAGTTATAGCTGCTTTCCCTGCCTGACACCACTGCACATTGCATTTCCAATGAGAAAAGCTGAGGTAACTGTGTACAGCTAAGCTATCTCCACTGTTTGGTACCTTCCATTTTGAGTAAATTTAGATTAAGAAGCTCTCATGATTCAGTAGATTCTTGGGCTGCCTTATGACTTTGAGGAAAATATTGTGCTCTCACACAGTTTCTGATCTCCTGCCCTCTAAACAGGTCCCTATGGAATCAGAAACCTGCCCCAAAAAATGGATGGCTGCACTCTGACAGGTGGGCCGCTCGTCTACACATAGTAAATTAAATGCAGCAGTATTTGCATTTTGTGTTTGGGTACTTTGGCAGATTCTCATCTGGTAAAAATTAGCTTCTCACCATTGTGTTGTCCTCAGAAGTGACTGCTCAATATTATGGCTAAAGGGGAAAGACAGCAGAGTTGTCCTGAGCTTCTTCCAACACCGCTGCTGCTCCCCAGCTAGTCTGGGATTTGTGATGTGTGATGTTCAAGCAATGTGTCACCCTGACTGAACCAACTGCATCAGCCTCTGCTGAGCAAGTTGATTTATTTATGAAATCCAGAGAGGAACTCAGAGTTCATGGCTCTGATCCTGATGTTTCAGGTTAAACCTGTAGTTGGACCCTCCTGACCTTCTGACAGGGTTGACTCCTCTGAAGCGCATTCCTGGTTCCTCCAGGCTGACTTTGGAACTGCTACAAACACCTATCCCATCACCTGGTGAGCAGTATGACACAAACTGATGATCTGAGGCCAGGGAGGAATCCCAGCCTAATCCCCAAGCTGTGTTTTTCCTCTTCTTTGCTTGAGACATGAATATTTTCCAAAATTAACCAGTGATTTTGATTGTAACCCCTCTTAATGGATCAGTTAATTCCTCCAATGGGGAATTATGTCATTTTTTTGTTTTTTAAAAATGAATGGGACTGCAGCCTGAAGTCCATGGTTATGCTTTAGGGGACGACTACTACTACACTGTCTCATTGAATCATATTTTTCTGGTTGCTACACCACTGGTTGCCACACTCCCTCATTTAATCTTGTTCTTATAGGTGTTTTCTGCAAAATTAGGGCTCTGGTCATAAATATTCCCTCCTACTTTTAACACCCTCTGTGAAAACCTGGACAATTTCTTAGCTTGGTACCCTTCTCTCTTGTCTCATATATCATTGATTTAGGAAAATGTACCAGCTAGGCTGGGTTATGTTATTCATCCCTCATGTAATGAGGATTAAATGTGAGAATTCCAGCAAATTCCTTAATATCAGAGGAATCCACTTATCTGCAGGTGTCTTATGAATAATTTTTGGTTCCCTGTTCAGGACTGATTCCTGGAGAGATACCCATTCAATTCTCCTCCCAAAATTCAGATTGCATTGGTAGTGTGAGCTCCTAGAATACATCCTTAAAATTATCCTGTTCATCCATATTAGGATTCTCCTTTGAATGTTTCTGTTCCCTCTTTACTCCACTCACCACAAAAAGTCTGCATCAGCCCCTCTGATTTTTAGCCTCTCCCCCATAAAGGTATTCCATCACCTAAATGAACTAATAAACAGAGCAAAATTATTATAATGAATACAATTGTAATGCAAACAATAGACAGTCCTCACTCTGCTCTGTATTCTCTCTTTCTGTTCAGGATTCTTGTTAATGAGCAAAACTGGTGGTTTTATATTTCTGCGACAAGACAATTTGTGGCTCAGTGTTTTCTGCACTGCCTGAGCACATTTGTCATAGTCCAGAGTCCACTGCACTTAGACAGGAATGTCGGAGAAAAAGCAAGTGAATTATAGTTTGACTCAGGTTAAGGTTAGACCTCTAAGTTGGCAGAGAGATAAGTCCTGGGTAAACTAGACAGCTCTGGTCAAATGGACAACTGAAGTGCCGAGGGACCTTAAAAAAAAAATCTGTACAGCTCCTAGAGTTAACCTTTACAAGGCAGCAGAAGCACTCAGAAAAATGTGAGGGGTCGAAGAGGAATAGGAAAGGTGAATCACAGAGCTGGACTAGACTGCTTAATCCACATTCTCAGATAACACAGAGGAGTTGAGTCTGTGCTGACTAAAGTGGGTTGCACCTCAGAACTGAAAAGCAGATGCAATTCCTCTTGAATTAAACAATAAAATCAGGAACCAAATTAAGGAAAGCAGAAAATAAGCTTTTGCTTTCAGGCCTAGTTTCTGTTACAAAACCTGGGAAGACTACCTGGACTGGAAATGAGGAGAAAGGCACAAGAAGTCTGTCATTCTGTCAGCAATTGCTTTTTGCTAGAGAAAATCTGAAAATAAATATATTAAGGAGCTGACAGACCTTTAGAGCCCAGATGCTTGAGTCAAAGCATATTTGAATTTAAGGAATTATAATTACAACAACATGAGGTATTTACATCTGAATATACTGATTCAAGCAACAACAGGGAGACAGACTAACAAATGTACCTATGGTGCTAAGCTGTGAATATTAATAAGTGAGTGAATAAGAAATGGTGAGCTGTTATTGATCATCAAGTCCTTCCTGGAAGGTCTGCAGATCACTCACCCATAAAGAGATTTATTCCTCAAATATATTCATCTTTAAGTAGACATCCACCTACAAAGAGCAGTCTGCATATGAGTTAGGTATCCAAGCTATTTTTATCATCAATGGAGACCAAGTCAATGCATAAAATGAAATAGAGACACTCAGCTGCTCAAATTTAGGTTAGGCCTACTTTGATTTTCTGCCCAGAATGCAATATTTAGCCATATGTTTCTGATAATGAACACCCTTAAGAGAAATTCTTAGGAAAATTCTTAAGAGAAAAGGCAATCATCTTGGTTCAAACCTAAAAATGAGTTAGCTAGCTGGTAATTGAGCTAATTATCCTTACTGTTATCCTATCCCTGTAAAAGAAAAGTTCACTGCAAGTTCACTGCAACTACTGAAAAAGGATCAAGTCACCTCCATTTCCAAGGTCTGATTGTTTAGCAATGAGACACAAGTCTAATTCTCCCTTTAATTCTCTTGCAAACTGCAAGAGAAGCTCTTTGTGGTAGGAAATGGGACAAAAACAGAATTTGGGACTTGACCCATTAGAGAGGTTAACTGCAAATTTACAGAGTATGAGTTAGGCTTTCTTTCACTCCACATATGAGTTGTTTTCTTTTATTTGCCTTTTTTTTTCCTCTTCCCCCAGTTACTGGAATGCATCACTGGTGTATTCTTCAGCCAATATCAGACGACAAACCACACACTGTAGCAGCTATTTTAGGAAAATATTTCAATATTTCCCTTTGTAACTGGAGGAAATGGGTGCTTTCACTACATTCCTAACAGTAAGAGTTTTAGCACAGCCTCACAGCAGCACTCCAGGATGTTTTCTTTAGAGAAAACAAAATACAAAATAAAATATAGCTGTTATAAACTGTTAATTATAGTTTATAATAGTAATAATCCCAAAGAATTTGATCATTACTGTAGCTAATGATCAGTTTGTTAGGTTTTAACTGCCTTTACTTCCATCTAGGGATACCTAATTAGCAAACCAGTCATTAAATATTAGTAATGACTAATTATTTGAGGATTAAAAGCTTAAATATAAATAAAAGCGAGATTGAGACTCTTAAAATTAATGCATTAATGTACCCCTTCCTCAGCATGAGTTACAGGCTACATCCTTTCCTTATGACTAGCCCAATTTCTATAGGGTTTTAATTCCCTCTAAATGAGTTTCTTTTTTAATAATCGCTCCAGATGCCTAATTCACATATATATTGGCCATTGCTTCAGAAGCCCAAATCTTTCCATTCAATAAAGTGCCTTCAATATTGCTAAAATTCTAAACTTCTTTTCAGTGTTCAGCATGCTTTTTGGGGAGGCTTTTGATCTCCTTGGTTTTCACATTCTTGGCCTCATCAAGTCAAGCTGCCTTCAATTAGCATGAATAATATTGTTTTCTATGCAAGATATCAAATGTATTTACACAACTGTATCAGGATGACCAGGGAAAGCCAACGCAAGGCAAAGACAGCAAGGATCAACTTGAGCCTTTTAGTCAGCGCAGAACCAGGTGCTCTGTGTGTGGTGGCAGAATGACAATGGTAGAAAATACAAAGGCAGGATGGGCACAGTTTGCCACAACAGAGAAAACCTGGATGCCTAGATATAGTCCAGCTAGGATAAAGATCCACAAATATATGGGTTAATCCAGAGCACAAAATGTTGAGTGTCTGCAAGCCAGACTGAGGTCTTACATAGAGGTAAATGTAATTTAAGTAGGGTAAAATATGTTCACCAGCTTGCACATCAGTTTACTTTTAACTCGTGTCTACTTAACAGAACCTATCTGCTTTACAAATGAACCATAAATAAACTACAAAGTGTTTCCACAAGGGACCTCTCAGCCAAAGGAAAAGCAAAGTTAAATTTGACAAACCAGAAAATTGCATCATTTGTCCTGAATCTAACTACAAGATAATGGTAAACTACATAACTCTGCTATTTAAACACGATGGCTGAATAATCCCAAGATTAATTTGTACTTCAGGAATGGTTAAAAGTGCCAAAGCACTGCAGGGAGACAGCTGATATATTGTGCAGGATTTGTGCAATCTTTCCTTCTTTCCCCGACTTATTCTGAAGTATTTCAGTGGGAGTCTCTTGGGAATATTTTGTTTCAAACAATATAGTTTCCCCTGACTCTTTTTACAATATGGTATTTGTTCAATAAACTCCAGGACATACTCTGTTTATAGAAATTATAATTGCTCTATTGAAGTCAGTGAATCCATAACTTCTTAATCTAGTTTTTAAACTAAACCCTGTGAGAAATCCTACTGAAAAGACAGTTGTTTCACTGTTTCTGTTCTTGGGACTTTTTGTAGAAGAAGTACTATTCACCATGCTTAATGATACAGATGAATTAAACCTAAGATCTATTTTTTCTTTATGAATCTTGAGTTATTTTTTCCAGAAGCAGAAGGCCATTTTTCAGCTGGTCAGTAAGAACATACACACACACAAAAGTTTGTGCTCTTTCAAATAGATTCAGGTTATTAGGCCTCCTTCTGTTGGGTTTCATGTGAACAAATGTAGACACAAAACTCATACAAACAATACTGCCAAAATACCCATTTTTCCTATATTGACTAGGGCGAATAACGCAAATCCACCCATATCCATGGTACAGTCTGTATTTCCAAAATAAATTCTATTGATCAGACATGAAGTAAATTTGATCTGTTTTCTTTCTGTTTAAATTTTACTTGCTCAAAATTAATTCTGAGATATTATTGGTGAAGTGGGAAAGAAGATATGAATACCAAATAAAAGCTATCTTTTTTTTTTTTTTTTTGGCCCTGAACTGTAGCTTTTTGTTCCATGGTGGCTTATGGAAGTTAAAGACTGCTCCAGGCATTGAAAAAGTGTCAGAAAGAGGCTTTGGTGGAATGACTCCATGTTTACATCACAATCAACTGGCAGGTACAACCAGCATGTGTGGTGCTGACACTCAGTGAATAATAGTCACAAAATCATGCTTGCCTCTGATGAGTCTGCTGACTCTCATGTGTGAAAACAAGTAAAAAAACCCTAATTTTTCAACACTTGCAGTTATAATAGTGGGGAGGCGGTGTGCATGTGAACATTTGTGTTTTAAACAACCTTCACAAGAAGAGGCTGACATTGTGCCATCCTCCCATTGCCTGTACAGCACTAGCTGGGGGCTCAGAGAAGGAAAAAAAGATCCTTTCTCACTCTAACAGTGGATTTGTAGCTTTCCATTCATCAGTGCTCAAAATGGAGCTTTCTTGTGGTTGTAGCAAAGAGTCAGGTTTCTAATGGAGTGCACAGCATTTGTTTCTTTCTGAGAGGTGTGTGGTATCACGGCAGTTCAGCACCATTAGCATTCACTGCTACGGGGAAGAGAGAACTCTTCTACATTCATTGATCTCTGTCTGATATGCTTAATGAAAAAATACATCGAATATGATAACACTGCCTTAAGGAACAGAGGTAATTATTCAATTTCTGTGTGTTGAGAATAACTTGCTTCCTTCTTTGGTATACATCAGAAAAGGAGAATGCTATGAGCACATTTACTCTTTCTTTTTTCCTTTTTTTTTCCTCCCCCCTCCCATTCTTCCCCCTTCAAATAAAATATCTTAACCACCTTCTGGTCTTCTGTGACCAGGTGTTATTGAACTGTGAGGTATGAAACAAGGGGAAATGTGAGCAGTAACTAATTGGTGAAGGACTCGGGGCTGCTATGGCTGCTCTGCACAACGAGGTTGGGGTGTTGTCCATCATGCAGCAAGGAAGCAGGGGGCTTTAACCCTCTCCTTCCCATGCCACCATGCTTCTTTAAGTCATTAATAATTCTCCGCAGGGGTTTTTTGCACTCTGCAAGTGTTCAAAGCTCTGTTAACCTACCTGCTCTTGAGCACGACCCTCAAAACAGTCTCTGTGGTGGGGAAATATTTTTGCCAGCATGTCCAGCATATCAAGAAAGGTGATTCTCCCTCTCTACTCTGCTCTTTTTGACACTTCTCTCAGCAGTTCTGTGAAGGATATGGAGCTGCTGGAGTGGTCCAGAGGAGGCTACAAATTTGCTCAGAGGGCTGGAGTCCTTCTGCTCTGGAGACTGGTGGGGGAGCTGAGAGTGTCCACTTGGAGAAGGCTCTGGGAAGACCTCAGAGCCCCTGCCAGTGCCTAAAGGAGTTTCAGGAGGGCTGGAGAGGGACTGGGGACAAGGACATGGAGGGACAGGACAAGAGGGAAGGGCTGCAAACCAACAGAGGATGGCATTACATTAGATTATTTTCTGTGAGGGTTGTGAGGGCCTGGCATGAGTTACCCAGGGAAGTTGTGGATGTCCCATCACAACTTGGGGTTGGATGGTACTTTGAGAAACCTGATCCAGGGGAAGGTGAACCTACCCATGGAACTCAGTTGTCTCTAAATTCCTTTCCAACACAAGCTATTGTATGACTTCATGATTCTGCAGTTGGTAACACTGCTGTGGAAGGGAGAAGAACAAAACCCAAGAACACAGCACAAAAGGTAAATGGCTGGAACCATGTAAAAATTGAATTTCTCTTGTCCTCCCCAAAAATTTTTTTGCCTACATTCTCTATTTATACAATAAACTCTGTATTTTGATATATAGCACAGCCACGAAGGACAGAAAAGCAGCTCAGTTGAAAAGAAAATCAGGGAAATTATTTGCCAGAACTTGTCATAAAAGACCTTCTGACTTCATGTAGTGCTGAGCTGAGATTTCCTTTACATGACTGAAATATCTTCAAGGCAGATAATCTTTAGCAACAGCTTCAGAGCAGGCTCCTCTCCCTGCATATATGCTTGGGAACTTGGGCTCATTATTAGGTGAGACTGATGTAGGTTGAGAGGTGAGAAATTTATGGGTGGGCGTTTCCTTCAGAATGGGCAGAAACAGACATGACCTGAATGAGTCTTATTTTTTCTCAAGTGTCATTTACTACCCAGAATACAAGTAACAGAGATTAAGGATAAGTATATATGATGTTTTTCTATACTTAGAAACGTAGTTTTGTATTCAGTTACAAATAGGCAGATTCAGCAAAGCTACAGGCTAACTTCACTTAGTGCAAAGGCCACGAACTTGCCTTGTGTATAACGGACCAAATTGGGAACCTAAAATCATGACCTAGGACCCATAATCTTCCTAGGCTGAGAATGAAACCATCAGGCTTCATCTCTGAAAGAAATGGGAGCAGTGGAATGCATGAACACTGGGTATCTGGTAAAGAAAAACTGCAGCACTAAAATGACCCAGGTCCCCAGTTACAAGTCCATAAACCCTGCTGATAACACATGTGAGGATGATGAAGTCAACAAGGAACTCAGCTTGGTCATGAGATGAAGAAGAAAGGGAAACTAGTGAGACAGGCAGAAGGTAAGGCTAAAAAACTGGCCTAAACAATGAAAGGAGAGTTAATGCAGAGGGACAAAATGGGAAACAGACAAGTCACCATCACTGAAGACTAAAACCAGAAATATAAGAAAGAAATCTTGATGTTTCTAACTTATTCTAATAAACAGCTTACTTATGTGGGTGAAATTTGACCTCCATTCTCTTCTTTAGCAGTCTGAGTTTGAAGTATAAATCAAACCTCTCCTGTACAGATGTGTCTCTGATTTCAGAGAGGTGCAGACACAGAGTGAAAAGTTGCCAGATCTGAGAAGATGGTTTTACTTCTGAAAACTCCTCCTTCAGGAGACCCTTTTGGGAAAATTTAACCAGGCATGACAAAGTCAAAAAAGAGGCCCAAAGAGTTTTGGGGACATTATGCAGCAATTCATCATCTTTCCTGCCAAGCAGACACAAAATTCCATGTCCTACTCACCACTCATGCTGTTCTAGACCCAGAGCAGTATGAGCTTTGTGAACCTGAGTATTTGTACCAGGATCAGGTCATTTTCACTCAAAACCCTAAATGGTTTTCATGACAAGGCTGGGTGGGGCTTTGAACAATCTACTCTGTGGGAGGTGTCCTTGCCTATGGCAGCGTGTTGGAACTGAATGATCTGTAAGGTTCCTTCCAACCCGAAGTATGCTATTGTGCTTCACAATTCCAAGCACACATGAGAGGTGGGTCTGTTCAGCACGGAGAAGAGATGACTGAGAGGGGACCTCACCAGTGTTTGCAGTTACCTGCAGGGAGGGGCAGAGCAGGGCCCAGGCTCTGCTCTGGGGCCCAGCAATGGCTCCAGAGCCACGGGCAGGGCCTGAGCCCAGGAAATTCCCCCTGGACATGAGGGAGAACTTCTGTCCCCGGCAGTGACCGAGCACTGGGACAGTTTGTGCAGAGAGGGGATGGAGAATCCCTCACTGGGGATATTCCAGACCCCTCTGGACACAACCCTGTGCCCTGTGCTCTGGGATGGCCCTGCTGGAGCAGGGAGGTGGCACCAGATGACCCCACTGTGTTGTGTCCCAGTCTTAACTACGCTGGGTGGCTCTCAGTGTGATTTGACAAGCACTGCCTCAAACACCACGCATCAAGCTTGGCCATTCGTCCTGACAACAAAAAGGAGCAGCAGCACACTCCTAAGAGGTGATAAATATTTTTTAGTGTCCCATTACTGCATAGCCATCTGCTATTTATTGCAATTTTTCAGACCATAATACATCTATCTGATATTTATATAGATGCTGCTTTTGTTTCCATAAGAAGTGTATTGTAACTTAATGTGACATTAGCTTAATGTTCCATTAAAACAGAGTGCTGGCAAGTGTATGCATGTGCATATGTATATCTAAATTACTATTTTCCTATTCATGTTGAGGCAGTGCTGAGAAGTCATACAGATACTGAACTTCTGCTAAGCAATATTTTCAATACTGAATGAAAATAACTTGTTTGTGCAAAGCCACCCGTTTCCCTAATTACAGCCCCTCCTACTGTAAGAAGAAATTGATAATTGAGTACAGCAGGAAATAAAGAGACAAGAGTTTTATTGTCTATTCTATTCTTACTAGTATTATTAACTCATTCCTATCCTTGGAAAAAAAAAAAAAGAGAAAAAAATAATAAAAGGGAAAAGAAAAGAAGTCTCTGATGTTATTATGGCTTGGTTTCCCCAAGTGCAAAATTATACCAGGCAGAAACTGTGAGGCTTAAATAATAAATACTTATATAAATGATTCTTATAAGATCCCTGGTTATCAACAGAGACAAAAGACAGAATTCTCACAAAAATGCTTTCACTTTATATGAGGCATTTAAACCAGACAGGATTGTAAAGGAGATCCTTGCCTATTTTAACCACCTTTGGGTTTCACAACAATGCAGAAAACCTTAGATAAAGTAAATTAACTAAGAGACTCGTGAAGGTGTGTCAGGTGTCCAGGAGATGAGAACCTCTCCATAACTCTGCCAAAGCTGTCGGAAGGACCTCGACTGATGTGTTTTGAGGCCACACGTGTTGGCACTCGGCAGCGTGAGGATTTCAGGTTCCCCAGGGAAGGTGCAAATGCTGCTCTATTATCAATAACCTGTGCGCAGCTCAGACTGCCAGCAGATTTCACAAGTGAGCTGTGGAACACGTCAGGACACTGGGCAGGCTGAGCCGAGCGAGTGTTTCAGACTATCAGGTGCCCTGAGCAGTGAATGTGCTAATGTCAAACTAACCTTGAAAAACTAATGTCAAACTAACCTTGTGTGTGTTTAAACATGTTAACCAGAGCAAGGCCTGCAGAAATGCCACAAAATATCAAAGGAGAATCAGACTATGTAAATGCAGTCTGAGAGTTTCTTTCCTTATGGAAACAGGGTTGTTTTCTTGGTTTTTTGTTTTTTTCTTTCACAGCCCTCAAGGTCTTCTACCGAGCAAAGAGATGGTGGCTCATTGCATTGATTTACCACTCACTGAGGGATACTGCCAGTTTGACTTTTCCCATTCACTCCTGGGCT
This sequence comes from Melospiza melodia melodia, assembly GCF_035770615.1. Classification (NCBI taxonomy): domain Eukaryota; kingdom Metazoa; phylum Chordata; class Aves; order Passeriformes; family Passerellidae; genus Melospiza; species Melospiza melodia. The sequence goes on from NC_086226.1 coordinate 4,210,887, forward strand.
GACTTCTTTATTGAGTTAACAAATGCATAAAACTAGGATAACACATCCATGAATCACTCCCACAACCATAGCCCAGTACAGGCAAGGCTCATGCTGATCCCCCACAGCAATACAGACATCTGCTGTACAGACATCTAGGAAGCCCCTTTTCTTCTTTTTTCATGTGCTGATTGTAGACATTGATCTTGGCAATCTGGGGCTCATCCTTCCCTTTCTCCATGTGCAATATAGCACAGGATGGGGTCATATCTTTGTATCAGGGCTCTGGTACCTTCAAGCTGTGGTCTGTCTCACTCAATTTATGGGACCAAAATAGTCTTGGTGGCTTTAAAGCCCATCAAAATCCAGCAACACAGTAGTGTCAGTGTGGGGATCCCGTGTGTCGTTCAGGGAGGCCATTATACACATGGGAGACATAAAACAGTTTGGGTTGGAAAGGACCTTAAAGACCATCTAATTTCAGCTTCCTTGTAATGGACAGCAGCATTTTCCACTACATCGGGTTACCCAGCTCCCCAACACAGGTGGCCTTGAACACTTCCAGAATGGAGATGAAACCTCATCTCTGTGCACAAAGCACTGCTCCAGACCAGGGCTGATGGTGTCTGTTAGTGGTGAGCTGCAGCTCTGAACAGCTCTGCAAGTAAAAATCTCATTACAGGATGGCGGAGCTTTTGTTTTGCCTAGTGACACACTGCAAGGGCACTAATTTTAAAGCCCACTTAGGGAGATGGTGAATTAATTACAAATTACATGGTAATGAAAATTAAAAATAAAAAAAATGAGGCATGTTGCATAATTTCTAAGCAAAAAGTAACCCCTTTGCAATCTCATTTTTCTGTGCCAACTCTGTAAATATGAGTTTCATATATATAAAAAGAAAGTTGATGATTAACCCTGAGATTAATTACTATATCGGGGTGATATCTCCAGGCAAGGAAAGATCAGATTTCCACGGTGCTCTGCTGTGCTGCACGTCATGTAGGAGACTATCTCTATTTTGGGCAGCTGAAGCACAGAAACTTCTCCCAAGGGGAAATAGGAAAATGAACAGCAGGAAGCCACACAACAGGCCAGTGCCAGGCATACAGCCTCAGGGCCAGGGTTTTTCTCCTGGAGACACGTGTCTCTTTCTGAGTGCACAGAACAGGAGGTAAAACTGATGTGTCACATCCCCAAACCGAGCCGAGAAACAGGGGATGCTCCTTCTCTGACTGGGGGAAAATCCTCCTGGTTCATGAGGAGAGGAGAGGAGAGGAGAGGAGAGGAGAGGAGAGGAGAGGAGAGGAGAGGAGAGGAGAGGAGAGGAGAGGAGAGGAGAGGAGAGGAGAGGAGAGGAGAGGAGAGGAGAGGAGAGGAGAGGAGAGGAGAGGAGAGGAGAGGAGAGGAGAGGAGAGGAGAGGAGAGGAGAGGAGAGGAGAGGAGAGGAGAGGAGAGGAGAGGAGAGGAGAGGAGAGGAGAGGAGAGGAGAGGAGAGGAGAGGAGAGGAGAGGAGAGGAGAGGAGAGGAGAGGAGAGGAGAGGAGAGGAGAGGAGAGGAGAGGAGAGGTGATTACTGCACTTTTCATCAGGGGGGTGGTCGGGCTGGGTGGGGCAGGGGAGAGAGCGGGGGTGTAGAGAATGACAATAATAAAAAGTCTGTGGTCTCCCAGCAGCCTCAACACGGGGAGCGCCGGCAGCTGATGCAGCCAGGATGCAGCCGGGATGCTGGGATGCTGCTGGGATGCTGCCGGGATGCAGCCGGGATGCTGCCGGGATGCAGCCGGGATGTTGCCGGGATGCAGCCGGGATGCTGGGATGCTCGTCTTAGGCTACTTCGCAGTGCCACCTGCTGGCCCCGCTCTGGCCCGCGTGGAAATTTCCACGCTGGTGCTCGCTGCAGGGCTGATCGCAGCTGCTGCTGTGGTAGCTCAGCTGCCCAGACTGTATTCCAGCGTTCCAGCAGCCCATTCCAGCCGGGATGCAGGGAGGGCTCGCAGTGCCCCCGTCGCTCCGGCCACAGGCCGCTCATTCTCACTCCCGCTCTTATTGGCAGCTGCTGCTGAGATTTCCCCATTTCGATTGCCAAATGCCATAGTTTATTAATATTTTCTGCAGCCTCCTGTAGATATGAGGCTCACACTCTTTTCCCGTTTGCAGAAAGGCCTTTTCAGCAGATGGGAAGCCTTTGATTTTGTGCATATGCAGCAGGGAGCCACTTTAAATGGGACTTTTATCACAGACTTATAGAAAGGCTTGTGTTGGAAGGGAACTTAAATATCATCTAGTTCTGAACCCCCTGCTGTGGACAGGGATGTCACCCACTGGATCATGTTGCTCAGGCCCCACTTTTCTTCTATCATCCCCTTCCCAGGAGCTCTGTTTGCCTTAGGTTTCAGAGAGGATGCTTGGACACAAACTAATGGACTGAAAAAGCAGCTTTAAAGATGCCATTTCTTCAAATATTTTTGAATATTTGGCACATATATCAAGTTTGTTTCCAAAGTTAAAAACAGGTAAAAAACCTCTTTCCCCTCTCACCTCTACCAAGGATGCAGCAGACAGGTACTTAAGCTACCCCAAATAGGTAACACCACACACTGTGGGCACTGTGAAGCTGTGGCTGCCCTGGGAGTTTTCCAGGCCAGGTTGGATAGGGCTAGGAACATCCTCCTCTGGTGGAAGGTGTCTCTGCCCATATCAGGGGGTTGGAACTGGGAGATTTTTTAAGTCTCTCCCAATCCAACCCAGTCTGTGATCCTATTATTCCATAATTCTGTGATTATACTGCATTAACAGCTCAACCCTGCACTGTATCTGTGAGGAAGGACCATGCCAACTCAGACTCATTGCTCCAGGTAGGAATGGCTATCTGCCAGGGCTCGTGATGAGGGCTCTACACAAAACTGCCTTATTCAGTGTAAGCAGAGATTATCAGTCACAATCATGGTTTATCCACATTGAAAGCAGCAGCTCTTCAAATAAAATCCACTCCTCTTACAGGCACCTTTTCCTGGTGATGGGTTCATGGATCTGTCCAGAAAGGCCTTCTCAGGAGAGAGAATGGAGATAAAGGCAGAAAGGAGGTGCAGGACACTAAGGAGGTGTTAAGGTTATTGTCATGTGTGAACCAGAAGAGATATTCTAAGAGAGGAGAGTAAAATTAATAAAAGTACTTGGAAATGGTGAAGCCCTTCACTGCCATGGGAGGTGCAAATCTGGCTGAAGCACTGCCATTATCCAAAGTGCTCCCATACCCCTTGTACATCAAGGTTGTGATTTCAGCCCCTGCAGGAAAACCATAGGAAATGTGCAGGGAACTTTGCAGGTTTCCTCCCCTCCTCGCTCTCTGCTGTAATATCAGCGTTTTCTCTATACCTTTCAGGAATAAATTACGGGTAATTCTAGGCAGCAAAATAAATTTAGTTTTCCTAGCTGCCTTCTTATCACAAAGTCTTTATCTCTGAAAGGGGTGAGAAAGTAGGAGTTAGTTCAGCAGGGCTTATCACACTGATCACAATTATTTTGCTGTTACCTAAGTGCTTGCTGCTCAATGGTGGTATTGTTTCATCCTCAGCTGCAATAGCTTTACAACAAGGGGCTGGATGGTAATAAGGAGTGATTCCTGTATTAAGTGTATTATTTCTCAAAGTTTAAAAAGGTATATGCAGTCATCCTAGTTTTCTAGGGCTGCAGTCATGATTCAGGACTGAGCACCTGAGTCATTTAGCTGGATCCCTCATGGCTCACATTCCCAAGGCTGACACACAGAAATTCACATTTTTTCTCAGCTGTAGCCTAGCATCAAGAAGCTCTGCAGCCAGGTCTGGACAGGTCTCTCACACACAGAATAAACCTGTCATTGTAATGGCATTGTGCACTGGGATATTCTGGAAGATAAGAAACCCTCAAACTGTGGTACTGACCGCAGGCAGCATAAAAGCTCCCCATTTAGAGGAGCATCCCATGCAGGGCATTCCTTGTTCCAATTAATTTGCAGCACAGGCATAACCTCACAGAACTGCAGGTGGAGGAGGAGCAGGCAGTTCCTTTTGTTGAAAGGCTGAGAGAAACGCACCCCAGCTCAGGCTGGCTGCAGGTGGGTGAAGCTCCCATCAAACACAGCCCCCCTGAGCTTTCAAGAGCTGCCTGCCCTTCAGTAAATCCCTGGTGTCTGATTGCTGGGTCAAGGAAATTTCATGCCAGGCTGACTGAGGTAATGTGCATATCAGGATGTCTGCCTCCCTCACCTCTCCTCACCTGAGAACACCCTGCTCTGGTTGCTGACTCCAAAACCCTGCCCACCAACTCTGATTAATTTGGGATGTCCACTAGAGCTGCTCAGCTGCTTTCTTTCTCATCTCAGAGGTTTCTGATAAGGGTCTTTTTGCATTGTACTTGCCACAACATCTACAGAAAGGCTTCAAACACCTAGTTGTTAAGAAAACTAGGGAATTTTTGGTACCAGAGAGAATTGAAGTCTTTGATGAGCTCTAGCATAAAGCCAGAGGATGCTTTGCTTAAGAGATGCAGAAGTTGCCACTTTCCTCCAAGAATCCCACATTCCTTCTCGGTATCCCCTTAATCCTTTGGAAGTGAGTAAGTATTCTTCATTCTCCCACCACAGGAACCCCTTGCATCTTTCTTCTCATGGAAAAAGGGTTAACCTGAATCATACTGGGTCTCTCCAGAAGACAGTGAGATCCACTCACAGCATGGCAGGGAAACTGTACTTATCTCTCCCCATCCAGTGATTCCTGTGGGGTCTCCTTTAGAGCTGCCTCAGTTGTGAAAGAGCACAAATATCATGTTTGCAGGCTAAAGAATGAATTTTTTCAGCAGAGCAGAAACAGATACTTTGTGGAGAATAATAAAATAATGTCATATTTTCAGCTAATTAATGAAAAGAGCTAGAGATTAATTCTTTTTAAAAGGTCTGATTCCTATTTCAGCTACTGAGGAGCTTTAATCATCACTGTAAGATGAATGTTTCATTGGTATTTATGTTAAAAGCAATTTCTAACATCAGTCAGGATTTCAAGTTGTTTTTAACCCTTTGTATTTCCTGTAAAATTCATATATATGCATATGAACAGACACAATTATGTTATTTAAGGCCATTGGAACTGAGAGCCATAGACTGAGAACAGAGAAAATAGTATTTTGAAACTGTTCAATTAGCCAAAATTTATCTTATGAATTATAAGAAAAACAGATTTTCTGTCTCCAAATTCTTAATGCTGGCAAATTAGGAATCTCTCCCTGCCTAGTTAGTTACCAAGGCATGGGTTTTTAAAAGCCTCTGATATTCTAAGCCAAAATTGTGAATTTCAACTCAGAGGACTGGCAATTGTCCACAAAGTTGTATAAATAGCGTTACTTACCCTTCTGCTACAGACACAGATTTTATTTCTGACTACAAGAACTTGAAAATATGTGCTGGCCAGTGATTCCTGACCAGCAAACATCTCCTGTGTTGCAGAGGAGGTGGCTTTTAGTCTCCTTCATCTCTTTAGCTTCTTTTTCACTCTACATCAGTTTTTGTAAACACTTGTGGGGAATTCTTTGGTGTGCCCAAGGTTTTTATCACCATAATTACTCACAGCACAGTAGGTTGCTCGGTCCAAAATGCAAAGTGCAAGTCCAGTGGTCCATGACTGACCGCTTTATTAACGTCAATATTAAAATGCTTCATATCAAAAGGAGTGGAAAAAAAGATAATCCCAGACAATCTTTGGACAGAGGCAGGCCTCAGTTTTGTCTGTTGGAAAAGGTATAACCTGTGTGTTTGCTCAACATGGAGAACAAGCTCTTAATGGCTTTCCATACATCTGGGCCCGTAAAAATTTAAAAGAGAAAATCAAAACCCACAACAAATTATTTGCCACGGGAACCTCCAATAGACATTATCATGTGAATGTGTGATTACTGCAGATCATTATTGCTTCTCCTTTTGTTCTTGTTCAGCTCATTGGAAAAATTACGTGCGATATTTCTGTAATAGCATTTTGGGTTTGGGTTTATTTTTCTTCGGAAACAAACAACAATAGAGTGGTCCAACACACTGTAGAAGGTCAGGGATCTTATAACAGCGTCACAGGACCTTGAACATGCATTCATACATTGGAAACTACTGGCTTGTAATTTGTAAAAATCAGGTGAAAGACACCCACTAATTTCCAGTAACTGGATGAAATTCAATTATCTCCTTCAGGCATCAGATCATTAGAACTCCAACTGTAAATTCTTCATTGAAGGGCTGTAAGCTCAACCCCGTGTCAAGAGGAAAAAAGACGAAGAAGAAGGGTGACACTTGGAGGAGCTTGGCCAGGTGATATACCTGCTACCCCTACATTCCCCCTGACCCAGCTGCCCTACAAGGACACCCCTGAAGCCCCTCTGGGGCTGTGCTGGATATTTGGATATTTATCCCTGCCCTTACATGTGTTCAGCTCTTGCATAATTGTGGCCCAATGTCTCTGAGCTGGGCACGCCGTAAAATTCATGAGCAGATAGCTTTGCAAATATATAGCTGACTGTCTGGCATGGAAGAATTTGCTCCTGTGTAATAATTTGGTGCCTGTCAGTGGGGTTTATGGCCAGAGAATTCCTGTGTCACAGTCTAGCGGGAGCGTTCAGGAATCTTCTTATGCTCTGGCTAATACTGAACAGGTGGATGCTATCATTTGTAATTTATGTATTTATTTATTTATTTATATTTTACTTTTTATTTCTGTTGGGGCAAAATGCTCTGCATAACAAGCTGACATGAAATTTAAAATGCACAGGGGTAGAACTGTAAGTTAACTTTATCCCCCTGGATTTAGTGCCAGCCCTTTACACTGAGCTGCATTTGCATACATCAGAGATTCCTGGACTGTGCGTGTGTCCAGGTCACTTATTCATTATTATAATTTATTTCTAGCACAGCAATACCTCGAGGCCCCAGGGAGAGGCAGTTACACATACATGCATATAATGAAAAGAGAGTTCTTGCCCTGAATTGCTCAGCGCGGAGCTGCCTACCTGGTACAACAGCATCCCATGCAGAGATGCCAGAGCTGCCTCTAAATGAGATTATACATTTGTGTAGTATAGTATAATGCCACGCAGAGACACTCTCTGTCCTGGAAGCAGTGTAGTTACATCACTACAGACCTGTATCTGGGCTAAATTTGCAGTAAATAATGTATAAACTGACAGCTACAATGCTTCTAGTTTCAGTTGTCTTTGAAAGTGCATTTTCCTGTGCAGATCTGTTCTTTAAATTTGCTGCCTAAACAGAATGGGTAAAATAACAGCTAAAAGTTTAAAATTGTCACACTCAGGAGAGAATGCAGGGGAATTTTTCTCTGTGGTTTTATCTGTCAAAGTAGGATAATGTTCCTTGAGAGCATCTAAATGAACCTGTCTTCACTGAGGGAAAAAAAAAACAAGGCACAAAACTACATAAAAACCCTGACAACCCCTCCCCCCTATCAAACCCACAACCCAAATCAATTTATTTAGCTTTAGTAAGTAATATACTTTAAACTCTCACTCCTTGCACACAGAGGTAGACCCATCCAGAATGAATTACTCAGAGTAGTAATGAGGTTCTTACAACGAGAGACGAAAATGAATTAACGCTAGATGATGAAGATTTTTTTTCTTTCTTTCTTTATAAAGTATTTTACTACAGGCAGGAATTAGTGCAAGGAATTCCCATGGTCTGTGCTGTGCAGGCCGTCAGATTACATTAACACAGTGGTCCCTTCTGACTCTACAGTCCATTAACTTAAGTATGAAGTTAGAGGAGAAAGGGGGATAAAACTTGGCAGTGGAAGTAATTGATTTTTTCAGGTCAGAAATGAAATCAAATCAGAACAGCAAACATCACTTAGGATCAGCATTTTTATTTATTTATTTACGGTGTTCAGCAAATTGAAACAATTTGCTTTGGGTTGAGTATCCACATCAACCTGGGATAATCTGATTAAATTCCTTTAAGAACATGTTTAATAAAAGCACAGGTGGAATTTATAAAACCCAGGGGCAGATGTGAAGGGTGTCCTGGGGAAAAAGGAACTTTATAGACTTTTTAGTCCCTTTGAGGAAATTTTTTGTCAGCTTGATCCTCCAATTTTTTCTTATCTATATGTGTCCATATGGATTGCTTTTTTATTTTTCGCAGGTATGTTAAAAAATAGGCATTACACTTTGTTTTTTGTATCCAAGGATGTTTGAGAGCTAAATTTGCAAAAGCAAGCTCAAAGAACATAATGATCTTTGTTACAAGATTACTTTACACTAATAACAACAATATGGAACACCTAAACAAAAATCAGAATAAGGAGTATGGACATTATGTATAAAAACATTGCAAGGGTCCTCAAACTATGACATTTTGTTCTGTTTTGGAATGCAAAAAAAAAAAGTTCTGAGTTTCAATGAGATGCTGATATTCTGAGCTACAATATTAGTTACATCTGTGTTTTATCTACTCTGACAATTCTTTATATCTCTCTCTTTTGGGACTTTTAGCCTAACAATCAATTTCAAGAGGTTTGAATCTTTCCCCATCCTCAGAATTCAGTTTATTTCCCCAATGGCCAGGTGTATTTGAAATGAAGATGCTGAACTAAAAGTAATTAAATAAATAAAGTAGAATTAACAATAAATAACAGGTTAGTATCTCCCTTTTCCCCATGGCTAATTTTTTTCCCCAGAGGTCATAAAAGCTGCTGGAGCAATTATCATCCTGTTACATTCTGGAAGAGCAGTTTTAAATAATTTAAAAAGTAATCTGTTTTTTTAACATAATTACTATCATTATATTTTTTACATGGGAGTGAGCTAAGAGATAAGTACCTTCCAAGTCAATAAATATCTTAGCCTGAGGCCCTAGAACTTTATCTGTGAATTGTTTATTTTACTAATCCTCCCTAGAAAAACAAAATAATTATTGCCTAATGATAGTAGATGTGAGTTTTCTGTTTCAATTACTAAGCAGGACACCAAAATATTTTTCAATATTTACAGGAACATCTCTTGAACCTGGTTGGAAGTGGAGTATAAAGTGAAACATGGGACGTAAATCCACAGGTATTTTTTTCCGGCTGCACACAAAATAAGTGTCAACATGAGAGTTTGGCTGCCTCCATGAACCATGCAGGAATCACTCCTCTGCTGTTAGTCAATCAAGCCCCTGGGGAAGGAAAGATCCCATTTACTAATAAGATTTCAAGGGTCGACAAGGGAAGACTTTTCATTATAATGGTCTTGTTTTCTGAGGAATGGTTAAAGACTTCCCAAGGTGAAGTACTGAGAGATGTAATCTCTTTCTAATCTCCAGGAACTGCCACTTTCTGTTATTAATATTGCTTCCCCACCATGGGCCACAGCTCCAGAAAATGCTCAACACATGCCTGACATTAGGGACATTTTCAAAATCCATTGATTTCCACAACATTCAAGCATGTGTCTAAGGAAAAATTATGATTCCTTCTCCCTCTTGGGAAAGGAAATTATCCCCTGATTTAAATAACATCATGCCTACATATCAGTAAATAATTTAAGTTCAAGATCCACAAAAAGGTATATAAGTAATCATCTCATTCCCTGTGCATATTTCAAATTTCATTTTCAGGGCCGTTGCTATTAACAGCTACTAATCATGGATTCATAGAATAATTAAGGTCAGAAGGGACCTCTGAATATTATCCAATCTAGCCTGGTACTAAATGCAGGCCTAATTAAATCAGGTTGCACAGGACCTTGCCCACTTGAGTTCTGAGTATCTCCAAGGATGGAGGTGCTATTATTACTTTTTTCTTTTTTTCTGCTGTTGTTGTTTTTGTTGCTATTAAAATGGTATAGTGTAAAAAATGAAGTAGAAGTTGAGACTCTGAAGACTGCCAGTTCTGTCATCACTACCCCCTTATGTACTTTTAATTCATCCTTTAGGTGGGATCTGCTCCCCAAAGATGCAGTGAAAATTTGTTATTCGAGTCAATACAGCAGGAGCAAAAAAAGTATTGTGTCATCTGTATAAAGGAGGAGAGGGAATCCATAAAAATGCTTGACTGGAATAGCAGTTAAAACAGGAACACACCTAAAAGCTTGAAGACAGAGATATTCATACCATTTTTTTGCCATTGTATCTGTTTATCTGATGGGTGAGGGTAAAAAAAGGGGATGAATCACCCACAGCAGGATGCTGCAGGTGAGGCACAAGTACAAGGGGAAGGAGGGAATGATTCTGATCAGGAAAACAGGGGTCAGGAGGCTGATTTCCTTGCTGTCTGATGGGAGCTTGGAGCTGGTGCTGGACACAGCCCAGGGAAATAGCAACTCAGAAATCAGGGACACCAGTGGTCAGATTTCCTGGGGAAAGTAGTTTCTAATTAAAAACTGAAAAATATGGATGAGAAGCTAGTTTAGGAAAAAGAGATTGGAGCAAAAGATTGAGAGGACAATGCCTGTAAAATCTCTATGGATTATTACAGAAACTATTCCATTTAAAGTACCATTTTTTTCCCCTCTTAAAATAAGCCATGTGAGAAGGGGAACTGTAGGGAAGTAAAAATCACCCACTGATCCAGGAGCCACATCAAGCAGCGTCCTCATGCTCTCCTGGGCCTATCACAGAAACCAGACACCATTTCCATTTCCTTAACTCCTACTGCTGCAGCACTTTACAATCCCATTCTTTTGTTCTGCTTCTTTCTCATCATTTTGCTCTATAAAAAGCAGACGGGATATATTTACAGAACTTATTGTTCCTAAGGTAGCACAGCCTGTAAGTTATTCCTGAGCATCTATCTATCCTGAGCTATCAGATCCTGATGGATGTCTTGAGCCGTTTATACAATCTCTGTGAAGTCAAAATTGAATATGCTTTTTCATTCTGTTCTGGTCCAGCAGTAGCACCAAATCTCCTCCCTTATATCTTCATCTCCTTTCAGCTGTTTTCCCTTGGATGACCCCCAGATCTTTTTAAAATTTTTTTTTGTTTAGTTTTCTTTCCCCCTTCCCAGTTCCAAAGCACAATGCAATATTTCAATTACCAAACCACGTTTTCTTCCAGAATTCTTCCCATCAATCTCCCCACAATCCTAAAACAAGACCTTAGATATTCAGCCTTCATAACAGGCAGTTTCTTTGTATTCATCTTGAAACAGTTAGACTAAAATAAAAGAATAAATTAATTAGCACTTACAGTCCCGGATTTGGATCTAATGCCTGACTTAGCAAAATCCATGAGATGAGGGAAGTTAACTTATGCAGCAATGCACATCACTGACAAAGGGTCCTCGTCCTTCAAGAACTGAGCTGGCTCTTTAATGAGAAAGGAAAAAAATAAAAAGCATAAAAAGCTAATTACATCCCTGCTGTAACTACAGTTGGCAATTAAACTGTATGCACAGCACTCACAAAACAACCAGCAAAACACAGAGCTTCTTTCTCCTCCCAGAGCAGAGACTCTGGCACCCAAAATCCAGGGGGATTGCACCAGCTTTGTGTCTTGGGGCCTGACTGGGGCATGTTCCATACGGGCTGGGTCTTCACTGGAATGTACAGGAAGCTCCTGTGCAGAGCTGTTGGCTTTGTGTGTGAGCTGCTGTGTGCGCTCCTCGATTCAGGGCTGAGTTTCTGCTGGTTTATTGTGGTGTAAACGGGTCCAAAGGGACACCTGACATTAGTGTGACAAACAGTGTGTCAAACTCACCACCCGAGCATGGAAAATCATAATCCCTTCTGCATTCTATCGTGATTCCTCCGAAGTTTCAGTTTAATTTTTGTGCAAATGAGGGCCAAACCCACTGCTTTTATGCCACATGGATGTTTTTACTGTCACTTTAAAAGCTATCTCAGAAAAATGCCTTTCTTCCTAAAATTTATTTTCTTGCATTAGGACACATTTTTCTTTGGAAAGATCTGTGTATGCTGGTAAACAAAACAGAAAGAGCAAGTATAAGTATACACTAATAAATTTAGCTCCACATAGGAAGTCAGCCATTGATTTTGCGAAAACTGCTGGACTCATCCTGTGCATTTTGCTTTGGTCACTGCAATTTAGGGCTCTTGTAAACAGCTCTTTCAGAATCAGTAATGGGAATACATTCTTTATTGGAGAAGCAGGGAGTCCAACAGCATGGATGTCACACATTTCACACCAGTAGGTCTGAGTGGAAAAGACCAGTCCCTCATCACATTTAAATCACTTGAATAAAACCACTGAAACCAAACTACACTTTCTTCCAATATTTTAAGAGATTCGCAAGATGTGAGTTCTGTGGGGAACTGTAATAAACCTTTTTTCCCCAAATATGTGAACAAAATACCCTGATTTTCATGAATTACTTGTGTTTTTCCTTTATCTCATGTGATCTAGGAATTATCACACCCTTTATTCCATGCCAGCAGATTAAAAGATTCAGTACAAATCTAATAAAAAATGAGTAATATATCCATTCTGCTTGGCAACCTCTTCAAACACCACCACCTATAATCCAATAGATAGCTGCTTATCCTGATTAGCAGAGGACATGTTCAAATGTAGAGGTATCATCTAGCAAGCTACTGAACGAGGCTATCCTGATGTATCTATCCCTGCAGAAGTAAGAAAACTCGGTTGGAGTCAATATCTGCTGGCAGGTGGTGAAGCAAACAGGAGCATTAAAAGGAAGAAGATCTAAAGGAAAGATTAAGCCATAATCACTGAGAAAGTTTCTGTAATAGAAAATCAAGGCACCGCTTTGCATGGTTCCATTCTGTCTGGGTTGTTCAGGTTGGCATTAAACAATATAAGATTAAGCACTTGTCAGATGAACTAATGAGTTTTGGATTGATTTCTGTCTTCTGCAATGCTACTAGCATTTTTGACAGATATGATTTATAGGGCATTCTTTGGGCCTGTTCATGAGAAAAGCTGTTTATTTTGGTTGATGGACAGGGTTTCTAATGTTCCCAGTGGAGTGTGCAGATGGCAGGAAGGACAGTAATCTTTGAGACCATCTCTCAATGTCTAGGGTATGTCTCTTATAAATTTGTAATCAAGATCTCAAGAAACTAATGTGGGCAGGCTTCCTCTGAAATTGTTTTTGCGACCTTTGGCCAGTATAATGCTCCCTGAAAAATGTATGTCTGGTACTTTTGCTGTTTAGTAAATGGAGCTTGTATAGGCAATCAAGAAACTATACTTTCCTTTTTAACTGATGTGACATATATATGCAGAGTTTTGCACATTTACAGTTCTATTCCCTCCGGCTTAGGAGCCTTTTTTTTGGTACATTTTATGTCTATGGATATTTAGTGCATTGGTAGACTACAAGGGAAAAAAAAAAAAAAAAAAAAGCAGCCAGGCAGTCTGTGTTAGAAACCTTAATAGAATCTCTAAGACATGAAGATAAAAAATCTAAACAGCTGCACTGCTGAATAATTTTTATTCTCATCAGCTGTTCTGGCCACTGATTGGGGTTTTTGTTTTTTTCTATTTGTCTTGCTTATAATTAGATTGTACAGTCTTGGAATGTAGGCCAGGTCTAAGCTGATATGCTTGCACTGACTGAAAAAAAAAAAGCTACACCAATACAGAGAAAAAACATGGGCTTCTCTGCCACCAGTTTCTTACCTATAAAACTAAATCATCGGTTTTTAAAGAGGGTTTAAAATACATTACGTAACACTCATATAAGAATCACCTGAAAGCTTCAGAGGGGAAGAATGATTGCAGTGTGGGTTTAGACATTTAAGGTGGACTGTCCCCACAGCTGTCAGGTGATGAATTTTGGTTGACACCATGCTGAGGTGCTCCCACAGTTTGACTCCAATTCCAGTCCTGCAAGCTGTCAAAAATTTGGCTTCCTAACATGAGGAATTTAGGAAGTTTGATTTTCAGAGAATGTAAACTGCTGTCATATTTAACCTTAGGCTTAAAAGTTCGAAGCCTTTGACCTGCCCAGTTACTCAGATCCCTCTGTTCTCTTGAGTCCTATTACTAAATCCAAAGATTTGTACATTTTTCCCACACCCCTTCCTCAAGGAAGGACAGTAATCTGGGTGTATATCTTAGAACAACCCCTAAATTTTCAAGACCACTCTGTCTCTGTACCCTTGTGCCCGTGGGATGATGATTTTTCCTCAATAAACACAGAATCCTGGTTGAATATCAGAAGAGGCATAATGATGCTCCATTGGAGAGCTGAGACACTGAAGAATTGATTGCCTCTGTTATCTCCAGAGGCCTTTGGCACAGCTTGGCGTGGTCTTGGGCACACAAGACATCCACACAGGACAGACAGAGGTGACACAGAGCCTGTACACAGAACAGTTGTGCCCTTCTGGTTATGCAGCTACTTAATGGCTGTGATTAAGCGCCAAATTCAATCCTTGAACAAGGCTCTGGGAAGCCTCCTGCTTCAATCCGCTTTTCTCCCATTTTCCTTCCCCAGCATTGCCACCAAAAGCATGTTGGATGGTGGAAGAAACACTAAGAGGAGTGTCAGCAGAGCTGGGAACCAGGTCAGTGAAGACAGCCCAGCAAACAAGGGCTGCAAAACAGCAAGAGGCAGCCAACATTGCATAATGAGTGAAAATCACAGGAACATATTTACCAGAATATGTTAGATATTAGGATGAATAAGAGATTAAGAAGATTAGATATAAGGAAGAAATTCTTGCCTGTGAAGGTGGGGAAGCCCTGGCACAGGTTGCCCAGAGCAGCTGTGTCTCCCCCACCCTTGGGAGTGTTTAAGGCCAGGTTGGATGGGGTTTGGAACAACCTGGGATAGTGGAAGGTGTTCCTGCCCATGGCAGGGGGTGGAACTCCATGAGCTTCAAGGCTCCTTTCCATCTCAAACCACTCTGTGATTCTGTGATACTTATTAATGAGGTAAAGACTACTAAGACAATTTTTTTATATCTTGTAATAGGACCCAGACTATAGAGAAAAAATAAGCTCCCAAGTCAGTACAGGACCAGAAAAGCCCAACATGCAAACAGCCCTTTTATACACTGGACACACATTATTATTGCCAGAGCTGTTCCTTGGCTCAGAGGGCTTTACCCTTTTTATCCACAACATCCTAAATATCCTGACTAGTTTTTGCTTCCAGTTGGCTTCAGCTAAACAATGCAATCACTTTTCAAAGGAATTTGTAGTCCAAGCACCCCTTTGCTCTCACTTTAGGGAGGCGCCAGGTCTCTCTGTTGAGGCTGCAAGTTATTGCATGCATTACATTACTGAGGCATCAAATCTGTGCTGAAACACTGCCACTTGTAACCTCGGAGCTGCTGCCTCATTATCTGTGAGCACACAGGTCGTGGTGGCTTTGGAGCTGGGCTCTGTGTGCAAACACAGCGCAGACACAGTGTCAGCCTCCTCATTTACAAATTACACCACCTCCTTTCTCTAAGGGTTTATCACTAAACGTGTTCCAGCTTATTCTTTCTTATCTAAGCCCCCATGTCAAAACTGTACAATTTCAGGTGAGTTCTCACTGCAAATTTTTTGCAGCAAAAATTAGTGATTGCTTGCCTCTGTTGAAGATGCCTCACTGAGCAATCACAACTGCTTTTCCCACTGTCTATGTGCTGTTGAACACTCTCCTACTACTGTCAAGAATATCCTGATCTTCCCTCTCTTAAGATGTTATTAAGTGAAGACCTAGCAGTTTGCACAAGAAGTTCTTGATATTACTCCCTCTGCTCTTGAGCTTCCACATTGTAGAAACAAATTTAACCATCTTTAACCTGACTACTACATTAACCATTTCTTACTATGTTTTATCCAATTTTTCTTCTGCATTGATGGTGCCTTCCTCCTTCATGTCATTAGCAAATTTCATAACCAATCTTTATGCCAAGATTTTTTAAAAAGCTAATAATGCATGACCCCTGCCCTTGTAATAATAGTAGGCTATTTCTAGCCTCCCATTACCTCTTGTATTACATTTTCTTAGCTATTTAAAGAATCTCAATGGAATCTCCACTTTCTATTCCTTAACTGAAAATACCTTATGTGGCAATAAAAAAACTTAATATTGTGATTTAGCTCTACTGCAGTGATGACGGGTTTGGGTTTTTTTACAAAAAAATATTTGATTTGAGAAAGATATTGATTTTAGCTATGTCATTTCTTCATTATTTCCATCATTTCAGTATTCATCCCTTGGAGAAGTTGTGCATATTATTGAGATCAACTGGTGAACCTGAAAAGTAGTGGATAATTTGCTTTCCCTTCACTATCTGTGGTGCCAAGTTTTTTATTTTCCTTTTGTTATACATGATGGTTTTTTTAATTTTTCTTTTATTGTACATGATAACACCTAAATTAATGCAGACATGATGTAATTCAACATGATGTGATTCTTCAGTCTTTCCTGTGCATGGCCAGGAGTTGGACTTAAATGATCCTTTTTTGTTCCTTCCAACTAAAAAATTTCTGTGATTCTCTGATTTTGTGAAATATTTTTTTAATCAGTTTGTTATTTTAAGGGAGTTTATGACAGTGTCTATCACATCCACAAATATTCAGGAATAAATTTCATGAAGCATTGGCTCTATGTTGTTCAATGTCATTTTAGGACCTATATCTTTATTAACATTCCAGCATTATTAGGAAAATTACTTAAAAAGACAGAAAAAATATCCACCTTTAGGACCACGTGCTAGCCATGGTTTCTTTAATCTCAAAAAATGGAAAAATAAGAATTGTGCTGAATGCTCACTCCTTCCCCATCACCATTAACTCATGCCCACAGGAGGATGTCCCAGCTGCCACGAGCTGTATGCCCTCTGCACCAGCACCAGGACAAGGCAGATTTTTCTCACACAGGACTGTGAGGTTTTCCTTCCCTTAGCCCCTTTCTGTCTGCCTTGGCTTAGGCATAGCTTATACGCACAAATTCTTGGGGTCACAACTTGTTTGCAGCGAATTCCTGCCAAAGTTCATAGAGTTCACTCAGGGCTCAGAATGACAACTCACTTTTCCCTGCAATTTTATTGACCCCTGCAGTCAGTTAATCCCCCCTCCCTCAAATGAGTGAGAGAGTGCAGCACAAAACCCATTCCTCACCACTGTTTTTCTTTGGTTTGATCTGTTAAGAGCAAAAGTTATTCTGCTTCCCCTGTTTGGCCCCTGCAGGTTAAAAGGACAGATGAATTTGGGTGAAATAGTACAACTGTCACCTACTGGTTTCAAATGAGGGTCTGGGAAAGGATTGCTTAGGACTTCAGGTGGCAGATGATTTTTTTTTTTTCTCATACTGCAGATCAAAACTTATTTATTGGAAGAAAAAAATGCTCTTTAAAAAATAATTCTTTTGATGTGATATTATAGGCACTCCAAACTTCACCTTCTGTCCTCAAAACTCTGCCATTCTTAGCCAATATCAAATGAATCAATCCCAGACTCTTATGGATGATTATTACTTCTGTGTATATAGCAATTAAATCTCATGGACATGACTCTTCTCATTTTCCATCTGTTCTGTGTCAACGAGCTGTACCAGTGACCTTTTCTACAACCATGGCCATTCTCTGTTTGTACTGCAATTTCCACACTTGTGCAGTGAAAATAATGACAACTTTCTTTCCAAGGGCATGGGAAGATATAACAATGAATGATGTCCCACGGGCCTAATTCAAAGTCCACTGAAGTAGCAGAGAACCTTTCAGCTGGATTCAGCATGCGTTCAATCAGGTGCTGTAAAAGCCAGATCATTCTACTGCACACCAGACCTCAGGGCTGATGTAGCCCCGTGCTTCACACAGCAAATCATGCACCCACCAACCCTAATTTCTGCAAACATGTTTGTTTATTGATATATTCACTGTTCATTTCTCGTTCCACAATTTTCAGTCCTTGGCAGGCCCCCAGTAAAAGTACACAGTGCTTGTTGTCTGGAATGCTGCTCTGACATTTCCCATCTGAGTCATATGGCGAGGGTTTTGGTGCAACTACTGAAAGAGAAGGATAGAAATATAACCAATTGGGATATGTAGATATGTTCCCCCTTTTTTTTTTTTTTTCCTTCTCAAATGATGAACTCCCTAGAATTTTTCAGGTTGGTGCAGACCTCTGGGTAAATTTTATTTACATAGATATCTTTATGTTAAATGTCCAAATATGACCATTCTCTGCAGCCTTTCCTGGAGCTTTCAGAATTAGGCTGTGCACCGTAGGCTGTGTCTGTCCTGGTAAATTAGATGTTTCTAGTGCTGTTCTCTGTCAGCAAGGCCAACAGGGAAGGATCAACCCAGTTCACACAAATAACATTTCTGGCTGTCCAGAGCTGAGTGGCTGTATGCAAAGTGCCAGCTGAGATTGGCTTCCTGCCCATGAAAACCTCCAGTCTATTTTGGGACCTGTTTGTAAGGCTGAGAGTCAGCCCAGGTCAGTGCCACATGAGGTAAAACTTCTACAAACAGTTTGAAAGCCCATTCTCCAGAATCTGGGAATGCTCCTGGGTAACTGAAACCTCTGAGGAGAGCAGAAAGCAGACTGAAATGGTGCCTTTTGATGAATAAATCATTTTACTTAAGATCAGAAAAGTGTAGTGCAACCAAGAAAATTCAGGCATATAATTTGGTCACCTGACACCATCTTCAGCTATCTCTGTTCATAGCTAATGAAGAAAAACATGTGTCTCCAGAGACTCATCTGGAGAAATGGCATCATGTGTGAGGAGTTTTGCTGCCTTTGTGTAGTTGGAAGTCATGAATAGCTTGATCTACATGAGACTTGGAAAATCCTACTCTTCCTTTGATACATAAAAAATATTTCTAATTCAAGTTTTCCTCTATTTATTTTTTCTTTTTTTTTTCCCCAAAATCTATTTGTTTTTAATTTCCTGACTCTTTAAACTGTATTTGGAGAGAGCAAAAAGTATACCTGAAATAAGTTGAGTTTATACACAATGAAGACTTAAGACCAAATCTCATGGCAAAGCTGGGGAAGCATTGGTGGTTTGCCTGGGGCAGCTCCTGCATGGGAGTATTTTAAGAACAGCCTATGAAACAATGTGCCTGCTGATATTTTCCTGGGGCAAAGGAATGAACCAAGAGACCTACTGAGACCCTGATTATTTTGTTATTTGGAGCCCAGGGTTTTATAGAGTAGTCGTGGTTAAAATCTTATGACTAGAATGTTCCCCTCCTGGAAAATAAAAGTAATCAAATTAGAAATTTCAGTTTTAAAGAATGTAAATTTACTCCTATTTTGCCAATATTAAAAATGTCAGTGGTTATATTAGTCAACATTTTGCATAATATAAAACTTTTAAATAAAGTTGTTTAATAATTGTATGTCATTCTCCAATGATTTTTATGTTAAGAACTAAAAACAAATGAAAGAAACTTTTTTTATCCACGGGTGTTTTCATCATATCAATCTACGGACAGTGAAACAGAGGCAATAGGAAGAACAAAAAAAAATAATTTTGAAATACTTGTGAATCCTGTAAAGCCATAATTTTGCCCATGTTTTTAAGCATTAAGAGCCAGTTTGACATCAGTACCCTGAGTCAATAAAGTACTTGAAACACAAATTTTGCTGCCAATTTTGGCAACGTAATGAGTCCTGTGTTCCATAGATACTGCTAAATCAAAATATTTGGACATCCAAACATCATCATGGGAGAAGGAGGCCAGAGGACCTGAAGAGTAGATACAGTTTGTATTTGCTGACATAAATTAAAACAGCTTCAAAGAGAGCTTAAAAATCAGTTCCTGGCCTTTGTGATTCAGTGTCAAAGACTCAGAACAGTATTAATCTGTTTAATAAACCCTGTTTATCTCATCTTTTAACCACAAGATGCACAACCTCTTGTTTCTGAAGAATTCAGCCACATTCCACCTCAGTAATGGCTCCCACCTTCTAATTTAATTTTTTTGCACAGTAATCTACTAAACCTGTTATTTACTACTGGAATTAAATTCTTTGTTGTTAGCCTTTTTTTTTTTTTTTTGGTGACTTCACAGATGTAAGCAGAAGTGACCTTCAAGATGAGGAGCCTCATTGGATTTACCACCTGCTCCACCAATGGCCTACAGACCAACATTTAAGGTGTCCAGAATGTATTTTGGTAGTAAGTACAATTTTAGCAGAAATTTAATCAACTTCCCCCTGTTAAATATTTATCCAATTATGCAAGTGACAAGCGAAAAATGAATGAATTCCTTTTAACATAATATAAAATAGCACATAGCAGAAGGGAATTTTATCATTAAAGATATAATGAGATCATGAACACCTCCAAAGGGGTGAGTTAATCAAATAAGGCCATAATATGACAAGCAGCCTGTCAGAAGAAATTCTATTTGCTGCAGTACGCGAGTTGCATTTGAGTTAATAATTGAGTCGCGTAACCACCCTACCAACCTTGTTAGAGGATGTCACACTCAGCCTTGCTGATGAAGGAGGACAAAAGTGGATGGTTTGAAAGGGGAATTCCCAGAGCTGATATTGACAGTGGGTGTAATTACAGGAACTGCTGACTCTGACAGATACAGACCTTTCCCTCAGGTGTACATAGTGTGCACTGCCGTGCCTTCTTCAAAATAATGATGCCCCAGGCATTAAGTGTATCTATTAGCATGTGTACTTGAAGAACTAGCTGTTTAGAGCACAGTCTGAAGCATGTCACTGAAGAGGCTCAAGATATATACTTGTCTTTTGAGAAGGAAGAATTTAAGATTCATACCCTTAGCTGGTCCAGAGTCTTACAGCTCCACTGTAAGACTCAGCCCAGCTCTTGTGATTTACACAGGCTAATGCTTTGTCTCACAGTATGTAATCTTTTTCCATTAATATTTACCTGCTGTTCCATAATGACTACAAAATGCCTGACAATAGCTAGACAGTGGGAGTTCTGTGACTGCCACTTACTACACAAATCATCATCAAGCTACTCGTACCTTGCGCTTCCTCCATTTTTCTGTCACATCCATCTGGTGTCCCTCCCACACAGACTAGGAGTAGACACTGCTTCCAAGTGCAGTTATCCTGCAATGGGAGGGAAAATAATGTTGCAAGAGCAAAAGGCAAAAATTAGCATGTGATTTCTAATAGCAACAACATGATAGCATAGAGGCTCCTTCCCCCCAGAAGCTCAAGAAACTCAGAATAATATGCAAGTTGTATTTTGTAGAAGAATAAATGTAAGGTACTAAGAGATTAAAGGATTAGTCTGTGATCATAATATTGGCAGATCTTCCAGCTGTAAAAGCAAAGAAAGGGAAAAAAAGAGTAAATTCATTTTAAGAATAACTTCACTACAGGTACAAAATATTATCAAGTCTAAAGCTGTGCAGAAGCTGTCATAATGAATCATGAATCCTGTCAGAAGTCATTGAAATTCATACTTTGTGAACTTTCTGAAAAAGAACGAAATAACTGCTGACACAGTTTGCTAGCTTTGGATAAGTTTGTCTTTTGAAAACTTCAAGAATTGAAGGCTCAGCTCACACAGAAGGAAGTGCCATAGATTTAATCTGAAAATCATGCTAACTTGTCTACAATGACCTATGTTACTGATCATCATACTATCTTCCTGGTCTTGTGATCTTCGTATAAAAGAAGACATGACTATGACACCTCTGAACCTTTTCCACTTGAAACACAGCTTCATCTGAAAAGAATAATTTCCAGGAACTCGGATGTAACAGTCATATATATCTGAAATGTCTTGAAGAAGAAAATACTGTCAGAAAATACTGTTTCTGGTGGGCAGAAATAACACCAGAAACCATAACATAGACATATATATTATTAAAAAAATATATATATAAAAAAAAATCAATGTTTTACATTGGATTTCAGATGATCCTTATACAAGACTGTCTTTACCACTTATCTTGTGATTCTACCATAAACCCATAATTCACTATCTGTTCTCCTTTCTAGTGAGCCTTGCAACATTTTATTTGTGAATCAATTTCTACCTGTCAGCTCAGAACAACTGAGCTTCGCTTCCCCCGTCCTTTGTCTCTATCTCTTCCTAGTTCCTTTAATACAGAGAAAACATCTCTTTTATGGGTTACTGCTGCACCTGCTGCAGTGGGACACTCACCTTGGCTGAAGAGACTGGCACAGTTTATCACAAACCCCAAAACATCCTGCCCTCCTCAGACAGTGAGGTTTGGAGTGCTTACAGGACACTTACAGCCCTGTCCCCAGAGGGCACCCAGCGCTTGGGTCTGCAGACAGATGCTGCTGACAGCTGCTCGGCGTTTCTGCTTCAACTCCCCCCTAATTTTGCATTGCGACCCTTTGCTGACTTTGTTTGATTAGTAAAAATACACATTAAGCCAGATGCAGGGGGCGGGGTGGTGTTTAAGTAGCTGCCATGTGCAAATGGGTCCTTTGTACCCATTAGGAAAGAGCAAACAGCTTCAGAGAGGAATATTAAGTGGCACCCAGTAAAATCATGTAGCAGAGGAAGTGATGGACATGAGGTAGACGGCAATGCATTAAAATGCATCTCCTGTGTGTCTAAGCGCTCAAAATTCTAAAGCACTGAACAAGCTTCTGCTAGCTCAGACTGGAAAACATCACACAAAGAGACAGCAATTTTAGTCTCAGGAACTTAGTTCAAGAAATCCCAGGCATAGGATGTAGGTACAAGCCATATAGGAAAAATACCTATAGGAAACCATCAACCACAACAAAAAAATTTAGTCTCCTAAAAGAGAGCCTAAGGTGGTACCTAAGCACCTCCTAGTTCAGGCTGTTCATGCTGTCAAGTTCAGTTTTTCAAGCAGCTGAGTCTGTGATCTGGTCTTAGCTGAGCTCAGTTTAGGCCTCCAGAGGCAGGTGTCTGTGTGTGAGGTAGATTTCTGAGCTGTTTTGCAGTCAGTGGAATGAGATCATGCAATCCCATTTGCATTCAGTGCACACCAGGCTGGGTGGAGCTTTGCCCAATGTGGTCTAGGGGAAGGTATCTCTGTCCATGGCAGATGGAACTAGGTGAGTTTTCAGGACTGTTCCAGCTCAAGCCATTCCAGGATTCCATGACTCTCTGAATTTAGATGAGTAGCCAGTTTGTGATGGTGATTTGTGCCAGAGAAGGATTCAACAGGACCAACCACCCTGACAAGCTCCCCACTGGCTGTAAAGACAGCTTCACCATCCAGCACAAAAGTAGCCACTTAATTCTGGATATTTTAACCAAACTCTAGATCCTACTGGCTGGGGTGAGGCCTTCTTGGAGTTGGGTTTCAGGGTTTTGTTACATTTCGAAAAAGGTGAATGTTACATGTGGACTTGTCCAGACTAAGGAGGCCCATGAGAGCAGATTTTGGAAATTATTCTCTTTTATTCTGTTAAGCTGACAGAGTGCTGCCCATAGGAAAATGTGCTAACCATGTCAAAGTCAGAAGCACCACGTTTTATTCCTGGTGAATAGGACTGACTCACTCAGGTCCTCCTGTCAAGCACTAGGTCAAGGATAGCAACACACCAAAGCAGGATGTCAAAACAGTACCAAATCCTATCAGATTCTCAAAGAATCGTTACCCATGCTAAATCTTTATGTGATTGCTCCAAGCACATCCCCTATTTCAGTCACAAATTAAGCTTTCAGTTGCTAGCGAGGCTGCCTATGAACTTGCATATTCAGTAGGCATTCTGGCAGGGTACCACAGCATGAAGACACAGAAGGCTAAACAGCAGAGCTATAAATAAAGTGGGATCCTGCTTCCAAGAAATGCTAACACCTACACAGCTCACTATCTGTAATTTAACAGGGTACTGAAGGACCAAATTTCCCCCTACTTGTCTTCAGAATGAGCAGGGAGAGGAGAACTACTGGAAGTGAATCAAAAGGTAAAGAAATCCTCATGAACAAATAAAAAAAGGCAAAATAAATAGACAGTGTGTGTCTTAGGGAGATTTAAATTAATTAACTCATGGTAGAGGTGAAGAAGAGAAAATTGGTTATTTTTAGTGTGCCTTTCTCTGCAGTCAGTATATTATAAACAAGGCATTTTGGTCACATTTTCTGCAAGTCCATGTATTTTCAGAGCTCTGAGCTATTGCCTGTGCTTAAATTTAGATGAGCTGCAGGTTTTTAGATTGCTCCTGTATTTCAACTCCTTTTTTGTTTACTTATTTGCTTAATTCCTACAGTGTACAAACTTCTTCAGAACAAACTTTGGAAAGAGATCTGGGGACAGTACTTTGAAACTTGGTCAGTCTGATCCCACTTGAGCTGTGTCTTTTCACTTGATGGCCCTCAAAGATTTGTGAATGCTGCAGAAGGTGTGGGAAAGAGTGAAAAAGCTGCAATTTTTAATGTATCATTTATTTGTCCTTCCCGAGTTGGGACAGATCATCTCTGTCATTTCAATAAAGCTCCTAACAGCAGAGAGAATTCTTTCCTTGTCTTCAGAGCTTGAAGAAGCACAATTGCAATTCTAGTCCAGATGCCATCATGCTGCTTTGAAGAGCTGTGCCAGACAGAGATATTTTAACAGAATTACAATTCTGTGGGTGTATTAGTGCCTGAACCACAAGTCTTCATTAGTATCTATCATCTTGCTCAAAATCCAAATGTAGAGAAAGAGCTGACATAAATTCTAACATAAATAAAATGGATTTTTCTTGGTTTGCCTCAGGAAAAAAAGAAAAAGCTTTGAATTCTAGAAAAGGAAAACTTCAGATTTTTTTCCTTGTTAATTTGGGATTCTCTCTTGAAAAGAGAAAACACAAGGCTTATCTGTAACAAAGTCAGGGAACAGTAACATGTACTGATTTAGCTGAAGCTACATTCCCACAAAAATAATGGAATAAACAACTCAAAAGTTTATAAACACCTAGAGGATAATAAGAGAAGAACATCATTCAATTTACATTCATCAAAAACAAATCATATCAAACTAATCTGATTCCTGTTATGACATGGTAACTGGCTTTGTTCATGAGGGAGAAGTAGGAAATGTCATATACTTTGACTTTAGCAAAGCTTTGACACTCTCTCCCATGAAGGACTTAGAAAAAACTTTGAGAAACATTTTCCAGGTGACCCTCCAAGGTGTGGGACCATGCAGCTACTGTCAGAGCATCAGAATTAGATAGCTACCCCCAGTCAATACTGTGGGCTATTTAGGATTCTGTCTTAAGTCTGGCACAACTCATAATTCCATAAATGGTTTGGATGAAAGGATAGGAAATATATTTACTGCAGTCACGGAGACCACCAAGGTGAACATTAGGAAATGGTGGAGGAGTGGAATTCAAAACAATTGGAGGGAAGTGGAGGTAAAAGTAAAGTGCTGTTCAGGAAGGTCAAATGTGAAGTGAATCTCTTGGAAACCAGAACCACACACGCCAAAGGGGAATTCTGGCCTGGCAGAGGTGTGGCAGAATGGGATCTGATTAATACTAATATTAGACTGAGCCAAACAAAAATCACAGATGAATGCATCACAGAATCACGGAATGTTTTGGGTTCAAAGGGACCATCCTGTTCAAACTCAAGGGCAGGGACAGGGACGCCTTCCATGAGGCCACATTGCTCCCAGGAGCAAGGCCTCATCATCCTCAAAGTGAATAATTTATTCCTAATATCCAATCTAAACCTCCTTCTGGCAGTTTAGAGCCATTCTCCCTTGTCCTGTCACTTCATGCCACTGTCCAAAGTCCCTCTCCAGCTCTCCAGCTCTCTTGGAGCTGATTGAGGTGCTGGAAAGTGCTCTAAGGTCTCCCAAAGCCTTCTTTTCTCCAGGTTGAACAACCACAACCTCCTCAGTCACAACCTGAGTCAAAAATCTTGTGTGGGTGCATAGAGAGCACAGCAAGTTAGAAGGATGGGGACTTTTGTAAAAAACTCAGTAGAAAATTAGACTGATTTGGTCAGGTGCAGAAAATATGACTTAAGAAAAAGGTTTAAAAAATTAATGTATTTTATTATGGTAAGTAGAAAAACTGGGAGAAAATGTGAAAGAAGCCTTCAATGGTAAAAGGAAGCTTGGGGAAAGAATTAAAGTCTTTTGTCTGTCTACTGTTGTTAGGCCAAGAAGTAATAAAGCAAAGAAGATTAAAATCCAGCATCAGGAAATGCTTTCATCACTCAAAATTTCTAAGAAAAATTGAACTAGCATTTGTCACAAGTGACATAACTGACCCTGTCTTTATGAAAGGAGATGGACTACATGACCTCTTAGTGTCCTTTCTAGTCCCATTTTAATTGATTTCTCCAAGAAAGAAAAATATTTCTTTCTCTGAAAGATACACCTATCCTTAACTGAAGCATAAATACCCTGAAAGTAGTAACTGTAACTCCTTAGGCTTCACAAAATACACAAGAGAAACATCTGTGCTCTTGATAAGAAAATAATAATCTCACAGTTGAGAGTTGTGAATGGAAAGAGATAATCTCAAATTAAATATTTTTAATGTGGGAATTTCTATTTTGATGGGGAAAAAAAAAGAAAGACCAGTGCAGCACACAAACCCTACCAATCTGATTTGAAAGATTAACTGATATATCACATTTACTGATCTCTTTCTGCAAGACCCTGACAACTGAGAATGGGGCAAGGGAATATTAGGGATGTTCACTCTATAATTCTGACAGATGCAAGAGTGACTCTGGGAGCAGAGGTTCATAAAACACATGGAGCTTTCAATGTTATAATTGTCATTATTCACCCATAACAACGAATTTGCTTTCATTGTTGCTGCTCTGCTAGCTGCAAGTCCTGCTTGGAAGAATGCAACACACAGCCACGAGTCTGGCTCTGTAACTTTCCAAAGCTTGTTGGCTCCTCAGCAGCTGAAATGAACCATTCCAACACCGCTGTCCTGGGCAGATGTGATGCTCTGCACTCCCAGGGCCAAGAGTGCATCAAAGAACACACGTCTTAACCAAAAATTCTGATAGATTCAAGAAGGAAGGAAGACACTACTAATTGTTCATGTCTTCCTGCAACTCAATATTGGACAAATTGTCAAAAACAAGGCCTTTTCCCAACCATTCTGCATTCCCCCCTCAAAAAAACCCAAAACCAGAGCAAGATATACCCTTACAAAAGCAGCTAGAGTAATGAAATAACAGCAGAAACAAGATTTCAATAAAAACTATGTTTCAGAATTTCCATATAAACTGCATTAAGTATTTAAATGTGATGATAGTTTTTCAGAATCCAAACAGTCCTTCAAAGAATTGGAATTTTATTGCTCTACTTTTTAGCCAGTGTGTCAGTGCAATAGAGAATATTCCCCGAGATGCCCAGTGCATCTTTATCTTGGGAATTAATTAAAATTTGATGAGGTATTCTTGTGATGATCAGGCTTTCAAAAAATGAATTTTAAGTTTTACTAGAATCAAAAGAGTAAGGGTCTAAACAGATGTGTGAAGTCTTTGCAAAATCTATGGATTCTCCATATGCTATATCCATCTGGTCAGATTCACCTCCCTTTTATGACTGAGCAAATTTTTTTACTTCATTCCAATGACTAATTGAATTCAATATTACACGATGTAAATTGGAATAATATTCCGGCCTTTCTTTAATCTCATTTCCTTTCACTTACTTTAATACCACTTTTAAGATGTAACAGTAAAATTTAACCCACACGCATCATCTACTAGGGAAAGGAGCTGGCAAAGTTGGTCTTTGGGAGTTGTGAGCCCAAGGTTTATTAAACTTTTCACTTCTATATAACATTGTCTCATCAAAAGTGAAATTTTTCATAAAAGAGGATGATTCATGTTGGGAGTGATGTTTTAAGGGGTGTTGTTTTTGTCTCCTGGGTTCAGCCACACAAATAAGTGAAGCAAAACCAGCAGGGCAGAGATTTCTCTGAATATGAACAAGAGAAAAAGAAATGTGGAGCACAAGTTCCCAAGCAGGAGGGCCACTTCTGGTGACAGCACTTTGCACAGAAGAGCTGCCATTAAATATTTTGCCAGTGAAACATCTTGGTCTCATTTTTCCTGATGCTTTAGTGACAACAAATATGGTTTAACTTTCAGATACCTGTTCTTGGGAGAGGGGGGAAAAAGGTGATGAGGGTATGAAAGAAGCTGGAATCCCTTCAAATAGGGATCAGATAGTTTGATTATCATTGTAAATCTAGGTATGGAAGAAGGGGTGAGTTGGCTCAGCCTGCCCAGCATGCTACCCAGTCTCTGACATCATCTAATAGCAGATAGGAAAACAAAATCAGATTGTAGGTTTTTTCCTTCCAAATGGAGTCCTATCCCCTTGTGCACTGCTGCTCCCTAAGTCTTTTATTTAACACTCCTGGACAGCTGTGCTTTCCATTAGTGGATGTCCCCAGTTGCTTTTGAGTCCATGCAAAACATAAACTTCCACAATGCCCATAGCAAATTGGCTCAAAGCCCAGCCACAGTAGCGGAAAAGTTATCTTTTATCAGTCCTGTCTCAGAGTTGTCAGTAATCACAACAATCAAACAATCACACAGTCATGGGGCTTAATAGGGAAGGCAAGGTGTGAAAAACCAGCTTCACACTCCACCAGATTTTGAACAGGTACAGGAACAACAATAATTTAGACCTTAGGGAAGCATGCTGAATCAGGGTATGATACAAATCCAGCTCCAACACGCACTGTGCCCTGAAACTCAGGAATCCCAGTGGAAAACTCTGTAAAGGCCCAGGGGAGTGTAATGAGTGCCATTTTAAAGCACAGTACCTTTGAAGGTCAGCCTGAGCTGAAGACACCACTTCAAGAAGTGTCTGGTGAGTGGAGTACAGCCATCCTCAGGAGGAGGAACACAGGGTGAGATGTGGGACATTGCTCTTACACAGCAAACCCTGATCTCCTGATGACTGGCCCTGAGAGCACCCATTTGTTTCAGTTAAATCATCAGAAAGGTGTAGGAAAATGTAATGACACACATATATCACCGGCCCAATCTGCATTCATTTTGCAAACATAAAAGCAAGAGGCTTAAAACATATTAATCTACAATTCTCTGGCACTTCAAGAGTGCCTGAAACTTCCATTCTTAGGGGCATGGAGCTGTCAATGGCTGATCTATGTCTTGTCAATTCTAAATCAGAAATAATGAGGCAAATCAGTTACAACTAGGCTGGTGCAAATATTTATTTTTTTTTTCCCTCTTCTCCTTTGGAACCAATTACCAAAGTAACTCTGAAACAGCTAATGTGAAATACAGTCTTGCCAATCAGCAGATTTTCCAGGAGCATCCATCAGTCAGCTGTCTGCAGCTCTGAGATGGAGCCTAACTCTCTCTAAATTAATAAAAAGAAACCATCTGGAAGACACTTTTCTCCTGAGCAAGAAGCAAAGGCACGCTGGCTGTTCACTAGTGTCATTGCAAAGCACTTGTGAAATGTCAGGAGCAATGGAAATAGTTTCACATATTTACCTGTGTTCTCAAAGCCCTTAATTTGAATTTCACTGTGATTTTTTTTTGTCTCCTTTGCTGGACTGGAATTCCTACTTTGAGGCATGACCACATCATAGTACAGAGGGTTCATCTCAGGTGGCAAACCCCAGTTCTAACCATTTCTGAGTGTGTGAGGGAAGCCACCACAGGATCCCAAATCAGAGCAATGAGCCCTCATGAAAGGAGATGGAAAGAAGCAAGTGATGCAAAGAAGACCAGAACAGAATCATACCATTAAAGAGGAGAAATGGAACAAGAGTGAAGGAAGGACCTGGATAACAATAATGTAGAAAACAGAGCTTAATTTCTAAATGCCAGTGTGACTGATGTAAAATACATAAAACACACTTCACTGCTAGTCCATCACAGGGTCAGACTCCACTAATAGAAAAGAAACTTTCTTCAAAACATTTTCCTATGTCTCTTCACTCTGGTGAGATTGAGCAGCTGGAAAATTCTAAGCACCCTCTTCTGAGGAACAGGGGCCATGGAGCAAAACCTTTTGCAAGTTTCTTGAAGGAAACTGAAAATTAACCAATCACCAACTATACATTCCCACAATGTTTAGTTTTATTGCCCTCCTATTTATGTTCATGTTTTCATAGGTGCTTTTTAAAAAATGTTTTCAAGATAATATATTTTTCTATCAAAACATGCCAGAAATGGGTTCACTCTCACACCCTAGTTCTAGAAAGACACTAATTTTGCTTTGAGTATGTTCAACTGAAATTAATCACCAGTGCATGCAAAGCAGTGGAAAAGAGGTAAGACTTTCACTGTAAAAGCTCCTGGAGGTAACATAAAATGGACTAATGTTCCTATTAGGCTCATCACACTTGGTAGATTTCAGAGCCTGCATAGATTGATTTCCTCTTGGCACAAAGCCTGGACATTTAGGTGGACATTTAAAAGGATTTGCAATCCAGACAGCTTTAAGACTACTCAAAAAAACCCCCCATATATGATCAGAGGTGCATCTATTTCTAAACTAGAAGTTGACTGAGCAGTTTTAGTGGTCTATCCTCTATATTCATACAAGAGTCTCATATGAAAGTCATGTAAGTGACATTGGAGCTAGCTTGATATCTTCCTCTTACTTATGCGTATTACACTAAGCACAACTGCAGATTACTGTTTACTTTGAAACAGTAATCTCCAGTTTAGTTACAATACACTTTTTGTTATAAAACAATACAGAACCTATGGTGCAAAGGAAATAATTTGTCTAAATTGTCTCCTTATAAATGGGAACAATCAATGTTTTTCCCCTAAGGAAAAAAACAAAGAAACTTTCTAGAGAGTAGGATGTAGGCAGGATGCTGTAAGATTCCATTTAAATATCTTCCACTACCCAAAATTGGTACTGGATGCACAGGCTTTATAAAATCTCCCAGGTGTAAGTCAGGTGGGTTCTGAGATCAGAAAGGCCTTTTTTTTGTTGTTTTGGTTTGGTTTTCCTATAGCTTAGTCTACCCTTTGGAGGGTCAAACTCACAATTCACCTTTAAGCCCCAGTGAATCCCAGGAGTTTTGCTGATCCTCTGCCCAACATGAGCCACAGCTTTAGGAGGACACTTTGAAAAAAATGCCTTCCTTATATGCTTTTTGCTTTTCTTCCTAGAGGACATATTTCTTCAACACAGAAGATTGGAGAATATTATCATTCATTGTTTTCTACCTCACTATTTAGCTAATATACTCAAATTTCCTGGTAAATGGCTTTGAGTAACAGAAAACCCCAGTTACATTCATAGACTAATAGAAGCACTTAGGTTGGAAAATCCATCCAAAATGATCAAGCACAACCATTAGCTAAACACTGGTGGTAAGGACACCACTTAAACCATGTCCTCAAAGGCCACACATCTTTTAAATCCCTCCCTGGAGGGATTGGGGCTCCACCACTGCCCTGGTCATCTGTGCCAGGGCTAGAGAACCCTTTCAATGAAGAATTGTTCTGTAATATCCAATCTAAACTTCACCTGTCATGGCTTTAGGCCATTTCCTCTCATCCTGTCCAGTTGCCAATAGATGGGGTTCCCTCAACAGGAGAGGTTTTTTCTATTTCCTGAAAGCTGTTGCTCACTGCTGGTAAAATGTACCTCAGGGATAAAGACTGACTTTTTTTCCCAGATGCACACGTAGAACCAGTGACCCAAACTATATCTTCTACAGTGTCAGAGACAAATCTTCAACAAAACTCTTAATCAAACTCACTTTGACAAAAGTTTGCCCACTCTGTGATTTTTCCCCATGGTTTCAAAACAACCACTTTTCAGCAGGGCTCTAAATGGAAGATTTCTCTTCACACAACACTATAAGTAAAGTCAGCAAACTGTCAGCTTTGGCAGATTGTGCCTGGTCTCTGTAATTGAGTTTGATTAAGAGTTTTGTTGCCATCACTGGCTTTATTCCCTTCCTATGTAAACATTTTACATCTTCTTATTGTTAAATATTGTTTTGCTTTGTTTGTTTGGTAGAGCTGCCACAGAAGACGAACATTCAAATATAGAATTAATGAACATTGATGTCATTGTGTTGAAAGGAACATAAGGTTGGGAGGGGGAAAAGAGACATTCTAATTATTGGAGTGTTTGGTAGGAGTTTATTTTACAAACACTATCATTATGTTGACAACAGTGAGTCAATATGTTCCACTAGGCTTTTGTTGCTTTCAGGAATGGGAGGATGGAGCATGGATGCTGTTTGCTTCATAGCATACATACTATTTTGAGGTCTCAAGCAGGCCTGACTGCCTGCAAATGGGGGAAAAAAGAGTTTCTGCCTCCTGGTATCTCACCACCATTTAGATAATGTAAACCAAGGGGGAAAAATCCAGCTAAGAGGCATGGCTGTGCTGAAGTTGGCATCCACAGGATCACAGAATCATGGATTGGATTTGGTTTTTTGAAAGGACCTTAAAACTCATCTTGTTCCAAGCCCTGCCATGGGCAGGGACGCCTTCCACTAGAGCAGGGTTCTCCAATTCTCATTCCATCCTTGAGGGATGAGCAGAACAGAAAGGGTTTCAGGGCTCTGTACAGACACTCTGGTGTCCATGACCCTTCCACATCAGATCCAACACTCACAGCTCTGACACAGAGAGCCCTTGGAGCAGCACTCAGAGACCAATTGACTCCATTCCCTGAATTCACTGCAACAGAAAAGAGTGAAGAGAGAAAGATATTCATCTTCTAGTAGCGAAGAGAGGAAGATATTTTTAAAAGCATGCACAAAAATATCCTTAAACTCCTGAAATAAAGATTATGTAGTTTTCTTTTAAGATGTTGAAAGCTTTGTCTTCCTTGGAAGGACAAACCGTTTCTTGAAAGTGAATTGTTTTACCAGCAGTTTACATATAAGTTGTGTGTCTCAGTATAATAGAGACACCCAAATTAGAAACATGTCTTTGAACAAAACTGCTCAGATCTCCTTTATAATGAAAAGAATTGCCACAGGGGATTTCTTGGGAGAAGTAATTTTTTCCATTTTAAAATGAAAACTTTAAAATACATTTTAAAAATCTGCAAGGCTGTGCCTAAATTACTTCAGGTTTGTTTATTTTTTAATGTGTGTTAGGAGATAAAAGAGCCTTGACACATAGATATGGGAGAGAAACAGAACCACCTTTAAATTTTCTATCAAAAGTGGTCAACAGCTGTTTTCAAATTAATTACTCTCCATGATGTCCGTGCCTACATTACTAGACACTGTTTTCTACTATCCTAAATTATGGCCAGGTCTTCCAAAATATATTCTGCTAAATGCTTCAATGAAGCCACAGGAATTATTTCTCCATAAATTAGTCCCCACAATTTTTTTTGTGCTTAATAAAAACTAGGTATCCTATAGAGCTGTAGAAATAAACCATACCAAATTAGCTCCTTTAGTAGTATGGCTGAATAAATGGCATTTCTTACCCCAGTGGCAGCTCCATTACACCCAGGTTGAGGTCATACTTCCTCGTTAATGAGGTGGCTGTGACGGGGCCCAAAACAGGATAAATAGAGAGGGAGTCTTCAATCAGCTGAAGTTTGTTCTCATATCAGTGCTCTGCAGGCACACCTAGTTAGCTTTCCATTAGTGTTAATCAAGCATGGTAGTTGTGCATCAGCTGGGAGTTAAACCTTAGCCTGCAATTTTGTACCATTCGGAGCCTTTCATTTAATTTCTCACACTGAGTATCAATCCATGGATAGGTCTGAGCTGATTTGTAGCCACAGTGATTAGATCACTGTAACTGATATATGATTAATCAATAGCTATGCTGCAATTCATCAATGTCACGTTTATGAACAGCATGCTAATTAATTTTGTCTTTGCCTTGATTTTTTTTTTAAGCACGAGAGAGTTCACATTTTGATTGTTACTTGTATTTTTAACTATGAAATCTGAACCTGGGCAAGCATGGTGTGACTAAGCAAGTCAAACAAGGAAATCCCCACAGAGATGAGAGGCAGGAGCTGTTTGGTACTCCAGGATGGTGTTGCTGACCCAGCTGCTGTTCACACTGGTAGGAGGGCAGACCCAAAGCTTTCTTAAGGGAAGGAAACAGATGATGAAAGGGCAGCTCTGGGACAGCCAGGTCATGGGATGTGTCCCTGGGATGTTGCATTTCCAAACAGCAAAGTTACCTCAAGAGAGACAGCCTGGGCAGGGACCTCCTTCCCATGGCAGTGACATCTAGCCAGTTTCTTTCACTGAACTCCATGGAAAAACCACTGATTCACAAAAATAATGATCCTTCCCTTGGAATAACAATGGAAATACCACAGATGGCTGCTCCTGCAGGCAGCCCTCAGAGGGCAGCGAGTGTGATCAGCCAAACACACGTGGCTCCCATTGTTAACAGCAATGGCCAAACACCAAAATGGGCTATCAGACATCATCCACGAGGACAAAGTGCAGATCAGATTCTCCTGGGTGCTTTTTACTCTGGGAGCCAGAGCAGTAAATGTTTATGTTTGCAGCTAAAACCGAGCTGGTAGGAACCCCCTATAAGGAGAGCAGCAGAAGACAGGAGAGAGGTGCAGGGACCAGGTGGATTTCTTTGCAGCTGCTGATGCCAGAGCTGTGGAAGTGCTCTCCCATCCTGTGTTCCTGACTTGTGAGAGGAAGGAATGGCACAAAGGGGAGCAGAACTGAGCACCCCCTACATTTACACTAACTTGTTTTGCTCTTTCCCATCATTTATTTTAAAATGAATAAAAATCAACTGACAACATTTCTTCAGAGTGGGAGAGAAAGCTCAATAGTAAATCTTATCTGGACTCCAAAATATTTCAAAGAAAAGCCTCAAAGAACTTTTTTTTTTTTTTTAATTTGTGATTGTTACATATCCCACACGCACACTAAAGACACTTTCTTAAACCATTTGCACTATGTTTAAATTTAATACCACACTTCTCCACTTCTCCCAAGAAAATCTAGTGCCCCAGAACTGAATTTACAATAATGTATAGATACAGTGTAATTGTTTTTTGAATGGCTGCAAGGGAAAAGGAAAAAATAATAACTAAAAAATAGCCTGTTGAGGGTGCTGGGGGAAAGTGCAGCACTGTTGGAAGAGCAAATAATTCTGGATTTATCTCCAGAGAGGAGGAATTAATCTCATTTGTATCCTGATCACTATGCACTGTGCCTAGCTGGGATAAATATTTTTAAAATATAGATGTCAGCCTTTGCTGTGTGACTGAAATGCATATTTGCCACAACAGCACTCAGCTGATGTCATCAGCCCCTCCTGAGAGCCACATGCCTACAGGCCAGCCCTGACCACACGTTTCTGGTTCAGGTCCATAGCCCTGGGCTCTCCTGAGCCTGGGTTTGGCTTCAGATTTAAATATGTGTGTGGAAACAGAGCTTTGGCAAGATTAACCATTACTATATTGCTTTCCAATCTAATGATTATCCATCCAAGCACTCACTTGAGTATATCCAGTGACATCATGTGCATATATATATATATATATGTATTTATGATATGCATGTAATTCTATTTGATTGAAGGATTGTGTTTCAAGGACAAAGAATTTGGCATTATGAAAGTATATATTTATATTTGCAAATAGAGGGTGTAAGAACCACAGATCCAAAAGAGCATTACAGGCTAAAGGGCATTGATGGCAAAAGGGCAAACAGCACATTGAGGTCAGGATCAGTGGGTCATATTGTCAGAAGAGGGATTTTAAATGAGGTAAAGCCTAATTATTTGTAAAATGGATTTGCTGACTAAAAAATTCTGTCATACTGTATGTAATATAAGAATCTGAAACAAATATTCCAGGAGGATCTTTTTACCAGTCTGTGCCACTGTGAAGCGTCTTACTCTGGTTTTGCGCTTTCTTCATTGAATTTCCTCTCTAGCCTTTTACTTTGTTCCTGTTATTCACTCTCACAAATTTTTTTTAGCTCGCTGGTTGCCTAGACAATAAAATTCGTATCGAAAAATTGTTACTCCATTTTATATAACAGAACCAGAGCAGGAGAAAATTAAGTCCCCCTGATTTTTAAGATTTACATAGGCAGTTTACAGTAAAAGCCTAAAATAACACCCAGATTTCCTGAAGCCAAATTCAGGTCTTTAACCACAATGCTTTGCAACCCAATAGGGATTTTTATTCCTCTTTAATGAGCTGTTGTATTAACTTTAACAAATATTATAGTTAAATTCCAGTCAAACAAGCAGAAGCAAAGCAAACATTAGGTCACTGTTAACAGCCTTAGGGTGGTGTCTAGGATAAAAGGGACTCTGCAATGAGTTTGAGGACATATAAAAGTCTGGAACACCAGCTCTGAGCATGATTCTGTATCTGAGACACTACAGGTCATGCTGGGATGTAAATCAAGGGGAGCAAATGGTCTCATTAAATTTAGGACATGAAGGCAGTGCCATTCCCATAAACACAATGCCATCACCTTGGAACCTTTCCAAACATCATTAGTGCAACACTGGGATCCTGTGTCTAGCCCTACATGTACATAACAGGCACAGAGCTTTTCAAAAAAAGGGTGGAAACACAGGGAGAAGTGCAAGGTGGTCATGAAGTTGGAGGCTGGGGGAAAAGCCTTTGGTGAGGCTGAGGAAAATCCCCTTTTTAGTCTTGACCAAGACAATGTTTGGTTTGATCAATCTGAAAGTATCTGCAAAGGAGATGATAACTGATGGTCAGCTCTTTAAGAAAGGGGAAACATAATGAGTTTCAAAGGCTCATGGTAGAAGATAAATTCAAACTACAAATTGCTTCACTACTTTAACACTGAAAGTCATAAACCACTGGAACATTTTGTCACTGAGCATGATGGATTCACTTTTGCTTGAAGTCTTAAATCAAGACTGAATACTTTTATAAATAGATATCTAGCAGCTTAATCAGATGTTATATACCCCAGAAAGTAATAACAAGGTGAAATTGCTTTTGTGTGAGCTATGTGGGAAGCCACACAATGCCCTCACAGTGGTGTGCTTTAGTTTTAGGTGCACTGTAACTGTGCTGTGGTAAGCACCAGCAACTGCAGTCAGATACCCTGCTCAGGTTCTGCAGCAGATGCAGTTTCAGGTGTGAGACCAGAGCAGGCATGTTTGGAAATCATATAACCAGAAACAGCTCACATACCTGAGCAACAATCCATGAGATGAACAGGGAAAGATTACAGATCCCTTGGGAGGTATTTTGACAAGGAACCAGTTGCCAGAATATTTATCTATCCTGAAATTTGGTCACTTCTCATACTTAAGGGACAGCTGAGAAACATAGTAGTGTAGCATAATATAGTGGTTTATGCGGGCAGAGTTATCCTCTCATCTCCTGCTGTTGGATGGCAGTGGGAGTGGGAGCCAGGGGCTCAGCAAACACTAGGGGTTATACTTGCCTGTGTCTGATCTGATCAGGTCACAAAACATGCCCACACCATGGAACAGAACCATAGAATGGTTTGGGTTGGAGGGAGTTATGCCCATCTCCATCCACCCCTGCCATGGGCAAGGACACCTTCCACTATCCCAGAGATCCATCCAACCTTGCCTTGAACATTTTTTTTCCCCTGGATGGACATCCACAACTTCTCTGGGCAACTTCTGCCAGCCTCTGACCAGCTGAGATAAATTTTGTAAAATTAGGGACTTAATACTAAGAGGATCCATTTCAATACTACCTTGTGTTTTAGACTTGAAAATTAGGATTACAGGCTATTTTTCTTACACAGAGACTTGTTTGCCTAAAAATAATTGTAGGAAGGCTGTTTTCTCCTGTTCAGATAGCAGCACCAAGGGCTCCTGCATTTCACTGAAAGGTTGATGAGTATTTCTCTCTCCATCTTAATTAAATTTGAATTCCAATTACGAGATGGCAGATACTCCATTTCTTGTTCTGGCTGAGGTCTCTCATGTTGTTTACATCCCACCTTTGGGGAGGTTGTCACGCCTGCTAATTTCTTCCTGGGAAAGACATAAATAGCGTGCACACTCTCTCTGGGTTTGCATTACCTGTGTGGACATTGCTAGAAATGTAGGGAGTGCTTTACCAGTGCACTGAGGTTTGAAGTGGGATTTTATTTCACACAGGACTTACAAATATTTCCTGTGTTGCACTGAATGTCACTCCCAAATGTCTTGGAGACAAGAACTGGCCAGATTTTTTTTTTTTTTTTTGGCTAGGGTGTTTTTCATCAGCTGTAACAGTTTTATTAAAATCAGCGTATCTGTGGGGTGTGGGTATTTGTGTGCAGGGAGGAGGTAGGCGCATTTATCTTCCCAACTCAGATTCCTCAGAAAGGCTTCCTGGTTCTTGCAAGGACTGTCCCAGCAGTGACTGTCACTAATCCTAGACAGTTTCAATCTCTCCTATTGTCCCCTTCCAGATATATCTCAAAGGTTCACATTCCAGTGGAGAACATATTGTATTTCAAAATACTTCTTAAGAATGCAATCTTTTACCTCTCTGGTTAAAGATAAGGGTGAGAAAAGGCCTCACCCTAGCAGTTCCCACCACTGAATTATCACTTTTTTCCAAAGTTACATTTGATCCCAATTCCCACTTGGTTGTTGTCTGGTGGAAACAGCATTTCTAATGTTTGGGAAATCTCTAGAAACTGGTTGTTTAACTGCCAAAAAGTCAGCGTATTTTTTTCCTCCCATCATCACTCAGGGCCTTTCAGCCTGTTCTGGTCTGTGGTGGTTACACTGGACCGGCACAAGGTTCTTCTCTCCCAGTAAGTTCTCCTGCCATTTGAGTATTGTAAGGGTTTCCTGCAGAGGCCCATTTCCTCATTTTAGCATCATATTAGGCAGTCCTAATTTGATAAATTTTCTTAGTTCTATTTTCATATGGGCTCTCTCTCCACTGCACAAAGTGATAACTTCGCCAGTCTCAGGATGTCACAGCAGACAGTTCTTTAACTTCTCTAGAACATTCTTTATTATGAAACCTCTCAATACTTGGTAATATTTTAACCCTTTCTCTGACTCCCTTTCAAAGATATCAACACTGTTAGAAAAGTCCAGAGGAAACCACTTTTGTTTACCAAAAAGAGTATCCCTTTCTGTCTCTCAAACACACATTCACAGCCCAGCACACCAATACCCATTGCACTTGTTCCTATACCTTCTTATTCTCTAAGATTCTGCCATCAAAAAAGTATAGATTGTTCTTGACTCTTTCTTCTAAAAAGAAGAGAAGATAATATGTTTTGCTGAACTAACACTTATGATAAATGGGAAAGTTCTCATATACCCCAAATCTTTATCCCCCAGATCACAGGAGCAGAAAGAAATCTGTGATACCTCTCTGACTACAGGATTGCAGAACATTTGACTACAATATCTTACAAGATGACTAAATAAACACAGAAGGAGGAAAAAAAGGTGCTTATGCCTTCTTATAGGAATTCTCTCTAGCTTGCATTTTTATACCTCTCTTTTTTTTATTCTTCTTACTTTTAAGTAAGTAAACTCAGTCTTTCTAATCACTCTTCTTTATGAGGTTGGAGGGTTTTTATTTTGAATTGTTTTTTTCCATGCTTGTCATCATTCTGGCGTAAGGAGACAGAATCCCAGCCCTAAGGCAAATTTCCTTTCCTCAGCATGTGTCACGGATGGAGTGGAGCACTTCACTCGTTACAAGACAAGTAGCAATATGTTTATTGATGTAAACCAGCAAATTAGCACAGTTTGAGAGCAAATGCAGAAGTGGCTTAACAGGATCCAGTGGCAAGGTAAACTTGGTTATTTGCTGCATGGAGAACAAGGGCTGACAAAACCATCAGAGGGACAAATTGATTGAGCCAGGAGGCTCAGAAAGGATCCCCTGCTCTTCTAAATACCTTCCCAGGCAGGAGTCTGGGTGCAGCTGGATCCACTCCTAGTTCCAGGCTTCGACAATGATTTATACTTAAAAGTTTATATGTTCATAATCAGTCTTAGCTATGATTTCAAAGTTTGCCATGATATTAATCACTTACTGAGGATCTCATGGAATGGAATCACAGAATCAGAGAATAGACTGGGAAGAGATCCACAAGGACCATCGAATCCAATCCACATGAAAACCCCAACAATTACACCACGTGCCTGTTGTCCAAACACTCCTCAAACTCAGCTGCAACAAGGAGTCTCTGACCCTGGAGGAGCAACCTTCTGAGATGTCTGCACTCAGTGGGATGTCCTGCCGTGAATCCTTATGGATTACAGTCACGTTTTCATATCA
This sequence comes from Melospiza melodia melodia, assembly GCF_035770615.1. Lineage (NCBI taxonomy): Eukaryota > Metazoa > Chordata > Aves > Passeriformes > Passerellidae > Melospiza > Melospiza melodia. The sequence continues at coordinate 4,250,933 of NC_086226.1, forward strand.
GCAAAACACCTGGGTCACCATTGCCCAAAATCCACAGTTAACTGGGTGCATCTCCCACAGCTGGTTATGGCTCCAGGCAGGGCACACTGCCACAGCATGGCTTGCAAATTATGCACACAAACTGTCTGCAGCAAAGATTTAGTTCGCCTGAAAAAACCCCTAAAATATCCCAAAGGTTAATGAGATGTGCAGTGTGTTTTATGTGACTTTGTGACATTTGTTGATTTATTTATTAGGAAATATAATTTTAAAGGCTTTTAGAAGTCACAATATCTTTCCTCATGAAGGCAAACTTTCATTTTCCAGAGATGTGTTCTTTTTATTATCTTTACAGCAGTTTAATTGTGAAAACAACAGCACCAGAAATAGAATGAAATACCCTACCGTAGCTTGTTTTTCTCTTTTGCCCACTACTGGTTTTTGCTTTCATTTTTCTTCTTCCTTTATTGACCTTTAGAATCCAAATTGCTACAGTATTCTGTTTTAAATCTCTGGTAAAGATCATATATTTGGGTGAAGGAACAAAAGTTATATAGCACATCCTATAAAATGGTCTATAGTCTCTGAAAATGGTAGTAACCTTATAAATCTATTTCAGTTTCTCACATTGGAATCAGTAGCCTCTAATCATTGCCTTAAATATATTAATGTCCCTTTTTGCCACATCTGTTATCCCCTGGTTTGGGAGCATGGGAAAGCTATTCCATTGCTCTCTCTCTCACCTAGACATTTTTTAAATGTTAAATGTTAATGTTATGCAATGTTTTGAGCAAACAGCCTGTACTAAATGGCATGGTGGACCAAACCTTCCAGAGTCTGCAAAAGCTGCTCTGCCACTGGTGTCGGACACCAGGAGGTCTGGGAAGGAATCCCAGTGTCCCTCTGGGGTGGCTCAACACCAGCTGGCAGCTCAGCCCCACACACCCCACACGCCCTTCATGGGTTGGGGAGAGAGCCAGAGCAGAGAAAATGGGAAAACTCACAGGCTGAGATAAGGACAGTTTCACAGAAAAAGGCTGAAGCAGAATGTGGAAGCAAAGCCAAACAAGGAATTCATCCACCCCTTTCCAGGACAGGCCGGACAGACAGGACAGGAAAGCAGGGCCTGCCATGCACAATGGTGACTTGGGAATGCAAACATCATCATCCCAAATGCTTCCCCTGCTGCTTCCTCCTCCTTTCCCCAGCCTTGTGTACTAATTAAGATCTCACACGGTTGGAATGTCCCTTTGGCCACCTGGGGTCACCTGTCCCAACTGCGTCTTCTCCCAGCCCTGTTGTGAGCGGGATGGGGTGAGGATCCATAAAGGCCTTGGTTCTGTGCAAGCCCTGCCCAGGAACTACCAAAACATCTCTGTATCATCATCAGCACTCTCTCCAGCACAAATATCATCATCCCAAATGCTCCCCCTGCTGCTTCCTCCTCCTTTCCCCAGCCTTGTGTACTAATTAAGATCTCACATGGTCTGGAATGTCCCTTTGGCCAGTTGGGGTCACGTGTCCCAGCTGTGTCTCCTCCCAGCCCTGTTGTGAGGATCCATAAAGGCCTTGGCTCTGTGCAGGCCCTGCTCAGGAATTACCAAAACATCTCTGTATCATCAACACTCTCCCCAGCACAAATCCAAAACACAGCTACTCTGAAAAAAGGAACTCAACCCCCAAAAAACACACACACATTGTGCTATGTTTCTGTTTCTTGTGGCTGCAGCAGCCTTCTGTTTGTGGAGCGAGGTGGCAACCTGAACTAGGATATTTTCCACCACTTTAAAGGGAGGTGAGCCAGTGTCACATAAAAAAACCCCCAACTTAAAACAGAGGAAGAAAGGGAGGGTGAGCAGGAATAATCATATTAGAATATCTAATGGGTATGTCAATGGCAAATGTCAAAATCCCAGATTTTAGGCAGGAAAGATAATACCTGCCTAAAATGGGGGGATTTTGATATTTGTCCCCTTTGGCCTGGAGTCTGTGATTATTCTAGTAAAATCATAATTATAGCAATGTAGCGCAAGATTTTTATTTGGCTCATTTTAAGGAGCAAAAAAAGGAAAAAAAAATAAAAAGCGAAAAAAAATAGAATAAATCAGAGCCAGAGCTTTATAAGATATATAAGGGCCAGCATGTTGTGAAATAGAAGATAGAAAAATCAGCCACTGCTTTAACTTAGGGACAAATTGTGCAGAAATTCAGTTTTTCACCCAAGGAAACTGCTGATTCCTTGCATCCCCTCTATGTTCAAGAGGGAAAGGAGTGAAAAGAGTTTTATCATTGATTTTAATAAACACTTTCCTCAACATGTTCAGTGGGTGAAGGTGTTGATGCTTCTGGCTGCAGTTTTCTGTGCATTGATATTGAGAAAAGTGAGCTCAGTATCCAATTTCAGCAGTAAGTCAGTAGGGATTGAGCAAACAACTCCCTTGAACACCCCCCACTGCTATTTCCTCCTTGCTGCTCTTTAACCAGAGAATATCTGTGCTCAAAAATAAATGCATGCAAAACACCTAGAATTCTATTCTCTGATTCCCCACCAAAAAAAAAAAAAAATTTTTTTGAAAAATAACTGAAGTCCAATCTAGCACAGCCAAAGTGCTGTTACTGTAGAAACATTCAAGGTCACTGCAAACTCAGCCACTTTCCGTTTTACGATGTAGATTAAGTATTTTACATCTCAACTTGTATAGTAAATAAAAAATACTGTTGTTAAATATATGACTCTCATCTTTAGAGCCCAAGGTCATGTAGGACTTGGAACTGAATGCAGAGGAGGTGGAAGCCTCTTTTGCACAGCACTGGGACAAAATTAGGGATTCATCTTTAATGTTCCCTTGTTTGTGCTTGGTGTATTTATTTCCTAGTTTCCCTAGGCTTTGATAATTTCTTCTGATACTGAATATTTAGAAAAAGACTTTGTTTCACACATTTCACTTTTTCAGCTTTCAGTGCCAGAAAATTGAAGTACCTACTGCATAAAGCATTATGCAGTTAAGGAAGCTGTGTTATTCCCTGAGAGCACTTTCCTCAGAAATGAAAAGGAAAAAGAAAGAAAGGCTCAAATAAATGCTTAGATTTCACTTTACAGCAGCAAGTAGGACTTTATAATATATTAAATGATCTGTGCTGTTGATACCAAGAAAAGCAAGATAGCTTTTGAATTCAATTATTCTTTTACTGAGTACTGGGATAATTTTTAGTGTAAAAAGGCAATGGAGCTGATTTTATTAATAGTAAAATTAGCTTTTTTAATTATTATTTTTTATGTAAAATTCTCAAAGCATTTTGCAAACACTAAGACTTAAGACTTCATCTGTGTCATTAAACAACAGTACTAATCACAAGTCTTTGTTAAATTTAGCCTTGGTGGGAAGCCCAGGATGACGTGTATTTGAGGACGGACCACCCATCCTGAAAGATGTGCATGTCTTTAAGATCATTAAGAAAAAAATCTATAAGATTTTTTTTTTTTTTTTTCCTAATACCCAATCTCAATCTGTCCTGGTTCAAGTTGGAACAATATCCTTGTGCCCTATTGCTTGCCTCTAAAGAGGAGTCCTGGAAAGGGAGAGAGGGAATCAAGGGGGGAAGGGGGGAGAGCTGTGCTTACACAAGAAGGAAGTATATACAGTCTCCAGACTGTAAAGTGATCTATTTAGTTTGTGTCACTTCCCATTCTCATTATGTTCTTTGTCAAGGGAATGGATTTATGTGCTGCCATTTTCTGCACTCATTACGGTGTTTGTCAAGTTAATGAATACTCTGAGAATTTGAATTTCCAATACTGAGGAGTGAATTATGGCACAGGAATTAAAATAACTCTTCCTCTTTCCCAGGTTCTGCATCCCAAACTAAGAGACATTTTCTCTATTTCTTGGTACCAAGAGCATCAACAAGACAAGCTGTCCTGAAAAGTCCTGAGCAGGTCAGAAAGTGGAATCTCACATTTCTGTCAAACACCAGTTTAAGACTTCCAGCATCTCATTTTTACAGCCAAATCAGGATAAAAAATGGGATAAAATTAACTGGTAACACTTTATTATAAGTGACAAATAGTTATTAATTTTTTTTGTTATCCCTTACAAGAACATTAATCATGGCAAGGTCTTTTGGACTTAGTGTGACTGTTAATATGTGATTCCAGTGGAATTCTGGTGTAATTTAGCATTAATTAACGTCCACTTACTGCAAAGTGCTACCCTATTAATCTATTTTCTGTGACTAAGGAAGGAAAGGAAATAAAATAGAGTTAATGAGATTCCAATGTTTCAATCCTGCAGGCTACAGTGACCTAGATTGCATCATACACCAAAATTTTTTTTTAAAAATTGTTTTATACTCTTCTTGGTGTCAGAGGTCAAGACTAATCTAATAAAGAGAATACCAAGAGAACACCAAGAGGCTTTTGTTTTCTGAAGGACTGGCTTGTGGAGAGCTTGGATGTGCAGGAAAAAAAGTCACAAATGGTGATCCCAGTGAATGTTCTTTTTTTTTCCCTGGGATAATGCATCGAAACACAGTTAGCAATGAGGTAGAGGAATCCCCTGAAAAGACCATGATCTTTCAACAGCAGCAGTAGGACTGTCAGTGCAACAACAACAAGTGCAGTTCATGTGCAGGGCTAGGCACAAACACAGCAATCCACAGCTGCTGGCACCAGCTATGCAAAGTATGAGACAAAATAGAAGTCACTGTGTTTCCCTCTCAGTAAAATGAAGAAAATGAGAAATTTAAATGAAGGTTTCGAAAAGCTTTAAAGTTCCTTTGAGATTTATCAGGGCAGAAGGACCTTTGTTTTTTTTTTTTTTTTTGGTTTTTTTCCCCTGAGTTTCTTCAGGGTACCCCAAAACCAAACTGTCCATCTTTTTTAGGGGCAGCCTCACAGAACATTTCTGTTTTCCCCTCATTGACTGCTGAATGAACAACCATGGCCTGTTTAAACTAAATCATATTTGAGATAGCTAAAACAAAGTATGGCAAACTCCAGCCCTGCTCCCCTAGGTCATCTCCCTGCTGTTTATTTAGGTTTTGGCTGTATATAGTGGTTCTTTTCCTCCCCTCCAGCTCCAAGCAGAAAAGGAAACACCTGTGCCTCACTGTGCGTCCAAAGCAGGTGGAAGAGGTGTTTGTTTTCTGCTGCAGGGGAGCAAAGGCCAAAAGCCAGGTCTTCAACAGATGAATTATTCCTTCTCTTTAAGAAAACAAAACAAAACCAACTATCCACAGAAAGTCACGTAGGAAATGCCAACACCCTGAGGGCCCTTTCCAGATAGGATTGCCCATCCTGGGCTACTGTTACTTCTCTTTTCTTGAATAAATATTGACATATATTACCTGGAATTGTTGTTATTACACCCTGTTCCTTAAGATGCCTCATCTATTAAATCAAAATAAACAATTTTTTTAGGCCTTTCCTAACAAAATAACAGAGAAGACATCAAAAATATGCATCATAATTATGGGGTTTGGAGCTTTCTTTGGCAATTCAGCTCTCTTTCCTGAACTTCATTTCTTCATTTTTTTTTTCCTTGATAAGTAATCTTTTCTTCTGTCACCAATCACTGACCTCTCTGGGAGAGAAGATTAAAATAAATCAATAAATAAAGAGAAAGGTCAAACCTTGAACTGAGATCTGGTTACTAAGAAGGGAGGAGCTGAGGCAATTTTAAGCATGAGCTGAGATGCTCAGATGGTGGGACTGTAAAGAGCTCTGCTCGTTAGCACCAATCTGATCTGATCTGCTGTTTTAACAGGGGGAGGTTTATGGCAAGGGATTGTTTTCACCTTCCTGGCCAGACACTGACTCTTGGCTGTTTCTGCAGTGGGAAATTGTACATGTGTGTGTGTGTGGTCATTGCTGCTGCTCACCCACTCAGCATCCTCTTCTCCTCTGGCTTCTGGAAGGTTCTGCAGGTTTTCCTCATCATTCCAGATGAAATCCTTTGTCCTGACCACCAAGACACCAAAATCTACATTTGCCTACATTGCTTAGGAGTCCTGGGAGGGAGAAACTAGTGTTTGGATTAGACCCAGGGGGAATAATTACTACATGGAATGAAATAAAAGATTATTTATTAATTCTAATCTCATGAAACATTTATTGCTTTTTAATTCAGTCTGAATGTCAGGTTTGTTCATTTTTTCTTTCCTTGAGATGACAATGGCAATTGCACTCCTGAGATCTCATCCACCTGACAGCAGGATTGTTATCAGACCTAAAACTTATTTAATAAGACAATTCCAAGTGGATGGAGAGAAGAGAAACAGGCCACCATCACAGGGCTTCTGGATAATCTGCCAGCACTAGTATCTTGTCTTTGCTAGATGCCACAGATGATCAAAAGGGGGAAAAATATCTGACAGCTTCTTCACATGTTCTCCAGTGCTGTGGAGAACAATCATTCCTAAGCAATCCCCGTTTCTGGGCATGTGCCAACACAAGGCACCCAAAATTAGGGAGATGCTGTGATACTTCAGCAGTGTGGTTCTTGCTTTAGAGATGGACCAGAGGATCCCTCTGGTTTTTGGGTGAGATTATTGCTATCTGAAAAGAAATTGAAAAAATTGTTAGAGGCTACCCCTGCAGTGAAAATCGGAATGAGCTTAAAAATAAATTATGTGGAAGGAGAGCAAAATGCGAACTCAACCAGTGTTGGGCCTTCCAGATTTGCAGCCCAAAAGTTCCCTCAAAAAATGCATGAAGCACTCAAGATGTGTTGGACCTATGGAAAGGCACTGGGACAGTGATTTTTTTTATTTTCAGAAGTATAAAGCTTAAAGAGACACAGAATGTACAAAAAAAATCATGCAAACTCCACCAGAGAAGTCATATTTTTGTCAAGGTTTCCATGTGTTTATTGTTTGTTTGAGGTATCTTTGGTTGGGTTTTAATTTGTTTAGTGATTAGTTTGGATTTGTGGGTGTGTGTTTTTATCACTTACAGGACCCTAAACACACATTATTTAGGAGAATATTTCTTTGTGCATATAATCGTGCATATGTAATGCATACCTTATTAATTTAGGAAAAAAATGAAAGAATTTCAATAATTAAACCTGTTAATTCATTTTCTGTTGGCTTCTAAGTTGCATTTGCAGTTTCACACTGACAACTCCCTAAAAGTCAAATCCAGGGCTCAAGAACCAGCAGAAACCACTGCATGCTTTGAAGGTGGCTATATTACAGGTAAAATTTTTACTTTATATGAATATAATATTATATTAATCCAAACTCCAAGTCTCTGTAATCATTCAAAGTTCCCATTATCAACTGATGCACCCCGGATAAATTGAAGAGCATTATTTATTACCTTATAAACTAATTCAATAAAATAATAACAAAAAAAAAAGTAATATGAACGGGGCCAGGACTGAATTAGCTTTTCAACCTCTGACAAAATTGTGTTACTATTTACTTGAAGTGGTTTATGCTTTTACAGTGCCTTGCATTTGTCAGTGGGTGCAGACTCTATAATGATATCATCATTATATTTAGACGGGTGGCTGGGTTTAAAACTTTTTTTTTTTCTTTTTGCCAGAGATGGAGATAGCATGCTTGGCTATGGATATCTATCACCCTAATTCTACCATCACATCATCTTACTGCACTTCATTCCCTCCAGACATGTGTTTTCTTGACAGATGAAAGCTTTGATTTTACACAGCCACGAACCTGAGTCTGCTGCACCACATCTTATTTATTTATATGTCCCAACTCCTACACCTCAGCTAAAGAGCTTCAATCTTTAAAACACTTGCCCTTTTAGCAACCCTGGCAAGGCAAGGAGTGATATTATTTCCTTTAAACACAGGGGAAATGGTGGCACTGAGAGATAAGTGGCTTTTCTTTGAGAAAGCCTGCAACAAAGCAGAGACAAGGAGAATTTTTCAGATAATCATAATAATCACAAGAAGTCATGGTATTCACTGTGCAATCCTAAAGTGACAGATTAAGGGTATTATTTTGTTTCCTCCACTAAAATAACCTTCTATTTTTCACATAATGCTGTATATTATTCCCAATTATTTATTGTTTCTGTTTTTTTAGAATAGAAAATGCAACAAAGATCTTTTAAATCAAGTCAGAGGAGAGATGATTTTGTTTTATTCCTTCTAAAGCTACCCTACTAATGCAATAAAGTGATGCTTCAGAGAGAAAGTTATCAATCCTGTGGTTCTGTGATTATTGCATAATAAAATTCCATTTTCCAGACCTTTACAAAAATATTAGTGTTAATTAGGTAATAAGCTGGTAATATTCATTATGGTATATGGTAAATGACTTATTTTCCCAGACTTCCAAGAACATTTTGTGAAGACAGTGATCTAAAATACAGTTTGAGATGATGGAAAATGATTTTTTTTCCTTTTTTTCTCTTTCTTTTTCATTCTCTTGTCACTGTCCTTGAAATGCCTTTACACTGAAGTTAAATTAGAAAGTATTTAATTAAATTTGTATTTTTTCCCAAAACCCATTTCAGAGCAAAAGAAGATAAACAAGCAAACAAATAAACAAAACACACAAATTATAGCATAGATTAATACAAATTTAAAATCTAGTAATAGATCCAATTCTGACATTGCTGATATCACTTCTATTTGATGTGGATTGAAAATACGGCCACAGTAGGTTAAAGGAAGCTCTAAACTAATTGAAAATCACAGCATAACACTTAGTATATGGAAAAATTGGATGGCTATTGTCAAGATTATTTGGAATTGCAGTTTCTCCCCCAGGGGAGAGCTCCATAACTCTCCAGCATCAGTCTCTGACTTCCATCAGCTCAGTAGCAGGGCAAGCTTCTTCAGCTTTAATTTCAACCCATAAACTTTCTAAACTCGTTCTTATGTCCAAGATTTTTCTCCTTTTCTTCCACCCCACAGAGCAACTTTCTGTAATCCTCTTGTTCCAGTACTCAGATGTTACACATACATTTATTCATCTCATTCATATCCATTTACCCTTGGACAAAACAAAAATTCCTCCAGTCTGATTATAACTCTTCCTTTCTTGATGTTCAGCTGCACAGGGTACAATTAATAACAATTGTATAACAGGGTTAAAGAGTATAAGTGGGTTTTTTGTTGTTCTTGTGTTGGATTTCTTACCCCATTTCTGTTTTAAGCACTAGTCTAGCCTTTACTTCATGTAACTATATTGCCCCTTCTCCACCTCTGACAAAAACACTTTGTGTCACGCATCCTGAAATATGATTCACCCTTTGATTGCATTATTGTATCTGTGGTCCACAATCATTCTGTGATAGTCTAAACCAGCCAAGACAGAATTTTTCCTGACACAGGTCCCTGTGTTCTCAGCAGAAACTCTGATTGTTCATCCCCTTGCAGTTCCCAGGTACATTCTGGTTTTCTCTCCCATCATTTGTTACAGGTTTATTTCATCTTTCTCCATTACAGATGGCCAATCTCCACATAACTCCCATTGAGATGTCTCAGTGCCTTGTACAGCATCGTTAATATTTCTCTATCTCTATTTGCACTGACAGACCATACTGGCATTTTTCATGGTCCCTCCACATCGATGCCTAATAATCTTTCCCTTTAGTCTCCCTGGTTGTGTCCAGCTGAGTCACCAGGCAGGAGCAGAAACCCTTGGCATGAATTTCCTGTATTAGCACATCAACATTACAACCACGTCTTCATTGCTCTGTGCTCACTTGCACTGTGGCTTTTCTTTAGATTTTTTTTTTCTAGCAATATTGAATTCCAACAATCCTAAATCAAGAAAATTCCAGTCAATGCCATTTGGGTTTGGTTGTTTTTTTTTTTTTTTTAACTGTACACCTCCATTAAAATTCTCCTGTCATTTCCTCCTTTCTTCCAGAGCATGGCTGATTTTCTCCTGCAAGAAGGCCTCACTCATACCCTATTAAAATAAGACCAAGTAGCCCCATTTCATGGATTGCTTTCCCTGTTTCCAAAACATATTTCCTAAATCACCCTATCTTCATGCATGCAATGCCATTCGCTAATTTGATAGAATTTCAAATGAGAACTTTTATGCACTCAAGATTAGTGACATTTCTAAAGGCTTTTCAATATGTTTGCTCTTTATGCTGTGGAGGAAATTTCTAAAGTAACCTTTTGAAATTTCTACAGTAACCTCGGAATTTTAGGCGTCCACGTACACCACCTGCTGCCATTAGGAAGGGTTGAACTGATTAATGTGTTTCTAAGAATCTGAAAACCTAATGAGAAAAATGGAGAGGAGAGGAGAGGGAGAGGAGAGGAGAGGAGAGGAGAGGAGAGGAGAGGAGAGGAGAGGAGAGGAGAGGAGAGGAGAGGAGAGGAGAGGAGAGGAGAGGAGAGGAGAGGAGAGGAGAGGAGAGGAGAGGAGAGGAGAGGAGAGGAGAGGAGAGGAGAGGAGAGGAGAGGAGAGGAGAGGAGAGGAGAGGAGAGGAGAGGAGAGGAGAGGAGAGGAGAGGAGAGGAGAGGAGAGGAGAGGAGAGGAGAGGAGAGGAGAGGAGAGGAGAGGAGAGGAGAGGAGAGGAGAGGAGAGGAGAGGAGAGGAGAGGAGAGGAGAGGAGAGGAGAGGAGAGGAGAGGAGAGGTGTCCAGAGGCAGCTGCCAAGTGGCTTTCCCAGTGGAGATGGAGCATCCACCATGCAAAAGGGTCAACTCCCATCAAGCCCCAGGGGTCTTCAGCTTGCATGGGCTGAACCTCTGCACATCCCAGGGGAAGAGCAGTCCTGAATGGAATCCACCATTCAAGGATTCTTGGGGAATGGTGACCCATAGAAATCAAATTTTTATGGATATAAGCTCATGGTTTATTGGTTATTATGCAGATTTTGGGTCTGTGTAAGGCAGCCAGACTGTTTTCTTAAGTCAGGAAGGTCTCACTGACAAGTCCACATCCTCTCCAGGACACAACCACAGGCATCCCCCTGAAGCTGGGGAAAGAAACTGGAGGAGACCTTGCCTTGTAAGGCCATTCCAAGGAGCTTTACAGACACTCACCTCCCTCTTTCTGCAGCCTCCATCATCTCTTCCTCAGTTTTACCAATCCCTGGCTTTATTCTTTCCCACCTGGGGCTTGGCTGGTGTTTCTATGGGCCTGGATTCCCTGCCATAAAAAAAGCCAGACACTGTTATGGAAACCTCATGGGAACACAGTTACTAAACAGGACAAGCAAAGCCTAATTTAAACAGATCCCATTAAAATAAATAACGTCAAAGAATTTGAGACATATCATTCAGTGTGGCCTGGAAAACTGGGTGTAATTTTTATGCTAAACCATTGCAAAACTAAAATATTTTTCCTCCCCCAAATAATATATGGCTTGTAGTGCCAAGTGCCTCAATAAAACCTCACATTATACCCTGTGAATTACTACAGACACGTTGGTATTGTTGAAACTGGATTAAACATGGTACTGGCAAAGCCTCATTTATCTTTACGTAGATTATAAAATGAATTCACATGCTTTTTCTATTTTTTACCCTCTCTCCAAAACAGCCTTATCTTAATTTTTGCTGTTAATGCACACAGGACATTTAGAGCAAAGAGAGCATCAAAAGAAAATACAGTAACTCATGGCAATGATAAATACATAGTTAAATAGAAGAAATTTGTGTTTTCTGCTTGGGCACTAATGAAGATTAACCCGATGTGGCATCTGGAAGGAGAAGAATATTATTTCTTACCTGTCACCGTTTTTGCAAGTTAAAATTCACTCATTTCCTATCAGTGCTGGTTATCACTCTTGTTTCCCAAAGAGAGCAGTGAACATGTTTCCTGAGGGAGCTCATTCATATTTATAGGGCCAAACTCACAGGAAAGTTTCATTAAAAAGGCAAAAAAAACCATAGACATGTTCAAAAAAAGATTCAAGAAGACAGACATCTGCCTAGAGAAACCCCACTCTTGGGCCCATGAAGATAAAAGTCTCAGCATAATTTTTCCAGGGAGCAGACATCAGAGAACCCCACAGGCACATCTTACTGAGAAAGAGTATCAGGCACTGGGGTTCAGCTTTTGCCCCCCAGATAATCACCACCCACAAACTGAGCCCAGCCACACCAAACCTCAGCAGAAAACAAACCCTCTCCCAGGACCCCTCACTCTTTATTCAGACTGCTCAGAATGAAGTGCCAAACCCTTAGTGGACAAGGAGATTGTGTTTCACCCACCCACAGCAATTAAGATTTATGCTGGAGTGACCAGGTGCCAGCTCCACTACGGAGTGGAAATTCATCTCTCTCTTTGAGGATTGCATCAATTTTCCTCCTTTCAGGAGGCAGCATGAATGAAAATCAAGCTCATGAGCACAAAGACATCACAGCAATGAGGGTCAAGCCAATAATATGAGATAAATGCAGTACACAGAGCAATGGAGAATGGAAATTAGGCATATTTACCCCAGAAATAAGTTCTCCAATAAGAACAAAGTCTGCCACGATCGAGTTTGGCCAAGCATTTTGACACAGAGAGGCGCTTTACCCTGTGACAAGAAAGGTTTTAGTAGATGGCCATCCTGGCACAGCTAATCTCCATCTGAGAGATGGAGAGACTTCTTTTAGGGTAGGAAACAAACATCTGTAGCTTGCAACGGCCTTTTGCTTCAGGCTCTGGACTGGGCTTCAACATCACTAATCCCAGGTCTATGGCACAGGCATGAGACTGCATTTAAGGCTGTCTGTCACTCGGCTGACAAAGAGAGATTGCAATGTTTATTTAAGTTCTCTATTCTCTTAAGGCTTGGTTTTGACAGGGATAATTTGCTGCAGTTCATAGGGACAAAAGGAAACTCCCACCACACACACACACATACACACACATCCCTTTTTCCATCTCCAGAAATCAGGCAAAATCCTAGACAACTGTAAATACTCATAGATATTTATTTCCATTACTTAATAACCCACAATGCCTTCTGTGCAGTCATTTGGTCTCATTCTTTTTTTCTAATGTGAAGATACCCGCAGGGAAATCGCTACTAACAAGTGGCAGACCCTTCATTAGTCACAGGAAAATATATCTGCAGCCAATCACAGCTTTAATTAAGGATCTGACCCTGCTCCTAGCACAGACAATGGCAAAACAACTCCAGAGAACAGGGAGAGGCACTGCATGGAGCCCTCTTGAACCTGGGAGCAAGCTGCCACCAAGCATATCACAATTTCCATCAATCACTGAACACAGGGCTGCAAGGGACCTCAAAGGTCTGGCTGACTGGTCAACCCTTCCACTCACAAGCATGCAAACTATTCCCAAACCCTGACTGCTGTTTATCCAGCCTGTCCTTACACCCCACTGCAGCCCTGGAGGCTCCTCTGTTTGCCCAGGGTATCTGTCACCATGTTTACATACATATACCCTTAGAAAAATTGGATTTTTTATTTGTTCCTTGCTGCTGTCTGACCTAAATCTCCTCTGTGGTTTTATATGCCTGGCATGTCCCTGCCCAGGATCTCAGTCTCTGAAGTCTCCGCTGGTATTTAGGCTGGCAGAAAAAGGTGGGAAGGTGTGGCACCTCTCAGATGTGGTGGTATTTCAGACCCAGGCTGGACAAACTGAGTCCATCCCAAAACAGATTTTCCAACAGGATGTGGGTCACTTTGACTGGACCTTCACTGAACTTTGTAGGAACTTCTGTGGTTCTCCATCTCTGACAACACGGAGCTGTTTTGATCAAGCTTAATTCCCTACTTGAGTATGGTAATTGTGGCTTCAGCAGGGCTGACTTTCTGGTTTTAAACCTGCCAACAAGCTTTAAGAACAAGGAGCAGCTGGAATGATCTGCTCAAAAGGGGCACGTTTTGAATTCATTATTTATGCCAGCCTGCAGGGGGGAAATTGTTGTTATTCTCCATTAAACGCCATTTGGCGACCCAGGACTCCTCCCATTACCTGCTGAGCCAAGTTAGCATGCTGCAAGATGCAAAATAAAACTTAATTTATTATGATTAAACACCATGCGACATGGAAACAATCCCAGCACAGCAGCAACCAGAATGACTTTCTTCCTGAGATCTCTGTCTTCTCATCTGATACGTGTTCTTGTTTGTCTCCTTGATGTTTTTTCTTTCCTTTTGTATTGTTTGACTCTGTGTGGGAAAGATTACAAATGTGTTTTCTTTCCCCTGAAGCTTTTGCTTTCCCATGGCCTATGTTTCTTTTGTGTTTAAGTACTGAACATATTTTGTTGTGCAAAGAATAATGAGGAGAGAAATAAAATTTATAAAGAAGGGGGAAAAAAAATCTCCAAATCTAAGACTCTTTGTAAGTTTATTGCAAAACTGAGGGAGCTTCCCTTGATGGTGCTATGGCTCAGAGTCAGCTACAAAGAGCTCTGTCTGCTGCTGCAGGCTCTTTCAAGCTGAAATAGGGGGAAATTGGTTTAGGTAAATGGAAAAAAAATTTTCTTGTGAGGGTGGTGAGACCCTGGCACAGGATGCCCAGAGCATCTTCTCATCCCTGGAAGTGCTGCAGGCCAGCTTGGAACAACCTGGGATAGTGGAAGGTGTCCATGGTAGTGGGGGGTGGAATGAGATGGTCTTGAAGGTCCACCCCAAACCAAACCATTCTGGGATTCTGTTTCTCCCCTCTGTTTTACCAAGGCTCTTTGCTTTCTCTGGACTAATCCACTCACTTATCAAACTCCAGTTTTATTTTCTGCTTCAACCTGGTCCACAAGCTCCTGTGAGCTCAACTAAAATATTCTTTCATGTCTGCTATTACAACAAGGTAGCCTTGATCACTGATCAGAGGCTCAGTAATGGCATCAGACCTGTTGATTTCAGGGGACTTCAAATCAAAAAGAGTCATTATTCTGGTTCAGATTTAAACATTAATCCTCATTGTTATGTTTTAACCTTGGTAGGCAGCTGAACATTACTCATTAAGTACTTGCAAAATACAAAGGGGAGCAAATGTTAAATTTTTCTTACGGAAACACAAGCAGATTTAACAGTTCAAATCATTGCAGCATTAAGAAGGGAATAAGAAATGGAATAAAATAGATATTTTAAGTTAAGGTGTAGTCATGCATAATCTTGGACCTTGAAAGAGGCACAAGATGTTGTAACTACCCTTGCCCTCTGAAATGGGAGAGCCCCAGTGTGTCTGCATTCCCTAAAGCCTCTGGTCCTGCATAATGAGAAGCTAGAACCTGCTGTTATACTTTTTTCTAAAAAACAGAAAAAAAAAAAAAAAGAAAAACTGATTACATTCTAGTCGAGTCTATTCTTCTTCTCATTTTCTTTGCACTTTGATCCGGAGATCTTCCGAATACTCACTTGTGGCATTCACATTATCTGGAAAAATCCCTTTGTCCAGGATTTTTCTCCTGGGAAACTGAGAAACCTCAGAGAAAAAGAAAACAATAATTATCTGATTTGCTTCTCCTGTGTTTTGCTCCTTTGGAATATGTTTGGAGATTGTTTACCAACAAGTGGTTGTTTCATTGCATTCTGGTGTGAGTTGTTTTGATTCATTGGCCAATTAGAGACAAGCTGTGTCAGGACTCTGGATAGAGTCACGAGTTTTCATTATTATCTTTTTAGCCTTCTGTAAGCATCCTTTCTTCATTTTTTAATATAGTCTAGTTTAGTATTCTTTAATATAATATAGTGTAATATAATATAGTATAAAATAATAAATTAGCCTTATGAGAACATGGAGTCAGATTCATCATTCCTTCCTTCGTCGGGGCACCCCACAAATACAATACTCACCTTCATTGAAAAAAAAAAAAGCCTTTTAAGTTTCTATGTTTTGTTTAGTTCTGTGCTTTAAGAAGGAAAAAAAAATTGAAGATTACCATAAGCACTGTTTACAGCTGAGGAAGGAATTTCATGCCTTAAATTTCCTAAATAAAAAGGAAAGTTTTTTACTTGATTGCTTGTGCGTTTCTGCATCTCAGTTAATTACTCTAAATTTTTAACACACTTTCAAATGTCATTCAGATGAGCCCATAGGGAACCCTCTAGAAGTCTTCGCTAGTTCAGATGCCACCAGTACAAATACTTTTTTTCAAAACTACCCTTTGGAATTTTCCTGTTGCTTCTGTATTTGAGTGAGTGAGACAAAGAGGTAAATTTGTAACATGAACTGGATGGCTGGAGGACAGGTAATCTTTACAAAAGAACAAAAATAGCTCATTTTGGTGAAAATGAACACCTGCCTTGCAAGCTTAAAAAAGGGTTGGAAAGGAAAGCAAAACCTGTGGTTTAGTAACTCCTGTTTTAGGGCTGAGCACCAAATTTTGGCTTTGTCACTGCTGTGCTGCTGCTCAGCCCAAACTCACAAAAACCACATTTATCTGTCTGCTCACAACCTGCTCAAAAGGGAAGGGGAGGCTGCAGGGGTTTAAGGGCAAAACAAGACTTTTTATGTCTACAATCCATATCCATCAAAGACAAAAGGAAACAACTCCAATATCTTATTTTAATGCTTTCGTTTATCGTGGAGTTTAGTTGCCATAAAAAGTGTATGTTTAAAATGTCCTTTAGGAGTTACAGTCCCATAAAATCTTGTAACCAAGTGACACGCAATAATGAAACTCCCTCCACAAACTACAGCAAAATGAGATTTTTTTTTTTATTATAATCATCAAATAGTTTGCCTCGAGGTATTGATGGAATTCTATATAAACCTTATGTGCTGCTGGAAGACAAATAAATAGAGAAGAAAGAGAGAGGAGAGGAGAGGAGAGGAGAGGAGAGGAGAGGAGAGGAGAGGAGAGGAGAGGAGAGGAGAGGAGAGGAGAGGAGAGGAGAGGAGAGGAGAGGAGAGGAGAGGAGAGGAGAGGAGAGGAGAGGAGAGGAGAGGAGAGGAGAGGAGAGGAGAGGAGAGGAGAGGAGAGGAGAGGAGAGGAGAGGAGAGGAGAGGAGAGGAGAGGAGAGGAGAGGAGAGGAGAGGAGAGGAGAGGAGAGGAGAGGAGAGGAGAGGAGAGGAGAGGAGAGGAGAGGAGAGGAGAGGAGGAGTCTTGGAGTTACAGTGTCTTGTTAGACAGACCTGAAGAAATAAATAAAATAAAATCCCAAACAAAGTGTTAATTTAACCATTTTTAAGCAGATAGTTGCTCATGGGTGTGGTTTGTTACTTATCCCTCATAGCTGTAATACTGTGACAGAGGAAAAACAAAATAGAAGCATATTAGAGTTAAAATTGCACTTCCAGTTGAGACATATTTATCCAGGCAGATAGAGCCATTCATCTAATAAAAAGGGGTTTTGTAACCCTTCAGGATGAGGCTTGTCATTGTTTCAATGCTTCTAAAAACCTCAGTTCACCACACTTCGCAGGTTTCACCCCTACCCTTGCCTAAACTCCTACCCTAAATTAAAATTCAGATTTATAAGACAACAAAGTTTTGAATCTTCAACTCTGTTCTGAGTCTAGACTTTATTGAATTCCTCCATACAAATTCAGTTTTGTGCAGTTTACTTTTTGTTTGAGGTCTCAGCCTATCTAATTTATCTGACATTCAGACACCACAATTATCTGTGGAATACAGCATTTCTGCACATAATGGGTAATGTGACATATGCAAATGTTTTCTTTCCATAAGTAGCTGGAGCAGTAGTAGAGATACCACTCTAATTATAACTGGGAAAATGAAGTGGATGACAGCATAATATAAACAGATAACAACTCAGGCTATTCACTTAGAGCTCATTTTTTGTAGAATTTAGCTATCACAGTCAGGCAAAGGCAACACCAAACGTCCTCTTCAACATTGGAGCTGTGCAGTTTTTTCATCTCCAGCCCTACAATAGAAGAGGCTTTTTGCAGAACTTATTACAAGAAAGCAAAATAAAATCTAGGCTAATACTTACAAGTCATAGTATTCAATTGAATATCTACTGGATTTGGTTTTTTCTGTAAACCATAAATATGGAAATGTCTATGGGCTTCTTTGGAAGAGGAGAGAAGAATGGTGCTCTTTACAAAGTACTTTCTCTCATTTGAGAAGTCCTGACATCAAAATTTTTCTCAATAATCAGCAGAATTCCCTTGCTTTTCATTCTCTTAGTGTTTGTTCTGTTTTACACTGAGGCAGTACAGGATTCTTCACTAATGAGTATCTGCCTCCCTAAATTTCCAGCCTCCCTCAAATTAAGACTTTTAGGGGGACTTCAGGAAGTTCTGGTCATGGAACATCCCCATCGTTTCACAGCAGGCAAATACCAGTGCCAGCTATGTGATGGAAATGCAAAAAAAAAAAAAAAAAACACTTGTGCAGAATCCTTGAGCTGGGAACAGTTTCATTTTGCTGACTGCCTCAGGATGAAAAAAAAAATCTTTTTCTTAGATATATTTGCACTTTCCCCACGGGTTTCCATGAACTTTCTGCATAGCAAAATGCAGGTCTGACAGCCACCAACAGGTTAAAGGAACCTGTTGAGGGAAGGAATATTTTGTGGTTTTTTCCTGCTGATATTTTGGCAGTGGCATTTAGCAGGGCTTCACTAGGTGCTCCATGAACCCAGGACACAGCACAGTGACAGTTGCCTCTGGCACTCAGCACTTGTCACCAGAGTCGTGGTGATCAATGTTTCATTTGCCCTTCATGTCAGGGAGGCTGTCACTTTTTTTTTTTTTTTTTTGGTGATCAGATGTGAAACTTTCCTCAAGTTTGAAAGCATTACTACAACCACAAGGATTAAAGCAATAATGCAACCACAAGGATTAAAGGGAGACACAGGTGGTAAGAAGAGATGGGCAGGGGGATGGAACTTGCTTTGAAAATCAGCCAGGAACAATCACAAAAAACTTAAAGGTCCCTCCTGTGTTGTCAGCCTGCTCCAAGCAACACAACCTAGGAGGTGATGGGGTGGTTTTTTACTGGGTACCAGTGAGTGTGCAGCTGTGAGAGAGAATCCGGCACCATCCTTGTGTTCATGCTCACTCCTCCTGATGTGCACAGTCCAGTTTAACTTTTAAAATGACAGTATGTGGCCATGGTTGGAGGAGGCCTGGTGGCTAGAGATGGCTCCTGGCAAGTGAGTCAGGATGTGGTTGCCTCATCTTGAGCAGCAAGAGAGACACTGAGGGGCTGGAGCGTGTCCAGGGCAGGGAACGGAGCTGGGAAGGGGCTGGAGCCCCAGGAGAGGCTGAGGGAGCTGGGAAGGGGCTGAGCCTGGAGCAAAGGAGGCTCAGGGGGCCCTTGTGGCTCTGCACAGCTCCTGACAGGAGGGGACAGCCCGGGGGGTCGGGCTGTGCTCCCAGGGAACAGGGACAGGACAAAGGGTCTCAGGCTTGTTGTGTTGCTGAAATGGCTCCCGAGGTATTAAAGAGTCTTTTTTCCCAGCCCCGTGACCTAAGTAGTAGTCAAGATTCCTCAGCTCTGGTTTTCAAGGCTGTTTATTTTCTCCTTTCTAATAAATTCTTTCTCTGACCTGTGGAAGTCTGTCCAGCAGGTCGGGTTGAGGCATCCTGACCACCCTCGGGGTGGTGTTAGCTTTTTGTACTAAGAACTACATGTACTTTATTTACAATAATTTTCCAATAACTATCACCTATGTTAGACAGTCTGTCTCTACCCTAAACCAATACAAAAGTGTCACCATCACAGCAGAAGATGGAGGACAAGAAGAAAAAGGACAGGACACACCCAAATCCCTCCATCTTGCCTCCTGAACCCCCATTCTAAATCCCCAAAATTCTACTTTTTCACCCTGTGACAAATTAGCTATCATTCTATTCAAACCCTTGTGACTTGTAACTCCTCGCACAAAGTTGCTAATTGTTTCCATGGGCTAAAATGGAAGGCACAGGTGGTTTTGACTCCATGCCAAGGTCTCTGAGTCCCCTGCCAGGGTCTTGAGTCCTCCAGGGCAGCCAGAGGAATGCCCTGGGTTCCAACAAAAGGTAAACAGTCTCAAGTGTGAAAGTGGAGGTTTAGAAGGTTTAGATAGGATATTTGGAAAAGTTTCTTCACCTGAAGGGTTGTCAAGCACTGGCAGAGGCTGCCCAGGGAGGTGATGGAGTCATTATCCTGGAGGGATTTAAATCACGTGTAGAATTGGCACCCGGAGACCTGTGATTACTGGCAGTGCTGGGTAAATTGTTGAGTTAAATGATCATGGAGGTCTCTTCCAACCTAAATTATTCACTAGCATGGCTGCAAGCAGTTTTGGGCTAGTGCCTGTAGGATCTAGGTTTTTAACAGATTTCTTAGAGCTCAGCTTAGTGGTAATTGCTGGTTAGATGCTGTTTCATTAGAGCATTTCAACAAGATTTACGACAGCCATTCATATTCTCATGGAGGTCACTGCCTATTTTTGCTGTTTTAATCATCTATACTCTTAGTAAAGCTGACTGAATAGCTCAAAATGAGACTGATGCAATGAGCTGTCTCACAACAGTTGTATCTGCAATATTTGCCACATGTACCTGTTCTGCAGTGTTTTGAGATGGATTTTTAGGTAGACAACCTGTATGGTTTCTTTCATGTTTTGTAACTTTGACTGAAAATTGACTGTAAATGTTACTCCACAGTTTCCCAAGATTCCCTTCCCTGTTATTTGACAAAAATAAAAAATTAGAGTATCAAAAAGACTGATGATAATATTACAGTAAACTCTTCTCAAACTGCTACACTTCTATGTATGTCTATAGAAATATTCCTCTATGATTTAGGTAAAAGACTATATAATAACTATCAGGCATCTCTGGATCTTCTGTTATTGAGAGTGCAGAGGAAAACCTTTGCCACTCCTGTGACAAAGGACATTGATCTTCAGCAAAATTGCAGACTCTTACTAAAACAAACATTCTTTATTTTTCAGTGTGTAGACAAAGGCAGAAACAGGAAAAAAAAAAAAAAAGAAAAAAGAAAGGCTAATTGCAGTCAATATGGCATTTTCCTTTATTGCACACAAATGGCAAACACTGGGAACATGGAGGTTGTAAAGCAGGTAGTTATCTGCTTTTTCTATAGGGGTAGCAAAATATCTTATCTAGCACTACACTCTTGAGGCAGGAATACATTTACTTGCCAAAAGAACATAAGTTAAATATTTTAGGAAGTCTTTTTTTTTTTTCCACTTTGTTTCTTTAGTGCTTTTTCATTAGTCCAAAGACTTCAATGCAAAACTTCTCGCAGTGGCAGAGTCCAGGAACTCCTGACCAAACTCCCATTATATTTATTTCTGTTTGTTGAAAAGTGCATTTTCATGCACCATAGACATTACAGCAAAGGATTTGGAAAGGATTTATTATTTAGACAGGTGCAGGTACATTTTGTTCTCTGTCTAAAAAACACAGAGAGTTTCTTTGTCTGACCAACCAGTGGAATGGCTGTATGGCTCTACAAAAGGAAGCTGGATCAACAGCTGGAAAACAGGAGTTTACAAAGAAAAAGGGTATCTGAAATGGCCTTAGTTCTCCAGGAGCCATCACAGACTGGTGCCACTGCTCATCCCTGCAATTGTAACTAGGTACAGGCCAGTGTGTGACTTTCAAATTGGTTTTTGGAACTTCTGCCTGTGAGGGGAAGAGAAAGAAGAATTAAGAGCAGTGGAGAGAAATAATAAGTAAGAGCTTTGACAAACCCAGTAAGGTTAAAAATTTTCCCTGAGCTGAGGTGAAGGATGTTCCTTGTGGTAGGAGCCCAGATTCCACAGGGAACTGTGGGCTGCTTCCCTCCAGGAGAATCCTTGCCTAGGAGAGCCCTTGTTTCACATATCCCTGGAAAGCTCTGCTCCAACTGGATATTTATATACTAAAGGCAAGTGCAACCCTTCTGTCATTCTTGAAATAGAAACAGCTTTAACAGTTTGGGGCATGGTACATATTATTCAAAAAATGCTTGACAGGTTAGGTTGGGGTCAGATTCCCAAAGTCAGTTGCAATTTTAACTTCTTTAAGCTTCTTTTGGTCTTGTGCAGCCTCTGTTCCTTGATAAAAGAGAGTTAAGTTTATGGCCTCCTGTGAGCCTTGCTCTGTGCAGGGTAATAGAGCCCATATCCCATCCTGCATGCCAGATCAGCAAAAAGAGCATTATTATTTTAGGTTTTCCAGCTAAATGACAGCTTGTGTTCCATGGTCTGGTCCAAAGTCTGTTGGACCTGCTGAGGGTGCAACTCAGCTGTGGTTCCTTCTTTCTCTCTACTGTGCAGCTCTCCATGGCTCCTCTAAAACTTGGTCTGCTCAATTCTCTTGTGAGGAAAGTGTTTCAGTCCATAAGGCACCCTGGTGCAAAAGTGGTAATGCTTGTGCCAGTATCTGCATCTTACAGAAACTGAGGATGTGGCCAGTTCTACTCAAGGGCTGTCAGACCTGAAAAGCACAGCAATGATCCAATTTGTGGCCTGAGGACTGGATCCCATTCCTCTGGGCACATCATTGAGGGACTGCAGCTGTAGCCACTAGAGATCACCCTCCTCAGCTATTTCCAAGCCACTGATCTCATCCACCTTTTTTTTTGTTTTATTTTTTAATTCCACCCCCTCTGAGCTTTTGTGCTTCCCCTCCATTGGAGGACGCCCATTTACTGATGTGAAACATGAGCAGGTGTGGGAGATTTTCATTACCAAGGCAGGCTCCAGCTGAAGGGGCCATGGTGCTGGTTTGTTAGTAGTGACCCACACAAACTCACAAAGTGGATCCACAGCTACTGTGCAAAGGCAATGACATGTGGAGTTCAGCATGGCTTTGTACCCAAAATGGTATTTAAACTTTCAAACCTCAAGCAGAGGCTCCAGGCTGCATCTCATTTTGCTTCTTTCTTTCCTAATTTGTAACCAGCTCTTGATTTAGTAAATGCCAAAATTCAACTTTGAGGATGAATGAAAAAGCCTCAGGAAACTAATGACCTCCTTAATAAAAGAATATGATAACTTCACTAGATTTAATATTTCAGGTTTCTATAAGGATTGAATTGGAAAGATTTTTTTTTTATTTTTTTTGTCTTCCTTTCTGCAGGGGGAAAATGAAAGCACCTGGACTTCACAGCTGGTTACTCAATATTATGTGCAGTGGTAGAAACAGAAAGTATCGACTTTCATTGCAAGTCAGAAATAGGCAGGTTACACACAGAAAGCTTTTGAAATATCTGCTGCAGAAGGCTGAAGGAATATTTGCCTTTCCACAGATCATTTTTATTTAAATGGAGTCCAGAATTTAAAAGCAAATACAAAATCCGTCCCAAATGTATTTACACTCACTTTCTGCTCCCCATACAGCAAGTTTTAAAGCATTGCTGGGGTCAGCCATCTTCTCAAACTGTTTTTGGTGAAGCTGACATTGCTCCCTTGCAAACAGCAAGTGAGGCTGACTCTTCAGGCACAAATCCCCATCTGTTGAAGCCCTTGGGAACTCATAAGCGAAAAGTTGCTGCAAGACCAAAATTCATCACTATCTGAAGAGATTTTGTAAAGTTTCATATCTACTGTGTCATTCAGCTGGCTAAATTATCCATGTTCAGTGCTCAGACAGGACGTAAAAAGAGCTAATGTCAAAACAAATCTAAGGAATCTCTCAAATTCTTCAGCAAAAGGGTTGTCCAGCCCTGGTGCAAGCTTCCCAGGGCAGTCGTGGAGTCCCCACTCCTGGAAGAATTTAAAAACCGTGAGCATGTGTCTATCAGTGGGTTTGGCAGTGTTGTGTTAATGATTGTAGTCAAAGATCTTAAAGGTTTTTTTACAACCTAAATGGATCTGTAAGTCTGTGAAAAAGGCTTTTGTCTCATATTTACCTCACTGCACTACACCTGGGGTAGGTGTCACCTGGGTTTGACCACACAGCAGTGCAGCATCTTATTTAGGCAGCCACTCTGGTTTGCCCTGATTAAAAACAACAACAGATACAGATAACAAGAACTGTGGATTATTAATTCTGTCCTAGCTTAGTTCTGAAACAGGTGTAAATAGTTCCCCTCCGGAGGCTGCTGTCTCCATGCACTGTCAATAAATGGAATATACATCATTAGCTTTAACTAGTTGCTGTAACTTTTTAACAAGGTTGTTAAGTGAAGCAGTTGTTCCTTTTTCATGTTTTACTTAAAATACAATTCAAATGCAGGATAAGTGAAATTTTTTTGATAAAATTACTGGGAAGAATTCTGACTTTGATTTTTCACAGCGATTTGCTACCCAGGGTCACAAGATGAAAGTAAAAAATCTTAAAACCATAGACTGACTTTGTTCATCTTAATTTGAAACCACATTTTTTCCCAGACTTTTGGAAGGTTTATTTTGCTTTGATTTTGTAATGTAGAGTCAGGACAACAAAGGCTAAAATGTATGCATTTTATTCCTTTAATTTTGCCAGAAATATGAAATATGGTATTTCAATTATTAAAAAATACAAACAATAACATCAGTCAAACCAGACAAATGTTATCAATTTAAACTTCCTAGAATTCTCTGGTGATAATGTTTTACTACAAAACTCCCAAACAGACCTACTCGACACAGAAATATAAGAAATATTACAGGGCATATGTAAGGAGTGTGAAATAAATGAGATCTCATCTATCTATTAAGGCTGACTGCTATTTGTGAGATTGTTTAAAAAATTGATGATAAGGAGTTTTTGTTTATCAAAAGATAGCCAGAGGGGACGGTGGATGATCAGTCCTGACTTTAAACAGCCCATTATCCTTGATCCAAAATGCAGACCTCATTGCACAGTGCAGGCAATGTCAGGCAGGGCTCCACAAGAAATGCTGTGAACGTTTCCAGGTATTTTCCTCACTTAAAGACAGCTTGTACGACCCAGGGACTAATGAAAGGGCTTTTGAAAAAGTAGCAGGTAAAGTTACAGTACACAAAGCAAGTTCTCATCAGCAAGTTCACTGATGACACAAAGCTGGGAGGAGTGGCTGTGACAGTGTTCAGAGGGGCCTTCAGGTGAAGGAAGAGATGAGAATGTTGACTCCATGTTCAGAAGACTTGATTTATTATTTTATGATATATATTACATTAAAACTACACTAAAAAGAATAGAAGGAAAAGTTTCATCTCAGAAGGCTAGCTAAGCTAAGAATAGAATAGAAAGAATGATAACAAAAGGCAGCTGTCTCAGACTGTCCTCTGTCCGAGACAGCTCGGCCTTGATTGACCATTAATTATAAACATCCAAGAAGGGCCAATCAAAAATCCACCTGATGCATTCCACAGCAGCAGAATAACCATTGTTTACATTTTGTTCCTGAAACCTCTCAGCTTCTCAGGAAGAAAAATCCTAAGAAAGGATTTTTAATGAAAAGATGTCTGCGACAAGTGGTTGATACCTCAGAGGGCTGTGCAGCCCTTCCAAAGGGCCTGAAGATGGGCAGAGAGGAACCTGCTGGAATCCAACCGAGCAAAGGCAGGTCCTGCCCCTGGGGAGGAACAACCCCAGCATAGGCTGGGGTGCCCTGCTGGAGCAGCTCTGAGGGGAAGGCCCTGGGAGTCCTGGTGGAGAACAGGGGGTCCATGAGCCAGCAGGGCCCTGGGGGCCAAGAAGGACCGTGGAATCCTGGGGTACATTGGAAAGAGCATTCCCAGCAGGGCAGGGAGGGATCCTGCCCCTCTGCTCTGCCTTGTGAGGCACATCTGGAGTGCTGTGTCCAGGCCTGTCTCGTGAGGACAAGAGAGAGACGGAGCTCCTGCAGTGGGCCCAGAGGGCTACAGAGGTGAGGAAGGGCCTGGAGCATCTCCCTGCTGGGGAAAGGCTGAGGGAGCTGGAGAGGAGCCCCAGCTGAGAGGGAACCCCATCCCTGGGTGTCCCTGTGTGCAGGGAGGGGCAGAGCAGGGCCCAGGCTCTGCTCTGGGGCCCAGCAATGGCTCCAGAGCCACGGGCAGGGCCTGAGCCCAGGAAATTCCCCCTGGACATGAGGGAGAACTTCTGTCCTGGGCAGTGACCGAGCACTGGGACAGTTTGTGCAGAGAGGGGATGGAGAATCCCTCACTGGGGATATTCCAGAGCCCTCTGGACACAACCCTGTGCCCTGTGCTCTGGGATGGTCCTGCTGGAGCAGGGAGGTGGCACCAGATCATGCACTGTGATCCCTTCCAGTCTTAACCCATCCTGGGATTTTCTAAGAGGTATCTTATATGGCATTTGTTCCTACTAATGAGAATGGAAAAGCAGATGCAGAAACACCAATTCAGGCTAATTCAAGGCTATTTTTCAGTACAGCTGCACAGGTGAACTTAGATGCAATAAGGATCTGCAAGGTTGGCTCTTTTACAAAATTATCATTTAATATTCAAAGAAAAGAAAATGTCTCTGGGGTGAAAAAACAATCATAGAACAGTTAAGTAGAGAGAAGGGGGAGAAAACACCCCCACAAATTTATAAAAAAAAGACTTGAGGGAGAGCAAGAATTCACACTGGCACAAGAAAAAGTTGGAATAAAGCCAGGCTGCCAGATTTGGTACCCCAAAGTGATTTGGAAAGACATTACATAAAGTGCAATTTATGTTAATACTACACAAAAAAACTGGAAACACAGTGTTTACAGTTTTAATTGTACCTTGCACTGCAGTTTTAATAGTGCCCTGCCTATGTGTATGAGGGGAATTAACAATAAATATATAACCTGAATTTAACTAAGGCAAAGCTTTAAATTCTCTTGGGATTGTTATGTCCCATCCCTGAAGTCAAGGCTAACTCAGATTCTTGTAAGTAGATCCCTTGGAGTGGGTTAGGGTGAAAATGCACTGAATGAACAGGGTTTGTAAACATATACACATAGTGTTTATTTCAGAACAATTTGGTTGCCATGGAAAGCAGGTATGTAGCCATTTTGGTTATTATTATCTATAGAGATGGAATGGTATAAAAGCATAAAAACAACACAGAAAATGAAAAAGGAAAAAGAAAAATAGTGAAACTATAAGAGTAAGATGATCTTCCCACCAGTGGATGCAGTTACAAGATTTGATTGCTGCAGTTCCAGGGCCCTTTGGTTGCAGTGATGGTCACTGCCTTGATGGGTCAGGGGTGGGGGAAAGCCCACGGAACACAAAGTCCAGTGGATTGATATAAGCTCAGATTTATGTGGGAATGCCCAGGTACATCCCCTGGAGAGGCAGTTTTGCACTGATTGCTGCATCACCGTGGATCATGCACAGTCCTGGAGGCCCCAGAGATGAGTCTGGGAGCACTTTGATTGTTTGTGAGCTGTTCTGAGACACGACCTCTCTCTCTTTCTCACACCAGCAGAGTTGGGCCAGGTATGCCTCATGAGAAGTCATGGAAACCTTCAGGCTTACATGGCAATGTCCTGATTCCTCCCCTGGGTGGGAGCTCTAGACTGAGCCAGCTGTTTAAGGGAGGACATTGCCAGGATAAAAATCACTATCCCACCTCACAGGATCTACTTCTTCTTGGCCTCCTCCCTCATCAGGCTCTAAACTCAGCTTCCTCCAAAGCAGAGCTTGTTTTGTGTGGTTGTCCTCTGTTGCTGACAAACTCAGCCCTGAGCTGTTACCTTGACATAGTCAGCAAAGCCCTTGCTGCTTTTCCAAATCTCCAATTACTTGAGCCATTAACTATCAACATTTCAGTCTCTCACAGAGGAAGGGCCTGGAGCATCTCCCTGCTGGGATGATGATCCCACAGAGATCCTGGGAGCTGCTCAGACAAAAGACTTTCTGCTGGGGACAGGAAACAAAAGCTGTGTCTGTCAGGATCACCTAAGACTGTGAAACTGTTTTGCTGCTTGTCCAAGGCAGAGCCTGAAAGTTCATGACTCCCAAGTCCAGCCTTAGAAGTCTTTTGAGCCAATTAAATGTTCCTCTGCCAAACCAAAAAGTAATTGCATCTGTTCAAAAAAGGCTAAACCGTATTTTCCCAAACCCATGCACTCACACCCATTACAAGGAAATTTATGAGTAAGGACACTATCTTCAAAGCAAAACCCTTGGCAGAAGAGCTCAGTGTCACTGTTTGCACTTTACCACAGGGAGAGCAGGGCACTATCAAGTTTGGATTGCACAGTGTGTGATGATTTTCACATGATAAAATGCTTGCCCCCTAGCCTTCCTGTCTCTCTCTTTGCTTCCCAAAATCACTTTTCCATACCTGCAATCACCATCAAGCCCACCATACCTGTATTTCATATGCATATCCACTGTGATTCATGCCCTTCTTTTTACTCAAAATTTGACCAAAGTATTTATAAATGCAGTGAAAACATATTGAGACTGAGGTCATTCTTCTGTGTTGTGCATTTACTGTGCACAGACACTGCATCCTGGCCCAGAGCTGCAGTTAATGTTATACAATTCATTGTTCTGCGCTCATTCTGTCTGATTTTACATAACTGGGTAATTCACTGCATCAGTTTTAGTAAGGCATAAAATTTCCCTTCACTGATGTTGTATTAGTATGGCTCTGCTGTGCATTTTCATTACAGTTGCTCCCCAGATCTGAACTTCCTTCGGACCAATAACTCATCTTATGACAAGCAAGTGTTGAATTTATAGCAAGAATTTGCTAGGAAAAGAAAGGGGGGAAAAAAAGAGAAAGAGAAAAAAGGAGAAAAGAAAGAAATATGAATGATTCTTGATGTTGTTAGGTTTTTTTTAATTTTTTTGGACATTCAACAGAGAAGACTTTGCAATTTCTAAATTACATAAAGTTATCCCTACATGTTCTTCAAACAATGTGTCACCAACCTCACCACCTCTCTGCTTACAAACACCTTTCTCTACTCTGAGTGGGCCACTTCCCTATTTCCCAGGCCGCCTGCTTGCCCTACAAAGTCAAACTCAGGGCAATCACTTTAAATCCATGTGCACCTTTCACATCAGCTGGTATTTCAGGCTGGATGAGAGGCTCACTGGTCTGTTTTGCTGGGGTTTTCTTTTTGTTTTGCCCCAAAAAGCTTCTCTCAGTGCCACGAATTCAGACCAGCATAGTCAGGCTTGGAGAACCCCTTTGCTCAGGATGCTTGGGGAGGAAATTTGGGGTGCATATAACAACACACAGACAGACTGGCAGCACTCTGGTGCAGCAGAGGAGATGTGATACAGCCTCACAGCCTCTGTAAAATGTGGGTTTCCAGTTTCTAGTGCCACTGTGAAACTGCTGAGAGGAAGGCAGTGAGCCTCACACGCTCAGCCTCCCTCGCTGGTGGTGGTGGTGGCAGAAGGGATGTGCAGAGCCTCTCTAGACAGAGGCAGAAATTTTGGGAAAGCAGCATATTTTGTCCAGGACACCACTATATACTGTGCTTGCCTATTTAGCAATATGGCATTGAGTTAATTCCCAGCTTCCTGGGATACAACTCTTCAGCAAAGCCTTGACACTGCTATTTGAAAAGATGCAGGCAGAGCTTCCATTGTGAGATTTTGGAAACAGAGCATCCTTCTATCAAGAAACTAAGAAAGCAATCGATAGTTATAAATATATAAAGGGAGTAGTTCCTACAGACAGTGAATATTTGACAACTCCCCAGAAAACATATGGATCCTGGTTTGTCAAAATATAGATGTATTCTCACCCAGCTGAGAATATTTAAAACTTTTTCAAAATTCATTTTTAATTAAAGCAATTTAGTGGAGTCTTGGGGTGGTGGTTTTTTTTGTTTGGTTTAGTTTGGTTTTTTGTTTGTTTTTGGGGTTGTTTTTGGGTGTTGTTTTGTTATGTTTGGGGTTTTTTTGTTTTGTTTTGGGTTTTTTTTTGGTTTTTTTGGGGTTTGGTTTGGTTTGATTTTTTGTTTTGTTTTTGTTTTTGGTGGTTTTTTTGTTTGTTTGTTTGGTTGGTTGGTTTTGGTTTTGGTTTTTTGGTTTTTTTAACTGACCAAAATTCTGGTTATAATAGTCTGGTTGATTCAAAATTTCATCTCTAAATCCTGCCTCTAAAGAGAGTTGGTTTATTACTTTTTAATAGAATTTGTCATTATAAATCATCTATAGTACCATAGTGCCTGAAGCAGTACATGAAAATGACAACTGGGTTGACTTTTATAAAATTTTTAATGGGCTTTACCCCTAACCTAAGGAGTTTCCAAAGGGAGACATTTAATTCTTTAAATTAATTTATTGTTTTTTCTCTCTAACTTTTATCCTGAGTTTGTGAGAATGGGTCTGAGACTTCCCAGCTCAGTGCACATGTGGGAATGAATGTCTTTGCTAGGGGCTGGGAGAGTTCAGCCTGGAGAATAGAAAGCTCTTCAGGAGGACCTCAGAGCACCTTCCACTATGGAAAGGGGCTACAAGAGAGCTGGGGAGGAACTTTCAGCAAGGGCCTGCAGTGAGGGAACAAGGGACAACGTCTTCATAATGAAAAAGGGTGGGTTTAGATTGAACATTGGGAAGAAATTCTTTACTGTGAGGCTGTGGCACAGGTTGGATCTCACTAACACTCAGGTGATTACTTCTGTTGCCTGAATCACATTGCTCAGCAAATGCTGCCACAGAAAATGAGAGGTGGTTTCAGTTGCACCCACTCCAAAATCTAATGCAAAAATAGGGTGGTTATGGAAAAGGAAACAAGAACCTACAAGAATCTCTAGCTGCCACTGATTTCACTGCAGGATGATGTCTGTGCTACTAAAGCCCTGTGACTCTGCTTTCCCATGTAAGAAACTGGAATACATCTTTTCAGAAGACAGATTTCACCTTCTAACTGTCACCTTGGTTTTTTAAGATTTTCTAAGCCTTCTGATGATGACATTCTTGTAGTGAAATTTCTCACACACTTTCTGTAAAAAACTCATTGTTTTGCATTCCTTTATAGAGGAAGAGAGAGTTGATAGATTGTTGGTTTGACCAGTGTCATTGGAGAGGTGTCACTGTCATCCTCCAATCCGCTGTCACTTTTGGAAAACTATAAATGTTGGAGTCAGAAAATAAACTTCCCTTTTCTCCCTTCACTTTAAGAACAGTGGTGTGTGTGTTTTTTTCGTGTCCTATAATGACAATAACTGATAGTTTAGAGCTGAGATTGCTTTGTGGGCTCTGCCACCAACTCTTTGTGTGCTCCAACAAATTATTTAGGCTGCCTGCAGCAGGGATCTCTGCAGCAGTGCTTTACAGGAAGAAATGCCAGTCTCTGCTGGCCTCTCTAAACACTTATCTGCTAGATAAGCCAGCTCTGTGTCCTGCAGCTCCTCTTGTGGGCCATGATGCTATTGAAATAATGAGGTAATTGAGCAACAAGGTGGCCAAGATGGCCACTTCCAGGCAAAGTAAAACAAAATGTTTTTTCACATAGTGCACAGGAAAATTAAATGCATTCCAAATTCCCAGTTGCCCTGCCAGCTGTGCTGTGTGTCCCTGCACAAGTTTGCTGACCAGGGCAGGCATAGAGGCAGCAGAGCAGGCCAGGAGTCCTGACCCAACTTCTTCTCCAGCTAATGGCAGAGCAGACCAGCAAGAGCCAAGCCACAGAGAGCTGCAGCCAAGACAGCCCTAATCTCCTTCTAACCATGACAAATTCAAGGCGTGCTGTCATGGAGCTGTGTGCTAATGGCAGGCAGTTTTGTCAGGGGAGGCTCAGGATGGATGTTAGTGAAATATTCTTCACCCAGAGGGTGGCTGGCATCGGAACAGGCTGCCCAGGGAAGTGGTAACAGCACTAAGCTCAAGAAATGTTTGAACAGCAGTGTCAGCCACATGGGGTGATTCTTGGGACTGTTGTGTGCAGGGCCTGAAGCTGGGCTGATTAACCTTGTTGGTCTCTTCCAACACAGGATATTCTATTATCCTAAGGTATTTTTATGGTCTCTGTCCTGTGCAGGAAGATGTTCCCTCTGACAGCATTAGCAGGAAAAATCTGTTTGTTTCACAATATCAGCAGGGAAATGACACCAGTGTTTTCAGACTTACAGGAATGTTGTGCATTCAATTCCAGCTCCTGACTTCAGGATTTACAGTCACCTTCCCAGAAAAGTCATACAGGAAATATCAGTAGTTGAAAGGAGCTCAGAGTACTAAAGATCTGCCCCCAGAGCATAGACATAGGAAAGCTTCGTCAGAGAACAAGATAAATTTTAGCTATCCATCTTAAGAAGGAAATTCATCTCATCACAGGATATGGAATACTAATTGGGCTAAGTCATCTCAAACTAATAGCTGCCTACCATATTCCTCATTCCTCAGAGTAATTTTTAATAGCCCATCCTCAGCATCTGATATTTCAACAAATAAAAACAAACAGCTCATAATAATCAAATTATGAGAATTGTAGTCTGAAGAAGTCTGATGGCTAAGGCAGTGTCCTTATTTCCCCTGACTCGTGGGAAATGGAGGAATGGATGCTGAAGGCTGGATCCATCCAGGACTGTGTGTGGGACAGGGTTTACCACTGGGGTCAGAGCAAGGATCTGAGTGTAGCCAAGGGAGACCTGGGCACTGCATTCAGAGCCTCTTCTGCTTGATTTTTAAGGTGGGGACAGGGTTACACAGACTGAGATTTGCTGATATTACTCTGAGAGAGGAATCAAGATTTCTAACCCTTCAGCTGTGAAAAAAAAAAAAAAATTGAGAAAAGTCTGCTTTATTTTGCAGAATTGTGCATATGTGAACATTGTCTCCTAGTCCAGAATAAGGCGTTGTGGAACATCCTTCAGGAAAACTGGCATTTAAGACTCCTGCCAACCGAGAGCCCTTGTATTTGATGCAGACAGAACAGTGATTGCTGCACCCTCCTAACTCACAAGCCCTTCCTCCTCTTGTAGTGTTTGTTCTTACACGTCAACACCTCTAGGCCATATAGATGTGACATATGGATGCACAGACATGCCACAGACAAACTGCTATCCTTGGATCCTCTTCCTGTTTCCACAGTAACCCTACAGAAAACAGCCAGCAGTCAATAGAGAAAATCAAAGGCAGGGATAAGTCATAATTTTCAGTTAGCAAGGAACAGATCTTGCATGCTGAGCCCCTGATACACAGCATAATGTGATTTAGGGTGTTTATTATGCTAACCCAGGGCAGGAGCGTGCAGGCATACGATGTGGCAATTACAGCGCACATTTGCTGTATTTGGTTGAGCAGGAGTGCAGAGGAGAGAGCAGGTACAGGGAACTTTATGCTCACAGGCTGTTTAATGGCTTAATCCTGCTGCCAAGCTGAGCTTCACTTTGCTTTGTACCTGACTCATCCCAGAAGCACACTGGGACATTTATAAACAGATGCCCCATCACTACAGGCACACTTGGTATGCTAAGCTTTGTTTGGGGAAAATAACAAGAAAAGACCAATCAAATACTTTAGCTAAGAAGTGTCAAACTCATAATATGAATTGTGCTCATTAATGTGACAAGTGTCACATGCATTGAGTCCTTTTTTTTTTTTTTTTTGTGGCTGTCAGTATATTGATGTGTATTTCGCAAACAGTTTTTCTACCCAAACTGTTTCTCTCTAGGGAGCAGTTTAGGCAACAGTCAGATGAATTACCTTGTGAAAATTGAAAACTGTTTTTTCTATTAGTCACTGAAGGGGTAGCACTCCAAGTAAGGAGGCACAGCAGCTTTATTCCACTCTCCTCCAGGCCATCAAATCCCTACAGATTCACATGGTACTGAGTGCAGGGCCTGTGGGTGTCCCAGGCTTGATTTAAAGCATATAATTCTCAAATTAAGCACTAAAATTGTAACTATAGTAGCATGGTGAATCATGTTTACAGGACCTGCACTCTGAATATTTATTTAGCATTGCTCAGTCTGGTTTTGAAACAAGATCAGGTTTTATGCTGTTGGTATTAAGCTAAAGATTGCACTGTTGGCTTGCACACATCAGCAAAAAATAAAGGGAACCATAACACTAACATAAGCTCCATTCTGTAAGAAAACTGGTGCATTGTTAGAACATTAAAAAGTCCCTTTTGGGGGAGCAAAGCCTATCCAGCTTGCTCAGAGTGACATGTCAAATTGGAAAACATAAGACTAAATATATATCCCCGCTGTTTGTTATTTTAATATCTTATTTGTCTCTCTAATACTTTTTCTCCCTGACACCAAACAAAATGATGTTGTTTTGAGACGGATGTTGATCACGACATCCGTGCTCTCCCTGGAAGGAATGCATGTGCCTGAAACCCAGCAGGGCACGATGTCACTCAGCTGGACTCATTAGCGTGGCAGCAGTTTGGCATTTACATCTCTGCACCGCTCCCAGGGTGAGGCAGCTCCAGTTCAGAGCACAGCATGTGTCTGTCTGCAGCTGACAATGTAGACATGCCCTTAAAAGCCAGGCCATCCTTCAAGGAGCAAGTGGGACTGGCAGCTGTGGAGAGGCAGTGGCGGCTTTTGTCGGGCAGAGGACAAGGGCTGAGTGAGTAATTCTGGATGAAATCTCTTGATCCGTTGCAGACAGTGCTTATGGCCTTGGAAAAGGTATTTATCAGCACCTGATGCACAGAAGCACAGAGGTGTCTGGGGTTCAGCTTTGCATAGAATTTAATTGCCTGAGTACACAAGGACTGAGGTCATTTAATTTCTCCCTGTTGTGACAAATCAAAGTAGGAAAAACGTCAGCAGGAGACTCAAAATAGAACTCCTTCATCTTTTCATGCTCAAATCTTCTGAGAAAACTTGCCCTGCAGATGTACTCAGAACACACCTCCAGCATGCAACAGGCATCGAGCTGAGCAACCACGGCAATTTCCATCAGTAATGAGGCCGATGGGAGCACCACATCCTGCTCCCAGCCAGCTCTGTGCTCTGCAGCTCAGA
This sequence comes from Melospiza melodia melodia, assembly GCF_035770615.1. NCBI lineage: Eukaryota > Metazoa > Chordata > Aves > Passeriformes > Passerellidae > Melospiza > Melospiza melodia. Next base: position 4,285,514 of record NC_086226.1, read on the forward strand.
GCAGAAATCACCTTCCACACCTCTCTTTGTGAAAGAGCTCCAAACCCCCGACTCCTGTTACCTAGGGAATGCCTGGCCTTTGGTAAGCTGAGGAAGAATGGATGCCCCATCCTTGGGAGTGCTCAGGGCCAGGCTGGGTAGGGCTTGGAGCAACCTGGGATAGTGGGAGATGTCCCTGTCCATGGCAGGGGGATGGATCCTTAGGATCCCTTACAAACTAAGCCATTCTGTGATTCTGATTCTAAGAAAAAAAGTGATGTGTGTGCCTCTGTTCTTCCTGCACAGCTATGAAACAAAGGAGCCAAGATTTCAGGTGTCAGTGAGCAAAGAAATAGATATGTGTAGGGATGCATTGTTTAAAAACCCACAAAACCAAGAAACATGAGCTCTCAGTCAGGGATGGAATTGGAGCTGGGATACAGTGTGGAATATGGAGTTAGGAAAGCCTCTCTTGACCTTATTCAGCTGTCCAGGCTTTGTCACCCAAACCCAGCAGTGGGAGAAGATCACAAATATATTTCTGTGATGGTTGAGGTGTTATTTTGTCTTCAGCATTTGCTCTGACTGCCTGGAAACCCAGCTGTTGGTACCTAACCCTTCCCACCACCTCCATAGGAACAGGGAACTCTGCCATGGAGCTGGGCACACAAGGTCTAGGGGTCCTTGTGGGCTTTGTCCAGGGTTTTCTCTTGGTTTCCACATGAGATTTGGGAATCTTTTTTCTTTTTTTTAACCTCCAGGATTTGTAGTAATAGTATGTTAACAACTACAAGTTCTTTGCAGTGACAGCAAGGCAGACAAGGGTGTGAAAACTGAGGAATCCTTCAGCATAGGCCAAAAGGCTTTTGTGTGAGTCAATGCCAAATTCCTTAGAAAAATAAGTTTCAGGTGAATTTTGTCAGCATAGGAAAAGCAAGAACTTGTAATTTTGGCAGCATTTTGTAGGTTTCCCCTTTCCTGGAAATCCTTCCAGGAAATCATGTAAAGGGATAACTATACAACTAATGGGCACTCTCCAACAGCATATACAGAGGTGGGTGATGTTGCAAAATGAACAATAATGCTTCTGCTTTTTCCAACAAGGCTTAATGATGATGCAATTCAAGCACCAGCCACTTTTCAATAAAAGGGCTGAATGGCCTATTATTCCTTTCAATCAATCCAAGGTTGCTCTTCATGAAGGAATAAACATTCCCTCTTTGACCTTAATAAAAGCAAAGAGGCCATTGTGGGGGAAAAAATATCAGGGTTTTTATCAGAAAAAGAATGTCAAAAGGAGTGTCCAAAGTGTGCAATTAACAAACATTAAAGCAATGATATTGACCCTCTTTTTTCACATCTATATTTTCCCTCCCATTTCCAAGATTTGAAGAAATAATAATGGTTCACAATCAATGGGCTCCTAATTAGAGCAGCTCACACTACACCCACAAAAATTATCTTTTGAAAAATCAATAGGGAAGGAAATATGAAAAAAAATATTTATAAGGTGTGAATTCCTTTACTTCTGTTTATATTCCCACTCCTTGCATCTTCTCCCGCCCTAGAGGCAGGAAAGATATCTCTATCTTGGACGATAATCAAATAATTAAGATGTATGAGGTGTGCATGCCTGTGACATGTGAAATAAAGCATAATGAAGGAAACAATAGAAGCATGTAAAAAGGGCCTTCTCACCCTTAGCAATAGCATTTGCTGCCATGAACAATATTCTTAATCAGAAGAAATGCTCCTTCATAACAATCATGCTGCATACAGTGATATTCACAACAGACCCAGGATGGCATGGCTGAGGAGGTATAAAAATACAGAAGTAATTCTGCTATGAAATACCTAGGAAATTACATCCTGCTGGATGTTTCTATTGGGACTGGGTCATCACTGTTGATCCAGTTTTCACTGGAAAATAACATAATAAAAGTGGAATGAACACAGAATTTCAGCCTGGTTCCATAGATATAGATACTATCCTAGGACTCCTGGGTGATAGTGTGTAAATTTTGAGAATTTTTGAGTCCATTTCAATAAATATCAGAAACCAGTCCAGAAACTGAATATTTCCATGGCTGTAATGAAGGACAAAAGCTTTTTATACTGCCTTTGCCTTACCCCTCCTGGTGACCTTTACCCATCCACCACCTCAACAAAAGAGTCTGTTTTTTAATTTGAGGTTGAGAGCAGGAAAAGATTGTCTGCAATGAACACCTAGAATGAGATATAAAGGTTTTGCACTGAATGAGATTGGGAAATTCAGGGACTGCATTTTTGTCTGCAAACTATCACGCTTGATGTGAGGGCTGTGGGGATAACCAAAGAAATCTTCACAAAATGCTACATAAATAATGATGGTTACGATGCCATCTGAAGCCAGCTCAGAGTAGTCCTCTTTAACATCGCCTGGCAACAACTACTACAGGCAGGAATGTCATTGGAAAAGAATTAAATATGAGATTTCCATCTGGCTAAAATATAGGATGATGGTGGGCAATTAGACCTTATCTACAACCCAGACAAGCAGGGCAGGAACAGAAACATCCATCCAGAAAAACCGAACGCCCTCCTACTCTTTACCACTCATGCTCTGCTTTAGCATCAGGATGTCTCAGGCTTTAAATGAAATGTCAGATTTAATTTGGCTCTGGATGCACAAGATATATGATTGCCCTTGGAGAAAGTTGATAACTCAGCGCACTCTGTGTCAAATGTGAATCTACCCAATAGCTCACTCCATAAAAAGCACAACCCTGCTTTCCCTCAACTGTGCAAAATAGCCAGGCCTGCCTGCAATTTGCACAAATAGGTCCATTTTGAAAGAAAACCTTCCTATCAGAAAGGAGAAATGACTTATTGGGAGTTGAGTCCCAGTTAAATTTCCAAATGGCAGCGCTGCACGTTGCATTAGCATTCTGTGGCGGGGAGGCCGTTACCGCGCCCGCCGCCGATGGCTCAGCAGCGAGCGAGGGATTATGCTAAATGGCACATTTGGATTTCTGTGAGGCTCTCATTTGGAAGCATGGTGCACTTTCAGAGACTTTTTAACTGCTTGGAATCCGGGCAGGGTAGAAAACACGGAGGGGATATCTGCGATTATCAATGGCTTCATCATTCCCTACTGCATCTACTGCATCTAGATCTGTGCTGAGAATGGAAAGAATATCTGAAATTATTTGCAAGCCTTCTGGTTAAGATCATCTTTTAAAAACGGTTACTTTCCATTATACAAGTAAATTAATGGGCCTGGTTTAAAAATAAAAAAACCCAAACAACTATTTTCAAGAAAATAATCAGAATATAATGTCTGTACTTGCTGTGTTCATTTGGCGCCGGAAAGATTTTTTGTCACTGAATATTTTCTGTACTTATACCTGTCCTTTTGCAGTCATCACTCAGAAAATATTACTTCAGTCTGATTATTTTGCATTTTTTGGTGCTTTTGACCTCTTTTGCAGCCTTTATTCAGAATTGGAATGCATTATGCCTACTATGTTCCACTACTAGCATGCAAAATGCACCAGGAAAAAAGCTCAAAACTTTGTACCTTGCCATTTAGACTTTGCCATTTTTTGAAAGCCATGGTGGTTAAAAGTAGAGTAAGTGACAGATACTGTGCAGAAAGACATAAATAGATAGGCAATATCCTTGTCACTCAGAGAACATGAGAAATGCCTCATATGCCCAAATAAAAGCTTGCAATCTAGGCTCTGCAGAGATAAGGTTACATATGTGACATTTTGTCATTTTGTTCCAAGAGCAGTGGATATCAAGTTTTACTCCTATATCTAAAAAAGTCTCTACTTTCTTAGTTAATTTAGTGGAACTCGTGCTTGAGACTGACAAGATATTCAATTAAAACTGCAATCTATCCTCATTTTATTCTCTTTCTTGAACAGAGTGTTAGGCCCTTCTCTGGCATTCGTCCTTTGCTTCATCCTCTCTACTCCAGACTGATATTTTTTCCTTTTTTTTTCCCCCACATCCTCTCAGTGGTCTTTTGTGTCCTGAGCTCTCCATTTTTCCATTCTTTCTGTCCCTCCTTTCCTGTCAAGCCCCCCATGAGCAGTTTTACTTATCATTGTTGAAGAAGACAACAACATTCTTCTTCTTAAATTTCCATTTTCTGGTCTACCTGCATTGTGTAATTCATGCCCTTCTAGAGCTCTTGTATTCTTCAAAGTAAGAGCTCCCAGGGGTTGAAAAACTTCCAACAATAGCTTTTAATCCCTGTTTGACTCAGAATTTAAGGATGAAATGTACTGTTAAGCTAGGTTCTTAGGTCTTAAAATATCTAAGGAAAATTAAATTCATTTAAGGGTAGACGAAAGGACTGAAAACAAAAATAAAAGTTCATAAATATCATTAATTATGTCAGATTTCATAAAAAGATAAGAAGTTAAAATCATACTGAATCTAGGTCTGCTTTTTTTGTATGAATGTTTCCATATACATAAAATCCATGGCAAGTCTGTGAGCAGCTCTCAGGAACATTTGATCTTGAGGCTGTAATTTCCACTGGCCTGCATTTTTAATGATATGGTCCTTTTATACCAGCTCATTTATTTCTGCAGAACCAGTGCTCTGTACTCCTTGTTCCTCTGCAGTCCTTCCTGCATACTTATTCCTATGAAATAATTTCATTACTTTGAAATAATAGCATCAGTGCAGAGACAAACAATAATAGGTTGTCACTGCAGCATAGCAAGCTCAATCTATGCCCTCCTCAAAATCTTTAACAAAATATAACAGAAGAAAAACAGATGGCTTTGTGGCGTGACCAGAAGGTGAACAAAGCCATGCCTTTTCCAAAGAGCTATAAGATTATTGTTTCTTTTCTCGCTAGGCCAATATTGATTATATGTTCCAATTTCATTCGGATATTGAATTTGTTTTATTGGGCAAACAGCTGCAGCTTCTGCTCCCCATCCCTTAGCAAATATTATTTCAAACTTCCTTTGAACTCCCATTGTGCAAGTGTGACTGCCGCACTCTCAAAAGGTTTTCCGTTTTTGACCCTGGTCTGGGATCACCCAGGTGGTCCAAACACAGGTCAACACATTGATTTTACTGAAATAAGCCCTCCCCTGTGTCTTCCTTGCCATGTCAAAGAGTGACACAGTGGTTCTCCTCCCATCTTCTCCACAGCACTGGTGGCCCACCATGCAAGACAGCTAGATTGCTGTCACCAGATGAGAAAACGTGCTGCCTTAATATTCTTCTCCTAACAGCTAGAAATTAAAGTTTATGTTTTATTTCAACCTGAAAGACAGCAACCACTAAAATTAGACAGCTGTCACCCCACTGGAGAATACTGCAGTTGATAATTCTTCTTCCAATCACAGCTTTAATCAGTTTTTGGTTTTTTGGGGTTTTTTGTTTTGTTTTTTTAAATTGTATTTATTTCAGAAATAAATTATATATTTATATAGACATTTTGATCACCACTTCACTTGCTCTCCCTTAGTTAACAATCTCTAATCTATTCCCTGATTTTTTTCCTCAATTTTGCTTGATGAAGCCATAGAAAACAGACATGGAACACAATGGGCATGGAGTCAGAAAAGGTGCAGTTGTAGGTAAATTAATGAAACTGAAGAGATATAAATCCATCCATTTCCATTTCCATAAAGAAGAGGATGGGAGGAAAGATTGCTGCTGTTTGGGGAGTGATTGTTTGAGCATTTTGGGGTTTGGAGATCAATCACAGCCACAAAGCAGCTGAGAAGTGACACTATGGAGAAGCAGCACCACACTGCTCTCAGGATTTCAGTCTGTTTTCTTAAAATTATAACAAGTCTGAAGCATTAGGATGATCTCCTCAAAATCAATTTTTTAATGTTTTGAAATGTTTAGATTTCAGCCTTTGTTTAAAAATTATCATACAGGGGAAGAATCATGCTTTTGAACAGTTTCCTAAAAAACATGTACAAAGCATTTTACTCCAAAGTGTTCAAAGAGGATGTCAAAATATTGTCAAAGCTTCATCCCTTCACCCAACTTTTCCTTCCTTGAAGTTTCTCTGAAAGACTGTTGTCCTAATGTAAATAAATATTTTGATTACAGTGGGACTGAATTTTTTTGTTCATGATTTTCCAGGAACAATATTTCTTGAAGTTTTACTATTCCAGTCAAATGAATAATCTTTTGAGGATGATTGATAAAAGATATTCCAGCTCCTGTGCAAAGCTAATTCTGTGAAACACCAAGAGAGTATAAAACCACCAAATAAGGTAAACGCATATATTTTATGACCTATTAAATTTAATTTCATTGACGTGTCTTGTTTTTTTTCTTGGGCAGGACTGATCTCAGGAAGTTCTCCCCGAACATGAAGAAGAATTTCTGCCCTGGGCAGTGACCAAGCCCTCAACAGATTGTGCAGAGAGGGGATGGAATCTCCCTCACTGGGGATATTCCAGACCCCTCTGGACACAATCCCTGAGCCCTGTGCTCTGGGATGGCCCTGCTGGAGCAGGGATGTGGCACCAGGTGAGTCCACTCTGTTCCCTTCTGTGGGAATCCATTCTGTGGGTCTGTAAATAATTCTTGGATCCTCATAGCTACATATAGGAACCCTACAAATTCTTTCTTAATCTCACTTGCGAGATTTCTTCAAACACATCTCAATTTTACCTTTTTCAGTTTTTATGTATGCAACATTTGATTAAGTAGACTTTGTGTAAAGGATATTCTCTATCAAAACAAACTAACTAACTAACTAACTAACTAACTAACTAACTAACTAACTAACTAACTAACTAACTAACTAACTAACTAACTACTCTAACTGATTTCTGCTGGTAACATTTTCCTTTCTATAAGATTCAAACTTTAAGTCACCATAGAAAAGAATTCTCAGAAGGTCTATGTCAGAAGCTGAAAGTCTTGTTAGGCTGTCTAACACAGGCTGAGAAATCATTTATTTGAAAGGCTTTTGGTCACTAGAATACTGACAGAAAGGTAGCACGCTTGCAAAATGAAACAAATTACTATGGAAATAATCAGCCAGTTATAAGCATTTATAAATTACTTCCAGATGTATAATGAAAGTGCAAATCTTTGCCTCTCAATATGAAAGGGGACAGACTTAAAGCGATGTGTTTCCCATCACTCCTCCAGAATCTTTGTGTCTGCAGAAAAGCACAGAGAGGTGAACAAAGCTTTCATATTCAGAGTCACCCATGGAATATGAGACTCATAAAATTTGACAGATATAAAAATGGAGGAAATAACCATTATATTCTGATACATTACTGAAGACACGCAAACAGGGAAAAGACCAAGCAGGTTAAGTATTGGCATAAATTAAACAGAAAGCACATTTGCTCTAGCACTGGCCTTTCAAATTGAGAGTGATGGCATGATTAAATAATTGAACCATCTCACCTTGCACAGTCAGACAGAATTCCAATAAGAACAGTTATTCCAAAATGGATACAAAGGCCAATCAAGCTCTTCTCCAGCTAATACAGCAATCTGCAGCTTGACTTTTTTGCTGCTTTGTGGATGTAAGCAGGATGAGGATCAATGGCTTGTTTTTCTTCAATTTTAGCAAATGTGTCAATTACTCCATTAGGGCTGATCCCTTCTGCAGTAATTTTCTTTGTGAAGAAAAGGCTTTGTGATTGCTCATGTCACGCAGTGCTGCAATAAGGCACTCCTAAATATTCCTAAGAATTAATTCCCATGTTCACCCAACACATAATTTAAAACCCAAGCATCATGTCTGTCATCTTGAAGGCTTTCTTTTTTTCTCAAGACCTTGCAATGAGCTCTGGGCACTGCATATGCTATGTAAGCAGCAGCAGTCATGCCAGCCAAAGCTGGCCTGTCACTGAGATGGGCACATCCCCATTGCAGCCTGAGGCTCAGGATGATCATGAGAGAGCTCATGCACAGTCCTCTGGGCACAGCACAGGTCCCTTTGAAAGAGCACAACTGAATTCTCACCTCATGTAACCTGTTCTTAAAGACATCCAGTGAAAGAAATTGTTTCAGGGATAGTCTGCCCAAGTTTTTACATCTCTTGAGTTCTGAAATGTTAGTTTTTAGTTTTGTTTTGGGGTTTTTTTGCTAAAATTTAACCTGACACATTCTATAGGTTTTTTTTTTTTTTGGTACTAAAAAGTGCACTTAGGAGGTTTTTTGTCTATGTACCTGTGATTACAGGTATTTACCTGTGATGGTGACCATAAAAAAGAGGAAAGGAAGGTGCTTTGTACCTGTGATTTCAAGCACACAAGTCCTTCCATTCCTACTTTTTTACTATCACCACTGCTTCTTGCTTTTCTCTGGCTTCATCAAGCTCAGTTCCTGTAGTTTTATGAATTTAAGGGGCAACCTTTCTCTGCAATTTTCTGTTTCACCTGTTGATTTTTGTCAGGCTGGGATGAAGTTAATTTTCCCCACAGCAGCACTCCCAGTGCTGTGCTGTGCACAGAAAGGTATTGGTGGCACACCAGTGCTGGCACAGCCCCTGTGGCATCTCTCCAACATCCCAACATCCCCCTGAACGACTCTCCTGGACACGAGCAAGATATTGGGGGGGGACACAGCCAGGAATGCTGACCCAAACTGTCCCAAGGGATATTCCATACTGTATGGTATCGGTTCATCTGTTCAGGAAAAAAAAAAAAAAAAAAAAAAACCACAAAAAACAAAAACAAAAAAACCACAAGACCACCTTTAAATGTCCCTCACAACCCAAACTTTTCAGGGCTTCTCTGATTCTCTCTCTGGATGTCATCTTGCTGACGGAAGTAAAGACAAATCTTCTGCTTTCCCACACTTCAGTGTGATGTTTTTGCTTTTGCTTTATTAACATTCCTAAAACCATGAAGTTTTTTTTCATCCTATTTTCCTCCTCTCTGTCCAGCTGAGGAGGGGAGTGTTGGAGCAGTTTGATAAGAACCTGGCAACTAGTCAGGGCAAACCCTTTATAGATTTTTTCATAGAAAATACAGGTATATTTAGTAATTCTTTCCAGTCTCATGGGAAAACTAATGAATCATTATCCTTTTCTAGCTATCTACCTGCTTTTATCCCCTTTAAGCTGATAAAAACCACTACCTATGAACACTGACGTTCTCTGCATCAAGGAGATCTTTGGATCCTATTGCTGCTGCTTTTTCTTCTGCACTAAATCTTTCTATACTGCTGTTTTAATGACCACTGCATGAAGAAATATTAGTAACTTTTCTCCCTCTTCAACCTCTTTTTTTGCAGCTCTGCAGCTTGTTATTCATTCAGGGTTGTTGTTTGGTTTTCAGGTTGTTTGTTTTTTCTTTCTTTCTCTTTGGAGTTGTATAGTAGTTTTTCTTTTAATCAATCTGTACAAAGTTTTTTCTCATCCTTTTCTCTCTCCTGGTGGTCCAACAAAACTCTGAATTTTATCTTTCCATGTTCCTGTTAACCCAAACTCTTACCATCATTTTAGTATTCTTCATATTTCCATACCATCTGCATCAAGCTCAGAACCAGAAAGAATGGAAGTATTTGTAAATTAATTGTTGATGAGGAGTCACCAGAAGAGGCTGCAGACAGCTTTGGGTCCATCTCTTCTGGGTAACAAGGGGCACAACAAGAGGAAATGGCCTCAGGTTGTGGCAGGGGAGGGTCAGGTTGGACATTAGCAAAATTTCTTCACTGAAGGGGTGGTCAGGCACTGGAACAGGCTGTCCAGGGAAGTGGTGCAATGTGTGCATCTGTGGCACTTGGGGACCCAGGTTAGTGGTGAATATGGCAGCGCTGGGCTGTAGCATTGTGTGTTTTATATAGGTTTTGTTGTAAAGTTGGTTATTTTTTAAAAGTTAAGAATTTGGTTTGACCCTCAGTTCCCCGCCATGTTCTCCCTCATAATGGTTCGTTCTTTCCACCAGTTACCCGTCCATCATTGTAACCAACCTCCTTTCCTTTCTAGAAATTTCTATGTCAATCTTCCCTTACCTAACATATGATTTGTCCCCTGAGCCTTTTCCCTCCCCTAGGCCATTCCTATTGGTTCGATTGTGTCCCTCGCTCCTCCCCTGGGCTTTGTTCATTGGTCCCTCGTGTCTCATTCTGTTACACCTTTCACCTTTACCAGTGGCTCCCTAACAGCTTTTCCCTGACATCGTTACTGGCCCTGCCTGGGCCAATAAAGCGCCTTGGCATCCACACGTGTGTCCACGCCTTCATTCCTTCGTCTCAGTGCTTTGCAGTCCTGCTCTCACCTGTGTCACCATGCCGCAGACGGAGCCATTACTCAGGAGTTCTCATAGAGAACCTGGCAGTGGTGGGATTCGTGGTCTCCACCGGTCACTCTGGGAGCAGCTAGCCGGCCCGTCAGCTCCAGTGGCCGCAGGACAAGACTGCACTGGGCTAATAATTAGACTTGATGATCCTCGAAGGCCTTTCTGACCTTGAAGATTCTACAATTCTTTGAAGATACCCAAAACTTCGACTTTTTTCAAACCACTAACAAATATTGCCAAGACAGTTGATTACCCTGAAAAAGCAAAACACCATGGAATTTTTTTCTTTTCTTCCTCTTTTCCCATGGTTCCAAACTGAAATTATATCTTCACTCAGTGTTCTAACAGTTTGGCCTGTGCAGCAGCTGCCCCCTGAGAAGAGATGAGGACCTCAGGCTCACACCTTTCCAATTAGATTGGAGACTGCATGACTGGAAGTAATTCCTGCAAGAATATGGGGATGGGGCCAGGGTTAGGGTTAACCTTACTGTTCTCTCTTCTCCCTAAGCATTCAGGAGTTTGGGATGCACTGCACATTCCTCCTCTCTTTGTGATGCCTGTGACAGCTCCCTGAGGACACAGCTGTCACCGTGCCAGCCCTGCAGCACTGCAAAGCAGGAGTGTCTGCTCATCAGGGAGTGCCTTGGCAACAAATCAGCCTGAACAAAGATGGAGCTTATTGGAGCAGTGGACTAAAATGGCAAATATTCACCTGCCTTTAAAGAAAAGGCATTTAAACTGCACAGAGGTGTTCATACTTGACACTGAAATTGCCCAGGCAACCACCAATGCATCATGGCCTTCTCTTCACAAAAGCCAATTATTTCCAAGGTTTGACATGGAGCAGTGAATAAGCTTTTGACATTTTGATCAGAATTATCGTTAAACAGAGAATTCTTTACACTTTTGTGTCATCTCCTGTAAGCACAAACCACTCATTTGTGTCTAGCAGTGACGGTGAACAGCCTACAAAAAGAAAATGTGCATACTAAGGTCTGCTCTTCACCTCACAGTTCACTTACAGATCTGTTCAGGGTTAAAAAGGAATAAGAAGCAGCCTGAGATCAGGAATTATGTCCTTTCCCTCCATCAGCTAGTCAGCTGGTGTGGGAATAAATCCTCAGCTGTGGGCATTTAGAGAAGTAGCAGGTTTTGACAACCTATATCTTAGTTTCTGAAGCCCATTTATGTGGCACCAGAGAGCAGTTCAACTTAGCTGGCAAATTAAAGGTTTTCCCTCTTCTTGCACCAGGTGGTCATCTGAAACTTAACTACTGGCCCCATGTGACAGTAGACCTTGAGGACAGCTGGCGAATTAGGCCTTAGGGCTGCTTTTGAAACTGTGTGGGTGTAATCTTATTCTATAAAATTATTAAGACAACAAAAGCAGCTCCCTATGGAGGAGAATTACTGTCAGAATAACTATAGAAATGATTCTTAGAGGCTGAGCTCCAAGTGAGTAATTAAGTACAGCTTGTTTTATGAAACAGTAAAAAGCATGTTTTGTATTTCAAAATCTTTTGGATTCAACACTCAAAAGACAATGAGTTCACAGTCTACCTATTGTTTGTTAAAACTGAGTCTAATCTGCTTGAGATTTTTTTCAAGATTAGGACCCCTATATGAAGATGTTCACAGATAAATGGTGATCTGCTTTGTATATTCAGTGCAGATTGAGCCATTCACCTAACTAGTGATGGTGTCAGGTTTTGTTATCTCTGTGCACGTCTCAGGGGACACAAAACCTTTGTGGAGGGTGGCATCTGCTGCATGGGGCCATTTCTGAAAGTCACTTGGACAACACCTGAGGATGCCTCAGATAGTTCTGGGTATCTGTGTGTGAACAGCTGAGCTCCAAACCACCCTGCTCATGGCAGGACGAGCATCTGGACACCCCCATGTGCACTGGCTGTTTTAATCTAGGGCTGACTCTCATGCTGTTTGGCTCAAGCCTGTGAGAATGTAAGAGGGAAGGGTTAGATTAGACATCTGGAATAGATGAGAAGGTGGGGAAGCACTGCAACAGGCTGCCCAGAGAAACTGTGTCTGCCCCATCTCCAGGCCAGGTTGGATAGAGCTTTGAGCAGCTTGGTCTAGTCAAAGTGTCATTTTCCCTGGCAGGGGAATTGGAATTAAATGGACTTAAAGGTCCCTTCCAAACCAAATCATTCTACAATTCTTGATTCTATGAGTTAAGAGAATAGTTGATATCACAGGTAAAAGTGTCTTTAGTTTCCAAGAGAAGAGGATGTCTTCTGAGATATAAAATCCCCAGTGATTTAGGTTTCTATGGCTGTGTTCTTGCAAGAGTGCACAGCTGAAGTACAGGGAGATTGGATCAAATATCTCAGTTGGCTGGTTCAAGTTTCTTGCACCTATATTTTGTGCAGAGGCAGAGCAAGAGCAGGAGTTGACTGTCACCTTTTTTCTTCTGCCTTTCTACTTGCCCTCTCTGACTGCAGGGCATGAATAAAGTTTAGGTAGCTCAGACTATCTGGTGAAATCAGGACCAAGCCAGGAAAACAGAGGAGTTTGGTGTCACCTCTGTTTTTCAGTTCCTCATCCACAAAGAAGAGATTCTGAGGGTTTTTACTTTCAACAATAATCCCTCTGAGTCTGTGTCAGTTATGCATTATGTTTCTGTGTAACATTAAGTGAGAAGAGCCCCAAGCACTTTTGTAAACCTTCCTCCCCATTCCATAGATGAGTCAAGCACATAAATTCTCCTGTCTCCATAGTGAGCTGGTCTTTGTGCTTTGAGCAGTATCATCAAATCCCATATTTTCCCCCCTGGTTTAGGTCTTAGCTGATTCTTCCACGGTGACTGCTGCCTCTTCTCAGGCCAAAGGGCAAACAGCCAGATGCAGCAGATGTGTCCAAACAACTGGAACTCCCTTATTTCCATATCACTTTCCCTTTAAACACATCTTTTTCCTCACTGCCTCTTCTAATTCACTTTTGCCAGCTGACCACCTGGAGCTGACTGTAACATTTCATTTCAAAGGGCAGATGTCTTTGTGTGCCAGTTTATTCAAAGGTCTGTGTCTCTACCACATGCAACAGAATGAAGTACAAGCATATCTCAAAATGCTTTGTATTTTCATGTGTGTCTAGAGAAAGAGCAGCTGTCCTCTGCATTGCTGTAATGCAACAAATAAGTATCAGAATACAGACATGGTAAGAGAAGTAAAAAGTTATTTAAATTTTGGTCTTGTTATACAAAAAGAGTTCTAAACCATATTTCTTGAAATTAGGAAGGAGTAGTATGATGGCATAGTATTGTCTGGATGTCAGATAGCTGGAAATGCCTCAGTTACTGGATTCTATTGAGTGCATTATCAGGTCCTAAAATGTATGTCCCAGTCAGTGTTGGGGCACCAGACACTTAAAGAGGACACAGCTGGTTAATCGTGCCTTCCAGCTGTATCTAAAATCACAGAAGGTGTTATCTATTAGCTACTATTAGCACATCAATGAACTGGAAGTTCTTCTTTGAACAGTTCTGCAGACATCAGAAAGAGCTATCAGCACTTTAATAGGCTAATGGAAGCTGACTGTCTTTCCTCCCTAAACAAAAGGAGCCAGAACAGCATTTCTGCTCTTAGTAGCTTATGTACACAACATAAATGAAATAACTGGACACATCAATTTGCCTGCACGCTTCTCGATATATAGTAATGGTATCCAGTATTGGGGGGAAAAAATAAATGCCAAAGCTGTGCTCCCATTCTCTTTTTCATCCAGATTAATGTTAAAAGTATTGAAGTGTTAACACAGAATTGTTTGGGTTGGAAGGGACATTAAAGCTCTTTGAGTTCCCACTCCCTGCCATGGACATGGACACCTTCCACTATCCCAGGCTGCTCCAAGCCCTGTCCTGGAACATCTCTAGGGATGGGGCAGCTGCAGCTTCTGTAGGAAACCAATGTCAAGGTCTCACCATCCACACAGAAAGGATTTATTTCTTATATCTAACCTAAATTGCCCTCTTTTAAACACATTACTTATTTTTCTATTGCTACAGGCCCTGCTAAAAAGTTTCTCTCCATCCTTCTTATTAGGCCCATTTAGGCATTGGAAGGGGCTCTAAGATCTCTCTGGACTCCTCCCCAGGCTGAACACTCACAGCTCTCTCCACCTGAACCCAGAGGCTATCTGTCCTCCCCAGAACATTAGGAGAATCCCAGCTTTTTGGTTCAACATGCTAGCCGACATCTGTGTGGTTAGGGTGAGGGGTAAAAAGGGCCTTAGCAGATACTTGATTCTGTTCCTCACATCTAGACATCACTTTGATTTGTCAATTTTGTGTTGGCTCATTGTTTTTAGGGGTTTTTGCCTAGGTTTGGTGAGGGGTCCCTCCCATTGCATGCTGGTTCTGAGGTCATTTGCATGCTAACTCGAGGTCTCCTCCTCTTCACCGTCCAAGTGCCATCCTCCAGGAAGCAGCAGGGTGTCGCTGATAAAAGGGGAAATTCTTAACCATAAAGGACAGGTAGTTAACAAAAATGAGAGGTGATTACAACAACAGTTAGAACTCCACCCTGGCAGCAACTGGCCGAACCTGTGAACTCTGCAACCTTTTAAAAAAATGCTTTTCTACTCATAACATCTGGGTCCTGTGGAGCTTCTCAACAACCAACGCTCCCAAGTCCCTCTCCCCAGGTTTGCTCTCAAGCCATTCTCTGCCCAGCCTTTACTTGTGATTGGGATGGCCCTGACCCACTGCAGGACATGGCCAAGAGTTCTCAGGTATGATGGACAGTGGCTTAGCCATTAATTTCACCACTTTCCCCAGGATCTGCAGTTGTGTCTCATCAGACCCTACAGGCCTTCAGTTTCATCAGATGGTCTCAGTCTGATCTTTGACAGTGGGAAGTTCTTCCTTCTCTCAGTTCTTGCCTTTGCCTTCTGCAGCTTGTGCAGTGTGGCCTGGAAATGAGACCTCCTGCTTCCTCTGGAGAGGAATCACACTTTCCCTTATCTCCCTCTAATCACCATCACACTTACAGAATCTTTTCAAGTCGCCCTTGATGCCCCATACAAGATATAATTCCTCTAGGACTTTATCCTTCCTAGCCTGGACCCCGTCTCCTCAGACAGTCTCTCTATATTCCTCCCAGGCTACCTGTCCCTGCTTTCACCCTCTGCAGGCTTCCTTTTTTGTGTCTGAGTTTGCCCATGAGCTCCTTGTTCATCCACACAGGGCTCCTGGCATTTTTGCCTGATATCCTCTTTGATATTCCCCACTAAAACCTCAGGGGAATAAAAATCAAAACCCAAGGAACAGAATAAGGAGTGCAAGATCATAACAAAAAGAACAACATGACGGGCCACAGGAGTGGAAAAAGCCTAAGGCATAAAAAACAAGCTTAGTCCTTTGTATTTGTGGTACAATGGGACTTTACTACGACACCAAGTACATGGGAAATTGGTTCTATTGTAAAACTCTGAGCCTTCAGAAAACAACCCTTACAGGCACCTTTAATCTGCTGAGGCACACCAATCCTTCTTAAATCACCCATGCAGTGGTTTGAGTAAAATCTGCAGCTGCAGCTTGTGTCCTGTGAGGTCCTATGTAAGGGTCAGGCTCTTGCTTTTGCATTTTGACTCTCTGATTTTTTTGCACTCGATTCTCAAAATAAAATAGAATTTTCAATTCACGTCATTATCCACAAACTTGGGGATTTAAAAATAACACAGAACTGATATCCAAGATAAAACTGTGAATGCTGGCAAAAAGTTATTTACCTATATCACAGTTCAGAGCTTCAGTCTGGTATAGAAGGGGTTTTACTCATGCAGGTGTCCTTACTGATGTCAATATAGTGGGTCATCTTGTATAAGGGTTACCAGGCCACAAGTGAAAAGTCTTTCATTTGGAGAGTAAGAACAGAAATATTTATTCTACTTTTTTTTTTTCTTTAGCTGCAATTGAAATGGAAGAAGTTAATGGAGAAATGAACAGAAGTCCAACAAATTCTTGGGCTTCCACGTAGCATTGTCCAATGTTGATGTAAAATAGAAACAAATTCCAAGATATTTTAAAGCATACATAGATCCACTACAATGCAAAGTAACTTTGCACCAAATGGGGATGTAAACTGTGCTGAGAAATATCCATGTTGCTTCATGCTGAAGCTGCTGCCTTGCAGACACACCTGCATAGAATGAGAGTCTGTTTCTGGACATTTAACCACCAAACTCGTGCTCACCTCATTTACCTTTTCATTTTATACTGCAGTAAGGAGAACAAACCTCAGCTGGGACTTTCTGGCATCAAAACAAAAATGTGAAACTATCCTAAACTATCCTGGTGTTTTTATGTTTTGGGGTTTTGATTGTTTGGTTGTATTTTTGGGTGGGTTTTTTTTTGTTTTTTTTTTTTTTTTTTTTTTTTTTGTTTTTTTTTGCAATTAAGTTAACTGGGTTTATTTTGCTGTGATAGGAGTAGGAGAAATGAAACCAAGACAACTAAAGGCAATGTAAAAAGGTTAAATTATGGCTGGGTGGACTCAAAAGGAAACCTTCAACTGGCTCCAGAAAGGGCAGGATTTCACCCTGGAGCACTGTGAGAGAATGAGAGAAAAGAGATGGAAAACATATCATGATTTGTGAGACAGGGAAAACCCTCACAGGTAATTTCTGCTCTCCTTCATGTACTGAGATCTCACTTAGGATCCTTGCTTTATTTGAAAGCTGCATTTAGCTGCAGTTGCAGGAGATGACAAGGTTGCTAAAGCTCACAGCCAGAGTGTAGCATGTGGAAGATGTGCCTGAAAACACACAGAGATGCAATGAGGTGTGATTTGGACTTTCCAAGGGACTGAAGGGACACCAAGTCAAGAATGCCTTTTGTACAAAACTCCTAAAGACCTTTTTGCTCCTCAATCTGCTGAAAGCCCTCAACATCCTGTCCCACACTCTCCTAGAGTTTCATCTTCATTTGGATGTCTTCAACTCCTGCTCTTATTCCAAGGAACTTTTTCAGTGAAATTCCTTCACTCTTTAATTTAACTCCAGCTTTGTCTTGTCCTGCTAGGGGTGGAAGAACACCCTCTCCTGCCTTCTGGCAACCACCTGCTTCCCCCCAGGGACTGTAGCCACAAACCTCTGCCAAAAGCCACTTCCCCTGAATTTAACAAGGCTGCAAAAAGATTGCATAGCAATAGCAATAGCATCCCATTAAACTTTTGAGACTTCAGCCACTGACACTTGAGAAATCATTAGCTCCTGTTCTACACAGGAAGTCAGAGGGTGCTGGATGGTTAATCAGCTCTCTGTTTAAACATGCTGAAGATATTTAAACCTTAGTTTAAGGTAGTTAATGGAGAGCCTGATAGTCAGATAGTGAGCTGATGCAGCTTAATATCACTATGGTCTCTCCAAAATGTGTTTTACATTGTCAGTGGAATAACTATATTATATTGACTTAATGAGTATAGAAAATCATTACTGCCATTACTACCAGTTTACATACTGACTCTTAACAGCAAAATTGAACCTTAGAAATTGTCCAATCTATTGCAATCTTCTGATACTGCCTGCAGAAAAATAACAGCTATCAAATACATCTTATTATCTTGAAAAAAATCTGTTTTACTCATGAGACTTTTTAAGATCAGTCTTTACATTCTTCATCTTAATTTTTTTAATCAGCATCTGGATTATCCAATATTGTAATTACACGAATGGATATTTTTGCCATTTTTTTCACTACTCTAAAATAAATACTGTAAAACACACACCATGGAAGTGATAAGGTCTATCATGAAAATTTTTGGAAACAGAAGGAGAAGTTGAGCTTTGTAAGGTTCATTTCTTAATCATCAAGCCACAGAATGTCTGGGGTTGGAAAGGCCCTTGGAGATCATCTTGCCCCAGCCCCCCTGACCTTGGTGCCTTTCAGTGCTCAGAGCAGCCTGGCCTTGAACACTTGGCAAAGCCTGGCCTTGAGCACTAAACACCAGGAGGTTTTAGGACTTGCCTGCCTTTCTTCCATGTCAGCTAATTCAATCACAGTGTTTCACTATTCATTATTTACTTCCCTCAGACCTTCACAGACACATTCTTACAGTAGAGTACTTAGCTCTAAACTGCTTCAGTATGAACGACACTTTGTTCTTATGGGTCATTTTCCCTTTTTCTTTTGTCCCTGAAATGGCAGCAAATGTATTCACTTCTGCTCTGCAAATACACACACTCCTGAAAGCACATTGTTGAAATCAGCAGTACTAGCAGCTAAATTTTTTTCTTTTCATATTTACAGCCCTGAGAGCTTCAGCCTACAAAACAAATGAGAGACCCACCTTGGCAATCACTTATTTTATTTTTGTGTCAGAAAGTTTGACTGTTGTGAGGAACATCCGTGAGATACATCACAGCAAAATGACTATTTTCTAGTGATTTCCAGATGCATTGAACTTAAGGTAAAAGAAACTAATAATCATGAGACAAAGGAAATAACACACAGAATAAAAACTCTCCTGGAGAGCTGAAATTCATACTGATGTCAGCAGAGGTGGATGATGATTATGATTGCAATATTTTCATAAGTAATTACCCTCTCCAGATAATTGAAAAACCCTGCCTAAATGGTTAACAAGCTGCAATGACGGTCTGCATTTCTCTAGCACATTACAGCTCAGAAGCGCACAATTTACTTCATAATATCTTGAAAAAATATGTGTTTGGATTAATGAAAATATTATTAGCTACATGAAAGTAAACAACTTCTGGTTTTAATTTTGAAGAGTGAAATATCATCCCTCATTTCACAAAGATTCTTTCCTTCCTGCTATTTTGTGCTTAGTTCTGTTTGAATCCTCTGCTAGAAGTCTTCAGTGAGAGAGACTTTACTTGGGCTTCCTACAGCTTTTTTAGATGCCTTTTTTTTTAAGTGAAAAGTTTGGAATTGGAATTAGGAAATTCATGAAGGAAAGTGGTGGAAACACACAGAGTGTTTGCTTAGCAATTCCTCTGAATTAAGGAGGATTTTATTACTGATTGCAATGAAAACATCCTGTCATTAGAGAGCTATTTTGAAGTTATTTAATAAAAGAGAAATATTTCTCAATTTATTTTATGCAGTAAATCAGGAAAGGTAGACCCTGGAGCCGAGTATCAATAAAAAACCAAGCAATTAACAAAATAAATACTGTAAATCTTTTCAGTTCTGAAATTTCTCCTTTAGAAAAAAAAAATGAAGCAAGACTGGTTACGGGCAAATAATGCAAGGGGTGTTTATGACATTGAAAGCATGCTGCCTGAGGTTACCTTCCTGTCAAGCTGGCAGCTTGCAACTTCCCAACCTGTTGGCACAGCCCTCAAGGAGGCTGTTCTGGGGGTTTCCAAAGGAGCTGCCAAACACTGTGGCAGCTTGACACCGTGCCCAGAGCCTCTGGCCTCACTGCTGGGCACTTTTCCAGGGGCAGGGCTGTCCCCGGTGCTGTTGGATGCAGCTGCCACCCCTGATGGAGCGGGGGATGCCTGGGGCAGATCTGGGGCCCTCAGCCTCCACCTCTTGGCAGTGCTGCTCTCAAATGCCCTAAGAATTGCGATCTGCTTCGCCCTGATTTGAGGATTAATTAGTGCTACTACAGCTTGCTCTTGTAACTCCTAGGGGCTAATTAATTTTTGCAGGTTTTTGTTTTAGAACTGACTGGAGCCAACGGGGTGACTTGGAGGGGAGAGGAGACTGTGGCTCCTTTATGGTCTGGTTTGTCTCTTTTGGCTTTGGATGTTATCAGATCTTTCCATCTACCTGAGCTCCTGAGTTTTGCAGTGGGTAAAAAAAAAAAGCAAAATAAATAAATCAAAAAATAATTTAGAATTATGCAATGTTTTGATTATTGTATCTGGAGGGTTTGCTTTCTTTTTTTACATGTTTCTTTTAACTGAAAAGAATTTCATTTTACAGCATATGCCTTGTGAAATAATTGGAGTTTCCTCGCAAATGCTTGGTAATATTCACATTTATGCATTCAGTACTTAGCTCCATCCTGAGACACACTGATTATTGCTTTAACTCGTGTTTTATTTTTCTGCTCTCTTCATTTCAGAACTGGTTGTAGTTGGAGAGTCAGTGGCAGAGTGGACATTATCTTAAGCTTTAACTTTTTGCTGCAAATAAATACGGTTTCAGATAAAGTTATCCCTGCTGTCCTGTCCCACATGTGTGTGCAGCTTAGGCCTTAGCACCTGGGGAACTGTGTGACAGGAGACTCACAGATTCCATGTGGCTCAAAGCAACTCATATTCAGCTATCTGAATTGTCCCTAAGCCACACTGAAATCAACATAAATATGATTTTTTTGCCTGGCTCTTCTCCACCATAAAGCACAAATTGGTGAAGGAGTACTTGTGAGGTGTCTGATTTCATAGCAAGGGTAAAAGACTTACATTCTCTAATCAAGGTTTTCCTGTGATTAGTGCTTTGTAAAAGGACCCAGCCATCAAATTCAGGACTGTGTTACCTGAGGCACTTTAGCTAGAGGAAAACTGGAAGAAGAGATAAACTGTGTTCTCTTTTTTTTGGACATCTCCACATGGAAAGGAGATTTCCTGACAGATGACAAGACTTCAGAACCTGACTTCACCCTGAAGACTCTGGAAATCAGCATCATCTGGAGGACTCTCCACATTTTACTTCTTATTTCCAAATCTGATGTTTCACTTTCATTCCACCCAGGCATCCATTCTGTGCCATTCCTCTTGGGTAGCTGACCTAAGACAAGCTGATCTGAAATGCACTGAGATACAGATATATTAACTTTCATCCCATCTCTGTATCTTTATACAGTTAGCCCCAGTTTCCTCTTAAAAGCACTATCAGCAGAGATGTCTCTCATCTTCTCCCTTGTGTCCTATTCCAATTCTCTAAAGGAAAAGTGACCCAATAGAGGAATAACCCTGGAGATGTTTCAGTCCAGTGTTGTGCTGTTAAGTTCCTCTGTCTGTATTCATTTTGGAGCAGATATGAGTCCAGATCTTTGCATCTACAAGCACAAGCACCAAGCTGAGGTCACTCTTGTATTAATTATTTCACCAGGCTGTGGCTGCAAAGTGGGGATGAAACTCTTTTTGCATCAGCAAAATTACATGAAGTGACGTGGAGAAATGTGCATTATGGCAGGCTGTGAGGAGCTTAAACTGAGGAATAAAGAGCTGCAGAGCGCAGCTGAGCCCAATCTTCCAGAAAGATTGTCAACCACAGAGATGCTAAATCACTGAGGGATGCTTAGTCTTGCTCCTGACACTCTCGACTGAATTTAATAAATGCCTCCCATATTTCTCAAAGAACAAAACAAGATCTGAATAGCAGAGTCCATTGTCACTCCATATGGTAAAGCAAGAGAGGATGGAAATAATCCAAAACACAGAGCAGATGATTTCCTTTGTTCTTCTTCCACCAGCTGCAACAAGGAAAGCATGAGGAAGAAAAAATCTGTGCAGAAGAGAAAAAATCATTGACAGAAGACAAAGAGAAGTTGTTAGTCAAGCCTGTACTATGACCTGACTTTCTAATATTGAAGGCCTGGTTTTATTACAGCTTCCAGTGCGTAGGTCATAGAATCATTAACATTGAAAAAATCCACTAAAATCATCAAGTGCAACCATTCCCTCAGCACTGCCGAGCCCATCACTAAATCTCATCCCCAATGTCCCATCTACATGGCGTTTAAATTCTTCCAGGGATGGTCTCCACCATCACCCTGAACAATCTGTTCCAACAGTTAACCACTCCCTCAGTGACAAAATGTTCCCAATATCCAAACTAAACTTTCTCTGGTGTAAATTGGGGCCGTTCCCTCTGCTCCTGTCCCTGTTCCCTGGGAGCACAGCCCAACCCCCCCGGCTGTCCCCTCCTGTCAGGAGCTGTGCAGAGCCACAAGGGCCCCCTGAGCCTCCTTTGCTCCAGGCTCAGCCCCTTCCCAGCTCCCTCAGCCTCTCCTGGGGCTCCAGCCCCTTCCCAGCTCCGTTCCCTGCCCTGGACACGCTCCAGCCCCTCGGTGTCTCCCTTGTGCTGAGGGGCCCAAAACTGAATTTCCCAACAAAATAACACTAACTCTGCTGCCTAGTCAAAGCAAGTCATGACAATGGAACAATTTCTCTTTCTCATGTGGTAATGAGTCCTTTAAATGTTGACGGAAGTGTCCTATCTACCATCATGCAGGTTCAGAAATTCTTAACGTTTCTTGCATAAAGCCATTTCCCCCACATCCATCCCCCTTAATTTAATTTCTTAGGGGCAATAGGTTTGCACAGCCAGTTTTCCAAAGGAAATCTTATAAAGCCATATATTATCAAAAACATTTCCATTCCTAGACAAGGTCAAAAATAAGTCTAGAAAAGTCTTCTCTCTCAGTCTAGAGAAGCAGAGTCAGTCCCATGGGGGACTGTTATGACTGCTTGCTTTTCCCTTGTCTTTTAATCAATGAGTAGAAGTCGATGTTTTTTATTGCATTGATATATGCAAAAAAATACCCAAAAAAAAAAAGAAAAAAAAATAAAAAAAAAGAAAAAAAAGAATAAAGAACTGTACAAGCAGCTAGCAGCCAACAAAGAGGCTGCATTGAAAGTTAGAGAGCAGCACTTTCTGGCTGCCCGCCGGAGCACTGCAATTCAGTCCAGAGATGGCAGAGTCAGACAGGCTCAGAGATGTTACCAAGCAGGTTGTATCTCTTCAGGAAGAAGTCTGTGCAGCAGTTAGGGAAGATGACTAGCACTTAGTGTATTATCCCTATATTTGTGGGTAATGCTTAGTTTTGTACCACGCGGTTCTCAGTGCAAATGCCAGAGATTAATGTGGCCTTGTGTTAACTCCCTACATTGTGACTAATAAGTCTTGTGCCAGCTAATTTTTCCTTGTTTACTCATATCAGTTATTAACATGAATCACTGATATCTTAGAGAACAGACATAAAGTGTTGGAGTAAAGAGTGGTAAGAGAAGTGCATCCTAATCACATAATGGAAGTACTCTCAAGGAAAAAAAAGATTCATCAGAGGATCCAGGGCTATAAAAGGAAATTTTGAGGAATAGGATGTTCCCAAACGAGCAACAAAGATCCTCAAAAGACCCTTACTCATATCAAAATAAGTCCATGGAAATAATTAGCATGTAGGTATGAATCTAGGAAATGTAATGAAAAAGCAATAGAAGTGCAATGAGCAGGTTCTAGTTTCATGGGTATAACCTGGTTTGTTAGAGTGCTGTCCATGCCTTGAGAAGAATTCCCCATGCATCCAGCACTGTCGGATTTCTAACACAGCAAATTGGTTGGAGAGTTTATTTCCCAGTTTTCAGTGCCAGACACACTGAAGCTGTCACCTTTCCCAGATTCACTAGTCACAGAGCAGAAATATTACATTAGGTTTTTCAATGTAACTGGCAATGGATATTGACTCAGTATCACCCCTGTTCTAGTGTTTCTGTGTTATTTGGTTGGGATTTGGTTGGCTATTTTTGTTTTGTTTTTTTGGGTTTTTTTTAATGCAAAAATTAGGAGTAAAAATTAATAAAATTAAGTGAATGGAAAAGCTTCAAATACTTAATTTGTATCTGTGTGACTTGATTTGGGGGGTGGGGGGGGGGGGGGCTGGCACTACAAGGGTGGCTTCTTTTAGAAGCTGGCCAAACCTTCCACTATTTCTGAGGCCAAGAAAATCCAATTGTAGTAAAGCCTCTGAGACAATGTATTTGAGCAGAGAAAAAAGTCATTGCACAGATTTAATTGCAGACAGAGAAGAGTGGAGTGAGGCCATGTGAGAGGAGCATCCATGCAGGCAGGTAGGGCAGTGCAGCAGGAGGGGCAGGAGCTGCTCCAGGCTCGGGAGCTCAGATTGCCCTGCAGCCCCTGGAGCAGCCCAGGCTGAGGCAGCCGTGTCCCTGCAGCCCAGGGAGGGCACGGGGGAGCAGAGATCCAACTCAGCCCTGGGGGAGCCCAGCCTGGAGCAGGGGATGCCCAAAGGAGGCTCTGACCCCTGGGAAGCTGTGCTGGAGCAGGATCCTGGCAGGAGCTGTGATTCCATGAGAGAGGAGCCCAGGCTGGAGCAGGGGATGCCCAAAGGAGGCTCTGACCCCCTAGGAAGCTGTGCTGGAGCAGGATCCTGGCAGGAGCTGTGACCCTGTGAGGGAACCACTGTAGAGGCTTAAAAACCATTGTTTCCTGTTTCAAACACTATTAAGACCACAGAAGGATTTTTCCACAAGAAAAGCATGGGTAGGAGCAGTGGAATGGTGATGCCTGCAGGCCTGGTGAGGCCTGGCTGCCACATCCTGAGTAATATACCCAGAGAAGGGTCCCCATGGTGGCAAACTGTGTGGAGAGGCAATGTGTTGTACACATAAAATTGGCCAGGCAGTGTTGTTGTCTTACCCTGAGCTATAGGACAGATGTCATCTGCAATCACCAGCAAACACTGAAGCACAGCCTCTCACCCCCAATGTGCCTGCAGTATGGATTCCTGGAACCTGGACTGAAAGTTAAGCCAATAAGTATTCATTCCTTTGTTTGCTAAAATGTATAAATAGTGAAAAGCTTTGAACAAGCTTTGGAGCTCCACCACTAAGAAGCCTAGGGTGAAGAAGGACCAATAGTACACTGCTGGATCCATGGGTGGTGATATCTCTTATTTCTATTTAATCTGTCTCTCTCTCACTCTCCTACCCCACTTCCCTTCCCTTCCCTTCCCTTCCCTTCCCTTCCCTTCCCTTCCCTTCCCTTCCCTTCCCTTCCCTTCCCTTCCCTTCCCTTCCCTTCCCTTCCCTTCCCTTCCCTTCCCTTCCCTTCCCTTCCCTTCCCTTCCCTTCCCTTCCCTTCCCTTCCCTTCCCTTCCCTTCCTTCCTTCCTTCCTTCCTTCCGCCACTTCCTTCCTTCCTTCCTTCCTTCCTTCCTTCCGCCACTTCCTTCCTTCCTTCCTTCCTTCCGCCACTTCCTTCCTTCCTTCCTTCCGCCACTTCCTTCCTTCCTTCCTTCCGCCACTTCCTTCCTTCCGCCACTTCCTTCCTTCCTTCCTTCCTTCCGCCACTTCCTTCCTTCCTTCCTTCCTTCCTTCCTTCCTTCCTTCCTTCCTTCCTTCCTTCCTTCCTTCCTTCCTTCCTTCCTTCCTTCCTTCCTTCCTTCCTTCCTTCCTTCCTTCCTTCCTTCCTTCCTTCCTTCCTTCCTTCCTTCCTTCCTTCCTTCCTTCCTTCCTTCCTTCCTTCCTTCCTTCCTTCCTTCCTTCCTTCCTTCCTTCCTTCCTTCCTTCCTTCCTTCCTTCCTTCCGCCACTTCCTTCCTTCCTTCCGCCACTTCCTTCCTTCCTTCCTTCCGCCACTTCCTTCCTTCCTTCCTTCCGCCACTTCCTTCCTTCCTTCCTTCCGCCACTTCCTTCCTTCCTTCCTTCCTTCCTTCCGCCACTTCCTTCCTTCCTTCCTTCCTTCCTTCCTTCCTTCCTTCCTTCCTTCCTTCCTTCCTTCCTTCCTTCCTTCCTTCCTTCCTTCCTTCCTTCCTTCCTTCCTTCCTTCCTTCCTTCCTTCCTTCCTTCCTTCCTTCCTTCCTTCCTTCCTTCCTTCCTTCCTTCCTTCCTTCCTTCCTTCCTTCCTTCCTTCCTTCCTTCCTTCCTTCCTTCCTTCCTTCCTTCCTTCCGCCACTTCCTTCCGCCACTTCCTTCCGCCACTTCCTTCCGCCACTTCCTTCCGCCACTTCCTTCCTTCCGCCACTTCCTTCCGCCACTTCCTTCCTTCCGCCACTTCCTTCCTTCCGCCACTTCCTTCCTTCCTTCCTTCCGCCACTTCCTTCCGCCACTTCCTTCCGCCACTTCCTTCCGCCACTTCCTTCCGCCACTTCCTTCCGCCACTTCCTTCCGCCACTTCCTTCCGCCACTTCCTTCCTTCCGCCACTTCCTTCCGCCACTTCCTTCCGCCACTTCCTTCCGCCACTTCCTTCCTTCCTTCCTCCTTCCGCCACTTCCTTCCGCCACTTCCTTCCGCCACTTCCTTCTGCCACTTCCTTCCTTCCTTTTTCTCTCTTTCTCTCTCTCTTTCTCTCTGTCTCTCTTTCTCTTTCTCTCTTTCTCTCTTTCTCTCTTCCTTTCTCTTTCTTTCTCTCTCTCTAACTCATATTTACTGTTAAATAAATTCTACACTATTGTCTTTGGGATAAGGTGTTGTTTGCACCTCAGTGCAGGCAGAGCCATCTCTCTAAAAATAAGGTCATAACATCCCTGCTGATGGAAGCTGTGCATGAAGGATCAGGCCCCATGGAAAAGTGACCCAAGCTGGAGCAGCTTGTGGGATAACTGCTGCCCATGAAGTTCATGGAGACCTGCCTGCTGTGGCAGGGACCCCACAGTGGAGCAGGGAAAGGATTCCTCTCTCTGAGCAGATGAGCCAACCATAACCCTCATTCCCACCACCCTGCACTGCTGAGGGGGAACACGTGGAGCCCAGGAAGGAGGGAAAGGTGGGAGAAGATGTTCTTATGGCTTTTTTTCCTTTGCATTTTCCTCTTCTGATTTTCATTGGTAAAGAACAGCCAATATTGCCAAGCTGAATCTGTTTTGATTGTGACAATAATTGGTTTGTCATCTCTCCTGGTCCTTATCTCAATTCATGAACCTTTTGTTACACTTTCACTCCCCTGTCCACATGCAAAGGGGAGTGAGAGGGTGGCTTTGATGACCCAGCCATCAATGAACAATATGAACACACTATGAACAATAAAATCTGTGCTTTTGGACCACACTGCCATGCTGTTGAAGCAATGGGCAGAGCCATGATTACAGCTTTTTACTTTATTTTAATGTATGAAGAAATAAGTAATTTTCTACCATCATTCTTAACTAATTAACGTTTTCTAAAGCAATTACCAAACATTTTGTAAGCCTTTGTACATGCTGTGGCACAAGTCATATGTGCCTCTCAAGTCATGCCTTAAATCCTACGGAAACACATCCAACACCGCACAGCATCATGGAGTCTCATCATGAGGGTATACAGTCTGAATTTCAGGATTGGATCTTAATTTCAGGATTGGATCTTAATGAATCTCCCAGGATTTCTTACAAAGCTCCCCCAGCATCCTGCAAGGCAGGCACTTTGCCACCCAGACCCACCCAGGCCCGTGGTGCAGCTGTGCAGCTGCAATTGGCTGAAGCTTTCACTCACAGAAACTTTGTCTGCAGAGGGGCAGGCAAAAAGTAAATAATCCATGACTAACATTCCCAGTTCTGAGGGAAATGCAGCCCCTTTAATGATCCAGCAGCTGGAACAAATGACTGCTCACTCATAACATACACATTGCAGTTGTCATAGAAACGCACTTAGCAACAAAGAATCCTTGACCTTTTCCCCATCTGTTTTGAGTCTTCAAAAAGGCACGTTAATTTCTATATATTGATTTTTTTTCCTGTTTTTTTCCCCTTTTTTCCCTCCACACCCAAATGCCACGTTTTGTGTGGCTCCCAGACATCAGCAGAAGTCTTCCATAACTTCAGGGGCACTGCTGCAGAGGTCCTGCCTCTCCTTACCCCTGGTTCAGTGTGGGGCACCAGCTAATTCCTGACAAAAAGCTTAGACTGGATATGAGAAAACAGTTCTTCACTGAAAAGGGTGGTCAAGCCCTGGCAAACGCTGCCCATGGCTGTGGTGGAGTCCCCATCCCTGGAGGCATTTAAAATCCATGTGGAAGTGGCACCTGGGGATGTGGGTTAGTGCTGGGCTTGTCAGTGCTGGGGGAATGGTTGGACTTGATGGTCTGAGAGGTCTTTTAATGCTATAATTCTATATATTGATATATTCTCTATATAGAATTATAGCATTCTAAATATATATAATTATATAATATATATAATTAATTATATATAACTCTTAAGTTTTTCTTTTCTATAGCAAATTAGGCTGTACAACTGACTGCTCCACCTCTACCTGGAAACTTGAAAAACACTGTGTGTCAGTTTGGGAAGGGCAAGGGATGCTCAGAGCTCTGTGTTTTTTAACCAGTACAGTAAGAGTCTGTAATTAAATCAGAGCATCCCCTTCAAATGGATGGACACAATCCAAAAAACAAGAAAATTATCAAAGGCCAGCATGTATGCAGCAACACGTGATGTGATGAGAACAGCCTTGCTACAAAGGGCATCGCTGAATTCCAGGAAGGAACAGAGATGGATGAAATTAATCCAGACTCTGAGTAATGGTGAAATCACTGCATGTTCTGAAGGCACAAAGATTTTAGATAAAGCTTGTCTGATGTAATCACATTAGCCATCAAATTAGATCCCCAGAGTTTGGGTGTTTTTCAGTATGTATCATCACCCCATGTTTGCCATTTGAGATAAATAAACTTAATCACAAACTATATTTTTTTAAAAATGAAAATAATAAAAAAGAAAAGAAATAATTTTCCTATTTAAGTAATTTTGTAAAGGTCCAGTTTACTTTTTTAATTTTACACCTTCTCTCAAATTGATGATGTTTACAGTAGGATGCTTTCTCCTCTTCCTCTCCCCAAGAATATGTAATGAGAAAAAGAAAATAATACTTCACACACATGCATAAATACACATACCCACACAAATACACACACAGGAAAATTATTAAAAATCATTTTCCCATTAAAGCATATTTTTGAAACAATTTCAAATTACAATTATTTTCCATCTTAAATGTTTTCTGAATTACACAACATAGAAAGGATTGTGTCACATCAATGGCAAGGCACTCACAGCTTTATCAAATCTATCAGAGCATTTTGAATGTTAAGATTCAAAACATTTCCTGCAACATCACACTTTCTTAGTGTCAGAATTTTTGTTTGGAAAGGAACAGTATGAGTTGTTATGACTTTGGAAGTTGGTTAGGGATCACATCCTGGGTAATTTCTTGTCTGCAGACCTCAACTTAAGTAATTATGGTGAAGGAAACATTTAACTTAATTGGAGAAAAACAACATGGCTACACCTTCCATTTGTCTGTTCCGACTGTACTAAAAGGCAAATAAAGGAGATACAGAGCTGTGAAGGCTTGTGGAGAAAGAAAAAAAAAGGCATTTTTAGAAGTGAGAAGTCCTGAGCTCTAAGATCTAAGTGGTTTGTCTGAAGTTTAGCTAAAAAACAGATGGCACATGTCTGGGTCTAATGTATTTTTTTATGCATTAGTAAATTGCATTAACAAATGCAATGAAAAACAAGTAGAGCAGTTGAAAGAGGAGCATGGCAGTGCAGAGACAGAAAGAAGAGATGGATTTTCAGAGCTGATTTTTACATGAACTGGCTCATGTTCAACATTTTTTTAAATGTTTGGGTTTGTGCGTAAATGGAGATATCAAAATAATGATTTGTATTCCCATTTAAAATTTATCATAGTGGTATATCTGCAAATCAGTACCTGAATGTTGATTGTGGGCAGCTCCTTCTAAAGAACTCACAATCGGAGTCTCAAACCCCATCAAAATCAAAATTTATTGATTTGGCTAGCACTGGCCTCAATTCTGATTCCATTTGTTAATACAGATCAGAAACCTCTGAAATCCTCTGAAAAGTTGGATGGGGCTCTGACCAACCTGGTCTAGTGGAAGGAGTCCCTGTCCAGGGCAGGGGTTGGAATGAGATGGCTTCTAAGGTGCCTCCCAACCCAAACAATTCTGTGGTTCTGTGACAGATTCTGTGACAGATTCTGTGATTCTGTGATCCAGCCCACCTTTACATCACCAGGGGCTGAAGCTGAATTTTCCCTGTGCTTTCATGGAGCTTGGACCAGCACTCTCTCCAGAGAGCTGAATGAGCCCACGTGCATTTTTTCAGTTTTTCAGTTCTACAGGACTTTTAATCTTGCTGGTATTTAAGGTACAAGCATGATAAAGAGTTACAGCAATTGCAGGTATCCCTGTTTATAGGGATTTAATGGAAACCTTCTGCATAAAATTCAGCAAGCAGCATCTTGCTGTTGGAGCTGTTATGTTTTAAACACCATTAAACTTGATGGAAATCACAGCACACAGCCTCACATAAACCTTTTGGCAAACTTAAACACGGAGGTAAATTCCCCTCTAGGATGAGGGGGACACTGTGGCACAGTTTTATTCACCTTTTGTCCTTCCCTATACCACCCAATTATGTAATCATGCCCACAATTAGTTTAAATATGCCCCCCATAGGTTCTATTCACTTCCCCAACTCTCTTCCCCACACACCCTAAGACAGGTCCTGTATTCATGCAGGCAGCACAAGGCGACACAGGACCCTGTAACATTTAGTTTGAAAATGTTTTTTGGGGACAATATATTGGTTGTCTCCCTTTGCTGAAGTTCAGAGAAGGGACAATGGGATGATCCCTTTCTTTTGATGGTCTCAGGAGTAACCAATTGTGTGTCCTTCTCCACCTCAGCCTCTGCAGAACTCTGCTTAACATCATTTGCCTTTAGTGAAGAAAAACCTAATAAAAAAACAACCTAAAAACTCCCTTCCTAGTGCAAATAAAACATAGAGAATCTGTGGAAAGAGAATATTTGCAGTGGACAGTGAGTTCATTCTCTGTACAAACAGGAAAGGCCAGGCCAGTCCTGACATGAGATGAGTCACATCCACTGCCTGCTGCTCCCCCAGGCAATATTTAACTGTTCAGCCTCACAGACTCCCAGCGAGGTCAGCAGAGCCACCTTAAAATGAAGTTCTTTGTTCCCTTCATCAAGATTTCATCCTAGACTGAAAGAGGGAAAGGTAATTTATTCATTTGAAATCACTGTATCAAATAATTGCATTTAAAGTGCTCGCCATAATCCCCAAGGCGTGAAACATGGGCCTTGGAAGAATGGTCCTGGGGCTCTTCTGTGTTTTTAAGGGCTATTGAGGGTTCAGGGAATGGCAATATCTGCTATGCATGGAGAAATAGCCAAGCTTTTTGACACACAAGCTCTTCTCTTAGCCTGAAAGAGAAGCAGCACCTGTCAGTGTTAAATTTGGGTGGAGAACAACTGTTCTGTGTTACACTTGATATGGTAAGCAGTAAAATCACCTGGGGGAAAATGTCACTGGTACCTGCACAGCAAAAATTAGTGTTCACAGGGAAAAGGGGATAATCTTCTACAGGGAAAAGCAGAGCCATCATCACCATTCATCACCTTCAGGAAAGGTAGGAAGTGGCAAAAGGAAGGAGGAAAACAAAGCACACCTCATATCAGTGTTTTTTCCTGAATCCAGGATTTTTAGTGTTCAGCGCAGTTGCGAATTCCAATTCACACATTTGTTTTTTTTAATGACTTGCTGTGGGGTTGTTTGGTAGGAGTGGGGTGCAGAGTAGCTTTCCCTTGAGACTCAGGACTGAGAGGCCAGAGCTGGAAAGGTGTTTCAGTGAGAAATTCCCTCTCCCTGATAGCCTGGTGCTTCTGTCCCTTACTGGACTCCTTTACAAACGTGTGCTTCTGCATGAAGCTTCCAGGAGAACACACTTTGCATGGGAGGGACAAACCTTGCATTCAGGTATTAACCAGTAAGTTACCCAAGAAAAACTCACAAGTTTTGAAGGCTGCATCAAGAAAGTAACTTATTGTGATGGCTGTGAAAATATGTTTTCAAACATATCCACTCTTCCAGGACAGCCTGCCTTAATCCAGAGTGTTGGCTTTTGGGGGAAACTTTCCAGGAGCTGGGGAATGCTTTTAAAAGGCTCCAGAAATCTAGGAAAATCCATGGAAAATCACAAATCAGGTAGCACAGAAAGCACAGTGAGAATGATAGGCTGTTGTCGACTCTAATAAATTATCCCTCCTACCTATGTATATTATAAACACAAGCAAATCCACAAATAACTGCGTACACACAGTTTTGTTACACTGGTGGATGACACGGAATGGCTCCAAAGCAAACACAAAGGGGCTGCAAGCCCCTTTCCAGCCCAGACAAGTGAAGTGCTAAAGCACCTCGATCAAGCAAAGCTTGACAAACAGTGGTGCAACTTCCCAGGGCCAAAAACCCACAGAGCTGGAGTCTCCCTGCTTGCTTGAGAGCATGGAGAGGATATTCATGACCAGCTCCATTATTCCCACTGCTTTTGTTCCTATTTATTTTTCCAGGAATTATTGAAGTGACTGACTGCCACGTGTTGGGACATGATCCTCCTGAAAATGCAGCAGCATGCGATAAGCTACTGACACAGCACATCACACATTCCATCTCCTCAGGAACATCCTGCTTGACTTGTCTGAGGGGAAACAGCCTTGGCAGGTCCTTCCCACCCTCCAGGTTACAGCTGCACCAAAACCAAAATAAAACCATGAAAGAAGATCAATGTGAGTGCTCTTCTGCCCTAACATAATTTGAATAATGCAAGTCCACCATAAACCTGCTCTATAGGGGAAAATTGGGCGAAGTTCTGTAAAGCTGAAACTTTTAAAGCAACGTGTTTTTATGAAAGAGCTAGAAATCCTCAGGGTTTGAACTTTCATTGAGTTGTTCCATGCTCTCTTTTTCCTTCACGACGCAAGAAATTAAAAATACATCGGTTGTAATTCTGATTTCACCTTATCAGCACCATGGACTGTTAGAATTACTCCTGTTTACACTAGTACAAAAGGATATTCTGACAGATCCAAGAAAACTCAGACTTATTAAAAGCAATAAATAATTGTTATGATCCCAGAGAAGCAAAATCTACTACTCTACTTGTTTTGTGTATGACTTCAGAGATTAGGGGACCCTGCTACTTAATTGCTCAGAGGGACACTAATCTTGTAAAGCTCTTTTCCTAGCAGAAGTTATCAAATAGAAGCAGGACTCCTTAATAAAATTACAGTTATTAAATTCTCCCGTTTGCTGGGAAGTTACTTGGTCCAGAAACACTTGCCAAAAACACTCTTCTTAGAAGAAAAAATCAGGCTGCAATATCAAGATCTGGAAAATTTAGATAAGTTAGAACTGAGGATTAATTTCACAGTCTGTTCTGTATGTGAATGTTACTTGGTCATATATACTTTTTCTTTCCCACAAATTAAATTTTCACACCAAGCAACAGCTGAGAAAGGGAAAATTACTAAGGGGCATATTCTAGCCACATGGAGGTGTCAAAAGTAAAGTTTCCAAAATCTCTTTTGCCCACGTAGCATTTTTCAGACCCAACATATACAACTTCTGATACTACCGTTACTTGCCCAGTGGCACTTCAGCCTCTTTTGGAGAAATGCTGAGTAATTGAATGTTTTCAGTAAAACAGTGAGAAGAATGAGTTTTGCCTATTAAAAAAAAAAAGAAATATTTATTAATAATTTTCTCTGAGATTGTTGTGAGACATGGCTGTAGATATCTGGGCTGGAAATAAGGCTGAATAAATTTTGGGCAGGTCACTGGTATCGTGAAATACGGCGCTGTAATAGGAGTACCTATCACAGAATCACTGAGGTTGGAAAGAACATCCAATATCATCGAGTCTAACCTTCAACATATCATCCACCCCCACAATGTGTGTTGGCAGATGACTGTGGAGTGGAAGGACCAGCACTTACAATCTACCCCAAAATGCCAGATTTTGGGCTGTGTTCTGCTGGCAGCTTCCTCTGAACCCACTTGTGCCTTTCCCAGGACTGATGCTGGTGGTGCCACCACATCACAGGGGATGCGCCAGGCAGAGCTGCCTGCCCAGGCTCTGTTCAATTCAGCTCATACTCCCTTGGATCCATCTCCCAAACCGTGGCCAAAACAACCCATCCGACTGCTGGATGGAATGGGATTTGCTGCGGAAAGCACGGCTCCTGTAGGCCGCTCATTATTAATAATTACAGCAGAACAGAAAGCACACAGCTAATTGCTGATCCCCTGCTATAACCTGATAGATTAATAGAAGCAGTTCTCTCTCCTCAGGAGAGTAGGCTCACTTTCGCATTACAAAAATAATTAAAGTGTAATCAAGTGCTGAGAAGTCACCCAGGAGGTCTGTGCATAACAGCCCACGCACACGTTTTGTCTTTTGTGCCATCAGGTCCTGATTCCCTGCCTGCACAGGAGAAAGGGGAAGAGTGACTTTCCCAGGAGACCTCTGCACTTTTCACACATTTCACATGGAAAACAATCACAGGAGACCACACTTCCCCTCAGCATATTTTTCTCTCTCCTGGGTCACTTAAGCACTAAATTCTGTATTGGTGCAGGTGTTAAAGATTTAGGTGCCTTCCCAGCACCTAAAATAAACCTTAAGATTGCTAAGATTGCTGCACCTCTGGAAAAAGCAGCACAAACCCCAAGCTCTAGACTAACAGATCCATAAATCTTGTGGCTTTTTTTCCCCTCCCATTCTAATTATTCTTTAAACTCATAAATAATTTTAAGAGGGAAGATCAGTGGAAAATTTCCACTCACAAGCACTTACTTCTCTCTCTGTAACTAATTCGCAGCTTCTTTGCACTCCAGGGTGAAAATTACTGCAATTCTCATTGTTTTTCTTCCCTGTGCCTGGAGGCAAAACTCCCCTGCAATGACCACGTTTTTACTCACAGTGTTTCAGACAGGAGATCTTCATCTTCTTAAGCAAGAGGCAAAATCCACTTATTTAATATCGGTCTTCTTTTTTTTTTTTTTAAAGAAAAATTAAAAAAGAAAGCAAAATGCATATCTAAAAGTTAATTGTGATCATTACAATTAGGAAGAGAAGAAAATTATTACCCTCCTCATTCTGGATGTTCTGTTCAGATTTTTGGACAGAGAGGAAAATATTACAAAAACATTAACCAACCAAAAGACCAAAGTCAACAGGTTGAATTTCACTGATTTAAAATGGGAAAGAAAAGGAATAATTGCTTTCTCCTATCTGACTTCTACAGACCATTGCACATGTATTCCATATTTTATCTTGAACCTAAGCCACAGTTAGAACTAGGCATTTCAGTCACTGAGAGTTTAAACCATTGTCTATCAGAGAGAAAAGAAGAAAAAAACCTGATAGCACTAATGCCAAAGGCCCCTCAGTTACCTTAGCAAGATCTGTTCAGCATGGGAGTCACAAAACAAAGAAAAAAATATGAAAGACTTAAAGTTCCCCTGAAATCTGAACCAAAATGGCAATTTCCAGACACAAAGTCTAGGGAAAGCATCTTCCAAGACCTGAGCCCAGCAGCCATTGGTTCTGGATGTGTGGGCAACAAACAATCCAGAACTCTGGAGAAAGAGGCTTCACCTTTCCATTCTTCAATACTATCCCAATTTGACCAATGCCCTTGGGCTCCAGCAATGCTGAGGTGGTCTTCACATTCTGAACCATCTTCTATAATTGGTGTTGAGACTTCTGGTTGATCTGACTTCTTTGGCCTTATGTCTTTAAGATACTTTAAGATCCTGAGATTTTTAAAAAACTCTTGATAGACGGAAAAGTATTCATATTGCATTTGAAATGCAATGCATTCAGTGTGCCACAGAATTTCAGAATCAGTTAAGGCTGGAAGGGACCCCAGTGGGCTCATCTGGTGCCACCTCCCTGCTCCAGCAGGGCCATCCCAGAGCACAGGGCACAGGGTTGTATCCAGAGGGGTCTGGAATATCCCCAGCGAGGGATTCTCCATCCCCTCTCTGCACAAACTGTCCCAGTGCTCGGTCACTGCCCAGGACAGAAGTTCTCCCTCATGTCCAGGGGGAATTTCCTGGGCTCAGGCCCTGCCCGTGGCTCTGGAGCCATTGCTGGGCCCCAGAGCAGAGCCTGGGCCCTGCTCTGCCCCTCCCTGCACACAGGGACACCCAGGGATGGGGTTCCCTCTCAGCTGGGGCTCCTCTCCAGCTCCCTCAGCCTTTCCCCAGCAGGGAGATGCTCCAGGCCCTTCCTCACCTCTGTAGCCCTCTGGGCCCACTCCAGGAGCTCTCTGTCTCTCTTGTCCTGAGGAGCCCAGATTTGGACTCCAGATAAACATTTTCCAACGTACCTCATAGTCCTCTCAAGACCAAGAAGACTGGCCCCACTGTAACTTGTCCCAAGGAAGTTTTTTTAATACTTTAGTTTTTTAATGACCATGACTACAGGTCAGGAGAAAGTGGTTGAAATAGTGGCCTCTGGTATGAGTCTCATTCTGATGCCATACGGAATTTTTTTGTCAGAGCTCTAAACAAGATATCGATTCTGACTTGGGCCTAGAGTCAAATACTTTTTCCTACAAATGGGAATTAATACATCCAGGGAAACTCCTTCTGAAGTCTCTGCACAAAGAATGCAACTCCCAAGTTTCTGGGGTCTAGAGAGCAGGTACAGAGGATGGAAGAGGCAGCAGTGCACCTGAATATTATTATAAAAAATTTGCCTACTTGACTTCAATTTCTCAAATATTATATCCAATTTTCACCTCCTACTCCTCTACAGTAAAATGGTTGTGGCACACTTCTGCAAAACTAATAGGAGAAGAATTGTGTACAATATGGGGATTTTTCTGTAATCTTTTTCAACACGAATAACATGCTGACTTTCACATATTGCCCTTTTTAATTACTGTTTGGTTGGTGATTATTTGCAGGAGATAAAGAATGTTTGAAGGCTTCTACATTAATTAAGTTTCATCTTTTTAGAATGTTCTTTACTTGTAAAGGTAATTGGTTTTAGTTCTTATAAATCTTGTGTAAAATTCCTCAAGCAATAAACACAAGCTGTATCTCAGTAATTGTCTATTGACTACACTTTCCAGTATGAATTAATTTTCAATTACAAACTTCCTTTCTTACAGTATCAGGTTGGAAGTCTGCATTTTGAACACGTAAATATTCTCATCTTGTGCAAATTTGTCTCACATTATTCTGGAAGAAGAAGAAGAAGAGAGAGATTCATTGAACAACCATCAGTCTGAATATCAATGCAGCATGACAATAACAGTGCATGTCAAAACTCAGGTTTCCTCTGCAAATTCCCAGACAGCAACAAAGACTAGTTTCCAACCCTAATTATTTTTATTGCTGTTACATTGTGCTCTTCTCTGCTTCATCTTTAAAAGTTAATGGCTTGATTAGGAAGGGGATCCTAAAGTCAATCAAACTTTCACAATGACCACAAATGACATCTATCCCTATTTAGCTGGGAGTATTTTAGGGGTAGAGTATGGAATTAAAAGAGGTGGGACAGGCTGAGTTATCATATCTCTTTCTGCAAAAGACTACAGCAAGACTTTCAGAAGTGTTTATCTGGAGTTGGGTGCCCAAAGTTTGCTGATGCTTTCAGAAATGTCCCACTGTATCCAATCGCAATTTTAGTTGAGGGGCACTTTTCACATAAAAACAGCTGAACCCCATCTTCAAAATCCACAACTCATTCAGCAGCACAAAGTTTGGTGAGTAGATCCACAGGGGATATAAGCCATGATGAGGGAGAGGAGAAATATCCTCCCACATCATATCTGGGGAAGAGATGCTGGCTTGGGGTCTGAAAACAGCCAACTGACCTGCTGGAGAGAGCACCAAAGCCCTCTGAGGGAAAAAAATAAGAAAAGAGATGCTGACTCAAATGGTCAAAATGCCATAATGGGCTATTGCTGCCAGAAAAGGAGGTCTCCATCCTTCTCTCTTATCCCTTCCTCACAGCCATGAGCTCCCACCCTCCCCTGTTCTGACTCTGGCTGTAACAATTTTATTAAATAAAACAGCAGAAAACTCCTACCACTCTTTCCTCTCCTGAGACATGGGGTCTTAAGAACTTCAAAGGCAGCAGTAAACTAATGGAGAGGAGAATAAACCCTGGAAGGGAAGGCTGGAAGGAGCTCCTACCCCAGTGCCACACAGTTGTGAGCAGCCTTTGAATCCTTTTCCTTAAAGGCTGATGCATCCTGACTTTACAAAGGTCTTGTAGCACTCGGAGAGAGATAATCCCATGTAGTTTCCTACTTGCTGCCCATAAGCTTCCCAGTGGGACACAGATTTCTTGCATCTTTCCTGGAGGAGTGTCTTGGATGCCCCTTGGCATCTAAAGGCCCTAGACAGGTATTTTAAGGCACCTGAATCTCCCCACCAAAGCTATCTCAAGTGATGCCACTAAATTTCAGCAATATCAGTGACTTTAAAGGGCTGTATTCCCTCCAAGAAAAGGGGATATATTAACTCTTAATTATTGCATAAAGTGTGAAAGACCAGAAGTGTGAACACAAGCAGTTCCAAGTTGGAGCATATTGAATGCTTTTTAAGTTATAAAATAGGAACTAATAAACAAGAGATTTCAAGCTATGTGCTTAGCACATCTGCATTTCAAACTTCTGAGCTCCTATTCAGGAATGTTAATAAGTTTAACTAGCTCAGTGTTACCATGTTTCTGATAGGAAAAAAAAATATGCAACATATACACATATATCTGTAGATTATCCTACCCTTGGGCATTTAGCTAAAAAGATATATTTTTCTATTCTCTGGTATTTGCTATAACTGAAAAAAGAAAGAAAAAAAAAGGGGTGGGGGGAGAGAGAAATAAAAAGATCAATACTCCCCGTGCAGGAATCCTGGGAATGGGACTGAAAAGAACATGATGGCTCAGGCACATAAAAGTGAGGCTTGACCATATCACTTGACCATTGCAACATGAAAAGCTCCATTAGCGAGATTTGTCCTTTTCCTTCTCTTTTCCTCCCTGTAGGATTTGTCCTTCTGTCTGTGAAATGAAGACTTCAGCGAACAGTGCCACCACATGGGCCCTCAGTGGAACTGAATTCACTCAGTGATAGCCTAGCAGGAAAGGGAAGAAGAAAAAGAAAACCCCACACTTCAGCATTTCTATTAATTTCATCCTATCTTTTCATCTCTGCTCTGGAAATTCTCTAGCAAGAAACTGAAGGTTTTATAGTGTCTTACATAATAAGGTGAAAAGACCTTGGTTTTTCAGCGCAATAACTTGGTGCTTGCAAATTTCCCACTTCAGGTTAATTGTCTCTTCAGAACGCGCGACCCGCACTGCCGACAGGCAGAATAAAACAGTTCTGTACACTTCTAATGGATTTATTTAAAAGGATGATGCGAGGAGCCAGTTTGCTTTTGATTTGTCTCAACCCTGGTTGTCAGAGGCCTGTGGGGGACGGGTTGCACCTGTGCCATGCCAAGGGGGCAGCCAGGAGAAGATGGAGGAAAGCCTTGTCTCTGGGGAGACCTTTCCTGGCAGCCAGTTCATATCACACATGGGACAGGGAGTCATCAGGGGAACACCAAAGACACTGAATGTCATAAGTAAAAGTTAAGTTATGTTAAGTTAGCACATAGTTCAATTATATTGTGTTAATTAAGTTATATTAATTGCATTATGTTAAGGGGGGGTGTTTAGAATGTTCTAGGAGAAGAGTCCAGGCTTTGGTGGAAGGGCAGTCTGGTGGGACAAGGTGAGGTCAAAGAGGGATTAGATGCAAGATCTGACCAATCATCTGAAGCCCTGCAGAAGTGATTGGTCCAGAATGAACGACATTAAAGACCAATGAGAAGCCTGGAAATGGACCAATCACCATGCGGATCCAAAATGGACCAATCCTGGACTCAAAGGCAGCTATAAATGGGGGGAGTTTGGTTGGGTCAGTGTTCTTCTTCTTTTTGGATACTTTTTTTCTCGAGAGAACCCAGTGCGCTTGGGATTAGCACACTGTTCTGTTTTTGGCTCGCTGTGTGGGTGCTTGGGCTTATTCTGGGTACTCCAGTCCTTGCAGCTATTTTAATAAACGAGAACCTGTTTCTCCAGAGGAAGTTTGGCCTCGTTCATATTCATAACATTGAATCCTCCAGAGACCCTCTGCACTCGATGGCAAAATGCCTCTACCAATGGACTGCAGTGGGATATCGGACTGGGACAATGGTCTCCTGTCAGCAGGTGGACTTTGGGAGCAGCCAGGGGCATAAAAAGTGACAGCATCACAAGCTCTGGGGGCTTTTGAGTCTTGCATTTTTGCCCTGGCCCCAGCCTGCCTTTTGGCTCTCCTGCCCTCGCTGGCTCTTGCTTGCCCTTGTGTCTGTCCTGCCTCCCTGTGTCCCTGACCAACACCCTGCCTAATTCATCTCTGCTTGAGTCACCTGTGCACCCTGCCCACCTCTGAGCCTGACCATCCCTGTGATCCTCACTGCAGCCCTGCCCAGGCCTCTGGACCTCCTGCCTGAGCTCTCCCTTGTCTCATGTTCAGTCGCCTGTTACCATTGGATTCATTCCCAGGCAAGCAGTGTGCAAAGCCCTCACCTTGTGGACATTGAGAACCCAACCCCTGGTGGTAAAGCCCTCTTTTTCCCTCTGTCTGCCCTCTCTCCCTCCCATTTTTCTTCCTCATTCTTTGTCTTTTTTAGCCCTCTTTAGTAGGGTAACTTATTTTATTTTATTTTATTTTATTTTATTTTATTTTATTTTATTTTATTTTATTTTTTATTATTTTATTTCATTTTATTTTTTCATTACCAATTAAGGATTCTCAGATACAATGCTTGCCTCGTTTGGTTTAATTTCATTCCTGACTGTGGGAGACAAGAAATCCTGTTCACTTTAGCTCAACAGAAAGCACTCTGGGAAAGTTGGGCTAACAGCAAGGTACAAACCAGGTCCTGTAACCAGAGATCCGGTTGTATGGCATGGGCATGGGGCAGTGATTGGCTGGGGAGGTGCATGGAGACCACATGATCAGAGAGCTGGTTGGGTAAAGGGACACATGAACAGGGACAGGGGCCAATGAGTGCTTTTGGGCTAAATTTAGAACATAAAAGTGTTTAGTTTGTTAAAATAAACAATCTTCAGGACAAGCAAGGAGGTCCATGTGTCTTAGTTCCCCATTGCTATCCCTGACCACCTATTTTTAAAATAACTTCTCGCAAAAATGTCACAGTGCAACGTGACATTTTATTTGGTGGCAACAGCAGGCAGGGCAGCTCCGGCCTAGGCAGATAACCAGCAGCTCTATTGACCTCACTGCAGATGCAATGACAAGTAATGCCAGTGCACTCTCACAGCCAAAATATGACAGCAACTTCTCACTGATCACCTGGAAAATGATGGGCTAGATCTAGGAAATATGAGAAATGGAGCTAGAGGAATCTGTACATACCTGGCATTATGCAGTTGTGTTTTTACAGAAAGTCATCCCACCACTTCTCAGTCTTCTCCAGATGAAATCAGGCAATTACACTATTATTCCAGGTAACAAAGATGAGTATTTTACTGTTGTCATGTTAAAAAAATGAAGAATGAAGTTACTGAAACATGAAATAATAACTTTTCCAACAGTTACCATTAAGAGAAACCTTTCAGTTTCACATGTGAGCATATCTGGTATTAAACTCTGCCTTATGAGCTCTCATCTGGAGAGCAATAGAAACACTCTAAGGTACATGTAAAGCAGCTGCAAATAGTATTAAACTAAATGCAGAAGGAGTCCAAGTCCAACACTCTCATGTTTTGAGGAGATATGTGGTGGTTCTAAATAGCTTAGGTTTTGGTGAGGAGGGAAAAAAGGAAAAGAGTCAGCCATGGAAGTAATTTTTGCTGTGAGGAGCTGCTAGCACCTTCCTCCATGCCTGGCAAAACCAATAGCTGGCTAGCTTTGAGAATAGGCACACCACTAACACAATCAGAAAAACTGCTAATGTCTCTATGATAGCATATATAAGAAAGACAGAAACCACAGGAACCACAGGAACCTCTCTTACTCCCTGCCCTTGGAGTAATGGTGGTGGTGGGGGCTGTTGGGCCCATTCCCAGTGCATCCAGCCAGGCTCCCTTCTCAGAGGTGGTTGCTGGACCCTGTGCTGGTGCAGTCACCAGGCTGTGCCCCTGGGGGCTGTCCTGGTGCCACAAGCAGCCACGTGGCCACCACCATCCTGATCCAGGAGCAGCCACGTGGCCACCACCATCCTGAGCCAGGAGCAGCCACGTGGCCACCACCATCCTGATCCACGAGCAGCCATGTGGCCACCACCATCCTGATCCAGGAGCAGCCACGTGGCCACCACCATCCTGAGCCAGGAGCAGCCACGTGGCCACCACCATCCTGATCCACGAGCAGCCATGTGGCCACCACCATCCTGATCCAGGAGCAGCCACGTGGCCACCACCATCCTGAGCCAGGAGCAGCCATGTGGCCACCACCATCCTGATCCAGGAGCAGCCACGTGGCCACCACCATCCTGATCCAGGAGCAGCCACGTGGCCACCACCATCCTGATCCAGGAGCAGCCACGTGGCCACCACCATCCTGATCCACGAGCAGCCATGTGGCCACCACCATCCTGATCCACAAGCAGCCACGTGGCCACCACCATCCTGATCCAGGAGCAGCCACGTGGCCAAGACTGCGCAGCTGATATCGGTGCGACCAGGGTGGTGCCGCAGCTATCTCAGCATGGCTCATAATGGACTTTTATTTGCTTGGCTGTTTTTAGCCAGCTATGTTGCCGACAGAAGGACAAAAGTGGTGGCAGCAGCTTCTCTTTTTTGGCACTCCGCATGAAGAAAAGGTGTGGAGTGAAGGCGGCAGCTGGTGCAGCTTGCTCAGTGCCAGCAGGGACCAGGCGATCAGCAGCGAGAGGCACAGCAATTTCCCAGTCTGGAGCCCGGATGAGATGAACTTTTCAGTGCTGCAGAGCTCTATAAAATCTTTTCAATTCATAGGTAGAACTTGAGAGCAGACAAACCTACAGACAGCGATTCTCTCCCAAATCAGAGAGGAAGAAAGACACATGAGGAGAACATGATGACACTAAGGTCAGTGCAAAGGAGGGAGGGGGGAGAAGGTGGTCCAAGCCTCAGAGCTGAGATTCTTCTGCAAGCTGTGGTGAGGACTGTAACAGAACAAACTATTTCCCTGTAATTCATGAAATGCATGGAGGGATGCAGAATTCACCCCCAGCCAATAAGAAAAGGGTGCTCACACTGGAATGTATGGATGCTGAGAAGCTGTGATCTGGTGAGAAGCTTGAACAGAGAGAGAGAACCCTTAGTTTCAGAGATAGAGGAAGTGGCCCCTTGCATTTCTACTAGAACAGCTCATCCTTAAAAAGTGGACCCCCTGTACTAATGGCCCATGGAAAAACAGTTGTGGGAAGACTGGTTTTTGCCCGTGGGAGGGTTTCACATTGTAGCATGTCAGGCAGGACTGCCATTTGTGAAAATTAAACCATGTTGGAAAAGTTCACAAAGAACTGTCTCTTGTGGGAAAGACCCCGTGACATAACAAAAGAGACTCCTCTCCCTAATCCAAATGAAGAAAGATCTTTAGAAGTAACAAACTGACTAAAAATCCCATGTTTTGTTTCCCTCATTGTCAGTGGGAAGGAAAAAAAGGCTGGGATAGAGGGAAAAGGTATCTAAAAGTTTATTCTAGTTCTCAGTATTCTTTTGTAATTCTGCTAATAATTTTTTCTTTGTACCTTTCAAAGCTCTTAGCCTGTTTTGCCTTTAAAATGTTTTCTCCTAATCCTTATCTCACCCCATGAGTTTTCCTCCCCCCTCCTCAACTATAGCAGAGGAGAATGAGTGAATGATTTTTCATGGGTGCACCAGTGCTTGGTACAGTGATCCATCTGTCCCCTTCCTGGATTTCTTAGAAGCTTTCAGAGCAAGACCCTCTTTGTCTGGAATGGAGTGGTCTAGGGATTGTAGCAGTAGTTGGTGTTTTATAGTTGTTTTAATATAAAAGTTAGACCTATTATTTTAGTCAGTTATAATGGTTTGTCCCGTGTACCCCATTTTATTCCCTTACGTGGTTTGTCCCTAAGTTGTTTGCCACAAAGTTTTCCTGCCCCTTGCCTACCCATCAGCGTGTCAGTCTCCCTGCTCCTCCCCTCATTCGCTCATAAATCCTTGTCAATCCCAGTTGTACTGCCCCTTGCCCTTGTCAGTCTCTGTAGCCACTCCCCTTGTGTTCTCGAATGTTCTGTGTCAGTTAGCCCAGTGTCAATGGCTGATTGGTTTACAAGGCTTCCTCCCCCCCCGAATGAGCCCTATTGGTTATGTTAAGTCATGTGTTCCTCCCCTAAGATCCCCTCATTGGATGAGAGTTGGGCCCACCCCTTGTACAATCGTCTCTTTAAAAAGGCTAGTTTTTGTCCCTCACCTCTTCTGGGAATAAGTTTTCATTGGGTTTCTTGTGAGTGGTGTGTCCCTGTTTTCTTTGTCTTGGCTCCTTGTTTCTTTGCTGTATTACCCACACCACAGTCTACTGCAGGGAGCTGCAAACTCCTTGTAAGCACGGCCACCCACAGAGATCTCAGGTGGGATCCGGGGGTAGCTTCTCTCCTGCATGCTCTCTGGCCAGTGACAGTGTGCTAGCCAGCGACTTTGTATCCTGTGGCTGCAGCATGCCGCCACAAGGGACCAAAGTGTCCAAAGTGTCACAGGGTGGGTCTCAGCCCTGT
Source organism: Melospiza melodia melodia (assembly GCF_035770615.1). NCBI lineage: Eukaryota > Metazoa > Chordata > Aves > Passeriformes > Passerellidae > Melospiza > Melospiza melodia. The sequence continues at coordinate 4,330,022 of NC_086226.1, forward strand.
GGGCAAAAGCCAAGTCCAAGCCAGGAAAGGAGAAATCTTGCATTTGTGTGGTGTTGGGTGCTGCTGTTATTTGCCGCCGTACAACAGAGGGCTGCTTGGCATTGCCAGGAGACAGCAGCAGTGAAGTCCCTGAAAATGCTAGAGCAGATAACTGCAAATCCATATTGCAGACCTGCAGGGAAAACTGGGGGACAAAAGGGTGCACAGTGACAATCTCTGGCACATTATTTAGGGGACATGCTAGTGATGGTGACTGGTGTGCTGGTCCCTGCCTTGATCACACTGAGCCCTGCTGTGGTGCTGCACACTGCCAGTCCCAGAATTGCCAGTCCCCATTTATTTAAGAGCAGCTATTAGTGAGTTAATATGCTACTTTTATACTTAAAAAATAGTGAGTGAGCAATGTAATGGTCAAATTGAGGTAATAATTTAAATCTGTAAATCACTAGACTGTATCAATACAATACATAATGATATCAAGTTACGGGCTTAACTGTGGTTTAAATTACTAGTCTTCTGCTGAATTGAAGGGAGTCATTTTTCTTCCGCAGGTGTTACACAAAGAGTGTGGGCCCAACAGGTAAAGAAAACAAATATTCTCATATATTGCTTTGGTAGTCAAGTACATTTCTCTGGGAGAAATCTGTTATATTCATATTGTTGTTATCCTGCTTCTAGAGTCCCATACCTTCTAAGTGGTTTTCTCACGGACATCTCTTCACAGCGGTGTTGTTCCTGCTTCTTTGTCAGGGCTTTTCCAAGGCTCTCCCTGACAGGCCAACCCACCCCGCTTGTATCCCAGTTATCTGCATTAGCCACAGCTGCCACCCAATTAAGGATATCACAGCTGCAGCCCGTTTAGAGCAACTAGGATTGGGGAAAGGTCACTTATACAATACATATATTTTTTTAGGGCTCCTACTATAGAAGTATAACATATAATAATGGCAGCTTCTTTGATTTTAACAGCGCCTTCTTGTGGGAGTCAGCCAATCTGAGGTAGCCATAGACTTAAGGCCATGGGAATAACCTTTCAGTTAGGGTGAGGGAAATGCCTCTTGGGAGTTCTTATGCTATTAAGAGTTATTCCATATATAAATAAATTGTTTTGTGAATTGCGATTAATGATTAGTTGGTCACATTTGAGAGGAATAGCGGGTTTGTCTTCACAAACAAGCTGTGGGTCTGCTGGTAGATAAAACAAGCACTGGGAGAAAAAAGAAACAATGGGAAGGATTTCACTGATTGAAGAATGGAAAAAGGTATTTTCTTTTACAAATGAACTTTAGGTTTGCTGATAAATAAAATTAGACATTGAAAGATGTAATAAACAATGGGGAAGAAAAACTCTTAAATTCCATAAGAATTAAAAATTAAAAGTGAGGGTTATACATTCGAGAGAGTTTTTGGTATCAGGTATATCGGGAAGTCTGTACCTCTCAAGTACCTCAGCCAGTGGGGAAAGAGAGAAGGGAAATGTGGCCGGAAAATTAGGCTAAAACGGGAGGCTGCATCCTCCAAAAATTTGAGAGATCCCAGGGTAATGCCCCATGCCTCTCCCTTTATTTGAATAAAGTAAAAGGATTGCACCATCTCTGTTTTGGATATGTTTGTGGATCAATTTTCTTAACGCATTTGATACGTGCAGTTGTTTTTAGTTCTCTTTTATGACTGGAACCTTATTCTCAGATTTATCTTACATATTGTTGTGTTTCCCCCATTTTTGGGTAGTTTGGAGTCAACCCCATACCATGTACACTGTTTATTGGTTGTTACTTTGTCTCTTAAAGTTCTTTTGGTTTTGAGTAACCTAATTGACCCATCTTTTTATTCGCCACACTGCTCCCAGCGGGCCTGGTTCTGAGGTTGAGGAAGCCAAGACCGTAACAAGTGGCACCTGAACTAGGGTACTGATATTCAGGATTCTGTTAGGATCCTGTGAGCAGGGAGAGGCTGACCAGTAGGCCATTCCCTTTTTGGCTGAAGTTTTCAAAGTCAGGTCTGGCAAGTGAATTAGTGGATTTGGGCATCCAAAGGAGCAGCAACCTGTGGACACCTGCAGTGGAAGCAAGTGAGTGAGTGGAAAGGGGGACATCCACCCATAGTTAGGGGAGCATATCCAACCCCAGTCCAGTTCCGCAAGATGGACTCAGGAATGTCAAATGTAGAAAATAATGTACATAGAGGATTTAAGTTACTTATAGCAGCTCGTGAGAAGAAAGTATGGAAAAGGAGACTGAAAGCCATCATAAAGTGGGTCTTTTGTAACATCATCTCAGCTGCTAATACATCTTCATGGCAGATTTTTGGGACTTGGTGGAGGTGAAGCTTTGCAATTTAAAAACCAAGGGGGATTCCATGCTCCCCACCTTCTGTGGTGTATTAGAAGTACTAAAATTTGAGGAAAAGCTTTGTGATCTCAGTTTCACTATCAGCTGTTCCCAACCCAAGACTGCTCCTTGTCCCTCTGACCCTGGGAGTGGGACACAGGAGGTGACCTGTCTTACTGTATGAACAAGTTATGACTACTCTGCTCTCCTGTGTCCTCCTACTTCTTGCCCCTTGGACCACCCTGGAGTGGGATATGGGGTATATAGTGTGCTCAGATGAAGCCTGGTTTATACTGGTTACACTGCTACCATGTGTCCCTCTCTGCTTCCTTCACTCGGGATGTTGCAGTTCATATTTATTTCATTAAATTGCTGTTAAATGGCTCATTCTGTTCATATGCATATTTTCCCCAAGTTTGTTTATTCCTAAATTGTATTCTCCCTTAAATCTGTTCCTCAAGCTATTCCCTTCCATTTGTTTTAGTCTCTTCCCTGCCTCTCAAGGCAACCCTGCCCCTTTTCCCTGAATATACCCTGCCACTGTCTCCCTGGGCCAATCCCTGATTGAAACACCCATTTGGAAATCCCCTAATCTATGACGCCCCATTGGCCCACATTACCTTCCCCTCTTCTTCTCCCATCCTGATTGGTCCCACATTGTTGATGTAATCATCTTGCTCCACCCTTGAAGTTTCCGTTTTGGCTTTTTGTGTCCTGTAACTGTATTTAATCCCATGTGCTGAGGTGCTCGAGGCTCTTTTGTGTTACTCTTTTCACCTGGAATAAAACTTCCCTGTGGAACCTCAAGACAAAGAGCTTCCTCATTCCTCCTTTACCTGCTCCCTGCCATTGCTGTAACAGCTTGCATTGCAGAGCTTGCTGCTCTTCAGGTTCAGCTGGGGGCAAACCCCGGTCCCCAGCTGTTCCCCACTCCTGGCATGGCAGCCAGAGTGCTCAGAGCTAGCCTGGGCTCCAGTGGGGTACATCCACCTAAGGCGGCGAAGGCCATGCCATCTGGGATCCTTCCGTTTCCATCCTCCCTCCTTCTCTATCATCCCAGCCTCCCTCCTCCTCCACTATATATCCTGCCGTGCCATCTAACAACTGCCATTTTGTCATGGTCTCCACTTGAACTGCCATTTTCCCCCGAGGTTCTTCCCTCAGCTCCACCCCTTCTGTTTTGGGCTCCATCCATTCTGGGGGAACTGGAACTGCTCCCGCTGTGGTTTCAGAAGTACCACCTTCCAATACAGCTATGCCCATGAGGCCTTAGTTCAATCCCATGCTGGAAGTCAAGCCCTGATACCACCACCCCAACAGCAATAAAAAAGATTATGCTAGTGTCTGGTTATTCTTCACTCTCCTTCTCCTCCTCAGAAGATCTGAGCCCTTCCAGATCCAGTGACTCCATCAATCCCTGGGAGAGGATCCAGACAGCAGTGTTAGAAGAGGAGGACTGGGAGATAGTTTTTAAGTTTACTGCTGCTCTGGCTCAGTATAGAGGTGCAAATCCTGAATGGGAGCCACTAATATACGGGGAAGTAAAAGATCTATGTAAAGCACCTAAAACTACTGGAGACAGTCACCTTATTCTAACAACTTAGTACAGAATACCTTCACTGCACGTGTTAACTGTGGGGGCCAAAGAATCAGCCAATAAAGAGCTCGGTACACTTCCCTAGAGGGCTAGACCTTGAACCAGATATTTCCTAGTTAGGATGAGAAAGTCTCCCACCCAGAGGTCTTTGTGAGTTGTACGTTGATTCCTTGTTACTTGGTTCTCTTCCTGTCATCCCACCAAGTTGCCTATATCCCATTTATTACCAGTTTTTCACCACCCCTCTCCTTCCTTATATAAACCCCAGATTTTCCACTGTTGGGTGAGCTACTGTCCCTGGCTCCTTTCACAGAGGGCCCTGCTTTCAATGAAGGCCTTCATTCTGTGGATTTTACACAGTTTTCCAGTCCCTTTCTCTGCATCACCTAAAGAGCTGTCACTGAGCTTGCTGCTGAGCCGAAAATCACTCATCTGGCTGGGCGTGGCATTGCGTGTTTTAGGATATATTAATATGAGTTTTGTTGTAAAGTTAGTTATTCCTTTTATAAGTTAAAAATAGGGTTTGATCCTCGGTTCTGCCCATGTACCTCCCTTATAATGGTTTCTCCCTGAGTTGTTTGTTCCTTGTTTTCCCGCCAGTGGCTTGTCCATCCAGGTGACCGATCCCCTGGTCCTTCCCTTTATGCCCTTATAAGTTTATCTCCTCCCTCCTGATGCTGCTCAGTTCTCCTATCCATCATTGTAATCAGCTGCCTTTATTTCGAGAATTTTCCGTGTCAGTTATCCCTTACTTGAGTTATGATTTGTCTCCAGAGCCTTTTCCCTCCCCTATGCAATACTTATTGGTCCAACTGTGTCCCTGCTCCTCCCCTGGGCTTCATTTATTGGTCCCCTTGTGTCTCTGCCCGTCACGCCCATCCCCTTTATCAAGTGTCTACCAGAGCAGTCCTTCCCTGACACCGTCACTGGCTCCGCCTGGGACAGTAAAGCGCCTTGGCATTCCACACGTGTGTCCACTCTCTCCTTCCTTTACCTTGGGACTTCGTACCCACACTCTCGCCTGTGCCACAAACGCCGCAGACGGCACCACTACCTGGGGGTTCTCAAGAAGAACCTGGGAGTGGCAGATCTTGTGGTCTCCTCCGGCCACACTCCGGGAGCGGCTAGCCGGCATTTGTCCAGCTCCTGTGGCCACAGGCAGGCTACAGCTGGGAATGTGCCTGTGCTCCTAGGCCATCTTCCTCAAGGCGTTTCTTCAGGAAGGTTGCAGCACTCCTACCATCCACACCACCATGGCAGGCTGGGGTGTGGTGTCTGCTGCAGCTCATCTGTGGAGCTGTGAGATCAAGACACCATGTGGGTGATGGAGCCTGGAGGCAGTGGAGGGCCATGGGAGGGATGCTGGTGGCAACTTCTGATGAATGCACAGGGTTTCCAAACCAAAGACCACACGGGCCTGCATGGGCGGCAGCGGGCCAGAGGTGTCTGGTGCAGTAATTTTCAGTGGTTGCAACCCAATTTAGGGTAACTCCGGCTGTTAAAAATTAATTCATTTTGTTAAGCACAGTTATTAATAGTTGATTGTTGTAATGAACTATAGTAGATATTTAATAAGTTGTTATATAATTAATGTAATAAGTTAGTGAGTTAAATATATGGTTATGTAAATATGAATAGGGATACTAAACAGAGAAGGGGGGTGGTAACGAAGTGCAATAATAAGAATCTTCTAGAGACTTACATCATAAGGTGGTGACAGCAATTCACACTACAGTTGGAGAGAGAGCCACCCAATCAGATTGCTGTATTCCAAAATGTTTGGTTAGGCCTACACCATTTTATGGACCTATCAGCAATCAAGAAAAGGACCAGTCGGCAGGAGAATCCAGAGCACACCAATCGAGTGCCCCAAGAGACTTTAAAAACCTGGGTGCAGAGCACGTGGGGTCTTTCGAGTGTGCCTTATGTCCAGAGAAACACCTTGTTACACAGTACTGTTCCAATTACCTCTGGCTTGTTGCGCAGGCCCTAGGCTTATCCTGGGGCCTCGTCTTCTGTTCTTCTCAGTTTTAATAAGCAGGCACTTTTTCTTTTCAAAGTCATCAGCCTCCTTTTAATTTTGTTTTGCCTGTTCATCACAATTCTCTGGGGGCTCATCTGGGAGAGCCACGCCCAGAGGGAAGGGCAGATTCACAGAGACATGTCTTGTTTATTTTTGGCCAGATGGATTTTGGATTTCTTAAGCACCAAAGAAGAGCTGCTGGCTGTGCCCAAGGGCCAAGAGAGGACACGACAACCAAGAGCTTGGAGCCTACCAAGACGGAGCAGAGCAGGGCTCGCAACATAAGTAGGTGTTGTGAGTGGAGGCGAGACATAAGGGGGGGGTATGTGCATGTGGAGAGTGAGTGAGATGGGGACTGGTAACTTAGACCCCTCAAGTGGATGTGGATCTCTGAGTACTGCAGTTCCAGACTCACACGAGAGGGCCAGCTAGGAAAGGAGGGAAGCGCTTGGAACTTGAACGAGTGTAGTACCCTGAGGGAGGGGGAAGTGCCTTCCTTTTTGTCTGTCCCTGCATGCTGAGGGTCCTGTCCTTCCCTGAGTGATGAGGACTCCTAGGAGTTGCTTTGGGTCAAGATGAAGGGACCAGAGGTGGTGGTTTGGTCAGGGCAACTTTCCGATTTGTTGGAAAGACCTTCAGGACCAGGTCTCCCAGTACAGTGTCAGGCTATGGGGTAGCTGACTGGGAGGTGAGTGGATGTTGCTAGACCCTTTGTTCCGGACAAAGAGGGGCACAGGGTCCACTGATCAAAGGCAGTTCGGAGGGTGGCTCCCCATGACACGTCTGGGGAGGTAGGACTTCTGTGATGGGCTAAAGACTCTTAACCAGAGACCTACTGAGAGTGAGGCCTCCAATTAGGGATTTATTCCTCTTTTGGCAGGGGGAGGAAGTAGGAGCTCAAGCAGAGAGGAATAGGACCCTTGGCCAGGAGCCCAAGAACACTCAGGGCTCCTCAGGATGATCACAGGGAAGTTCCTGGGCATCTGGGGGAGGCCAGCTGAGGGACTTCCAATAGCATCTAGGGCTCTTAAGGGCAAGTGCAGGGAGGTTCCCAGGTGTCTGAAGGGAGACCCCTGGATTGAGGAGTGAGCTAGTCAAGAGGAGGTTGTTTTTCGTAGCATGGTGATGGGCCAGGGAGGGCAAAGGTCGCTGGCCAGGAGAAGTCCCCCTACCCATTAGGGGTAGGAGGGAGGTTTTAGAACCTGTCAGTTAGGGACACAGTCTCCTTTTCATTTCATATAAGTTATTAATATAAAATTCAATTGTATGTGTGAATTGTTTTTGGTCAGATTCTTGTGGTCAGTGTTAGCAAGTTTGTTTATTCTTTCAATTGCAATAGATAGTGTTATTTATTGGGTTATTATTTTATATGTTTTAATACAAAAATATCAGTTTGGTATTTTTCAGTACTATCTATAGTATTCAGCTTGATTTTTTAAGTGATCAGTGTGTATATCATTCTGGACAGGCTGCCCTTAGTGTCTGTTAAGTTCCTAATTTGTGTCAGAGCCTATGTTAGTTTGGGTACTTATTGTGTATTAAGTGTCTAAAGTTGAAGTTATCTGAAGGAAACAACTGTGTGGTTTAGCAAGGAGAAGTTATCTTGGCTGTTCTCAGAGGAGGGGAGGGCCCTTCTTGGAGGGAGGGGAATGCTGATACCAGAAAAAGTGGACCTGAAAGGTCCTGGGACCCAACTGACCAAGCAGCCATTTTTGTTTGTTTAGAAGTTTAGTTCCCACGCCTGGCCAAGTGGCCATTTTGTCTGTTTTGATTTTAGTTCCCAAAAGAAATTATTTTTTCCAAGGGTTACTTAATAGTTCCTTACTCAAATTTAGCTTGTACTTCCTTACTGTTCTGCAGTTAATTTAAAAATGCAGTTACTTATTTAGACTTTCATTGTAGTTACTTAGATTTTATCTTACCAGATAATTAAATTTAATTGATTTCGTTACAGTTTTTATAACTATGGGCCAGTGTGAAACCAAGAGCTTGCATAAGGGAAAAGCTAAGAGAATGAAATAAAAAGATATCCCACCAGACAGTCCACTGGGGGACATGTTAGAGAACTGGGACAAGGATAAGAATTTAAAAGAATTGGATAAGATCAAAATGATAAAATATTGCATTGAAATTTGGCCACAAAAGAATATCCAGGAAGGACCAGTCAACTGGCCATGGTGTGGGTCAAAAGAAAAAATGGCTATATCTAGCTTTAAATAAATATGTTAATTCAAGAGAAGTTATAGATGAGGAAGAAATCATATATGCAGCCTGCTGGTTGAAAAATGGGATCTGGGATAAAAGGATTGGAATGTATAAAGTAGAAAAAGAAACAAAAGACGAAAAAGAAGAATTTATACTAAAATGGGACCCATTGGACTGTCTTTCCCCCCCTTCTCCTCCTACTCTCCGAGCACCCTTTCCTGTTCAACCTGAACCCCTCTCTGTCCCTCCAGTACTTCTGTGTTCCCAACCCATACCCCATCCTACTCCTCCAGCGGTTCTTTCTACCCAACCCACACCACACCCTATCCCTCTAACTTCCCCAACAGCCCCCACTTCAGTGAGTTCTCCCATGCCCTTCCTCACTCCTGCCACTCTTCCTCTGCCTCCCCCATGTAATCTTCTTCAGAATATACAGTGCCTTCAATACCTTCTGCCGTGTTTCCTGTCCTGAAAAGTTCTCAGGTTTTCTCAGAGGTGCCATTAAACAGCAAAGAGAAGAAATGGGAAGTAGACTGCCACCAAAATAGCTCGAATAGAGCAGCAGTTCATTCCTGCAAGTGTACAATGATAGTAAGGCCAAAAGAAAAAGTTGTAGTCCCAGGTGGTCACCATTATAACAGTAAGTCTCAAGCTGGAAGGTGCTTTCTGAAAAGGAAGAATGAGTGGAAAGGTTGTTACGTTTCAGAGAAGTTCTGATGGGAGGCGCCAAAGGGGGAATTGGCTTTGTACACATGCTTTTGAGTGGCTCTGAAGTAAGAAGTTTTAAGGAATAACTTAAGCCTCTATTAGAAGATTCTATAGGGATAGCTGATGAAATTGATTGCTTTGTGCTTCCAAGCACATATACGTGGGAGGAGTTAAATTCTATCCTAGGCATCCTTTTCTCCCCTGAAGAAGTGCAATTAATTCAAGCCACAGGCATATGGACATGGGAGAAAGAAAATAGGGCAGGGCCACCAGGTGAAGATAAAATGCCTCTCACCCCACCTGGCTGGAACCCAAATGCTGAAGAAGGCTGCAGAAATATGTACTGTGTTATATCTCTAATTGTCAAAGGTAGCCAAGAGGCAGTCCCCTGGACTGGTAATGCAAAGCTGGCCTTTGATAGCCAACAAGAAAAAGATGAAACCCCAAATGCCTGGTTAGATAGGTTGAGGCAAAACTTCCAGTTGTATTCCAGTGTAGATCCACAGAGCTCAGAGGGTCAGGTATTAGTAAAAGTACTGTTTTTAACTAGAGTGTGTCCAGATATCAGAAGGAAGCTAGAAAAGGTGGAAGATTGGCAGGAAAAAGGCTTAAATGAATTATTGCGAGAAGCCCAGATATATTTGAGGAGGGAAGAAAAAAAGATGAAGTCAAAAGCTAGAATTACGGTTGCAGTAGCTAGGGAAAGTCAAGATAAGGAAAGGGAAGAACTGAGGGAGATAGAAAAATCAAAAAAGGAGGAGACCCGAGGACAAGGCACAGACCCCTGGGAAGGGAAATGTTTTTACTGTGCTGAAAAAGGTCACTTTAGGAAAGATTGTAGATAATGGAGAAGGGACAGAAGGCTGTACAAAGAAATGGAAGTAGGAGTGAATGAAGATTAGGGGTTTCAGGGGCTCTGTGCCCTGGGAAAGACAGGTGAGCACAAAATAGAGCCCTTGATAAAGCGGGAAGAATTTGAATTTTTAGTTGACACTGGAGCCGATAGTTCATGTGTTTCTCAGTTTCCAAAAGGTTGCAAATTGAGTAAAGAAATGTGTAAAGTGAGAGGAGCTAGCAAGGAACCGTTTGAAATAGCACTACTAGAATAGGTAGTGGTAGAAGGAAATTCAAGAGAAAGATGTGTAGACTTGCGGTATATGCCTAGATTGAAATGTAATCTATTAGGTCGGGATGTACAAGTGCAGTTAGAGATAGGGGTAATCCTTAAAGAGGGACAGATTGTAGGAGACAGTATTGGTAGTGTCAAGACTGGGATGCCTTGGGAGGACTCCCCAGTTTAGGTTAGAGTAAAAGTTGGAGCATTCTCCCAGGTTTGCCTGCTTCTCAGTGTAAATGACGTTATGTCTGTCAGTTGGAGTTCACTGCCCTGTTCCAGAATGTTCTGTATTCCCGGATCCCACATTGGTCTTCCCCTAAACACCATACCCTCCCTGCTCCCTCATTGGCAAAAGCAGTATCACCCCACTTTGACTCCTTCTGTCCCTATCCCCATTGGTGCATTTGTATCCTGGTATACAAATATTACACAAGTGGTGCCGAGAACCTGGGATTGAACCTGGGAGCAGGAATCGCCTGGGTGAGGGAACAGCAACTGGAGCAGCGGGACTGTCTCCAGCAGGGAGGGCACTCCCAAGGACCAACGAAAGGGGGAAAATCTCCCATTGGAAGATCGGTGAAAGAGGAAAGCTTGCGCTAGGAGCTGGTGGAAGAGGAAGTCTCACACCAGAGGACCGACGAAGGAGGAAGGCTCACGTCGGGGCGGTAGAGGAAGAAGTCTCATGCCGGGGAATTGGTGAAGAAGAAGGGCTCACACCGCAGCCGACGGAAGAGGAAGGCTCGCGTCATGATTGGCGCAGGAGAAGGGCTCACACCAGGCTAGCGGAAGAGGAGGGCTCGCGCCGAGGGACCAGTGATGGAGAGAATGGAGTCCCTTTTCAAGGTCATTTTTAAATTATGGGGCAGGGCTCTTGGGCAGGAGCAGGGAGAGTGGGGGGTCACTTAGTACTGCTTGCGGGAGGGGCCCGGGCAGGATGTGGGTGATTGTGAGTCCACAGAGGGTGGTAATTTGCAGCCATGGGAATGCCCCCGGGTAGAGAAAAAAAGATCATTTTGGGACGGGCTGCTGGGGGAAGCCTGAGTGGTGGCCATTGATTCAGAAGTGCCGTGTGGTGCCGTTAGCCTAGGAGCACGCAGCCCAGTCGTTAAGTTAGGAGTGCAGAGCAGGGCCGTTAACACAGGACCGCGGAGCGGGGCCGTCATTAATTCGGGCTCTGAGGGGGTCTGGGCGGGGCCTCCGCCCTGCGCGCTGCGGAACGGCGAGCCCCTGAAAGGTGAGGATGCGGCCACGATCGGCGGAGATAGCGGAGGGCTGCAGGTTAACGCAGGCATCCGCAGGTACTACAGAGGAAAGGCGCACAGAGGGAAAGCTGACATTGCTCAGAGTGTGTGTCGGAGATCGCGCTACAGTAGGAGGCAAGGCGGGCTTAGAGGGAGAGAGCGGCCTGGAGCTAAGGCAGAAGGAAGGTCCGGGAACGTGGAAGTCACCAGTCAGTTGAGTTCTGGGACTGACTCAGACTTGGACTGGGATGAGTGGTTTCCTAAGCGGTCCACTGCTGATCTGGATTCCTATTCTGGCTCTTTTTTTGATACAGGGGAAGAGGGAGTGAGGACGCATAAGGGTAGCCAGCCCAGTCCTCCTGTTTGGGTCAGGGAACAAACCCCTCTCACGGACTGGAGAAAATAAAAACAGCGTGTGCCGAGTGGGCCCCTCCAGCCAAGCTAGTGTTTCCCGTCCAGGTGGGGGGGCAGGCGGGAATCAAAGAACCTAAATGCCTGTGAACCCCAAAGATGTCCAGGCAATTGTGAAGGCAATTGCAGACAGAAGAATTTATTTGGCAATGGTCTCCACTCTTACAGACAGTGTTTTTGGGGGGGATGACATGCTCCCATTGGAGATCAAGCAGACATGCAGGTTAATTTTTAATGGAGCAGGGATGATTGTTTTTAAACAAGAGTGGGAGGACAATTGCGCAAGGCAGCTGGTCTTGGTGTTCGGGGCAGACCATTCACTGCAGGGCTCCAGCCTGCAGCGTTTAATGGGCACGGACCCGACTATGATCATGCCCCAGGTGCAGGCTGAGGGCCTTCGGGCCCCCGAGGTAGTGGCAAAAACCTGAACTGCCAGAGAGGTCATTCGCTGTACCTCTAAAGTCATTGTCAGGCCGTCGCCATGGTCCACAATGAAACAGCATGAAAGTGAGGGTTTTACGCAGTTTGTGGACCGCCTCCAGGCAGCAATTGATTCTTCTACTTTGCCATCAGAAGCAAAGGGCCCTGTGCTGGTGGAGTACCTGCGCCAGAGGTGTAATACCGCCACAAAGGACATCTTGCGGTCGCTACCACCCGGGGCTACTTTAGCAGATGCGATAAGACATGTTGTCAAAGAAGAACACCTAGCCCTGATTCAAGCAGCTGTCCACGCTGCTATAACCAATATGATGACTTGTTTTGAGTGTGGTCAGGAGGGGCACATTGCGGCAAACTGCCCTCGCTTGGGATACCCACCGACAGTCGTTCCCCCACGCCAGACAGGACCCAGAGGGCCATGCTGGACGTGTGTTAGGAGGGGGCATTTTGCTAGGGAGTGCAAACCTATGGACCAGGGAAACGGGAGGGGGAGGGGGCGCCCGAGCCGCACACAGCCCCCTCCCACTCGGAGCATGAAGCGGCCCCGGTTGTGCCAGCTATCAGTGGGGCACAGAACTCCCGCACCCGCTGCCCCCTCCCACGGTCAACTTCGCAACCCAGCTGACAGTCCAGCCAAAACCGTCCACGCCTCAGGAATACTGCGAACAGGTCCCTGGGGACGAGGCCCCTGGGTGACCCTGGCCATGAAGGCGTGGGAGCGAGATCTGTGGGTGGCATTTGCAGCTAAGATGGGCAGGCACCTACTAATAGTGTGAGCTATCTGCCATCTCCATAGGCACCTACTAATAGTGTGAGCTATCTGCTATCTCCAGCTCTGATGGCTCTGCTATTTGTATCCCATTCTGAGTCGATATAGGGTCAGATATCACTGTGATCACCGACGTACACTGGCCTTCGCAGTGGAAGTTGGAAGAGGCCCCCATGGTAGGTGGGGTTGGAGGGGTGTCCTGTGCCCGAAAAAGCACCCAGCTCATGGCCTTAACACTCTGCACTGAAAGGGGAGCGGGCAGAACCATCACCCTATCCCTGTATGTGATGTCCGGATGTCCACCCTTGCTAGGAAGGGATGCTCTAACCCTGTTAGATGTCCGAATGACAGATTTATTCTGAGGGCCACTGCTACACACTCACAACTGCTCATAAAACTAACATGGAAATCACTAGACCCAGTGTGGGTTGAGCAGTCGCCCCTCTCGAAACCTCGAATGACTGCCCTCCTGGAACTGATTACCCAGGAGCTACAGAAGACCCCCACTGAGTTCTCCACAAGCCCGTGGAATACCCCAATTTTTGTCATACTCAAACGATCTGGAGAAGGCTTTCGCCTCCTGCACGACCTGCGAGAGATAAACAAGAAAAAACATCCGATGGGACCTGTGCAGACGTCACTACTGATGAATTCGATGGTGCCAAAAGTGCAGCCCTGTGCGGTGCTGGATATTAAGGACTGCTTCTTCTCCATCCCTTTACATGATGAGGGCAAAGAGCAGTTCGCGTTCTAGGTTACCTTCCCAAACAGCCAGTGACCAAACTTACGCTTCCAGTGGCAGGTACTGCCTCAGGGAATGGTCAACTCCCCAGATCACCATGGACCGAGCATTACCACCAGTCCGGGAGAGTGATCCCACCACAACTATCATTCAATACGTGGATGACATCTTGATCACTGCACCATCAACAAGCCAGCTAGACCAGCTAGTATGTGTGGTCTCAGAGGTCCTAAAAGTAAATGGGTTTGAAATCACCAGCACAAAGATAAAAAGCGAACCATGCGTGACTTTTTTAGGAGTGAGAATTTTGAACTTCTACGTAACCCCTCCCCAAATAAAAATTCACCGGAACGTCAAAACACTTCATGATATGCAGCAGCTAGTGGGATCATTACAGTGGCTTCCCAACATCATTCTGATCCCTCTTGAAATCATGGATCCCTTAAACGACCTCTTAAAAGGGAAAAACCCATGGGAGAATAAAGTACTGACGCCAGAGGCAATTGGCTCACTTGACTTCATTGAGCATCAGATGTCAGCAACTATACTCGCCAGGTGGGACTCGAACGTGCTGGTTGATCTGTATGTTCATCTCACGAGAAGAGGGGGAGTAGGAGCACTAGCTCAGGGCGTCCCTGATAAAGCCCGGCCAATACAATGGGTGGTGCTGGGAAAGCCATTGCGCGCCTTCTCCCCAGGAGTTGAATGCCTTGGCAACCTCATCATGAAAGGCAGGAAGCTCGCTCTGAGACACCTGGTCACTGAGCCCACTAGAATATATCTACCCTTCGTAAGCAGCTCCCTGCACCAATGATATCAGAATACCTGGCCATGGCCCTCGCTGGATTTGGGGGATAGAGATTCAGTACATGGCAAAACCCCCATGGACACAGTTACTGGCGGTCGTCAACATCAGCCTACCACCTAAGGTAATCGACTGGCCATGCGAGGGACCCACAGTTTTCACCGACACATCTTCATTAACTTCCACTAAAGTGGTGGAAGGCAGACAGGAGAGCGGTGGCGTTGCATTAAAACAACAGATCCTGCGCTGTCAGTCCAACAACTCGAGGCAGCCGCTGTGGCACTGGCATGTGGACTGTTCCCAGAGGAACAACTCAGTATTTTAACAGACTCTACATTCGTGGCCCAGCTCTGTCTAGCCATGGCCAGACCCGGCGTGGCATTGTTCGCAGTGGCGACAATGCTGGAAGAAGCGCTTTACTCGCAGAAGGGCACCGTATCCATCATTCATGTCAACAGCCACAGTCTGGTCAAAGGATTCTTTCAAGTTAGTAGTGACAAAGCAGACACCACTGCAAGAGGACTGTGGACCCTGAGAGAAGCCCGCCAGCTGCATGAATCCCTGCATGTCGGGGCCAGAGTGGTCGCGAGAAAATGCAGGATCACAATCACAGATGCAAGGCACGTTGTCGCCTCATGCCCCTACTGTCAGAGGTCACCATTATGGTCCAGCGGTGTCAACCCTAGGGGCACCAAGGCCACCAATATATGGCAGACGGATTTTACGTTATGCCAGCTGCTGAGACCCTGAGCATGGTTAGCGGTAACAGTAGACACTTAGGAATAATCGTGGCCATGCTGCACGAAAGAGCTGATTCCAGGGCAACGGTCCACCACTGGTTAACAGCAATGGCACAGCTAGGCATCCCACAGCAAATTAAAACAGACAATGGTCTGACCTTCACCTCAAAGTCAGTACAAGCATTTGCGTCAAAATGGGCTATAACTCTAGTCCACGGTATCCCCTATAACAGCACAGCACTGGACAGGCCATAGTCGAACAGGCCAACCAAACCTTAAAAAATAAACTGGAGGTGGAAAGGTGGAAGGTCTCACCAATTCCATCCCACCGAGAGATCAAGCACGTATTCTAGCAACCACCTTACTAGCTTTAAATCAGTTCACAAGGGGAGATGAATTCAAAAGTCCTGCCCAGAGGCACTGGGCCACCCAGGCACTAGAGGAAGGCCAGCAAGTAATAATCAAAAATGAGTTAGGAAAGGGGGAAGCGGGTTGGAGGCTGATACTCACGTGGCCAGGGTATGCAGCCGTAAAGAAAGATAGTGAAATTAAATGGTGCCCACTCCAATCAATCAAACCAGACCTTCAGGGCAAGAACTAGCGAAATCTGAAAAGTTTGTTTTGCAGGACTGGACCCTCAGACATCACCACAGCCCGTATACCCCACTCCCAGAAGGCTGTGTCCGGTCATCAGGCAGCCTGATGGCAGACTACATCGGGGTAGTGAAAAAACCCAGTGAGAGGCTGGCATAAAGAAGAACTGGGGGAAAGAGAAAAAGAGCTCAGCACTTGTCCTAGCGGGTATCCGTCAGGTAGGGTTGGAACTCTGGCCAAGTTCTGACTCTACTTGGACGGAATACTTGTCAACCCAGAACCTTTCCTGCGCCAAGGGGTCCCAGGGGTGTTTTGGGGAGAACGTGAGTCCGGACATGGGCTCTCCAAAACGCCCTGGTTTTAAAGTCAAACAGATCGTAGATTCTGGGAGGACAGTTTGGTGCTGTGATGTCAACAGATAAGCTGAGGAAGTCCTGCAAAAGTGCCCGAAGTCATAGTTCAATCAGCCCCACAGCTGATCACCCTGTATTTTAAACAAGTTCCTGTTGTTTTTTCTTAGAAAAGCAGTTAGAGATAGTTAGTTTTTTGTGTGTGTTACATTGTTTAACTTTTCATTTGTTAAATAGCTACAGTCATAAGTTTGTTACAAGTTTGCTACAGTTGCATTGTTGCAGTTACAAGTTTGTTACTGTCCCACCAGGCAGTTTTAACCTTACCGTTTCCTATGTTTTTAATAGGTCATGAAGGAGGGGGGGGGGGGGAATATGGGCTTAAGATATCATGTTATCTTGGGCATCTCGCGATAATATGCCTAACCCCTCTCCCTTCACCGTTGCCCTGCCGTTAACGCCTGTTATAAATTACCCCGGTTGGCAGTTAATAAATGCCTTTTCACCGTCCACCACATTGGTGTCAGCGTGTGTCTTGGTCCGTGTGGCAGGGGTGCTGTGCTTGACCCGGGACACCACACCCATAGCCCCTGTAGCAGCGGCAACACTCCTGCTCTGCCCCAGTTATATACCCTGGATCTTCCCCTGCTTGTGGCTCTTTGTCCCTGGATCTTTTCAACTTCGGTTGTCCTCCTGCCTTACCCTGCATACCTGGACTTTCCCTGGACCCTCATTTTGTTTCCTGAATAAACCTGGTGAGATTTTCTCTACGAAGAGTCCTCTTGGTTCACTGGTGAGGCATTGAATACAACATCTGGGCTCAGGCATCTGGTGGACTGAGGGAACTGCTTGTGCAGACTGAAGCGGAGACACTCTCGGGAAGGCGGGCACCCCAACAGCACCTGCCCGGGGGGTCACCCACAAGAGGTGGTAGCAGAGATGGTAGTTCTCAAATTGGAAGACGATAATGAAATTAACAGTAGAGTTCAGGTTGAAGGAGGAGGCTGTGGCTTAATATACCTCCTGTAGAAGTAAAGATGAAACTGGGGATTCCACCAATCTGAGTAAAATAGTATCAGCTGAGGGAAAATGGGTTAGTCGTAGTTACAAAGGAGTTTATTAAGATAAAATACTAGAAGCATGCATGTCGCCCCATAACACCTCAGTGTTATTGGTGAGGAAACCAGATGGTGCTTATCAATTAGTTCAAGAGCTAAGAGAAGTTAACAAAAAGACTACCACACGATACCCATGGGTGGACTCCAACCCATATACACTTTTAAGTAAAGTACCATCAAAGCATGCATGGTTTAGTGTGATAGATTTGAAAGAAGCCTTCTGGGCTTGTCCCCTAGCTGAAGAAAGTAGAAATTGGTTTGCCTTTGAATGGCTGGATGAGGAGACAGGAAAAAACCAGCAACTCTGATGGACTCACCTGCCCCAAGGTTGTATGTAATGCCCAAATCTATTCGGCCTAGCTTTAGAAGAATTATTAAAACACTTCCAACATGAAGAAGCTGTCCAAATCCTTCAGCATGTTGATGATTTACTAGTATCAGGTGAACAGAAAGAACAAGTTTCAGAAACCACAGTAAAGCTACTAAACTTCTTGGGGAAGAAGGGTTTGAAAGTGTCAAAAAGGAAGCTCCAATTTGTAGAACAGGAAGTAAAATATTTACACCATCTGATCGGGAAAGGGCATAAGAAATTGGAAGCTGAGTGAATTCAGGGGATTTTTTTCCTACCTGCACTGAAAACAAAAAGGGATGTAAGGAAATTACTAGGGCTAATTGGACATTGTAAATTGTGGATGGATGGGCATACTAAATTAGTCAAGTTTCTGTATGATAAATTAATAGAAGAAGAACCTATAAATTGGAATGAGAAAGATGAACAGAAGTTTCAAAAGTTGACAGTAAATGCTGGTGACAGCCCTGTGGGAGTCGATGCTGGGAACAGCACTCCTGGGATGCCATGGGAAGATTCCTATGTGTAAGTCAGGGTGAGAAGCTGGTTCACTTCCCCATGATCCCTCACTCCCACAAGCAAAAGAGCATGTGGGAAATTTAGGATGTAGCATCCCTAGATTCTGGAAAGTTCTGTACTCACAGCTTTGTTACTGGCCTCCATAGTTCTTGTTACTCTTCTTCTGCTTCTCATTCGTTTGTTACATATCATACCATCCCTAGTCCTCCCCTGTCCTACCTTCCCACTGGCTGAGTTGTACCCTGACCCCTCCTACCCCTCCCCAGTTTATATACATTGTGTCCACCCCCAAGCTCTTAACACAGCTCCCAGGCTGGCCTGTCAGCTGCTGTGTGAGCAGCTTCCAGCTCTCTGTCCCTGACTCCCTCACCAGCAGTTGTTACCCTACCTTCTTCCCACCTTCTTCTGTGCTCACCTGGACCCTCCTGCCCTTCTCCACGGGGACTGTACCCTTGGACTCTCCTACAATAAACTCTGGTGAACCATCACACAGTGAGCGTTTCCGTTTCCCATTGGTGAGATTGTAACATTATTACATCTGGGCACAGGGAGAAGACTGGCTGAGGGAACTGGCCGCAGCATCCAGGGAAACCGGTTCAGATTTGTGGACACCCTGTCAGGACGGGCTCGGTCCCACACAGCCTCTCCTCTCCTGGGTCTCACCACGGAAGAGATGGTGCCCTGTGGAAGGTAGCCATGGGGAGGACAGGACAGGAATGCCATGGAAGGATGCTGTCGTTTGAGTTAGAATAGGAAACTGGCACTGCTTCCCATGATTCCTTGTTTGGCAATGCAAAAGCTCTGTTGTCAGTTGACTGGTTTTCATTCCCCTGTTTAAAGGTTCTATGTCTTCTGTTCCCTTGTTGGTTCCTCTCGAAAGACCACCCTCATTCACCCCACCATGTCACCCATGTCACCCGACCCCAACTCCTCCCCTGACTGCCTTCCCCATTGGATAGTTTGTATCCTGACCCCTCCTACCTTCCCTTGGTTATATACCCTGGCCCCTCCCTCATTCTTGGCTCTGCTCCTGATCTCCTTCAGCAGAAGTTGTGTTCCTGCCTGCCCCTGTTCCTCTCCTTACCCTTCCCCAATCTGGACGCTCAGACCTATCCTCAATAAACCCTGCTGGATCTACTCTGTCTCAAGAGCCCTCCTTCAGCTCCTGGTCACGTGTGCTTTTACTACATCCAGGCCTGAGTGCAAGGTGGGCTGGGGGGGCTGGTCTCCTGGGGAATTCCTGGGCAGGGGATCGCTGTCGGAAGGATTACCACCCCGACAGCACCTGCCCAGGAATTCCCACGGCTGGTGCCTGAACAGGGACCTGGGCAGTTGTCCAGTTTTCCAGTTCCCTGAGAGCAGCTCCTTGGTGCAGCGGTTCTGTGAGCTCTTGCTCCAGGAAGAAGGTGGCGTTCAGACTCAGCTCCAGGGAGAGATGCACCTCCATTGTATAAAGACTGCTCTGCCTGGCCTGCCGACAGTCTGCTGGACTTCGCCTGAGAAGATACGCTTGCAGCTCTGGGGAAGCTTTCAGTGAACCCGGAGGACCGGCAGGAGCCAACCAGCCCCATGAGGTGCCTTTTCTTTCGCCCTAGTCTTCATGGTTTGGTGAGTAATCTGGGGGCTAAGGGAGAGCACCCTACTCGGGCTCATTTGTTTTAGTTCTCATTCCGCCTCATTGGGGGAAAGCAGTTGTGGCAATGGGGGACATCTTTCCCTTGCCCAGAAGGAGTTTTATTTCCAAGTTCAGTCTATCCTAGTGTTGGGGGACGTTTCTTTTTCTGAAAGGAAGGTCAAAGCTTTTGTTAGGTTCTTGTTTAAGCACTTCCCCGAGATCTCTCGGGGAGACGCCTTTTCTGTTTCTGTTTGGGGAAAAGTTGAGAAATGCATCTATCTGGAACAAGTTAAGGGAATTGTAAAGTGGGGAAATACAATCATTTGTTTAATCCTATTCTTTGGTTAGGATTAAACCAAAGAAAGAGGGAAAACTGGGGTACCCAGTTCTCCTTCCCTGCATTCCTCCCCACCCAATCCTAGACCTTTTCCCCTATGAATGGGGCAGGACACAGACCCTGTGCAAGTGCACACAGTTGCCAACTGCTCCCTGCTGCCTCCTGTCCTACTCAGTCCACTTCCCAGCCTGGGGCTGGCCACCCAGTCTGGACCCTTCCCGCCCTCCTGATCCCAAGATTCGTGTCCCCAGCTCAAGTCTCGTTTTGTGCAAATGGAAAATAGTTATTCAAGATGCCGCTAACTACGTAGCTGACCACCCCAGCCCACAAAATGGCGCTCTTTCTTCTCTTGTTGGTTCTCCTATCCTTCCACCGGCATCTCTTATCACGCTTATCCCCGCCCCCGCGTCTGGCCCTGCACTCTCCCGTGTGTCAGCATGTCATGTGTCGGGTTCCACCCCTTCCGTCCCTTCCACTCCTCCCCCAGCTGAGGCTTCTGTAGGAGGTCCCAGTCCCCAGGAATGCCATGCCTCTCCATCTCCTGCCTCTTCAGGTTCCCACAGGAAAGTACCATCATCCCCAGAGCAAAATGGCCCCGTGACTGGGAGTTGGTGCCCCCCTGTGGCACAGTCTCTGGCATCGGTGGAGCTGTCAACTCCCTCTGCAGCAAATATGTGGTGAGCATAGAGGGACCTGAGGGGCAAAAGGCATCTGTAAGACTGTTTGTTACCACCTGCAATACTGCTTTACTTGGCAGAGACGTCCTGTCTCAATGGGGGACCCGATTAGATATCCCCAATGCTGCCTGAGATTTTTAGCTTGGGCCACTGCAGAGTGGACCATCCCACTACTTATCTGAAAATCCAGTGATCCAGTGTGGGTGCACCAATGGCCCCTGCTTGAAAACAAGTTGATTGCACTCAATGACTTAGTAGAGGAGCAGCTGCGCCTGGGGCACATAGTTCCATGGAATAGTCCCTGGAACACCCCGCTTTTCCTCATTAGAAAACAGGCAAATATAAGTGGCGCCTGCTCCAAGACTTGCGCAAAGTGAACGATGTTATTGAAGATACGGGCCCCCTGCAACCAGGTCTCCCTTTGCCCTTTATGCTTCTGAGGGATTGGTTGCTTGTGGTCCTTGATATCAAGCTTTTTTAACCTTTCACTGTTCCCCAGAGATGCTCTGAGATTTGCATTCTCAGTACCTTCTATCAACCGAAGGGAACCCTACAAATGTTGCCATTGGGTCACTTTGCCACAAAGCATAAAAAACAGCCCCGTGCTCTGCCAGACATATGTTGCCCAGGTACTTTCCCCTGTGAGAAAAAAGTTTCCCAAGGCAGCGATATTATATTATATGGATGACATACTCGTGTGCACTCCCACAGAGATGTACCTCAAAGCTGCACTGGAAAATACAATACCATATCAAAGGTGCTGGATTCCAAATCGCATCTGACGAGATGGAAACATTTGGGGTTTCTGATCATAGGGAGGACCATTATGCCCCAAAGCCTTTCTGTTAATGAACACCCACAAACTGTGTGAGACATCCAACAATTGTGCGGGATCATCACCTGGATTCGGCCTCTCCGGGTCTCACCACAGAGGAGCTTGCGTCCCTCTTCAAGTTATTGCAAGGAGACTGCGACTTGGCTTCTCAATGCACTCTGACACTGGAAGCCCATGGAGCCCTGAAAAAGGTTGTTGCCACCATGAAGTCCCACCAAGGGCACCAGGTAGATCGCTCCCTCCCTTTGAACCTTGCCATCCTTGGTAAGTGCCCTTATTTCCACGCCCTGTTGTTCCAGTGGGATGATGTTTCAAGAGACCCACTCATTGTTGAGTGGTTGTTTCTGCCACATCAACCCCACAAAACTGCTACCACACCTACCGAATTCATTGCCAGACTTATCATCAAAGGTCACTACCACCTCCGGACCCTCGCAGCCTGCAATCCGGCGTGCATTTACATTCCATTGAATTTGGAACAATTGGACTGTTTGCTCCAAACAAGTGAACATCTCCAAATTTCCCTGGACAGCTATCCCCGCCAGATTTCAATTCACTATCCCAAACATAGACTTCTTAGAGATGCACTGCATTTGGCCCCAAAAACTTATAAAAGTAAAACTCTATCAAAGATGCTCTTACAGTGTTCACTGACAGCTCAGGGAAATCCCACAAGTTAACGTTCATCTAGAGGGACCCGGACACTCAGAAGTGGGAGTCCAATGTCCAAGTAGTTGAAGAATTCCCCCGGATCGCAGAACTTGCTGCAGTTGTGAGAGCGTTCCGGAAATTTCAACAACCATTTACTCTAGTTACAGATTCAGGTATGTAGCTGGGATAGCAGAGCGAGCAGAGCATGCCTGCTCAAAGAAATGCAAAACAAAAAAATTATACAGTTTCCTTTCTGAATTAATTCGGCTTATCTCCCACGGGAGCAACCTTACCATATACTGCATGTCCGATTGCACACTGATTTACCAGGCTACATCACAGAGGGCAACCGGAAAGCAGACATTTTGGCCATGGCAACAAGCTCCACCTTCACTCCTCAGACACTACCTGACATTTTTCGACAGGCACAACTCAGCCATGCATTCTTCCACCAGAATGCCCTCACCCTAATTCAACAAATTAAAATATCCAAAGATCAAGCCAGAGCAATCGTAACAACCTGCCCCAATTGCCAATCACTCCCTCTCCCATCGGTCGCGTCAGGAGTAAACTCCCGCGGCCTCAGATCCTTACTACTCTGGCAAACAGATACACCCGCTACACTCCCTATGGGAGGAAGAAATTCATACATGTGTCTGTAGGCACATTTTCAGGAGCAGTGTTTGCCTCCTGCCATGCAGGGGAAAAGTCAAAAGACAGTGTTAAACATCTTTGCATGGTGTTTGCCACTCTTGGTGTGTCAAAAAGCATAAAAACTGATAATGGTCCTGGGTTCAGATCCCAGAAATTCAAAGACTTCCCTTAGACATGGGGCATCAGCCACTATACTGGCATTCGCATAATCCCACCAGCCAGTCAGTGGTTGAAAGAGTCCACAAAGAAATCAAAAAGATGTATGAGCAGCAACATGACGGTGCACTGCTCATGTCTCCGGCAGAGAGATTATTTAAAGCACTTTATATGTTACAAATTTTATGAACTGCTTTACTAGAGAGCCCATCCCACCAATCCTCCACCATTTTCACAACAATACATATGCTCACCCGAAAGAGAGGCCACCTGTGCTC
Source organism: Melospiza melodia melodia (assembly GCF_035770615.1). Lineage (NCBI taxonomy): Eukaryota > Metazoa > Chordata > Aves > Passeriformes > Passerellidae > Melospiza > Melospiza melodia. The sequence continues at coordinate 4,353,281 of NC_086226.1, forward strand.
ATTAAAGAACCTGACTCAAAATGTATTAAAGGTCCGTACCCTCTCATCACCTGGGGAAGAGGGTATGGGTGTGTCTCCACAGACAAAGGTGCTTGGTGGATCCCAGCCAAGTTTATCAAGCCCAAATATATTTACATGACACAATAGAAGAAGACTTGCCTGTTGACCATTGAGCTGCATCCTTTCTGTAACACGCTTCTGAGGACACTGTTGCCTGGAGACACCGCTGAAAAAAGACTTTCTACCCCAACATTGTTGCAAGAGTTTTAATTTCTTGCAGATATTTACCCGCTCCCTACAAAACTGTAAACCCTTTCATCCCCTCCCCTTGGTTCCCCTCAAAGCAAAACTGCAGCCACAACATCTATCTCCCCAAGGAAACTTCCATCTTGGACTCCTCAGCCAGAATACAGATGTTTCCATTGTGGCCAGGAAGGACACTTCATCAGCCACTGCCCCTTTCTGGGGACATGGCCTGTAAATGAGGAAAGAGCAGGGGAGGGGGAGACTCTCCACCAGCCAAAAAACTAAGATCAGAGCACAGACCTGACCCACAGAGAGACAAAAATGGGGCAGGCCACAGAGTGACCACCGACAGGAATGTCAGCAGCCATGTAAATACTGACAATGTACGACAACCTCTGGGAAGCTGTGGGCCAGGCATTGAAGTGGGAATGCCCTGGGAGGAAGCTCCCTTCTAGTTCAGGGTGAGAAACTGAAACATTTTCCCAATGTTCTCCATTCCTTTATGTAAATCTAGCCTTGTCTCTCAAATACTACTCTCTCCTCTGTTCTGAAAGACTCTGTACCTTCTGTTCACCCACTGGCCTCTGTTCAGAACCACTCCCCTATCTGCTCCCCATTGGATGTGGTTGTGTCACCCCTTTCCAGCTCCTCCCTTTTCCCCTAACCTTATTGGTTTATTTGTGTCTCAACCCCTCCCACTCTTCCCCAGTTATATACCTCATCCTCTCCCTTGCTCGGGGCTCTCAGGGCATTGTGCCTGGGTTCCTTGTGCTCTTGTGAGAGAGATCAGCACCCTCTCTTTGGCTCCTTGATTTCCGAGACCCTTCAACTGTGGTTGTAGATCTTCCAGCCTGTTCTACCATCCACCTCACCTGGACCCTACCTTCCCTGAATCTCCCACTGTTCCTGTAATAAACCCAGTTGGATTCCTCGAGTCAAGAACCCTCCTTCATTTTCTGGTTGAGTGTGTATTTATTCCACCTGGACCTGAGCATAAAGTGGGCTGGGGGAGCTGGTTGTCTGGACTGGGAGGGGATTGCTCTTGGGAAGGCAGTCACCCCAACAGCACCAGCCCAGGGGTTCCTGCACCTACTGACTGCGACTTACCAAGTCTCTTCATTTTTCTAGCCAGGACTGGCATGAGATCAGCATGAAGTCTGCACTTCTTCTCAAAATGCAGCAGGTGGAAACGTTCCAGCACATGCCATCTTTAGACTACAAGTATCTTGTTGTTGGGGATGCTGAACACACTCCCCTTGAGATTGAAGTTGCTCCCAGGGTCATAACACTCAGCCCTGAGTGCTTCACTCTCATGGCGTGTTGTGCCCACCCCTCCCCTTCCTGCCAGAAGGCCAGATTATCACACAGGCCATTCCAGTGCCCCGTGTATTTGCGATGATCTGGACTATAGTATTGTGTTTTTATTACCTTTGTTCCGTTTCTGCAATGGTTTGATCTATGTACCCCCATTCTCTCCAAATGGTTTGCCCCAAGTTGCTTCCCTCCTCTCCCATGTCAATCCTCTAAATCTTGCTGATTCATTCCCCAATCTCCTCCCTGGACCCCTGTCAATCACTCGGCCTCCCATCCACTCTTTCTAGAATCTTCCAGCAGAGGCATCAAGTGGTTGGTCTGTGACGGTGTTCACAGGGGTTCTTGGATGAGGGAAGAGACAAAGGATCTCATGCCGTGTTTCAGAAGGCTTGATTTATTACTTTATGTATTGCATAATAACTAAACTAAAATAATAGAAGAAAAGGTTTCATCAGAAGGCTAGCTAATAATAGAAAAGAATGGTAACAAAGGTTTGTGGCTTGGGCTCTGTGTCCAAGCCAGCTAGGCTGTGATTTGCCATTAATTACAAACAACCACATGAGACCAAACACAGATCCACCTGTTGCATTCCACAACAGCAGATAATAATTTTTTACATTTTGTTCCTCTCAGCTTCTCAGGAGGAAAAATCCTAAGGAAAGGATTTTTCATGAAAAGATGTCTGCGACAGTTGATCAGAGGTTGGGGTGCTCCCTCAAAGTATTCCCCAATTTGTTGCCCCTCCATGTCTATCTCCCCAGTTTCCACACCCACAGTTCTTCCCTTTGGTTGTTCCGTGAATCCCTCCCTTGTTTCCATCCCCTGTTATAACCTTTTGCAAGAGCTCAGTCTGGGCTCTTCACAGCTGGTTTCTCTGAGGCATGGAGCTCCCCTTGGCCTTCCAATAAACCTTGGACTTAACCCCTATGAAGAGTCAGCTCCTAACTCCTCCACCATCGTCAGCCAATGCCTCCTCTGCATTAGGGCTCAGAACCCTAGCTGCCCTCCTGTACCCCCTGGGCACAGGAGAATGTCCCCTGCAGTCTGCCATGTCAGAGCTGGTCGGGCAGTGACCGGATGGTCACAAAAAGGACACGGTGACATGTCATCTTCAATGCGAAGAACCCACCTAATCAGTGGGCAGAGATCTACAGGCACTAGGAGTAGTAAACTATGCCCAAACACCAGTAATCAATTCCCTGGTCCTGTGGTGAAAATGGGTGTATGATCTTCCATACGCAGATGCCGAGCCCCAAGAGTTTGAGCTACTGAGCTCAGCGAAAGCAGACTTCTGTGTACATTTTGAATATGAGCTTCACACCCATGCTGACTTGTATGAGAACATTAAGCAAGATAAGATCGAGTTCAAAGCAGATAATAAGTGCACTTAACCAAAATGGGGGCTCCCTCTTCTGACAACTGGTATGCTTGGAACCTAGACAAGGGCATGCTCCCTATCTCTGGGGACCGTGCATACCCTGGAATCCTCTCGCATTTTCTTGTAGGACCATGCACCCTGGGGCATCTGTCCCTGGCCTCACCTAGCATAACCCAAATGCCGATTCAGCAGGCCAAGTCTAAAATTGCAACGCAATTCAACGAACACTGTGACAGCAAAATCTATCTATTGGACTAAATCAAAAAAAGATTTGCCATCTCTGTTTTCCTCCATTGGGTGCTGCCCTCCTCTCCTGTCTATCAGTCCAGATCCACCCACTATACTTCAGAATGTTCTGTGCCAATCACCCTGGTTCAGTCAGTTGATTTGTCTTCAAGGCTTCTCCCCTCCCCTGTGTAGACTCTTGGTTTTGTTAAGTTCTATGCTTCTCCCCAAGTGTTTCCTCACTGGTTGTGTGATGTATCCACCCCTTGGAGCAGCTCCCTTCAAGAACCTTAGCCAGACCCCTTTTGTTTGTCACTCATCCCTGACCCATCCCTGAAATAAATCTTCTTTGGACTGTGGGGGAGGGGACCACAGGGAGGATGGGGCGGAGATATCCTGAGAGGAGACTTCAGCCTGACTATCAATCAACCGTGATCCACTCCCTGATTCTAGAAGGTTCTCTGCTCTTCCTTCCTGGTTGGGTCTCATCATAGGACCACCCTCTCCCCCCTCTCTCATTGATGTACCTCTTGTCACCCCACCTCCACTCCTCCCCTGACTCCCCTTCTCATTGGATACATGTATTCTGACTCCACCTACTTTCCCCCAGTTATAAACCCTTTTTTCCCCCAGTTATAAACCTGCCTTTTTTCTGGGCTCTGCCACTGGCCTCCCTTGAGCAGTGGTTGTGTCCCTGCCCCTCTCCTTGCCCTCACCTTATCTGGACCCTCCAACCTTCCTGCAATAAAACATGTTGGACCCACAGCCATGTTCAGAGCCCTCCTTCATCATCTGGGTCGTGCGCATATCTTGTCTTCTAGACCTGAGAGCAAGGTGGGCTGGGGGAGTTGGTCACTCAGACCTAGAGGAGGCAGCTCTCAAACCGCACCTGCCCAGGAACAATACCGTGATCCTGCATCTGGCGCCCAACAGGGACCTGGGCAGTTGTTGTAAGTAAAAGTTATGTTAAATTAGGATAGAGTTAAAATATATTGTATTAATTAGGTTACATTAATTGCATTATGTTAAGAAGGAGGGAGGGTTATTAGAATGTTCTAGGAGAAGGGTCCAGGGTTTGGTGGAAGGGCGGTCTGGCGAGGCAAGGAGAGGTCAAAGAGGGATTGGACGGAAGATCACCTTTGTGGCTGTCAGAGTGTGGACTACGTTGGACTGTGGAAGGGATTGCGTCTATACCCGAGGCTGCAAGGAACACAGTGACTCAAAAGGTGAGAGCCCTCCGAGAGGGAGCGGAGCTCACACTGCCTGAGAACAACATGAGTAGGGTTGAAGGTAATAGGGGGTGCAGAGTGCATGTGAGTGAATGAGACAGGGGCTGTGAGTACAGACCCCGAGGTGAGTGCAGTCCTCCCAGTACTGCAATTCCGGACTCCCTTGGGGGGAAGGTCGGCTGGGAACGGAGGGAAGTGAATGTTGTGGAGTGCGTGTACCCCTATGGACCCCCTGGAGTAGGGGAGACAGGGAGTGCCCACCTATAGCCACCCTTACCCATGCAGGCTCCCATTCCTCTGGTGATTGGAGGCTGGTTTGAGCCATTGGCCCGAGTTGCACCCCTCGAACTAAGATCCCATTGGGGGGTCATAGAGGGGGACACACTCGGTATCCCGAACTAGGAACCCACTGAGCGGTCATAGGGGTGGGATACCCAAGGGGGGGTTAGTGGGGGGGGCTTGCCTAGTGAGGGGTAGAGCTCCGACTACTAGTTCAAACCACCTGGAGGGCTGTTCCTCAGGGATAGACTGAAGGAGTCTACTCCCTGAGGAACCAGGACTTTGGGGGTGGGAGAAAATACTCCTATACGGAGACCACTGAACAAAGTGGCCACTGTGTAGGGGAGTGCCCCTTTTCTGAAGCCAGGGAAGGGGAGGGTGCCCAACCCAAGGAGAGTAGGGTCCCCTTGAACTAGGACCCCAGTGGGAAGGGGGTCATAGAGGGGAAGTAGGCTCACCCTGAGCTAGGATCCCAGCTAAAGGGGGTCATAGGGGTGGCTGAAAATACACTTCACAGGGATGGTGACCTGCAGGGGGGAGGTGGGCCACCGGCTGTGGAAGGGCCTTTCAGTCACTAGGGCTGAAGAGGCTAGAGCTGAGGCTAGAGCTGGCTTACGTTAGGGAGAATTTTTTTTTTCTTTTTTTTGTATGTTCAGAGTCGGGGCCCCTAAGGAGTGAGGTTAGGAGGTGAGGGCAGGCCAAAAGTCCTTTGACCACTCCTTAGGAATTTTTGAGTTTTCTGTGTGGTGGGCCGAGAAGCAGCCATTTTGAATTTTCGGTGAGGCAGGCCAAGAAGCAACCATTTTGAGTTTGGTGACGCAAGCTGAGAAGCGGCCATTTTGTACGTGGTTGAGTGTGGCGCGCAGAGGCCACTTGTGCAGAGTAAGTGGCTTACTGCGTCTATTTTGTATTTAGTTGTGTTGTAGTGTGTTGTTAAGTTTATTGCATTACTCCCCTATTTTATGTATTGTTTCCCCCCTGTTTAATGTAAATGGTTCTGCCCTCCCCCAGTTTAGCCTTGCCAGTTATGTTATTCCCATGACAACTCCAGCCATTGGGGTTGTCAGTTTTTTCGGTTATATAATTTCTCCTCCCTCTCCTTCCCTTATATGTAGACTTCCTCTCCTCAGTGGGCCCAGTCAATCACCCCCCACTCCTCCCAACTTTCCAGAATCTTCTTCTCTCTGGGGGGTTGTGATTGGCTGTGGTCCCGGGGCCCCTCCTTTACTTTGTATTTATTGGTTTCCCCTTTATGTCAGTTATGTTAAGTTCATCCCTTCACCCTTCCTTATTGGTTCAGTGTAAACCCCTCCTTTGTACGCCCACCCCCTTTATAACCCTGTTCCACCCTCCATTCTTGGCCACTCCCCGGTTGGTTGCTCCTCTGTTGGTTCATCAGGAACATCAATAAACCAACTTAACCCCCCGTGAGTGTCCTACTCCTTGCCTCGTCTATTTCATCAGCAAGAGCCTGTCCGCAGCCAGCACTGCCCAAGGCCATCCGATGCCGAGGGGTGCTGGCAGAGAATTGCAGCTGGGCGTCGGCCTCTGCCCTTAGCTAGCCGGACACCGACTCTTTGGGCCACGTACGCCTTGCCGCATAGTTGAACAGGTAGTTGTAAGTTGTTTTATTCTTGAAATAGCCATCATTATTGTTTAGTTTTCCAGCTAAAATGATAGATGTTATATTTCTTTTTAGAATTAATTTCAACATTTCAAAATTCTTGAATTGGCATTATTGTTCTGAAACCCTTGTTAAACCACCATATTTATTTTGTTTTCTACACTAAATATTTAAGTTGCCATTTTTTTGGTTTTATTTCCCACTAAAGCCGCCATATTTATTTTGTTTCCCACGTCAAACATTTCTTTAAAGTTGCCATCTTTGTCTTGTCTCTTATGATAAGGAACTTTTTAAAGTAACCATTATTATTACATTTTCCACAATAATTAATATTTATTTGTTGTGTTGTGTTATTTAATTTCCCCAGTTATTCCCCCATTTTATGTATTTCCCCCCTGCTTGTGTACAAATGGTTCCTCCCTTCCCTGATTTTCCCGCCACTGCCTCTCCTGACAGTTGGTTTCCCTGGTTACCCCCTTCCCCCTCAACTGCCAATCTCCCTTTGTTATATAATTACCCCTCCCCTGCATACCTTATTTGTAAGTTTTTTCTCCTCCCTGGGCCCCGTCAATCACCCCCCACTCCTCCCAGCTTTCTGGAAGCTTCGCCTCTCTGGGGGCTGTGGTTGGCTGTGGTCCCAGGGCCCCTCCTTTATGTTGTATTAATTGGTTAGTTCCTTATGTCAGTTATGTTTGTACTTCTCCCTGGTTGGCTAGTTGGGCTTCCCTCCTCTCTCCATGCCTTCCCTTTAAAAACTTGCTTTCCCCCCTGTTCGAGGCCATTTGCTGGTTGGCACTCTCCCTCTCGGTCAGTGTCATCCGACCCTTCAATAAATCGGAGTTAGCCCCCAGCTAGTGGACGCCTCTTTCTTCGTCCTTCTGTGCTTTCCATCCACACCGTGCATCCAGCCCAGCCGAAGGCCAAGATGCCGAGGGGGGGCTGGCAATACATGGCCACCTCCTTCCCGCATTGCTAGCCGGACATTAGGGCCAAGTACGCCCCAGCGCAGGTTGGCGCCCAATGTGGGGCCTGCGAAGTGGACACTGGACCTACTGGACCACTGACCGGACCCCGCGGTGTGGATTTTATAAATCTCCTGGCCGTCAACCTACCCCAAGGTGGAAGCAGGCCCGTTTTATGGGCAGCGCTCCCTGGGGACCGGAGTCGGCACTCCCAAGCACCCACCGGGACGACTCCAGGACGAAGACCCCCCGCCTGGCCTTTTTCGTTGCCGCAGCGACTGGATTGGTAAGTCCGGGCCCCTTTTCTTTGGGGACTCTCCGGGCTTCTCCTCCGCCTTTTTAAGACTTTCCCCTAGGGGTACGGGCCCTGCCCTGGGGACCTGCCCCCCACCCTCTTCCCTAAACCCCGAGCCTTTGTTATTTTCGTTTTCCCATGGGAGCCGGACTCTCCCCGGACGCGGAGGCCGGACCCACCACCCTATTCCCTTTTTCCTCGCACCTTCCCCCGGACTTCGGGGCGGTGAGAGGGCGGAGGCCGGTCGGGTGCGGTTTGTTGTTTTAGTTTGCGTTTTCTCCCCGGGCGAGGGGGGTGTAACATCAGCGACCTTTCCCCCTTTCTAGTGGTAAAGCTTTTGCTGCTAGAAAGGTGCCATGGGTGCGGGCTTGGGAAAGGCGCAAAAAGAGGTTTATTATGTTGTTAAGGGTTTACTGCTTGCGGGGGGGCATATGGTCCCCAAGCATGAGTTAAAGTTGTTAGTGAAGTGGGTCTTTTCGAAGTTCCCCAATGTCTCCCCAGAAGTTGTAAAGCAGCCACGTTTTTGGGTAGCCGTTGTTGCAAAATTAGAAGAAACTGTGAAGTCTGGAGAGACAAAATTAGTTAACATGGCGTACTGGGCTGGTAGTGTGCTTGCCATTCTTCGCCCAGTAGGGGAGCCTAAGAAAGGACCCGCAAGTTCTACGTTATCCCCACGTTCCCCTCGTTCGCTGGCCCTTGTCCCTCATTCCGCTCCCCCATCCCACAGGCAGGAGCCCTCGAGGGGGACTCTTAAGGCCGAAAAGAAGCAGGAGGTCCATCCTGGCCCTGCCCCCCCTCGACCTGCTCGGCCTCCCCCTTTGAGGAGCCTTGGCCAGGCTTCTCTCTTTCCCGACCCGTCTGTCCCTGTCCCCAAGTCCCCGGTTGTTAGGCCGAAGTTCGATTTGTTGAAGGTTATCAAGATGGCTCCCAGGGTGCCCAAAATGGCGGCGACCGCATGGCCGTTCCCGCCAGGGCCCCTCCTCTTCCCCAGAACCCTTTTCCCCCAAATCCCAACCCCTTCCTCCCTCCTGACCCAACCCCTTTCTCAGTTGCCCCCCCTCGTACCCTTCCACGGTCCCTCCCACTGCTCCTCCTTCCGCTCCTCCCGTTTCTCCTCCTCCAGCTCAGCCCCCCGCTGATCCCTTCCCTGCTCCTCCCCTCCTCTCACATATTCGGCTCCGCCCCCGTGCTCCACCCAGGGGGCAGAGAGGGGTGGTGTGCCGCGCCCAACCCTCTCGTCCCGCCTCACTACCAGGCCCCGCCTCAACCTCCTCCAGTTCCGGTTCCCACACCTCCCCGTCCGGTTCCCACGATTTGTGTTCCGGGGGAGGGGGGGGGGGTGGGTGGATGACTGGAGGCCGGGGCAGGCGCCCTTGTTGGAAGCCGCCCCGGTCTCGTACACCCTAAGCGGGGAGGGAAGTCCTCTGGCACAGTGGGTGCCTTTAGCACCGGCACGGATCAAGGAGCTGTGCAAGGCGCAGAAGGACTACTCCCGGGAGTCCGAGTATTTCTGGGGGTTGCTCCGTAATGCTCTTGCGCAGGGAGATCTGGTGACAGCTGACCTGAGGGCTCTCTTCTCCAGCTTGACAGGGCCCATGGAGTTCTGGGTCTGGGTGGCGGAGTGGAGGAGGGAGATTTTGGAGGTTCTCCTAAATCTTTGGGGAAATCCTTCAACTTCTCATGATGCAGAGGGCCTGATAGTTTCGGAAGAACATCTGTTAGGCGAGGGGCAGTGGGCAACTGGGGCAGCCCAAGCTCGGGCTCTTTTTCCACAGCAGTTAGTGGAGGCAGCTCAAGCTGCACAGCGGGCGTTTCTAAAACTCGCAGTCGTCACCTCCCAGTGGGAGGAGGACGAGGTGCAGCATGGCGCACAAGAGCCATTTGAGGCTTTTATCGAGCACCTCTACCGCTTCGTGGAAGCACAGGTGTCCGGGGACAGGGAGAGAGAGAGTATGCTCAGAAAGATGGCATACTACAACGCCAATTCTGAGTACAGAAGAGCCATCAGGACTCTCCCTCGAAGTCCCCGGCCCACGGTAGAGGCAATGATAGAGGCCGTGGTGGCTCACGTCCCTCTCTCCGCACGCCCACGCGGAGCCTCCGTAGCCTTCGCCGGCCTCCCCGAGCCCGAGCCATTCGACCTCGAGGCTGCCCCCGCTGCCGGACCACCAACTCCAGGGTCCGGCAGAAGAACAGCAGACACCCACCCCTGCCACTTGTGTGGCAAGATAGGGCACTGGATGCCCCAGTGCCCTATGAGATTAGATTATCTAAACTATAGGAGGCAGCGGGAAAAGGAAGAAAAGGGCACAAAAAACTAGGCCCAGAGCGCAGCCCCTCCCTGCGCGCAGACATAAATGCGGCAGGCGGAATACCACCACGCGAGGAGGAAGGAGAAGAGAGAGCGCCGCCGCCGACTTTCGCTATGCCAGACTTGACCTACTTTTCGGATTTGACTACTACTTGTGGTGCAGTTCCTGCGCTTAACACCTTGTCCTCTGCTTCCCCATACAGGCTGCAGCTAACTAGGGATTTTTATATCCCTAGCAGTAACATCCAGCTGGTGTCTGTCGACCTTCAACATCTGGGTCGCTGGAGGAAACTGGGACGTTGCAGGTGGACCGTCGTCGGTGACACTAAGCACACGCCGCGAGACGTGCACATCGTCCCCGGTCTGGTCACTACTGACCGGGATCGTTTCGCGGTAGGGCTGTACTGTGTCTGACCCCCACTTCTCCTTCCCAAGGGACAGGTCATTGCCCAGGCCATTCCAGTTCCAGACAAAGACCATTGGAGCGACGCCGCGGAGAGGACATCGCCTCCGTCAGTGGCCTGGGCACAACTTGTAGGGAGGGAGAAGCCCCGCCTGACATGTCAACTCTCGTTGGGCAGGGATCGAAAGGTCATCAGGGGTCTCTTGGACACGGGTGCAGATGTGACGATCATTCCCTCTCGGGAGTGGCCGTCACATTGGGATTTGCAAAGTGCAGCGGGCACGATTTCAGGTGTCGGGGGCTTGCAATTGGCAAAACAATCAAAGAGCGTTGTTCAAATTAAGGGGCCCGACGGGCAATTGGCGTCTGTACGCCCGTTTGTATTAGACTACACCGAGCCTCTCCGGGGGAGAGATCTACTAGCCCAGTGGGGGGCCAGAATTGACCTACCAAAGGCTCCCCAGGTTTTTCGGGCAGTGGCCACTGATGAGCGCCAGACCTGGAAGCTGGATTGGCTTTCTGATAAACCAGTGGAGGTCCAACAGTGGCCGCTTAACAAACAGAAATTGAAGGCGCTCAACGAGCTCGTTCAGGAGCAGCTACTTAAGGGCAATATCGAGGAGTCCATGTCACCATGGAACTCCCCGGTTTTTGTCATCAAAAAGCCCAATAAAGATACGTGGCGGCTCCTGACCGACCTCCGCCAAATTAACGAGTTGATTGTCGATATGGGATCTCTCCAACCAGGGATGCCCTCCCCAGCAATGCTCCCCCAAAATTTGAATTTGGCGATAATTGATATCAAGGATTGTTTTTTCCAAATTCCCCTTCACCCGGACGATGCCCCGCGCTTTGCTTTCACGGTTCCGTCCATCAACCGTGAGTCCCCGGCCAAGCGCTATCATTGGCGGGTATTACCACAGGGCATGAAGAACAGCCCTGTGATCTGCCAATGGTACGTCGCTTCGCTGCTGTCACCTCTGCGTACAGCCCTCTGGGATGCCGTCATTATCCACCATTATATGGACGACATCCTCATGTGTGCGGCCGACCACAGTCTGCTTGCCCATGCGCTTGACCTGACAACCAATGCGTTGGTTGCTGCAGGGTTCGAGCTCCAGCAAGACAAGATTCAGCAGATGCCACCTTGGGAATACCTGGGCCTCGAAATTACAAAGCGGACCATTGTTCCGCAAAAATTGGCTATTCGGACGAAAGTCCGGGCCCTAGCAGATGTTCACCAACTGTGTGGGTCTTTAAATTGGGTGAGACCCTGGCTAGGCATTCCCACCGAAGACCTAGCCCCCCTTTTCAATTTGTTGAAAGGGGGAGAGGGGCTTAGTTCCCCTAGGGCTCTCACCCCAGAGGCGGAGGTGGCTCTGGAGAAGGTCCAGAAAACTATTTCGGCCAGGCAGGCCCATCGGTACCATCCGGGCCTGCCGTTCAAATTCATCGTACTGGGAAAGCTGCCACACCTCCATGGCATAATCCATCAATGGGACCAGGACCTGAAGGACCAGGGTCTGGGTGACCCCCTCTTGATCACAGAGTGGGTGTTCCTCAGCCACCATAGGTCCAAAAGGATGACACGGCCACAGGAGTTGGTAGCCGAACTGATCCTCAAAGCGAGATCGAGGATCAGGGAGCTGGCAGGGTATGACTTCTCATGCATTCACATTCCAATCAAATTGGAAGCGGGCCAATTAAAATTAAAGACCTTTGAAGAACTGCTGCAAACTAATGAATATCTACAGTTTGCGCTAGGCAGCTACACTGGGCGCGTCGCAGTTGATCGGCCGGCCCATAAATTATTCAATTCGGACTTCAAATTGTCTCTTACAAAGGTTCAAAGTAGGGAGCCACTGGATGCCATGACTGTTTTTACTCTGACACATCTGGAGCATCCCACAAGTCTGTCATGACTTGGAGGGATCCTCAGACTCAGCAGTGGGAGACCGATGTTGTTCTTGTGGAGGGTTCTCCACAAGTTGCTGAGTTAGACGCAGTCGTCAGGGCGTTCCAGAGATTCCCTGAACCTTTTAATTTGGTGACAGATTCTGCGTACGTCGCAGGTGTAGTGTCCCGAGCAGAACATGCAGTTCTTCAAGAGGTCACGAACAAGAGATTGTTCGAATTATTAAACCGGCTCGTCGAGTTGGTCTCCCACCGCGAGCACCCGTTTTATGTGATGCATGTAAGGTCACACACAGACCTGCCCAGGTTCATAGCGGAAGGCAACCACTGTGCTGACTCCTTGGCCGCGGCTGCCGTTACGCAGGGCCCGCTCCCAAATGTGTTCGGCCAGGCTAAGATCAGCCACCAACTCTTTCATCAAAATGCGCCCGACCTGGTTCAGCAATTCAACTGACGCAGAACCAGGCCAAGGCGATCGTGGCCACATGTCCCCAGTGCCAACAACATCAAATGCCCACTGTGGCCTCGGGAGCTAATCCTCGAGGCCTGGCGAGCTGCGAGGTGTGGCAGACGGACGTAACACATGTCCTGTCTTTTGGCAGGCTGTGTTACGTCCACGTCTCAGTAGACACCTTCTCCGGAGCGATCTACGCTTCTGCCCACACAGGAGAAAAGGCAGCGGATGTTCAGAGGCATCCGCTTCTGGCATTCGCTGTCTTGGGCATCCCTAAGGCCTTAAAAACTGATAACGGCCCTGCGTATACTTCTAAGGAGCTGCGGAGCTTCCTGCAGCAATGGGGAATAGTCCATAAGACTGGCATCCCCTATTCCCCGACAGGGAGAGGAGAGGGCCCACCAGAGCCTTAAGAAGACCCTGTCCCACCAGCAACCGGCAATGAAGGTGGAGACCCCCCACGTCCGGCTGTCGAGAGCCTTGTACACTCTTTACTTCCTTAACTGCTCTTTTGACAGCCAGAATCCTCCAGTGGTCCGGCATTTCGGCAGCCACCAGCAGCTGCAGCCTAAAGTCAGGCCTCCGGTTCTGGTCAAGGATCTGGAGACCTGGCGGACGGAGGGCCCCTTCGGCTTGGTGACCTGGGGGAGGGGATACGCTTGCGTGTCTACCCCCTCAGGTCCCAAGTGGGTTCCATCAAAGTGGGTAAGGCCCTTCGTCCCAAAGCAGAGGACAAAAGCAGGGACTATACCACAAGTTCGGCAGGTGTGTTGGCGGCGACGGAGGAGGCACCACCACCTACCATCCGCTCCTCTGGACCGTCCCTCATTGGAGGAAGAGCCTTCCCCTCCAGCCTCTCCTCCACCACTGGACCTCCTCCTCTATGCCTCTTCCTGTTCTCCCCCAGTCCCTGACATGTCACCCAGAATGTTTTATTTAAGTTGGCTTTTTGGGGAGGAACTGTACTTATGATTTCGGTATACTTTTACCATTTTCTGTCGTTTCAGTTACGTCTCCCTAATGGCCCCCGCTACACCACCGCTGGCCCCAAACTCCAGGATGCTGTTTGCCCTGATAATGACCTGCTGGCTCCTGATGCCACCTACGGAGCCGTGGGTTGTTCCCCAGCCCAAGGTCAATGTCTGGCGTGCCTTAGCTCAGTCGCTCGGACAGGACAGCATCTGCCTGGACACCAGCGCAGCAGAGGACCCGATGTCGTCTTGCCTTGTAGGGATCCCCTTCTCTCCAGGCGAGTTCCCTTCCACTTTCCAGCGTTCCTTTTCCCCCATTTTGGCCCAGAGCCTCACAATCCTCCCCAGTTTTGACCCCTCGAATGCCTGGAGAGACGGAGTGTTCAGGCTAGTCCCTGCAACCTCTGAGCCCACAGAATTACATCTACTCGGCTCCACCAACGCCTCTGTTTGCTTTCAATTTGATTATACCATCACCCCCGTAGAGAAGGGCAGTGAGGTGGTCCTGCAATCCAAAATAGAATACCAGGCTAAGCAGTGGTGCCAGGCCGTTTTGAAAATCCTCAGCCCCACCACTACTGGCCGGACCCCTTACTCCCTTCCTCGGGGTGTGTTTTTAATTTGCGGAGACCGAGCGTGGGCAGGCATCCCCTCTGGCCTGGTCGGAGGGCCGTGCACCTTCGGCTGGCTGACGCTGTTTACACCTAACATGTCCCAAATTATTGATTGGAAACGGTCAAACATCACGTCCGAATTGAGCAGATCAAAAAGAGATCTTAAAGATCTCACCGAGGACTGTGATGCCGAAATTACTCATTGGTCTCACTAAAGTCTGTCGCCTTTACCATCCTATTGCCTTGGGTATTGGTGGCGAAGGCTCTAGGAGAATTGGGCCGCCTGGAGTGTTGGGTAGCAAAACAAGCCAATTTTACATCAGCCGCGCTATACGACCTCCTATCAGACGAGGAAATAACAAGGAAGGCGACACTCCAGAATCGAGCAGCAATAGATTTTCTATTGCTGCTACATCACCACCGCTGCGAGGAGTTTGAGGGCCTCTGCTGCTTGAACCTGTCCACCCGAGCCGAGGACACCAGACAATCAATCTGAAAACTCCAAGACCTAGTCCACCAAGTCCGACATGAGACCTCGGACTGGCTGGGAGACCTTTTCAAGGGTTGGGGCCTGAGCGGGTGGGCCACTTCTATTCTAGAATCTATTATTAAAGTTGTCTTGAGTTTGATTATGTTTTCAGTTCTCATCATGGTGATCCGCGGTCTGGTCCAGAGACTGGTATCTAAAGCCACATCGCCCACCATCAACCATGCCGCAGTGCCCGCCAAAGAGCACATCGAGCTGGGGGACCTCTCCTCAGAGGCCGAAGAAGCTGCAGATGAGGAGGGGTCAACTGTGCCGCCCGCTGACCACCTATGGGCGGACGAGCCCCAGCTCGAGGAAGGCGAGGATTGGCCGGACCAGCCGCGGGTCCCCGAAGTTTAAGTTCATATGGACTCTTATGTTCTTTTTATTTTATTTGTTAAGAAATGGGGAGATGTTGTGTTGTGTTATTTAATTTCCCCAGTTATTCCCCCATTTTATGTATTTCCCCCCTGCTTGTGTACAAATGGTTCCTCCCTTCCCTGATTTTCCCGCCACTGCCTCTCCTGACAGTTGGTTTCCCTGGTTACCCCCTTCCCCCTCAACTGCCAATCTCCCTTTGTTATATAATTACCCCTCCCCTGCATACCTTATTTGTAAGTTTTTTCTCCTCCCTGGGCCCAGTCAATCACCCCCCACTCCTCCCAGCTTTCTGGAAGCTTCGCCTCTCTGGGGGCTGTGGTTGGCTGTGGTCCCGGGGCCCCTCCTTTGTGTTGTATTAATTGGTTAGTTCCTCATGTCAGTTATGTTTGTACTTCTCCCTGGTTGGCTAGTTGGGCTTCCCTCCTCTCTCCACGCCTTCCCTTTAAAAACTTGCTTTCCCCCCTGTTCGAGGCCATTTGCTGGTTGGCACTCTCCCTCTCGGTCAGTGTCATCCAACCCTTCAATAAATCGGAGTTAGCCCCCAGCTAGTGGACGCCTCTTTCTTCGTCCTTCTGCGCTTTCCATCCACACCGTGCATCCAGCCCAGCCCAAGGCCAAGACGCCGAGGGGGGGCTGGCAATACATGCGCCGGGGGTGTCGGCCACCTCCCTCCCGCATTGCTAGCCGGACATTAGGGCCAAGTACGCCCCAGCGCATTTATTTTCTCTTCCTCATTTATGACTAATACGTATCCCTTATTAGAAAAAAAAAATTGTATTTGGATACCAATTGCTAGTTAAAGATGGGACAGTGTGCTGGAAAAGGTGCCAACAGGAAGAGAAAAGGGAAGGAAGTTTTTAAGAAAATACCTCCTAGTAGTCCTTTAGGTGAACTTTTAAATAATTGGAATACTAATGAGGGAATGAATGATCTAGATAAGATAAAAATGATAAGATACTGTACAAAAACATGGCCTAATAAGAGTATTGCTGAAGGACCTATTTATTTGCCCTACAGGACAAAAGAAAGATGGCTATGTATAGGTTTAATTAGATAGGTCAATATGGGAATACAACCTTGCAACTAAGAGATTAGATATGCTAAATGTTGGTTAGAAAGGGAGAAACAGGAAGAGGAAATAAAATTATATAAAGTATCCAGAGAAGAAGAAAAAGAAGAAACTTAGCTACTAGAAAGGAGGTGGGATCCTTTAGACCATCTTCCTCCATCTCCCCCTCCTGATCCCTTAGATTACCTCCCATTATCTCCTCCTCCGACTCCTCCTATAGACCACCTACCTCCTCCCCCTCCAACCTTGTACCCCTTGGTACCATCTGACGAAGTGGATGCAATTTCAGTATCTACTCCCATAGGAGTTTTAAAATCACCTCAACCTTTTAATTCAAGTTGTCCTGTTCCCAGCATCCCCTCTTCTGTATCACCTACCTTCCCAAATATATCAGAATCTGCCCATTCTAGCACTCCTTCAGTTTTGCAAATTCCCTCCAGTTCCTCAAGTACCCAGACACCGGTCTCTAGTACCACTCAGAGTGTCCATACCCCAGTCTTGGCTCCCAAAACTTTCCAAAATACCCCTCTTTATTTTTCCCCCATACTTCAACCCATAACCCAAAGTGCCTCTTCCCCTCTTCTTATTCCTGGAACATCACAAAGCATTCCTTTTTATTTATCCTCTGTACCCCAACATACTGAGAGTCAAAAGCAGGAGGACAGTTTGTGAACAGAAAGACAGGGAGTGAAAAAGGCCTGTTACTGTAAAGATATAGAGGAAAAGAAGCTAATTGAACCAGATGAGCTCAGAGCAAGCCATCAGTATAATACAAGATTCCAAGCAAAGAAAATTCAAGATGAATGTGGGACAATGGAAAAGTTGTTTCCTCTAAGGGAAGTGCCTATGGGGGAGGGGGGGGGGGGCAGAGGCGCTATTGGTTTTCTGAATGCCCCATTAACCACCTCTGAAGTTAGAAATTTTAAAAAACTTTATTAGAAGACCCAATAGGCATCTCCCATCAATTAGACCAATTCTTAGGGCCTAACATCTTTACGTGGGAGGAATTAAATTCTATTCTAGAAATATTGTTCTCTTCTAAAGAAATACAAATGATTCATACCGCAGGTATGAGGATTTGGGAAAGAGAAAAGAGAGGGGGTCCTAGAGGGGAAGATAAAATGCCTAGTAACCCACCTAATTGAGATCCAAACCAGGAAGAGGGAAGAGCGAGCACAAACCAATACAGCACATTAATTGTAAGAGGGATAAGAGAGGCAGTCCCAAGAACAAATAGCTCAAGATTGGCATTTTATAGTCAACAGGAGCGAAATGAATCACCCAGTGCCTGGTTAGAAAGATTAAAAAGAAACTTTCAGTTATACTCAAGTGTGGATCCAGGTAGTCCACAAGCACAAGTTTTAGTTAAAACCCAATTTGTAACTTAGGCCTGGGTGGATATACGAAGGAAATTGGACAAGTTAGATGATTGGCAGGAAAAAGGAATGAACGAGTTATTAAGAGAAGTACAAAAAGTAAATCTAAGGAGGAATGAGGACAAGACCAGGACAAAAGCAAAAATTATGGTAGCAGTAGCTAGGAGAGAGTGCTACATTTGAGAATAGTGAGTCACCAGGTGATGGAAGAAGCAAGTACACAGATCTCAGAATAAGTGGGTTTAAAGATCAGCCAAGTAGGAGGTATGAGCCAGACAGAGATAATAAGTCCCCTTGGCCCGAGAAAAGACCACCTTGGGCAGAAATCATATGCTTTTATTGTGGTAAGAAAGGACATACCAGAAATTTCTGCAGAAAAAGAAAGATGGATGAGGCTATTGCTCAGGAACAAGACACCTTAGGGAGAAGCCTGGAAGGAGAGGACTAGGGATGTCAGGGGCTCTATGCTCTGAGGGATGATATTGGACATCAAAAGGAGCCCTGGTAAACCTAGAAATTGGTCCTCAGAGTGAGGAAATGGAATTTTTAGTGGATACTGGAGCAGATCATTCAAGTATTTCAAAGATTCCCAAGGGATGCAAATAAAGTAACCAAACCTGTGAAGTTAAAAGTGCTGAGAATAACCCTTTTGAAGTACCTATTATTGAAGAAGTATCTATAAAAGGAAGTTTCAGAGAAGGCTGTGCTGACCTGCTCTATATGCCTGAATTAGACTCTAACCTCTTAGGGCAGGATTTACAAGTGCAGTTAAGAATAGGGGTAGTCCCTGAAGGAAAACGTATGGCAATGAAAATGATGGTTCTAAAAGAAGATGAGAGATACATCTGAGAGTGTGGGCAGAAGGAGGGGGTCATGGACTGTTAGAAATTCCACCCATAGAAATCAAAATGAAACCTGACATTTCCCCAATAAGAGTTAAACAATATCCAATTTCCATACAAGGGAAACAGGGATTAACACCTGTAATTAAAGACTTAATTAAAGAAGGAATCTTAGAACCATGGATGTCTCCACATAACACCCCAATATTACCCATAAAGAAACCCAATTGAAACATACTAATTAGTCCAAGATTTACGAGAAGTAAATAAGCAAACTGTTACTCAATATCCAGTAGTAGCCAACCTGTATAATTCATTGAGCAAAGTACCATTGATACATGCATGATTTAGTGTTATAGAGTTAAAATATGCTTTTTGGTCCTGTACGCTTGAGAAAGAAAGTAGAAAATGGTTTGCGTTTGAATGGGAAGATGAGGAAACCGGGAGAAAACAACAATTACAGTGTACAAGGCTGCCTCAAGGATTCACAGATTCACCAAACATATTCAGCCAAACCCTAGAAGAACTAATGAAGGAGTTTATACCTGAAAAAGGATCTCAAATCCTACAGTATGTAGATGATCTATTAATTTCTGGGGAACAGAAAGAAGAGGTACAAACAACAACTGATAATTTACTGAACTTCTAGGGGAAAAGGGGTTAAAAGTATCTAAAAGAAAGTTACAATTTGTGGAACCGGAAGTAAAGTATCTAGGCCATATTATTGGGAAAGGATGTAAGAGATTAGATGCTGACTAAATTCAGGAAATACTATCATTGCCAGCACCAAAACCAAAAATAGATGTGAGAAAATTACTAGGATTAATTGGGTATTGTAAATTATGGATAGATGGACACACAAAATCAGTCAAATTTCTATATGAAAAATCAGTTGAAAATAAGCCCATAAACTGGGATGAAAATGATGAGAAAAGTTAGAAGACCTAAAAGAAAAGTTGGCAAATGCTCCGGTACTAAGTTTACCAGGTTTAAATAGACTGTTTGACTATTCATCAATGTAGAAAAAGGAAAACTTATGGAGTTATTGTACAAGAATGGTGTGGGGTGCGAAAACCCATTGCTTATCTCTCCAGATTGCTGGATCCGGTAGTTAGAGGCTGGCCCACTTGTCTCTAGGCAGTGGCTGGAACTGTAACTCTTGTGGAGGAAGGTTACAAGTTGACATTAGGAAACAAGATCAGTGTGTATACTCCGCAGGATATAAAGTTATAGTAAGTAAGAAAGCCTGCCAATGGATTTCAGATAGCAAGCTTTTAAAATATGAATTTATATTAAACAAAAGTGAAAATATAGAATTAACAACAAAGATCCAAAATCCTGCACAATTTTTATACAGAGAACCAAAGTAAGAATTGGAACATCACTGCCTTGAAACCATAGACTTGCAGATAAAAGTTAGAGAAGATTTATTAGAACTACCTTTACCTGAAGGAGATATGCTCTTTATAGATGGTTCATCATGGATAACAGATGGTAAGCGAATATCAGGGTATGCTATTGTAAATACAATGACAGTCACAGAAAAAGGAAAGCTTCCCAATAGTTGGTCTGCACAATGCTGTGAACTATACGTAACATTAAAAAGGCTAAAATGGCATGATCAAAGGAATGGTACCATATTCACTGACTCTAAATATGCCTAAGGGGTAGTACATACTTTTGAGAAGATCTGGGCAGAGAGAGGATTTGTCAACTCAAAGGGAAAAACCCTTATTCATGAAGGCCTCATAAAGGCAGTGTTAGAAGCCTTGAAAGGACTAAAAGAAATTGCAGTTGTACATATAAAGGGACATCAAAAAGGCGATACTAGAGGAATAAAAGGGAACAACCTGGCAGATGTAACTGCAAAAAAAAATCTAGAAGATTCTGAAAATATCTTCAAGTTAAATGAAGTAGGAGATGGAAATGAGGAAGATCAAGAAAAGGAGGAGATCCCTGTATTTAATGAAAAAGAGCAAGAGGAATTACTAAAACATGGTGCAGTCCAAAATGGAAAAGGAGAATGGAGGATGCCAGACGGTAGACAAGTATTAAACAAGGCATTAACCAGAAAGATATTAGAGGACTTACATGCCTCAACCCATTGGGGTACTCAAGCTTTACACGATCACTTTATGAGAACTTATGTGTGTATTGGGGTGTGGGAAATTGCCAAGATTATAACTCGAGAATGCATGGTATGTCAGAAGATAAATGTCAGAAAATAAATAGAAAAGTAAAGAGAAAATTACCTCAAGGAGGTAGAGAATTAGCGAAAAGGCCAGTTCAATGTGTATAGATAGACTTTACTGAGTTACCACAAGTACAGAGATCTAAGTATTTACTGGTGATAATAGATCATCTAACTCATTGGGTGGAGGCATACCCAACCACAAGAGCAATGGCCGAGACTGTAAGTGAAATCTTATTAGAACAAATCATACGCCCATATGGAATGCTTAACACTATTGACTCTGACAGAGGTCCTCATTTTACCACCAAGATACTACAACAAATAACAGAGGTCTTAAATATAATCTGGAGATTTCATACCCCATGGAGACCTCAAAATTCCGGAGGAGTAGAGAGAATGAACCAGACTCTTAACTCTCACAAAATTAACAGAAGAAACAAAAATGAATTGGTTATGATGTCTCCTGTGGGCTCAAGATATCGCAAGATGTCATGCTCAAGATAATGCGATATTATGCTCAGGCGAAACATCTCCCCTTTTACCATTACCCTACCATTACCCCCTGTTATAAATTGCCCTGACTAGCTGTTAATAAACGCCATTTCACTGTCCACCACATTGGTGTATGTGTGTGCTTTGGTCCGTGTGGCAGGGGTGCTGCCACCAAGCCGTCCTTGACCCAGGACGCCACGCCCCTAGTGGCGGCAACAAGTGGTGCTGAGAACCCAGGAACGATCCCGGAAGTGGGAATCGCCTGGGCGAGGGAACGGCAGCTGTAACAGCGGGACTGTCTCTGGCGGGGAGGACGCTCCCGGAGGACCGATGGAGGGAAAAATCTTGCGCTGAGAATCGGTGAAAGAGGAAGGCTTGTGCCTAGGACCGACGAAGGAGTAAGTCCCGCACCGGGGCAGCAGAAGAGGAAGTCTTGCACTGAAAATTGGTGAAGGAGGAAGGCTCACACTTGCGGCCAGCAAAGGAGGAAGGCTTGCGTCACGATCGGCGAAGGAGGAGGGCTTGTGTCACAATCGGCAAAGGAGGAGGGCTTGCGCCAGTCTGGTGAAAGAGGTCTCATGCCGCAAAACGAGCGGAGAGGATGGAATCCCTTTCAAAGGTCATTTTAAAAATTCATAGACTGTGGGGCATAGATGGTGAGCTGGGAGACTTTATTCTTATAGTGCCAAGGCTCCTGCGTATTGGGGTACTTGGGCAGCCGGGGGATGTCCTCCACCCAGAAGTGTGGGATGGTTGTACCGGAGCCCTAGCGGAGGAGACTATGTCCTCAGGCTCGGGGTGGAATCTAAAATTGGGTGGCAAGGTCATGCAGGCTCTGCAAGAGGCTCAGCAAGTTCAGTGGGAGCAGGGAAAGTGGAAGGCCACCCAGGGCTGCTTGCGGGACAGGCCCCACCAAGGTACGAGCGATTGTGGGTCCACTGAGTGTGAAGATTTGCAGCCGTGGGAACGCTCTTTGCAACTCCTGAGCCCAGGCACCTTGGCTACAGGGAGAAAGCGATCATTTTGGGATGGGCTGCTGGAGGAAGCGAGAGAGGCGGCCGTTAGGTCAGAGGCACGGAGTGGGGTTGTTAGCCCAGGGGCACAGAGCCCAGCTGTTAAATCAGGGGCACGGAGCGGGGCCGTTAGCCCAGGAGCGTGGAGGGGGACTGTTAGCCCAGGGGCGCGGAGCCCCACTGTTAAGTCAGGGGCACGGAGCAGGGCTGTTAGCTCAGGGGTACAGACCCTCGCCATTATGTTGGGGATGTGGAACACAGCCGTTAGCTTGGAGGCAGGGGGTGCCACCACTGATTCAGACTCTGACGGAGCCTGGGCGGGGCCTCCGCTGTATGCGCCGTGGAGCAGCGGGCCCCCGAAAGGGGGGGAACGTAGACGCGGGCACAACCAGCAGAGACGGAGAAGAGCTACAAGGTAGCGCAGACAGGCGTGGGTGTAACAGAATAATCAGAGCTGGCACCATTCGGAATATGCACTGGAGATCTCATTACAGGGCACTGGCCTCCCCCAGCAGGAGACGAGGTGAGCCTAGAGGAAGAGAGCGGCCCGGGACTGAGCCAAAGGGGCAGGGTCGGAGCCTGGCAAAAAGGGCCTGGAGCCCGGAAATCTCCAGCCAGTCGAGTTCCAGGACAGAGTCAGACTCGAGCTAGGATGAGTGGTTTCGCAAGTGGTCCATTGCTGATCCCGACTCTTACTCTGATCACTCTGATTCAAAAGAAGAGGGAGTGAGGGCATGTAAGGGTAGCCACCACAATTCTCCTGCTTGGGTCAGGGGAAAACTAGGAAAGGGACAAGCCCCTCTTACGGACTGGAGGAGAATTAAAATAGCATGTGCTGAGTGGGCCTCTTCAGCCAAGCTAGTGTTTCCCGTCTGGGTGGGGGAGGGCAGGTGGAAATCAAAGAACTTATACACCTGTGAACCCCAAGGATGTCCAGGTCATTGTAAGAGCGATTGCAGACAAAGGGATTAATTCAGCAATGGACTCCACTCTCATCGACAGTGTTTTTGGAGGGGATGACATGCTTCCATTTGATATCAAACAGACATGCAGGTTAATTTTTGATGGGGCAGGAATGATTGTTTTTAAACAGGAGTGGGAAGACAACTGTGCAAGGCAGCTGTCCTTGGTGACCGGAGCAGACCATGCACTGCATGGCTCCAGCTTGCAGCACTTAATGGGCACAGACCCGACTATGATCACCCCCCAGGCGCAGGCTGAGGGCCTTCGGGCCCCCGAGGTAGTGGCAACAACCCGAGCTGCCAGAGAGGCCATTCGCTCTGTGTCTAAGGTCATTGCCAGACCATCGCCATGGTCCACTATAAAGCAGAACGAAAGCGAAGGTTTCACACAGTTTGTGGACCGCCTCCAGGCAGCAATTGATTCTTCCGCTCTACCGTCAGAGGCAAAGGGCCCTGTGCTGGTGGAGTGCCTGCACCAGCAGTGTAATACCGCCACAAAGGACATCTTATGGTCGCTACCACCCGGGGCTACCATAGCAGACGTGATTAGGCATGTCATTAAAGAGGAACACCTAGCCCCAATTCAGGCAGCTGTTCACACTGCTATGACTAGCATAATGGCACGCTTTAAGTGTCGCCAAGCAGGGCATATAGCAGCAAACTGCCCTCGGTCAGGATACCCACCAACAGCCGTTCCCCCACGCCAGATGGGACCTAGAAGGCCACGCTGGACGTGTGGAAGGAGGGGGCATTTCACTAGGGAGTGCAAGCCCAAGGATCAGGAAAACCGGAGGGGGAGGGGGCGCCCGGGCAGCATACAGCCCCCCCCACTTGGAATGTGAACCGGCCCGGCTGTGCCAATTGTCAAAGGGGCAACAGAACTCCCACACCCACTGCCCCCTCCCACAGTCAACTTCACAGCCTGACCAAAGGCCCAGTCATGCCCATCCACACCCCAGGAATACCAAGAATGGCTCCCTGGGGACAAGGCCCCTGGGTGGCCCTGGCCATGAAGGCGTGGGAGAGAGACCCATGGGTGGCTTTCGCTGTGAAGCTGGGCAGACACCAACTAATGGTGTGGGCTATCTGCCGTCTCCATAGCAACTCTGATGGCCCTGCTGTCTGTATCCCTTTTTGGGTCAATACAGGATTGGACGTCACCGTGATCCCCAACATACACTGGCCTTCACAATGGAAGCTGGAAGAGGCCCCCATGATAGGCGGGGTAGGAGGACTGTCCTGCGCCCGAAAAAGCACCCAGCTCGTTGCCCTGACGCTTTGCACGGAGAGGGGACTGGGGACAACCATCACCCTATCCCCATATGTGATGTCTGAATGTCCACCCTTGCTAGGAAGGGATGCCCTGACCCTATTAGATGTCAGAATGACAAATTTGTTCTGAGGACCACTGCTTCATACCCACAACTGCCCATCAAATTGGTATGGAAAACACTAGACCCAGTGTGGGTCAAGCAGTGGCCTCTAAGCCTAGAATGACTGCCCTTCTTGAATTAATTACCTGAGAGCTACAGCAAAACCACATTGAGCCCTCCACAAGCCCATGGAACTCCCCCATCTTTGTCATACCCAAACAGTCTGGTGAAGGATTCTGTCTCCTACATGACCTGCGAGAGGCGAACAAAAAATCCAGCCGATGGGCCCTGTGCAAACTTCGTTGCCAATGAATTCTATGGTGCCAAAAGGACAGCCTTGCGCAATGCTCGACATCAAGGACTGCCTCTTCTCCATCCCCCCACTGTCCACAGTGGCGGTGATACTGGAAGAAGCACTCTATTTGCGAAAGGGCACCGTGTCAGTCATCCATATCAACAGCCACAGTCCGGTCAAGGGATTCTTTCAGGTTGACAACAACAAAGCAGATGCCATCACAAAAGGGCCGCGGATCCTGAGAAAAGCCTGCCAGCTGCATGAATCCCTACATGTAGGGGCCAGAGCACTCGTGAGAAAATACAGGATCTCTGTCACTGATGCAAGGCACTTTGTCTCCTCATGCCCCTACTGTCTCAGGTCACCATTACGGTCCAGTGGTGTCAACCTTATGGGCACCAAGGCAGACAAATTTTACATTATGCCAGCTGATGAGACCCCGAGCATGGCTTGCAGTAACAGTGGATACTTACAGTGGAATAACTGTAGCCACACAACACCAAAGAACTGATTCCAGGGCGGCTGTCCAGCACTGGTTAACGGCCATGGCATGGCCAGGCATCCCAAGGCAGATCAAAACAGATAATGGTCCAAGTTTCATCTCGAAATCAGTAAAGACATTTGCATCAAGGTAGGGGATAACTTTAGTCCATGGCTATTGGAATATGAATCCCAATATTAGCAGGTAGATTGTGCCTGGGCTAGTCTGACCCTTGCTGCTAGGCCAAAGGTGGTAACTGTGGTATTTCACCTCAGAGACACCTTTAGCTGGCTGGAGATTGCAGCTGGGAGCTGAAACAAGTTCAGGCTTGTAGAAACTCAGTTTACCTCAGGTGGGAAGGCTTCAGGCAATGGTGAAGAGAAAGGCGATGGATTCTGTTGGAGGGTTTATATGCAGAGTTTTATTGCATGGTCACAGAGGTCTGAATCTCAGGTAACAGCTCTAACAGAATGGCGAGCACACGGTCCTTGGTCAATTTAAGTCCAGGGACAGGGGGAGGGGAAGGGACAGGTGAGGCACCAACCAGGTGGGAGGAGGAGGGTCTCAAGGGACGAGGGACACCTAGACAGGCCAATGACGCCAGGCCTGGATTGCATCCTTTGAACGTGACCAACCACAAGACGGCCTTGCTGGAATGTTAAGCCTGATTGACAGCCCAGCAGGGGCCGAGGGGGGGAAGGGGAAGAGAGGTATTGCCACACCTAGGGAAGGGTCTGGGAAGTTTAAAACGGGATATTGCAACACACTGCAACACATGGCATCCCATAAAACAGCACCGGACAGGCCATCGTCAAACGAGCTACCCAGACCTTGAAAAGTAAACTGGAGGTGCTAGCAAAAACAGAACGTTTCACCAATTCCATCCCACC
This sequence comes from Melospiza melodia melodia, assembly GCF_035770615.1. NCBI lineage: Eukaryota > Metazoa > Chordata > Aves > Passeriformes > Passerellidae > Melospiza > Melospiza melodia. The sequence continues at coordinate 4,379,394 of NC_086226.1, forward strand.
AAAAGGTCAAGTGCGAATCCTAGCAACCGCCCTGCTGGCACTAAATCAGTTCCCAAGGGCAGATGAAACCAAAAGTCCTGCCCAGAGGTACTGGGCCACCCAGGCACTAGAGGAAGGCCCACAAGTAGCAATTAAAAATTAGTTAGGAGAGTGGGAAATGGGTTGGAGGGTGGTGCTCACAGGGCAAGGGTACATAGCCGTAAAGAAAGATAGTAAAATTAAATGGTGCCCACTTAAGTCAGTAAAACCAGACCTTCAAGCCAAAAACTAATGAAATCTGTAAAGTTTGTCTTGCAGGACTGGATCCTCAGACACCCCCGCAGCCCGTATACCCTGCTTCCAGAAGGCTGTAAAAAATCATGAAGCAGTGCGATAGCAGACCACACCGGGAAGAACTCAGTGAGAGGCTGGCGCAGAGAAGGACTGGGGAAAAAAAATCTCAGCAAAAATATCCTTGTTCTAAATGGTATCCATCAAGTAGAATTTGAACTCTGGCCAAGTTCTGACTCTACTTGGATGGAATACCAATCAACCCAGAGCTTTTCCTGCATCAAAGGTTCAAAGGGCGTTTTGGAGAGAACATGAGTCCGGACATGAGCTCTCCAAATCTCTCTAGTTTTAAGATCAAACAGGCTGCAGACTCTGGTAGAATAGGTCAGTACTGTGGTGTCAACAAAAAAAATTGAAGGGGTCCTGCGAAAATACTCAAAGTCATGGTTCAGTCAGCCCCCATGACTGATCACCTTACATTTTAAACAAGTTCGTGTTGTTTTTTAGAAAAACCAGTTAGAGATAGATAGCTTTTCGTTTGTTAAACATTTACAGTCGCAAGCCTGTTACCAGTTTGTTACATTGTTCAAGTTCAGTGCACTTTACGGGTTACACGTTTCCCACTTGTCAGTTTTAACCTCACCATTTTTTATGTTTTTAGCTGGTCATAAAAGGGGGGGGAAATGTGGGCTTAAGATATCACGAGATGTCACACTCAAGATAACGTGATGTTATGCTCAGGCGAAACCCGAAACCCCCCCCTTTTACCATTACCCTACTGTTATCCCCTGTTATAAATTACCCTGACTAGCCGTTAATAAATGTCATTTCACCATCCACCACATTGGTGTCTGTGTGTGCTGTGGTTCGTGTGGCAGGGGTGCTGCCACCAAGTCGTCCTCGACCCGGGACGCCATGCCCCTAGAGGCAGCAAAAGTCTCCCTCTGGCATTATTGAGAATAAGGACTAAGCCAAGGGCAGATATAGGAATTTCTCCATATGAGATGATGTTTGGTTTACCTTTCTTAACTACTTCAGGCAATGATACGGAAACGTATGAAGAAGGAGAATTAGGCATGAGAAAATATATAAAGACCATAACCTGCACTTTAGAGGAATTAAGGAACAAGGGATACCTTCTTCAAAGTACTCCTATTGATTTTAAAATCCACAAATTCCAGCCTGGTGACTGAGTGTTAATTAAGACCTGGAAAGAACAACTACTAACTCCAAAATGGGAAAGTCTATTTCAAGTTTTACTCATCACAGAAACAGCCATTAGGATGCAAGAACAAGGATGGACAATGTCACAAGAGTAAAAGGGCCCGTTTCTGCTCCTGAGAGATGATCTCCCTCTACAGATAGGTTAAAGAAGACATCAGGAACACCATAAGAATCACATAAGCTGTAAGTTACAATAAGAACTCTGTTAGATGTATTATAAGATATTTATTTGACAAGTTTTTAACATTGATATTTATATATGAGAGTGAGATTATATGAATTATCAAAACCATGTTTTAATCTCTGGTATTCCCGGTTACAGATCCTGTGATCCGAGAAGCGATAGAGCATTCTCCCAAGCACCTAGCAATCTGGCCCTAAAAGAAAGAAAGAACAGGTTGATACAAAAGAGGAAGTAGACTCTTGCAACACTAAGTGGTAAGAACGGCACAGTAGTAAGGAAAGAGAAGAGACACGGGGCAAGACCAGATCAGGATATACTCTTGCCAAAAAACGTCACTGATCCTCTCTGGAGGGGTGACATGAATGAGAGAGTAGCCTGTACCAGAAGCCCAGTTCTATTGATCCTCCTACTTATCAGCATCAATAAGGGGGCGATACAATTGTGTGAAAAATGCTATCATCCTCTGTATGCAGAAGAGTCTCGGACAGCCATCCTCAGAACACACTCAAATCCGAGCCCCAATTGTATCAACTTTTTATCATTAACTGCCTGTATAGAGGACGGCATCATGTATTGGCTATTCAAAAATATAGGGAATTTTTAAACAGAAATTGTTGGGGAACGCCCTGTAAAAGAAAAATGGATCTGTTCAGAAAGGAAACCGATTAAAGGAGAACTAAGACATGCGGCTTATGAAGAAGATTTACCAGACAGTGAGACAACTAAACATGATTGAAGAAGGAACATGTTAAAGCACTGATTAAAAGACTGGTTAAGAAACTAATTAATAACTGTCAAGACACTGTTAGGACGTTGACGTGGGCTAAAGCCCAATCAAAGTTTTATAAGGGGGAGTTGTTATAGGTAAAATTGAAGTTATGTTAAATAAGGGTATAGTTCAATTATATTGTATTAATTACATTAATTGTATTATGCTGGGAGGTGGTGGGGGGGGGAGCTGATTAGAATGTTCTAGGAGAAGAGTCCAGGTTTTGGTGGAACAGTGGTCTGGCGGGGCAAGGCGAGGTCAAAGAGGGATTGGATGGAAGATCTGACCAATCATTCGAAGCCCTGCAGAAATGATTGGTCGAGAATGAACGGCATTAAAGATCAATGAGAAGCCTGGAAATGGACCAATCATCATGAGGATCCAAAATGGACCAATCCTAGACTCAAAGGGGGCTATAAATGGGGGGAGTTTGGTTGGATCAGGGTTCTTCTTTTAGGATGCTTGTTTTCTGGGGAGAACCCAGTGCACTTGGGGTTAGCACACTGTTCTGGATTTGGCTCACTGTGTGGGTGCTTGGGCTTATCCTGGGTACTCCGTTCTTTGCAACTGTTTTAATAAAGAAGAACCTGTTTCTCCAGAGAAAGTTTGCCCTCGTTCATATTCGTAACAATACGGTGTGGGCAGGAATCCCCTCCAATATAAAAGGGGGTCCCTACAGCCTTGGCCAGCTGACTTCCCTCACCCCAAATATCACTCTATTGCACGACTGGAGACAGAACACCAAATCGGCATGTCAAAAGTAATCTTAGGAAGAATTCGAACCAAATTATGACAGCCAGATTTATAACTGGGGAACAACCAAGAGGGTCGCAGTATCAATTTTGTTCCCTTGGGTTGCCGCTGCAGCGGCCCTCAGTGAGCTTTCCCACCTGGGGTGCAGGCTTAGTAAGCAGGCCAAACGCTATGTCTGCCGTGCTGTCCGACGTACTGGCAGATGAAGAGACCACCAGACATGCCACGTTGTAAACCGAGCAGCCATTGACTTTTTGCTGCTTGCCCATGGCCATGGTTGTGAAGATGTTGCTGTTTTAACCTGTCCCCTCATAGTACCTCCATCCAAGCCAACATAAAACGACCCCAGGACCAGGTGAAGGACATGCAAACAGAGAAAAAAGCAACTGACTGGCTTGAGAGACTCTTTGAACGCTGGCGAATTCCTGAGTGGGCTGCCTCCATTTTAAGAGGCCTTGTGTGGATTTTTAGTCATCCTCAATGTTCTGAGTGCTGTGGCATCACGTGTTTTAAAATGTTTTTATGAGTTCTGTTGTAAAGTTGGTTATTCCTTTTATAAGTTAAAAATATGGTTTGGTCCTTGGTTCCCCCCATGTACTTCTCTAATAATGATTTCTCCCTAAGCTTTTTACCCCTTGTTTTCCCACCAATGGCTTGTCCCTCAAGGTGATTAATCCCTTGATCCTTCCCTTTGTGCCCTTATAAGTTTACTTCCTCCCTCCGGGTGTTGCCCACTTGCCCTCTTTATCATTGTAACCACCCCCCTTTGTTTCAAGAATTTTCCGTGTCAGTCATCCCTTACTCAATGCATGATTTGCCTCCAGAGCCTCTTCCCTCTCTATATAACCCTTATTGGTCCAGCTGTGTCCCATGCTCCTCCCCTGAGCTTCATGTATTGGTCCCCTCATGTCTCCGCCTTTCACACCCATCCCCTTTATCATTGCCTCCCCAAGCCGTCTTCCTCTGACACTGTCACTGGTCCCGCCTGGGAAATAAAGCTCCTTGGCATCCACACAAGTGTCCACTCTGTCCTTCCTTTATCTCAGGACTTCGTAGCTACACTCTCGCCTGTGCCACCCACGCTGCAGATGGCACCACTACCTGAGGGTTTTTGAGGAGAACCCAGGAGTGGCAGATCTTGTGGTCTCCTCTGGCCACACACCAGGAGTGGCCAGCCAGCATTTGTCCAGCTCCCATGGCCGCAGAGAAGGCTACAATCCAGGAAATGAAAGGCATGGTGGGCAACATGCAGCAAAAGAGCAAGGCCTGGTTTAAGGGCCTGTTCAAGAGCTGGGGCCTTTCTAGATGGATGTTGTCCCTTATAAAACACACTAGTTATTTCATTATTATTCTTTTCCTGCTATCCTTGTGCTTCGGTATACTGAAGCAAATCGTCACTGCCTCCACAGCAAAACCCTCCCCAGCGTCCAAGATAGTAGTTGCCACGGCTATCACTGAAAATGATGGATGGTGGGAAGGCAGAAAAGCAGAAAGCACTGAAGTATAAAAAAGAACTGAACTTTGTTTTTTCTCACATCACACTTCTCCTTCCTTTTTAAACAAAGAAGAGAGAGATGTGGTGTCATGTGTTTTAAAAATGTTAATTCTGTTGTAAAGTTAGTTATCCCTTGCATAGTTTAAGAAATGGTCTGATCCTCAGTTCCCCCCATGTAATCCCCTCAGAATGGTTTCTCCCCAAGTTGTTTACCACCTGTTTTTCCCACCAGTGGCTTACCCCTCGAGGTGATTGATCCTTTGTTCCTCCCCCTATGCCCTTGTAAGTTTCTTTCCACCCTCATGGTGCTGGCCCACTTCCCCTGCCTGTCATTGTAACCACCCCCCTTTATTTCAAGAATTTTCAGTGTCTATCATCCTTAACCAGATATGTGATTTGCCTCTGGCGCTTCTTCCCTCCCCTGTGTAATCCTCCTAGCTTCAACTGTGTTTCACACTCCTCCCGTGACCTTTGCCTATTGGTTGCTTTATGTCTTCTCCTATCATGCCCACTCCCTTTATAGGTGCCTCCCCAGACCCCTCCTCTCTGACACTTGTCCCTGGTCCTGTCCAGGAATAAAGTTTTCTTTGGCATCTACACAAGTGTCCACTCTCTCCTTCCTTTGCTTCAGGCCTTTGCAGCACACTCTCATTTGTGCCACCCACGTCACAGACAGCACCACTACCCAGAGGTTCCCCAAGGAGAGGCTGGGAGTGGCATATCTTGTGGCCCCCTCCAGTCACAAAGGGAGAGGCTAGCCAGCACTTATCCAGCTCCTGTGGCCGCAGAGTAAGCTACAAGTACAGAGAACCTGGGGTCTTTCAAGGGTACCTTGTGTCCAGAGAAACACCTTGTTACACAGTACTGTTCCAGTTACCTCTGGCTTGTTGTGCAGGCCCTAGGCTTATCCTGGGGCCTCATCTTCTGTTGTTCTCAGTTTTAACACACAGGCACTTTTTCTTTTTGAAATAATCAGCCTACTTTTAATTTAATTTTGCTTGTTCATCACAGCGGCCATCCAACGCACTGGAGCCCGGGGCTGCCGATGGCGAAGGCCGCACTCGTTGACCGGGGGATTTTGGAAGCGCAGGATTGCCAGCACCAAGTGCCTTAAGGCTCAGCGCTACCAGGGGTCGGGGGCATTAGACCTGGAGCTGCCAGTCTATTGCTGGCAGTGGGAGCCATGCTTTTGTGGACCAAGACATTCAGAGACACGGCGCCACCAGGGTAGAGGGCGGGATCGGTTGTGTAACCTTGCGGACCACAGTGATCACCAGCATGGCGGTGGTGCCACAGAACATATTCTGCGTGAAAACTGCTGAGAGTCAAAAACTCCTCCCTCTGCAACCTACCAGTGTGGGGCTGAGCAGACACGGAGTGGGAGTGAGCAGTGCGGGGACCACTGCTCAGCTGGCGGCCGACCCTGGCAGGGCACATTTCCTCCACGGTGGTGTGCTGCAACTGCCTCCAGGTTTGCTGGGAAGGCATCTGGCAGGCAGGTGGCCTAGCAATGCGTGAGCAGCAGCCAGTGGTATAGCCCCTGGGCAGCAGGTCTTGCCAAATCTCAGGGCAGAGGGAGCAGCAGGACATGTGGTGTACTGTCACTATAGGACACGAAAGAACACAAGCTCACACCACTGTTCTCAAGGTGAAGAAAAAAAGGGAAGTTTATTTTCTGACTCCAATATTTATAGTTTTCCAAAAGTTACAGCAGATTGGAGGGTGACAGTGCTACTTTTCCAATGACACTGGTCAACCTAACAGTCTGTCTTCTATTTCTCCATAAAGGAATGCAAAACAATGAGTTATTTACAGAAAGTGTGTGAGAAAATTCACTACAAGAATGGCAACATCAGAAGGCTTAGAAAATCTTAAACTAGGGTGACAGTGTACAGTATCCCCTCTCCCTGGCAATGCTCTCGCGGGACCAAGTCCTTGTGATCAAGGCCGCAGCCTGTGCTGACTCAGGAGTGGTGGGGGAGCAGCTGCACCTGGCAGGGCTGGCCAGGGCACCAAGCTGCAAAGACTCCCCTGCAAAATTCATCAGCGTGGAGCCATGCAAGACGAAAGCACCACATGAGCACCTTAGCAGCTTTTTCCACTGATGTTCCAAAAGTAGAAGCTAATTATTTTAATTTATTTTCCAAGAAGAAGGCAAAGCTTCTTCTGTCCTCTCTTTTCTTCCTTTCATTCTCTGCTGTATTATGTTCTCTTATGTTTCCGTTGCATGAAGTTGCACCTTGGTCTGGCCCAGTTTCCCCCCCCATTATAATGGTTCTGCCTCGCTGCCTCCTCCCTCCTTTTCAATGCCAATCTCCTCACCTCCTCCCCTTGTTCCCCAAAAGTTGCTGAATCATTCCCTTAACCCCTCCCCAGTGTCCTGTCCTTCACTCGACAGCCCATCTCCTCCCACTAGAAACTTATGCCAAGGGCATTGAGTGATAGGTTAAGGCACCAGGGCTCTCCCTCGGGTGGCCCTTATTGGCCTCCCCTACCTGCCTGTTTCCCTGATCCCCACGACCTCCTGTATGCCCCACTGGCAGGTGGGCAAACCCCTCCCTGGTTTACTCCCCCCTTTACAACAGCCTGCACACCCCAATTCTGGGTCTTCAACTGGCTGGATCCCCTGGGCTCAGGGTCTCCTTTGAGCTCCAAAATAACCTGGACTTTGCCCCCGACTGGAGTCCACTCTCCTTTGTTGTAGTGTGTTGTTAAGTTTTTTTTTATATTGCTCCCCCATTTTATGTACCGTTCCCCCCCTTCCAATGTAAAATGGTTCTGCCCTCCCCAGTTTTCCCGCCATAGCCCTCCTGACAGTTATGTTGCTATGGTTACCCCTGCCCCTGATTTTGTCAGTCAATTAAGTTATGTAATTTCTCCTCCCTCATTCCTCCTTATAAGTAAACCTTTTCTCCTTCCTGGGCCCAGTCAATCACCCCCCATTCCTCCTAGTTTTTGAGAATCTTCTTCTCTCTGGGGGTTGTGGTTGGCTGTGGTCCCGGAGCCCCTCCTTTGCTTTGTATTTATTGGATACCTCTGTATGTCAGTTATGTTAAGTTCCTCCCTGTTGGTTTGCTATGGATCCCTCCCTTATCCACCCCCTACCTTTAAAACCCTGCTTCTCCCGCCCCTCGGTGCCATTTTGCTGGTTGGTGCCTTCCCTTGGTTGGTGCTCCCAGGACATCAATAAACCGACCTTCACCCCCAGCAAGTGTCAGACTCCTTCCTCTCATCCCGTCAGCGTTGCGAGTCCAGTCCGTGATCCAGCCCAGCCCGAGGCCAAGACGCCAAGGGGGGCTGGCATTCTATGCGCTAAGGCGTCGGCCTTTGCCCATCAACTAGCCGGACTTTGGCCACATACGCCTCGCCGCAGTGTGGCGCCCAATGTGGGGCCCGAAAAGTGGACAACTGACTGCAGACCGGACCCCTCGGAATTGGATTACAATCTTCCTTTGGACGTCATACTACCTCGGGTGGTAGCAGGCCCCGTTGTAGGGGCAGCGCTCCCCGGGGATCGGCACCACACCCTCCTGCATCCGAAAAGGACGGTCCCGGAGACGAAGGCCACCGCCCAGTTTTCTTTTCCGCCACCGCCCGATTGGTAAGTCCGGGCCCTTACTTGGGGCCTCCCCCCTGCCTTTTTAAACCCTTCCTTTGAGTACATGCCCTGCTCTGGGGACCTACTCTCCACCCTCTTCCCTTGAGGGCTGTACCCTCGACTTGGGGTCGGTCCTTGCTCCCTTGCGTTTTTTGTTTTCGCCTTCCCGTGAGGGCCAGTTTCCCCAGACTTGGGGCCTGGACTCACCACCCAACTTCCTTTTTTCCCTTCATCTGAACCCCCAGACTTGGGGACAGTGGGGGGAGCAGGGGCGGGTGGCGGGCATGCTCAGTGTTTTAGTTTTCATGGTTTCTGGGTGGGTGGTTGTTCCATCAGTAGATTTTCCCCCTTCTGTAGGCAGCAGTTCCTGCCCCAGAAGGTGCCATGGGTGAGGGCTTGGGAAAATCTCAGAAGGGAGTTTACTATGTTGTAAAGGCTCTCTGCTTCAGGGTGGGTATCAGGCCCCCAAGCAGGAGCTGAAAGTTTTAGTTAAGTGGGTTTTTTCTAAGTTCCCCGAAGTTTCCCCGGAACTTGCAAAGCAGCCATGGTTTTGGGCAGCCGTTGTAGCCAAATTAAATGAAGCCATTAACTCCAGGGAAACTAAGTTGGCTACTGTTGCATATTGGATGGGCAGAGTGCATGCCACACTCCGTCCGTCAGGGCAGCTGAGGAAAAGCCTTTCTAGTTCGTGTTTGTCCCCGTGTTCTCCCGGGTTGGCTGCCCCTACCCCTCAACCCTTACCCTCTTCCCTTAGGCAGGAGCCCTCGAGGGGGATTTTGAGGGCCGACAAGAGGCAGGGGGTCCATCCTGCCCCTGCTCCCCCTCGACCTGCTCAGCCTCCCCCTTCAAGGAGCCCTGGCCAGGCTCCTTCTCTTCCCTCACTCTCTGACCCAGTCCCCAAGTCCCCAGTTAGTGTCCAGAAGTTTGTGCGTTTTGCGGAAGGTTTGCAAAATGGCTCCCAAGGAGCCCAACATGGCGGCGACCGCGTGGTCGTTCCCGCCAAGGCTCCTTCTTCTTCCCCCAACCCTTTCCGGTCCAGTGCCAACCCCTTCCTTCCCCCCGACCCAACCCCTCCTCCTGCTGCCCCTCCTCCAGTTTCCGTTGCTCCTCCTTTGGTTCCTCCCACTTTCCCACCCATTTCTCCGCCCTCAGCTCCTCCCAAGACTCCTCCCTTTGCCCCACCTACAGTTCAGCCCCCCACTGACTCCTCCCCTGCTCCTCCCTTGTATTCTGCTCCGCCTCCAAACTTCACCCAGGGGGCGGAGTGGGGTGGTGTGCTGCGCCCACACCCTCGTCCCGCCTCTTTGCCAGACCCCGCCTCAAATTCCTCTTATTCCGGTTCCCACGCTCCCCCTTCCGGTTCCCACGCTTTGTGTTCCGGGGGAGGGTGGGGGGGGGTGGATGACTGGAAGCCGGGGCAGGCGCCTATATTGGAAGCCGCTCCGGTCACTTACCACCTGAGCGGAGAGGGGAGCTCCCAGGCCCAATGGGTGCCTTTAGCACAGGCCCGGGTCAAGGAACTGTGCAAGGCGCAGAAGGAGTATTCCCGGGAGTCCGAGTACTTCCAGGGGCTCCTCCATAATGCCCTTGCACAGGGAGATCTGGTGCCCGCGGACCTGAGGGCCCTCTTCTCCAGTCTCACTGGACCCATGGAGTTTAGGGTCTGGGTGGCAGAATGGAGGAGGGAGATCTTGGAGGTTCTCCCAAATCTTTGGGGGAGCCCTTCAACATCTCATGATACGGATGGTCTGGTGATCTCCGAAGACCATCTGGTGGGCGAGGGGCAGTGGGCAAGCGGGGCAGCACAGGCGAAGGCTCTATTCACTGAGCAGTTGGTAGAGACCGGGAAGGCTGCAGAGTGAGCTTTTTATAAGCTCGCCGTTGTCACCTCCCAATGGGAGGAAGAAGAGATTCGGCAGGGTGCTCAGGAACTCTACATGGCCTTATCGAGCGCCTCTACCGGTTCGTGGCCACACAGGTGTCTGGGGAGAGGGAGAGGGAGGAGATGCTCCGGAAGATGGCATGTTATAATGCTAATCTGGAGTGTCGCTGAGCCATCAAAATTCTCCCTCAGAGTCCCCGGCCCACGGTGGAGGCCATGATAGAGGCAGTGGTCAGTAGGGTTCCGCTGTCAGCGCACCCAAGAAGATCCTCTTTAGCCTTTGCCGAGTTTCCAGAGCCTGAGTTCCTGGACGCCGAAGCTGCCCCTGTTGCCGGACCATTGACACCTGGGTCCGGCAGAAGATCTGCGGTCACCCAACCCTGCAACTTGTGTGGCAAAGTCGGGCATTGGATGCCTCAATGCCCTATGCATTTGGGTTATCTTGAATATAGGAGGAAGCGGGAGAAAGACGAGAAGGAGGCCCAAAAAAACTAGGCCCTGAGCGCAGCCCCTCCCTGCGCGACAACAGAAGTGTAGTGGGCAATAGAACATCCAGCGGGGAGGGAGGAGAGAAGGGAGAGCCACCACACGCATTGCCGGATTTGACTTTTTTATCAGATATGACACACTATACCTGTGGTATTCAGCCCAAACCTGCCAATAACACCATGTCCTCTGTTTCTCCTTATAGGCTGCAGCTCACTAGGGACCTCCAGCTCCCTAATAGCAATTTACAGCTAGTCGACCTACAACATCCGGGTCACTGGAGGAAATTAGGACGTTGCAGGTGGACCATCGTCGGGGACACGAAGCACACGCCGCAATACATTTACATCGTCCCGGGTTTGGTCACTACCGACCGGGACCATTTCGCGGTAGGGCTGTACTGTGTCCGACCCCCACTCTTCCTCCCTAAAGGACAGGTTATCGCCCAGGCCATCCCAGTTCCAGAAGAAGATCATTGGAAGAAGTCGCCGGAGCAGTCATCGCCTCTGACAGTGGCCTGGGTGCAGGTAGTGGGGAGGGAGAAGCCCCGCCTGACTTGTCAGCTTTTGTTGGGCGGGGACCGAAAGATTGTGAGGGGTCTATTGGACACGGGGGCAGATGTGACGATCATTCCCTCTCGGGAGTGGCCGTCACATTGCAAAGCGCTGCAGGCAAGATTCAGGGTGTTGGGGGCCTTCAATTGACAAAACAGTCGAGGAGTATTGTGCAAATTAAGCGGCCCGACGGGCAATTGGCTTCTGTTCGTCCGTTCGTATTAGATTACACCGAGCCTCTCTGGGGGAGAGACCTACTAGCCCAGTGGGGAGCCAGAATTAACGTACCTAAGGCTCCCCAGGTGTTTCGGGCAGTGGCCACTGAGGAGCGCTGGACCTGGAAACTGAATTGGCTGACTGATAAACCAGTACAGGTCTTACAGTGGCCACTTAATAAACAGAAATTAAAGGCGCTCAATGAGCTCGTTCAGGAGCAGCTGCTAAAGGGCAACATCGTGGAGACGATGTCTCCATGGAATTCTCCAGTATTTGTGATCAAAAAGCCCAACAAAGATAAGTGGCGGCTCCTGACTGACCTCAGACAAATTAACGATCAAATTGTTGACATGGGGTCTCTCCAGCCAGGGATGCCCTCCCCAGCAATGCTCCCCCAAAATTGGAATCTGGCCGTAATAGACATCAAAGATTGCTTTTTCCAAATTCCTCTTCACCCTGACGATGTCCCGCGTTTTGCGTTCACGGTTCCATCCATCAACCGTGAGTCCCCAGCCAAGCACTACCACTGGTGGGTTCTTCCGCAAGGAATGAAGAACAGCCCTGTGATCTGCCAGTGGTATGTTGCTTCGCTGCTGTCACCCATACATACAGCCCTCGGGGATGCCGTCATCATCCATCATTACATGGACGACATCCTTGTGTGTGCACCTGATCACAGTCTACTTGCCCATGCGCTTGACCTGACAACCAATGCATTGGTTGCTGCAGGGTTCGAGCTCCAGCAGGACAAAATTCAGCAGATGCCACCTTGGAAGTACTTGGGCCTCGAAATTACAAAGCGGACCATTGTTCCGCAAAAATTGGCTATTAGGACGGAAGTCCAGACCCTAGTGGATGTCCATCAACTGTGTGGGTCTTTAAATTGGGTGAGACCCTGGCTGGGCATTTCAACCTGGCCCCCCTTTTCAATTTGTTGAAAGGGGGAGAGGGGCTTAGTTCCCCTAGGGCTCTCACCCCAGAGGCGCAGGTAGCTTTGGAGAAGATCCAAAAGGCTATTTCGGCCAGGCAGGCCTACCACTACCATCCGGGCCTGCCCTTCAAATTTATAATACTGGGAAAGTTGCCACACCTCCATGGCATAATACACCAATGGGACAGTAGCCTTAAGGACCAAGGCCTGGGTGACCCCCTCTTAATTATAGAGTGAGTGTTCCTCAGCCATCATCGGTCCAAAAGGATGACACAGCCACAAGAGTTGCTAGCCGAGCTGATCCTCAAAGCAAGATCAAGGATCAGGGAGCTGGCAGGATGGGACTTCGCATGTATATATATTCCAATTAAATTAGAATCGGGCCAACTGAAGTTAAGGACCTTTGAGGAACTGCTGCAAACTAACAAATACCTTCAGTTTGCACTCGACAGCTACACTGGGCACATCGCAGTAGATTGGCCGGCCCACAAATTATTTAATTCGGAGTTCAAATTGTCTCTGAAAAAGGTTCAAAGCAGGGAGCCACTGGACGCTGTGACAATTTTTACAGACGCGTCTGGAGCATCCCACAAGTCAGTGATGACTTGGAAGGATCCTCAGACTCAGCAGTGGGAGACCGATGTTGCTGTTGTGGAGGGCTCTCCACAAGTTGCTGAGTTGGACACAGTTGTCAAGGCGTTTCAGAGATTCCCAGGACCTTTTAATTTGGTGACAGATTCTGCATATGTAGCAGGTGTAGTGTCTCGAGCTGAATCAGCAGTTCTCCAAGAGGTCTCGAACAAAAAATTGTTCGATTTGCTTAATAGGCTCGTCGATTTGGTCTCCCACCGCGAGCACCCATTTTATGTTATGCATGTGAGATCACATATGGACCTGCCTGGGTTTATAGCGGAAGGTAACCGTCGTGCCGATTCCCTGGCTGCGGCTGCTCTTACGCAAGGCCCTCTCCCAGATGTGTTCGGCCAGGCTAAGATCAGCCACCAGCTTTTTCACCAGAACGCGCCTGGCCTGGTCCGGCAATTCCACCTGACCCAAGATCAGGCCAAGGCGATCGTGGCCACATGTCCCCAATGCCAAAAAGATCAGATGCCCGCCATTGCCTCAGGGGCTAATCCCCGAGGTTTGGCGAGCTGTGAGGTGTGGCAGATGGACGTAACACATATCCCGTCTTTTGGTCGATTGTGTTGCGTCCATGTCTCAGTGGACACCTTCTCCGGGGCTATCTATGCTTCTGCCCACACAGGGGAAAAGGCCGCGGATGTCCAGAAGCATTTGCTTCAGGCATTCACTGTCCTGGGCATCCCTAGGGCCTTAAAAACAAATAATGGCCCAGTGTACGCATCCAAGGAGCTGCGGAGCTTCCTGCAGCAATGGGGGATAGTGCATAAGACCGGCATCCCCTATTCCCCGACAGGCCAAGCCATGGTGGAGAAGGCCCACCAGAGCCTTAAGAAGATTTTATCCCATCAGCAAGCGGCAGTGAAGGTGGAGACCCCCCACGTCTGGTTGTCGAGAGCACTGTATACACTCAACTTCTTAAACTGCTCTTTTGACAACCAAAATCCTCCAGTGGTCTGGCATTTCGACAGCCACCAGGAGCTGCAGCCTAAAGTCAGGCCTCCGGTTCTTGTCAAGGATCCGGAGACCTGGCAGACGGAGGGACCCTTTGACCTGGTGACCTGGGGGAGGGGATATGCTTGCGTGTCCACTCCCTCAGGCCCCCGGTGGATACCATCAAAATGGGTCAGGCCCTTCATCCCAAAACAGAGGACACAAAAGGAGGCGATACCACAGGTCCAGCGAGCGTGTTGGCGGCGGTGGAGAAAACTTTTTTACTGAACACCATCTTTCTCTCCGGAACTCCCTACAGTGTCTGAGAAGCCCTCTCCTCCTTCTTCCCCTCCACCTCTCGACCTTTTGTGGCACGTTCAGTCCTATCCCTCCACCCCAGCTCTCTCTCCATTAATGTCAAATTTAAGTTGGTTGTTTGAGGCAGAACCATTTGTGTGAATTCTTTATACTTTTACTGCTTTCTTTTGTTTCAGTTACATCTCCCCAATGGCCCCCGCACTGTCATCGCTGGCTCCCAACCCTGGCTTGCTACTCATGATATTGACGACCTGAGGACTCCTGCTGCCATCCTTGGAGCCGTGGGTCATCCCCCAGCCGAAGGTCAACGTCTGGCATGCCTTGGCTCAGTCGTTGGGACAGGACCATATCTGCCTTGACACCAGTGCAGCAGAGGACCCGATGTCGTCTTGCCTTGTGGGGATCCCTTTCTCTCCAGGCGAGTTCCCCTCCGCTTTCCAGTCTGCCCTTTCCCCTATTTTGGCCCAGAGCCTTACATCCTCCCCAGTTTTGATTCCACCAATGCCTGGAGAGACGGAGTGGTCAGGCTGGATCCTGCACCCTCCGAGCCCACAGAGTTACACCTTCTCGGTTTGGCCAATTCTTCCATTTGTTTACAGTTTGATTATACTATTACCCCCATAGAGAGGGGTAGTGAGGGGGTCCAGCAGACCAGAAAGGAATATCAAGCAAACAAGTGGTGTCAGGCTGTGCTGAATATCAGTGGCCCCACCACTACTGGACGGACCCCGTATGCCCTTCCCAGGGGAGTGTTTTTGATTTGCGGTGACTGAGCGTGGGCAGGCATCCCCTCTGGTCTGGTCGGAGGGCCGTGCACTTTCGGCAGGCTGACGCTGTTTACCCCCAACATTACCCAAATTGTTAATTGGAAGAGGACTAACATCACATCCGAATTGGCCAGATCTAAAAGAGATCTTAAAGATCTCACTGAGGACTGTGATGACGAAATTACACATTGGTCTCACTCAAAATCTGTCGCTTTTACCATTCTATTGTCATGGGTATCAGTGGCGAAATCTCTAGGTGAATTGGGCCGCCTAGAGTGTTGGGTGGCTAAACAAGCCAATCTTACTTCAGCTGCGCTATACGACCTCCTCACAGATGAGGAAATAACAAGGAAGGCGACGCTCCAAAACAGGGCAGCAATAGACTTTCTATTGCTGCTTCACCACCACCATTGTGAGGAGTTTGAGGGCCTCTGCTGCTTGAACCTGTCCTCAAGAGCCGAGGACACCAGGCACTCCATCAAACATTTACAAGACCTTCTCCATCAAGTAAAGCTTTAAACATCTGACTGGCTGGGGGACATCTTTAAGGGTTGGGGCCTTAGCGGGTGGGCCAGTTCTGTTGTGGAAGCTGTCTGTAAAGTTGTTTTAAGCTTAATTATACTCTTAGTTTTTGTTGCCTTGATCCGCGGCTTGGTGAAAAGACTGATGGCCAAGCCAGCCTTGCCAAATGTGAACCACGCCACCGTTCCACTCAATGAGCCCATCGAGCTGGAGGACCTCTCCTCGGAGGCCAGAGAAGCTGTGGATGAGGAGGGGGCGACTGCACCACCCCTCGACCATCTCTGGGCGGGCGGGCTCCAGCTTGAAGAAGGCGAGGCCTGGCCAGACCAGCCGTGGGTCCCAGTGCTTTAAGTTCATATGGACCTTTTCGTTCATTTTAATTTTATTTGGTAAAAAACGGGGAGATGTTGTAGCGTGTTGTTAAGTTTTTTTT
The DNA here is from genome assembly GCF_035770615.1 of Melospiza melodia melodia. NCBI lineage: Eukaryota > Metazoa > Chordata > Aves > Passeriformes > Passerellidae > Melospiza > Melospiza melodia. The sequence continues at coordinate 4,395,368 of NC_086226.1, forward strand.
TATATTGCTCCCCCATTTTATGTATTGTTTCCCCCTTTCCAATGTAAAATGGTTCTGCCCTCCCCAGTTTTCCTGCCATAGCCCTCCTGACAGTTATGTTGCTATGGTTACCCCTGCCCCTGGTTTTGTCAGTCAATTAAGTTATGTAATTTCTTCTCTCTCATTCCTCCTTATAAGTAAACCTTTTCTCCTCCCTGGGCCCAGTCAATCACCCCCACTGCTCCTAGTTTTCGAGAATCTTCTTCTCTCTGGGGGTTGTGGTTGGCTGTGGTCCCGGGGCCCCTCCTTTGCTTTGTATTTATTGGATACCTCTGTATGTCAGTTATGTTAAGTTCCTCCCTGTACCCTTCCCTATTGGTTTGCTATGGATCCCTCCCTTATCCACCCCCTATCTTTAAAAACCTGCTTCTCCCGCCCCTCGGTGCCATTTTGCTGGTTGGTGCCTTCCCTTGGTTGGTGCTCCCAGGACATCAATAAACCGACCTTCACCCCCAGCAAGTGTCAGACTCCTTCCTCTCGTCCCGTCAGTGTTGCGAGTCCAGTCCACGATCCAGCCCAGCCCGAGGCCAAGACGCCAAGGGGGGCTGGCATTCTATGCAGCTGAGGCGTCGGCCTTTGCCCATCAGCTAGCCAGACTTTGGCCACATATGCCTCGCCGCACTCCTTCTTCTACCTACACTGTGTTGTGTCTCATCTGCAAGGTTGTTGTGTTATGTTTGTACAGTTTGGATTGTTCTGTTTCCCCCTTGTCTTGTAATGGTTCTGCCCTGGTTCTCCCTCCCCTCCCTGCTGCTGTCTGTTATCCTAACTCCTCCCCAGTTGTCCTGGTCATGAATGTATCCTTTCCCGAATCCCTCCCCAGTGCCCTGCCAGTCACTCTCTGCTCCCACCTTTTTCTCTAGAAACTTCTACCTAGAGCACTGAGTGATTGGCTCAGGAGATGGAGCCCCTCCTTCAGTTTGTACTATTGGTATTTTCCTTATGTCAGTCATTTGTATCCCACTCCCCTCTGTAACCTTGTTCGCCCAAGGACAGGCTCCTCCCTGTATCCCTCAGCCTTTATAAACCCCCCAGTCTCGCTGTTCAGCTGCTGGTTTCCCCTGGGACCTCAAAAACCCGGACTCTACCCCAGCTGGAGAGGAATAAAGACCTGCTGGTTGTTGCCTGAAGCCAGCCTCGTCCTTTCCCAAGGTAGCACCACTGCTATAACGCAGGGCGTTTGCCTTAGGCGCTGTCCCAAAACACTGAGAGTGGGATAGTGTCCCCCGTGATGCAAGCGGTGCTGGCCAGCTTGCCGGGATGTCGGAGAAGGACCACCCTTCTCCCTGCCAGGCTACTTCACAAGGTGAAAGCCTTAGCCACTCTCCCCCCCTCCCGAGGAAGGGGAGAGTGTCCCCTGCTGCTCACTGTGCCAGAGGAAACCAGGGTGACTCCTAGCACCCGCTCAGAGAGGCACTGCGACAGTTCTCCTTTTAATTAATCAGGGAAATGGGTTATGTCAGGAAAACCTGTACTTAAAAAATGAACTGTGAGCCACATCCACAATGATAGGGATCTCAAGCACCTCCATTTAGTTAAAAGGTAAGAAGTATCCCTTGACAAAACACAACAGTGTAGCTGTGTAAGGGATGGAGAATACCATAACCTATTCATTTATTCTTCGAACAGTACACTTACAAAGATTTTGTGGCCGCGTCTTTTATGAGTTCTGTAGTTATTTCAATTGCAACAGTTAGTGATTCAATGTTAATTAAGCAAAATGGTTTGATCCTTGTACACCCATTTTATCCCCTCATAATGGTTTCCCCCAAGTTGTTCACCCCTAAGTTACATGAGTAACTTAGAGAGAGTTGGAGTGTGCTGGTTGTGCTGTGAAGAGAGTTGGAATTTGTTGGTTGTGCCTGTGAAGAGAGATGGAGTTTGCTAGTTGTGCTGTGAAGAGAGATGGAGTTTGTTGGTTGTGCTGTGAAGAGAGATGGAGTTTGTTGGTTGTGCTGTGAAGAAGAAGGAGTCAGAAGAACTGCCTCTGAGAAATCACCGAGAAGGCATGGAACTTTCGCAATATGATGACAACATGTACCTAGGTATACACGCGTTGTGTGCATTCCTATATACATGTGTGTTAAATTTACCCCCTCTCAGGTATGACTAAGTTTGTGTACAACCCTGTGTTTGTGAGTGTGCACAGGCTCTACAAGTGTGAATATAGCCCTGTGTAAGATATGTGTGTTGATGGCATTAAACATATCAGTGTGCAGATTTATAAACTTATACTTGTGTTAATGTACACAAGTTCTACATACAAGCAAGTCTTGTATTTGCGAGCACGTGTGCATTGGTAGAGACTGTACCTAAGTGAATTGTCCTGAGTTGATTATATGATGCTTTTATCCCCAATTGTCTCATTCTGTTAATGTTGAATAGTAAGTTTTGTACCTTTAAGAGTGTTCCAGAGAGTGAAGGGGGGGAGAGAAGACGCGCGCAGTTTGTTTTCAGACACTGCACTCGCTCCTCCACATTCCTGCTCCTGGACTGTGTTGTCTGTGGATGGACAGACAGCGGGACAGAGCTCCTCTTTTGCTTTTTAGTGTTAGCTAGCTGAGGCAAAGAAGTTCCCTGGACTGTTTTTTTTCCTTTTCTTTGGACCTCTTGAAACTGCTCTGGACTGAACACCCAGGAGAGCACCGGCAGCTGCAGCTGTGGCCCACCGGGCCGGGCCTGGCCTGCGACAATTCCAGCACTGAGGGACTGATCAGAGACTGAGTGAGCTGCAACCCGAGGACGGGGTTTTCTCAGTTTGTCATCTCTTTTAGAGTGGCAAGGGGTTTCATTGTTCGATATTGTTTTGGTTTTATTGTTTTGTGCTGGTTTAACCAAGAAGAAGTGGGAATTCTGGGATGTTGTGGTCAAACCAATGGGTGCTCAGATTTTGATATTGGCACCTGATTTGGCCAGTGGGGTTTAGACACACGCCGAGAACACACAGGGGTTAAAAACCAGAGCTTCGGGCCTGGGAGGTTCTCTTGGGACTTCGAGACAAAGAAGTTGGATCTTCCTCCCCCGTCCAGCTGCTGCTGCTGGGCGGGGGAGGGGCAGCCCTGCGGTAGGCCTGGGCCTGGACAGAGATGGGGGGTGAGGAGGCCCTTGAGGATGGAAGGGTGGAGGAGCCCCAGGAGGCATCGGGCAGCTGCCCCCCCCCCCCCCTCCCCCCAGGATTGAGAGAGGGAGAGCTGGCAACAGTGGAATGTGATAGCAGCTGGCTGAGGAGGAGAAAGGGGGGGAAGTGCAGCAAGAAGGTGCCTGGCCAGAGCAGCAGTGAGCGTGGGAGTGCCGGAGCTCTGGGACAGGCAGAGACTGAAATTTTTAACCCTTTTCTTAATGACTGAGACCTTGCAAAATGCTGATCCTCCTTGGAGCTGAATAAGAAGAGAGATAAGAGATGAGATAACAAGGACCATGCCTGAGGGAAGTGGAGAAGACTGGCTGAGTGGGGAGAGATGATTGGAGTGGCCTTTTGGCTGGACTTGTGTGGCCATAGACTGAACCAGTTTTATTCCTGTGATGTTGCAGTAGGTATGCTAAGTTCATTGTACTGTTCCCCCATTTACTGTATTGTTCCCCCTATTTTTATGTAAATGGTTCTGCCCTCCCCAGTTTTCCCGCCATAGCCCTGCCACTCATTTTGTTACCATAGTTACTCCCGCCATTGGTTCTGTCATTCCCCTATGTTATGTAATTCCTCCTCCCCTTATTCCCATATATGTATCCTGGTTTCTCCTTCCTGGGCCCAGTCAATGACCCCCACTCCTCCCAACTTGCCAGAAGCTTCTACTCACTCTGGGTGATGATTGGCTGTGGTCCCGGGGCCCCTCCCTTACAAAGTAACTATTGGTTTTTCCTTAATGTCTGTTATGTTTTGTACACTCCCCTCTCTTCCCTCATTGGTCCTTTGTAAACCCCTCCCTGAGACGCGTCCCCACCTTTAAAACCTTGCTTCTCTCTCCTCTCTTGGTCACTCCCTGGTTGTCGTCTTGGGATCCACAATAAACCTGAGTTTGACCCCAGAGAGTGTCCAGCTCCTTTTTCCTCGTCTTGGCAGCAGCGACCCCGTCCGCAGCCAGCACAGCCCGAGGCCATTAGACGCCGAGGGGTGCTGGCAGGATTGCAGCTGGGTGTTGGCCACCCTCAGCTAGCCAGACGACTGACCATCAGGACAGACACCTCGCCACACTGTGACACAGAGACTGCATTTAGGGGGAGGCAGTACCTCAGAACCGGGATGGTTCAGTGTGGGTACCCCTCGACCCCAGGGGGTGGAAAAAAAATGGGGGGACAGATGTCCCAAAGCACAGACTGTGCCGTTTTTGGAGTGAGACAAGGCATCCTTTAAAGACAACCCTAAAAGAAGCTCTGGTCCATGCACAGTGGTGAGAGCACTGCGCATAGAAGGAAGATGTCACAAATGGCAAAAGGACTTTCCGGGCAGTGCTGAGTGACATGGAAGCACACGAGGTTTCAACGTGTTTCCAGGGGAAGCCTGTGCTGCAAGAAGGACTCCTCTCCTCTTCATGAACTGAAGTTTGAGTATTCTAAAGGGTGGTGCCAGACTGGGCAGTTGGTGATGTGGGTGAATGTATTGAATTGGGAAATTTTGGTGGTGGGGAGGAGGAAAGTGCTTTTTGTAAGGTTTTCAATTTTTCCCTTATAGTTTTTTCCTTCTTTTCTTGTAGTTTAGGTAATAAAGTTTTCTTTATTTCTAAGCTGGAGCCTGCTTTGCTTGTTCCTGGTCAAATCTCACAGCAGACACCAGAGAGAGAGTATTTTCATGCGGGCACTAGCTCTGTGCCAGGCCTAAACCATGACAGTTTAATAAACAGTTTTTTTCCACCTTTCTCCAAGGAGGTATTTTTTCCTCCTGGAACCAGTTGGGGGGAGGGGCCAATTGGAACTGCTTTTCCCACTGGAGCTCCTTTGGGGGATTCTTCCCCAAATTTGCTCTAAACCTGGACATATACATGAACTGGCGCCCAACATGAGGCTGGAAAAGGTGGAAAAAAGCTCTATTAATTATGTGTTTGTTGTTAAAGCAGTTAGTAGCCATGCTGCTTGAATCCCTGATGTCTCTGGGTGTGAAAGCCTTCATTTGGCTCTGGGCTTTAGACCTTTTTGAGGTTTCAATACCTTTCTCGTCACTAGGATTATTGTCCATAAGAAGTAATTTTTATGGTAGAGGGGTACAGATTGGAATAGCTGTTGTTCTGGCCTTGGTGATTATGATTTACAAAGCATTTACAAAGATACTGGCGTCTGTTTATGATATGCATGGTTTATGGTTTCTTCATCCTACCCTGCATCCCAATTCCAGAAGTACGTTTTGGGAATTTATTAGTAATTACACTCAGTCTGTTAGAGGAGGAGCCGAGAATAAGACTTTCCAGCCTTCCCTTCTTCTCCTTTGGATCGCTTATGTCACTTTTTGAGAATGTTCAGTTTTCCCTGAATGCTAAAGAGACCATCTTTCTGGTATTTAATCTGGTAAGCTACCTCTATATGGTCTGTAGCTTCTCTAGAAAGAAAGCTGAGATATCCAGAGGAGCTGGTGAGACCCATGACCCAGAAGCAGATACAGGCGTGAAAAATCCTGAGTGGTGTGGACAATGGGAAAATATAGGCCAAACCCTGAAAGAATTTTCTGATCCTGTAGACTGGGATTTTCCTCAGGAACAAATTCAGAGCCCAGCTGAAGTGGGGAAATACCTAAAAGAGAAGTGCCATGATGATTCTAAGGAGAAAAGGCTAATTGCTCTCCTTCTGGGGACGGTCCTTACCCCCTCATTTTTTATTTTTCCTTTCCTGTGGGGTCTGTATCCCCAGACTTGGGGCCAGACCTCACCACCCAATATCCCTTTTTTCTTGTGTTGAAACCCCCAGATTTGGGGACAGCGCAGGGAGCGGGGGCCAGTGGTGCGCGCCTCAGTGTTTTAGTTGTCGTTTTTCCTTGACGGGTGGTGTAACATCTTGAGTTTTGCTCCCTCTAAGGTCGGGTTGTCTAGCTCACCTTAGCGGTACCATGGGTGCTGGGTTGAGCAAAACTCAGAAAAGAGTTTATTATGTTGTTAAAGGGTTGCTGCTTGGGGGTGGGTTCTAAGCCCCCAAGAAAGAGTTTAAAATGTTAATAAAGTGGGTCTTTTCCCAATTCCCTGAAGCTTCCCCAGAACTTGTAAAGGAGCCAAGGTTTTGGGCAGCCGTTGTGGCAAAATTAGATAATGCAGTTAATTCTGGGGAAACTCATCTTTTGGCCATGGCATACTGGGTGGGCAGAGTGCATTCTACACTCCGTCCGTAGGAGAATTGAGAAAAAGTCCTTCACATTCTAGTTTGATCCCCAGTTTTCCCAGTTCTGGTGCTCCTACCCCTCATTCCTTGCCCTCTACCCCTAGGCAGGAGCCCTCGAGAGGGATCCTTAAGGCCGACAAGAAGCAGGGGGTCCACCCTGCCCCTGGGGCCTCGAGACCGGCTTGGCCTCCCCCTCCGAAGAGCCCTGGCCAAGCTCTTCGGAGTTCCTTTCCCGATCCCTTTGTCCCTGTCCCCTAGTCCCCAGTTTCAGTCCCTAAGGTTGTTTGGTTTATTGAAAATTCTCAAGATGGCTCCCAGGGAGCCCAAAATGGAGACGGCCACATGATTTTTCCCGCCCTTACCCCTTCTTCTTCCCAGAATCCTTTTCTTCCCAAGTCCACCCTTTCCTCTCCCTTGATCCCTCCCATTCCTCTGTGTCTCTGCCCCTGGTTCCACCCTTGGTTCCTCCCTCAGCTTCTCCCCTCACTCCGCCCATGGCTCCACCCCCTATGGGCCCCTCCCAGTTCTTCCTCCTTATTCCGTTTCGCCTCCTAACTCCACCTTGGAGGCGGAGAAAACACATGCCCCTGCCATTGCCCAGCCCACAAACCAAGCCCCGCCTCTACCTCCTCCAATTCCGGTTCCCACGCTCCCCCTTCCGGTTCCCACGCTTCGTGTTCCGGTGGGGGGGGGGTGGATGACCGCAAGCTGGGACAGGTGCCTTTATTGGAAGCCGCCCCGCGGAGAGGGGAGTGCTCAAGCCCAATGGGCGCCTATAGCCCAGGCCTGGATCAAGGAGCTGTGCAAGGCCCACAGGGAGTACTCCTGGGAATCTGAGTATTTCCGGGAGCTCCTTCGCCCGGTCCTTGCGCAGGGAGATCTGGCGCCCGCGGACCTGAGAGCTCTCTTCTCCAGCCTTTTAGGGCCCATGGAATTCAGGGTCTGGGCAGGAGAATGGAGGAGGGAGATTGTGGAGGTTCTCCCAATGCTTTGGGGGAACTCCTCCACATCTCATGATACCGAGGGCTTGGTAATTTCCGAGGACCATCTTGTGGGCACTGGGCAGTGGGCAAGTGGGGCAGCTCAGGCAAAAGCTATGTTAACAGAACATCTTGTAGAGATGGGGAAAGCTGCGGAGCATGCCTTTTATAAACTAGCCACCACCACCTCACAACTGGAAGAAGAGGAAATAAGGCAGGGCACGCAGGAACCTTACCTGGCATTTATGGAAAGACTTTACCGATTCCTGGAAGCGCAGGTTCCAGGGGAGAGGGAGAGAGAAGAGATGCTAAGGCAGATGGCCTATTACAACGCCAATACAGCGTGCAGGCGAGCCATCCAATCTCTCCCTCGAAACCCCCGACCTACAGTAGAAATGATGATCGAAGTGTGTGCAAGGGAGGTTCCTCTTCAAGACCTGAAAGCGCGCCCCAAAAGAGCCTCCGTAGCCTTCACAGAATACCCGATGCTGGAGGACATAGACGCCCAAGTTGCCACCGCCACCGGACCAATGACACCGGGGTCTGGGAGAAGGACGGCGGCGACTCACCCCTGCCACCTCTGTGGCAAAGTGGGGCACTGGATGCCCCAGTACCCTATGAGGCAAGACTACTTGGAGTACAGAAGGAGAGAGGAGAAAAAAAAAGGAGACAAAAAACTAACTCCAGAGTGCAGCCCCTCCCTGCGCCAAGACAAAAATGAGGCGGGACAAGTAACATCTAGCGGGGAGGGAGGAGAAAAGGGGGACCTGCCATGCATGCTACCAGACTTGACATACCTAAAACCTGACACGACTTACAGCACCTGTGAAATACGGCCTCAACCTGCGTTAACTACTTTGTCCTCTGCTTTCCCTTATAGGCTGCAGCTAACTAGGGAAGTTCATCTCCCTAACAGTGACTTTCAGCTGGTGTCTGCCGACCTTCAACATCCCGGTCGCTGGAGGAAGTTAGGACGTTGCAGGTGGACCACTGTCGGAGACGCAAAGCACACGCCGCGAGACCTTTAAATTGTTCCAGGGTTGGTCATGACAGACCGGGACCATTTCGTGGTAGGGCTGTACTCTGTCCGACCCCCACTTTTCCTCCCCAAGGGTAAGGTCATCGCCCAGGCCATCCCAGTGCCGGAGAAGACGCACTGGACGGAAACATCTAAGGACACATCACCTCCTACGGTGGCCTGGGCACAACTTGTAGGGAGGGAGAAACCCCGCCTGACATGTCAACTCTTGTTGGGCAGGGATAGTAAGATCGTAAGGGGGCTTTTGGACACCACGGCGGATGTGACGATCATTCCCTCTCGGGAATGGCCATCACATTGGGGCCTGCAAAACGCGGCAGAATCAATTCAAGGTGTAGGAGGGCTCCAATTGGCGAAGCAATCAAGGAGCATTGTACAAATTACGGGACCAGATGGGCAATTGGCTTTAGTACGCCCGTTTGTATTGGACTATACTGAGCCTCTCTGGGGGAGAGAACTTTTAGCCCAGTGGGGAGCCAAAATTGACCTACCAAAGGCTCCCCAGGTTTTTCGGGCAGTGGCCACTGAGGAGCGCTGGACCTGGAAGCTGGAATGGCGGACTGATGAACCAGTACAGGTCTTGCAGTGGCCACTTAATAAACAGAAATTAAAGGCACTCAACGAGCTCGTTCAGGAGCAGCTTCTTAAGGACAATATTGAGGAGACCATGTCACCGTGGAACTCCCCAGTATTTGTCATTAAGAAGCCCAATAAGGACAAGTGGCGGCTCCTGACCGACCTCCGCCAAATTAATGCAAGAATTGTAGATATGGGGTCTCTCCAACCAGGGATGCCCTCCCCAGCAATGCTCCCCCAGAATTGGAATTTGGCCATCGTAGACATCAAAGATTGTTTCTTTCAAATTCCTCTGCACCCTGATGATGCCCCGCGTTTCGCGTTCACGGTTCCCGCCATTAACCATGAGTCCCCAGACAAGCACTACCACTGGCGGGTCCTTCCACAAGGAATCAAGAACTCGCCTGTGATCTGCCAGTGGTATGTCGCTTCTCTGCTGTCCCCAATACAGCAGCCCTCGGGGATGCCGTCATCACCCCTATACGGACAACATCCTCATGTGTGCACCCAACAATGACCTACTTGCCCATGCGCTTGACCTGACAACCAATGCGTTGGTTGCTGCAGGGTTCAAACTCCAGCACGACAAAATTCAAAGGATGCCACCTTGGAGGTACCTGGGTCTTGAGATTACCAAGCAGACCATTGTGCCGCAAAAATTGGCAATACGGATTAAAGTCCAGACCCTAGTGGATGTCCATCAACTGTGTGGGTCTTTAAATTGGGTGAGACCCTGGCTGGGCATTCCCACCGATGACCTGGCCCCCCTTTTCAATTTACTGAAAGGGGGAGAAGGGCTTAGTTCCCCTAGGGCTCTCATCCCGGAGGCTGAGGTAGCATTGGAGAAAATCCAAAAAGCTATTTCGGATAGGCAGGCCCACTGCTACCATCTGGGCCTGCCCTTCAAATTTATAGTACTGGGAAAATTGCCACATCTCCATAGCATAATACACCAGTGGGACAAGACACTGAAGGACCAAGGCTTGGGAGACAAACTCTTAATCATAGAGTGGGTCTTTCTGAGTCATCACCGGTCCAAAAGAATGACAAGGCCACAGGAGCTGGTTGCCGAGCTGATCCGCAAGGTGAGATCGCGGATCAGGGAGTTGGCAGGATGTGACTTCGAGTGCATATACATACCACTTGAATTGGAGTCAGGCCAACTAAAAATTAAGACCTTCAATGAACTGGTGCAAACAAATGAGAACCTTCAGTTTGCGCTGGACAGTTACACTGGGCGTATTGCAGTTAATTGGCCAGTCCACAAATTATTCAACTCGGAATTTAAATTCCTTAAAGAAGGTCCAAAGCAAGGATCCTCTTGATGCCGTGACTGTTTTTACAGACACGTCTGGAGCATCCCACAAGTCAGTGATGACTTGGAAGGATCCTCAGACTTAGTGGTGGGAGACAGAAGTTGCTGTTGTGGAGGGTGCTCCACAAATCGCTAAGTTGGATGCAGTCGTCAGGGCATTCCAGAGGTTCCTGGGACCTTTTAATCTGGTTACAGATTCTGTGTACGTAGCCGGTGTAGTGTCAAGGGCAGAATCAGCAGTTCTGCAGGAGGTCTCCAATTAGAAATTATTTAATTTACTTACAAGGCTCGCTAATTTGGTCTCCCACTGCGAGCATCCATTCTATGTTATGCACGTGAGGTCACACACTGACCTGCCAGGGTTCATTGCTGAGGGCAACCGTCGGGCCGATTCTTTGGCCGCGGCTGCAGTCACGGTGGGCCCACTCCCAGACGTGTTCGGCCAGGCTAAGATCAGCCACCAGCTTTTTCACCAGAACGCGCCTGGCCTGGTCCGGCAATTCCACCTGACCCAGGACCAGGCTAAGGCGATCGTGGCCACATGTCCCCAGTGCGAAAAAGATCAGATGCCCGCCATTGCCTCGGGGGCAAATCCCCGAGGTCTGGCTTGCTGCGAGGTGTGGCAGATGGACGTAACACACATCCCGTCTTTTGGTAGATTGTGTTACATCCACGTCTTGGTTGATACCTTCTCCAGTGCTATCTTCGCCTCTGCCCACACAGGTGAGAGGGCCGCAGATGTCCAGAAGCATCTGCTTCAGGCATTCGCTGTCTTGGGCATCCCTAGGGCCATCAAAACAGACAATGGCCCAGCGTACACGTCCAAGGAGCTGCGGAGCTTCCTGCAGCAATGGGGAATAGTTCATAAGACCGGCATCTCCTATTCCCCGACAGGCCAAGCCATGGTGGAGAGGGCGCACCAGAGCCGAAAGAAGGTACTATCACGACAACAAGCGGCGGTGAAGGTGGAGACCCCCCACATCCGGTTATCAAGAGCATTGTACACCCTGAACTTTGTAAATTGCTCTTTTGATAACCCAAACCCTCCAGTGGTCCAGCACTTTGGCAGTCACCAGCAGCTGCAGCCTAAGCCTAGGCCCCTGGTCCTTATTAAGGACCCGGAAACCTGGCGGACGGAGGGGCCTTTTGACCTGGTCACCTGGGGGAGGGGATACGCTTGTGTGTCCACTCCTTCAGGGCCCAGGTGGATTCCATCTAAGTGGGTAAGGCCCTTCCTCCCGAAGCAGGGGACACAGAAGAAGGCTGTGCCACAGGTGCAGGTAGCATGCTGGTGGCAGTGGAGGAAATCCTCTCCGGTAACATAGTCTTTCTCTCCCGAACTCCCCCTTATTCCTGAAGCTGAGTCCCCTCCTCCCTCTTCCCCTTCAACTCAAGAGTTACCTTTAATTTATGAGTCCCGACCCTCGTCTCCCGTTTCCTCCCCATTCTCTTCTGATTTAGATTTATTATTTGGGGCAGAACCACCCATTTAATTACTACATACTTTCACTATTCTTTTTTTACTTTTAGTACACCTCCCCAATGGCCCCCGCATTGACATTGCCGTCTCCCAACCCTGGCCTTCTACTGGTGATACTGATGACCTACGGACTCCTTCTGCCATCTTCGGAGTCATGGGTCATCCCCCAGCCCAAGGTCAATGTCTGGCGTGCCTTGGCTCAGTCACTGGGACAGGATCATATATGCCTTGACACTGGTGCAGCAGAGGGCCCAATGTCGTCTTGCCTTGTGGGGATGGATCCCTTTCTCTCCAGGCGAGTTCCCATCTGCCTTTCAGTCAGCCCTTTCCCCTATTTTGGCCTGGAGCCTTACCATCCTCCCTAGTTTTGATTCTAGCAATGCCTGGAGAGACGGAGTGGTTAGGCTGGACCCTTTACCCTCCGAGCCCACAGAATTACATCTTCTCAGTTCTGCCAACGCCTCTGTTTGTTTTCAGTTTGATTACACCTTTGCCCCTATAGAGAAGGGCAGTGAGGTGGTCCAGCAAACTAAAGAAGAATATCAAGCGAACCAGTGGTGCAGGGCCGTACTGAAGATCAGTGGCCCCACCACCACTGGACGGACCCCACATGCCTTTCCTAGGGGGTCGTTTTTGATTTGTGGCGACCGAGTGTGGGCAGGCATCCCCTCTGGTCTGATCGGAGGCCCGTGCACTTTTGGCAGACTGATGCTGTTTACCCCCAACATCACCCAAATTGTCAACTGGAGAAAGACAAACATCACGTCTGAATTGGCCAGGCCTAAAAGAGATCTTAAGGATCTCACTGAGGACTGTGATGACAAAATTACTCATTGGTCTCATTCAAAATCCGTCGCTTTTACCATCCTATTGCCATGGCTATCAGTGGCGAAATCTCTAGGTGAATTGGGCCACCTGGAGTGTTGGGTGGCTAAACAAGCCAATCTTACTTCAGCTGCTATATACGACCTCCTCACAGACGAGGAAATAACAAGGAAGGCAACGCTCCAAAACAGGGTGTTAAGGTTTGACACTGGCACAAGGCCAAATGCCCCCATGAAAATACACTTTCTCTGGTGTCTGCTGTGAGATTTTGACCAGGAACAAACAAAGCAGGCTCTCACTTGAAAAAAAGAAAACTTTATTAACTAAACTACAAAAACAATTACTAAACTACACACAAAAGAAAAAAAGAAAAGACAAGGAAAATGAAAATCTCACAAAAAAACTCTCCTCCTCCTCCCCCCTAAATTCCCAATACAATACATCTTCCAAAATCACCAATTCTGGGTCCAGCACCACCCTTTAGAATGCTCAACTTTCAGTTCCTCAAGAGGGGAGTCCTTCCATGTGTCGTGGTGGCCTTTTCCGTCCTTCTTCCGGTGCTCTCACCACCGAACAAGAATCAGGGCTGCTTCCAGGGTTGTCTTTTTAAGGATGCTTTGTCCAGTTCCAGAAAAGCACAGTCTTCCACCTTTGGGACATCTGTCCCCCCCATATTTTATATACCCCCTGGGGCCGAGGGGTACCCACACTGAATCTTCTTTGGCTCTGGGACATTTCTCCCCTGGACTCAGTCTCTGTATCACACGGAAACATAGCTCTATCCATGGCTACACAAGAGTCCAGCATAAAATGCCACTCCATCTTCTCCATTTTTCCAGCATCTCTCACTCTTTCTCTCTCTGATCCAGACCTTCATCACTTGTCTAGGAAGGTTAATGTTCTGTGAAGTTTTCATTGTCCAAGAAGGGTTAAAAACTCCTCCAAGCAGCTGGACTCCTGGCTGCACACTCCCCCCATCTCCTCAGCCGGGCTGCCCGCTGCCTTGACATGCTTACTAAATTTCAAGGTAACGGCCACAAACACAGGCTGCACTCTCTCTCTCTGTCTCCAAGGGGGGGGGGGGGGGGGGGGGGGGGGGGCGGGAACGGGCTGCCCATTTCTTCCCAGCATTTCTTTACTTCTTCCTTCAACTCCCTTGTGTGTGGGGGGGGTGGGGCCGGCCAGGCCTACCTCTCCCGGGCTGGGCCACATGGCTTCAGCAAGCAACTGGGCTGGGGGAGAGACCCAACTCCTTCCCACCAGAAATCTAAAGAGAGCTCTGAAGGAAAAGAGCCCTGCTTTTAACTCCTTGGGTTTGTGGTCTCAAGAGGCGGATCCAATGCCCCACTGGTCAAACCAGGTGCTCGTCTTAAAATCCGAACACCCATTGGTGACCACAGCGAAAACAACATATCCCAGATGTCCCATTTCTGGTCAAACCACAACACAGGGCAGCAATAGATTTTCTATTGCTGCTTCATCACCATCGTTGTGAGGAGTCTGAAGGCCTCTGCTGCATGAACCTGTCCTCTCAAGCCGAGGACGCCAGGCACTCAAGCATGCGTTTACAAGACCTTCTTCACCAAGTGAAGCTAGAAACATCTGACTGGCTGGGGGACATCTTTAAGGGTTGGGGCCTTAGCAGGTGGGCCAGTTCAGTTTTAGAATCAGCATGTGAAGTTGTTTTAAGTTTGATTATACTTTTAGTCTTAGTTGCTTTGATCCACGGTTTGGTCAAAAAACTGATGACCAAAATAACAGCCCCAAGTGTGAACCACCACCACCTTTCCCCTCAATGAGCCCATCAAGCTGGAGAACCTCTCCTCCGAGGCCGGAGAAGCCATGGATGAGGAGGGGGCGACCGCGCCGCCCCTCGACCACCTATGGGCGGGCGGACTCCAGCTTGAGGGGGGCGAGACTTGGCCGGACCAGCCACGGGTCCTTGCAATTTAAGTTTTATATGGACTTTCCCATTCTTCCAATTTTTATTTGGTAAAAAACAGGGAGATGTTGTGATGGGTGCGTTAAGTTTATTGTATTACTCCCCCATTTTATGTATTGTTTCCCCCTGTTTAATGTAAGTGGTTCTGCCCTCCCCCAGTTTAGCCCTGCCAGTTATGTTATTCCTATGACAACTCCCACCATTGGGGTTGTCAGTCCTTTTGGTTATATAATTTCTCCTCTCTCTCCTTCCCTTATATGTATATTGGTTTCTCCTCCCTGGGCCCAGTCAATCACCCCTGCTCCTCCTCACTTGCCAGAAGCTTCCACTTACTCAGGGTTATGATTGGCTGTGGTCCCGGGGCCACTCCTTTACTTTGTATCTATTGGTTTCTCCCTTACGTCAGTTATGTTAACTTTATCCCTTCATCCTTCCTTATTGGTTCTTTGTGAATCCCTCCCATGTACAACTCTTTCCTTTAAAACCTCACTGCTCCCTCCCATCGGGGTCACTCCCTGGTCGGTGTCTTGGGTCCTTCAATAAACCTGACTTCACCCCCAGTGAGTGTCCAGCTCCTTTCTCGTCCTGTCGGCAGTGAGACCGTCCGCAAGACAGCTCAGCCCGAGGCCAACAGACGCCAAGGGGGGCTGGCCGTTTATGCAGCTGGGTGTCGGCCATTACCCTCTGCTAGCCGGACATTGACCTTTTGGCCACACACACCTCGCCGCACCCCTTGCCCCTTCTTCACTGGTATCCCATTGTCCAGCTCCTGTGGCTGCAGAGCAGGTTACAGGTGGCATGCAGCTGGTTTCCTACTTGAAAAGCAGCCCTGCCTTTTCACGGGCAGTTACACTCCAGACTTGTTCTGGTTCAAAAAACTCCCGAGGAATTTTCTCCACAGAAATAAAACCATAAACACACAGAGGAGAGAACCATTCCCAGACTCAAATATCTATCACATGACAGAATTGCTACAGCCTGGTGTCTCGAATTGTCTGTGCAAACCTGTCAAAGAGATTCTCCTTTATCTCTACCAGGAGATAAAAAGGCAGCAAGCTGGGCTAAAGGGATGGACAAGCCTAGTTTAATTCCAAAGGTAACAAGCACTTTGGATGGCCACATAGCAGTGACCAGGCAATTCCAACCCACAGTTCCTAAACTCTGCATGGCTTCATCAGGTGCCAGAAGAGAGATAACAGCTCGTGAAGTTCCTAAACAAACATCAAAACATATCTGGATGCAAGAAAGTTTTGTACTATTATAATAAATGAAATCCATGATAGATAGCTAAGTCACAGGAGGCCAGTTGCAAGCCTTTGCTGCTGTCAAGTGATGAATTTCAGTAAGAACATTGAAAAGACGGAACAAGGAAAATGGATGAGATGCTTGCTCCTGTGGCAGAAAAAGCAGTGGGGGATTTTGCCCACACTAGAACTGTAGCCCTGTGCTCAGAGCTGCCAGAACACATTGTAATTGCTATTCTATTTGCTCCACATAATCTTGACAAGTAGTAAAACTCACTGTTCTCTGAAACAGCACTTAATAGCAGGAGGTAGAGTCATTTAAGAGAGGCTGGATAACAGTAGTGGTCTGCCCTTTCCCACTGCAAAAGTGGTGAGATCAAGTTTAATAATCACAACATTTAAAAAAGAAAATCCATGTGTTGCAATTTGGAGCCTCTAAGTTTCCTCTCAGGTTGTAATTGTGAATTCTTAGCCCTTAATGAAACCAATTTTGATCTTCAAAAAAATAAACCAAAAATCATTGCATTGACATTGCATGTCAGGGACTTATACACTAATGGCATGGGAACTGCTCATAACACTTACCTCACTTCCTGAGGATCCTCCAGTGTCATTAATACTTATAGGAAAATGTCAGAGAGAAAGCAGAATGCAGTCCTTGGGTTAGTATTGTCACAAACCAGTAAAACCTTGGGGCAACAGGAAAAGACCAGCTTTGCAGACAGAGCATTTGAACTCTGATTCCAACTTCATATTGAACTTGGACTTCATATGGAACTTCAGGAAAATCAAAGACTTCTCTGACAACTGTAGATAGGGGGAATGATAATTTTGAAATGGAAATCATGAGCATGTTGGCTTTGTGGGTTTTTTTTGTGCATGTGTTTTCTGATTTGGTTGGTTAGGTTAGTGGCAGAGAATGATGTGGCAATTTTTGGCTTTTTTTCATCTAGGATATTTTCTTTGGTGAGGGAGGAGGCAGTGGGTACAGTATTGCCAGGAAAGCAAGGAGGGGATTTTCCTATTCTGCTCTGTACTGGAGCAGCCTCACCTTAAAACCCGGGGGCAGTTTTAGGCGTTAGAATATGAGAACATTAAACCGATTAGACAGTGCAAAAACAGGGGCAGGAGGGTGGTGAAGGTCCGTGAAGGGAAGTCATGTGATGAGGGGCCGAGGATGCTAGGTTTGTTCAGCTGGAGAAGTTTGCCGGGGGGCTTCAGGACAGTTACAACTTCTGCGACAAAAAGGGAGGGGCAGGCACTGATCTCGGCTCTGTGGGGACAGGACCCCTGGAAACGGCCTGAAGCTGTGTCGGGGGAAGTTTAAATTTGGCATCAGGAAAAGATTCTTGATCGAGTTAGCGAGCACAACGTGTGCGCTGCTAACCACGGCGGGTCTGCCGCGGCGGGCTGAGAGATTCATTAACAGCGGCGGGCTGCGTATCCCTTCCCCGGGCAAGAACATGCTGTATGCCCCTTCCATCCGCAGGAGCAGGCTGCGTGCCCGTTCCACCGGCAGGGAACAGGCTGCGTATGGTTTCTATCGGCAGGGAACAGGCTGCGTGTCCCTTCCATCGGCAGAAACAGGCTGCCGTGGCCACGGGCACTGCCCTGGAGCAGCCGCAGCTCCCTGGATCGGGGACCGGCACCAGGCGGCAGCGACAGGCTGCTGCTATGGAAGCTGGGTGGGTGCGAGCGGGCTCGGCTGCGTGCGGGCCGGCTGCGGGGCCCGGCAAGCACGGCTGCGTGCCTGGCTGCAGTGAATGGCTCCATGGATGGCTGCAGTACATGGCGGTAATGGATGGCTGCAACGCCGCCCGCCCCGTCGGGGAGGCACCGGAGCGATCGTGGCGGTGATGAATCGGGA
Source organism: Melospiza melodia melodia (assembly GCF_035770615.1). Classification (NCBI taxonomy): domain Eukaryota; kingdom Metazoa; phylum Chordata; class Aves; order Passeriformes; family Passerellidae; genus Melospiza; species Melospiza melodia. The sequence continues at coordinate 4,412,972 of NC_086226.1, forward strand.
TGGTTCTCCGGAGTGACAGAGCAGGTTAACAGGACTGGGGGGTGGCGAGGGCCTGAAAGAAGTACCGAGTGAATCCTGCAGAACACACACCGCTCCCTCCGGGATTCCCCAACAAAATGTCTCCTCTTGCGTCGCCCTCAGCCGGTTTTATGTGCTGAGGCTCCTCCCACAGCCCGCCCCCGCGCGCATTTTTGGCGGGCATTTTTGGCGGGCCTCCGGGCATTTCACTCCGCCAGTAAATGGCGACGTTCACTCGCCGTCCGATCATGGAGGCTTTGTCAGCCCTGAGTGACTGCCAGAAGTCTTCCTGGGGGTGCAAGCTCAGCACAGCTCCTTTAAGAATATAACATATGCTGAGGCATAAGTGGAAATCAGATTGGTGCCTCTCACACTGGAACAGGCTCCCCAGGGAATGGACATGGCACTAAGGCTGATGGAGTTCAAGACAATGTGCTCAGGCATGGAATGATTCCATGGTGGAGTCCACAGAGCTGCCCTGTGCAGGGTCAGGAGTTGAACTCGATGGTCCTTGTGGGTCTCCTCCAACTCAGGATATTGAGTGATTCTATGATGCTTAGTGTTCTGGATAAACTCCACCAGCTCAGCCAGGTGTAGTTTGAACTCCTGTTTCTGAGCAGCATAACACAGAGTGTCAGGTAGAAGAGCAGAAACCCACCTCATGAGGAAAAAAAAAAAAAAAAAAAATAGTTCCAGAGTTGGACTTTTTTCCATGGACGTAATGCCCACTGCTTTCAGACACATCTCACCTGCTGTGAGTTCTCTGCTGCATTTATTCAGTCATTGGATTCTCCCAGATGTGAATCCAGGCTGCCTAATATTGAGGGTCCAAAACTCATGTGGATGATGTGGCACAAAATTCGAAAGAGCCTGTGTCCGATGGAGACTTCCTTCTCAGAAACAGAATTTAAACTTTCAATATTGTAACACAAACTCTAGGGCTTCAGCAGCCTGGGAGTGCCTAGGTGACACTGCAGTCTGTCCCTGTTTGTATTGAGATGTATGTTTTCAAAGGCCAGAGAGCTTTTGAGAGATTAATACAGCTGCAACCAATTTCACTTTCAGAGGTCTGGGACTTCCTTTCACGTATTCTGTAAAACACAGAGCAAACGGGAACCTAGAACACCTACCAGTAGACATTCATAGATCTGGAAGAAGAATTAATCACAGCCCTCTGCAAGCATGACCTTCTGTTTAATATAGGCCACAGGATTTCACCTGCTGTGGCGGAGGGAATTATTCTTTCTTTCACCCTAACTGAACACTATCAAGCCCAATAACTTGCTGGTGGCTGAATCATAGTTTATCATTAAGCATGACATCCAGTCCTGGTGTAAACGTTCCATTGTGAATTTACTGCCTTCTTTGCCAAGCTTACAAAGTGCTTAAACACCTTGACTAAATTCATTCTTTTCCATTTGAATTTATTTGGCCTAACCTTCCTGCTATCCAATTTTATTATGCTTTAGTGCATTGGACTGAATACTCCTTAATATAATTTTTCTGTTTAAGACTGTTAAATAAACTATTGCACTCCGGACACCAGGGACCAAAGCGGGCACTTTCAGTGTAAAAATCTGCTGTACCAACAGCCTGAGGTAGTTCAAAGGTTCTGCTCCATGGCAGGATAAATTGGACTGGGACTGCCACAGAGAAATACCCTGTCCCACTGGTACCACCCCTGGTGTTCCCGAGCTTGCTGAGTAAAACAGTTCCGTGAGTTCAGCCATAAGAAATCCAGTACTATAAAAGTGATGGATCAGGATTTTGTTGGCTTGCTGTCTGAACTCTGTAGGCACGAGCCTTACCCACACTGGGACAGGGAAAAGCAGCTCTGACAGATTGAGTTGGGCTGTGAGGAGCTCGCAGTTTTGAGGAACTGTGGTAGATTTACACCATCTGTGCAGAATGGTCACAAAACACACAGTAGGCCAGCAGGTAAAAGCTGATGTCAGGATCTGAAAATGCAGTCCTGAACTTTAACATACCGCTTCCAAAAAAGCAAATCAAACTAAACCAACCCAACTCAAACCTCCTTGCTTCAACTAGTGATTCCTGAATTAATTTTCAGTGTTGGTCAGGGCCTTCAGCACCATGTGTGGACTTATGGCAACAAAAGAACATGGGAGGAGTGATAATTTATAAATAGAATTTGAAAACCAAGATGGATGATCAATCCCACAATGCATCTCTCAGACATTATATCCTGAATAAACACCAAAAAAAGCTGCTGTGTCTGAAGTGAACAAATGCAAGACAGATTAATGAACTGACCTGAATAAAGGCAATCCATTTTTCATATTCTTTTAAAATATTGTTTTTCCCCTTTCTAAATAAGCAACTGGAATGTTAAATCAGTTAAGTGCATCAATTTGATAAAAACTATGCAAATCTTTAAATATATAAAGGCACCATCTATAACATTGACAGTTCAGATAAAGGGTTTAGTTTTAGTGGAAAATAAAAGTTCCCAGTATGGAATGTAAATGCAAACATTTGTTTTATTTATTTTTTTAAAGTACTTTGTATTTTGTACTCTGACAGTTACAAATTGCATGGGTAATTTATTGAAGTTTTCTCTCACCACAGACACAGTCCTCCCTTCATGAAAAGGCTTGCTAATATTGTGGGAGGCTGAATAGAAATGCAGAACTTGAGGGACAGTGGGAAGGAAGATAATAAACACAGAGAAGTGACACAGATTAAAGTAAAACAAATAGCAGGCAGCAGTTCAAATTACAAAATGCTGCGGGTATTGAAAAGAAATTTATCATATGAGGCAGGAAAATGCATGCACTACAGAGCATTCCTCTGCTTCCTTCCTAACTTGGGGGTCACTATCCACCTTTTTTTTCCCTTTGAAGAGGAACTGGCTATTACTGATGTGCTAAACTCAAAACCTTTGTTTATCAAGAAAGAAAAGAGCACAGCAGAAAAGGATGGAGGTAAAGAAACTCCTTCAGTTTCCTTCTCTAAAGAAAACTTCCCCTTCCCTTTCCCCTTCCTTTTGCCCCCTTCCCCTTCACCTTCCCCTCCCATCTGCTGTACCAGCACAGCAGAGTCCACAGTGATGTTGAACATGGCAAAAGCAGAAAAATGATGCAGTAAATAAGGTTTTGCTGTTTGTTTTAACCCAAATAATTCCACAGACCTGGCTTAAACTGCAGCTGTATCAACAGGGCTGAAGGGATGGCAGGGAACTTTGTGTGCTGCAGAAAAAAAAAAAATGTAGGATCTAACTACTCCCAGGGGAACCATTGAGATAAAATGGTTTGCTGTGCCCATTCTGCCTGGGGAGAACAAATTCTAGGACAGATTCAGCTCAATGAGATTGCATGGCAGTTAGGACCTTGCTTAGTGCCAAAGTGCTGTGTGGCGGGGTTTTATTTCCCTGAGTTAATGTACATAAATGGTCTTTTAAAACTAGAGTATCTAATCTCATTTTGACTTTGTAGAATCTGAATGAGGACAAGGAGAAACTATAAAGGTGATGTGGAAATCTGAAGAGTCACTTAAAGACCCAAAATAAGGTGCTATGAAAATTACTGTGAATTAGATAAATGCTCAATTTATTACTGGAAGCACTTCTGGGCCTCCCCAAACAACAAAGTAGAAGGCAGGCTAGAAATCCTACCCCCTGAAGTCCACTCCTGTGTAAAACAGCACAAAAATCACCTTTACAGGGTCTTCTGTAAACTGAAAATACGGAGCCCAGAGCACTTCACATGTCTGCAATCAAGCCAGCGCCATAGGTGTCTGTGATGAGTGAGAAGCTGAATGTATTTCTTGATATTTAGGTGTTAGAAATCATGTACCAGGTCAAATTTAAAAAGACAGTGCCATCATATCTTCTACAGATTTTTTTTTTCCCCAAGAAGCCACTGTTTCTTGAAAACCTTCTCTCCCTGCTTTTTTGGGTATATTTTGTTTTAAACTTTCCCCTTTAAAGAACATAAAGAGCCATACAAAATCCAGTGCAATGAGGTCTGAACCACTTCATTAGCTTTTTCTAGGGCATTACAGAATAGTTATTACTAAGAAAAACAGACCCATTAAGGCTGGAAAGGCCTCTAAGACCATCAAATCCAACCATTAACCCACCACTGGCAGGTTCACTGTGAAAACACCTCCCCAGGTGCCACATCTAAACAATTTTTGTGCATTTCCCAAGACAGTGATTCTACCACTGCCCCAAGGCAGCTTGTTCCAATGCCTGACCACCTTTTTGGAGATTTTTTTTCCCTAATAACACAATTTAAACTTCCCTGTTTCAGCTTTACTTTTTAGAGCCTACTCTTTGCTTCTAAGACAAGACTAGGATTCAACACGTTTTCATCAGTCTGCCACAAAGCTGAACATCAGAAAGGTGGCTTGATAAACTATCAGTCTTTATCTCCTACAGTTTTGAAAGTCAGTAATGCAGACAGATGGTGGCAAAACAATCCAAATTCCATGGGAATCTCAGAACTGACACTGTTTTCACATCATTGTTAAGTTACATCAGAAAACAGAAGCAGTAAAACAGCTTAATATGCACAGAGCATTTGCTCAGTCTAAAAACAGCTCAAAGATTATAGCTGGTAACTCCACAGACCAAAAAAAAGTCTCCAGGCAGATGTTGCAGCATTCTACAGCAACAGGAGCCTGATCCAGCAAAGCTTTTGGGTGGCTAAATTTATTTGAGTAGAAAGAGATACTTTGGGTTGTAGCTCATTTTAAGCTGGAGGTGGGATCAGCCCTTGTTTTGCCCAGCTCTCCACATCCTCCTGGATGGAGGATAGGTCTGTTCTGCAGCAGCTCAGAGCAGCCTTCAGATTGCCTCTAAAATAGAGGAGATGTTAAAATGCCTCAAAATAGGCATGAAAAGAGTGCTTTAGACAGCTACCTCTATTGGAAGGGCAGGAGACCCATATCCCTGTGCTCAAGGAAGGTTTCAGCTCAGTGCTGGGTCAGTGGTTGGATGATTTTAGAGGTCTTTTTTAACTTTAGTGACTCAGCAATGGGGATTGTGGAGCACACACATTCCTGGAGCTCCCCAGGCTGTTCCTCCCCTCCCAGACTGCATGCTGGGCTCTCATGGAAGGAAGCAAATGCTGCAGCTGAGCAGCTGCTAAAGCATCAGCAGCAGCAGCAGCAGGAGCATCAGCATCAGGCAGCCTGGGCAAGGAGCTGCCCTCCCTATACGTCATCAGGGGGTTTCCATCAGATCCCACTGAGGGCCCTCAAAGCCCTGTGCTGAGCCACACACTGTGCATTTATTTTCAGCACTACCCCCACTCCTTGCTGTACCCAACTCCTTGATTTAATTATTCTTTTGTCTTTTCCCCCTCCCAGGCCTGCTGCCTCCCCTGTCAAAGTCTCATCTTGCCTTGGGTCCCTGATCCAATTTGTTCCTGAAGCCCAGCTGGGTCCTGTGTGCTGGGCTGGCGATTCCTGCAATGCTCCCAGATCCCACTCAATTCCTCAATTAGCTCTCCCTGCACACCTGGGTGTAGCACTAATGTGGCATCTGTGCTGCTCAGGGAATGTCTGCTCCATTATGGAGCTTTTCCATCACTTCCAGGAGAGGAAGATTGCTGTGCCCTTAACTGTATCACTGCCTTAGCTAGAGGGATCATTCTCTGCCTCCTTGCCTCATCTACAGCCCTCAAGCTTCTCTGCAGATGGTGAAACTTGGGAAAAATGGTTTCTCTGCAAGGGAGGTGAAATCACAGAGCATCAAGGCTGTAGAACGAGTAACTTATTGGAAAAGTTGAAGCCTGAATCACAGAGCCGCACAAGGCTGTTTTAACTGCTGTGCCTTGATTGAACTTTGTGTAATCCCAGCCAAGTGCAGCTCTTTGCCCTGTTTGAGCTGTCTGTAAAGCTGAGGAGCTCTTCAGGCTGCAGAGCTCCTGTAAATCCTTCGTCAGTGTCCTGGTTTAGGGCAAATTTGGAGAAAACCTCCAAAAGGGGGACCCTCCAGAAAGCAAACCCATACGGCCCCTCCCCACAGCCGGTTCGGGAAGGATTCCTCAGAGAGAAGTGGAAAGAACCTGTTTATTTAACAGGCACAGCACCCCCCAGCACACAAAGTGAATAATACCAGATGACAACACTCTCAGTACTCTGAAAAAGATGACAAAATCAGAAAGTCTCTCCTGGAGGTGGTTGCTCTGTTATCAGTCCCTCCGGCGCCGGGGCAGCTGCTGCCCAGAGTAGGCCCCGCTGGGCCACAAGGTGCAAACTCTCGGGGTTTGCCAGGCCCCAGCCTGGAGCAGGTTTGAGTAGGTCCAAAAAAGGGAAAGGAAAAACAGTCCAGGAAGAATTTGGACTGCTTAGCTAAACTAACTAATCAGCAGAAGCAAAAAAGCAAGAGCGAAGCAGGAGCAAAGCAGAACCAAGAGTAAAGTGAAAAGCAAAACAAAAAGCAAAAGCAGAACCATGTACTGCCCTGTCTCTGTGTCCCACCAGCTGTGGGGGAGCGGCTGATAGCAAAACCAAAACAAAACTTTCACTCTTCAGAGCCAGTCTTGAAGGCACAGAACATAACACCCAGCATAAAGAGAACACATGAATGGGGATACAGACATCATAACGTCACCCTAGGATAATCATGCTCAGACTGCTCAAACTGCTTGCAATAAAAGGTGGACAAGGATTATTTTGCATGGGTATTTTCCATTTGTACCCATAAAAATGCTGCCCAGGTTTGCCCCATGGTCTTCAACAGGAGACTGAAGGACAATGGGAAGGGCATACTCAGAAGACAGAAGTACAGACAATGTGGATTTTTTAAATATAATAGTAGCAATAAAGTGTCTAAAAAAGTAGTTTATTCAGTAGAGGCAATGAGAAGTGAGAGCTAATGCTTTCTATCAAAGGTGATGGTTTTGCCCCTGGGTCTAAGGTGATAAAAGAGCATTTTTCAATAAGACACCAAGTTTGGTTCAGATTTTTTTTTTTTTTCATATAAAATTCAAGCTCTTAATATCCTGTATTCTGGAAATTGGTAGAGGAGAGATTGGCTAGCATAATTTTATTTGACGGACATCAAAGCTAAGGAGAACATTTTTAGTGCTGCAAGGTATATGTTACCACTTCTCATCCATCTGAGCTTCCTCACAGTATAACTGCTGAAGCTGCTAGTTTCAACTGTATCTGCTGGACTCGGGAGGTCACAAAAAGATTTTACGAATGTATGTTTCATGGAAATGAATCTTTAATCAAGAAAGGAGACTGTATTAATTTATCTGCTGATTAGAACAGCTGAGGTCTGCAGCAAGAATCATTAAAAAGAGAAAGTGTACCAGAAATTTTTATAGTCCTCCTAGCTTTAGGAGACAAAAACCCAAAACTAAAACAAGAAATACTGTCACCATTTGAAAATTCAGCTGAGTGACCACCCTGTTAGCAGACAAGCCTCTTCCATTCTTCAGACTTCCAGTGTTCAAAGAACTAGTTGTTGGCAGTAATTTGAGTGTCCAAGAGATACCCCCTTGAATTTGATCTGTACCTAAAAGGAAGCAAACCCAACACTGTCTTTTTTCCTCCTTTTGTCACTGATTCTGATTTTGCTTATTTCCCCTCACATGTGCATGTCTCCTGGCAGACAGCTTCAGTTCACGTAATTCAGACTCCACAGCAGTTTCCAATAACTTTGCTGGTCTGCCTGAGGCAAATAAAAAAGCTTGACGACTTTTAAAGGCTATTAAACTCCTTGTTTCCAAGAATTTTATTCCATCTCATTAAATGCTTCTCTGCCATTCATTTATCCCACTAGATTATTTGACTATTAAAAGACTAGACGTCAGGATGAATGGGCACCAAACTTCTACAACAAAATTTTTCCAAAGCATTTCAACCCTTCACAGGAAGCCCTTAGAAGGCAGTGAGATCATGGAGACAGAACTGGACTTATTCTGGAAGCTCAGCTGCCTTTCCAGAATATAGAGATATTCCCCAAGGGCTGGGAAGGACGGAGCTCTGTGGTCTCTGTTTCCTTCCGTAGTACTGCCCAGCAGGTACCTGCATTCCTCAACATGTAGGGAATTTTTTTCACTCACAGCACAGTTTTTTGGGGCTCAAAGCAGTGCACAGGAACCGATTTATCTTCATTTAAGTGTTAACAAGGTGTATCTTCCTTTGAACTGGAAGAACTTTAACTACATCCATCACTTCTCTCAATTAAACTTCTTTCATCCAGTTTCTTCATTCAGGAGAACCCTGTATTTTTTCACAGTGTTTCATGTTAATTTGTATGATTTCATGGCACACAATCTCACAGTGCTACACAGAGGCAAGAATGAGCTGTGGGACAATAGTAAGAAAAGGATGTCCTGAAGTGGGTTTGATACTAGAGACAATCTCCCATGGAAACTCACTATGAGAAAGATCTGAAATATGTGGTATTCTGAGCCACAGCACAGGTGTCCTCTCCTCATCCTTTAAAAAGAAACGAAATTATAGAAGCCCTTTTTCTAAGGGGCCTGTGCTGAGCCAGTAAATCATTCCCCATGGAAGCAGCACATCGTTTTTCATGTCTCTCGGACCCTGAGATCTGTAGGCACTAATTCCCTTTTGATTGGGGTCTTTTTTTACATACTGAGAGACCACAGCACATGATTAAAGTGGAATCCCAAAATGAGCTCTACTGCCTTCAGGGGAAAACTCTTTCTTCCAGAGCAGCCTGTCATGTCCTGCTGTGTCACTCTGGGTCTTTTCCTGTGGCAGATATAATTTCCATATACTACAGTTAATTTCAGCTAATCAAACAGCTCCACCAGTTGAAGACACTGTGCTGAAAACAAACCTTAACAAAATATGCATGTAAAATATGTATGTGTAGTTTTGACTTCTTTTGGGAAAGGGAGGAAATCTCAATACCCTCAGTTCTGTTTGTCAGCAGTGCCAGGGTTTGCATTCACAGTGGGTCCCTCTGTGGAAAATTGATTAAAGAGAACAAAATCACTGTGTGCTGAGTTTTATAAAAGTCTGTACAAATCAAGTGAGAGGCAGCTGACTCGCTGTAGTGTAGGCTTGTCTTGAGTACTATGGACTAAAAGTAGTTTTACATAGCTCTTTGTGTTCATAAATGCTGTCTATAACATCTTTCATGTTGCCTTTTCTGCAAGCTACAATGTGAGCTCACACACAGTGAATAATTAACAGCCAATGGGTTAAGAATAGTGGATGTGGAAGCAGTTTCCAAGAGGGATTTTTTTCTTTTTTTCTCACTTAACTTCTCAGAAGAGTACTTAAATAGTCAGAGACAGGAGGGATTATATCCTAGAGGTAATTAGTGTCAATCAGTCATCAAAACTAGCTGCTTTTATGAGCTCTAATGAATGAGGAGTCCAACAGCTTTGGGGATTATGCTGCACAGAGAAGTTCTGGCCATGTCCTTGCCCTAGTCCCTGGAGTGTGGTGGAGCTTTCACTCAGTACAGAGATTTCTCAGGGAAATCACAGCCTGTGGGAAGAAGCAGTACTCAGGGAAATGATGTCAGCCTGGAGTCCAGGAAGGACAGAGGCTTTGGCTCTCCTTCTTCTGGAAAACTTTCCTCAGTAGCTGACAATTGTTGTAACGTGGCTGGTGAAAGTCTGTGTGATGTCTGATTCTCGACTTTGTTTCATATTTCTTCAGATCAAACTCATCAGATTGAGGCTGCCACAAGCTGAGAGGCTCACCTTCTCCCACAGCCCTGATTTAAGCGCTGGTGCTGTTTAAACCCAGCAAAACAGGCATAATACCATTTCAACCTGAGGCACAAACTTTAAGGTCAAAGAAAGTGACTGAGAGATTTGTCAAAGTGAATCTGGCTCAGTCTACTTCTCAATTTGAGAAGTAGACACTCAAATTCTGCTTAAAAGCTGTTTTAAGCACTTAGGCTCCTCCTTTTTCTTTTCCTACTATCTCAGCATTTAAATAAAGACAATTTTTATCCCACTTCCATCACAGTTACATGTTTCTTTTGTGTACAATGCTTTAAATGTTCTTTAATTATCATCACATTTAACTGAAGAACATTATCAAAGCAATCAAAGTACAGACAAAGGGACTTGGAACAGTTACAGCTGTGTTCAGTTCTTCAGATGAAGCTCACAACAGCTTCACAACACAGCATGGATCAGGCTCAGGTGCTGGCCACAGAAATCAGTACTGACCCAAGGCAGATATGGGGGGGGAGAAGAAGTAAAGAAAGAAAACAAAACCAAAACCCCAAAACCTTAAGCTGGAATATTCAAAACAAATTTAGAGGAAGAAAGAGATGGGGTATTCCATGGGATTCTTCATACCCAAACAAAACTATCAGCCTTCCTGAGTTAGTAATCTGGAGTTCTACCTTTTCTACCATCTCATTCCAAAAACTTGGAGTGAAGGCAACAGCAGGAAAAAAATGCAGCCTTAATACAAACACTGAAGCATAATTGATCTGGTTCATAATCACTGCTCCACAGGGACCAGCAGAGCTTTAAAAACAAGATGTATTTAATCACAGTGTCCCACTGACATCTGTTCAAAGGCAGCTTCAGCTGCTCTCATCTTCAAGAGAAATCTTGCTTGCCCAGACTTCAGTTAATCCCCACACTGTCCAATTTCTCAACGTTTTCAACCTTGTTCAGAATCTTTGCACAAAATCCTGTCACATCCACTTATTCTTCTCTGTTTGAGCACACAGGTCTTCAGCCAGAAAGGAAATATGAAAACTTTTACTTACTCTTACTCAAACTTTTTCTTCCCTGCACTGCAAGCCAGTGGTGTAGCTGCTTATTAACTTGGTTTTTTGACATAATCAAAGCTAAAGATAAACCCTAAGGTTCAGTCTCCTCAATTGTAGTACATTACAGACATAGCCAGTCTTCTGGCTCATGCAAATCAAATTCTTCCCTATTTTGCCTAAATATTAATGATGATAAAACATGTCTTCAGCATATGCTTCAGATTTTCTTAAAACTGTAAGATTTGTTTTTTTAAACAGGAAAAGCTTCAGTCTCCTAATAGACTCTTGTGTTTTGCAAAAATTACAGACTTCCTAATTCCCATCTGACATTGTCATTTAAGTAATTTTATTTAAACTTCTATACTTTATAAGTAGACCAAGCCTCTGAAAAGCATATTAAATATTCACTTATGCTTGAATAGTTTTCATAATGGAATTTCCTGTATTACATATGAAATATCAAAATTTTAAATAGCCTTGGCAGTCATCAAAAGCAGATATGAGAATGGAACTTCCTTGCTGAACAAACCTGATCTCCATCCAAATAATTTCTTTCTCAAGGCACATTTTCTTCTTCTGAGACAAACTCTAGTTTATATATTTTTTTTTTCCTCAGGGCATTTGCAGTGAAATGGATTACAAAATGCACATGCATTGTACTTCTAAACGTAGGACCAGCTATCGAAGGTCAGCTGTCATGTCATGTCCTCAACTGTGACAAGTAACAAAAGTCAAAAGAAGAGTGAGACCACATTGTTAAGATTATATGAATGTAAAATATAAATTTAAATATATTTTTCTGTCTGTTCTCTGAGTTTCCAACGACTTGTAGATTAAGGAAATCCATGAATTCTGGGTAATACTGTATTTAACTGACCTTGATGAATGTTTCTTCCATGCATTTATCTAATTGGTATTTAACATCCACAAACACTATGATAAAGAGCTCCATAGTTCAATTATGTGCTGTGTAAAAAGCTCTTTTATTTGTTTCCAACCTTTGTCTTGTTAATTTCCTTTTGATACCATCTGTTCACTAAGAAAAGTACAGTAATTTCTTCTTTACTGTTTTTTATTTCCTTGCAACTCAGGATTTTCAGAATAGCTTATGGTAGAGAGACCCTGTTGAGACCACCTGGTCCAACTCTTTTGCTGAAGCAGAGGCACTTGGAGCAGATGTCCAGCTGGGTTTTGTGCACATCCACTGATGGAGATTTCAACGCTTCTCTGGGCAGCCTGTCCCCAGATCTGACCATCTCCACACCTCTTGTCATGCCACTGGTCACTGGGAGGACAGTCTGACCCTCCTCTTCATTCTTTGCCACTGGCTGTTTATACAGGTGGATAAGATACCCCAGTGCCTTCTCTTCTCCAGGCTGAGCAGCCCCAGCTGTCTCAGTAAAATCCCTTCCTCAGCAAGTTTTTATCTTTCTTGTACTGGGTAGCCTAGAACTGGACACTGGCACTGCAGATTTTAAAGAATTCATTCACATCCTTCTTCATTGGTCTCCTTTCTAGACTGAAGCTTCCTGGTCCAGCTGTTGGTGCTGTGTTAGGAGGCATTTTTTTTTCCCTTGCTTATGCTTTTTACTCATCCTCCTATTCCATTTTGGAATCTATTTTGGAATGGGACACCCATTTTTCTTTCCTTGCATTCAGTGTGTGTACATGCACACGTGCAGCAGCATGAGGATGTTCTCAGTACATTCTCTTAATTCTAAATCCTAATGATCAACTGCTCTGTGACTGCTACTGAGCATGAAAAGATTTTTCTTTAACATATTATGGGTATTAGAACACTGAAATCTCTTACCAGAATAAGCATTTCAACAGCTGGGCCTGCAAAAAGCAGTTTTTCGTTATGGTGATGGTGGTGCTCCACTGAGCAGACTTCCAAAACTTACAGAGTGCTTATAAGACAGATGGGGACAGACTTTTATTAGACCTCTAGCATTAGGTCTAATAAAATTTACCTTCTTTTAGCTTAAAAGCACTATAGGGATAGTGCTTTTAAGCTAAAAGAAGGTAAATTTAGGCTAGATATTAGGAAGAAATGAGAGTGGTGAGGTCCTGGCACAGGTCAACCTGAGCAGCTGTGGCTGCTCCATCCCTGGGAGTGTCCCAGGCCTGGTTGGATGGGGCTCTGAGCAACCTGATCTGGTGGAAGGTGACCCTGCCTATGGCAGGGGGTGTGGAACTGGATGCTCTGTAAACATCCATTTAAACCCAAATCATTCTATCATTCCATCATTTTGTTACAAATAAACCTTGGATAACTGTTTTTGCAATCCAGCATGTGCCTTCATGGTGAAGAGTCAGTCACAGGAAGGCATTACTGCCCTCTTAACAACATTTTTCAAGCTTAACTTTTCTAGTCTCTTTCCAGCTCTAGATTGTGTAATGCTAAGGTCTCTAAATATATTACCTGTTTTGTTCTCCACCAGAAGTCATTTGGCGCAGTCTGGAAATCTAGCTAAAAAGATTAAACTGTGTGTTTACACAGTTTAGTTTAAAACCAATAATTGAAAACTCTTCTCACTGTGAATTAGAAAACAAATTTATTTGGTTTTAATTATTTTAATTTCTTTAAGTTTTTAATTTCTGTTTTCTGGTATTTTCAGGAGGATCAAAATAAAAATGTGCAAGTATGTATTTTCTTAACAGGCTTTTGTGCAGCTATCCAGTGTTCCTTCTGATTTTACAGTTAATTTAACAATCAGGATCTAGCTATGTTATTTACAAGTGCCTTGTCATTTGGGCTTGGATTGCTAGTTTCTTCCATAACTATTTATATTATAGGAACCCTCACTGATTCCAGACCTTTGGCAATAATCACTATGTAAATGTAATGATATGATCCTTGCTCAGAAGAGCTTGCAGATTTAAAAGGTCAAGAGAAGACAACACAGATGGATGCAACAGATGAAAGAAGAACCACTTGGATACTTGATACCTGATTCCAGCTATATTGGATTTAAAGGAGACTGGCAAAACTCTTCATATATATGAAATGGAAAACAGCTGGTTTTCCATTTAATTCCATTTAGCCACGGAGCACTGGGATGAAGTCTGTCCTTTCTTGTGCCAGCAGGAATTCACCACAATTATTTCAAATTCAAGTAAACATCATTGCTTCAATTATTCAAATAAATATTAATAAGAAAAAAATCCTCCTTCTCATCCTCAGTCATGCTGGATTTTATAGAATTAAAGAAAATATGAAGGGAATAACCAATAAAATCCTCCAGAGACATTTGAAAACTGCAGTATGAGTAGAAATTCATGTTTAAATTGACATAATTCATGCAAATCTCTACCATAGAAAAATTAATAATTTAGACCTTGTCTGGCATCCTTCCGCTACCAGGAACTGAACACATTTGCTATTTTAAGCTTCACAAAACACCTGAAAACAGTTAAGTAAGAGAGATCAGAGAAAGCATATCTGAAGCCTACCTATGGTGGCAACTAGATGCTATGGGAAGATTCAGAGCCCAAGCTGGGCATAAGGGAAGAGCTACTTGATTTTCTGGGGTCATGTAATTATCTCCTCTTTGATATAGGCTTGGTTGATGTGCCCAGTTGTGTGAAGTACACTTGACTCTGTGACAGTTTCTGAGAAGTTGGCATTTCTAGAACGTGGTGTTCTCTGCTGCAACATCATCCATTAATAAATTTAGGGAAAAGCAGTCCGTCTTCTTGGGACACCACCATCTCCTGTGGTTCTGGGGGGTGACTGTTCATTAAAGCTCTCAGAGAATCACAGAATGGTTTGGGTTGGAAGAAACCTTAAAGACCATCTCTTTTCCACCCCCTGCGATGGGCAGGGACACCTTTCACTAGCCCAGGTTACTCCAGGCCCCATCCACAGGCATTTAAGTATGGGAAAAGTATCACAGGGCTCAGAGATGGGGCTTGTACTCCTTATACTTTATTGTATGTGAAGGTCTCAATTTCTGGTGAAGATGGGCCCATGGAAACAAAGACTTTTCAGGCTTATGGAAACGAAGGGAAGAAGCTGGATGAAAATGTGATAGGATTAACCCTTTCCCTGAATATTCCTTCATCCTCCTCTTGGAAAGTGCATGTGTTGTCGCCGTGTCCTCTTTGTGACCATCCGGTCACTGCCCGACCAGCCCCAACACGGCAGACTGCGGATGACACTGTGAAAAGCAAGAGCAAGGAGACCAGCTCCTTCTGGATGCCTTTATTGAGTGATCAGCTCTGGATGGGGCCTGAGGAGTCACACACACTGCTGCTGCTCCCTTTGGTGACACAGAGGAGGCAGACAGCTTTGCTCCACAGCAGAACTGGGGCTCCTATCCTCATGGGCGTGCCTAGGAAGACACCTTTTTTGGCTCATCGTCTAGGGTCCTCATTCTGACCCAGTTCCAGTCAGGCCACGGCGACATCTAAAGCCTTGCTGGTGGAGTAGGGGAACTTTTCGCTAGTAGGACCTGTTGCTTAGTTCAACCCACACTGGGTCTAGTGATTTCCATGTTAGTTTGATGGGCAGTTGTGGGTGTGTAGCAGTGGCCCTCAGAATAAATTTGTCATTTGGACATCTAACAGGGTTAGGGCATCCCTTCCTAGCAAGGGTGGACATCCGGACATCACATACAGGGATAGGGTGATGGTTCTGCCCGGTCCCCTCTCAGTGCAGAGTGTTAGGGTCATGAGCTGGGTGCTTTTTTGGGCACGGGACAGTCCTCCTACCCCGCCTACCATGGGGGCCTCTTCCAACTTCCACTGCGAAGGCCAGTGTACGTCAGGGATCACGGTGACATCTGACCCTGTATCGACCCAGAAAAGGATACAGATAGCAGAGCCATCAGAGTTGTTATGGAGACAGCAGGCAGCCGACACTATTAGTGGGTGCCTGCCTGCCTTCGCAGCGAATGTCACCCACGAGTCTCTCTTCCACATCTTCATGGCCAGAGCCACTCAGGGGCCTTGTCCCCAGGGAGCTGTTGTCGGTATTCCTGGGGTGTGGATGGGCATGACTGGGCCTTTGGTCAGGCTGTGAAGTTGACCGTGGGAGGGGGCAGTGGGTGTGGGAGTTCTGTGCCCCTTTGACAATTGGCACAGCCGGGCCGGTTCACATTCCAAGGGGGAGGGGTCTGTGTGCGGCCCAGGTGCCCCCTCCCCCTCCGGTTTTCCTGATCCTTGGGCTTGCACTCCCTAGCGAAATGCCCCCTCCTTCCACACGTCCAGCATGGCCCTCTGGGTCCCATCTGGCGGGGGGAAATGGCCGCCAGTGGGTATCCTGACCGAGGGCAGTTTGCTGTGATATGCGCCTCCTGGCCATACTTAAAGCAAGCCATTGCGTTGGTTATGGCAGTGTGGACAGCTGCCTGAATTGGGGCTAGGTGTTCCTCTTTAATGACATGCCTAATCACGTCTGCATGGTAGCCCCGGGTGGCAGCGACCGCAAGATGTCCTTTGTGGCGGTGTTACACTGCTGGCACAGGCACTCCACCAGCACAGGGCCCTTTGCCTCTGACGGCAAAGTAGAAGA
The DNA here is from genome assembly GCF_035770615.1 of Melospiza melodia melodia. Lineage (NCBI taxonomy): Eukaryota > Metazoa > Chordata > Aves > Passeriformes > Passerellidae > Melospiza > Melospiza melodia. The sequence continues at coordinate 4,429,210 of NC_086226.1, forward strand.
ATTAATTGCTGCCTGGAGGCGGTCCACAAACTGTGTAAAACCCTCACTTTCATTCTGCCTTATGGTGGACCACAGCGATGGTGTGGCAATGACCTTAGACACAGAGCGAATGGCCTCTCTGGCAGCTCAGGTTGTTGCTACTACTTCAGGGGCCCAAAGGCCCTCAGCCTGCGCCTGGGGGGTAATCATAGTCGGGTCTGTGCCCATTAAGTGCTGCAAGCTGGAGCCATGCAGTGGATGGTCTGCCCCAGTCACCAAGGCCAGCTGCCTTGCAGTTGTCCTCCCACTCTTGTTTAAAAACAATCATTTCTGCCCCATCAAAAATTAACCTACATGTCTGTTTGATATCAAATGGGAGCATGTCATCCCCCCCAAAAACACTGTCAACAAGAGTGGAGACCATTACCGAATTAATTCCTTTGTCTGCAATTGCTTTCACAATTGCCTGGACATCCTTGGGGTTCACAGGTGTATAAGTTCTTGATTTCCGCCTGGCCCCCCCCCCACCTGGACGGGAAACACTAGCTTGGCTGAAGAGGCCCACTCAGCACACGCTATTTTAATTCTCTTCCAATCCGTAAGAGGAGCTTGCCCCTTTCTTCGCTTCCCCCTGACCCAAGCAGGAGGATTGCGGTGGCTACCCTTACACGCCCTCACTCCCTCTTCTTCTGAACCAGAGTGATCAGAATAAGAGTCGGGCTCAGCGATGGACCATTTGTGAAACCACTCATCCGAGCTTCAGTCTGACTCGGTCCCGGAACTCGACTGGCTGGAGACTGCCGGGTTCCAAGACCTTTTTGCCCGGCTCCGACCCTGCTCCTTTGGCTCAGCCACAGGCTGCCCTCTTCCTCTAGGCTCATCCCGCCTCCGGCTAGGGAAGGCCAGTGCCCTGTAATGCGATCCGCTCCGAGTGGCACCAGTCTCCCTTCCATGCCCTTTTCTGCTGCTACATCCCCCACGTGCCTGCGCTACCTTGTAGCCCTTCTCCGTCTCGACCAATGGCGCCCATGCCCGCATCCCCCTCTTTCGGGGGTCCGCTGCTCCGCGGCACGCTGGGCAGAGGCCCTGCTCAGGCTTCCTCGCGGCCCAAATCAATGGCGGTGCCCTCTACCTCCCAGCTAATGGCCGCGTTCCACGCCTCTAACTTAACGGCCCGACCCCGCACCTCCGGGGTGGCAGTCCCGCTCTGCGCCTCTGACTTAACAGCCCTGCACTGCACCTCTGAATTAAGCTGCTCGCGCTTCCTCCAGCAGCCCTTCCCAAAACAATTCCTTTTTGCCTGCAGGGGGGGGGGGTTCCCGTGGCTGCAAATCCTCTCCCTCAGCGGACTCACAGTCGTCCGTGACCTGCTGGGGCCTCTCCCGCAAGCAATCCTGGGCGACCCCCCACTCTCCCCACTCCTGCCAAAAAATCCACATAACCCAGCTCCATAATTCAAAGACAACCTTAGAAAGGGACTCCATCCTCTCCTCACTGGTCCCTCAGTGGAGCCCTCCTGCCTCGCAATCACAATGCTAGCCTTCCTCTCTCGTCGCCCCGACGTGAGACTTCCTCCTTCTTTGGTCCCCCGGGAGTGTCCTCCCTGCCGGAGACATCCCGCTACTCCGGTTGCTGTTCTTCCGCCCAGGCAATCCCCGCTTTTGGGTTCGATCCTGCCTTCCCAGGTTTTGGCACCGCTTGTTGCCGCTGCTCGGAGTGTGGTGTCCCGGGTTGAGGGCGACTCTGTGGCAGCACCCCTGCCACAGGACCAAAACACACGCTAACACCGATGTGGTGGGCGGTGAAATGGCCTTTATTAACAGTTGAGCAGGTGATTTATAACATGGGGTAATGGCAGGGCAATGGTAAAGGGAGAGGGGTTGGGCGTAATATCGCAAGATGTCCTAGATAACCTGATATCTTGAGCCCGCATTTCCCACCCCTTTCATGACCTATTAAAAACATAGAAAACGGTAAGGTTAAAACTGCCTGGTGGGACAGTAACAAACTTGTAACTGTAACAAAACAAACAACTGTAGTAAACTTGTAACAAACTTATGACTGTAGATATTTAACAAACGCAAAGTTAAGCAATGTAATGCAAACGAAAAGCTAACTATCTCTAACTGCTTCTCTATAAAAAACCAACACGAACTTATTTAAAATACAGGGCGATCAGGCAACCATGGGGTTGACTGAACCATGACTTCGGGCATTCTTGCAGGACTTCCTCAGCTTATCTGTTGACATCACAGCACCAGAATCTACGATCTGTTTGACTTTAAAACCAGGGCATTTTGGAGAGCCCATGTCCGGACTCATGTTCTCCCCAAAACACCCCTGGGACCCTTTGGTGCAGGAAAGGTTCTGGGTTGACTGGTATTCCGTCCAAGTAGAGTCAGAACTTGGCCAGAGTTCCAACCCTACCTGATGGATACCACCTAGGAAAAGTGCTGAGCTCTTTTTTTCTCTTTCCCCCAATTCTTCTTTGTGCCGGCCTCTCACTGGGTTTTTTCACTACCCCGATGTAGTCTGCCATCGGGCTGCCTGATGACCCGACACAGCCTTCTGGGAGTGGGGTATACGGGCCGTGGTGATGTCTGAGGGTCCAGTCCTGAAAAACAAACTTTTCAGATTTCGCTAGTTCTTGCCCTGAAGGTCTGGTTTGATTGATTTGAGTGGGCACCATTTGCTATCTTTCTTTACAGCTGCATACCCTCGCCCCACGAGTACCAACCTCCTACCTGCTTCCCACTCTCCCAATTCATTTTTGATTATTACTTGTGGGCCTTCCTCTAGTGCCCGGGTGGCGCAGTGCCTCTGGACAGGACTTTCGATTTCATCTCCCCTTGGGAACTGATTTAAAGCTAATAAGGCGGTTGCTAGAATACGTGCTTGATCTCTCGGCGGGATGGAATTGGTGAAACCTTCCGCCTTTGCTAGCACCTCCAGTTTATTTTTTAGAGTTTGGTTGGCCTGTTTGACTATGGCCTGTCCAGTGCAGTTATAGGGGATACTGTGGACTAACGTTATATCCCATCTTGATATGAATGCTTGTATTGATTTCGAGGTGAAGCTTGGACCATTGTCTGTTTTAATTTGCCTCGGGATGCCTAGCCGTGCCATGGCTGTTAACCAGTCATGGACTGTTGCTCTGGAATCAGCTCTTTGGTGTTGCGTGGCCACGATTATTCCTCTATAAGTGTCTACTGTTACCGCTAACCATGCTCGGGGTCTCAGCAGCTGGCATAACGTAAAATCTGTCTGCCATACATCAGCAGCCTTGGTGCCCCTAGGGTTGACACCGCTGGACCATAATGGTGACCTCTGACAGTAGGGGCATGAGGCGACAACGTGCCTTGCATCTGTGATGGTGATCCTGCATTTTTTTGTGAGCGCTCTGGCCCCGACATGTAGGGATTCATGCAGCCGGCGAGCTTCTCTCAGGGTCCACAACCCTCTCGCGGCAGCACCCGTGTTGTTGTTACCCGCCTGAAAGAATCCTTTGACCGGACTGTGGCTGTTGACATGGATGACGGACACAGTGCCCTTACGCGAGTAAAGCGCTTCTTCCAGCATTGTCGCCACTGCGGACATTACCATGCCGGGTCCAGCCATGGCTAGACAGAGTCGGGCCACGAATATGGAGTCTGTCACAATGTTGAGGTGTTCCTCTGGGAACAGTCCACATGCCAGTGCCACAGCGGCTGCCTCAAGTTGTTGGACTGACAGCACAGGATCTGTTGTTTTAATGCAATGCCACCGCTCTCCTGTCACACTACTGCTGCAGTGGAAATTAGTGAGGATGCGTCAGTGAAAACTGTGGGTCCTTCGCGTGGCTGGTCAATTACCTTAGGTGGTAGGTCAATGTCGATGACCGCCAGCAACTGCGTCCATGGGGGTTTTGCCGTACCAAATCTCTCCCCCAAATCCAGAGAAGGCCATGGCCAGGTATTCTGATATCATTGGCGACTGCGTAGGAACCTGTTTGCGGAAGGGTAGGTATATTCTGGCAGGTTCAGCGGCCAAGTGTCTCAGAGCGAGCTTCCTGCCTTTCATGATGAGGCTACCAAGGCACTCAACTCCTGGGGAGAAGGCATGCGATGGTTTTCCCAGGACCACCCATTGTATTGGTTGGGCTTTATCAGGGACCCCCTGAGCTAGTGCTCCTACTCCCCCTCTCCTCGTGAGATAGACATACAGATCAACCGGCACGTTCGAGTCCCACCTGGCGAGTGTAGTTGCTGACATCTGACACTCGATGAAGTCAAGCGAGCTTACAGCCTCTGGTGTTAGTACTTTACTCTCCCATGGGTTCTTCCCTTTTAAGAGGTCATTTAGGGGATCCATGATCTCAGGAGGGATCAGAATGATGTTGGGAAGCCACTGTAATGATCCCACTAGCTGCTGCATGTCATGAAGTGTTCTGATGTTTCCGATGAATTTTTATTTGGGGAGGGGTGACATAGAAGTTCGAAATTCCCACTCCTAAGAAGGCCACGCGTGGTTCCCTTTTTATTTTTGTGCTGGCGATTTCAAATCCATTTACTTTTAGGATCTCTGAGACCACAAATACTAACTGGTCTGCCTGGCTCGTTGATGGCACAGAGATCAAGATGTCATCCATTTCATCTTGAATAATAGTCGTGGCAGGATCGCTCTGCCGGACTGGCGGTAATGCTCGGTCCACGGTGATTTGGCAGATGGCAGGGGAGTTAACCATTCTCTGCAGAAGCACTTGCCACTGGAAGCACGGGTTGGGTCGCTGGCTGTTTGGGAAGATGACTGAGAAGGCGAACTGTTCTCTGTCCGCATCATGTAGGGGGATGGAGAAGAAGCAGTCCTTAATATCGAGCACTGCACAGGGTTGTCCTTTTGGCACCACAGAATTCATCGGTAGCGAAGTTTGCACAGGTTCCATCGGCTGGATCTTTTTATTCACTTCTCGCAGGTCATGTAGGAGGCGAAAGCCTTCTCCGGATCGTTTGGGTATGACAAAAATTGGAGTGTTCCATGGGCTTGTGGAGGGCTCGATGTGGTTTTTCAGTAGCTCCCGGGTAATCAGTTCAAGGAGGGCAGTCATTCAAGGTTTCGACAGTAAATCTTCAATCAGCTCATCATTTTTAGGGTCTTTTGTTGGATTTTCTTGAAGGTCTCTTAATTTGCATAATTCCCAAGGATGTTACCTGGCGCCATTTTGGAGAGCAGCGGAGGCAGTACCAGACAGATGGAACAAGATACCAGTAAGGTAAGGGGATTAATAGTGGGGGCAACTTAGAGGTTTAACATTTAACGACTATTTAGTTAACACAACTAACCTACTACAATTTCAGATTAACATTAACAGCTCTAATTTTATTAACTTATGAACTTGTTCATAACAACACCCTCCCGTGCCCAGGAGGGCAGCTAGGGTTTTGAGCCCTAATGCAGAAGAGGTGCTGGCTGATGATGGTGGAGGAGTTAGGAGCTGACTCTTCATAGGGGTTAAATCCAAGGCTTATTGGGAGTCCAAAGAGAGCTCCATGCCTCAGAGAAACCAGCTGTGAAGAGCCCAGACTGAGTTATTGCAACAGGTTATAAAGGGGGATGGAAACAAGGGAGGGATTCACGGAACAACCAAAGGGAAGAACTGTGGGTGTGGAAACTGGGGAGATAGACATGGAGGGGCAACAAATTGGGGAATACTTTGAGGGAGGCCCTGACCTCCGACCAATCACTTGATGCCCCCACTGGAAGGTTCTAGAAAGAGGGGATGGGAGGTTGAGAGATTTACAGGGGTCCAGGGAGGAGATTGGGGAATGAATCAGCAGAATTAGAGGACTGACATGAGGGAGGAGGGAAGCAACTCGGGGCAAACCATTTGGGGAGAATTGGGGTACATAGATCAAACCATTACAGAAATGGAACAAAGGTAATAAAAACACAATACAACAGTGCGTGACTATAGAGTCAAACAAATTAAAGCCTGGATGCACACCTAATCCACGCTCACAGTGAATTCCACTGCTCAGGGTCTGCACTCCCACGCTGTGACCTCCTTTGGACATGGAAATGGCCCAATGCACCTCTCTGCTGACAACTAGAAGGATCTGATTCTTAAAATTCTCAAAACCTCTCATGGCTGAGACATACAGTTAGGAATGCTCTCTGTTTGGTTCTGGCAAGGAACATGCCAGTACTGGCAGGAAAGCAGAACTGTCACATGTGCCACAGTGCCGGGTTTGTTCTGCCTGACCAGCTCCTGGCACTGACAGCACAGGTGCGCTGCCCCCAGAAAGCTGTCCAGTCTGGGAGCAGCTGCAGGGTACGGCAGCTCTATGGCACAGGTGGACTGCAGACTGCGCCAAGGGTAGGGACAAGGACCAGGGAGAGGCCTTCTGTGTGGTTTCCAAAGAAGTTTATTCCCAGAGGTTCAGTGACAGAAAGGGCAAACTCAAGAGCATACATCAGCTTATAAGGGGGAGGAGGTTCCAGGAGAGGATACAATCTTTGACCAATTGGGAGAAATTGAGGGTGGAACACAAGGCGGGGAACACAATGTTTAAACCAATAGGGGACTGCAGGGGAAGAGAACAATGTAAACAAACCAGTGGAGTTTCGAAGGATAAAAAATTGATAGGGTAGTTTCTAGAGAAAGGGGTGGGCTTGGGGAGGGCTTGACATCCAATAGGAGGAGGAACAGGCAACAGAGGGGCAGATCTTTGAGGAGATGTACAGCTAGGGCAAAACCAATAATACAGGGGGGAAAGGAACAATCCATCCATAATAAAATATGCTATAACAGTACAAAATAGGAAAGATTATAAAACTGCTAGAAACGCATTACGATCAAAAAACACACTGCCACATCTCCCCTTTCTTCGTTTAAAAAAGAGAGAGATGTTTGAGGATGCAAATAAGTTTTTAGGGTTAACAGCAATTATAGAATTAACAATTTTGAAAAGATACAGAACAAAACCTTTTACCTGCAAAAGAAATATTTTCAAAGTATTTTAGGTTACTAAAATTAAACAAACAACTGACACAAATTCATTTGGAGTACATAAAAGATTCAACTTAACATTTACATGGGAACTAAGATAGTGGTAAAGAAACAAGATTCTACGCACTAGTATAACTTTAAGTGAAATGGTCCCCACTGAACACCAATGCCCACACACATCCATATCAATACAATTGAAATTAAACAGTTAAACTCAACAAATCTATCCAAAAATAATACACAAAGGTATCAAAACAACTTACAATTAAAACCTAGTAGCTTTAAGGTGCCTAAGATAATTAAATAAACACATTATTGATATGAAACTCATTTAAACCTAAAATAATCTGGACAACAAGGAAGAAATTTGAAAAAGATTTCGAGCAACTGAAATAACTTTACAGTCACTTTTAGTTCCTCTTGTATGGTGGCGATGGTGACTGCTGAACTTACTGAAAGAGCTGACAGTAACTAAGGAGTCTATTTCCCAAGATGTCTTCTTGCCAGCAGCTTTCACATGTTTGGTGATGATGAAAAATTATCTGAGTCCCTAGCAGGGAAGAGGATGAAGACAGGACAGGGGAGCACACAAAATGATAGTCTCCGACAAGAAGTCTCCACTTCCATCCCTCTCAGTAGAGACATAACCTAAGGTGGGATGGTTGCGACCCCTGGGGGTGGACTCTTTGGGGGAAGAGATGGAGCTGGAAGGAAGGGGTTGGGAAATGCAGGGAGAGAAAGGTTCTGGGAAGGAGAAGCCCAAGGGAAGGGCCAAGCCATGTGGCCACCGCCATCTTGTGCTCCTTGGGAACCATTTCAGGGAATGGGGGGACAAACTGCTTTGGAAGTTATTTTGGGAGTTATTAACTGGGAATGAGAGAGTGGGTCGAGGGATTAGGGAAGGATCCCTGACAGTGTGGCCATCACCGTCAGGGCAAAGGTACTGAGGGGACTGGGGGAAGCCAGGGAGACGGTAGCAGTCCTGCATCTGCTGTGGAGGGGCTGATCTCCCCAGTCCACCCAGTGTAGGAGAAAAGGATTTAGGGTTGGGGGATCAGGAAAGAGGGGTCTGGGTGTAACTGGGGAAACCAATGTGACTATTTCTCCACCCTCCCTCATGCTTGGGTCAGCTAAATATGGATAACTTTAACCAAAGCTTTCTAATTTAACTTAAACCCTTCCTTAAATAAGTGAACCAAAGTCCCAAATGTGCCCCTACCCAAACAGAAATCTACAGATGGGCAACACAAATCTACAAGTAAATAAGGGATTTCTTGAAGAAAATGGAGAAGCTGCCACTTGATAAATTTCTCTAACATCCCCTTAAAAACTTTAATTTTTCCCTCCCCACCAAGGGTACCCACAACTGGGAAAAGAATCGCCCTCTGCTGTACCGACAGATCAGCACTCAGCCTGCCAGAAACAGCAACAATCCACCCTCCCCTGCAGTAAAGCGAAAAACAAAGATAAAAAAGGGCCTCAAGAGCTGACGGCAGCAAGCCGCTCGCACTGTGCACAGTGCATCCCCTCCCCTGGGAGCACGGCTGCCTATGGGGGATTCCCCTAGCTGGGTCTGTCCCAAAGCCCCCAGGGGAACTCACCTGACCATCAGCCTCAGGAACAAAAACCTGCATGAAAGGTCCCCTACCCAGGAAGCGATCCTCTAGGGTGCAAGAGGGTTGCCGCTTCCCCCCTTGGAGTACTACCAACCAAAAAGTGGAGTAATCTTCCAGGTGCACTGATGCACCAGGGCTTCATACTTCCGATTTGGGTTATCCAGCGCCGGTTCCAGCCTCTTCGAGGGGTCTCACACCGAAGAGGCCTCTCATTGGTGCCTCAGCTGACACAGTCCACTGCAGTTCCTGAAGCCGGAGTCTTGGCCGCCCCATGTTGGGTGCCGAATGCCATGGTGCCGGATTTGTTCTGCCTGACCAGCTCCTGGCACTGACAGCACAGGTGCGCTGCCCCCAGAAAGCTGTCCAGTCTGGGAGCAGCTGCAGGGTACGGCAGCTCTATGGCACAGGTGGACTGCAGACTGCGCCAAGGGTAGGGACAAGGACCAGGGAGAGGCCTTCTGTATGGTTTCCAAAGAAGTTTATTCCCAGAGGTTCAGTGACAGAAAGGGCAAACTCAAGAGCATACATCAGCTTATAAGGGGGAGGAGGTTCCAGGAGAGGATACAATCTTTGACCAATTGGGAGAAATTGGGGGTGGAACACAAGGCGGGGAACACAATGTTTAAACCAATAGGGGACTGCAGGGGAAGAGAATAACTTAAACAAACCAGTGGAGTTTCGAAGGATACAAAATTGATAGGGAAGTTTCTTGAGAAAGGGGCAGGCTTGGGGCGGGCTTGACATCCAATAGGAGGAGGAACAGGGAACAGAGGGGCAGATCTTTGAGGAGATGGACAGCTAGGGCAAACCAACAACACAGAGGGGAAAGGAACAATCCATAATAAAATATGCTATAACGGTACAAAATAGGAAAGATTATAGAACTGACTGCTAGAAATGCATTACGATCAAAAAACACACTGCCACAACATGTATTTCGGCTTCATACAAATATCTCCATCAAGTGCCCAGCATGATCCATAGAAATCTATTCAGCATTGTCAGAGGAATTTAGTAATTTTAGAATCAGCCCATACTAAAGCAGGCATATGGGCATGATCCAGTTTGGCTAAAATTAAGCACACAGTGCCATTTGAAATGACCTGAGGTGGCCAAGACTGCCATGGCAGGGTGACAAAGACAACAGGGAAAACACTGGTATATCCATACTCCCCATAGAGCAATACCTAGAGTCCAGAAAGGATAGTGCTTAAATGCAGGCCCTATCTTGAACAAATCTCCTTTAGAAATCCTAATCCACGGTCCAAATAAAAAGCTAAGGATGGTCATCCTTACCTGCTAGTCCGGCAAGGCAAATGGGAAGAAGAGATTTTTGGGCAACTATCCAAGTGTAGTGAAGAATTGAACAGGATCCTGTAGATACTGAAATATACAGGATCACAACATGCATGCAGCTGGTAGCTTTAATCTAGTATAATTAAAACAGGGGTAATTGCCCCAAATCTTTCTCAGTATGGTAGCAATTGCAATAGCCCCAAATTCCTCCTTAATGCTCCTGCATTGCAGTATTTTGTGCAACTGAATTCAAGCATTCAGTGACTGCATCTTCAGACAGAGCCTAAATTGAAGACTGACACAGCAGTCACAAAACTCAGGTAACCTGACCCCCACAGCTGTGCCAGCCTTTGCCCCAGTACCAACCCCAGCACTGAAAAATGGTAATGGATACAAGAGAACTCAGTATGAGCAACAAAACCAACAAGCTTTATGACTGAGCAGAAGGCTCAGCACTAAAACTCTTGAGGAACATTAGTAGGTGCATGACCAGGGACATAAACATGGACAACCAAATAATGAAATAGTGGAAAAGCATATGGTAAGCAAACCTTTTGTATACACACATAATAGAGATGTAAGACTGAGCTGTAGGCATCCTGATTTATGCTGATTTCCAAGTTTTAAATGAGTTGTTCTTGCTCATTTACACGTCTGAAACTGTAAACAAGAAAATAATCCTTGGGACTCGTAATTCTCAGTTGTTCTTGTACAGTCCCATTTGCATTCCATGTGCTGATAAATGAGAAAAAATCGTACAGCTATTAGCTATCCTTCTGGCTGTATCTCTTCGCTGAATGAAATAATTTATCTGTTACAACATATTAAATCAGGATCAGGTACACACTGAGCTGGACAACATGGATGCAGGAAACATGGACACTGATAAAAATGTGTGCCTGACACAATGTGTCTTGAGGCTATTGCTTGCTTAAGCTGAAAAACTGCTGTATTTCAGTCAGTTTTACCTGTGTATGTACAGAACTGTAGGATCAATCATTAATGAAAGCACAGAAACATTAATTTTCCATATTTTTACTAGACAGAAGGGTGGAGGGAACTGCCAGAACACTGTTTGACAGGAAGAGGGGCTCCAGCAAATACATTTCTTCAGGCACCTTTGAGCTTTAAGGTATGGAACAAACAAAAGCCAATGATCCAAGTCTGAACACAAAGTCCAATCAAAACACACAGCTATTTGGCAAGTTCTAATGACACTTCTCAGGTCCACCTCAAATTAAAGCCCCAAGCTGTGGTACTGTTTGTGTGAGACAAGTTAAGAATTGGTTCTGCACCACTGAGTTTACAGAGCTGGGAGGGAAATGCAAGTTCAAGAAGCGAAAAAACTTCCAAGGCCAATGGACAACATGCCATGATTGTGGCACAGAGCCTCTCAGTTCTCGTTTCAAAAGTAGCATTTGTCAAGTTAGAAGCAGAACGGGAGCTGAGACCTGTCATCTCCTCGTTTGGAGTAAGATGTCGCAGAGCACCTTGTTACTTGGCATGCTGCAACTTGGAAAAGATAAATGCAATATGGCCCAATATGCTTGAAAATGTACCACTACAGGTTTTAGTAAATTTTGTGGATTAACTGTGCAACACATCTCTAAACTATATAAACACTTTTTTTGTCCCATATTCGAGATTTCTACAAGCACAGGTCTTACAGGTCTCCACAGCCAGATCTCTGCCATGTACTTTGCTTTTAAGACAACCTCGTTCACTGTCCCAAGGTTTGCAGCTGTGTTTTCCCTTGGAAAAAGAGAACCTGACCAGAGACCTCACCTGAATAATTCCTTTAAAGAAAGAGCTTCTTGCCATGCCAGTGGATATGCTCATCCTTGAAGTTGGTGAATGACTTAAACAACCATCATTGCACCACTGTCTCCCCTTCACTGCCCTGGGGTCAGCCATCTCAGCATCTGAGTCTGTCACTGCAGGATCAGGGATGTTATCTACATAAGAATGGCTCCCAGCAGAGACAGACAAAGAGAGAAAAATTCCAAGTTTAAGCTGAAATGGAAGCTGCCCACTTCAGGGAATAGACACTGCCACTAGACCAGCTGTGCTTTCATCAGAAATCTCTCACTTGTATGTCAATTAATGAAAATACAGCATTAGAAAAATGTCAGGACAGCTGAATGCACTAAGTAAGTACAACTGACATGATCAGATAAGGGAAAAAAAAAACAAACCCAAACTAATGCAGTATTTACTGGAAAAGCAAAAGGGGTTTGCCCCTGCCCTGAGGACACAGAAGATGCTACACCATCAGGAAGATGCACAGCCATCTCTCTATACATGCACCAGATATGGAACTTAGGTTACTCCCGAAGTTCAAAGAGAAGAAGTTTGCAGATGCTTTGTTAAAAGCAGATTCCACCTAATTACTTCCTATCTTCTCAGCTAGAAAACTGTTTATACATGTCTGTAGAAGAAACTAAACTTTAAAAATAAACAAAACCAAAACCCAAAACTTTTTTTTTTTTAAATAATGAGTTTTTCAGTCTGTAATCAGTGAGAGATGTTAAATTAGATATGAGAGAGAAAACCCTTTGGTTACAATTACCTTTATATTCTGATGCCCAGTGAAAGAGGACACACCAAAAAAAGGCAAATTATCTTCCCACTTAATAGATGAAGTAGAGACAAAGGAATTTGTCACTTTGGGATGTGTATCTTTATGATTTACCTGTTACATAATCCAATCAATATCTAAACACAGAGCAAGAGTAAGAAAGTGGAATTATCTGAATGTAACTGTGAGGACAACAAGCTGGACCAAAGTGAATTGCCTGACCATGGAAGAAAGGATTCCAGAGCTACCCACAGTGGTTCAGCCACATCTTCACATCACTTTTACACTGCAGGTTATGAACACTGAGCTTTGTAAATTGCTATCTTCTGAGCCCTCATCACTGATGAGGACACTCTTCTGTCAAGGGAAGGAATTCCAAATGGTTAAGTTTTGCAGAGCTTCTAATTGCAGAGGTGTTTTATCTGGAATTTAGGTTCCTCCCCAGGGTATAGCTTAATTCCCTTTGGAAAGGACTGTCTCACACACAGCTGAAGTGATTAATGCCTGTGTGTAGATGAGCTATGGATTCTTCCCCAAGCAGTGTTCTCGCTGTTTCAGGCAGGTGAACCACTTCACTGTTAATACTCAGGAAGCAACAGGGGTTGGGCATTTTATCCTCCAAAATGAAATTTCTTTCACCCTTGAAGGGTCCAATCTAAATGACAGAAGGGCAGGAGGGCACCAATATCACACTTTGAGTAGCCTCACTATTACAAAGAATCATCACATCAGCTGAAGAGGTTACAAAAATCTATTTTAACACAATCTACCTGCAATCTGTTTTCGATGACTCCCTTAAGACTCCTAAAATGTAGGCGCTTCAGATACTTCATAATAACCACAGTATTTCACCATCTGCTGATGATACCAGGTCTTGTGAATTAAACCTCTCCTGACTACAAACGGCAGGCCATTTAGACTCCCTCTCTTTCTGCTGTCCCCATTCTGCAAGGGGGTGTTATAATTCCCATTCGCTGTTCTTTCTTCCCTCTTCCAAAGTCATTATTCCTATAAAGCCTTGCAAAAGCTTTTATTTTAAATTCTACAAGAACAACAATACCAGGTAACTGTCTGTAAGAACAGGGATGTTTCTTGCCAAAAGTAGAGGTCTTTTGTATTAAAAGCACAGAGCACATTCACATCTTTCTCATTCCTCTACCCTGCCTTCCCCAAAAATCCTACTTTGGAAATTATTGCTTCTTTACCCTCAAAAGAAAAGCCAACTGTGGCACTTTCTGCTCCTGATGCACTGGCAGATGAAAACAACTAAGGACAGTCTACAGTAAGGAAGGAAAAATGAAATTATTTTATTTGCTTCTCCCACCCTCAATCCCAAAGAATCCCGATAGATTCTGTGAGAAAAAAGATCAGTATGAGACCAAGATGAATGCTGAAAGGCAAATAAAGCATCCACAAGTGTAATTTTATTGCACCTTTTATCTCAAGTTATATAAAATACAACTGGTGGTCAAAATAAGTCCATGGCAAAATTACTGACTGTTTTATTTCTTTTGCTCTGTAATGCTTCCCTGGAGGGACTCAAGAAGGTGACTTTTGACAAGTTACTCTGTGGCACACCTGGTACAGCCTGGTTTCCATGCTCCAGTACACAGGATGGAGCTCACTGCCTCACTCCATGCAGAGCTGTGTGTGTGTGTCTACCCCATTTGTGCACTCACACAAATGTAAGTGCAGGGTAAAACTCTTGTCTGACATTCACATTGGTACCTTCACCTGACTGGGCTTCTACCTTTGTGAAATATACAAAGGATTTCACCTTTAAGAATTGTACTCCTCAAGACAGAATTTTATGTAGTTATTCAAGGGATTCAGAATTTATTAGAGACAACAGGCACATCATACACTTATGGTGTTATACAGTGATATTAAGCCATGAAAGATAACCTGTTATACTCCAGTAAGTCAAAGATTTTAGTAACATACCAAAAAAAAATCTTTCATTTAAAACAAAGTAACATATTTCCCCTCAGCAAACCAGCTTGTTTGGTTTTCTTCTTTTCAACTGTCTGTTTTATTTTAAATAAATTATTCCACATGAGGTGCTAAGAGCCATCAGATTTTACAAAACAGTCAGAACTTTATATAAGACTATTAAAAAAATAAACCTATTGATGTTTTTCAATTTTCAACAATACTTGGTATTTAGAAGACGAGGCTTAAAGTATAAATGTACTTGCATCTAGTATGTTGTAGCAGTCTCAGTGCTGTCCTGTTCTTTGTTCTATAAGGGTTCCTAAGAGCTAGGGACAGAAGAGGCATATCAGCCTAAAAAATGCCACTAGCTGGATGAGAGACATATCCAGTTGGTTTGTCAGTGCTCACTGTTTCACAAAATTCTTTGGAAAATACACTGAAAATATATGCAGAGTCACTCCACATGCATAAACACAGATGAACACACTGGTTCAACTATTTCCCACTGATTCAGGCAAGCTTTTCTGCTTCTGTGCCTGATATTCTCCATTTAAAAAGTGGACCGTGAAGTCTGGCTCTTCCTAAGCCTTTCCTACTGTAATCACATTCCACTTGGGTTCACATGCTAATATTTATAACTTAAGAGTACAGTTTTAATAGGCTGTTGTATAGTCCGGCATAAGAACAGGCTTATTCTAAAACACAAGACATAGTGAACAACCATGCATTTATAAATTTAACAGTTTATAAACATCTCTGCAAAGTAAAAATGTGTTCTAGGATGGAGTTGATGTTGTCTTTTGGGTTTTAATAAGGAGACAACCCTGGCCTGTCGGGTCAACTGGTACACACTGGGTCATGCCCATATCCTTCATAATTAGACTTGAGCAGGAAGAACAGGAAGTTTTCTTCAAAAGAAATAGATGAAAAATCCTACAATATGTACAGTTGAAAAGGCTGGGGTCAGAGACAAGAATTCAAGTCAAATGAAGTGTGGCTGCTTCATAAAGATCAGAAGTTATGTGAGCACACAGGATGCACATTAGAAATTTATTAAAAGAATGAAAAAGACCTTTTTTTTTTTTTTTTGCAGAATTCTCTCTGAACATCTGAGAAGTCCAGGCTCTCAGAATTATACCTGGAAGGTGCCACAAAGCACATGAGAAACAGAGGCAGATGAGGAATATGTAAGTCTGACAGAAAAAAACCAAACCACAAGAAAATGATCACTACTACTTCTCCAAAGAAGAGTGATTTAAGTTAAGAGGGTCTAAAGAGATGGTGGATCCTCTGTGGCAGTGTGTGTTCCTAGACAACATGAGCACCAAGCAACTAGGGCAATGCAGTTCTTAAGTCATACATACAGGATAAAAAAGGGACAACAGCGCAAAGCAAAATTGATTCACAAATACCAGTCAGATTCACATTCAAATAGGTCCCTCTTATCTTTATAATTGGGAAGGATTTCTTCGTGACTAAAAATGTTATTTAAAAAAATACAGGACTATTAGAGCACACTTTGAAGAGAGCCACACATTTATGAAGAGCTAATTACATTATTGATCATACAAACCAGATTCATTATGAACTCAACATGTGGCACAAAAGTAATTTCATGAGTGGTGTTATTCCAGCATCAAGTAAACTGAGAAGTGAAAATCCTTGCAAAAAGACAGTAGTTACAAAAATAATCCTCTAGTGTGCCATGTCTCAGCAAGTGAGATTAAAAAGACAAAACAGAACACCTCAAGACTGCAACAACAAAGGTTTTTATTAGAGTGAAGAATATATAATCACTGTACAGAAAACATTTAGAGTTCAAGCGTGAAATACTGAACTGCTCACTGTGCATTCCCATTGCTGAGCCTGTTAGCAATCATTTAATTGGCTGCCTACAGCTGGGGTAACTTATCAGTACTTAAAAACTTGTAAGCAGGCAAAAAATGACTGTCCATTCTAAATGATAACATTGCCAAAGGCAGGAAATAAAGGATCCTATGAATTACATTTAAAACTTATTCAGGGAACAGAGTGGGTGGGGAGGGACAGGAGAGGATTAACATAGTTTTGTGAGGGGTTTTTCTGCACCAAGAAACTGTAGCCTCCCTGCTTTAGCTTTGTATCTACTTCAGTTTTTAAATAAGAAAATATATTAACATGTACAAGAATTCACCATTAAATCCAACCTCTTCCAGTTATCTTTGGCTTGAGAGGAAGTTGCTGACTTCAACCTTTGAGGCTCCCAAGGATGGTATACAAACAATGATATTCCTTTAAAAAAATGGTTGGTTTTAAACCTTTAATGAACAGAGATTCAAAAAGCTTCTCTACCTTCTGAGTTCTCAGTTCTTCACACTATTAAATCTGCAGCTTTTGCCTTCCAAAACTGTTTGGTTAAGTCCACAAGGGCTTGAGAAAAGTCTCTGTTTTGTGAATTTGCTTGTTTCCCCCATGAGCAGGCAAAAAGCTTATTTTCTCCAATACTGAAGGAAAAGAAAAGAAAAAAACACAACAGCACAGAGATTACTCAATCTGCTTTACTCTCAAAGAACAAATGCTATGCACAAATTGAACTCTGTGTTTAAAAACATGGTGAAATGTGTAAGGGTAGATGACTTTCACAACCTTTTAAGGGAAAAAGCAGAAGCTAACTCTATATACCCCTTTGACAAATTATTTTATCCAATATATACAGTCCTGCTGGTAGACATTCCCTATCTTATTTTGACATCTAGTAGGAGAAAAAGAGAAGCCCTGTGCTGAGGTGCTGCATTCTCTGATGCAGAAGCACTGGGGTTACTGCCAGGAGATACTCTAAATCCATGGAACTTCTACAGCTGAAACTGAGTTTGCTCCTAAGCAGATATCAGCCAAGCATTAATAAACCCCCAAAACTGTACAGTTACAGTTTAGGTGAGACGCCCTGTATCCCACAAGCTTTCACTTTTCTAATCACTGCTTACCATTTCAGCCCTGAATACAACTGACTTGATTTGTAAATTTACAAGGGAAATAAAATGTGAAACTAGACACTTCAACTGTAGATTGTTTCCTTCTCTACAGAAATAAATAATGCTGCTAAAATGAAAATGACTCTCCAGGGAGAAATGGCTATCTAGTCTTCATTAGTGTCAACTAAAATTAGTATGCACCTTTTCCTCCTCTTGAGAACTATTGTACAAAACCATTAGCTTATTCTAAATGCTGAATTTATTTACTTTTGAGACAACTTTTTTTTATAACCATTAAGGAGAGAGGCAATGCAGGAAAAGGTGTGTAAAATATCTGATAAAATAACAGATTAGAGACACATTAGAAATTAAACTAAAGGCTTCATAACACAGCCGTAAACTGAACACAATTTAGAATATTATTATAAAAGAAGAATACTGAGCTGATTCCAAAACATCCAGATTGCTTTATCCAAGAGCTTTACTTAATGCAGAGTGACATACAGAACACTGAAAACACCATGGTTACTATAATAACCAGCCTTGTTAAAAAGCTCTTAAGTGCTGCAGTAGATTGCGCAGATTCCTCACAGGCCTATTCTGAAGGCAGTAAAAGAATAAATATCTACTGATAAACAAAAAATGTGTTGAACAGCATTTGGAATTAAATACTGTGTGGCATTAGGCCAAATCTGCTGTTTACACTTGTGACTTGTGTCACAACACCTGCGTGGCATTGGGGTTTTTTCCAGAAAACTTATAAGACTATGAAGAACAAGGCCACTGGCAATTCCATGCAGAATTACAGATGAAGGAAGGGAAAGCTTCAACTGGCCATTGAGTAAGATGATCCCTTTACAGCAAATTCACAACCCATTAACTGTTCATTTGTTTAATGATTTGCAGACTCCATGAAGACTACAGCAGCAAATTCTTAAGACTGCCTCAGACAAAAAAAAAATGATTTTGACTGATGAAGTAATAAATATTGCTAAGAAGCCTCCCATTTCACCCATAATATAGAGAATTGACATTAATTACACTTACTTTTCATTGGATTCTTTTTAAGTATTTAAAAAATACATTAATAAACCACAGATTCTTAAGACTTGTCAACTGCTGATTAATCTTTGTCTATTGTTTTTGCATCCTCCTCACACTTGCAATCCAGTATCTTTGCAGGAGAAAGCCTGCAAGCCTAAATTTTTTAGAGTGCGAATAAAGGCAGTAACTAGAACTCCAAAACTAGCGTCACATGGAGTCATGAGATGCCTATAGCACTTGCAAATCAACACACTTGTTTTTCATTCTAGGCACCAGATGTCTGAAGCAGAAAGGAAAGCTAAAAGCACACAGGTTGCACACTCTGCAGCAGTGCACAAAGATTGCACAGAGCCTCAGGAAAATACCTCTGTGATGAAATTCAGCATGGGCCAGCTGAAGGGGTAAAAACCACAAAATGACATAACTGTATCAGGCCTACATTAGTGGCTGTCACATCTGCTTATTTGGTGTCCAAAGTGTAATACACCAGTGGGCTTGCACATTAACCCCCAAAAATATGAATGGAAGATGCAATCAGTGCCTGCTGGAATGTGTATCAGCATTTTGCTTAGAACATCATTCCTGGGAGGCAGAATCACAGAATGGTTTGGTTGGAGGGATCTTAAAGACCAACTAATCCTAGACCCTATTCCATAGGCAGGGAGACCCTCCACTAGACCAGGTTGCTCAGAGCCCCATCCTACAGAAACCTGGAATAACATTCTTGGGTACTTTTAAATATTCTGAACAAATCTGTTCTGTTATTTTAAAACCAGGGAAAAAAGATCAAGCAAAACAAGCCTGAATGGAAAAGCAAAAGGTCACCTGAATCCAACCTGTAATACACTTTCACAAATGCAGTAACAATTATCTGGGAGAGTGTGGCAGTCACCTCAGGCCAATGAAGTAAAAAGGCATGTCTTAAAAAAAAAAGTGACTGTCAGTATGTAATGAAAAGAAAGGTCTACACACATACTGGACAAACTTAAACCTGCAACCTTGAATATTTCTAATAGCTTTTACTTTTTTTATTTGAACCCTAAGGCAGATGCCAGGCATTTTCCACTTTGTCTTATGAAATTCCCATTCTCCATCCAAAGTTCAAAATAATCCATAGTGAATGACAACAAATTTTGCATCATTTCCATATAATTACACTTCCTTCTTTTACATCTCATAAAACATCACCTTAATTAAATATATACATAAATGGAAATTACATTATTTCTTCTCATCCTGCTCTACAGTGCAATTCTTCAAAATAAAAACTAAGTTTGAAGAAAAGAACAGATGCTTTTTAGCAAAACAGATAGCCATAAGAATAGTTCTCCACAGTTCATACCAGAATTTGACTGGCCTTTTGAAGAAAAAATCAATTAAAAATCAGGATAATGACTGGCTTTTCAAAGCAGTTTAATTTTTTCTCCTAATTCCATTTCTTGTCATGGTCTAATACTTAAGGAAAATAGAGTAATGTCTCAAATCCACGATAGACACAAACTAAATGTGTCTATCGTGGATTTGAGACATTTTTAAGACGGTTTTAAGGAAAAAAAAAAAAAGAATTGGAAATTCAAAGCAGAAATGCTTTTGTAAACACAGTTTTATTTAACACGGGAATCAAGTATTTTATTGTCTTAGTGTGTATTGTAGTAATACAGCACAGAATAAAAGATGTTGGGGTAAACACATCATTCTTCATAGAGGGTATATTGTAAAAATAAAAATAACAGAGCCAATAATCTATTGTCACCCAGATCATCACCAAGAAGGGTCCTGTAAGGTCTTCCTGGACCCTTTCTGTTCCAGTCTGAACAATCCCAGCTCTCTCAGACTGTCTCCCTAACAGAGGTGCTCCAGCCCTCTGATAACATTTGAAGTGCTCTGGACCTTCTCCAGCAGGTCCCTGTGGTTCCTGTGCTGGGAGCCCAGGGCTGGATGCAGGGCTCCAGGTGGGTCTCAGCAGAGCAGAGCAGAGGGGCAGAATCCCCTCCCTGCCCTGCTGCCCACGGGGCTCTGGGTGCAGCCCAGGACACGTTTGGCTCTCTGGGCTGGGAGTGCCATGGCTGGGCCATGTGCGGCCTCTCACCCACAGCACCCCCAAGCCCTTCTGGGCACGGCTGCTCTGCGGCTGCTCACGCCCAGCCTGGATGGGCATCAGAAGTTGGTCCCAGACACCAGACCTTGCATGATTGCTATGGTGCTTCAAAATGTTTTATAGGACCTCTGCAAGCTTGTTCTCCAGTCCTTACAACGAAAAGTTTCATCTTGTAGTAAAATGAACTAAAATATCTCACAGTGATGAATCTACCACTCACAACCTCTCAGCTACCACAGAGCCCAGCAGCAGAGAAGAAAACACCTCACCTGTGCAAACTTGTGTATTTGCTCCACGACAGCTGCAAAGAGGGCATGGACACTCTCATCAATTAGACTCTGCATGTAATGGACAGCTTCTTCATCAGACAGGTCCAGACGAAACTTGTCCTGCACCTGGAATGGGAGCAGAAATGGCTAAAATTAGTTCAGTGGTTAAAAACATGCATTATTCTATCAATGTATACAGAAGCAGACACAGTCATTTTGGCAGTTTAGTGAAGAATCTCTCTCTTACTTCTAAGCTACAGATTCTTGGAAGTGTACAATGTTATTTAAAACAGCTATTTAAAGTCCTCTAATAAAAAATAGTATTTAAATAAGCTAGAAACAATCCCCTAATTCAAACCAGTAATTTCAAAGCTCAAGGTCAAAAAGTCAAGAAAAGCACTTAGAAATACAAGTTTAAGCAGGACTAAAATCCTATGAGAAAAAGAGGTAATATTCAATATTCTGTAGAGAATGAAATGCTGCTTGAGAAAAAGCACAGAACTTCACCTATTAAATACAAATTTGGAAGAGTGTGGATGATCCCAATAATTTTAGAAAGGATGTAACACTTGTTACTCTAAACCTACTTTCAGGTTAACATTTGTCTTAAAAAAACTCTAAGTAGAGTTAAGTAAAAAATAGGCAGTTAAGAATACAGAATGGGAGGAAAGTCAGCAAATCAACTGTGCCAAAACTGACCTTTGTATGTAAGTGAGAATTTCTTTAACTGTATCCACAGGCCAAGAACACTTGCTTGGAGACACTGCTACCCCTTACATGGTTTTTTCTTTTGACAATAACATTGTACCAGTAACACATTCTGTTACATTTAGTACTTACGACTTGCACATGAGTTAAAATCTGAATGCTCTGAATGCACAATAATTAAGAATACGGCAATACCTTTATTTTCCAATTTCTGTCTTGGCAATGCCAAGAACATCTGTGAAGAGGCAGCAGATGCCTTTCAGTGACTTCCAACTAATTCAAAGAAAACAGTTCAGAACTGATCCAAATTCCCCTAACATACTGGAGGCCCAGCCCTAACTCCACTAAGCCTGGTTTTATCCTCTTCTGCCTTGAAATCTCTTCTGATGAGCCTAGATCCTACCACTGCCTAAGCAACACTATGGCCATCATTTAAAGTACTAGTTACCTTGCAAAGTAGTGCTGGTAACAGAATTTAAATTGCCCAGCAAATTCACATTAGTTGTGGAAGATTTATTGCTGACATGTAGTCATATGCTTTATTCTCATAAAGATAAATCTCAAACTATTCAAGCTCTTCTGGAGCTTGAGTATTTCAGCCTCCTGCATAATGAACTAGGTAAAATGGTATCAAACAATCTCTTTTACCCTATCTTTATGCCAAGTGAGAATGTTTCACATCCTAGGTAAGTTGTTTCAATGATTAATTGTCCTGTTTAACAACTGTGACCTATTTGCTATCTGAATTTGTCCAATTTCCATCTCAAACAGTTGAGCTCATTAAAACTTTTTATATTAAAGAGCTGTCAATCAGAAATCTCTAATGTAGGCAAATATCAAATGATTTGTTTCTTAACCTTCTCATGGCTGTGACTGTAAGACAGAGTTAAGTCTTTCCTAAACATTTTCCCTGAATTCACTATTTTTAGCTGGTGACAAAAATGTGAGCCAAATTATTTCAACAATTTTCACAATAAGGTTGAATTTGTGAGGTGATACCACCTTCATGTCCTAATTTGTATGCTTTCCATGCACCAAGAACAGCACATACTCATCAACAGCCCTCTTTATGACAGCAAAAATGCTCCAAGATTTCAGTTGAATGTTAACTGATTTCAGTTTAGCATATAACTGTGTTCCTTTCAAAGGTCATACATTCCAAAATAGTGCCCTTCAGCACTGTAATAAAAAGCCTAAGCTAGCCAGCACAGTATGGAAAAATTATGGAATTGTAGAATCCTTTAGGTTGGAAAAGAGTTCTATAAACATAAAGTTTCTTCATTCAAAATAACCATTATAACTCTGTTGCTGATATGTTTGAAGTAAGTATAAAGCAGTTTTTTCTCAACTTCCTCTCAAAAAAATGTTTGATCAATATGAAAGAATGGATTAAGCCAAAAAAGTTCAAACTTTCAATTAAACATGTTACCAGTGAGAGATTCAGCAGATTATTCTAAGAAGTTCTTGTTATGAAGAACTTTCATCTTCATAACAAACAAGAGAAGGAAGTTTATTAACTCCTACATCAGAAGTTTTAGACAGTGAATGACGCACACAGTAGAATCCAACGGAATTTAATGGACTACTCACGTGCTTGCAATTATGCAAAAGCTTAAATGCATCCCCAAATTACAGCAGAGATTTCTTTCACATCTAGTTTAGTGCTCACAAAAAAGGTAATGTTAATGAGAATTCATCAAAATCACTAGCTCCACTTTCAAAAAAAAAAAACCAAAAAAAAAACACCATAACATTCTTTTCCACAAGTTTAGTAATCAAATACTTTGTCAATCTTCTAATTTGCTCACAGAAGACCTTCTCAGAATTTTTGCAGTTAGTTATATTTAAGATGCAGTTTCATTCCACAGAATGAATGACTAATTAAACCCACCTCCCACAAAACACACTGGGCACACTGATATATGTGCAAAGAAATTCACCGATGGTTAGATCTCGCAATCAGTTCGCAATTAACAGAAGGATCAAATGATGCCCAGTGTTGAGTCTTTGCCTTAAAGTTTTTCAGCCCTGCATTAAAACTGATTGCTGAAACCTAGATGAGAAGAAATAAGGCAAAATTACAATTTACCGTTTGAGCTGCAACAGCAGCAACAAGATTAATACACACTGACTTACAGCTACTGTAGGAAAGCAATAGTAATTCTTATCTGAACTCTCTCGAGTTCCAATGTGGGATGAGTTCTAAAAGCTGACAGTTTCTCACAGATGAGGTCAACAGGAAGAGATTTTTGCATGGTGTTAAAAACAGAGCTGAATTCGAGGGGTGAAATTCTGATGAGATATACAATTATCTCATTTTATGCACTTATGAATGATGACCATCATGAAGGCATCAAAGATGACCTACCTGAAGACTTAGAGCTCTCACTTTGATACTTAAATCAACTGCATTGTTATAGTTCAGGATTTGTAAAACAGAGAAAAAAGAAGCTTGATGAATCTAATTGAACTTTTGCTTTGATTCCAGAAAATGAACCATTAAACTCCATTTGATATACAAATACTCTTTTGAAATATTAAATCTCAAGAGGACAACTCGAATGTTCCAAGGATGAAGAGGCCAAATAAGTAAGAATAGTCTACCAAGATACTGACTTTCAACTTGAAACTAAATTAAAGTTGTCCACTTCCTATCCCCCTGAACAGAGGATAGTTTAGTATTAAAATCTACAACAAGAGGACTGAAGTTTGTAAGGAAATTCTGTTAGTTACCCTGATACTGCGCCTGTTTTTCACATGACAAAAATTAGAAGGGGAAAAGAATACCAAGGACAGTTCAGAAGAAAATATGGGGGAGTGAAGGTGTGGGCACAAGCATTTAAGTGTAATTTACTTGTGGCTTAACTGTTGATAATGAGAAAAGAAGGGGATCATCACTTACAGCAGAATCACACTGGGGAACTTAGCAAGATAGCAAGTCAGAGAAGGGGAAAAAACCTTTTACAGGAACAAGAAAAGAAAAAAGAAAAACTACTTCACATCATGATTATCCCAAAAATCTAACACACAGAGGAAGAGCACAACAGCTATCAGAATAACAGTCAATGTTAACTGATTGTAAACTCAGACTCCGTTCTTTTCCTTGAATTGTCTTCAAGGAGAACTAAAATGAGTACTGTTTAGAAAATGGCATCAAAGATGTCCTATGAAGCTAATTTCACAGAAAACTTAGAAAACTCACAGTAAGCCTCACAGAGCTGTGTAAAGTAGGAAAAAAAAAAAAAAAAAGGATGACAAAAAGAAGAGATGAAATATTCAAGTAAACACTAATCATCTTATTAAGAATGGTAGTAAAAGATCTGAGAAAATGGGCAGGCCTGGGTTTTCATTCAGTTGAATGAATCTCCAAGTTTAACCTTCTGCCTTTGGCAATTTTGTGTTTGGAAGTGTGAAGGGCTCAGGATTGAGAAACTGTAACAAAACACAGGGGGGAGAGTACTACTGTGGGTAAGTGCACTTCCCTGCAGAGTTCCAAGACTCACTTGCACTTCCACCTTTTGTTCTTGAAGCACAAGACTGCCCTCTCCCTTCCACTAAAGAGCAGATTTGTGTGGACTTGTTGTGTCCTCAAATCAGACTTACTGTACAACGGGGACCATGGTTACCATATTAAACTCAGGGATTTTTTCACTAGCAAGCATCTTCTCACTTGTAAAACATTACCAGAAATGGATGAGGTACTTAGCACTCAGGGTTAAGACAAACTGGAAATTCTGTGGAAACTTTTATAATCTTCAAGCAGCTCCCAAATCCATATTTCATGGATACCAATAGCTCTGTTTTTCAGAATTACTGGTGGTAGTAATGTATTTTAAGGTGACATATAAGATGTACATATGAGAACCCTTTGTTAATCCTGTTTAGTTTTCAGACAAATTATAAATCAGGCATTCTGAAGACTAGTGGGTGCTTTAGTATTTGTTCTTCCAGCAACATTAGACAACACTGCTTATGTTTCATACAGTTTTATCACACTAGCATGGGATTGCGCATTGCAACTTCAGTTGCTTTAAAGAGAAACTTCAGTGTCCTTTTCCAATGCCTCAAAATATATACTGGATGTAAGCACTACTAAAATGAGACAGAGAACAATTAACAGAAAAAAAAAAAAGAAAAAAAAAAAAAAAAAACAAAAGGAAAAAATGTATTTTAAAAAAAATTTATTGATTTTATTGTTTTGCCTTATAATTATTACAGTAGTTACCATCCAATATTCATGTGGCAGAAATTGGCACTAAGTGCTTGGCTTAATCCTTATCACATTTCATCTTTTTCAGTAAATACTTTGCTCCTATTCCTGTTGCTTACAGTCCAAACAATGCACACCACAAACTATTCAGATGCTTTATTTGCATGAAAAATTTCATTTGAGAGACTATTCTGACAACAGTCTTTGTTTCCATGGTTCAATTTGAACAAAATGTGCATTCTAAATAAGTCCATGTAGGCTTCTCTAATTTTTTTTTTTAATAGAAGATAAGAAAGATGTTAGTGAATATCTGTAAACTGAACTTCTGTGAGAATTGGGGTTTCAGCCACTATGGTACTCAAAGATGATACTGTTCCAGCTCAGAATTTCATCATACTGGCCAAAAACTTACAATCAACTAGAGACTGATATAAAGCAATAAGAGCACAAGAGTATTCTCACACTTGGTTCATGTTTTGGTGTTTACTCCAACTTCTGTATTTTTTCAATATTTTGAAATTAATTAATATGCATGAAAAATCAACAGCCTAGAAACAAAAAACCTGGGTGTGCAGCTGCAGTGTCATTACCGAAATGGACAGAGAGAGGAACGTCTGCCGAAGCACAATCAGCTCAGTGGCAATGTGACACTTTTACAAAGCATAAACCTCCCTGGAGCAGTAAGAAAATAGTGCTGAAACAAAGAGCCTCTTATCAAGCAGAAGTAACTTTACTTCTCCTGTAAATTTCCTACTGGCATTAATAAACCTCTAGGAAGATTTCCTAGTACCACCTTTTAACAAATACTGCTGTTTTTGATATCCACTGCCTAAAAAGGCTTATCAAGCTCCAGCTTAGAAAGTCCTTTCCATTTCACTAACTTGGGAACTAACTCTCAATTATCCTTTGGCTGACTGGGGAGCACAGGGGAGGGGAAAAGCAGTGTAAGTTCCACTACAAGCCAGATGGAAAAAAACTGAACAATTAGCTCAGATTTAGAAACAAGGTAGCTCAGAAACTATCTGTACCTCCAGTCACATCTCTGCTTCAGCTTTTATACCTGTAGAATAAAAATAATTTACTTTGACATATTTAATGTTAAAGAAAAAACATATCTGCTCTCTCTTTTTGCTAGCTTCCAAAAAAATTAGACCGACTATTTTCTTATCAAGGGGGGTGAGCCCCCATCAGTGTAGGGTGCTCTCAGTACTACAGCCCACAGACAAACAACTTTCCTCTCTTATGATTTTATCCTCTTTTGTGTCAATCCAAAGATAGTACCAAAATGAATGGGGGTTCTTTCACAAACAGCAGTTAAGCTCCTGCTTATGGGAGCCAGGTATTTGTGCTTTCTGTGCTCACAATAACCTCGCCTATAACGCAGCATCTTTGCAGCACCTTCTTTAATCAATGGACATCTGAAACAGAGCTCAGTCAATTAGACACTGTCCTTTAATGCCTGCTGAATCCTTTGTCTGCCAATGAATCATTGGTCCCTGATGATTTCTCATTTAAAGGTCAAATCTGCTATGAAGGACAGATAGAAACCATCTGGCTTTCCAGCAGAAAAAAAAAAGCTTTTTGTGTTAGGAGGTGACAATGCTGAATCCATTAGCCACATCTGAAGAGTGATGGTGCACCTCTTCCTTACGCAAAACTGGCTACATAACTGACTCCAGATTTTAGTCATTACTACTTGAATTTATAGCAGTGGCTAATTTTACAATGCCCAACAATTAGCAATTAGCACTGCAGCTGTGCTGGAAATGGAAAAGCAAGGAGCAATGGCAGGGAAAAAAGTGAGTGTAGCGATATCTTCATTGTATTATTAGTTATGCATTGACAAGTCAATATAATGATTTCAGCCCAGTCTTTTTCCTGAAATCTGAGAAATGGAAAAGCATATGTGAAGAGTGGAAAATTTAAAGGCAATTATCTCAGAGGCCAAAGAAAGGGAGACACAAACTGAAGAGAATACTCTGCTACTTTTCAATTTAATTCCATTTTGTGACATTTTTGAGCCAGGTTTTCAGAAAGGCCTAAATCAGAGATTGGCAGTAGGAGATGGTGCCATGAACCATGAGATGAAGCACACTCTACTGACAGCTTTCATTATAAATAGTATGAAGAAGACAAAAGAAGATGAAAGGATCAAACAGACAACTAATTTTAAGCTTTGTAGTTACTTTTTTTTGGTCAAAACTGACAAGCTTTTTACCATAAAACTAAACACCAATAATCTGAAAAGGGTTTCTCCAGGTTTGAGGGTGGAGACAAATTTCGTGCAGTTGGTAATCCCTGTTTTCCAGGTTTTCCTATGGGGAAAGTAGTGATCAATACCGGAGTGAGGGAAGTGAATCAGTACCACAAGCTGTTCTTCCCACTGGGAAGTCCTAACCTATTTTTCTATAAATGCCTGGTAAACTCACTGAGTGAGACTGTGTATACCCACTGCAAGCAGACAGTTGGTTCATAAACCAGTTTTCCATATGATCTTCAAGAACAGTTGTGAAACTTCAAACAGAGCTTTGTTTGTTTTCAGGTCAATGCTGACTCACTTATTTTCAGTCCAATTTGAACTGTGAGAATGCATGATTAAGGTCAGCACTGATTTAATGTCTGAAAAAAAATGCTATGCAAAGCAAGTCAGAACGTACTGCCAAATTCTGATATGCTCTAAATCTATATATTCAGGGGAAGCCATAAGGAGTTTCTGTTTCTTTTCATGCTAGCAGGAAAAAAATTATCATCATTGCCATCTTTCTCGGTTAAGTACATGAGTAGTTTGCTCTCTTTTGTACAAGAAGATTGTTAAAGCTCCTTCAGGGAGGACAGGAACAGAGCACCCAGGTGTGATTACACCATCGTGCGCCAATAAACCGCGTAAATGAGGTGCAGTCTATACTTATTTTACAGAATGTTGTATATGACAAAAGCTACTCTTCCAATTTTGCCTTCCCTCAATCGGTGTTTCTCCCAAGACATTTCATAACTTTTGGACAGAAACAATGCTTGGACAATATACCTTCTGTTAGATTTTAAGCTTGATTATACAATTGCATTCTGTCAGCGAGCTCCCTGGGATGTCCCACGGTTATTAGATGGTAGAGGATAATTTGGGAAAAAAAACCCCAAAACAGTCTGCCTTTGTTCCTCAGATTAGTAGTTATAGTTTTTAGGAATATTTTCCACCCTCAGATTTTTCTAGAAAGTCTCATTCAACATATCAATATGAAATTCTTAAAAGAAAAAGCAATCAAATCATCCAAGGCCTCACAGAAGAGGACATGTTTCACTGAAGTTTCCTTATGATCTTACTTGGTTTCCTTTTATGATTAAAAGTAAGAAACTCCTTCCAACATCTCTTAACTATGCTCACTAATAAGTATCCCATTATCAAGCACCAATACACTACGAGAAATGACAAGAGGCAATACAACAAATAAAGACATGGAAAATAAAAGTAGTGTTCTTCATTTTATTTCAACTTATTTTATTCCAGCCATCACTACCATATGGCAGGTGCAAATTTTAGTTTTATTCAGAATATGTGTATGCTTACTAAAATCAAACCTTCATTCTGGCTCTAAGGCCACACAGATTATCTGCTGAAAGTTTAGAAAAGGGGAACACAAAAATTATTTCTGAATGCAGTTTTTACACCCTTCTGTAACCAGCAGGCAGACACTTCCTGCAAAGCACCTTCCTGCCTACTGGTGGGACAGGATATCCCTTTGTGACAGACAAAGACAAAGATTGGACTGTGAGTTCAGCTATCATCTAACATGGCAATGCTTTCACTTTGAGGAAGCAAAATTGTAGCCATTAAAGAAAAGTCTTTCTTTAGCAATAACCTTTAGAATGATTCATGCCTACTCCATAACAGCAGTATAGCTACACCTACTGAAAAGTTCCAGTATCAAAGATCTTTATGCCAAACAAATTGTTTGACAAAATAATTGCAGTGTAGTATTTCAACAGGCATTATAAAACACACAATATATATACTACTTCAGTAAGCATTCCTCTGTGTTACAAAAAAGGAAGTTACTCTCCTTGCAGTTTAATCATCAAACTAGTATTCAGACTAATCCAAACTGAAATACAGGTAAGCTACCTTGTTGCCTGTAAGTCCAGAGCCTGACTGGCTGCAGGCCCCTAAAGCAAAAGAAGGGCTCTACAGGAAAGTGAGCACAAGTGCTGCGAGGAAATGCTGGCTATGAACTTCACCTCTGCTCTTCACCAGGGCACCTTCTTAAAAACAGAAACATTTGTAAATCTCCAACTTTGTCTTCTGTGAAAGTGATACCCTGGTTGAAATGGCTATTGACTTGTCTCACACATCAAAGGTAATTTAATTTTGCAGGTCAGTCCAAAATGGATCTTTACCTAATTTGAGTCTGTTGAAATATATATAGATTTTTTGTTAAAGCTTTAAGGAAAAAAATAAAAATCAATGGAGATGCTGAAAGCATTTATTCAATTTTTCTACAACAAGGTACAGTATTACCTTGTTAAATGACTGAATCAACTTGCCACTCACCCCAAGAGAAGCAAGGCACATTGTTCCTGTTTCTATTAGTTCTAACAAAGCTTATACCTGATTTCAGGTGGGCTAATGGGTATTTAATACTCCAAACAAGTTTTCTAGCACATTATTAAAAAAAAAAAGCCAAACAACAATGACCTATTTACTGTTATACAACAGATTAAGATGATTCTGATCCTAGTCTATTTAAAGCTATTTCCTGGTTTATCTTTTTAAAATAGAAAAATGAAAAATTGAGAACTAAAGAAAAAAATTGCTTTCACAGGAGCTTTGAACATTGTCATAAGCATCCAGCAGATCATAATAACAAACAACTGCTTAATGGGAAGCTCCTCTGCTTACCCACTCTTTAGGGATCCTGGGATGTTGTATTAATTTTGCACAAATTTAAGGACTCATTTAAAGGACAACTTTGAACCAAAATTGCCAAACTGTCAACAGGATTCAGAAAGAGCTGAACTGTCAGAAAAACCCAAAAGTTTATATAAGATAACAAAACTTGAGAGAGCTGAACAATTTAGCTATCTTCCTGACAATACCTTACTGTGCGTGGGTTTTTTTTGGTTTTTTTTTTGTTTTTTTTTTTTGTTTTGGTTTTTTTGTTTTTGTTTGTTTTTGTTTTTGTTTTTGTTTTTGTTTGTTTGGTTTTTTTTTTGTTTTTTTTTTTTTTTTAAGGAACCATCACACTCTAGATTAACTTAAAAGAACCCAGGGAAGTAGAATCTTTCCTTCTCAAAGTGATTTGCATTCCTTATCAGAAACATTTGCCTTCCTGCTTCAGTTCTGTCTGCTTTCACATTTTAAAGCCTCTGTGAATGGACAGCCTGCAATCTCCCATGAGGGTAAGTCACAGTTCACTGAGCTGCACCACTGTCGGAGCGCAGGATCCTAATAACTAATTGCTGCATTTAATCTAACAGTGATCTGTCACGTAACAACTAAGCTCGTGTTCTTTTCATGCAATGAAAGCACTGTTATTTCTACTTTGTAATGGAATTTAGAGGCAACCACATGTATCTAATTCAGAGCTCAGGTGGTCAGAGTGTGTGCTGGTAATGCCACAGTTGTGGGTTTGATCCCACGTGGACCACTCACTTAACAGCTGGACTTCATAATCCCTGTGGGTCCTTTCCAACCCAGAATACTCTGTGATTCTGAATTTCCTTTTAGATTTTGCTGCCTAGCATGATCTACAGATGTATGCAATACTGTTATGCTTCACATAATCTTGGTTTTTAATTATTGTACATAAGTGAACTGTAACATACTTCTCAGCTGCACAACAGACCTTCTGGCTTTCAATTCTGTACCTTGATTTGTTAAGTCAATAAAATTATATTGGGAATTTACAGTGAGTAGAAGAGTTTTAGAAGAGTCTGAAATACTAACTATTGCTATATTAAAATCATTCTTTACAAGTATTTCACAGAACTCAACATTATATTATAATTAATTAGTGAAAGCATATACCCTTGGACAGCATTTCTAGAGAGTTTTCCGCCAAAAATGCAACACCAAGATGCTATTAAGAAACAAGGATATTGCATGTTGATAAGAAGCAAGCATAAGAAGACTCTTAGTAAAAAATATCAGAGCTCACAAGAACTGATTCAAGGCAAGGATGAACAACACTGTCACACAAGCAGTGTCCTAGTGGAAGTGGCCCATGGCAGGGGGATGGAATAACATCATCTTTAAAATCTCTTCTAGCCCAAGCCATTCTGCGATTCTGTGATCAAACGACAGGGAACTCTAGACCAGTGATAAGTAAGATTAAAATGCATCGTAAGTCTCAAACTTACTGGTGCAAACATCAAAGAAACCAGCACTTCTGAAGTTCAGTGAAACCACTGGTTTGAGCTCCTGATGACCATTTCAGTCAAGCACAAACTTATGGTGCATTTATCAGTAGACTTTGCAATCTAGAAGATCTTCCCCCTCCTTACTGTATCACTCATGTTTCCAAAGGGTAGACAGAGCCAAATACATCTTCTTTATAAAGATTAAATTCTTAAGACAGAACTAGCATTCTGTTGGGAAGGTCTCTTCCTTGCAAAGAAGGTGTCTGTACAAAAGTGTAGTTACTTCCAGAACTTGGAAGGTATTGAACCATTTCAGTTGCTTACTTTAGGCTTTTATCTCTCAAGTTCTATGTAAGTAACCTACCCAATCTGTAGGGCATTTAGGGACAGAGGTGAGGTTCAAGTATTAATAAGCAGAAATAATTTGCTGTCATTTTCTCAGGAAAACAGTTGAGTGGAGGGAACACTGTCACCTTTACCACAAAACACAGCACTTGTGACTAGCTCAGCTTCCTGGATATGAAACTGAACAGCCGCAAGAACTCTTTGTATTGATTTGAAACCAAGAAACTCTAAATAGAAATGCCTGGATCCTCAAAGAGAAAAGGAAAAATCTGTGGAAGTCACAATTTAGTTTTCTTTAAGGAAATTATATTAGAACATGAAATATTTATTTGAACATTCTGAATCTCCGCTAAAATAACTTCTTGAAAACAGTGAAGAACAGCCTATCTGAGAGACAATCCACAGCTTGAATAAAAATTACAGTGAACTAATTTCCATTGGACACACAGGCTCCACAAAGTCTTTTGGAGAATTAAAACAGATAGCCCTTCACTATAAATCAGATTATAAAAAAACCCAGCATTTGTCTAAAATGTAAGTGTAATGAAATCCAGATGGAGATGTATCCTGTATTTTTCATGTCAACTATTGCTCCAACACCAAATGGAGAAGAATGACTTGAGCTGGTATAAAGGACAAAGTCAGAATTACAGGACAAAAGTTTGCCTTCCCAAGAAACAAAAATTTCTCATTCA
The DNA here is from genome assembly GCF_035770615.1 of Melospiza melodia melodia. Classification (NCBI taxonomy): domain Eukaryota; kingdom Metazoa; phylum Chordata; class Aves; order Passeriformes; family Passerellidae; genus Melospiza; species Melospiza melodia. The sequence goes on from NC_086226.1 coordinate 4,462,270, forward strand.
TGAAGATATACCAGCCTACTGGTTTTAGACCTTCAGTATACTGGTTTTTTAACTAGAAGAAGACTGTTTTTATAAAACCATCCATGTCTTAAAGGTTTCTAGACTAGCTGGGACAATCTTTCATGATACAGTCAGTGTTGACTGCTTCACTTCTAAGTTTGATAAGGTGGAAACAACACTCTTCTTAGCTAAAGTTCCCACTGGAACAGGGTGCTGGAGCAGAGTGTGCAGCATTACAGGGATGATGAAAAGGCATTCTGTATTCACAGGCACATGTGCTAAGTGTTCTCCAAGTACACTCTCCTATCTTTAACTTCAGTGAAGAAAGGAATTGCTAAAAGCTTATAAAACAGGAGCAAGTATTTTCAGGTGAGACACAAATAAGTCATCATCACAAGTGACTGAAAATTTTGTAATGAGATGTCCTGGGTCACTGAAAGACAATGAAAGTGCCACAATTACCTTTTTTACAGTCTTGTCAGGTTCAAGAGCAATATCTGGAATGTTGGCATCCACCATGAGGGAAAATAAATTCAAGATCAAGTTGGAATACCTAAGCAGAAGAGCAAATTAGGTAAAACATCTTGTAAACTGTACAAAAGACATTTTGTAAACAATTTAAGAACTCATCATCATCTTACAAAGAACTGTTAATGCTTCAGAGATCCATTTTTAGTACGAATTGAAAGTATTTATGTTAAAGAACATGAGATACTGACACACACTATCAAAGTTTAAACTTCAAAATCTCTTAAACTGCCAAAACGGAATAAAATGCTCTGATTTTGTTACAGTTTTCTAAAATCATCAGAACATTTACTTAGAGACACATGAAATATAAACTATGATTTAATGTATTTTAAGTCATAATGCCATTTTCTACCTCTTTTAGGATAAACATATGCTAGAATACTGATGCAAAGGTTATTTTTTATTATTAAGTGATACAGCAGCATGATATTTATTCAAACAGGTGAAGTCTTCATAAGTACAAAAAATTATTTTTCCAATCACTGCAAGGGCTTTTGACATAATGAGTTAAATATTTAACCAGATCCAAGTCTTCAGTTCCTCAATTAAGCTCCAGTAATAATGGTAGCACAGTACACTTAGGAAGTACAAATACAAATGTCATCTATAACCATTAAAAGACAAATCAGAGAACAGTTTTCGGCTTTAAAATGGTTTTGGAAACATTCATGAGTATTTGTTTTAAAGAACACCATTTTGCCCTTGCAGAAAATTAGCTGTCAGTTTCTTTTCTAGAGGATAACTTTCAAGCTGTTCAGCAAAAACTGGAACTCCCCTTCCTCTGCAAAAAGATCTGATTCACTTTAAGATACAAAACATGTTACTGACTTCACCAATTGAAATATTGCTTTGCTAAGAGAACCAGGAGCTTCACAGTTGAGAGCAAACGAATTCTTAGCAGCAAAACTTGTTTATTAGGAACCTGCTGAATATATATCAGCTGACAATTGCAAGGAGTGCAAAGTATTTCAGCTAAACAAAACGTCTGCTTCACAGCTGTATTTTACAAAGTAAATACTGCTCAAAAAAGACATCTCTCTAGATAAACTTAGTTCCAACAAAACCACTTGACACTTTATTATTATCTGGAACTAACACTACCTAATACATTCCAATATAAGTTTTAAAACATTATAAGAAAAGCACTAAAATCAACTGTTTGGCTAGAAATCCTCAGTGTCTTATTTCTTTCAGAAGTTTTACTTCACTTCCCCAAGGGCAGAGAGCTGGAGTCAGGAAAATGACTTTTATGGCAAATTAAAAGAAAAGAAGGAAAGTTAACTCTACCATTTTGTTTCAGGTCTGGCTAAGAAATATGGCAGTCAGGTTGCTCTGCTCCTAGGAACAGATACCACAGATTTTAATCAATTTTTCTTCCACTTGCCTGAAACTAGATTTCCTTTAACACATACTTAAATGTTACAGGCACATGCTCTGAAGTCTCCTCCTAGATTACTGGTACCTTCTGTCAGTAGTTTTCCCTTCAAACTGACAGAGAATCCACAGTCTCAGAGTCCCTTTTGCTCTTCAACCACACAGAGGATAACAGTTTATAATCACTACAGGTTATTGGAGCTATTTATGTGATGGAGGCTTGTAAAAAAAGATTTTAAAGGTCTAGGGATCATTGTTAGATGCCAGTTAAGAGACAGTTCTGTTCCATACAATGAAGTCTTGTGATTCTTGAGGAATAAGATCACCCAAAGATACTCATTTGGGGGGAAAAAACATCAAGAAAAGGTAATCTGCAGGGGGACTATGGAGTGGAAAAAACACTAAAAATTAAGGAAGAATTGCTCACTATAGTATTTGCAGATCTGTCCTCTGCCCCTCACCCCAACATTTCGATAACTCAGTAATCAACTGCAAACCTTCTTACAGGCAACATCTTTGTAATCCATGAAGATTACAGCTGGGGAATTGACAGCCCAAACTCATCTGAGAGGAGAGATTTTGCTGAATCACCTGAGTTAGGAGCCTGACTTGTAAAAAAACAAACACTGTTATCAAGCAAGGTATATCACTCATCTTTGACATCTACATTACAAAGGCCCCTGGAATGGCTGACATCCATCCACAGCCAGAACAAAATCTGAGCCAGGTCATCCTAGTTTTAAGGAGGTTTAAGGAAGTACCTAAACTAAAATCTAAATCCTTCTCACATTACTCTTTGCTTTCTTCTAACTCAGTACAAATTAACTTATAAAATCAATAAGGATTCAACTGCACTGAAGGTTGATTAACTTCTGTTTTGAACATGAAGTACTGTTAAAGAAATTCAGCATGAAAATCCTACTTCTACATAGAAAAGGTCTCATGTATCAAGAAACGAATCCACTTCAGACAAAAGGTCAATTCTCATTACTATGTTTTCTGAGACCAGTAACTTTTGTTTTCAAGTAGTTAATATCTCAAACATCTGCTTGATCCTAAGCATTCCTCTATTTATTTTTTCAATATTTACCAGACCCTTTGCATACAGATGTCCTAAACCAATCAAATATTTAGGGTGTTGGCTTTGCAATACTCTACCAAATACGAAGCTACAGACACTCACTATAAAAACAAGGACAGGAAGGTATACAGTCATCTGCAGTCCCAAACCAAGGCCCTGCTGATCTTAGTCAATAAGTCAAAATTCCTAAGTTTAAAATGCCTTAAGGATGCTACCTTTCTTTCAGTGGAACATGGGACCCCCCATGACAAAATTATCTTCTCAAGAGCATGAATATTTCCTAATCATTGTCATGTCATAGTTAGCTGTAATAAATTATGGCATTTATTCTTCCCAAAGTATTTCCTTGCAGTCCAAACTCAGTGAATATGGACCTGATCCTACCCAGGTTCACTTCTGTTCTTCTCTCTTCACCATCGAATCCCAGCTTTAAGAACACTCTCCAGACACTGCACTACAATCTTTCCAAAGGAGCAGCACTTCCCAAGGGGCCATCACAGCTTTCCTTTTATTGCACAGTGTTTCCATTCAGATCTGGACTGCAGCCTCAGTCACTAAACAAAGAACAGACTGGGGAAAAACTACTCCAGCCAATTAAACTACCTCACCCACACAGAAAAAAAAAAATCTCAGCCCAAACTACAGCTTCTGTCTGTACTCCAACTTACCGACTACTCCTCTGCCCTTTCCTATGCCCAGTAACTCAAACTGAACACACCTTCTCACAGGATTAATGCAGGGGAAACCCTCACCTGGAAGGAACAAAACAATGTAGAGCCATTTTCACTCTGGAAAAAAATCTGAAATGCTCTGACTGATACCTTGCTGTCATAAATTGCCCAGAGAGGGTGCAGAGTCTGCCCCAGTGGAGATATTCCAGAACATTCAGAACATAACCCTGTGCCATGTGCTCTGGGATGACCCTCCATGAGGAGGGAGGTGGGACTCATGAACCATTTTGTCACACTATGGAACCTGCTGAAGATGTGTAAGCAGGAAATTCTTGATGGAAAGGAAATGCTGACATGTAGCAGGATTTAAACATCTTTAAACAGGCTCAACATGTATAACGAAAGCAAAAGAGGCTGCTACAGCCCAAGTCCTGCTGACAGCCACAATTTGCCCTGCAACACATTCACAGTGCAGCAGCTGCTCCTTCACTACAGCACTGCTGACAAAGACACTTGACTGATTACACTATTACTAAGAAAGCAGAAAGCATCTCCTTATTCCTACTCCCTAAGAAAATCCCCAAACTAAAGAACATACAGTAAGGATCATATGCCAAACTGCTTACAACCAGAAACAATGGACGAAACTATTCCTTCACTTGTAACTTTAAAATTCCTTGTATTTTTCTTTTCATTATGCAACATCCATTCCACTAGGAATCCTGATATGCCAAGATACAGTACTTGAAATATTTAGAGAATTAGTTATTCCTCAGGGAAATAAAGAACTAAAATAAAGCATAATCTGATGGAGATGACAGAGTTTGCATTTTGTCTTAGCTATCAGAGGTTATGATTTCATACTATTTGGCCAGAAAATCTGTCTGTGAATGGGTTTTTGTCAATATGCAGAACTGCTAGAACTAAAGTGTTCCACAACCAATTATTCTTTTTTAACAAGTAATCTTAATTATTTTTAGTTCTAGCTGCTTAAAATAATTGTTGCAGTAATTTTAATATTATCATACAGTATTGCTGTCGAAAGCCTTAAGGGTATTTATCTAGAACCATGTAAAAATATTTTCCAATAAAATGAGCAAATATTGGCAATACTATAATTACAATTCCAGACATTAAAAATAAAACCATCTTGATTTACAGCTTAGTTCTATACACAAATTACCATTATACTACACACATTTAATGATGAGCCTTGTAGCATATCATTACATAAATTAATTCAATGAATAATCCTTCATTGACACAACAGACCTTTCCACTGAAACAGCTAGGTTTAAACAAAAACAACTCAAGTATATGACAAATAAATACAGCATTACAAAACAGTTTTAAGCAAAGTTTAGAAGTTGGACTGTTCTCTGAAGCCACAAATATTGCTTGCTGACAACATGGCACTATTTTTTCAAATTGTTGAATGGCTTTTTAACACATTAATAACTTCAGTTCCTAGACCAATTCCTTAATCTTCCTCCTTTTATCAACTGAAGAACTACCTGCAGCATTTTATTTTGTAACACTGGCTGCTTTCCATATTCCAGGCACTTTTCACATAAGCTTACCATATTAACAATTTCTTACACATACTTGAAAGTTTCCGTTAGGTCATCTTTGAAATTAAAATGAAAATCTTTCCTCTTCATTGAAGATGTGCTAAATCCCTAGACAGACCAGGAGTGCTTACCTGTCCTCTCTTCAAACAGAACAAAAATGAGCTACTTGGCTCAGAAAGTTAATGGGTAAGTAATATAGTCACTGCAAAAAAATGAAACTGATTCTAAATGTAAAAGAAAGATCTGTTGGTTCATAGACACCAGAGTCTAAAGAGTTTTTAGCTGCCACAATTCTGGGTATTTAAAGAAATTTCAAACATGCTTGATTGTCACTACAAGTTGCTAATTTTTGTCCCACAGGAGCTGAACTGAACTAAGCATATGTGTGTGTCATCTTCAAGCCAAAGAATTTGATCATCACTAATTTAAACTGGAGGAGAATCAAGCAGCAAATGAGTAATGACTTAAATTAAAATGACAGTTCCTTGATCATCAATAATCAGAGGAAAAGAAGCTTAAGGGCAAAAACATACCCCAAAAGAAATATAATAACGCATTTGAGTTATGAAATGAAGCTATTTAAGTTATTAAACAAGCAAAATTGAGGGCTTTAACTTGAACAATTACATTCACCCTCCACATTACACCAACACTGTGATGTTTTCATTCCTTTGTTTCATACAAATGCTTGTGCTCTCACTTAAACAAACTTTGAATTTTCAACAGAAACATTTCAACAATTCATTCACTGGTGTCCTCTCCTGCTTTAGGGTGGCTCTCGGGCTGTGCCACAAGCCCAGTGCTGTTACCTGCGGAGGTGGAGAAAGGCTGTGTAGCACTGCTTGCGGAACTCCTGGTACTGCTCACTCTGGGTGCCTCCCATGCCTTCCACCATCTCCTTGTTCAGCTTCATCGGGGGAGGAAGGGGCTTGGGGTCCCGGCCCAAAATATAACCAAAGTCAATGTGAAACAGTTTACCTGTAGAAGAAGGAAAGACAAACACTGTGCATAATAAAAGTTCTTGGTGCAAATCTTAGAAAAATAGAATTATTAAGAAGATAGCAAGCAGCTCCCAGAAAGTTTTCTGTAAGGTTTATAACAGTGTATGTTTTATCTTCAGCTGTTAACTGGAAATTATGGTTTTAAAGGAAAAAAGCTGATTTAAAATTCAAGCTTTTTTGATTTTTAAACAAGTGGAGTATATTCACAAAGACTGTACCAATACTGAAACTGGTTAGTAGATACTAAATGCACAGTTTACATAATAGATACTACTAATTCTTAACACCTTTATAATTTGTTAGCAAATTCAAACATTAATACTTAAAGCAGTGCCATGTGTGTTAGGCATTGTCATGAAATATGGTAAATTTAACATACAACTAATATAACAAAGAAAAAGTAAGACTCATAATCCTATAAACAACCTTTCAAAGCCACTGAACACCAAACATGAGTTCAATGCTGTTTCAAAAGTCTTTTGAGTTGTTCAAGTAGAGTCAAAAATTATCAGTAGTTTTGAAATGCACTGAAGAAACATCACTCCAACTTTAAATCTGAAACTGGATTTCAAATCCACCATAAAGTTTGTCATACCCTTTTTCAGTACTAACATGAATTGCCTCACTTTATCACTATGTTTCCATTCCCAGTTCAAGTAATTGCATTTAGAACACTTCTGCAGCATTAACAAAAACTTGTATATGCCTTGTCTCTTCAAATGCACAAGGCAACTGCCCTACCTATCAACAGCCTGCCATGCTGCTCACCATAATGCTCACACACTGACTGGGGAGAATGCAGTGCTCCCTTCCAATAGCACTGAACTACACATGAGATGTTATTGGTAGCAGAATGAACAACTGAGCTTCCCTTGGTAAACCTCAGTTTATCAGCAACTTCAAAAAACCTAAAATATTTAGATTAACTGAAGAATAAATATATTATAAATACACAAAAAATGCACTAATAGAAATAAAAGTAAAACAATTCATTATTCTTAGGTAGCCATTTTTTTAGGAATAATCTTGACTCAGTTAAATACTGTCCACGTTAAGCAGAAAAATGTCTCTTCATGTGTGCTGCAAATGTATTTTCAGTTTGGAATGTGTAATTTAGGCAATGACTTGAGCCATACTACAGCTATATTACAAAAATGATGGTGAGACTGCAGATATGCATGCAGATACAAGATAGAAAATCTTTCAAACAAGAAGGTAGAAAATTATTAGCATGACTGTTATCTAGACAAACACAGCCCAGAAGATAGAGTCTTGCTTCAGAATTATGGAACTGAGCAGCATTACAGACAGGGGTGTATTTGCCTTTGGGTATTTTAACCTGCAGCTTGTGTGTTCATTTTAAGATTTCGTAAGATTAGGTTCTCAGTGCTTTTGGAAAAAAAAATGGAGCAGTCATATTTTTCACTTAATCACCTGTCTTTGACTATTTCTTTGAATAATAACGTAGTATCAAAAGAAGAGGCTTTTTGAGATCTGTCATAAGCATTCTTCTTCAATCTAATAAACTAATTCCATGACAGTCCAATTTCAAAGAGAGATCACAAGTATCCTCAACAAGTGGTAAAACATTTGCTGACTGATAAATGCCATAACCATTACATTTTGCATAACTAATTGTGCTTTTAAAAAAAAAACATTCCTTTGATACAGTCCTACTGGTCTGATAAAGGAGATTCTTTTAGAGCTCCTTTTTGTACACCAAATTTTTGAACCAACCACATACAGAACCCTTTCATCATTAAGCTAGAAAAAATGTTTAACTGAAAAGTTTAGGGGGATTTGCTTTCTGTTCACTTATTTAAACCTGTCACCTTGAAGAGTCAAGAGACAACATTTTGAATAAAACAGTAACCCTTGTAGCAGAAATTTTTTTTTTTTAGTTTGCTCTGGAGATAAGGAATAAAAGATGATAATTAATAATTTACACTGGTAACAAAGACATCTAAAACATTCAAAAATATTTCAATAATTGAGTGATAGACACTTTGAAAGTGAGATGAGGCCATCCTGCATTAACATCATAGTTTTCCTAGATGTACTTCAAAATTCAGCTGTTTTTTAGGTTGACTTAAAATGTACGTACAAGCTCATATTTAAATAAATATATTTAAAACCTTTCAAACCTGTTTACTAAATATAGATTTGATTAATTTTAATTCAGCTCCTGCAAGATCAATTAAACCAGCACACCATGGTATAGAACATGGACAAAAGGCTCTCCCTGGTGCTGGCACAAATCTACACCAGAAGCAGCCTGAGGGAGCACTGAAGGTCTAGAGATTTCTACAGAGGCACCTGACTCATGTTACCCTCCAGGAGTTAACAACTGAATAAGTGAAGAACAAGCCTGCTTTGGACAAATTAAATTTGCAATGCATTTAATACTGGAAATAGGTAATATTTATATTCTTATTTATGTTAATATATAATAAATTTATGAAGTTAATAAACTCAATGATTTCAAATCTTCAAGACCAAGAAAAAAAGGTTGCAAGTCTCTCACGTGATCATCCCAAGTGCCATTTGTATCAGGGCATTACACTGACTATTCCACTTCCATTATATTAATGAATGTGACAGTTTTCACTCAACATTACTCCAATTGCAAGAATAAGGGGACCTCTGGAGGACACCTGGTCAAAACCCCTGGATGAGCAGAGACAGCCAGAGCCAGGTGCCTTAGCCAGGGCCATGTCCAGACAGTTTCTGAGTATCCCCAGGGATGGATGGTCTCTCTACAACCCGTATCAGTCACTTCCCTGTAACACTTGATACTCATATCACAGTATTTATATACAGTAATCACCTATCCTCCCAGTAATACAGCATTCATGTGAAATTTGTGCAACACTTTTCTAAAGTATGTGCAATACTTTTTCTAAGGTATGTAATTGTTTGTAAAACATGATTTTACAAACAATTACACATCCTTCCTTCAATATACAGGGTCAATGTCATAACACATACCCTTCCATCAATCTTAGACCATCATGTTTTACCATGATCCAACTTCTTCCACTTTATTATGTCTTAATTTAAAGGGCTCCTAATCTTTATATATGCTTATAAATTACAGACAAAACTGGACCTCTGCTCTGGTTTACTACCATTCCCAAATGAGCGCTAAATCATAAAGGTGAGGGTTTTTTTTGTTTGTTTCAGTCATGATTTAAACTAAAATCAGGAATTACTTAAGACAACACGTGAAACAGATCTCATCTTTAAAACTAGTGCACTAGAAATTACCCTGCCCTTCCCATTTATTTTACTGTAGAAAAAGAAAGACATTTTACTAACTGGAAGGCATTTACTGACTGGAAGAAGAAGAGAAGCTTCCAGGAAGTAAGCAATATGCATATATAAAATTATTTAATTTAAAATCTAAAAGTTGATACTATTGGGTACTTTTGAGCTTTTGTTTTTTAAAATTATTTTATCTTATGAGTTTGACTACCTTTTTCCACTCAACACCTGGTTTTCTAACATATGGAATAAAGAAGCAAGGCCACTGGAGACTTCAAGGACATGGCACAAAACATGGAAGTCACCCCAACTACCAGTCAGGGTGTCAGGGATTTCAAAGTCCATCTGACTTTCTTTCAGCGATCTTTGATTAAGTGAAGCATGGACCTGTAGAGAATAAAAATTCATACTTGGTCCTTGCAATAGCCAGTAACACCTGACTGCAGCTGGAGAGGGTGATCTGTCCATTACTTTCACTGCTAATATCTAGATTTTAATACAGAAGAAAGTGCCTATAGAGCAGCACAGAAGATTGTTTCATTTTGCTAGGAAAAAACACTGAAAACCAGACAGATCTCTGAAAACCTTAAAATGCAGAGGACAGAGCAAATTAGATGCAATTACTGAAATAAAGTAAGTCTGATGGCAATTGTCTCTTAACAATAAAAAAAGCAAATTATCTCAAACTACTCTGTGCGCATTGCTGGGGAAGAACACAAAAACCACTAAACCAAAACACAATTTGTAAACCAAACCAAAAATTTCATTACTTCTTTGCAACCCTGAAGCACCACTATTATTTTAACTTGGCCCACATTAAAAAAATATACAATTTAGTTATTATTTTAACTAAATTCCTATTTTAAGTTTGAAGCAATAGGATGAAAAGTCCTTGATGAAAATGACTGGATGGATGGGGTCCTTTTCTGGCTTTCCCAGCAAATTCTAATGTTACTATAAAAATTTCTCTTTTGCAAACAGACCAGTGGTATGATGAAAAAATTGGAATGCCTAATTTACTTTCATAAGCAGCATCTTACAACTTTTCTAAGACTCCAAAACAATGAAAGTAATGTGAATTTTTAAGAACTTATTCAGGATGCAGGTTTTGAAGTCAGTATGCAGCAACAGATGGAGGTAAAGTTTAACACTGTCACCCATGTAACTGTTAAGAGCCCAGCTTGTCTTAAGCATTGTAACTCATTTCCCTCCCCCAAGCTGTCCATTCTCAAAATACATTCTATTCAGGCATATTATAAAAAAAAAAAAAAAACAGGTCTGATATTTATAACTAGATGACAAATGCTGTTCAAGGTACCTAGAAGAAAAAGTGTTTCAACAGATCAAGAGCTAAAAGGTTATATTCTTTTTAATAATAAGCACCACAGAAAGTGGAATTCCAGAGAGAAATCTAAAGGACAAAAGTATGCATTAGTTTTTATTTTTTACAAAAATAAGGATGTCCCTCTATCAAGACCAGCAATATTTAAAAACATCTTTAAAAATTGTATTTTACATACTACAGTATTTTACAACATTAATAAATGTACTTAACAATGTACTTGTCTAAGCACTGACCGAGACTGAATGTTTGAATCTTGAACGTTTTCCATTTCTACCATCTCAGACATGCTCTGGGATAGATTTTTTGAATAAAAACCACAGGAAGTACAAACACATGGTGTCATTTCATACATGAATCTGTCCAGGTCCTTGCTGTCTTTCCTGGCAACCCTTTCTAACAGAGACTGAAGAATAAATGTGGTGTCATTTGGAGACCACAGTTCTACCTCTTAACATTAAATGAAAAGACAGCCCAGTTCTTTCATTTATTTACTTCTGATACCAAAAGCAAATGTGGTTTTCAAGTTCTGAGCACTGAGTCTTTGACCTGCTCTTAGATATTAATAACATAATTTTATCCACATAGCAATTTTCCCTCCTGCTACAGAGCAATGACAAGTGTATGGCTCAGGTCAAAGCCCCTGTACTTTGGGAACTCATACTGGGAACTTGCATTTTCATGCAGGTGACCAGAGGTTACTGAAAGATAAGCTGGTCATCACTAGGGTGAGAGTAAATTGGTCAGAAACACACATAAGCAGTGCCATCAAGAAACTATTTGAATGTCTAGGATATCCTAGAATATCCACACATAGCCTGCACATTTGTGAAAACTCTGCATGACTACAAAGCAAGCTGAAATTACTAAGATACCTCTAAAGGGACAGGAGACTTCAATTGTCTATGAAAGCTGAAATACTTTCTAACTCTGCTTATGAATGTACTGACTGCCTTGCAAATATGAAGACATCCATATCTGGATATTTTATTAGTACCTAGATCCTGACTCTACAATCAAATCAGTGAGTGTAAGAGCTGCAGAACAAAATGTTCTCAGGGGAAGGCTTGGCGTAATTACAATGTAATAGCCCAGTGCATTTTCCATGGAAGTTAGCTGAACATGCTACACCTTGTATATCACAATCCAGCTTCACAACCACCCAGATCTTCCCTCCAAAGCAATGAAAGGAATGTTAGCTGTTAAATCAGATGTCAACTTCAATATATAAATCAGTCTGTAATTCTAAAAGGAGGCACCAATGTTGCCTAATCCTGGGCATACAGCTGAAAAAGTGTCACGTTATCCACAAACCACAGTAGTATCTGCTATGGCTTTAGAAACAAGATTTTAAAACACAGAACAATTGAAAATGCATTTTGTCTCTATGAGAAGTAAGAAGTTCAAAGTTTTCAGAGAAAGTAAATATCCCTGCCATGGAATACTGAGTGTTTAATGGCCTTTGGGTTACCAGTCAAGACACATTTATGAAATTGATGCAAGTCTTTTTGTAATTTTTAAGATTACTGACAGATAAGGATGTTTTGACTGAACATTCCCACATCTTCTTCCAAACACACTTCTAGAGTTGCCATTGAAGTATAATGATACAGTACTAAAAAATGTGAAAATCCAGATATCTTTTTCAAGACTGCTACTACAAAAAAGCCACTCCATTTCTAGAACTATAGGTATTAAAGAGTCATGAAAGACAACAGAAATTATTTCATTAGGTAACTGACATCTCATGCAAAAAGACACATTTCTAATGTGTAGAAAACAATCTGTTTTTATGAACTTCTGTATCTAGAGCTTAATATTTAAATTATACTGCATCTATATTATAAGCATGGGCATCTTATGTTACAAGATGATGCACCAATTCCATTGGAAGGAGTCTAAAAGATGTGGCTACATTCACCAAACAGAAAGGTTGAGCCAAAAAAAAGGTAATGATATGTAAGAAATATATGAACCCACAGCTGATACCTAGTATTCTTTACTGAAAAACTTCAATTCATGACATGATTATCATCAAGAAAGGATGCATATAGGATAGTATGATTTCAAAGGAGGTACTTGGAGCATGCATTCTTCAGGAGAAGAATGAAATTAGCTTCTTCTGTCTTAAGGCTAAGGGATTCTCAGTAGCAAGATACAAGCTTTGGTAGAAGGTCTTTGTTGTATCTGGAAAATGTGGAAGATAAGGATTTCTCCTGACAGCTCACAAAAGCCCTCAGTTTGTGGCAGACTGTGGGTTTTCAGACTTGGAATGTACGATGGATGTGCACTGCCCTCTGCTGTACTCCCCAAATTCTTCCAGTAAAGCCACTGTGCTGTACTTAACACAGACAGGTAAGATGCACTTTATCCCAAATCAAAACACTGAACTATTACTACTCTCAGCATGCAAGCAGAGCCTGCTGTGGAAAGATTTATACCCACCACAACAGATAAATGAGAGACCTCTGAAGACAGATCTTTAAATGACTGTATATTTTCAAACAGATAGGGTAAAATACACTTGCTTTAGTTGTTCCCCCATGAGCTTAGAGCAAGACCTTTTAATCAAGACCAACTGTAAATTTTCTACTCTTTCAGACTTACCATGGTTAAAAGCAGTATATGCTTCAGCCTTACCTGTAACTAACAAGCCTTTCACGTGGATGGGTCTCTTTTTCCAAATAACATTTTTATTTAAACGTTTCTCATTCAATAAACGTTTCACATCATAATAAACACTTAACCACAACTCTTAATTCTCCACCACTATGTAATGAAGGTATTCAAGCAATCAGAACTCCTAGGGAAGCTGTAGTTCAAAAGTAAGCAAGCAAGTAAAAATAAGCCAAACAACAATTCAAAAAGATGTTCCGCTATAAGAAATGTTATCAAAACTTTGTGAAGCACATGCAGCTACACATGAACTCATTTTCAATGAAAACAACTGAAATTCCCTCTATCTCCCAGCAGTGATTGTAATAGTTGAAGTAGTTTTATTTTCAAATCCCTCATTTCCTCTAGTTAAGAAATCATCTTATTACACACTGGAGCAAATATTACCTTAAATGAGACAATACAACTTACATTTTAAAATATAATCTAGTCTGCAATACTCAGTGGGTTATATTCACAAGGAAAATGCAGAGAAAAAGTACCAACACAGTAGAAATTAAACAACTGTTGCTATAAAATTATACAGCTAAAAAGAATTACCTGTTTTTGTTAGCAACAGATTATCCAGATGTCTATCTCCAACTCCAAGGATGTAAGTAATCACACAATAACCAGCTGTAAAAAGTAAATTGTAAACATCAGTATGAGTACCTTTCCTGGAGAGAAACAAGTTCCACACAATTAACAACAGCATATTACATTATTTTAGCTCTAGTTAACTAACAATAAATATACCACAGAGACTTGGGGCAGGAGTGGTGGTGGTGAAGAATAATCAATGCCAGCTCTATGAAGAACGTTTGAAGTACTAAAACTCTAGAACTCACTCAGTACTGTCAGGATTTTAATTTCTTATGATACAATTACATGTCTAACCCTTAAAGACTTAATTAGTTCAGTACTGGGAAAAACATTCTTCAAAAGGAGGTGAAGTATTTTTAACTAAGTGAATATACATGTTTTGAACTGAAGCTATTTTAAGGCCACTGTAAACAAATATAAAGCATGGATATGAGCCTGGATATCCATGTCAGATCACCAATGGTAAAAAGCAAACAGTTTTAATAGTTGCTTTTACCCACTAACCAGAACAGTTAGCAGTTCTAAAGACTGCACTATCAGAAAGAGAAGGGAAAAGGAGAGGTACTGTGGAGTCACATCTGAATGCTCCTTTTTTTTAAACTTTTGTTAAAATGGAGGTTTTTTAAATTTTATGGATAGCAAATGTGGTATTTTAACACAGTCATCAGTTTACTGAACAAAAAGTACGCTACCATTTTTTCTTTTCATACAAATGTAACCACACCCCCCAAAATGCCTAATGTTTTCAAAACCAATTAGAATTTTGACACAGATGATTTATCATTACATAAATGCTTTACGTGTCCCTGCATTATGAAGACCCCAACTCGCAGTACAGAGAGGGCAGAGATAAGATTGCTGCTGGAAAGCAAAGAGTATTTATCTCATACTCTCCTTTAAGACCCACCAACAGCGGTCTTGTGTGTGACGTGTCAGGCTTAAAATTACTCTTTCTACTGCATTTCTGACAGCGAGTACATGCACAGTGCCCTGTTTGCAGCCACCTAAACTGAAACAACTTAATACCTCATCCACCATGCCCTTCAGACTTCACCTAAGAAGTTGCCAGCTGTTAGACTGTAACTCACCACAGCTCTTAACATACGTGTCCATCACCTCTGCGCTGATTCCATAAGGGCCAGTCTCACTAGGGGCATGTTTTCTGAAGAAGTTCTGGAGAGAATGCCATGAAGATATTTAGTTATTCCACATAATACAAAACTGGGTCTTCAGAGAAAAAAAAAAATTAATCAAGACCACACATGGCCATTATTACAACTTGTTAAACTAACAACCACCCCCAAAACACCTCCTAAGATCTAGTTTAATATCACTTTATTTATATCCTGTCTCAATCATCATATTCTTAGCACAGAAACTGAAAAGCAATTTCCTTTATTAAATGTTACAGAAGATTAACAATGCACTCAAAAGTTACTAATCAGCAACAATGAGTAACAATACTTCCAAGGCAAACTGTTTAGGTCATATCAACAAAAAGTAAAACAGGATTAACAGTCCTGCTTTAGAACTATACCTGGGGAGTATGCTCTTACATAGTTTAGCATCCTTATATGTCTCCCTATTCCTCAATAAAACCAACTGCTGCTATTAAGTTTAAAAAGAAAATAAGTCTAAGTCATGAAATGGAAAATCTGAATTTCCTGCGAAATGTGGACAGGGCCAAACAATTCTCTTAACCTTCCTGAGTAAAAGAAAACTCAGTTATATCCAAGCCAAAGCAAAGTTTCTTCCAGTAGGCACAATCTAAGGAAACACTGTAAGAAGAGTGTAGTAGTTCCCTGGACAGCAAGTAAGTTACTAAAACCATAATGAAAAACTAAGACACTTACGTAAATGAACTTCTAAAACATGAACTGCAATTTTAAGGTTGTTGATAGAAGGTTAGTAACACTGAAACACCAAAACACCTTTTCTCTCCTGGAGATCTGCATTTCACCAGGCAGCACTGGTTTTCTGGCTTTAAATCTTTTCAATAGTTAATACAGTAGTTATACAGAGTGCTCCTCTTTACTAGAACTGCTGTGAAATCCAAAATGAGTATTTTCAAAAACAGTAACCTAAACTTCCACAACTCCTGAAAGTGTTCAACTGCTTTTCATTTCATTGGCCTATGATGCCCAGCTATTTTATCATGTTTCAGCGCAGGAAATCTCACTCTTTTCGTGCACTGTCTATTTAGATTAAAAATTCTTCACAGGAATAATTGCTCCTTATGTCTGCATAGCAACTGAAACAGGGCACCTATTTCCAGTCACATGATGTTGCAAGGAATTGAAAATTAACACTTTCATAGGCATTTCTAAACAGATTATTTTATAAAAACATGTAATGGAATGATTCATGAACAGTACACCTCCATGATTACAAATGATTGTCAAGAAAGCACTTTATAGTCTGTAAAATTACTGACTGCAGATGAAATGGAATCTATGGAATGGAATGGAAAGCTAAAAAAACTCCAACTTACGTAACTTGATGCTGGTTACTGATTAGTGAAAAATATTTTTTATATGTGATAAGTATTTGGTAAGCAAATGATAAGCAAAGTATTTGATAAGCAAATGATAATGAAAAATGATAAATAATTTAGATCTTCTTATTTTTAACATAGGTAGTTTATAGGAGCTGAGAGATAGTTTGCTTCGACTCACAGTTACTGAATTACAAAAAAAAGCAAGCTTCCATATTGTCTACACAATAGGAAAAAAGCACCATGAAAAATCAAATCCAAATAAATATGCTCTATTTTCATTAAAAAATCTATTAGTTGCTCACCTCATATAGCAATTTGCTTTGTTTTTATCCAGCTATATTACTCAAACAGCTGAGCTCTGCTATCTAGCTTGTGTGCTGGGATTGAAACCAGTATGAGTTTTGTGTGCCACTATTCAATTGTATGTCTCCATTCAAATCCATGAGAATTAAGAAAATCTGCTAAAAAAACTAAGTTACAGTACGTATACATCCACTATCAAGGAGGAACAGGCTTCAGAATTTGTATGAATTAATTATTTAGTTGTTTCATTGAAAAAAGAGGAGCACTAATCAAAGCATATTTTGACAAGGTCAAATAAATGAAAGACAAACATGCAGCAAAAAGTGTCAGGTATCTGCCATTTGTCATTACAGCAAAGCTGAGATTTCAATATCATAACTAAACTCTAATTTATTTAAATAGCGTTACTTTTAGAACACAGGATACTCAAGTGGTCATTTATGTATACCTTTTCAAACAAACCCCAAATGTTTCCAGCTGTAATTTGTCTTCTAACAGACCAAAAAATCAGCTGAAAAACTAAAAATTTTGCATAACATCTACACCTTCAGCTTACACTGTTAGATCAGAAGACAATCTACAACTCCCCCATCACGTACCTGTATAGTTTCCTCAGTAGCAAGAACTTCTGCAACTGGTACTGATGGAATAAACTGCATGAAGCCTATGACAGAAAACAGACAAAAGAGAAAATCTCCAATGCACAGAACTTTCAAACTACTCTCTAATACATGTTTATGAATGGACAGAACTAATACACAGTCATTCAACTGCTTCTAATAGCAAAAAACCCACTTTTTTGATCCCATTTTCCAATCTCCTGCCTTTTAAAACAACTTTTCATTAACACCAAATTAACTTGTAAAAGGTGTGTTTTCACAAGTTTTCAAGATGAGAGAAAGTATGTTGATGGCTTTCTAAATATTTATCCAGAATCTATCTAAAAGCAGCCAAGTTTGATTTTTTGTTTTTCTCCTCCATTTAATGAAAAGATCTCTAGAATAGAAGGGTTAGATTATTTATTCATGATCACACTGAAAGCCAGCAGATTGGTAATTGCTGATTGTCATTTGCTCCTAAATCCAGACCAGGCTCCTTTTATGGAGATATTTGAGTCACCTTTGGAACACTGTGGTGACTCAGACTGTTTACTTCCATGGCTTAAACTCTAACAAGACTTTCTTACACACTAAGAACCCAGGGAGGAGATTCTTCTCCATACTGTATTTTTAGGAAATAAGTGTATTCATACCATGTTTTGTACTAGTTGCCAGCACTTTATAGGGTGTCAACTTCAAATCCAGATTCTCTTTTCTTAACAGCTGGAAAAAAACAATATACAAAAGCAAAGATGAATGCAACAGAAAGTCAGATTTTATTACTAAAAGGATGTTTACTGGACATTGATCTCCACTGAAACTGATAATGAGTGAGAGCCTGTTTGGCAATTATGTATTTTTTTTCTTAATCTACATAGGGTAATTGCACATCTATATATGAAAGAAAAAAAGGCCACCTAGAGATCTGAGAACTCTCAAATTATCAGCAATATAAGCTGCATTAACAGTGTTAAACAGTCTTGCTTTTGACAAGGAAAATCAAGAAAACAGAAAGAACAGGATATAGATTAATAATTTTCACCTTATCCATGAGTGAAATAATCTGAAGAATAAGTTGATCTTGACGTAAATCATCGCCATGCTTAAAAATCACAGGATATTTGCCTCCATCTTCTGTCTTGAAGAATAACTGAGCAGGCATTAAGGCACTCTGCAAAAGGAAATATACTAATAAGCTGGTTCACAGCAGTGTTCATATTAACTCGGAAATAAAATCTTTGCATTGTATTTGCATTGTCTCAATAGTTTAGAGTGTACCACTTCCAATTACCAAAAGTACAACTGTATTTTAATAAGAAAAATACCTTAATGCTTTCCTTCCTTTTTAATCAAGGATACATTCTCCCTCCCTGCACCCCACAGCAGCAGAAGAGGAAAGGACAGAAGTATTCAGTTTTTTTCCATGTGCATATAATTCCAATCAACAAGGAAGCACTATGCAAAAGGTCACATCAAAACAAATTTTAAGTGATCAGATCAAAAAGCAGCACAATTATAGGATAAGCAGAAAGAACTCCTAGGGGCAAGTAATCTTAAACAATTAATTGCTTCCTTAATCTATTTAGCAAAAGCAAAAGTGCCTTTTTACATTATTGTTTGAGAAAACCCATTTAATTGTTTGCAATTTTTCCATGTAAAATGGGTCAAAGAGGATCAATTATGTACATGAATGTTACAATCTATTGCAACTGACCAAGTCACTTCCCTCCACAGCAAACCAAAAATAATTGAGGTACAGAGTTTAATCTTGAGCAGTAAGATTACATTTTTAAATTAATACCACAAAATTATTAAGTTCCACAAGTAAAGGCAAAATTATTCTTTATGCAGTCCTACAAAAGTTATGTGATATCCAAGGGCACCAAAAATCAGTAACTCCTTCCTTTTTAATTCCATTCGTTTTTTTTATCCCATAGCCCAGGATGAGATATTAAATGGAAAAATGTCAACTGTCAGAATTAGGAGAAGAAAAAAAATCTCTGATTTTGAAACAAGTTACATCTCACATTTTTGGTCCTACTTTTTTTGCACAGATACAGAGGACCAATATGTAAAAGACTGCGTTTGTCCTGAAGAATTTCAGCTATTATTACTGAAAGGAAACATTTGGGTGCTGTTCCAGCAATCTGTTTTTCTACATTCTTTCCCTAACTCTTAAATCATACTCACACAAAATGATGATTTGCAAAAGTTTGCTTTCCTAACAAAATCTTTTCAATGTTGCCTCCAACCAAAGGTGCAAGAGCATGCAACTGCAGAAGCCTCTGCTCCAAAGGAATTAACCTGATACAGAGAGAAGCAAGCTAGAACGGGTAGAAAACTATGCACAAAGTATCTGATTTTAAGCAAACTCAAATGACAACAGAGTCAACAAGGACTCTGATGAAACTACTGGGCATAATAAATCTAGAACCTATCCGAGATGAGAGATTTAACACTGGCTGTCACAGCAGCCTACACGAATTCTTTAACTGGCAAACAAAGGCCTCCGGGACATAGGCCTGACTTGTACAGAAAATTTTGGTCATCCTAAAATTAGACTGCAGTCACGTATAGGAGTTGAACAAAAATTAATAAAATAGTCCAACCCCACTGAGCACAGGCAACAACTTACACTGCAAGAATTAACTTACATTTCAAGAAGTAAAATGAACAAAATAACCCCAGCCCTTTCTACATTACATTGGCTGTTTTATGGTCACACGCAGCAGCTACAGTCTGGTTTAAGGAATTACCAAACACAGGGATATAGGATTTACTGCAACTACATGAAATGGACCACCACAGTGCTTTCCACTCTCTATGAACTTAAGCTTGATTAAGCAATGGGACAGACCCACAGATGTAAATGAGACACAGCACACCTGCTTTTAGTTACATGATTTTGATCTTTAAGTGGTACTCACACAAAATTTGGGAAAATTCTGAACTTCGTCATCTGTATCACTGTAATAAAAGCTACTTCAAATTAAAAAATTTAAATTGAAAAACAAAAGAAAATAAGGAGTTGTTTAACAACTTAAAGAGCACGCTATAATTGCATTTTGCCTTGACTGTGTCTGTCCCTTTACATTTTTCAACTGATGTTTAGGATTCACAAGACTTGTTTGTATTTCAGCTACTCAGAAGCTCTCACTTACCTTGAAGAGTGTGGCTTTTTCAGGGATTATTCCTTTAATCTTCACCTGAGGCTCCAGAGGAAGTGGAATAAGTTCCATGTCTGCTAAATTCATCTTTTCATTATCAGCTAACAATGCCTGAAGCCTCTCATTCTAAAAGAATTAAAATTTGTTTAAGAAAAAAACCACAAAACATAAACCACACACTAGGTATATATGAAGTCCACAAATGAAGGATGCATTACTAACGAACATTCAATTTATTCAATTCTTTATCTGTACAACGAATCAAGGTTTTACTCATATAATCCAGGAGAATAAAACTTTCTATCTGCAGTAATTTGAATAACAAAGGAGATAGTCCATTTGGTGTTAGCCCCATCAAGCAATTTTCTAAGTTCCAGATGTGACAGTCTTAAAACAACTTACTTCTAAACTGCCTGCACAAAGCACAGGATGATTTGTTTTTCATACCAAAAATTAAATGTTAGTTGTATTTCAGAAATTGATTAAAATCCAACTCAGAAACTTTATATCCCTCAATTCCACCAAGGAATTTCCTACTACCAAGGAACCAAATGGCCTATAGCTTTCACTGATCTCACTTCCAGGCTTGCTCGACATTCCTCCATCTGTAGTTATCAGAAACACAAAGCTGCTCAACTTTTGAGTATTTTACACTTGGTGTCCTACATAGTAAAGGTTGAATACATTAAAATCTCTAGTCTTTTCCCTTGTCGAATATGAAAGACACAAACAGACAATAAGGAGGACCACAACTGTTAGGAGTAGTTCTAGTGCTTAATTGCTGCTAGCTAGATTGAAATCTAAAAGTAAAAGCCATGTATTTCTTAGTTTTTTAGCGATCTCTTAAAAGAATATACAACTGAACACTACCAATGTACAAGCAGGAAAGAGAATCTTAGAAATTGAAAAATTTTCCTCTTCTTTTAGCCTTTGTTATCGATACACAGAACAAATTGCCTCACTTTTTGTTAATAAGTGCTTTATTTTTCTGCATAAATATACCCGATACATTTAAAGAAACCATCACACTGAAAAATTCATGTTTAAAAATACTGATGTGTGTCAAAGGAAAACATTACACATAAACAGAAATCTCTCTGCATTTCCACTTTCTTTCTCAGACCCACTTGCCAGGGGCACTTAAAACACTTTAGCTAAGAAGGACAAAGCTTCCTGAAACATATAACAGAAAGCCTTTTCCTCAAGACCCAACAGAAAGCAGAATTCTGATAAACACATACATTACAGAAGAACAGTTTTGTTGCTTTTGGAACAAATGAAACCTTGCCAGTAACTGATTTTCACTATCTGTCCTGCCATATCACTCACATGACAATAACCTGATACTCTCCCACATCCCCACAAAATGTTCGGTTATATCATCAACTGTTTAACAATTCTCACATATTTCTTTGGCCAAAGCACCCCATGAGTGCTTATAAGGGCCTCTTCTGTTTTCTATCTACAAACTTGAAACACACTTTGGAGCTTTGAACTATCAGAACCTTTCTAAAGTTTGTTCACAGTTAACCAAAATTATTGCAGAAGGATGGACATCTGTTACAGATGTCAATGCTAAGGAACTTTAATTAAAGGCTAACATTCCTACCCACTGTCAAATTTAGGCCACAGACAGGCTTTCCAATCCTTTAGTTACCTTTTTCTTACGATTCCCACTTTCACGCTGCACTGCCTTCATTACATGAACCAGCCGATCTACAAACGTCTGCTGGGCTGCCAGAAGCGAGCGCATAACTCTGACACACTTATCACCCTAAGAGAATGAAAAGTAACAGAATTAATTCCTCATTCGGTAATTACTTTATCTAGAAATCATTCCTTTATTCTTAGACCTTTGGGCTTTTAAGAGGTTAAGTGAATAATGATCAATTTCCCGTCAATTCAAAAGGTATTTTCTGTAAAACACAATCACAGTCACTGTAGCTGGCAATCAATTATCTGACCTAACAGTGCACTTCAATTTGCTTCAACAATTTCATGGTGAACAGCCATGCGTGACAAACCAATTCACACAGCCAAAGTAAGTTAGTATGGGTAACTGCAAAATATTCTTATGAAGCACAAGAATCAGATTCAAGTAACCCCCCTAAAATTGGAAATAATATAAAGGTGAGATACATGGAATTATGTAAAGACTGCAAACTTGCTATACAGTAAGACTTCCAATTCACAGAATTTTTTTCGGCTGTTTTAGTTTTTTTTCCCTGCTGCTTCAGCACCCTCTGCTGCCGACACACAGAATAGCAAGGGCTATTTCTGAGTTCCACATGAGTCTCTCCACTTGTGCCTCAAGGACAAGAGTTTACAATAAACAACTAAATAAACAGTAAATAAATAACATTGATTACAGAAGGCTTTTAAAGTGTTTTAGACCCAGTGTAAGGCAGGGTATTTTAGAATCAGTATGTTACTAACAGGAGCAAGCAACAAAAGAGAAGAAAGAGTTCTAATATTTGCTCTTTTCATTTTTGGCAGTTTCTTCAGCTTACAAATTCAAAATTCGAGCAGGAGTGGAAGCTTTTATAAAATTTCAATGCATGTGACACACATACACAAAAAAACCCTACACAGCCTCTTAGACACCTGAACCTTTTTAAGGAAGAACTATCCCAAATCATTACACACTTCCTGATACAGAGCCATTACCTTCAGCAAAGCCTGACTGAATCTTCTCATCACGTTTAAGTACATTTCGTGAGTCTTTGGGTCCCTCTGCTGCGTATCTTGGTCTTCACACTCCACTATTACATACCTGCAGCATAAAAACAACCGGAGTTACGGCTTTCTCTTGGAGCTACACAATTCGAGTGAAATGCAGTAACCCTGTATTACCGACCTGGAACTAAAAATGAAGATCATCTTTAGCTCAACCAACAGTCGAACTCTTAAAATTGCATAGTCCCCAGTTCCATTTGGATCAGGAGAGTCTATCAAAGTGTCTCTGGTTTTTCACTTACAGTGAAGTGTCATGACTCAAAGAGGACACACCTGAAGTCCAAATCACATGAACTCTCCAGCCAAGAAGTACAACTGAGCATGTTTTCCACTGTGAACCATAATTCCACCTGCTACATAATTTAGTGGCTGCAAACTTGTTATTCAAGAGCACCTACAATACAAGGAGAATCTCACTCTACTTGCTCCCTGTTTTACCATTAGAAATGGTACAAGGAAAAGTATCCATCCTAAAGCAGCTGTGCAGAGTGTACATGCCAGAGTTTCCATTTCTAAATTATTAACTGGATACAAAACTTAATAGTACAATCTGGAACACCTACACTGAAAATTTATTTTCATGTTAAGCAGTCATTTGCAGTGCTTTTATCTAAATTTCTACTTGCAGCACTGACAAGCAAAGAGTAGCTATTAACTGAAACCTATGTACATATCTGCTTTCTGTTGGTCAATGTATCTCCTAGTACTACCCAGCAAAAACATTCAATAAAAATATAACAAAGTAAAAGCATAATAAATAGTATTAAAAAAAAAGAAATTAGCATCTCAGTAAATTTTCAAACACTGCATTTGGATTCAAAAGTGACTACTTCAAGACAGTCTCTTGGACATTACACGTCAGCAAGAATTACACCTTCCTTATGTACTTGTAGAGAATCTCTTCATGACAGAATAACTGTGAGACAAGACTAGAGGTCTGTCATTTGCAGCTGACCAAATTTGAGTAGTCTTATTTATAAATACACAGTGTATTACATCCACTAGAATAAGGCATATATAACTTATTCCAGGTGTACAACCCCAATGAAATCTGTAACTAAAGATTCTTCCTAGGGCCTTGCTAATGCATGTTATAGACTGTTCTCACACAAATGTGTTTATAAAAGTAAGTCCAAAGTCTGCATGTAAACTTGAAGGAAAAGGAGAAGTAACGAATTGAAACATGCCATTTTCATCTTCATTTGTTAAAAAGCCCTGGACAGTTTCTCAAAGTTATTTGAAGCAAGGAGTAAGAGTAATGGTTCATAGTTGGGTAGGTGTCTCGTATGTCTAAAGAGGAGACAGAAAAAGCAGTAGCACTGACTTCTGAGCCACTGTTAAAGGACAGGATAGCTTTACAATGACAAGTGACTGTGCAGAAGGTTCCATTTTCAAGGGTTATTGTACTTTTTCCATTGATTATTTTAGTTGCATGCTGTGTCTGGATAGTTGAAACATACAATTGATCAGCAGCCATGAGGATTTATGGCTACGTCACCTCATACAGTGGCTGCAACATTTGTATTTTGTCACTGAGAAATTGACATGTCTGGAAAGAAAACAAAGAATAAATTGACTAGGGTTTTTGGTTTGGTGGACTTTTCTTATTCGTTTTGTTGAATTTATTTTTTTTAAGTCATAAGTCAAAAAACTCCACAGAGTTACGGACATTTAAACTTTCTGAGATGTTGCTGAAATGTAAGAGAACAGTTTCTATCAAGGTGATAGAAGAAAGTTAAGATAACAACATCTTAATTAAGAATATTTGACTAGGTCAAGCGCTTGGTTTCTACTCCCACCAATTCAGACTACAATTATTTTAATAATTTATATTTAATAGTAATTTTTAATGAAGCTGAATATTATCTTTGGCCACCGCAACAGAAGTAACTATTGCTTGCAAATGTACATAAGTAATTCAGTTAAGTATCTTAAAATTCAACATAATAAGAATAATTACACAATAAAACTTAGAAAGTTATAAATGGACTCTCTCAGCATAGTTTACAGGTTTCTTGCAAAAATTTTATAAAAACTGTTGATTATATTTTACATCATATATCACATTTAGTTCCCAATTCACAACTTATCTGTGGTTAATGCTCTTAGCACACTAAAATATGATCATATGATTAGTATTTTTGGTTATTTGATGCAGCTACAAAGGTTGCAAATGAGAATCATATGACTTGGGTTTAGACACATAAAAGGCACCTAAGGTCTTCCTTTTAAAATACATAAGTACATGCAAGTAAATAGCTGTGAGTGTTGTATATATGCAGATGTTTGTACACTAATACACACACAGACTCACACTTTCACACAGTGCAGCTCTATCATCTCAGCTTGCTTCAAATGAGAAAATTCCTACATGCACATACTTGTTCAGAAGGCTTGCAGATTACTACTTTAGACATCTAATTTTACTCCTAATGCACTGAGCTGAGACAAGATCCTGAACTAAGCAATCCTACCTCTCTAGAGTATAGATGAACTAATATTTACAACCAAATTTCCCCCTTAAGATTGCACATATCTGCAATGACATTTTGTTTGTGCTCATAACCATAAATGGAATAAAACTAAAATTACGTTACAATTAAAAAAAAACTCCTTTATGAATCTTCTTAACATACACCTTTGATTAATATTTAAGTGCATAAGTTCAGTATTCTAGCCAACACTGTCAAAGATTATACGCACAAAAATTACAACCACGCAAATAGCAAAGCAGAGCAAAGGTGAACTTAATCTCTCCCCGAAACCATAAATAACTTGAATGACAACTTTTAACACTGGCTGCTTTTTGTGACATTGTACGTAATGTTCTAGACATTACCTTCCTTAGTCTAACAGTAATGCGTATTTCTACATTTCATTAGCCTCCATTTATAAATTACTATGTTTAAATGCCTATTGTTTTAAATCTACTACTTTACCCGGAGAAAAACTGAGATTCTGAAGCTCTCAAGACAGGTCATCTTTTCATGAGTATCCTTCTGGGCATTATAGCTTTGATTTCAATTACATCTTGATACATTATAAATATACAGTTTCTAACATACCAGTACAAGTAGTTTGCCAACGTGGAATTTTTGCATGCCCGTGATATCAAGAAAGTGCAAAGGTCTTGCTGGAAGGGATTTAAGAAGAGCAAAAAAAAATTTAGGTTACAAAGAAATCTAAGCATCTGAGAGAGAGACAAAGTTAAGGAAAAACACCAAGTAAATGTAAGAGTTGTGAGAGATATATTTCCTTCTAAAATCTGAATCCAATCCAGCAACACTACTAAAAAGTAGGTGGTCTGCTACTCCAATAATGTAGTTAGCAATATATAAAAAGCACATAATGTTCTCCAAAAAGAAACCTTTAATGTAATTTCCACTTTTAATATGTTACTCTTTCCTTCTATGCATTTGCATCTTGCTATCAATGCCATAACATTCAACTCACATAAAGATTTCCCACTTGGTTTTGTATCCAGAGCATCTAACAATCTTGAAGATATTCTAGATTTCAAGAAAACAAATTTGTATAGGATACACAACATTTACATGCTTCCTTCAGATTTTATAGTCCAGATAGCAAGAAATCTGTGTACCTTTACTGATATGCTCAATTTGAGGTTTATTTCCTATGCAGTATTAAGACTCAAACAGGACAATTCGCAACAGGGAATGGATCATTATTTCAAAGACCAATTAATCCGCATATCAGACGAAAATCACATTCCTTCAAAATGTCTTTACCTTCTATCTTTCCCTTCTTTCAGTCCCATTCCTATTATTTGTCTACTTTTGGCATAAACTGAATATAGTCCTTGGCAGAAGTAAACCAATACAGTGTCTCACTTAGGTTCAAAAAAGATGACATGTCAAAGAATACGAAAGAAGAGACTGCAGGGATTGAAATATCTGGATAACTGTTTTGTATTACAAGACTGTTTTAGAACACCCTGAACACATGCAGTTTTCAGTGTCCAATCAGTATGTGATAGCCTTTGCTATCACATAATAATTTTCTCTTTTACAGAAGAATACTTTAATTTCAATTTCCAGGCCCCCAGCTTTGCATACTGTGATCATGGACATAAAGAGACACTCTGTAAAAAAATTCAGTTAAGTCATTGCTATTTTCTTAGCATTTACTTTAAATCTATATTCTTTGGGCACTTTAAATATTCAGTGAGATTTACCCACAGGATTCAAATATTCTAACACAAAAGCAAGAAACAGTACCAGGTCACTAGAAAGGTACAATAAATAGAAAGTAAATCATGTGACTTACATCAAGGTTTTCATTTTCTGCAAGCTCTTTTGTCTTAGAAGTAAGAGGTGGAGAGGAAACAGGTGGAATAGGACTCATAATCTGGGAACTACACAAAGGAAAGCACGTAACTGGTATGATTCAAGGCTCTTGCTTAGGGGCCAGGGAGCATGCATGGAAATCACAATGAATTTCACTTCCACAGCACAATAAATTCAGAAAACTGGAAGAGTTTCCTTGCTACCTTTCTTTGAAGGTAGCATCCCAATCTTGTTTCAGAACAAACTGCATGAACAGCAACTTTGACAGCTGCAGTTCCTGAAAACAGCAAAAATCTGTGCCTGGAGAGCTAGACAGTTTATGCCTGTGAAGGACATTCACTCAAACAAACTTTGCATTTTATTAAATCTTCCATTCAAAATAAGCAGACATAGATATGAATTCAACAAGTCTGCATTTCCAGGAGCTTTCTCAAATGTTCTAGGATGAAACTGCTGATACACAACACCTGCAAGCACTAGTCTTTGGAATGAAACTACACAGATTGCTTATTTGCAAGGCAAAGTTTTCAGATGGTAAATTTACCTGAAAAGAAGTAATTAAATAGCTCTCCCAAGATCTAAGTATCATTTGAGCCTCAAAATACACCACCCTTCCCACAACACCCACTTTTACGGCTTTGCAGAACGATCAAAAAATACACCCTTGTGTTACAAGTCATTAGAAGCTTATGACTGAAAATTCTAAAAGTCTGTAACAAATATTCACAGAAGACTTTGGTTACCAAGTTCATTTGCACTTTGCTTAATACTTTATTAGCTACTTCAGTCTTTCTTTTGGATTCCTGCAAGACTTGTTTCCACAAGTCTACACCTTCTTTTGCAGAAGCAGAATGAAATTTCTTTTCACTTCAAATTGACTGGACTTTTAGATCCACATTCTGTGAGGAAAGCAGGGAGTGGAACCTCACATAACTTCAATGAAGACATCTTAACTTTTGCAAATACAGAAGGAAAAAAGAGCAGTGATTTTCCTGCTCTACAGAAGTTTTCTTCCTTTTGTGTAGTAAGAGCAAAGGCCACAACTTTAACACTGTTTGCTCTGTAAACTATGTATAATCAGGAAGCACATTTCATTAATGCTCCAGATTTGTTAGGTTTGATTTTATTCTTGGGGTTTTTTTTAATGTTCAGATTATAAAATAACATGATGAATATGCAAAGCTCCCCTAAAAAGAAGAAACAACTTGATATCTTAGAATATTACATGTTTCTGCCTTTCTGCTGGAAGTCTAAGCTTCTTACCTGTCAATTTCTGAAGCATTAGATCCAGATGTTGTCATAGCTTCTGACATGGAACCTTGACTGTCCCTCTTGCTAGGCTCCAGGCCATTCTTTATGCCATCGAAGTTTTCGTATTTCAATGCTTGGACTAACTGCAGCAGGTACATCAGCAAATCCTTAGGGGGAAAAAAAATCCAAGTGAAAGAAGGGTGTCAGTCAAAGAAAACTAGAACTCCTTCTGTTTACAAAATTGTAATTTACAGATAAACTTAGTCAGGATTTAGTGACCTCTAATAACATAGAAATGGAAGCCTCCCTAAACAAGCAATGTACCATAGCAACACTGGTGCTGGATGCAGTTTGACTCCCAAAAGACAGTGCATTATCATTCTACTATTCTTTGCTACTCAAAGACAGTAAGTACTAATTTAGTGAATATTCAGGTGCAATTGCTATGTTAAAATTCTCTTTAGTTAAGTTGCCCTAATTGCTTCCAGCATTCACAGAATAAAGCTTTCAATTTGTGTCTCAAAAGAAGAAAACTGAAAATTCAAACATAAATTGTACTATGGTATCAAGAATGGAAATTCTCTCTTCTCTTATGGACTATTTTTTTCATCCTTTGTGTAGCTGGTGATCTAAGAGAAAAAAAAACACATATCTAATCTGTTTTAGATTAAAGAACAGATTTTTAACCACTTACTGTCTAAAATCAGCTCGTTGCCTTTACTGTTCAACTTCTTCTGTTTACTTACCTTCCAATACTTTGTAAAAGGTACATTTTTAATGTCACAGCAGTATGACCTAGGCTATTGAAGTAGGCTTGAAAAAATACAATTTATTAATGCTCCCTATTTTAAATTCCTTTGATTTCCAAAGAATCAAGAGTTATGGTAATACATTCAAACCTGGGTTTGCTTTTTTTTTAACTGTCAAAATAAAATACATAAATCATTGATATTTAACATATTAGATTCTATTAAGTGGGCTCTATTTATAATCACAGCTCATCACATTCTAATCAGTACACAATTAGAAAGACCTCATTTCCACAGATAATCGACTCATTTTCTTTAGCAAAAGAGTATGATGATATACTGAATTCACCAGATGGATCTGCTGAAAATCCTTCCATTTACTATTTAAGTTCAGAGCACTTCTGCAGGTTAAGACTCCAAATTTATCACTGGTTTTTGGTGAGAGCTGTTTTACCTTGTTTAACAAAACCAGCTACTATTGGCAGTTCATGCTAAGACAACTACTAATGTGTGACACTTAATTATGTAAAGACTGCTTCCGAAAAACCTTACAATAAATAGCAACACAGTGAATAATCTTTTGTTTTCCTTTACCAATATTCAGGAAAATGTCGTGAAAAATAGCAAACATTCCAAGGACTCAATGAGATCAAAAATCCTGGGACCAGCTGACTTTTCCATGTACCAACAGAGCAGTGAATACCTCATCATCAGCCTGCTGAAGCCTGGCGACAGCGTAGCGCCGCACCGTTGGGTTGGTGAAGTGAGATGACAGAAGCTCCAGAGAATCTTCCACATCCATGGGCTTCCACTTGCCCAGCAGCTCCAGGGCTTGCTTTGCCTCTTGAGGTAGATCCCAGTTGACACACTTCAGGAATTTTGTCAAGGCCTAAACAGGGGAGTGGACAATTCATCAGTAGAAAGCTAGCCAAAGGAAATTATTTCAGAAACTAATGTCTCACACAAAGGTAGAAATAGATTCAGATTATATTTATGTAAGCACAGACTTGGAAAAGCTTACTGATAAGGGACGAAGTATCTTCCAGCCCAAACCATTTAACAACTCAACTTACCTTCTCCTGATGAGTAAGGTAATATCTGAACTTCCACACCAAATCCTGTTCCTCATACGTTAGTTGCTTTGTTGGTGGATAACTCACTATGATCTATTTGATACAGTCAGAAAGCAAGTTTAAAAACAGGCAAAATCAACAAGTTAAGAAAGTATACTGTGAGAAAGCACAACACTGACAACACAAAAATAGCTAGGGAAAAAAAAAAAAGCTTTCCAACAACACAAAGCTATGGTATCATGGTGATGCTTCTCAGTTACGTGGTTGATTGAATTGACAGTGCAGGCAAACACAATTGCTTTACGTGTACCACTCACACCTACATGACTTGCACAAAATACACATTCTTAACCCCCCTAAATGGTTAAAAAAAAAAAAAACAAGCACCTTATGTTCCTTTCTGAGTTGGACTCTTCTATCTAAGCACCCTGAAACATTTAACTAATGATTTTCTATAAACTAAAATTAACTGTACTTTCCTTAAACCATATATTATTACCAACCTACCTAATAAAACTGAACTTAGCCATCATATGACTGACTTACATTAAGCTGGTCTCGTGTAGTTGCATTAGGCTTCAGGTCATGATCAGAAGGTCCACTTCTTAAACTTCGAGCAAGTTTGTGATGTTTGCTTTCTACTAAGTTCTCCTAAACGCAGAGGGTAAGTCAATGTTTATAAATACTAAATTTCAGAGAATATTACTATTGAAGCAAAACCATCTAGAGAAGACTCACCAGTCTCTTGAAAAATGCATGAAAATGAAAATTCAAATCTGAAAGTACAGCATCTTCTGGCATTTTTTGTTTGTTTATTTTACAAAAAAACTCCTTTAATAATGCCTGGAGGATTGTTGGGAGTTTTGAGAGTCTGTTTCAGTTTCTGACTTAGCATTAACAAACCCTACCTTGCCTTTCGGTGAATTGCTGCAAAATGTAAGCGTTTCAGTCAACACATCCATGATTGACAGCACTCAAACGTGCTAAACACTCTATAAACATTTTCTTTAGGATGATGTTTGCAGCATAAAGCTTTGTATGCAAGAAAAAACATGTCAAAAACTTGTCCCACTGTTAATACCATGTTAGCAACAGTAGGAGCCACAATAGGAGCCACAGTGCCAACGAGTTTTCAGCAGCCAAGGCAGTTTCCAGCATTGTCAGGCTTGCTATTGCAGTGTTAGATTACACGGTGCTCAAACAGGGTTGCCAGTACAAGCCCACTTACATTAAGGTTCCCAAAGCTGCCAATACCAGTCCCACTGAATTGGCATCCACAATAATGGAAATCTTTTCTAGAACTGTACTTAGGCACTGTCTACATGAAAGACAACATACAAGAGAGTGTAGGGAGAAAATGTTTTAACAGAGGAAGCGACCAAGAGTTATTGCACCAGTCACTAAATTCTACATTCCTCTTCTTCAGCTCCCTCTTATCTTCCCACCCTCTAACCTCTTTTGCCAACAATCCCCCTTCTCTGCTTTCTTACACCTCAGAAGCAAGCACATTATGCATGGAAAGAAGGAGGTGAACATAAGCATTAAATCAATCCTTGTATTTTAATCTAGCAGCAGCTGAAATAAAAAAAAAATACAAAATTCAAACCCACTGATACTTCTCAACTGGTTAAATATATCTTGCCACTGGAATTTTAAAATATTTAAGATGGCAAGCTTTCATCTACATTTATGAAAAGTTCAACAGTAACTCTGTAATACAGATGGCACCACATGTAGCATGCTTACCATAGACATCTGGGGATCAGGAATCTTAACAATTTCAGGACTTGTTAAAATTGGAGATGACTCATCACCATCCTGAATGACAAAAAGTTGAAGGCATATGAAACATTTCAAGTTTTAGGGAGAAAATGTATCACATTAATGCATTATGAACTCTACTACAGTAGAAGAATGATTCAACTGCTGACGGTTTTAAGGGGAAAAATAAAATAATAAACAGATTATTTTTCTTGTCTTTTTCCCAGATGACAAGCGATTTGGCAAGACAGATGTAAGTTAACCAGAGGAGACACAGCTTGACAGCTCCCTACTGTGATGCCACACAGGTGAGTGGAGAAATTTGCCACTATTGTCATGTGTCCTCTGGAAGCATGAAGAGAAACAAAACCAGACTCTCTATTTCCACCAAACCCACACAGTTTTCCAGAAAAAAACACCACGTTGCTGAAACCACCTCCTAAAAGTTCAACACTTTAAAAGTTCAACAGAAAGATGTATGTAACCTTATCTCTCAGAGGTTCTACATGCTTAGAGTCTAATATATGCTGTTTAAATAAGGAAGGGAAAAGCTACAAGATTCCTGTTTGAACCAGACACAAAAAAATTAAAAGCCTGCCACCGCATTACAAAAGTAGCAACTCTGTCTTCGAGACACACAGCAATGTACTGCTTTTGTACTTCATAATACAAGGGGTTCCTGAAGGTAACTAATATTAATAAAAGCTATGAAACGACATTTCATTTAAAATACAGAATAAAACAGTCAAACTCAGAACAAAACAAACTCAGCATGAAATGTGCTCTGCCATATTTATATTGAGTCTGTTTTCATTTATTTTGCTGTAAATTTGAGATCAGAATAAAATTTTTTTGACATACCAACATTTCCCAGTAACTAAGTTTTGAGGTAACTTGCTCAGGTTTCTTTCTGCCTCCATCCTCTTTTTTTCCCTACTTTTCCAGTCACGTATGCCCTTTGGGGTAGCTATTTTTTAATACTTTTAAGAGGTAACTTTGAAAAGAGAGGTTGCTTCAAGGGGGAGAATCATTTGTCACTAACAAGATATATGAGTTTAAAATTGCCATTATCCACACAGGAGAAACTTTTTTTTTCCTACTACATACATTTTGTGTTGCTGGCTACAGTAAAATATCTCTTATTATTAAAATGCTTCTTTAAAAAGACATTTTTAATTGCATTTACTAGTGTCCTATGCATTTCTGAAGTAACAATTTTGACAAAAGTCAAAGTAAAAGCAGTAAGAATACACATATCCTTCCTAGTTAAGGGAAATAAACACACAGTCTGCCTGCAGCTGATGATGGTCCAAGAATGTGAGCAGGTTGCTTTTCTCATTAGTCTTTGAAAAACAAAAGCATGCACACAAACACTGAAGAGGCAAAGATGACATTTGCTTACAGTATCTCTGCTCTAAAAGCATATTGCCTAAATAATGAACTTAGCTCTGACTTCACTGCACAGAAATAACAACATCAAAGTATTTCCATAATAACAAAATATGCTGCATCACTAACAGTAGACTGAACTGGGCTGGAGTCACAGTGACAGATCAGCATTCACACTGAACTAAGCCTCTGCCATCTCACCAGGCAGAATGCTCAGATCATGTCATAGAGTCAAATGATATAAAAAACAATGAAATTGTTGCAGGTTGGTGGAATCCTTCTTATAAACACATCTGATGACAGACTGACTTCTATATACCTGTAAGATATTTCTTATCTTCCCATTCTAAACTCTAAGGCTGCAATCTGACTTTGCCTTTATAGAAACACAAGATTCCAATCTCTCAGTGACAAGTCTCCACTCTGTTTAGAACCTTCGCACAAAAACCCTGTATGAAAAACTTGACACTGGAGGGGATTCAGAACAACAAGCTACTAACTTGCTACTAACAAGCATTCAAACTCTTCAGAGTATCCAGGTCCCATGAGGATTCTCTAGGGATAAGCAGTAGGAGCACCCATTGCTGTATTTTTTCCTCAGTGAAAAAAATATAAAATCACATACATTAACTGAAAAAGGAAAGGTTTCAGCCTGGTGAAGTGGAGCACTTACCCCACAATTAGAAGTCTCTGAGAGATATTAAAAATTCAAAACTCCCTAGGATGAGAATGACAAAAGCACTATTGTCTAAATTTTGCTTACTTATAAAACAACAACAACAACAAAAAAGCCTTCCAGTGTGTCATGTCAAAATGTTTATAAATGAAGTTATGGAGTTTTTTTCCCCCAAGACTAATGTAAAAAGAATGATTTTTACACTCATTGCTGGCAACCCCTTCTGGAACCTTTCAAAAGAATCATGATAATGACTGTTTATTTAAAACTCTTTGAATGTAGTCAGATCATGCTGTAGAGTGAAGCTGACAAGTTCTAGCTATTCAGTTCAACTACCAGGAAAACCATTCCCAGTGTTTCACTGCATGACAGAACAAAGCCTTAAGCCCAACCAAAACCTGCCATGAAATCAAGTTTTTCCAAGCATTCATGGGACAAGTAACAGTGTCAGGAGCAAACATTTTGAAACAGACTGCTTAGTGAAATACTCAAGAAGGCAGAATGACATTAGCTGTCCCGTGAAGGATGTCAGCTGTTTAACTACCCTTCTGTAATTCTCCATTATACCTTGAGAGCAACACATGCAGCACCACAACCCTGACCATACAAACTTACTAAACCAAACCAGTGCCCAAATTAGCACTTGAATTTGGCCAAGTGCATACTTTTGAAGTGTCTTTCCTGATCATGCCCGTATAGACGGCTTTAGTCCACGTCACGGAAATCTCAGAAATCCCTGACATCCTCTAACTGCCAACAACCACGTGGGATGTGATGAAAGACAGACCAGAGTACAAGAACACAGGGCAGACACTGGGCCTTCAGCAGCCTCTTCCCTCAGTGAATCTGCTCCTCTTGGCTGCTAACACTTCCCAGCACAGGCAGAACCTGAGATGACCTGCTACTTTGCCGCCATGAAACAAAAGCAACATCAATGCTAAACAGCACTAACTGGCTTTCAACTACTGTGTTACAGAGCTTTGCAGATATTTCACTACACTAAGGTCAGTGTGGGTGACTTTATACAAATATTAGAGTTCATTTAAGACAGTCCACAAAATTTGCAGTTTTTTCCAAACCAGCAACATACCTCCGTACTTGCCTGAAAACCAGTTTCAGAGCACAAATAAATAAGGAGGTACTATTTATCTTATTTTTTAACCATTTAAAGTAACACCAATGTGAACCAACATCTCCCCCACAAAAACAAAAGGAAAGACAACCACTAAGTAGACAGTACTTCTTTCTTTAAAATAATGAAAGATCTCTGATAATCAAATTTATTTATCTTTTTTAATGAAATGGATGCAGCAGTGCAATCATTTACTCAAAGACATGTTTCACTTGAAACCTGCACAAAAATACATTAGTGATAAATGCTGGTGTTATTTGTACTTGGTAAGTCACTCAGAATTTCTGCCTAAATGGAGAATCAAAAGTGATGCTGTCATTACTAGCAGACCCTATCCCTCATGTCTTGAACACTGTATTTAAATGAAGTTAACACAGAACATGGAAGGAGACACTGCCACCTCACTTCATTGTAATTGAATGTCGAGTCAAAGAACCCCAAATCCTATCAGTCGCTGCTTAACAGGCTAGTTCTTCCTAAACACTTGAAAACAAATATATCAACAAAACTGTGACAAGTAATCTCCACTTTGACTATCGGTCACAAGCAGGTGACAACAGAACCTTCTTTCATTATGCTCGATGCGCCGGATTGGCGATGGCCGACACACAGACTGCAGACGGTAATTGGAAGCATGACAAAACTGAGAAAACAGGCACTAATTTATGTACCATTTCCCACTGCTGTCAGAAAAGGGTCAAGAACTTGTTGGAAAGCTACTTTGTAACAACAAATCCTTCAAACTGCAGTTAGTTACAGCTCTAACATGTACTATTACACATTCAATTACTTTATTTCTGCAAGAGCAGCCAATTCATAGTTATTCTGCTCCATGCACTTTTAATATGCTTCAGAAACATCTGTTAAAAGAAAGATGCATGTTTGGAGTCTGAATCTTCTTTCCTGTATTGTGCACATCTATAAAACCACAATGATGGAAAAAAAGAAGTCATGTGTGTAAATCAGGAATAATTAATCCATAATGGCAGGTTGTTGGAGGCAACGGAGAGAAGTCATTTTTAGGAACGCCATGCTCATTTATAAGAAG
Organism: Melospiza melodia melodia; assembly: GCF_035770615.1. Classification (NCBI taxonomy): domain Eukaryota; kingdom Metazoa; phylum Chordata; class Aves; order Passeriformes; family Passerellidae; genus Melospiza; species Melospiza melodia. The sequence goes on from NC_086226.1 coordinate 4,499,051, forward strand.
AAAAGAGCCAAGAGGACACAGAGCCACATATGTTTGCACCTGTGAAAGGTTCAGCATGTTCTCATGTAAGGAGCTAGCTGTTAGTAAAAAGTTTCAATATTTTCATCACATCCTGTTAATGCTCTCCAGACAAGTATTTCCTTTATTTCCACAGAAGTAAATAACATTATTTTGTTCATGGGGAAATCTGACACATTGTAGATTTTGTTGTGATTTGTAACACAAGAAAGTTTTGCAACAGCACAGTCCTCTATAATTGCTAGTTTTAGGATAAGCGTACAGAAGTACTGTAAAAAAAGCTATTCTAAAGACAAAAAAATTTAGAACAGGTGGAGAGGTCTCACTGTCAACTACAGTACCCAAAAAAGAAATGCTAGGCAGCTAACCTAGACAGCTGCATAATACCCACTTTCATCCATATTACCAAAATTTACCAAGAAACTAAATTAAAAGATAAACAAAGTCACAAAATCAACTGTCCCCCCACAAAACCAAATAAAAAGCTCCAACCAAACACTGACCTCAGAAAACACTCCTGAAAGCCAAAAAACTCCAAGTCTTCCAATACATCAAATAGCTGAAGCAGATCCTGACCTGTTTTCTCTTTTATTTTTTTTAATCCTGCTTTTTGTTATTTATTGCTGTATTTTTCACTGCCTTCTTCAAAAATTTAAGTTAGATCACAGCTCTTTCAGGCCAGGCCAACCAGTAATAGCCATATACACAGAAATACAATCCATTTTGCATTATGTTAACATTCTGTATAATGAATTAAGCTTTTTAAAATTCTCAGAATAAATGCTGCTTAAAGTTAGTGCGTCTGGCCTCAAGAGCACACCAGTTTCTTTTCCTAATATCTATGTCTTTCCAATAAAGCTGCATTATTCAGTAACTTTCTGACTTCTTATGAATCGAAACATGATGAAATATCTAAGAAACAATTTTATTTGAAAACAGATTATAGATAAATTGCTTTTTCCATCTCAGTGGGTCTTTCCACAATACACAGAGTGATAATGTCTTCCAATACCACACTGGGGTCTGTAAAGCTCACTGTCAATCCTCCATCCCATTAAATTTTAACTTTAGAAAAGTACTGAAGGTGGTGCTTTGCAAATCTATTGCATAAACAGCAAGGAAAGATGCGAGACATTTCAACCTAGAAGTCTTTTATTTAATTGCTCCACAGCATTTTCAGTATGAAAGACTAAACTTCTATATTTGTTCATTTTACAGAAAATGTTCACCAGCAGAGCTCCTGTGCAAAGTTTTAATAACTCATCTTCTATAAAGTTAACACTCAATACAGGTACATATCCTCCAGATCTAAGTCATAATTTTACATACAGCTACTTGGAAAGTACTGCTGGATGACTGAAGGAACTATAAATCAGAAAGTTTTTAATCACTCACACTTGTTAAATTCTGTAATCCTGAACTCTATTACACAAATGACTGACATCTGCAATCATGTTGCATCTATAGTATCTGATTTGTATGTACATAAACAGTTGCCACTGACAGCTGTCTGCTGCTCTACTGCAGCAGAATATTTCATCTCAGCAGAAAAACCCATTCATTTTAGGTACATATGCTGCTTTTTAAAGACAACCATAAAGCCTGCAGGGCACATACCTTTTCGTAGTAAACTATTCCATATTCTTTATCATCGCACTTGACGCAGCGGAATTCAATCATCAGGTACATAAAATTGGAGCTTCGTTTCTCCCTCTGAGGAAAGAGCCACCACAGATGTGTATCATTTTTTGCAGGGCATCAATCTTCAGCATTCTCAGTACAGCAATTACCCTACTTCCTTTGTGCTGTAACTGATTAATTAGGTTATCAGCTGTTGCAGCAATTATTTAGTTAATCACTTCATAGAAGTACTTGAGACCATATCACCTCCTTCCTGACACTCTTACTACCTCACATTCCCACTTTGTGACACATATTCACACTTAACAGACAAAAACTTGTCTTCATCAGCAGCTTCCAGCTGCGGGCTAAAGGTATAAAAAATGCAATGCAGAATAATAAGATGACCAGTGGGTAATTGGTGTTTACTTTTTTGTCTAAATCATTACCTATAATTATGCACATCAAAGTAAAAAACAGAAGATATAGGAAAAACAAATAATTTTTTTAAACCAACACCATAAAAGAGACAGAATAAACTTGTACTACAAGATTAGATTTGCAGCTTATTCATCTTCAGAGGAAGATTTGCTCATTATGCATTTTTTAAATGCTCTACCTAGAAAAAGCGCCTAGAACTTAAAAATCTGGGTGAGAAACAAGCAAGAAGTTTAACAATGAGTAATGTAATTTCAGTTCATTTAATGCATTCATACTGGCTTGACTTTCCACCATAGACAAAGTGGCTGTTTAAAGCACAGGTCTAAAAAATTTTATTTCACTGTATTTTTACTGTCAGTGATAAAGAAAAAGCTAAAGGGAAAAAATAGGATAAAAAAGATGATAGGCTAATTTCTAAAAAACATCAAAATATTTATAGAGGCTTATAAAACCACAGATTTTAGTTAAAAAAAAATCTCACTTCCAAATCTCCAGTTACCAATAAGACAACAAAGATCTCAGGGCACAGGAAAAACCAGAGTTCTTTCATGCAAGATGAGTCTAAGAAATTAAACAGTTTGATTTTGATCAATGAGGGTTAAAACCTCATTTAGGAATTAAACTATCAGATTATCTTATTTTTAAAAAATATTCGTTCAAAACTACAAATGTCTTTTCTCCACACCCAAAGTTCAAAAAATAAAGTTGAACAGCTCTGAAGCCAAGAAACAGGTCAAATGTTTAAAAAGCTCCCCATCACAACCTAAAATACTAGAGATAAGTTAGTCATGTCTAACAAACAGTGTTTGTTTCAAGCTGTTCCAAATTATTAATAAAGTCTATGTTCCATGATCAAGTTCACTTGAAGCTGAAAACAGCTAAGACAGCTGTGTACATGGTGATGAAAGGCTGGACATAAGCTGGCCATGTGCACTGGCTGCCTCAAAACCAGCTCTGAGCTGAGCTGCCCCTCAGCAGGTCAAGGGAGGGGGTCTCTGCCCCTCTGGTACTGTGAGACTCCACCTGCAGAGCTGCATCCACCTCTGGGGCCTCAACAGGAAAAAGATGTGGCCCTGATGGAGGGAGTCCAGGAGCCACAAAGATGCCCCAAGGGCTGCAGTGCCTTTGCTTTTGAGACAGGCTGGGAGAACTACGATTCTTCAGCCTGGAGAAGAGGAGGCTCCAGGGCCTAAAGGGGACCTGCAGAAGAGCTGGAGAGGGACTTTAGACAAGGACTGACTGAGAGGACTTTATTGTGAGAGTGCTGAGGCCCTGGCACAGGCTGTCCAGAGAGATGGTAGAAACCTCTGCCCCAAAAACATTCAAGGTCAGCCTGGACAGGGCCCAGAGTATCCTGATCCAATTGAAGATGTCCCTGCTCACTGCAGAGGGGCTGGACTAGATGGCCTTTAAAGGTCCCTTCCAAACCAATCTATTCTGTGATTCTTATTATTGCTAAAGTAAAATCAACTTTAAGCTTCCACAGAATTACTTTTTCCTTCACCATTTGCACTGGCAGTTGAAGGAAATAAAACCAAGCAGCTAAGTCTCCTAAAGAAGTGAAGGTTCATATTAGCATGACAAAACCCCCAGAATTCCAAACCTGACCCTACAATGACTTACCTCATTGATCATTTCTATTTCTCTAAAGGTGAGTCTGTCCAGCCAATCCACCTTCACCATGTGACCTTGCCGATGAGACTTGGTGAGCTGTATTAAAAAAAACCACAATGATAACATTTAAATTGCTCAGAGCAAGAAAAAGAACACCAAAGTTCTAACAGAGATATTAATATGAAATCAGACAAAAAAAATAAAGGAACTGAAAAAACTGTACTCACCTTGTATAGCAGACACATAGTGACATAGTACACACCTCGTCAACAGCCAAACCATGCCATAAAAATAAGTCTACAATCTAAAATACCAATCCCAGCAAAGACCACAATAATTATCCATGCACATCACCTTTGCATTTTTAGCATAGCAAAAAGGGGAACCTTTTTCTTAACTAAAGTCACATAAAAAAGACAACCCATTTTTGTATTACTATGTTTCATATAGTAAAACTCACCAAGCCAAACAAAAATAAAGTATTTCATAAACTATCTATACTGAATATTTCTGCCTGTGTCAGCCTTTCCTTAACAGAAAAGGCTGTTTCCAGACTGACACCATAACTGGGTCAACTGAAGATCTTAGAGCAAGTCATAGACAGTTTGCTTTCTCCTTTAGTCATCCGATTAGTAAGCTCAAGTTTTATTCCTATGTTTACACACAGCTGTAGGAATAGCAATATAGTTGTTTAAAGGACTCATTAAGAATGGAAGACAAGATGAGAGCATACTACTTGTATAGTATGATACACTAACACTATTTATAATGAAATTTTTTATGATAATTTTTTATTCAGAAGAAGACCACACAAATATGAAGACAGCTTTTTTGGCTGCTAAGAAATGACAAGTACTCTTCAAAAAAATCATTAATTATTGCAGAATGCAAGAGATGCAGAGAGACTAGAAGACATGAAGTTCCTTCATCTCCCAAAGAAATTAGTATCTGTCTAGAAAGTGGCCAGCAAAGAGACCCCTCAAAATTATTCTTCTAAGGGGAAAGGTTATTATTTCATTAACTTTGTTCTGTGCTTAGCCTGCCCACCCATGAGCATCTGAATGTGAACAGGCCACACAGTGACACTGTCACTTCTTGCCCAGCTAAGGGACAGGCAATACAGAGACCTAGGACAGCAGGAATGAAGGTACTGGATGCAGGAAAACACCACATCAGCCTGCTGCTTCCACACAGAAGTGGAGATGGCATTAGTACAAAAAACCAACACAGAAGATTTAAGACTGGGATACACTGGGAGATGTCCAGGTTGCACAATCTGTAAGATATGTGCCCTAGACCTTCCATAGCTCAACACTAGAGGTACACTAAAAATAAAAGTCATTATGAAGACAGAGAATTGAAGAGTTTGTACCAATTTTACTGTTTCATTATTCGCTCTCAAATCCTCACTAAACTGATGGTTTAACAGTACAGGTACAACTATATTGGGCTAGTTTGTGTAATCAAAGTCTCGGAAAAAAAACTTGATCACAAATTCTTAGTTCATTTTCTTGTTCACTGCACTAGAGAATAAAGAAAATGAAAGTTATTTTGTGTATTTCAGAAGAAAATTATTTAATATTTTAAACCTTTACACCTCCCTTATAGAGGAAAAAAGTTATAATACAGGAATTAATTAGGTCTGCATACAAGACCTGGAAGATCTGTGAGGATATAGATACACATGAAGAATTTGTTGTTTTGAATTAATAATTACAGTTTAAAATAAGAGAGAAGCTAGTATCCCCTTCAGGGAAAGAAGCATTTATCATTTGCTACTAAGTAAGATGCATCCTTTTAGATAGTATCTCAACATTACTATTACCTAATTTCATTCAGCCAGCAGAAGGTATGATGGAAATGAATGGATCAAAAAGAACTTAAGAACACTTTAAGTAGAATAAGTTAACACACCACTCATGGGAGAAACCTCTTAACGTCATTCATGTATGAGAATGCTAAAATACTCTTCCTATTAATATTCCTTAGTACACAAAAAATCTGCATTCACAATGCCTCCAGAATGCAAAGCCATGGTGTTTCCATCAGTAGCAGTTTTACTAGCAACATTCATGTGTTTTGCGAGAGCACAACCACATGGCACCTCAACATGAAAGGGGAGACTTGCCACAGTATCAATTATTTAAGGTAAGGTAAAACTCTTTGACCACCTACTCACTGGTTTTATACAAATTCTATGTATCAAGAAGAAACACATACAGACATAAACTCAGAAGCATGTCAAGAAAGGAGTTATCTTTCAGAAGGAGAAAAGATTCTTCCCAAGCTCTTCTCCAAAATTACCTCTTATCTGCAAGACTCTAGCTTGGGCTCTGGTACCAATATCAATCAATAGCACAACATTGGACAAGTCTGTCCAATAAACAGAAAAAAACCACCAAACCAAGAACAACAAAGCCCACACAAACTTGCCATGTATGTACCTAAGTGCTAGCTCTTTTACCTATATTTAAATATACCTTCACACAGAGTAGCATGAGAAGGCATTCAGAAACTGGTCAGTAAGTCACAGAAGAACTGAAGCTGATTGCGTTTGAGCAACTGCTATTTAGGAGTGACACAAGAACCTCCTCTGCTATGTAAACAGCTGTGCAAATGAAACCTCCCATAGACACACTCCCCAGAAACCCTAATTTCCCTAGCATTTGATGGTAAAATTGTTTTATACAAAGGACCCCAACAAAATATCAGTGAAAACACTCCTCTTTCAGAAATTAGCATCTCCCAAAACAGCTTTCAGAAGAAAAGAATGGGGGCAGTGATGTTATTAGCTTTCTGTTAGCCACTACAACTCTCAAATAGGATCTGAAAGAATTCCCTCCTACTCCTGAGAAGCTTTGGGCCATCATCTTCCAAATGCCAAAACAGGCTAAAACAGAATGATCTATTTTAAGACTGAACTACTCTATTTTATTTATGCTTTTTGAGCTAGAGAGAGTGAGTGATAATGTCTGTATAACAGAACTAACATGAAAGGCATGGCCTACACTTTCAAACTCTTTCCCAGAAACCCAGAGCATCCATCATATAACCAGATGACAAACTGGAAATAAGAGTTGATATTTAGTGTCTTTTTACAAGGACTCCGTAGGCCAGAGGGCATTTATTCTACTATGATCAAGAAATGGGGCATCACTGGCTTTAATGAGCTTTCCGTTATAAATTCAGTGCAAACTACACTAATGAAACAGAGACCCTTAAATGAAAGTTAATCACTGTCATAAATCTCTAGATGAGAAAATGGTTCTGTCTTTTATTGCGAGTCCCACAAAGGTCTGCATAAAGTCTGGGAGACCAAGATTAAGAAGAAAGCTCACTGAATAGGTGGACTAAGCTTGGGGTAAGCTTACCAGAATAATCAGAGATCTTCTAGTAAAACAGCCCAGTAACTAACACACTCGGATCAATTTCCGTAGTTTTGAAGGCAAGAATACACTCTGCCCACAAAAGCTTGGAGGCAAAAATAGTAATGTACATATTCATGAGCTTAAATGAATGAAACTTGGGTTAATTTCTGCAGTTCTACTCAACTTCTTTCTAATGTACAGGTATGACACCACTTCTGAACACTCCTCCACACAGCCTCAAAGATAAGGGATGGTCTCTGAAAGAAATTCAGGCGTCCTCACAAGTCACTGTTAGGAGAGGCTCTTATTAAACCTGATGGAATTTTGTCTTTAAGCATCTTCAAGGCATTTTCATGTTTTAACTCTTTACAAAGAATTTAGATCTTAAGTTGTTCCAACAAACTGCTATGTGTAATAGAAGTTTTTTTAAAAAAACACTTCAGAAGCAATTAAGTATGATCTGCCTTACTCCTTTGTATAAATCCTGTGAAACACCTAAATAATCAAAGGAAGGGAGCTATCACGCAAGAAAATAGCACTGGAAGCTGTCTTCATTTCTCCCCAGTGAAGTGCATGCTTGTCACATACATTTTAAAGGTTACTTGCTATTCCATTACCTTTGCCAAGCGGCTCATTTGATCTTCAGAGACTGTACTGCTGGTTCTCCCTGGAGTTTTGGTGGGCTCGGAGCCATCAGCTTCTACATTGGGCCAGACTTTCAAGTCATGCATTCCTTGTCGAAACATACTGCAGGGAAAAATGCAGAATCACTTCAGGAAACTCAATATAATACAGCTGTCAGGAACCAAAGTTGAGCAGCAGCTGCAAGAAAATGAAGTTGCTTCCTTTGTCAAAACTACAAAATTGCACAATTGAACTCTACTGCACAAGTGCCTTGCACCTTATGCTCTCTACAACCTTTATTTTACTGGCACATGGAGTTTAGAAGAAAATTGTGAAGTCAGAGATAACTTATTCAGCAAGTAGAAGAAAAATGGGTAATTCCCAAAGCCAGTGGGGTGGTACAAACACAAACTAAGGAGAAAGCTCGACCTTCATAGCTTTATTATTTGTAATTTAGCAGAAAGTATTCCTCTTGACTTGCAAATTGTAACAGTAACCCTAGCTCTGCCAGTATGAAAAAAATGAACTAAAAAGCTACCAAAGTTGCATCCAAAGGTCAATAGACATAAAGCAGCCTTCTGAGCTGCCAAATAATAATAACAATAAAAACATACCAAGAAAAAAAATGCCAAAAACTCTACACACACCACTTTCTCCACTAATGCTTGAAATTGAATTGATAATTGAAGGTGTGCAGTGAACAGAACTTTGCAGGGCAACTGACCACATCTTTTCTCTGCAAAACCCTGCTTACCTTGTACATTTGTGCTGATCCACCCATCAAAGATGCCCCAAGAAATCAAGTGCATTCATTACCTTTGCCAACAAGAGCTCATCGCCTTGCTCTAATAACATCAGGTAAATACAATTGACAGGAATATTTTAAAAAGTGAACCATTAAAAATGAGAAATAACAATTAGAAAGACCATCTGACCTCAAATTTACACATCATTTCATGGAGCATTACTACAAGGGTTTTCTTTTAAAAACTACAAAATACAAAAATTTTTTGTTGGTTTCTCTTCATCAATTTCATCTGAGTTCCACATGCTGGAAGTAAGACTTAAAATTGAAATTTATTTTTATCTTTTTCCAGGTACTGTGCTTTAATGCTTTAACAGCTGCCAGCAGTCTTTGGGGCACAGTCCAATTGATCATGTTCAATTTTTTGCCTTAAGGCAATCTCATCCTTTTTTGTTCAAGCAGCATCCTCAATGAGAGAGATACAACCTTTCTCTACAGTCACTTTCTGCATTCAAGCATCATTAGAGCAGCTTTCCTAATGATTAAACTTTTCCTGCACTTCAGTCTAAGTGAAGTCTTACTCCTCATCCACTAGCAAGACAAAACAGGCTATTTCTCCCCAATTTCCAGCACTATATACATACTAGAAAAATGTTCCTACATTCTTTTTTTTCAGCCTGACTAGGCATAACACTTCCTCCATCCCACCTACTTTCTAGACATTCAATGATACAGACTCCCAGTAGTCAGAAATTTGACTGAAGCTGGTTACAAAGAACAGAATACAGCCCAGCTGAGTGGAGAAGGAAAGGATAGGAAAAGAAAAGGGTACAGAAGTGTCTCTGATGCACATACTTGTAAAGTGTTTATGTGGTCAACATTATTCACACATTTTACAAGAGCACCGTGATGCTGAGCCACACAAAATTTAAGATTCACTCTGCAAGTCTGTTCCTGTCTTTTCCTGGGTAGCTGCTCCCCAGTCTGTATGTGATAACAATCTATTGCAAAGAAGTACCAGTGCCTCTTAATTTTCCTTAGACCACGACCTGTTTTCTCAGTCTCCTTTGTACTTAGGTAAGATTCTTTCAAGGTATTGTTCACCACACAGATTATTACTGTAATCCTTCCCACTTTAGTATTACCATCCACAAATTTACTGAACACCCCTCTTACTGGATCATAGCATATTAACTTTGAAAATTGCTGATTTACTGAGTGACATTTTATCCCCTATAAATAACAGTGCATTCACAACCTAATTGCAAGCCAATTAAACAATTTTTTTAAAGTAATCAGTATTGGCATCCATGCAGTACAAGGGTGTAGATGGGAAGTGATTTCAGCACTTGCCATCTTAAAATCCAAGCTTGTAGATCATCACAAAAAAGAAAAAAGGTGTTATATAGAGCACTTATTTTATACAACACTGCAGCAAGTGTGAAATTACACTCCAGAATAATCAAGAGCAAATCACCTATGTATCTGATTTTTCAAACATGGAACTGTTAACCCAGTTTAGAAAATATTTAAAAACTTATCTCTCATAACCCATGCCACATTACTATTCACAGGTGAGCTTTAAATGAGAAGAAAAAGCAGTATACCCATATTTTCCAAAGAGTGAGACCGTTGTTCCTCCCACAGGAACGGCTTTACCAGGTCCATATACATCCCAGATGGTCAGAGCCACCTGAGCATTCCGAGGCAAGTCTGGATACTTCACAGGCAGTTTCAGCCATTCGTTCCAGCTGCAGAGAAACACCATTTATTAGTTATAAAGCTTTACAATTCAAGTTACTCTCTGTAAGTTTAAATAATAAATAAAAGCTTTACAATTCAAGTTACTCTCTATAAGTTTAAATGAAAATTTCTTAGGGCAAATGGACTATTTTCCTGTGGGCTTTAACTATTCAAACACCATGACTAAAGGCTATACCCCGAAAGAAAAATATTCTGGCTTGATGACTGAGTAGCAAGGATCAGGCCGTCAGTGAACAGCATGAAAATGTATCACTCCGGGCCCCAGAAGTTACTTGAAGTAGCAGGACATGCCCAAGAACACTAGTAGCAATTTTATCACTTACCCTTTACAGAAAAAGGTTGGTTTTGTGCTGGCTGGATAACACTAACTATACAGACACTTGAAAAAGCCTAAGCCATTTTATAGAAGACAACAGAATCAAATCTTTCTGACAGAAACAAATACTTGGTGCCCCACTAATTATGAAGAACATGAAATAAAAGGCAAGCCACTTACTTCCATCTAGTGCTAAAAGCCTTGTAGGAAGTTCTAACTGGAAGAGCAAGCGGCTTCCCCTCTGCAAACACCTGACAGGTTACATACAAGTCAGAGCAAGTCTCTTGGTACAGTCCCGAGAACTTCAGCATCGGATCTTCTAAGAGAGCTTTGTAGCTTTTCTGTTCTCTTTTCCCTTCCAGACTTCCTCTACAGGGGAGAGGGCAGGGGAGGAGGAAAAGAAGAAAACATAAGTAAACCAGAATTTATTCCATCCACAGTAGAAATCCTATTGCATTTCCACAGCTTATACTTAGATTACCCAGAACTGAGGCTATTCTCACTTTGCAATACCACTTGTAGCGAAATCCAAACACCAGACAGGAACTCAGGATGTGAAATGCTCAGCAAACATGGAATGTACTGCTGTACTGATTTAGGCGGGGTGAAGGGAAAAGCAGGGAAGGCAAGAATTACTTGTTTGTCTTTTAAATGCAGGCAACTTTTTCTAGTACAACCTGTGGATTCTCAGACAGAGCTTAAGTAGGGCAACAATAAATGAGAAGACATATGCTGCTATTATTAAAATAGACAAAACAAACATCAGATTATGAGTGCTTCAAACACTATTTGGAAAAATAAAAACCAAAACAACGATGGTAAGTAAATTTTTAAGATCTATGAAATGCATGACTGGTTTTGGAAGTCAGTCATCTCTCAAATCCACAACAAAATAAAGTTCACTTAAGCAGATTGTTCAAATAAAATTTGGTCAAAGCCCTGCAGCACTTTGCACAGTTACTATTAAGAGTAATTGATGGAATTTCTCAGGCTTCAGCTATACCACAATGAAAACAGACACGCACATTAGATATCTGTCTGTGGACGCGCTAGTTAAAACAAAACCAAAAACTAACAAACAAAAAAAATAATAATTGAGGTGATGGGCAAACATGTAAGATCAATCCTCCACTAAACAAAAATCTCTTTGTTTCCACAAAACCATTCCAGAGTAAATTAACAAGTTACTTGCACAGAACTGACACTGTACATTCTAAGGATGACATACACTTCTATGCGTTAAAATAAAAAAAAAAACCTGCTAGTTTTAATTTTGTTTGGTGGAATGAACTATCAAAGAGGTCACATGAATCTGACTCCTGATGGCACAGAACAGTGTGGGCTGGCAGGGACCTTAAAAATCATACAGTTCCAACTCTTGTCATGAGCAGGCCCACCATCCACTACCATCACCATCACTTTTTCAGAAATTAAACAACCCTTAACAAGCTTCTCCAAGTTAGTTTGCCAGAAAAGTGCAAGATACTTTAATGCACCACCACTGGGCACAGTACATTTGAGAGTCAGCCACATCCCTCCTACTTCTCAAACTTCTCACTGCTGTGATGAAGTAAAGAAACTTAAAAAAACAAACGAAAAATTAAAACACTGTAAGGTAAATCCAGCTTCAACAAAAGTGCTTCCACACACTCAGTTAGGAATATATTTACATGCTGCAGCACCTGGATCTTGCTACAGTAGAACACCCCAGTAAGAACACCACGCTTTCACAGGAGCATGTAAACAAGCAGCAAGAGTGTCACCAGTTTATCTCCTTCCCTTAACACTCAGGAGTGAGCGGTGACACAGCGGTGGCCCTCCAATTCCTGAAGGGAACTTACAGGAAAGAACAGGCAAGATTATTTACAGAAACATGCAGTTTCTGTAACAGGGCAGGGGGAGATGGCTTCAGACAGAGTAGATTTAGATTAATTAGGAAAGAATTCTTTACTGTGATGGTGGTGATGCCCGGGCACAGTTTGCTCAGAGCAGCTGTGGCTGTCCCATACCTGGGAGCGTTAGAGGCCAAGCTGGACGGGGCTGGGACCAGCCTGGGATAGTGGAACATGTCCCTGTCCATAGGAGGGGGTGTAACAGGATGGGCTTTAAAGGTCTTTGTAACGCAAACCAATCTGCGATTCTCTGACAGGTGAGAGACTCTGGGAGCCAGCACTGACAATCGCTGCCTTGGAGCACCTGAGGACACGGCACACCTGACACGCGTTCGCAGCACAGCTCCAGCCCTGCCCCTCGCCCGCCGCCTCCCCGCGGGCCGGGACGCGGCACCGGAGCTGAGCCAGCACCGCCTGTCCCCGGGCACGGCGGGGCTGCGGCACCACGGCACCCCGCCGAGGGGCGGGCGGCCCGCTACACCCTCCCAGGGCGGCAGCGACCGTTCCCCTCTGAGCCCCGACGCCGCTCACTCACATCTTCAGCTGCACGTTGATGTCCAGGTCGCAGCTGTACACATAATAAAGCCTCTCGGTCTCGCCCATGGCCGCCGCCGCTGCTGCTCCCCGCCCGCCCCCTCAGCGCCCGTGGGCAGCAGCGCCGGCCTCCCTGGCCGCGCTCCGAGCATGCGCCGCTGCCGCCATCTTGAGTAAGGGAGGAAGGAGCCGTGCCGGCCCTTGACCAAAATGGCCGCCGGCCCGCGGCCGCCCCCGCTCCCCCGCCAGCGCCTGGGTGCACGGCGCGCGACATGGCGGCGGCAGCGGGCAGCGGCTAGGTGGCTGCAGGGCCGGCTGCCGGCGGGATGGCTCCTGTGCCGCCTGAGGGCGGAGAGGGATGGAGCCTCGCAACAGCACCACAAAGTGTCCTGAGTTTGAAGGGACCCAGAAGGATCATCGAGTCTAGCTCCTGGCCCTGCACAGAATGCCCCAACTACGTGGTAGGAGTCGTGTGTCTGAGAGCATTTCCCAAATGCTTCTTAAACTCAGACAGGCTTGGTGTTGTGACCACATCCCTGGGCAGCCTGTTCCAGTGCCCAGACACCCTCTGGGAGAAAAACTTTTTCCTGAAATCCAACCTAAACCTCCCCTGACTCAGCTCCCCGCGGTTCCTTCAGATCCCATTGCTGTGACAAGAATGAAGAGATCAGTACCGGCCCTTCGTCTTCCCCTCATGAGGATCTCGAAGACCACAATGAGGTGTCTCCTCAGTCTACTCCAGGTCTAGCAAAACAAGTGAGCTCTTAAGGCTTCACTCCCAGGCTATTCTCCATCCTTGTGGCCTCCTTATAGAAAAGTTTGGCTTGGAAAGGAACTTAAATCTCCTTTATTTCCAACCTCCTGCCGTGGGCAGAGACACCTTCCTCTAGAGCTGGGTTCCCTCCAGAGCTCAGGGCTCCATCCAGCTATGCCATTATTTATACATAGAAGTTCAGACTTAATAACTTTCCCAGCAAAGCCCTCTATTATGATTAACTAAGTAGTTTTTGTACAAGTTAAATAATCTCAGCTCAAGGAAAGGGTCTTCACCAGGGCTGGGGTGACACAATGACTCTACATCTGGTACAGACAGCCAGAAGCTACCTACAAAAACTACAGAAACTACAACTAAAATATTATAAATTAATGTATAATTTAAAAAAAAAATTAGCGTTTTGAGAATTAATACAGACTGTGAGCATCTTTAAGTGACAAATGCAGAAACTATGCATATAATCATTATTACCCTACACTTATTCTCTCTATATAGGCAAAGCAGTCAGCACTGACAAACAAAAGTTTTTGTGTTTTATGATACACCACAACTGCTGAACTTCTCAGGACTGCTGAACAAAAGTATAAAAAGTGCTATTTTGCTCTAGCTCACTGTACTTAAAACACTCTTGGTCCTGTGGAAGCATCCAAACAGATGCTGTCTCACAGCGCAGCTCAGACAAATAAGTAAGTAAGTAAGTAAGTAAATAAATAAATAAATAAATAAATAAAGTCACCTGGAATAATTGTCACCTGGAAGCAGTGTTTTCCATTTTCACAGCAGGACAGGGTTTACAGGTGGATGTAGAAGGATGTCTCGGCCAGTCTTCTTCTGCAAGAGAAGAAGGCCAAAGCAGAGGAGCAATACTTCTTTTAAGTGAAGGACTTTTTCACCTCAACACTTTTTTCCTCCCTCAGGTACTGTGACTAAAAGGTCTTTCCTTTCTGTTTTTCTAAAACAAATAGGAAACTAGAGGAGTCCATAACTGAGAACTGTATCGCTAAAATGAAGCCTTTGGTTTCCAGCACTACTCCACTGACATGTATCATGAGTGCCAAACATAATTTAAGTATAATTAAATTAACAAATTCCTCTGCATAGTAAAGATGACTTTTTAATCTATCTTTTCTATCTTAATTCTTCACTTTCTGGTCACATTTATGGTTTCAGCAATCCTGGCAGCCTGCTGAAACCATTAATGTGTTTGCCTGCCTCATAATTTTTGATGACTTCTGTTTGTTTTTTACTTTGGTTCCATCCTTGGTTTTTTTTACATAAAATCTCTGTTATCTGTAACAGAAATAAACAAACCTTTTTTTCTCCTTGGGTGTGAAGAAAAAGTAAAACATAAACCTGCAAAAAATTAAAAGACAAAACTCACTATTTTAAAGCTAAGCAACGTATGTCTCTGTGCACAAGCGGTAAGTACATTCATATGTATGTACCAGTTTTGGTATGATTTTTTTGTCAGGAAAAATTAGATTATTTTTCAATTAATGAAATTAGTGGTATCAGTTTAATAATCTCATACTCTATTGCACCACTATAGGCATTTTCAGATAATTATTAAAGATTTGTTTAAAGAGAAAAAAAAAAAGGAAAAAGCTAAGGGAAAAAATTACAGAAGGCCTCTGAAAAAGGCATTAAAAAAGTTTTTTTCAGATTCCACTATGTCTAACTAGATAACTAAATTAGGTGAGGCAAAAAAGGAGAAAAATGTTTAGGAGAGACATTTTTGACAATAAAATTGAAGAAAGATGCTATTTCAATCAGAAATGTCACTTTATACCACTTTCTGATATTAATAACCTTACATTTCTAGGTTCTCATATACTGCCACGGAGGCAGATAGGAAGAGTATTTTTCACCTTGAAGGGTCCCGAAGCGCTTGGAAGAGGCAGTGATGAACATCCAGGGCCATTGCTTGTGCTCTGACACCGTTCTGGCTGGAGGTGATGGGCATCTGCACTGCCACACGCCTGCAGCCAGTGAAGCTGAATGGGGCCTTTCCCTCTGGAGCAGATGCTGAGCTGTATAAGGACATTTTCCTGTTTTACTCTCTGCTGCCACTTCTGTGTGTCCTTCACTTGCCATTTGTGGCAACATCTGTACTAAATGATAAAAGCATGAACCATGGGCTGTTGCCCCTGAGTCAGGTAGTTCATATAACTCACAGCTACGCTCTCTTGGTCTGGCCCCTGCAGAGTGGTCCATCCATATCCCAACTGGTCAGTTCTACCAACTTCTGAGCTTCAGTGACCGCTCTGTGGCCAAAAGATATGGTTATTTATGTGTGTGTTTTCCAGCTCTAAGTGCTGGATTTAGTAGCAGACTGTGCTGGCTCAGAGGAGTCTTGTTTCCCTGTCTCTGGAAATGTTCAAGGCCAGGTTGGATGGAACTTGAAGCAACCTGGTGTAGTGGAAGGGATCCCTGCCCATGGCAGAGGAGGAGGTTGGAACTAGAGGATCCTTAAGATCCCCCTCCGGTCCATTCTGTGGTTCTATGATCATACGGATTGTTTTACTGCCTGTGGGAATGTTTTGTGGTGTGACACCTAGGGCACATCATGAGAGCACTTTTGTGGTGGTTGTGTTTCTGGTTTTGGCCTCTTGAAGTAGGGCAGGATTATTCCAAGTGTTGCATTTCAAATGAAGCACATCTTTTCTCTTGTTGCTGATATGCAGCACACCCATAAGCAAACTCTGCTGGCAACTCTGCTTGGGTTTCTTCCTTAAGGAGACTAATAAATACATGCCACAACAGAGCCCAGGAGTGAACTAGTGTGCAACTACATATATGTTGATAGCAGGTACACGTTCTGGAAGCAAACCAGTGTCAAAATTCCTGATGCTCCAAGTGCATGAAATTCTGACCTTCACTGTGCCAACAGAAAAAGGAACATCTGTCCTGTCGCCCTGTTTTTTAAGTTCTTCTAAGCCTTCTGATGTTTACATTCTCATAACAAACTTTCTCACACACTTTCCTGTAAATACTTATCGTTTTTGCATTCTTTTCTGGAGGAGGAGAAATTTGATGGACTGTTGGTTTTTCCAGTGTCATTGGAGAGGCGGCACTGTCATCCTCTAATCCACTGTCACTTTTGGAAATCTATAAAAGTTGGAGTCAGAATTAAACTTTCTCTCTTTTTACCTTGGAGATTCCAGTGTCCGTGTAGTTTTATTTCGCGTCCTAGAGCAACATGTCCCTTCTGGCTTGGGATGAAGCTGAGAATGACAGGAGGGACTATTAGGAGTTACTGGTGGCCAGTGCCTCCTGCTTATGGCCCACAGCCCCATTGCAGGGAGTTCTATGTCCAAGCAATGCCATAGAAATCAATCTCCTGCTCTACCACAGCCCTGCTTGACCCAGCCATGGACTTCACTGAGCCAATTCCCACTCTTAGACTAAGGTCCCATCCCTGCAGAGATGCCTGATGCCCTGGTCTGGACCTGCTCTGGCAGCACAGTCTTGTCTTCTTTCTGGTGGATGCAGTGGGAGAGCCCCTGGCTTTCTTTCCCAGGACAGCCCAGAAACATATTCTTGTAGTTCTCTAACATTTACGTGAATGTTTGGTCTTAAAGCACCAATTTAACTCGGCATATTTAAGTGTTTAAAATTTCTTTGAAAAAAAGTACGCCAAGAGGAATCTATTTTTTCTTATGAAAATGTAAGTAACTGGCCAGCTATGCCTAGATTTAGTTACTTGCTGATATTATTCCATTCTTGTCATTGGAAAAAATATAGCAAGCATGCAATTGACACTCTTCATTGCTCTGCTCATGCATTAGAATCTCCCCTACTCCTGTTCTGTTTTTCAGTCCGATAGTTTGTCAGCTCCCAGAAGTCTGATGAGGTGAAGCGTTGAGAAAACAGTGGGAGCAATAGAGAGGTCTGCTGCTGACACAATTCTCTTTGGAGGGAATGGAGCTATTTTTCTTGTTTTGAAGCAGAAGTGTCACTTGCAGTTCACATTCAACTGATAGCCACAGAGAAATACGTAACCTTTCCTTCCCACCAAGAAATATATGCCATCTTCCAGAAGACAGCACTGATTCCTCATACACCATCTATTTTCTGCTAGTGGGACTACCACGATACGGAAGAGGACTGATCAGATGTCCAGCCATGCCCCACATTGCTTGTAAAGATTTTCAGCAAAGTTGTTGGAAGTAACTATGTTGTCAGACTTGTTTTATCTTTCCTGAATGTGGACATCTGTCTGCTAAAAACTGGACTGAGACATCTAGGAACTATACATAACCTTTAGTGCATCTGTCAGAGGATAATCACTTTTTCTCACTAATGAACTGGAACAAAACTGACTTGGCAACTGCCTTTTCCCTCTAGGAATATCCTGAGAAAGACTTTACATGCTGGGTGTGCAGCAGAGAGAGTTTCTGTTATTCAAATACCACAGCAGTGATCAGGTTTTCAGAACCACAGTGGAGGGGTGGTTAGCACATTGTATTTCCTTTAAAAATGGATAAGAATGGAGTTTTAGAAAAGAGCACACCTTGCCTTCTATTGATTTGTGGAGTTTTACCTAGTAAGTTTCACTTTCCATCTGATTTTATATGTTTCTATTATTCCATGGCTAAGTAGTACTATCTGGTATATGCCCAGCCTGTTCTCATTAAGTGACCCTATGAGTGAACAAACTCTCTTGTTTCCCCAGCCTTCTGTCCAGCTTCATTCCTTGTGCTCAAATGAACCCAGGACTGGCCATCATCTCTTACCTCTTCACCCACTCAGTCCCACCTTTTGCTGTTACCAGCACCAGCCATTCAGTGTGTCTCAGCAAGCTCCACTTCACAAGCTCCACAAAGACCACAAGATGGGTGTGCTAGCTCCTGGTGAGAAACAACCTTTTTAATTTTGACACAGCCATACGGGTCTGTTTTCTCTCAGCCCAATCCAGATCAGTGCATTTTAGGTAATTTTTAGGAGCCCAATCCTCCCAATCTTACCTTGCTCCTGAGACATTTGTCATATCAGTAAGTCAACCCTGTCCTCAGTTGCCATTGATGGAATTAAAAAATCATAGAATCATTCAGGTTGGAAAAGACCTTTGAGATCATCAAGTCCAGCCATGAACCCAGCACTGCCAAGCTTTCTCCTAACCTATGTCCCTATGTACCACATCTCCATGTCTTTTAAAATCTCACCACAAATGATGAAATAATGAAATGATGGAGAAGATGGGCACGTGAGTTACACTTACAATTTGAGTTCTCCGGGGAATAGGCAGACATAAACTAGAGTATCATTAAATGAATTTTTGATAATAATGAAATATTTGTTCTAATCCATTAAAAAGGTATGATTTTACCTTTTTGTTGTCAGTACTCTCAGGTTTCATCATATCAGCTGAATGTGAAAGCACTGGGCTTCTTTAAACATTTAATTTCTGTTGAAATGACAGCAAAGCTCTGGACTTTCAGAATAAGCCTCAGAAATAACTCTCTTTGGAGGAGTCCCTGAACTCAT
The DNA here is from genome assembly GCF_035770615.1 of Melospiza melodia melodia. NCBI lineage: Eukaryota > Metazoa > Chordata > Aves > Passeriformes > Passerellidae > Melospiza > Melospiza melodia. Next base: position 4,518,249 of record NC_086226.1, read on the forward strand.
TCATCTCTATATAACTTGAACTCAATATATTAAGTTGCACTAGGGAAGAGTTTGGCCCATTAACTTTAGTTTTCTAATGCTGTTTAGTCAATAAGTCATTTAATTCCCAAAACAAGGAAGGGGAAGGAATAATAATAATGGGAAACATGAAATGTCAACACCGCCAATTCAGGAGGGGGAAAAAGAAAAAAGCTAAACCCAAACCAGAATACTGTGTCAGGTCATCAGTTAGAGAAAATCAGTGTAAGTTAAGTTCAGTGAAATCAAGTAAATTGTATTCAGTTGCCTCAGAGCTGTCATGTAGTTATATAAGTCAAGTCAAGTCAAGACAAGTCCTGTCATGTAGTTATATAATTTTGGGGTTTTCAGTTCTTTCTCCCCTGCCCCCATCATAAAATTTATTAAAAAAAAGTCCCCAGTCTGCTAGATTTTGCAAGTTCAGTAGTCTGTTAACTGAGTAAGTAAAGATATAATGAAAGCAATAAGTGCTGAAACATCACACATGCAGTACATATCTCCAGCCAGTCAAATTTTATGCCTAAGAAGGCTGGCAGAGTTCCTGCTGCGATTCAAATCTTATGTCAAATTTATAAACTTGTTTTCTCCATTCTCCTCTCCTATCCCCATGCCCCATCAATCAGAACTTATACCTGCACAAAAGGCTGATCCATCATTAAGGAGGCAGGTTGCAGCCAAATGTAAATCTGCACTTAAAAAAAAAAAAGAAGGAATAATACTCATGCTGCAGGGCAGGGTCACCCTCTGACCCTAGGCAATCTGCCTCTCAATCTGCAGAACACAGGCTGAAATAATGTGTCCATCGAACAAGCAGTAAACTTTTCTGCTTCTGCCTTTTTGAAGATTCCTGGAGTTGCTGCATCTGCCGGCTGACACTCTGTCTGACTTTTAAAATATGAAAATCTCCTCCATATGCATTGAGCTCAGTTTTCTACTTAGCATTTCAAGAGCCCTAAGGACCTTCAGGGAAAAAAAAAACATATTCTGAATTTTCAATTTTGATGACAATTTGCTTTCCCTACAGGATGTGCAGAAACACCTTGAAAAACTTGTCAGCTGCTAAAGGAAATGTTCTTTGCCATGAGAATGAGAGCACATCACTTTCAACTAACTTAGGGAAAGCAAGTTTGACTCTGCACCCCATGCTTCCCCAAAGTAGCTGAACATCTCTTTTAGGTTGTTCCAAATAAGAATCAACAATAATAACAACTAAAAAGAATAACAAACATAGAATCCCACAAATATAGGTTTTGACCATACAGTGAAGAAAAATTAAGTCCATCCATCCAGTTGCAGAAGACTCCCATTTTCACGGCATTCAAATCCAAATAACGATTCAGGCCATAAACAAAAGATTATTATTTCTTTAAAATTAAATTTTTGTGTTGGGATACCTAACTTTCCCTAGTCTGGGCTAGTCTCCCCTTGGATTAGAGTCAAGGAAGGAGGCAATAATATTCAAGAGCAGTACAGTCATGCTCACCTTCAGTAATTGTGTGAGGTCAGGTTGTTCCACTATTTGCAGTCCTGTTTTTCTCAGAGAGCTTTTAAAGAGATTCTAGATGACCTACTTGTATTAAGCCCAGTGTTTATAAGCTAATATTAAACAGGGTGAATCCCCTCCTTTAGCTGAGGTTTATGTATTTTCTCTTCCACATCACTAAAGGGCACACTGGAAGTGTTAATTCTTCAAGCACCAGACATTGTGCAAATTTTTCAGGGTGTGTTGGATTTTGTATCTTCTGTGCCACAGAGGAAAGGTGCTCAGGAACTGGGAATATGAAGTTCAATGTTTTCTTTCTTCTCCAACCAACATGAAGGACAAAACCATAATTGACCCTGAAGTGTTCAGGTACAAGTTGTGGGGATCCCTGCTCAGAAAACCCCATTTACAGAATTCACTGGATTTCTTTTGTCTGGATGCTCAGTATTCAGCCTTCATTAGTGATCTCCAGCCAGATGAGCCACAAGCTGAGCTAGGAACAGGGGTGATAAGTTTTGATTTCAGGGCTTGTGTTCCAGCATTATACAGAAATTGTCTTTAAACTAGTTTTAAAGACACTGGACTGATGACAGTTGGGGTTTTTGTTTGTTGGTTGGTTGGTTTGTTTGTTTGTTTGTTTGACATTACAGTATTTTCATGTTTTACATGGGCTAGACGAAGTGTATGAATTCTAACATAATTTAGCATTTCTGCTGCTAATCCTGGTTTAGCTGTGACACAGACAAATCTGGTATTAAGCAAAGAAGTTGTTGCATAAACACAGAAAATGCTGCCTCTCTTCCTTTCAGTGGACTCAGAAATTCACACCAGAGCAGTCAGTTAGAATATTCAATTTATACTGCAGACTATTTAAATGTTTTAAAATGGGAACATTCATTACAAATGCCTTCTCTAACCTTTTATTCAGGGTGAGATGCAAATAAAGCAGTGACTGATAAAGGGAGACATGAAAATGAATATGTATGTTTGCATAAGCTGTATTTCTCTGCTGCTGTGGAACAAATTCTGCTCTTAGTCCCATTTAAGCTTCTGCTGCTGATTTCAGTGTAGTTATGAGCATGCAGCTGAGGGCAGGATAAATCCTGCCGTCCATCTATTGAATGATCAAACCGTATTTATTATGGATCCCATTTCAATGTGGAAGTGAAACAGGCCTTAATCTCAAGGGCAGGCTCTGCAGCATCGCCTCTGCAGCCTGTGACATGATATGGGTATAAGCCTCACTCCAGTGGATGCTCATGTTGGCTACAAAGGGAAAAAAAGTCCAATATGCCTCTGAAAAATCCTGGGGAACAGTCAGACAGACACCAGCAATTAGAAACCTGTTATTTTCTTTTAAAAAGTATTTAATAAAAAATAGAAGTGCTAAGCTCAAAAAAGCAAGTTGAAAATTCATAATCAATTTTGTCGTTGCCTTTCTTTCTTATTGGTAGGAAAAAATTACTCACTTTTCTCCCACCCTCAGATAAGACTAGGCTTTTGCACTCTATTAACCCCAGGGACTAAAAGATAGACTGTTTTCTAACAGGTGAATTAGTGCTAGATAGCATTACCACAAATGCCAAGTCATTAAACATGTAATTGGATTTTTTTTTTTTTTTGCTATCTTAACTTTTCTACGTTATAAAGGATCTTTACAAATTAATGACAGAATATGAAGCTGCCCTGAGAGCTATTTGCCCATTAAAAACAGGCATGAAAAACTCCTATCCCCATCACATAGAGAACTATCCCACCAATTTCCAATTATTTCTGCCACTGACAGTTCACTGGACTGTTAAGTTATATTCTGCACCATGCTGCTTAATGTGGTTAAGTCAGGCAGGTATTTTCTGCTTTTCTTTTTTCTTTCTTCTTATTTCTAATTTTTTCCCCTGATTGTAAAGCAATTAAGCAATGTCAGTAACAAAAAAGCAGAATTTTAGTACTATAAAGGCATGGTTAATTCAAAGATGGATTAGCGCCCTGGTCAAAAAATGTTTCTCGAAGTTTATTCAGGACCTCCAGTAAAAGCCTGTCCTATGTCATTCACAGACATACAGAGGCAAGAAGCCTTGGTAAAAAGCTAAAGAACTTACTTTTGTATAAGATAATGACAATGATAATATTAGAGCTAATAGTAATAAGGAAAAGGATTCACAGTCTCTTTTTTTCCTTCCATTTTATGAGAACTTTCGGTTGTAAATTTAGTAAAATATGGAAAAATGCCACTTACGTGAAGAATTGGAAACAAAATAATGTTAGAAGCTCTTTGATGGGAAAACCTAAGTGATTGTTGTGTTAGCCTTACTATTAGGTGATCTAGTCTTTAAACAGATGTTAGTGGTATCACTGAGAATTGAATATGGCAGTGAAGCACCCTGTGTCCATGGATACTCCCTATGAGTTAGAGCTGCTGGGGCAGCTGTGTTCTGTGTGTTGTGTGTTGTTTCACTTTTCACAGACCTCACCTCCTTGAGGTGCTTCTGATACATCCAATAAGACATCTGCTCTTTGTAGGTTGGTGATTAAGTAACACACAATTCATAAGATTGTTATATTCAATTATTAAGATTTAAGTGGGATTTAAGGGAATATTTATTAAATAAAAAATAATCCGTCTCAGCATGGCCAAGGGTGAGATAGTCAAAATGTAAATGGACTTAATAAAAATGTGTCAGATGTGGACTTTCCTTCAGGTTGCTGGTAGGATTCCTTTTGAACCAGTTGATACTAGTGCTATCATTTGTGAGCTTAGGGGGAATTGTAACTTAGCCATTTCTGATTTAAAAAGAGAGATAATCAGTTATTATTCATAGAAGTTGTGTGAAGTCTGTGACTCATTTCAGTGATGCAACTAGAGGAAAGGCAAGTAAAAAAAAATACAACAGGAAGTTATAGGCACTAATGGCTACAAAAGGACAAATCCAAGATGGAAAGGCTACAGAGAAGGAGTATTAAAATTAACAGGGGAATATAGAACCTATTTTATATGGAGACATTAAAAAGAGATTGGACTTCAAAATAAAAGAGGCAAGAACAAGGCAGGGGAGTAATATTAATACTGTATTATTACCTTTCCTAATGGGAACAAATGATGTTCCAGTTAAAGAAAAACAATGGAAAATGCAGATAGATGCTGAGAAGTTGTATATGTGTGCAGCTGTCCTCTGGACAGAGAGTGCTGGGAGCACCCACTTGCTACTTTGAAGCATCCCCTTTGAGCATCACTGTGTATTTACAGTGTCTCCTTTATCACATACACTCCATGTATATTTTTTCAGTGCATCCTAATAGATGTCTCTCTTATAAGTCTGAATTCCAGCAGATCTCTCAAGTAGATTAATGCTGAGATATTGCTGGATAACATGGTGTTTGTACTGGAAAGAGCAACTCATTCCACACTTGCCAGATTTACAGGGTGCTTAATTTGCCAGACTTTTTCTTTCTCCATCTTCAACTCTCTCACTGAAGTCTGGTTTGGTTTATCAAAATTTATATTGGCTCTCTGATTTGGAGAATTTAGTTTGGCCTGCCCAACTAAACAGAAGAAAATAACTGATGCTTTAAGATGGTAAAATGCATTTTCACCTCTTGCTGCTTTTCCTTTCCTTGTATGCTGTTCTCACTCCTTTGGCTTCAAAGATCTGCAGGCAGATGTTAGTTCAGGTATTCCTTCATTTTGTAACCTTGTAATTATTTACACTAGTGTGGTTACAAGGTGGAATGTCTTACTAAGCCAATGGAAGATGATTTAACACCCCTTTTCAGGGTGTTTACCAAGGCTAATAATTTCAGAGAATCACTGTTTTAAATGCCCATGCTTGCTTCAAGCACTCCACTGCTACTCTGCAACACCATATACAAATAATATAATTTAATAATGAGTGGGAAACCTCCTGCTCCAACCTGTAAATTAATAGTTGAAATTTACTCTCGAGCAGACAGCTGATGGCTGGTTCACACCTGGTATCACTTCAGGGCTTGTGTGAAATTCAGGCAGGCCACAGGCTTTGTGCTGGGTGTTTGAGCAAGGTTATTTTCACTCTGTGGAGAGCAAGTGCAGTCGTATGTTTCAATAAGGGACTTATCCGTTAGCATGTGAAAATGTTACTGCTAATTTTACACCTTGAAAACAAATCAGGGTTTCACAGTTCGAAAGCAGAAACCAACCAGCTATAAACCGTCAGATTGACTGTGATCTCAGAATTGAATAGGTCTATTTGTTCTAACAAACAGTTAGGCCATTAAATTGCAAAGCCTTTCAGTGTTTGTCCAGGTAAATAAGGACACATCCAAATTGATTATCTGTTGTTCGGAGGTAATGATACGTAATAAACTATTCGCTCTGGATAACACAACAGAAATGTGCTGTAGCCCACAGATGTGCCATATCTTCCCCTGTAAAAGCAGGATTTCTCCACTAGCTGCAGTCCAGGTCTCCACATTCCACCCTCCTGCCCTCCCCACCCCTGCAGGCAAAATGCATTTGTCTGATGAAACAAACGTGCTCATTCTTTTTGCTCCCATAACCCTGCATGATGCCTCTGCTTCTGATGGGGATTCCTCAGAAATCTGCATGCAGGTACATCTGCAACTCACAGAAAAATACTTCAGGGACATTAAGTTTGATCCTGTTCTTTCTGGTGTCATTATACTTATTTGAAAAAAGAATATCTGTCATCACAGATGTCAGATCTACTGGCTGCCCAGGAATAAATCTTGTGCTCATGTCAAAATGTCTCCAGCAGAACTTCTAGGATGAAAATTCACAGCTCAACATTAGGCAGCAATTTATGATGTATGATACAAGCAGCATGAGCAGTATTCTATCAGGAAAAGGAGGGAATCTCTAAATTTTGTCAAATGGAAAGTAGTTAAATGGTGCTTTTCTCAGTTAGGAACTTAACCGACTTTTTAAACTGTCATATAAGAATTCTCCCTGTGCTCATATTCTTGGTAGCTCCAGTTAGACTGTGGCTATATGCAAATATGGCTGGAAATCTACATTGTGGGGGAGAGGGCATAAGCAGCTGGGACTGAGAACCAGGGACAGAAACATTTTCCATTAGCAGCAGGACCTTCTTTATGGGATCCTGCTCCATCACTTGTGACAAACACCAAATTGAATGTTTGTGGGGACAAACTCAGAGAGGGTAATAACCCGTGCTGAGGCAGTGTGAGAATGATAAATGTTTTATCGTCTTTATTTTTCTCACATCACTTGCCAGTTAGACTTACAAGGTGAAATTAGTAACCTTCTGTGGTGGAGTTTGTCTTGCCAAATATTAGCTGACTGAAGTATTGAGTGGGATATTGTCTGTAAATAAAACACTTGAATTTAGACACCTACAGATGTTTATGTTGGTATTTAGGCTGTCCTTACAGTGCTGCCTGTGGCTCCTGGGAAGCTATTGGGGCAGTGCTGGAGCCTGGAACAGCATCATCCCCTCACTCCACGAGCTGCACTGACTGATGGCTCTCACAGCACATCAGCAGAGATGAAGCTTGTGTGGACTTACCTCATCCTTCCTGATTTCAGGCCCTTTGAGCTGCTGTGGCACCCTCCTGCCCTGGATTGCCAGCTGGGCAGAGGAATCTCCTAAAGGATCTGTTTTGAGGAGCTTGACTATCACTAGAGGTCAACAGCAAGGAACCTGACCTGTATCGATAAGCAGCCTTTGTAATCAGGAGGAAGACAGGTATCTTAAACATTTTCATTTAATCTGTCATAAATGTCTATTTTGGAATGAGACAAACTCTAATTTCTTCCAAACCATTGTTTAGGGGACTGAAAAAAGTGATTACTTTACTGGTGTTTGGAGCCTTGTGCTGGAAGAGAATCACATAGATTTGGTGAAAAAGAGGAGGTCACCTCTCCCTGTTTACAGTGTAACTTTGCTGATATCAGGAGAGCAACACAATGGGTACATTTAACCAATGTCCACTGACACAGAAAGCAAGATAACTAATCAAACAAGCGAACCAGGCTTATCTCTCAGTGATCATGTAACAGATGGCAGGCAATATGGAAAGGAGAGCACACAAAGAGAGATATTAATATAAGATAGGCAGATAGATGGAGCAATACTTTCAAAAATAATAAATGGCTCAAATTGAAGGCCAGTTCTCAAATGCATATTCAGAGACATATGTGTTGAACTCTTAATGGAAAAATCGTTAAAAAAATAAAAGATAATGTAGGATCATGTGTTGACATTTACTTTCTCTATGTAAAAGGAAAAATCCCCACATTTACATTTTTCTTGAGCCCTCTTTTCTTCAAAGTTGCTAAATCTTACAATGGAACTGAGATGATGTAAGTAAAAAGACATGAAGATTTTCTGTCAAAAAAAGGGAAATAATAAATAGAAGAGTGTTTCTTTTTATTTTATTTCAGAAAATGATAAGGCTAGTTAATTCCTTAAAATATACGGAAATCTGAATCCAAAGACCCTCCAACAACAGAAATGCAAATATCTTTATAACCACTAGATGGTACTTAAAGCACAGGATTGGAATGAGTTGCTTTTTTGTAAGATGTGTAGTGAGAGCATCTGTGTCAGAGGCTCAGCAAAGTCGAGGTTGGTTTTATTTTTTCCATATCCAGGAGGAAGGGGGGGGGGGAAGAAAACCCAAAACTAAATCTCTTCTGTGCCTTTTTTTGACTTGAAAAAGAAAAATGGACGTGGCAAAAGTGTTTCTGATTAGATTGGTACAAAAAGATGATGCATTCTTTCTGGATGAATCAGGAGATATGAGGTTCTGTCACTCTTTAGATATAGACCTGAAATACTAAGCTTAAATTTATAGCCTCTTGAATGAGCCACAGGACTCTGTTTACTCATAGAGTAGAATTGGGTGCAGTTCCAGCAGTTCTTCTCTGTGATCAGTTACTTTATCACCTTGATCAGTTCAGAAGATACAATAACTCTCTTTTTTAATACACCCTACTACAGTAGATCCTTTATCAACCTGCTTTGGATTTAATCACACTTCTGGGTCAGGAATCCTCTTCCCATCTGTCTCTCTCACATACATGCAAACACATGCCTGCACCGCCATAAATGTCTGCATGTTACTTTTTGATTTTTTTTTTTTTTTTTTTTTTTTTTTTTTTTTTTTTTTTTTGCAATTTTATGTTTTCTGGAGGAAAGGCTGGAAGAGGCAGGGAGCAGGTCTAAAGAAGCGATAGCTCAATTGCAGCAGCTCTTTTTTCCCCATTCTAGTTTCCAGAAACAACAGTCTATTTCCAAAAGTAACTAGTAGAGGAATTTCCAGTTATAAGAATGATATTGCAGGGGCTACTGGATATTTAAGGGTGTACTTGGCTGCAGATTTTTGACTTTCAGTCTGACTTTTTAGCATGAACTCAAACCCGTTGTTCTGTTTGTTCTGGGTAGCCTCTCCCATTCGGACCCAGGCTCAGTAGTTTAATCTGGTGCTTTGGTTTGGCTTCATTCCCCACATAAATCTTTTACAGCAAAGAGTAGCACAGGAGAGGTCAGTGAGATTTTCCAGGAAATCGTGAATAACAAATGTCTCTCGGTGGTTCCTCCCGATGAACACCCTGCTGTGCAACGGGGAGCGTTTCTTCCTGACCTCTTCTGCCTATAAGCTGTCCCTGGAGGTTTGTGGATCGATACTACTGCTCAAGGTACATGAAAAGGTTAGGCTGATTCTTATTCTCTAAAAAAAAGAAAAAAAAAGGCCACTAGGTTTCTTCTAAAAACCTAGAAACCTGATTTGTTTCTAAGGTATCCTGTGTCTTTGAGCTCTAAATCCTCCAAATATTTGTATGGTGTCTCTGATTATCCAACAACAAAAACAAAAACCATATCAAACAAACAAAAAATCCCCCATCCTAACAACAACAAAAGCAAACCCAAACACATCTGTGATATCTTTTTACAGACAACTGTGAATGACATTCAGGTTGGAAATGTGCATCTAAAAATGTTATAAAGTGTTAAATGATCCAGAGAGTTAGTAGGAAATTACTTTGTTACCTAGGTCTAAATTTTCCTTAGGAAAGGTCAGTCTCTGCTGCTTCATATTTCTTTGCTTTTCCATGGCAAGCTTCATCACAGAAAACCAGCAGCTTTGGGCCTGATCTAAAACTCCTTGAGCACAGTACAAGTTCTCCTGGAGGACAAAGTCCATTCATTAGTTTCATGGCAGCTGCTGTGAGCAGGAACATTTTTCACAAAAACAAAGTTTCAGAAGCAACTCCAGAATTGGTCTCATTACTGAGATTTGCTCCTTCATAATAGCTTTGCACCAAAAGGTTTGACTTTGGTAATGAGAACATGTGTAAAACTTTTGAACGTGAGCTTTAATCTACAGTTCCTGATTTTGTCCATCCTATTATTTTCTAGGATGAAGGTTGCTCAGAGGTAAATGTCTGGTTAGTTTTTATTTTGTTCCATGGTGTTTTTCATAAATACACCCCAGCATCTTTAGAAGTCACACAGTGGTTGTATCTCGTGGCTAGTTGTACCCCATAGCATCAAAAGGGTCAAGGAGTGAACCTGGCGCAAGAATACCTAAGAACACTTTCCTCTTTCTTGCAGTTGGCAACATCTGTTTTTGTAGTTGCAACTTGCCTCCAAGCCCCTGAAATTCCTTTCAAATATTTGTTCCAAAGCTACACTGCGCTGAGCTCAGCTATGGAAGTATTTGCCGTTTCTTTTTCTGAGAGAAAATACTATCTGTTCCTGTCTGCCTGCTGCTCCATCTGTCTGCCTGATCCGCTGCTTCATAATCTGGAAGAGAATACCTTTTAGGTTATTTCATATATATTTTGCAACCACTACAGAGCTTTGCTTGAAGGGGCCAACCTCATCTGTGATGGTGAAACTTCACTGACTTCATGTAGTTGTACAAGGTGAATCAGATCTTCCCTTGGGACCACTCCAGAGAGAAAATGTGTAGATGTGTGTATGAACAGTCAGAGGCTGGGAGGGGAATCAGAAGGAAGGTTTTGCAGAGATTGTTCTAGGACAATAGTAAATCATTCACTCACTGCTGCACTGCACAGAAGGCACTAAAGGAGAGCAAGAAAAATGACGGAATATGCAATTCTGCTCACTTCAGCAGTTAAGCTTTTGTTAGAACACTCTTAAGCAATTACAAAGCTGCCAGGACTGTCTTTAATTAAATATGTAAGTATCAGTACAAAAATAAAACCCTAGCAACACTTACATCATGCCTACAAGGTGTTATTGTTGTGCTTATTTTTTACAGATGGACATTTTTTCAGGAATAAACTTTCCAAGTGTTGTGAGAGAGAGAATGAACGAGAGAGAGAAGGATGCAGAGGGAAGTAGTGAAAAGAAATATGGATGCTACAGGAAAAAAAACAGTGTTTTTTTTCAGAGAGGCAAACAAAATACACAGTGCATCTGTGACAAGGAAGTATGACTTGATTTCCCTACTTAAGGCAAATTCATTGAAATTGCCCAGTACTTGAGAGAAAACAGATGACAGAATAATTAGAGATGGTGTTTATAATTTATCAGTCACAGTCTTGACTTCCTGTAGCTGATTGGAATGACCAAATGATTTTTTACTAGTAGATCATATATTTGGGGGTGATGGGGGAAAAGGAGGAACATAGCTAAGCACAAATAATGACTCTTTATTTGCCTAGACTCATTGAATGGTTTGGGTTGGGAAGGACCTCAGAGAGTATCTAGTCTCAATTCCCTGCCATAAGCAAGGATGCTACCCACTACATCTGGTTGCTGATTTAATGAAACCTGAATCTTTAACTCACAAGAAAACTTGCCTGCAGATGTTCAGGTGAGGGAAATACAGCCATCCAGAACCTTTGACTCTGCTGCTCTTTCTGGGAGAGGCTTTGCACACCCAGGAAAGTATGGAGCTGCTTTTGCTCCCAGTGGGAGAGGGGTTCAGTTGTCCACAATGTCCTGAATACACTAAGGCTTTACCTGTAGACAAGGCAGGTTCCAGAAGGGCTGTGTCCTCACAGGGTCTTACAGGCCCAACTATTGCCTATTGGAAAAGCTGGCACAAGATTTGATCCTGGGCTTCTTTTTCTTGGCATTAGTGAGGTTAGTAAAAGATTTGTATATAAACTATATTGTAAATTGCAACCAATGTGAGGTAGGAGAATTCAGGGACAAAGTAGTACAGTATATAGTTTATACCATCTTGGTTAAATTATATCATAAATACAGGTGCAGTCACCCTTTTTCTGAACACCAACATTTTCTGAAACGTTGGTGTGCTAGATGAAGCAGCCAAGGCATGTTTCCTTTCCAGCTACCAGTAATGTGAATTATTTTGACTCCGCTGGGAAAACAATTTAAAATTGTACTCAAAAATACCAGGTGCTTTCTGGGAATCATAACTGAGCCATTGCTGTGGGGGTTTTCTTTTACCAAAGAAGGGGATCAGTTCTTCAGGGCAGCTACTCACAGCCTTGAGAGATGCACCTGCAGGTGCCACGAGTCTGTGATGACTCCCAGGAACAGGACTTAGGTTTAAGTAAGAGAGGCGTTTTGCTCTTAATGCTGGAGTCCTGGCTGGAGTGTTATTTCTAAGGAAGATGATCACCACAAACTCATATGGTTGTATGTGGTCTGTATGTGAGGTTCTCCCATAATTGCACATGAGCTTCATTTGTCCCCATTGCTCTGTAAGAGTGTTTACCAACAAAGAAAAAAGGGTATTCTTACACCAGAGGAAAATGTCCCCGTTGTCACTTGGGCATGAAGCCTATTGAGCCTCCAGGAGGGGGAAATAAGGAGAGAGGTTAAGATGAAGTAACAGTTGGATTTGTCTTTCACTCCCTGAAAGCTGAGGCTATAGTTTTCAGAGAGGCTAAAGGAATTACCCATATGTACTTCTTTTTCAAGTGAAAAGTCCAAATCTCTGACATAAGCCTAGAAAGTAAATGTTTTGCTTGTTATGTTTTAGCCTCAGAACTGATCATGTTTTGAGTTTATCCTGTGTTAGATGAACAATCCTGTTCCTGTGTTACATGAACAATCCAATAGCATTTCTTATGCTAGTAGCACTCTTATGTTAATTTACAAAGAGAAACAACTGGGGGCATCCATAAGCTCCCACACAGAAACACTGATGAGGAAACAGCTTGGCGTTGGGTACGCTTTCTGTATTTTCCTCAGACTGTACCAGGTGGAGGCTGCAGAATGAAAATGCTCCAGTGATAAACACTTATGAATGGTGGGGAAAGACACTGTAATTCCAGGTGCAAATCCGATAACTTACCCTGTGGATCTAGGGAGAGGATTACTTCCCTTCACCACGCTCTTCTCATACCTCCACCCACCCCCCATCTTCAGGAACTATACCCAAACCCTCCATCTGAACCAAAAAGCTTTATCTGTCCCTTAGTGCAACATCTTTTATTTGCCAACTTGTTTTTCCCACAGACTCCTGCTCCCTTTTGTGTTTGCGCTAATGTGCGAATGTCTACACCGCGTAGCCGATGATTATTTGTGAGACAGAGTGAGTTAATGCAGATTTGCAAGCTGTTCCCATTTGTTAAATGTCAGAAAAACACATGCAAGTCACTGGCTTTAGCACTTAGCTGCCAGCTGGCTCTTCTGAAAGGAGGGGACAAATGACAGTCTATCAAACAGCATGCTTTCAAAGAAAGAGGAGACCTGTTCCAGAACTGCAGCTTCAGAGGCTCTTTTTAACAACATAAGCAAAACTGGGAGCCAACCTCATTTTTTCCCCCTGGCTGTAATGAACACATAGCTTAGCGACAGCATTCCCCCACCCCCAGTAAAAACGAGCTGGAATTACAAAGCTTATGAGGAAAAAAGTGTCATTTTGTCCCCTCTCTCTCTTTCACTTCAAATTTTATTTATTTTTATTTATTTCTTTAATTTTGGCTCAAAAGTAAGACCAAAAATGCCAAAAAGGAAAGGAGTGGGGTTCTGAGATCAGTCACAAATCTCAGAAGATTGCAGGAAACTATGCCAAATGGAAGTGTTTATCCATGGGTAAGTGCCCAGTGTAGATTAACATATTTTAATTATGGTCTCCGGGTTTGCTGCACTCCCTGAAGAATACACGGTTTAGGCCTCACTGGTGAGCCAAAGCTGTCGGGGGGAGGAGGGATTATTTTTGGTCGTGCATGCTGATGGGGTGCCGTGCCTGGGGTTCCGGGACATGCCTTTCTCCTGGAGCAGATGCCGCAGGACGGCGGCGGCGCCGGTTCCTTTGTGCCCCCCGACATGCTCCGACCCCGACCCAGCGGCCGGCGCTCCTGGGCTGCTCTGCTGGCCGGGGTGATGCCCGCCGGGACCTCCAACATCACCCGCTCATTAGGATGTCTCTGAACAGCTGTCATGTGGTGCTGACTTTTTGTCACGGTTGACAGCGGTGAGATTAAAGCAGGTAGCCGGAGGCTGAAAAAACTCTGTGTTTTGTTGCGAAGCCCTGAGTCATCCAAGCCCCTGTTATAAATATTAGGTGTCAGGTTTGGATTCACAGAGTCACTTGTAGCCTTGGGTAGGTCCCATTACACAAATGGTCCAATTTATTACAGCAGGACTATTTGTATACAAGATTGCCATCATTGTCAAGATGTCAAAATCTGGCCTGGTATGTTTAATGCTTCATAATTAACAAGCTGCATCATGCTAGTGAACATCTTCCAATTATTGAATAAGATTTTGGAATGAGTGGTTATTTCCCAGAGTTTCCTATGGTTCAAACTCAGTTACAGTTGGGACAGAGCTTTGAGAAGAAAGAGTGTTGTGCGAGGAAAGGTCTATCTTTTCTTTCCTGTTCTTATTTTAAGACGAATATCCAATTTCCTTATTATAGGAGAAAGGGAGAGACAGATCCTTGAATAAGGTAATTCATGCTGCATAGCTTGCAGAAGAAGGAGTCCCTTCTGCTTACCTCTGTCACTGAAAAGATCCCAGGTTCAGTACTACCTGATGGAATGGGAAAAACTAGGTGAGATGAAACATTTTCCAATTGCAAACATTGCCTGCAAAGCCCATTGCTCCATTGTTCATAAATTCATTTCAGGAATACTCTTAAATGAGGAATTTGGTGTCAAAGATGGTCTCAAATTGTCATCTAAACCATACCACTTTCAGCTGTTTAATCCACAGGAATAACAAGTCTCTTGGTCTCTGTGCTTTTACCCTGGAAACATACCCTAGGCACCCCTAAATTTGAACAGTGGGTTGGCTGACTCCTTCCAAAATCCCAGTGAGATCCAGGAATTAGGCAAAGTTAAGGCTCTGAATCTGATAGGTACAACTTGAGCCATCCCTGATGTCTTCAAGTTCAGCACAAGGCCTTACTTTTCTCAAGGCCCCTTTCATAGATAAAAAAGGTCTAGCTATTTAAACGAAAAAGTAAAATATCCCAGGTTCCAGGCTGTCCTCATTCAGATGAATATGAAATAAGATACTTCAATTGCTCTAAACTTCTCATTATAGTCTCAAACTCTAGGCTTTGAGACTGTCTGGGGAAAAGGACTATAAAAGTTATTGTTCTGCAGCTGGAGGAATCTAACCCCATTTTGAATTTTGAATGCTCAGGGTCTTCAGAGCTATGTCCATAGAGATATTCAGAGATATTTAGGCACCCAACTGCTCTTTGTCTCAGTGCCTTCATCAAGAGAGATCACAGTCTGCTTGGATGTAAAGCGTAACAGAAAATGAAAGCACCAAGCAATATCAGCCTGTGGAGAGAGTGAGAAGACAGTTGTTAATCTGAAAATTTCCTCCACATTATATTCTTATTATCTTTCCTTTTACGCCATAAACTGTTCCCTGCAATTGTGCTTGGGATCATTCAACTGAAAAGAAAAGCTCCCCTGTCCATCTGCCTGGCAGGACTGTCCAAAGGTACCTCCTTTTCTCCTTCCTTTCCTCAGATCTGGCTGGCAAAGCTTATCACACAGAGCATTACGATATAGTAGCCTCTCCAAGCCTCCAAAGTCTGACTCTGAATACTGAGATAGCTGAATTTCTGGCATAGGGCACCCGTACATTTCTGGTGGCTTGAAAATATTGCTAGGGAAACACCAAATTGAGCAGCCTGGGAGAGCTGAGACTGCTACAGATCCACACCAGAGGTCCCATGAGTACAGAGACGGAGGCACACAGGCATGCAAGCATGTATGTATTTATATAGAGATGCATCCAGATCCACACTCCTCAAAGAGCCTCTGCACACACACAGTCAGCACCCAAACCCTGTCATAGCCCCTCTCTGGCTGGTCAGGGTGAAAGTCTGTGCAAAATATACCCAGATGGATAAAATGTGGATCCAGCAGCAGCTGGGCTCAGGCACTCAGTCTGACCAGTGGCTACCTGTGAATCCCAGTCTCTCTCATATTGCTGGCACCTGGATATAGGAGGCTGCAGCCCAGGGTGGAACAGACCTTGCACACACCATCACAAACACCCCCCCATCCCCCAGAGGATCCAGACAAGAGCACTGGCCATAGTTATGCTACGTAACTATTTACACGTAGCTGACTGGTTTATTCCCTTTTCCTTCAGTTTCCCCTGTCTCAATCCACTTTGAACCTCCATTTTCCATGTTTTTAGATTTCTTACTTCTCCCAGATTTTCAATGAATTCCATCCTATTCCAAAACCCTCTTTTGGTGCACCTCATAAGGTGCCCTTGGGTACCAACCCTTCTCTGTCCCTAAGGTGCTCCTGTGATTCACCGGGGTGGGGTGATGCTCCCTATGGACATGACAGGGGCTCATTTACCCCCTGAAGTTATTTGGGTGTCTCTCCTTCACCATTATTATGCTCTAGGCTTCTCTGAGTGTGTGGAGATTAGCCTTTTATTTCACAGGCTGACAAATACCTGCTTTCTGACAGAAATTTCTTGTTGCCTGGGTAGATCCTTCTTTGTCTCTGAGGCATATAAGCTCTGTCATACTTGTTACACGAAGAGCATTGGGGTGAGTAAGCCCTTTCCCTTCATTTCCTTGAAGAATGTCAGGCTCAGACTTAAGCAGTAGATGCTGGTAACAGCAGCAATGTGGTTCATGTGAGCAAGTGGCAAAACAAGACCAGTCTACTAAGTAGAGGAGCATGTGTCTGTGGAGACTAGTCTCAGCTCATGGATTTCTAACCATGTGAAAGCATCCCCACTGGGCAAAAAGGGTTGTTATTAGTGCTAGATTTTTCTTGGGGCATCACTGTCTATAAGTAATACCCTTAGAAGTAACTTCAACAGTTAAGGGTGTCAGATATGCACAGACACTTCATTTTTAAGTGGACACAAGATGCAGATTTTCAAGTATGCTTATATTAAAGATTTTCCTTATGTTCAAGTGAAATTTTCTGTGCATCAGTTTGTGCCCATTGTTCCTTGTCCTGTTGCTGAACATCACTGAGCAAAGCCTGGTCCATCCTCTGACACCTCCCTCCATTCACTGAATGACATTGATGAGGTCCCATCTCAGGTGTCTCTCATAAACTAGAATATCAGACCTGGTAAGAGACTAAATATAGCAAAATACTTGAGAGCAGAAAAATATGAAAACAATGTTCTTAGTTACCATTCATCCTGAACCCTGTTTTGTCAGCATGGCAGATACACTTGATACAGGATGGTGGTAAAGTACTTATTATGACTGTAAACATTATTTTCTCACTTTACTGGTTCCTGTGCTAGTGTTGTGTTTGATACAGCCTGGAGTGCTGTACATTGAGCCAGCTCTGAGTGAGGAGGCTGCAGGACCTCAGTTTACCAGCACCAAGCTGGGATGACCAGTCTGCTTGAGTAGCCAGAACCAGCCTCTCCTCAGGTGGTGATGCTGCAGTGCAGACATTCGACTATTTTGGAGCCAATTTAAATCTCTGTTTCACAGTGATGTTCTGTGCAGAGCAGGATTGTGCTTAGGGCCTGATACACAGCTCACAGAAATGGATAGGATGCTTTTGATTGTGCTTCAGCAAACCCCAGTTAAATCACTAAATTCTCCCCACCTCACTTACCTTCCTCGAAACAGGCTTAAGTGTCTTTTCTTCACACAGTGAAGCCCATCTTGCTCAACACCACAGATTCCTAATCATTCTGGGAGGAAGAGAAGAGAGGGGAAGCAAGGGCAGATGGTATCATCCTAATGCAAATAATAAATAATCAGATTAATCCCTGCATCATGACAAGAGTTGCATTAGGTTCAGAACTAGGGAAAAGCACTGCTGTGCTCCCCGGGAGCAAGTCAGAGGGGAACGTGATAAAAAGTGCTCCCAAGCTTGCTTTTTCATTTTTTTTCATTTCTTTCTTTTCTTTTTTTTTTTCCTCATTTGTTTTATACTGAGAGTAGATCAATGTGGAAGAGCAAAGACAGAAAATTAGGGTTTGAAGTAAGCTTCTGTGTTTCAGAGATTTTTGTCAGCATCTCATGAACAGGGTGACCAAATGCTCACATTGTACGGGTCTTGTTTTTGTGATCTGCATCCATATGTCACTTTATCAGAGAGGCATGATTATGGACTAAAGCAGGCAGACCTGAAATGTCAGTGCTCAGGTAAGAGGAAAGCCCTCTTTTCCCTGAATTTTTTAGCTGAAATGTTGAGCTCTTTGCACTACTGTTGCTGTTTCTTGGTTGGACTGTTTCTATTTCTGCAGTGTCCTCATGCCTGTCATTGCCTGGACCTGGTTCAATAAACACATTAGCCACATCTGAGAGTACAAATATTTCTTCAGAGGCTTAAATGTCTGTTTGAACATATGATTGCAGCAACTGCACGTGCAGTCAGAGGCAGCCCAGTATACACTGTCAGTATTGACATGTCCAAATTTAGGGAGATCCCACATGGGAGGAGCTTCACCGGTGTGAGATGGCAGGGAACACAGCCTGGCTGCATCGATGGGTCTGCCAGAAGTGGCTCTGTAAGTCACATCAGAGGTGGGGTGGGATTGGCAGTCGCTGGAAACCCTCTGTGTGGAGGATGGAGATCATGTCCTGAGCATGGCTTTCCATCTGCTTGCTCCTAACCACCATTCCTGACTGGGAATGTCACCTCTTGCCCTGTTGATGTAGCAGTGGCACTGGGATGCCATGTGCCAAAAGGCCCATGGTGGCATTTGTTCCCATGCTGCACCCCAAAAAGTGAGCATGGAGATTTTTGATTGGCAAGCACAAGATGAGAGGAAACTCAACTGCGCTTTTCCCAGAACCAGTCCCTTCTTTTGCAGTTCTGAAGGAGGGGGTTTCTTCCAGTGCAATGGCAGCTAGTCAATAAACACTTTCACAAACAGCATGAATTGAGCAAAGTGAGTGTTTAATATCTGAAGAATGATTTATAAGGTGCTTTACAGAAAAGTTTTCAACAAGTCTGAATTCTCTATTAAAAGCTGCTTGCTTCATTACAGAGTTACCAAAATAGGCAAAGAAAATATTCTCTGCTTATCCCAAGACTCCTTAACTCCTGACAATTTTAATAAATCAAGGAACATTTGTAAGTACTAAATGTTAAATGTGTATTCACAGTTAATTTTTAATCAACTAACAACGGTGATGTGTTAATTGAATGCCATTAAGAAACCATAACTTGATGCATTAGCTATTTTCCTATGCACAGGAACTTTTCCCAAGGCTTTCAGTTGTTGCCCAGGCTGCTTTTGAAAAAAAGAAAAACTATTTTAAATGTGTTTAGACCTAGACTGTTCAAACCCTAAAACTGAGCCAAGTTCACAGGGTTAACTGAGGTTTGTAGTTCTGTGAACCTGAGATGAATTTTAAACAAGCCTGGGCTAAGTTTCAAGTTATCTTGTGCCTTAAGGAATGACTTGCAACCTACAGAGTGATCATGTAGGCTCAGCATGTAGACTTCTGACTTCAATATGAATTGCTTAATTTTTGAGATGTCAAACAAAAGATCAAACACAGAGGGGTGGCATACACCCATCTCTGAGAGTTGCGGAACTTGCTGGTTTTGCATCCAGCTTATCAGCTGACTTCCCCTTGGTGTGAGCTAAGTAGAGCTATGGCTCTCTCATTCCGAATGAGAATTTGCACTATTGCCTTGATCATTCATCTACTGGATGTACTGCAACTCACTGAGGAAGATGTTGCTTTCTGTCTTGCCCCATCTATTCTCTTTGCTCCTGCTGGCCTGAGGAGTGGACTGTTTGTGTTTTCTGTTTCACCTTTTTTTTGGGGGGGGGTGTGTGTGTGTGTGTGCGTGTGTGTGTGTGCGTGTGCGTGTGTGTGGGTTTGTTTAACCACTCTAATTAGGAACTCTCTGCTAACCTGGCTGGATCTAACTGTCAGTAGGCACTGTTCATATAAGCAACTGAAAGAAAAAAGTCTCAAGGGACAACACCGGGCAGAACAAATGGGAATAAACTGAACCTACTCCTTTGGCCAGCTATGGTACGGATGAAAAAGAAGGTGCTGATGTTTCCAGATCCCTCTCCGTACATAGTTGTTGCCTGGATGTTTTACATATTTCTGAAATAAGTCTGATCAGAAATGCAAGGAGGAAAGGGGGAGGAGAACTGTGACACAAAAACAGCTAAGTTATAAATATCTCTATTTTTAGATACTCAGATGAAATTTGCTATGGGGGTTTTTAGTGATGGTAATCAGGAGAAGAATGAAGGGCATCAGTAAAGATGATTGAAACCTATCCAACAAAAATAATCTACTGCAGTTGGCTCATTTTCTTTCTGATGTTGTGCTCAATGAAATGAATTTAAACTGTTTATTTTACAATTAACATGCAATGTGCATTTCTGAAGTAATTTATGAGAAACAATTTTCTTTTTATATGGGGCTGCAGCAGACAGACAGCAAAGCTTCAGTTCACAACATCAAGGTGAAGCTCCAGGGAGAGAGAAGGTGCTTTCTCATATATGAATTTTGCCAATTCCCATAAAACTTGTGTGCCCTTTCATGTGTCTTGGCCACAATAACCCCAGGTTGCCAGGAGGGGAAGCTGGAGGAAGAGGATGAGGGATGTCAGGCTCAGGGGCACCTGCTACTTGCAGTGTTGCAGAGAGCATTGCTCTGGTTCAGACTACAGTCAAGGCAGATATTTTTTATTAGGTTAGAAACAGGTTGAAGCAGAAATGTGGGAAAGAGTCTGTCTCATGAGAGGCCAGAGCCATACATTGCTGACTTCCTGAGACCTTTGTGTCCTGCATAACCAGGTCTCTTCTGTGGTGTCCCAGCTGCCACATGCAGTGTGTATCACTGGACAAGACAGAGGTAACACTGTTCTTTCTCACTGTCTCACCTGTAAAAACCCTTTCTGCATGCTGCATTAATAACCATTCTCTATCCCCATTCTCCAAAGTGCTGTCAGCAGCATGGATGAGATGATGACCTCGGGATTATCCTGAGATTTCTGAGTGTAAGGTTTGGTTCCTTGCTCTGTTATATATTTCCTCTGTGACCATGTGTAAGTTGCCTCCTAAGGGAAATATGCTGGGTTGTAAAAGGATCTTGAATCTTCAAGATAAAGTCTTAACAAGAGTCAGTGGCTGGAAGCCAGGCGAATTCAAATGGGGAAAAAAGGTGTACATTTATAGTGGAGAAGGGAATTAATTCTCAGAACAAACTACAGAGATGAGGGAAATTCTCTTGCTTTTGATGGACTTCAGTCCAACACTGAAGGCTAAATGTAGCCAAGTACAGATTAAATTTAAGCAAAAGAATTGACTGGGTTTAGTGCAGTTCTGGTTGTGTGACAGTAAATAGCTGATGATATCCAAGTGGTTATGCTGGGTGAGCTGATATACTTTTTCCAGGCTTTACACTTCCTGAGTCATTAGCACTGAAGAATTTTTGGAGGACTGTGTCCTGTTCTCAAGTCAACATTTAAATAAAGAGAATTTCCCTCCACAGGAAATACCTGGTAGGGAATCCATCACACCTCAATTAAGTTGACTAAAAGCAAGCCACCCAGCAACTAGTTATCAAGATTTTGCTGAAGCTGATGACAAGTGCTGGCACAGGCCATGAGTGTTTTGGCTGCCAGTAGTGGAGATACCAGGTGGCCCTCTGGTCATGCTCTCTCCATCAACTAGAAAAGAGCTTAGATTAACTTTGAACCTGACAATGATCTTTTAAGTGGATGAAGTTGGATGAGATGAATTCCAGTATGTACACCTCTAGCTCAGACATTTAGCAGCTGTACTGTTGCCTTCATTCTTCTTGTCTCATAACACCTCTCCTATTTATCACTGCTGAAGGACATTCCTACATTTCATACCCACCCCAAAATGACTTTCGCTTTACCAAAATCAAGACCGGCCCTGGCATTAATTGTCCTCTGAACATGTTTGCCTCTTTCTATTATCTGTGATGGAGCCTGGGTATGTAGCTCAGACTTTAATAATTTTCTGTCCTAAATGATAGGTACAGTCTTGTAAGAGATTGAAAAAAAAACAAAAAAACAACCCAAACCACAATGTTTCATCCTTGCTGTGCTTGAATTTTAAGAGATCTGAGATTCACCCTGATGAGAGGAATTGTGCTTATATTTATAAAAAGAAGAGCAAGAGGAGCACCTCATATGACTTCAGCTTTCAGAAAGTTGTAACATAACCATGTGAGGTCAGTCATGTTGGGCTGACACCTCTAGAATTGATGCCATTGGTTCCAGATGCCTGTTCCAAGATGAGGTCAACCACTGAACCAACCAGGATTAATTCACTGCCTTCAAACACCTTTCTACTGATCTGCCCCTAATAAGGGGAAACATTGTTTTATTTGGCTGGTCAAGGAATTTGGAACTAGGCACCAAATTCAACTTCGATTTTTTAACTCAGCATGCTAAGTAAGAAGTAATCCTATATTGGCTGCTTAGGCAGGGATGAAATGGGCACCTTCAGAGGGTGATCCAACCCAAAAAAGAGCAGGGTCACCTTCTCAAAGAACATCTTAATCTCCTTCTCTCTTTCAACTATAGAGAAATACAAGGGTGACCAAGACCTAAATTACCTAATAATTCAATAGATAAAATCAATGAGGAAGAATCTGAAGAATCTTAAGAATATTGAAACCCAAACCAACTGAAATTTTCAGAAGTCCCCATCTTCTTTGTTGACATTGCTGGAAAAAGATATATTTTTATGTTGGCTCAAATGCCTCCAACTAAAAATATTTATATATTCATCTATAGATACTTATGTATTTATTTATCTGAATATTTATAGATGCGTACAGATAATCACATAGATCTCTCACCAAACAATCCTCTAATTAGGTGTTATCACAGAAGAGCAGTATTACAAAAAGAATTAACTAGAGATTTGAGGTAAGTTTCGTGGGGTAGCAGCTTAGGTCCCAATACTGCAAACACTTTTTGTATATTAATACCATTACAGTGCAATTCATGGTAGCAATTATGTAATTAACTTATTCTATATCACACTAGACCCAGTCATGCTAGCTAAGGTACGTATATATTATATTAAAAGTCGTAAGAGCAAAATAATAAAATAATACTTTTAGACTCTTCTCTTAGTGTGGAAATTTCCTGTAGCATTTTGTTGTGTTTATTGGCTGGAAATTTTTTTGCTATCTGAGGTAGCTCATGATAATACAGAGTATCTGCTGACAGAGACATTTAAATGTTGTCTGTTTATGAACTTCTATGATGTTTTCCATTTCAGAGTTTTAATTATGTTCTTCCCTCCAGGGAATTATCTCTGCACAGCTTCTGCCTTAAGTTCACAGACTGCCCCTAGGACTGGACATGTTTCTCCACCCATGTGACCTCTGTGAGAAGCAGCAGAGCAAATTTCCAAACCTATTCTCTCATCTCATCTACCACATCCCTTTGATTCCTCTATGGTCTATAAGGGTAAAATTCTTTCTTCCACTATCTGAGATACAGCTTTTTTTCCCCCAGCATCTATCTGCTCCTCAGCATCAGATCCTTTCTCCTTGCCCAGCATGCTTTCATAGCAGCCACATGTGTTTAGAGCTCATACAGCAACTTGGACAGAGTGGTCTGCTTTGGTTTCCTCACTCAACAGGAAGAGAACATCTGGATCTACAGAGGAGGGAACAAAACCCAAGACACCACTTTTTGGAGCATCAAAGAAAGATGTGATTTTAACATTTAGCATTTCACCCCCAAATTAGCCATTTTTGCCCCAGGTACATTCTTCACTGGCTCTCTCGTGCTTGTGTTGCTGTACACCCAAACCACAACGAGTTTGGAGAGGGAGGTATTTATTTTCCATCCCCAAAATGAACAGTGGAAGTGCAGCTTGCTGGATGTCAGAAGGGAGTTGGGAGCATTTGAGCCCAAGATTCTGCAGTGTATCTGTCTCCATGTAGTGGGTAGGATATAATTTGATCTGTACGGTCAATTCACTGTAACAGAGCATGGATTGCAATTTTTTCCACCTACAAAAGCAAGATTTAATACTGCTAGGTCCTGGTATGCGTGAGCATTTCAAAACACGTGTTAAAGGTCCATAAGAGTTAAGCAGATGCCCACCTAACAGTGTGGGTATTTTCCACAAAGCTCAAGGTCTTTCATTTGTGGAATGGTACAGGTATGCTGATGGCAAACTTTGATTATCCCTAATCCTCTTTTGTCTGCAGGGGAATAAATCAGAAGGAACGTGAAGCACACAGTAAAGGAAATTTTTTTTTTTTTTTTTTAAACTGAGGAACATTGTGCTGTATATTCCTTAGCCAGCAAAGTCAGGGATAAGCAGATTTTACCTTGGTTTGCATCTTCACCCAGAAAGCTGTGGATAAACTGCCAGGTCTTGCTCTCCCTGACGGGAAGAAGGAAAAATATTTCTTCCTGGTATTAGATTTTCTAATACTGCTTGTCTAACAAAAGTTATTTTGCCCTGGCTTTGTGCCAGTGAAATGGAGCTTGGGTTTATTATAGACTCTTGTCCTATGTCCCTTATTCTTCAGCAATGATATTAACAGATACAAAATACTGTTGTTTGGTTTTAAAAATAACCTTCTGTTTTCATCCACCTTTCATGCTTGAAAGGAAATTTGTAAATTGTCAAGTTGACTTAACTTTTCCTGTGGACTTGCACCTATTTGCTGTAATAAGAATTTCCCCCTTGGGTTTCACTCATCTCCAGTGTGTGGCAGGAAAAAGGGATTAGGATTGTATTTGTCTTCTTTCTGAAGCCAATACCCTTTCAGCAAGCCTGCTATTAGTTCTGGCTGCCAAAACAGCCTCTTAATGCCTTACCTGAGCGTCAAGTATTTTATATTAAGTTAACTTTTGCCTCTGCTGACTTTCACTATTTTATTTACTTTGGAATCCTCACTCCTTATGGAGCTTACTATTGTTTTATGTGCACTCAAACCTGTTTTATGCCCTTTGGTTCCTCCTGCTAACCTGGCACAGAAATGGGGAAGGAGTCTTGGGGCTTCTTCTTTCTCCAGTAATCGCCCCTTTTAATGAGTTTATCCTCTGATTTGGAGAGACTCTTAACCCTTTGGCAGCAAGAGATGGGCTTTCTTGACACTTAGTGCTCTGCAAATGCATTTTTCTCAGAGCTGTGGGCCACTGGTACCTGAGGGAATTTAGACAGCACTTAGCAGACCCATTTATTTGCAATACGAAATAATGTTTTGTTTACAGCATCATCCTCACAGGGCATTAATCATGAAGTACCTCATTCCAGCTGCAAATTCTCAACCATCCAAGGGGGCGTTATTATTGCTTTTTTGTCATGGTATAAAAGATCTCTTATGTCTTGTGTTAGGAAGAGGCATGTGCCTGTGTGAAGTTCTATGTGCAGATTTTTCCAAGGTGCCTTGCGCTTTTGTAGGTTTTTGTTAGTTCAAACTCACAGACAGCAACATCCAGTACATGAACTGGATGGGCACTGTCACCCAGCTCTGACCATCACAGGCTGTCTGTGAAATGTCTGTCATGTTAATTTAAAACTTGACCATCAAAAGGGAAAGAATTTCTATCTGCAAACTACAGTCATCTATTGTTTTACATGAAAAAGTCAGCAATAAGCTATTATCTACTTCAGCAATTACCTATTTTGGTAAAGGACATAAGTCAAAGTTGAGCAGTCATGATTTCTTCCATGGGAAAGCTGAATTTTACATTCCTTCTGGCCACTCAATTGAAATATTTCTCTGGTGATAGCATCACTTCATCTACCGATCGAAAATGTATCAATACATTAGATAGATAGGTCCATGTATTTTAATATTTTCTGTCTATAATTTCATCAATGGATTAAATAGAATTTTTGAAGCATTCACAAGACATATTAATTTCCTTTTTGAAAGTGAATGAACTGATGCAAGCAAAATTGATGTAATTTAACCTAAGAGGATACACTTTTAGTAGTATAAATGTAGGTATCATGTTATACTGTCTATGGCACAGAAATTTCCACATGTGAGTGTTGTAGATGTGTCTGGATGTGACACAACTGGACACAATGGGCCCTTGAACCACTCACTGGGTGAACCAAACCCATCCACCTTTCTTTTCTTTTAGGACAAGAAAATACATGAATTTGTTACTGGTTATAGGATTTTTTTTCCAGTAAATCTATTTAAGTTTTGTTTTGTTTTGTTTTAATTTTAATTTTAATTTTAATTTGTCTTTCCAAAACAGATTAATATTTGCTTATTTGGGATTTTTGTTGTGAAAAAAATTTGTTGCAATCTCTAATCTCTAATTTTATTTTCCTAATTTTATCTCTGCTTTCATTATGGAAAAATGTGATAGTAGGAAGTTGAAAATAGAAAGGAAGGGATATAAAGGAAGAATGGTAAAGGGAAAAATTTCATAAGGAAAAAATCATTAGGGGTTAAAAGAGTTTCATAGAATGGAATTTTTCACAGAATGCTTTGGGTTGGAATGAATGTTACAGCTCATCTTGTTCCAGCTCTCTGCCATGGGGGTTCCACTATCCCAGGCTGCTCCAAGTCCTGTCCAGCCTGGCCTTGGATGCTTCCAGGGATGGAGCAGCCACAGCTTCTCTGGGCATCCTGTGCCAGGGCCTCACCACCCTCACAGCCAGGAACTTCATTCAGTCTAAACCTGCTTTTTCTCACTCCCTCATTTTGACAAGGATGCAGTTTCGTTAAAAAGTTTCTCTTTTTTTTTTTGAAGATTTTTGTTTTACTTTACTTTCTTTCACTGTTGATTTCAGCTGTTTTTCAAAACATTCCCGCTATGCTACCTCCTGAGGCAGTCCTGCTGGACTTGGATAGATGCTGACTGGTCTTTCTCATCATATCTTGTTTGCTGTGATTTTGTGGACCTGGTCCTTGCACAGCCTGAAGACTTGCAGGCAGCTTTTTGCTGCAGGATGAGCAATTGCAGCATTCTGTACTGAACAGTAACAAAAACAGTGATAATTGTTGCCCAAACCAGAAGTGGCTTTAAGAGATAGGCTGAGATATCTAACTCTGGAGAACTTTTGTGCCTGGGTTTCGTGGCTACTTTTTGTGGTTTTGGAAAGTCCAATAGCCCCCAGTTTTGGGGCTTGCTGCTTCATGCACCATCCTCAAGCAGGATCAATCCTTGTGTGTCGGCATTTCTGCAACCTGACAGTAATCAATGTACACTTTAATTGGATCAGATAGCCTCCTTCCCCCCCTCCCCTCCCCACCCCACACCCCCTATTTATGAGTGACAATTTCTCTTTCTACAGGATTGAGTTTTGCATTCACCTGGTCGGGAAGCACGATATCTGCTCCCTGGCATGTCATCCAGCATCAGGCCCATCTACTGTCTTGCATGAGGTTATTATGACAGGTTCCTGTGTTTTTGTGGCCTGGCTCCATGAAGCATGTCACATTTGATGAATGTCTGACAAACGTGAGTTGCTATTTGTAGACTTGATTTAGATGAGAAGGAAGTTTTGCTTGGAGAGCTGTTTCCCCTGGATGTGATCGGATTCCAAGCCTTTCAGTTCAGGACAGTCAGTCTGCAGCCCTGACTGAATGATGGGTCGATATCCAATAACTCATGATCAAAAGCTGAAGTCTTCTTAATCAGCAGAGCTTGGGTTTCCTTCAGGGGATGAGAACTCTGTGCAACCACTCTGAAAGAGATGCTATTTCCAATTTCTTTAATCTGAGGACATTACAGGCGAAGTTAACTTGGCATGAAATATTTCTTACATTAATTACTATGGCAAGATAAAAAATAATAGAATATACATTTTGGTGCTCAGTCAGTTAAGACCAAACCTGATTCATTTTAGGTCAAAGCTCTGCAATTAGGGTTGGTTTTCTTTAGGATGTGTGGTTTCCACTTAATTGAGCTATACTGTCTGCAAGTTAACTTTTTTCCTCCAACTATGAGCAAGATTCTTAATAATGACAAATGGATCTAATCCATCGCCTTTCATCATGTTATCGAGGTACAGAGCATGAAAATTTATGACAGTCAAAGGATTTTGCCATAAAAAACCCTGCTGTCTCCTGCCTAGTTGAGCCAGCATTGGAGATTTCTCTGTCTTCCCTGTTGGTATGAGTCAGGTGTCAGACTTGGCTTCAGCTTTTCTTTGGGGAGAGCATCTGTCAAAAGTGCATGACACACAGAGTGTCTTCACATTTGGCCAAGATCTTCCTGAGCAGTTCAGACCTTATGAATATTAAATTGCAAGTTTGCCTTCTCTTTTCATGGTTTATTTATTTTACAGAAGGCATCTTCTCTTGTTTAATGATCAAGTGATTTTTCAGGCATATCATTTGCAGTATTCAGCATTATTTATAGAAATTTGTCATTTCTCTGATACTGCTTTGTTAAGTTTGCCTTGGAGGATTAGCCCACGTGTCTACCAAATGAGGAGAGGAGAATAGGATATGCAGAACTTTTGTCCTTCTGAGTCCTGAGATCTAAAAGGAGAGACAACACCATTACCTGTGGCAGGGAAGAGAGTGACA
Organism: Melospiza melodia melodia; assembly: GCF_035770615.1. Taxonomy (NCBI): domain Eukaryota; kingdom Metazoa; phylum Chordata; class Aves; order Passeriformes; family Passerellidae; genus Melospiza; species Melospiza melodia. Next base: position 4,546,618 of record NC_086226.1, read on the forward strand.
AGGGAAAAAGCCTTGAGGGTCTGAAAGTGAAAGACAGGCAGCACTGGCCAGAGCTAAATATGATGTGGGGACATACTTAATGACCATTGTTCTGTGAAGTCTGAGAGAAGTCCCAAGTCTCATCCTTAGTTAGCCAAATATTGTACCTACAATTTAAATGTCCCTGTTGACCAAAGCCATTGCCTCTTTTTAACAGATGGAAAGGGACTCTGCTAATAGTCAAAATTTTGATCACCAAGCTTCCAGGGTACATTTGGGATAAAGGCAGCTCTCCTGTGAGAAGAAGAGCTTATTTTGTTTGTACCTGTAAACAGACCATGGTCTGACACTGTTGAACAGCTCATGCCAAAAGCCATCTATCTTTGCCCCTTGTCCTTTACATTTCTTCCTGTTTTTAACTGTTACTCATTTTTACAGCACCTCAGGTGTGTAAGGTTTTCTGAGCTATCATGAAAGCCAAGCGGTCCCAGTCCATTAGTGACGCGTAAAAGCTGTTTGCAGTTTTATGTCTGCTGGTTTAATCGACTTTTCTGCAGACTACCACATGGTGTTCCTTCCATTATATCACACTGAGGTATAGCAAGAGAGCATTCAGTGTCAATAGAATCAAAGCACAATGAACAAGAATCATTTGAAAACCGAAGAGCTGCTGTTTGAAAAGCATTTCCCTTTTGAGCTGGTTTTAAGGGGCTTAAGACCCTTTCCTGCCTCTTGTTGTTAAAGGTGGGTCCAAGTGGGCGGTCTCTCATAAAAATCGGAAAAATTCTCATAGAACAACACGTATCATATTAGAAAGAAACTTTTGGATTGCTTGATAGCAAAAAGACGGTATTGGCTTACTAAAAGAGATGTTTTATATCTAAAGCCCACAGTAGAAAACTGGGCCAATGATGTCATTGTCTTGAATGAGAGTACCACTCTGGTTGAGACACCAAGCAGCTTTTAAGTGGGGACAGGAGGATGACACAGCTTAATGACTGCAGCACGAGACTGTAGGTCCTTCAGCTGATTTTGCTTAGAGAAAGCTGAAGTAAATCTTTCAAAAAAAAAGCATTAATTTCTCAGAATTGGAAACCCTGATGTATCTGAGAAGTCCCAGATTTCATATGTGGATTTCTAATGGTATATGGTCCCCTTACAGTTAGAGGGATCGAAATCTTCCTGCTAAATAAGGGGAAAAACATCCTACTCCATAAAGAAATTTAGGAAATATTTAACAGTGTCAGTAAAACAGTCTTCAAATCATTTTAGATATTCCTCTGCAAACATCAGCTCAATTCTTAGCAGTGGCTGAAATAGTTAATAGCATGTTAGCAATGAATAGGAAAGGAAGTGATCACTGAATGGAAAAATCCTGTGCTTGCAGGATAATAGATCTCCCTGATATGGGCAGGAGGGGAAATTGTAGGCTGCAAGTCTAAAATGCTGCATGCTGTTATGCTGTTTTGCTTAATGCACTTAATGGAGAGTACACTCCACCGTTCTAGTTCAGCAGCATGGTCTTGGGAGTAAAGATTTGCCTGACCAATCTCTGTTCACTGACAGCCTTGGACGTAAAGACTGCCTACCAATATCAGCAAAGTAATAAAAAAACCCAAACAAACAAGAGAGGGATCATTTGGGTCAAGCCTTGCATAACTGAATTAACAGAATGGGAGTCAGCTGTGGAAAATGTAAGATGAATATTTTGCATTTTAGCACTGCTATAACAGCAGAGTAGGCATTCAAAAGAGGAATTTCAAGAAATTTGCCTTGATATTGAGATGATGAAGATTTTTCCTATCTTATAGGTAGGTGGTAGGAACTCTGAGTCTGTTTCTCAATCTGTTATGACAGTTTACATCACTGTTGCTCCATTTACTCCAGATTTATGCTTCAGTTAGCCTAGACAAGCATGAGGATTCCCAAAGTCCTATCTGTGTTACTAAATGTTCTCAGCATTTCAGCATTCACCCATGTGTGTCTGGTGCATATCCTGTGGTTCTTTAGGCTGAGATGCTTTAGTGTTTTTTCCCATTCAGTCTTTTCATTATTTATCTGTCCCTGGGGGAGGATTTGTGGAAATGGCATTGGAGAACTCTCAGCACTTATATGTTTTTGTTTGCATCCTCTTGGCAAAGTGAGTTCCAGATCAAGCAAAGCACATGCTCAAACTTGAATTCATATTCCAGGTAGGCATATTTACAAAGAGCAAAGACTACACACTTCTGAGTTGTATATGCACTTGGAGGGTGGGAAGGAGAGAAGGATTTTTATCTAAAAGCATGGTGCAAAACTATGATTTAGCCTTCCCCAAAAAATAATCAGATGAGATGTGTTTTCTGTGAACATCATTGGAGAAAGGGTATAGCAATTGGTTTTCCTTCTTATGACTTGCTTTGTATTACATCTGACTTCTGAGAGTCCAGATGAAACCTCAAGAATTTTAAAACTATTTAATTAGTCTGGAAAACAGGTAGGACAGTGTCATGTAGTGACAGGTACTGAAATAGAAAGGCTAAATTAACAAGTCCTTTTCACCTTGTGGGAAGAGCACTTGGTAGAAGACAAGAGTTTTGTGATCCATGTTTCATTCTCCCCTTGACCTCTCCTATAACTTTGGCCAGGCGCCTCTGTGGACATTTCCTTACTCATCTTCTGTCTCACTTGGCTGTTCCACGCTTCAGGGATGCTCTGACTCATGGCATGTTCAGCTCTCACCACAATGGCTGTGCTGGAGTTTGGGGAACTGATGTCAACCTCAGACTCCCTAAAGGTCCTCACTAAAAGCTGGTGAAAAAAATAAAGTAAAAGACATTTTGTGTAAGCTGCAATTTTGGCATTTTTCATGAAATATACTTGGTAACAAGGGTGAACAAAGCTTGACATTCATAATGGTTAAGAAGCAAAGCAAAAATTGGAAATTTCCTCCTGAGTACTGTCTGAAATTTCTTAATTGTTCAGGTATCTAAGAAATTCTGTGTGAATATATAACATCTGTAATCTCCTAAGAATCTAGATTTAATATTAAAAAGAGAAAAGGCAGTAAATCTGGAAGATAAGCAATAGAGCAATATAGCAGGACCTCCCTGTGCCAGTGGCTGTGTCAGAATGGAGCTGAGTGATTTTCAAATTGCGACAGTGTGACTCTGGTGACAGCCATGGGGACATTTCAGACAGGACTTTATCTGGAAAATAAGCTAACTGTTGGTGGAAAACTGCTCTTCCATGTGTGGAGTTGATGCCTGGTGATCTCGGGGCAGAAGATACAGATTACATGGATTCTGTTTCTGTGCTGATGACCCCAGGTAAGCAGCTGTGCCTCTCTGGGCCTGTTTTTCCTGGAAACTTTGTAAAAAATACTGTTAACAAAGCAAAAGCAGGAGTCAAAATGTCACACAGACCATAAACACACAGGGAAAAGACTGAGACAGTCAGCTCTGGCATCTCAGTATCTGAAAAATAGGATGCCTGACAGCAGCAATGTAAAACAGGGTGGGATTCAGCTCTACATTCAGACTGCAGTACCCATTTCTGGGTGGGTTGAATAGTGCTCCATATGCTGCTGAATTGCTGCTGAATATAATAAAAGCTCAGGCTGCCAAGCTCAGCTCTAGGCTTCTCCAGATAGACAAGAGTGAAAGCCTGATCTTTCACAGTCACTCTTCAGTGGCTACAGGGAGGTTAGCTCTGCTCTGCGATCCAGAACTCAGCTAAATGGTGATTGCTAAGAGCTACCCAAGAGGAAAAGAGGTGCACAGCATCCTGCCAGCCCTGGCTTTGCCACTCAGCCCTCCTCACTCAGGATGTCCCCCTTGGCAGGGAGCTGAGGCAACTCCCCCCTTCCCATCTGTGGCAAGCTCTCCTAAGTGACAAACATGCTCCTTTCCAGGTGATGGGAGAGCCCAAACTCCATCAGTTAATCCCTGGCTTGAGAGAAGGTGGTGATGTGCACTTTTGATTTCTGTAGCACAACTTTTCCTCCCAATGAATTAACCTTATGTCAATACTAACAACAGCCAGTCAGTTGGTGTTAGGAGCCTGATCTATCCAGCATTGTTGTCAGCATGTTATATATCATGTAATCTGTCTTGGCTCAGAACAATCAATATATTGCTCCTGAATTTGCTTAAAACTGATGGAGTTGAACCAGTCATAGCAAAAGTAGAAACATTTGCAAAACTTACCCTTAAGGTGCACAAATGTTAGGATACCCTCCCCACTCTTCCTCTTCATGGAAAGCAGTGAAGATAATGGCTAGATTCCTGTCTCACAGGTGTTTAATGAGGTTAATGGCTCCCTTATAACAGTTTGAGATCCTTGAACAGAAAACATTACTGCAGACCTAGGCATTGCATTATTATTCTTCCTTATCCTTTTTGAAAGGGGAACATACCCTTCAGAGTGTTCTGTTTTGCAACTGCATTGTTATGGTTGTTGGTGTATAAAATTGGTGCTCCGTGTGTATAATTTATAGCCTCTAAAAATGATAAATAGCCTGAGAAAAAGGAGGGATCTCTGTGTTCAAGTACTAGAAGTTTCAAGATGAAAGGATATTTTTGGGAAATGGTTTATAACTTCCCACAAACTATAATTTTACCTGCTTCTTAGCCGTGCTGTTTCCACTTGCACTGATGAAATTTTTGGAAGTATCCTAGCTCTGATCTTCCTGGTGGACTCTGTTCAGGCCCACTGCAGTCAATAGGAATGAGCAATCTTAAACATCTTCCAGAAAAAACTTAAAACCTTTATGGGTTCAGATGCGATAAGCATTAATGGTATCACCATGATCTTTTTTTTTATAGGGATAAACTAGAAATTAATATATTTAGCCTGAAAAAAGTGATAAAATTTGTATCTATTAGAGGAATATGGCTGTAGAACTTGCCTCCAGTTAGAGGCAACTGAACTCAATGAGGTTTGCAACAATGTTTAGTACATTTGTATGTGTGACTAAATTATAAACTTTCCTGAGAAAAACCCCAGGGAACTGGACTTGATTCTTTTCAGGTTAGACTTCTAATCTGATTCATCTACACTGGTTATTGGCCCTTTCATTTACATTTAATGGGCTGACTGTGTTATGTTGTACTCATTAAAAACTAGAACTGCCCAAGTAATTATTAATAAATTAATGTACTTGATGATTGGTTGAGGAACAGTGGCAAAAAATATATTAAGTAATGAATTAGGTTAGCTTTACTATGTATTCTAGGAGATAGTCCACATTAAAGAGGAAGGAAGGTAAAGCAGGGAGATGCAAAACAAAACAAAGATTGAACTAGAAACTGTCATCAGTAACAAGTAAACATGCTATGGGTTTTGTTTCTTTTAGTTTGGAAATGCCTTCAAATTCCTATGCACTTTCACTGCTATTACTGTAACTAAAACATTATCTTAAGATTTTAGATTTCATTGATATTGATCTCATAAAATGCTGAGCATGTCTGTGAACATTAATGGAAGCTGAGACTATTCAGCAGCTCACAAGTTCAGGCCCAAAATGGTTGCATTTGGTTATATAAAATGCATCAACCTCCTAACCTCATTTTACAAAAGTTTTGCATTGTTACAGAATCAGCTTAAACGATTCCATCCTAATGGAGCTCTTGAGTAGTGGTTACCAGAAGCTCTTTCACAGGTCAGCAAAACACTGTTATGTTGATGGCTCCTGCTGACAGAGACTAGCAAGAAACAAGTCTTCATGGAAGATGAAATGCATATTTCATTGGAGGAAGTAGAAGTGTTGCTTTGTATTTCAACTTGCTCAGACCTCTACTGCAACATTTAACCTCATGATAACTCTGCTTTTTCCCCTATAAAAACATGAAGTATTCACACACAAAAAAAAGCAGTTTTTGTCATGAAAATGGGATGAATATATGAATCCGAAAGAAATTCAGTTCAGAAAACTTCTAAACTTCCTAACATCATTCTTTGCAGAACTCAGACAATGCTGATTATAAAAAAAAAAATGTATAAGGACATCTGTTTGTCAGCTGCAATTGGTATAAACATATTTCTGAATTATCCTGTTAGACATTCTATGTCAAAATTATGTATAAAACAAACTGCTGATGTGAAAACCTGTTAGGATTTTTTGGTGAAAAATTATGCTTTTTGTAAACTAAGACTTTTGCAGGATCCTGACCGATTTCTATGGCCAAGGAGGAGAATGGACAGCTGTTCCTGGTCTGTGAAGTCCATGGGCAGAAGTGGGTTGCATGATTTTCCTCTTGGGACATACAAATGTCCCAAGTGGAAGTGAGGGCCAGTTTCTCCATGGGATTTTACAGGTAACTACTTTCCATCTCACAGACACCTCAGGGCATAAACAGCTTCCAGCACCCTTCCAAAATGACACACTCTGTTCAAAGGCTGTGGAAACTAATCTGTTACCTCAGCCTTTGACAGTGTCCAAAGGAGTCTGGGCTCCATTTACAGAGGCACAGAGAAATTCAACCTTGCAGGCAGCAATTTAAATACCCCCAAACTCACACAATGCCAAATGAAAGCAGAGGTGGGTATTGGATCATCCAGATTTACTCAACTGGTCAGGAGCAAAACCCAGCCCTCAGGTTGCAGAGCAATGTTATGAACTCCAGACAGAGGCACCCCAGGGAAAAAGATCCTGTAGTCAGCTCTGCAGAAGCACTTAGGTGCCAAATGTAATTTGAAGCCCACAGAAGTCGATAGTCAACGAGATTCTTGGCCCAGAAGCATATGCCTCTGTGTCTTAGATGGTTTAGCTCTCTAAGTTAATTCTGCTTTCTTTCCCCTGGGTGTTTTGAATCATCTGAGACAATCTTGGGTGTTTAAGAGATCCACATCACCAACCATGTCAGAAATGGTCTAGGATTTATGGGGACCTGCTTTTTTTTTTTTTTTTTTTTTTTTTTTGAATGACAGTGAGGGGCCACAGGCATGTCCTGAAGCATTTTGAATGAACTCAGGTTTCTACATGAGCAAGTGAGCAGGTAAACAGAGACTGCCTGCTGTGCTCTCTGCTCTGCCATTAATAAAGTATAATGAGTGCATTCTGTTGCTTTAGCAAGGACTGTGTTTTAAATATCACTCTTCATCACTCTCCTTTTTTTAAAAATTTGTTTTTGTGGTTTTTGTTAGGCTGGCTTGGTTTATTTCTCTTTTGTTTATTTGTTTTTTGAAACCTCGCAGAGATCTAAAAGGTGAAACAGAGCTTTCCTATTCAATTGCCTGGTTCAATATTTGCTTGTAAATACAGGGTATGATTATTTTTTTTTTCTGGACACAGGCTTAGTCATGCTAGTTTACAAGTTTCAGCTTAGCTGTTCCTATTGTTGTCTATGGATATATATGTGTATGTATAAAAGGAAAAAATAACTGGTCTCCTGTTTCTGGGTTTGTTTACATTTGTTACTTGATCTCCTCTTCCTTTGTAGGAAACATTAAACAATAGTAAATAATTTGTTCTTAAATTTTTGGTGACCCTAAGCAGAGTAATAAAAGGGAACTTTTGTAAATTACGGCATTTAGGAACTCTTATGCCACTGACCCAGTTGTATTAATGGTTGGATATACCAAACAACAAAAAATCAACAAAATCTCAGGAAACAAAAAGAGGTAAAAAACCAATTTGTTCCTCATTAAGGTGCTGGAAAAGTCCAAGATAAACCTGTTTAAAATTGATCTGATAAGCTGGGGAGCTCTGATTCACTGATGTGTTTTTCCCTGCTAATGGTCCTTTACTAATATTTATCCATTGCTTTGAGTAACTATTAATCTCCTAAGTTGAGAAACTCTACAAATGCAATTTCTAGAGCATTTAACCTTTCATGTTTACTGCCTCCAGAGTTTGGGTTGACTTAGATACCAAGCACTACATTTTGCTTTGTTTCTATGAGCTCTAAATTGCTAAAATATTGGCACAAAGACTATTTAAAACTGGATTTTCTTCCTTTTTTTTTTTTTGTTTTAATCCTGCACATAAATATGGTATTTTTCTTGAAGTGTAATGAAGTTGAATTCACTTTTGTTTTTCCACTTGCTCGCTTCTGCCTGTTACTGAAGCTCCTTCAAATTGCCATGTGCTTGCAAGTGCAATTTTTTTTCTTCTGTAATTTGACATCAGAAATGACCAGAGAGGTAACAGCTCAGCAGCATGAATATTTTTCTAAGGATCTCTCAGAGAAAAAAAAACAAAAAAACAAGTATCTCGCTACCGACCTAATAATTCTAATATGTAGCAATAAGTCATGATTTTTTAAAAAATGAAAAATTTCCATAAACTTCTTCATATTCGCAGCCACTCAAGTTTATCTTCTCACAGCAGAGCTTTTAATCCTTCTCTTTCTCTCCTTCTTTCTTTTTTTTTTTCCATTTTTCTTTTTTTTCCTTTTTTATTTTTCTTTTTTTTCCTTTTCCCCCCTCCCTATCCTATTCTGGCCATGACAACTAAAGGCTTTTAAAAAAATGGCCTGGGCTCTGAACAAAGCCTGTTGTTGCAGGTAATTGTTGAAATATCAAGGGTATTCCGTCCTCCATTACTTAAGCTTTCATTTGTGGCTTTCATGGTTTTGAGGAATGTTTATGGCTGACAATCCTTTCTTTACGGCTCTATCCTTCAAGCTCTGGCTGATACCGCTGAGAATGACCGCATGAGTGACTGATAAAATGTCAAGATGCCATTGTTTCCAGGAGAGTGTTTGGGAGCAATAAGATCCGTTTCAATTTATCTCACCCACCTGACTTTAAGGCTCCAGGTTTTACTTCTTGAACTGCTACAAGGGATAGCAAAGCAAAACTCCCCCATCCCCTGCAGCAAACAGAAAACTTGGGGCCTTTAAGCACTCTGAGATAATATTATGCAGATGGGTCATAACAGCAGCAGTGCTCTGACGTTGGAGATATATTTCACAAAGCACGTCAGTACAATATTTGGGACTTAATTAATAATCTCTGTGAAAGCTGGTTTATGGATCATAATAACCATATTTTTAAATCTGTGAAATACAGCAACAAAAAAAATCTAATTCACGAGGCAGATGGTGAAGCAGGGTCTGTGGAGCGAAAGAATGGGAGAGCTTTACGGTGAGTTTCAGAGAGTCTTCTGCTAGGATTTAGCCCTTGCCAAGGTTGTGCCACTTCTCAAATGGTCTTTGAGGGTCGCCAGACTATTGATAAAACCGGATGAAGAGAAGGCAGCGAAACCAACTGACACATGAAATAAATAAGAATATGAATTAATATTTTGCTTAGATGGTTTTGCAGTGCAGTTACTTTAAAGCCATTACTCTCAAATTAAATAGCAATCACTCAATGTAATTTAACTGTAAAGTTTAAGTGGCAGTTTTCTAGGATGTGGATTGGAATTTACACAGGGACTGGGACAACCTGGGGTTACTTCCTGTCTGGTACCTGTGAGAAGAACTGACACAATCATAATGGTGTTAATAATAGCAGCAAAAAACCCCAAAAAACACCTGTTTAGTGTGAGCATTCTATTTTAACAATTATTTAGTCTCCAATCTATAGAATCACAGCATAGTTTAGGTCAGAAGGGCCCTTTAGAAGTCATCTAGTCCGAAACCTCTGCAATGATCAGGGACATCTTCATCTAGACCAGGCACTCAGAGCCCCATCCAACCTAACCTTGAGCATTTCAAGGGATGCAGCATCCACCACCTCTTCCAGGAACTTGTTCCAGTGCTTTTGCCAATTCAGCGTGCCATGAGGCTCTTCCCAATCCTTTCCCTGAGAAGGCAGTGACCAGCCCAGCTGACACCTCCTGTACCTGAGGATGGCACTGGAGCACTGATGAGTGCTCAGGTTTGCCCTTGGTAGGGCAGAAAGGTGGTTTCACAGTGAAGAGAATGCTGCTGCTCTGACTCAGCTTTCCCAGAGACATTTCAGATACATCCTGTCCAATGTGTACGCTACTCATATGCTAAAGCGATTAATCTGAGCTACAAGGATGTAATTAACTGTCATTTAACTAACAACAGCAGTTAAACTAGCATTTAAATTTGCTGAGGCATAGATTTGATAAAAGGTCCTGAGGTGTGGCAGAACTGCTGAGGCTGGCAAAAGGCTGGTCCCAGTCAGATTTAAATTAACCAATTTATTTTTAAAATCTCAGTCTGGTTTATAAAAACCTTATTGTAGCCAAACTCCCTGGAAGACTGTTCTTCAGATCAGCTTCTAACTCAGACCATTTTATTAAGAACTTCAAAAGCTGAGCTGAAGTTTGAGTGCTGGGTATATTTTCCAGGAAATTTTAATGAAGGCATGTTTCCCTGAAATTGAGGGAGAGTCATGAAGCAACTACAACTTTTCTCCTTTTCCAGAGAGCATCATTGTCCTTTCCATTGTTCTGCCCTGCTGTGATCACCAAGGCTGCTTAGTGTCTTGAAAACCCTCAGTCTTCCTGAATCTTGACCTTCTACTGTGTTAAGTAAAACTTATTTATGTGAGAATGAATAACAGTCCCAGCAAGTTCAACCTTGCTGTACTTCTCAAAATATTTTTCCTCCTGTGCTAAGCTTAGGTGCTCTAAACTAGTTTTTATTTCAGCCTCCTTAAAACACTAAAATGTGCATTTTGGAGCTCAGAAGGACATACAAGGAGATCAGATTCACTTACCAGATACCATTTTTACCTTCCAGTGATGTTATAGACAGCAGATAGAAAACCTATCAATATCCTTGAACCTAAAATGGAGTTCTCATATTATTGCTCCTAATTGCATTAATTAGACTCCTCCAATACCAGGGGCTCACCTGCTTTAACAGACAGATCAGAAGAAAGCTGGAAGGGAGAGTGAGACTCGTCACAAAGCAGATTAATGATAGAAGCAACATTCCTGACTTCCACTCCAATAATATGGCCACTGGAGAATTTCTTAGCTTGCAAGTCCAAACGCCTGTGCTTATGATAGCTCCTACTTTAGTGATGCAAAAGTTTCACTCAGGCTTGACCTATACTGGGGTTAATAAAGAAAACAAAGGTATAAATTAATCAGGAAAATGGAGCTTCAAACTGTCTAAGGATCATCTGTGGCTACTGCTGGGTTTCTCTGCCCTGTATGCCCATTCAAGTCATCCTGGTAGGTTAGGGTGGCAGAATCAGATCCTGGAACATTTAGCCTTATGCCAGACAATAACTTACTTCCTGGGCATGTGTCATCTCTCTAACCAGATGCACTTTAAAATAGAGCAGTCCCTTAGTCTACAAAAAAGGGATTGTTTTGGTTTTTTTTTTTTTTTTTCCTTTTCTTATGTGAATAAAAAAAAATAATTGAAAACCACTTACCTGGTCAACATTATTTCATCGGGTGCTGAAGTATAAATCAGACACAGTGCGACCTTCACAGAAATTTCAGATTTATTTACAGTGGTTTGCACTGATCGCTTTATCTACAAGGAGCTCAGTTTCCCCTTGGTGACTCATAAGTAATGTGGTCCACGCAAACCCGTGTAAATAGATCCAATATTTCAAGGAAGGTCATGCTATATACTCTCTTTGTTTCTCAAGAATAGATGATGGCTTACAGCAGGGCTGATACAACATTTATCTTCATGAGTGAGGAGGTTGATTGTGTGGCCCAAAGGGCAGTAGTCATGGCTGGTGGGCACCCAACGGGAATGAAACACACCCCATAAAACTCTCTCTATTTTTGTGTCTATGTGATGAAAGCTCCTTACTCACCAGATAGTCTGCAGAATACTCTAAACAGTAAAGAACAGTTTTCTTTCAACAGGAGCAAGAGAAAGGAAATAAATCCTTATATATCCAGGATTGAGAAGACCTTAACCTTCTGTGGGAAAGCAGGAAAGTTCTCTCATGGGAGAAATGTCTTGGACCTTCTTCTGATGCCTCCTTGGTCCCTGCCAGGTGACATACTGAATCAGACTGACCACTGACTTCGTGCAGTCCAGCGCTGCCTGTATCCCTTCTCCTCTGCAGACAAATTCTGATCTACAGGTTGGGTGTGTCACCTGAAAAAGTCCAACTCCACTAAATGGAGACAGTACTTTGATCTTGGGATTTTATTTTCAGTTTCATGTCTGTTTTTGTGATTGGTTTCGAAGTCTTACCTTTTCAAACAGCAAGCCATCATGAGACAGGTTACCATGACACAGCACCAACATGTGAAGAGTTTCCAGCTCAGTGGCACAAAACCCACTGGGTAAAAATTTTGTAAATGGCTCAGACAATGTTCTCAGAAGGAACATCCAATGGGGTGAATAGCACAAACATCTGCTATCTTCTTCTGCTGCATTTTTGAATCATATGTCATGATTTTATCCAACATGTCTAGACAGCATTATATTTAAAAATCTATATGATATCATATTTATACAAGTATTTCCATTGGCAGTAAAAATGTCCTGTCTTAACTCTTAATTTTGTTTTGCATTTAAGAAAATTGGATTATTTTTTCTTGAGGTAGCAATCTAGGACTCTGAAAATCAAGGTTGAATTCACTGTTTTGCAGCATATTTTCCAGATGAATTTTGTGGAACTCTTTAAATTAACTGGAGAGGGCACTTTCAGGTAGTTGGTACCCACAGCTGATTTCTCTACACCTCAGTTTCTCACTTAAAAAATGTGGTAATGTTATTTTCTTTGCCTGTTTCCATTCCTATTTATATCTTAGCATTGCCTATTAGACCTCATCTGTGTTGATCCTACTGTAAGCGAAGCTAGTAATAAAAATATCTCCCGCCCAAAAGAGAGATTTTGGAAATGAGCAGTGGCACACAGAAACAAGAATATAAATTTTCATCATGTTAACGATTTAATCACTATAAATAAAAGATTATCACCATGTTCTCAAGCCTGTCCTAGAATACTTTTAGGACTGCATCTGTGAAAGAAATAAGGTGCCTAATGCCATTGGCCCACCATATTTTAATCAATCCCCGTTCCATGTGTTTTCCAATCACTGTGACTGTGTAACTGCCAGCAGCACAGACTGGCAATGTATGAATTTTTGTCATTTGGTCCATGTTTATTTTTAAGATAGATAGGGAAGACAAAAAGAAAAGCCCCACAAGGCAATAATTCCTCTGTTCAGAAAACCCGGCCAGGTTGGACAGCTGGTGAGGAGAAAGATCAGCTCCTGCTGACTTTTGCAGTGTGTGGGAGGGAGACATGGAGAGCATGAAGATCAAAAGGTGAGCACAATGCCCTCACAGACAAAATAGATGACTTTAGGGTAAGGGAACAGAAAAATATTATCTAATAAAAAAATAACCCCCAAAAACCCCAAGACTGCTGTTCAGGAACAACCTGACTGACCTCAGAAATGCTGACTACTGGAGGAGAAGTCGACAAAGTAGGCAGGTTAGAGTGTTTCTAAAGAGGCAGAGTGTGGTATGTGGGACAATGATAGCTCAGTTGCAAGTGAGGCAGTTGGGACTGCCCTTGCACACACAGCATCTCCTGGGAACTCCTCTTCAATATCAGCAGCGATGTTGCATCTTATTTGGATGCCCTTCTGGTGTTAAACTGCTTTAATTTCAGCAGAAAAGTCACATTTTATTTGGATTCCTTTGAAAAGTAAATGGAGCTCTATGAATCCTGCCAAATGTTTTCTATGACTGGTCCTTCAAAAGTTTGATGAATATTCTGCAGCACCACTCGGCATCTCATGCAGGTTGTTGCCCAAAAAACAACAACAACAACAATAGAATAACAAAAAAAGGGAAAAGTTTGGTTTCATGGGCTTAGGCATTTGCAGTATTTTTTAAAGTGGGTGTGTGACTTTTCTAGTTGATAGGTGTGTAGACAAAGCCTCATCTATAGTCAGGATTTTGTAAATGGCCTGTTATGGAATTTCTGAAGTGCCTGATCCTGACTCCTGTTAAATAAGGGATGCTGGGGCAGGCAGATAGCATATGAGTCCAGCAGGTGAGTTTTTACATGTAAGAGTAACTACACAAATAACGATGCTTTGCAAGTCAGTATCCATTGGCAAAACTAGTGGTCACCATGGCAACGTACTAAAATAAACATGGCTTATTCTCAGGGACAATGGGTCACATACTCATAATGAGTCTGGAAGTTCCTGGGGACAGAAACCCTGAACATGGCTCAAGGGCCAGTGCTGGCTGGCATCCTCCTCATCCTCCCACCTTTGGCCCCAGCGCACACCCCAGGCTGACGCAGTTTCACAGCAGCTTTGCTGAGCTGTGACCCTGTGCTGGAGCCACCAGGCTGCTGGGCTGTGGGGTCATGGGTGGACAGAGCCTGTGACAGCTGCCTTGACTTTGGTATCGGGGCATGATTGACAGGGATGCTCTGGAAAGTCACACTGAGTGCCATCCTGCCTGTCCACGGCCCAGCACATCCAGCTCACCTTTCACCTCGCCGTTGCAATGGGACGTGGTCGCCTTTTGCTGGAAAAGAACAAATTTGAAAGTGAGAGAGCATGGCTCAGGACAAGTATTGTCCTGCTATGGCAGCCGCCAGTCTGCATCTGCTGGGTGGTGTCCAGTCCCTGCTGTTGCACAGCAGTGGGGTTTCTGCATCTGCTGGGTGGTGTCCAGTCCCTGCTGTTGCACAGCAGTGGGGTTGTGCACAGGAGATGCATCCTAAGAAATTCAGGGGGACAGTCTGGTGGAAAGTGGGTGCATTGGTGCTTTAGCTGCCTCCTGCAAGCAGAGTTTTGCAAACCCTTTACAGAAGCATTATGGCACCAGAGAGTTTTGTCTGGTATAGAGGCTGGAGTTGATATCACAGGAATGTGAGGTAAGCAAAGGCAGTATCGACTCAGTCCATCATGGGTGCATGTGCTCAGTCCATTTGGGTGAGCCAAACCTCTCCAGCAGACTAGAGAAAATGGAAGAGAGAGCAGATGAGAGAACTGCAGCTGTCCCGCCTGGAGCAAAGACGAGAAGAGCCTCTTCCAGTGCCAAAGGAGGCTCCAGACACCTGGAGAGGGAGTTCTGACATGGGTCCTCAGTGATAGGACACAGTGGAACAGCTTCAAATTGAAAGAGGGCAGGGAGAAATGGGATATTAGGAAGAAAATCTTGGCTGTGAAGGTGGTGAGGCCCTGGCACAGGTTTCCCAGAGAAGCTGTGGCTGCCCCATCCCTGCAAGTGTCCAAGGTCAGGTTGGACTGGGCTTGGAGAAACCTGGGATAGGGGAAGGTGCCCCTGCCCATGGCAGAGGGGATGTGAACTGGATGATCATTAAGATTCCTTCCAAACTAAATCATTCTATGAAAAAAACCCCACATATAACATAAAAAACCAAACTGGATGCAGAAGCAGAGCACAGAAAATGCTGAGCAGTACAGACATCATGGGTGTGCAGAGCAGCAGCGAGCTGCATGCAGGAAAGGACTATTTGGTGAAACACAGACGTTTCCCTGCCTGCAGAGTGTTCAGTAGGAGGAGGGTTAATTTAGTGGTGTCACACTCAGAGCATATCCAAATGTTCCACTGGTCACTCTTGAGTTACTCTGTGTCTCAGGTGTACTCTTCAAGTATTTTAAAAGGGGCAATGATTTTTTTTTTTCCCTGGTAGCGAGAACATCCAGGCAGATATAATTTTAATATAAAGGGGAAGTTTACTAGAATAGAATTTAAGAATATTAAAAAGGGATTTGGTTCTGAGAGAAATATTAGCAGTAAAGGCAAGGATAAGGATTTTGGAGAAATTTAATTAAAATTTAATCTTCTTTCTAATTAAATTTCCTTTTAATTAAACTTAAAATTAAATTCGCTTTGTTTAATTGGAGGAATTTAAAAAGTATTACCTCAGAATGTCAATCATTTCTTTTTTCACGCTATAAAAAATAGTTTACCCTGGTTTGTCTAATTTAAAGGATGAGTTTTCACATGAAGTGGGAAAAAATAGTAATAAAAACATAACATTTAAATGTAAATCAATTTACTTCTCAGTTATCTTCCACCTTGTTTCCTTCTCCCCCTCTCCCATTCCAGCATGCTGTAAATGAGGGATCCCTCTCAGGAGCTTGTCTGTGTCAGCAGGGAATGCCCTAACCCTTCTGACATCTGGGCCACTCACTTATTACAGGATGGAGCTCTGGGCCGTGACAGTGCTTTGCTGTGCTTGATGCCATTAATTTTCTTACTTTGCCAGTCATAATTTCTCTTTTTTCTGTTTGTTTGACTTTTTGGTTTTTTGGGTTTTGGTTGTTGTTTTTTTTTTTTTTTTTTTTTTCCTAGTGAGAGCGAGTCTTGGGGATGTGGAAAGAGACAAAGGAACAGAAAGCTCTTCCAAAGTAGCAGTGCCTCAGGATGGCTCTGCACCAGCATCACTTGGTGCTGCCCTGATGCCCTGCACCTTCCATTTGCCTCTCAAGCCCTGCTCCCCTGCCACCTTCCTGCTCCTCCCTCCCTGTTCTCCTATATGCCAGAGAATGCCTCATTTTGCCTTAAGTCCTGCTCCTCCTGCTTTCCCTTTTGAACACCTCTGTGCTGGCTCACAACTCCTCCCCTCTGCTGAAAGCCACCTGGCCAAAGCCATTAGTGACCTCCTGACCCGAGCTAAACCAAAAAGTGATTTTTCTGGTCTCAATTCTCTCAATCTATCTTGCTCTCTTCATCTACTTAGTCCTTCTCTGCTTCCACTTTACTGATGTGGATGACTCTCATTGTAGATCAGAGGGTACCTTTTTATGGCTCTTGCACCTAATTCTTCTGCTTACAGATTGGCATCTTGCTGGCTTTTTTCACATTCTCACCTCTTCTCTTGGTCTCATTCAAGTGACAGCTCTTACCATCCCTGCCTTTTGTTGTTCCCCTCTACCTTCCAAGCCATTCTCCATCTGTATTTCTTCTGCTTCCACTTTTTTTCCCCCTGTTTTTTCGTATACCATGTTTTTGGCAGTTTTGTTGTTGTTGCTTTTGGGGTTTGTTTTTTAGCTCTTCTCTCTTCTGTATCCTTGTGTTGTATGTGCATGCCATCACTGCAGTCAGAGGCAACAGCACCCAGCTAAGGTTCAGGTCATGAATCCAGTGAACCAGCAGTGATCAAACACAGAGGTCACTCCCAGCCTACTCCTCTCTAAACATGTAAAGATGCAACTCCAATTTCCATACAAAGAAGCCTTGGAACCTCAGTAATACCTTTTTGCCAACCTTCTTAGCTTGAGACACTCTTGAAATAATTTCTGCCCTCAGAAGGAGAATTATACTTTGCCCTTCATTCTATTGAATCCAGCTTTTCATCAGCATCAGTGTTGTCCTGGGTACAAGCAGAAGCAGTTTTAAAGAAGCTGAAACTGAGCCCTTGGAAAAGTTGTGGTAGACAAGAAATAAAAAGAAGCAAGGACCAGAAACAAAAATGTTGTTAGCAAACTAATGGTTGCTCATTTCTGTGCTTTGCTGCGTGTGCTTAGAATGACTGACACCACGGAAATATGAATCAAAGTAAGTTGAGCAGGATGTCACAGTAATCAAGATAGGAGACCAGGGAACTGGAGAGCGTCTGAGCCTGAATTTGCCAAATCAATTGATAAAAACCAGTTTTCTCCATAATAACATAATCAGTCTTCTCTCTAAGTAGTTCATATGATGAAATTGCCTTCTGTTCTTGAATTCATAATAATAAATAATAAAAAGCTCAAGGAAAAGGATTAAGCAAGAATGAGCTGTGTGAACATGCTCTATGCAAATTGGCAACACCTCTGTATTCATAATTCATTGCAAGTGGTTGAAGATAAATAGATTTTTATTTTTATTCCCCCTGAATTGCTCACATAAGCAGGAGCTATCTCATTCAAACATTTTCCCCCTCTTGTTTTATTTAAGTTGAAAAAGAAAGTAAACAGATGACTGTAGCAACTCCTGATCTCAGATTGTATGAGATGCTGATGCTGAGGCTGCAAGACCCTGTTTAGATAAATCCTTTCTGCCCTGTCTCAAAGCAGAGCTGGGGCTGGGGACCTGAGGAGAGGGCATAGAAAAAGGAACATCCCCCAAAATTAAGTTGGTTTGAAAGATTGTGAGGGAAAACTTAAGAGAGAATGGTATTTAAGACCCTTATCATACTCATTGTGTTTTCTATTTGAAGACCTAACAGTATTTCTTTATTAAGCAAAATTTAAATAGCAGAGCAGCCCATGAAGCTGTGCAGAAGCATATTTAGGGAACAACAGTATGACCTTAGCAGGAACATTATGTATAACAGGGCTTGGGAGCAAGAAAGAGAAAAAAAGAATTCAAACAAACACTTTTATCTTGATGACCCTTAAATGAAAGGACAAGGAAACAGTATGATCAGCTAGCAAAACATTGTGAAGATAAGAGCCCTTTGTCAGCACAGAGGGCCTGATTCTCCCTTCCTTTGTCATTTGCATCTGTGCAAGGAGAATGACAAATTGCAGGAAAGATGCCACAAATCAGATCAGTTGAAACCAGTTCCTAGCTTTGCACGTGTTTTAATGACAGTACAAGGTGAACAGACTTGACTCAGTCCCAAAAGGCGATCAGTTGATCTGGAACCTGAGCTGAGGTTGTATTAAGTGTCAAAATATAAATTTTCATGTTGCCAGAATAGAAACAAATACACCATACTGCAATAAAATGATAAAGAGAATATTGAAATATCATGAGATACTTTACTAAATATTTCCTTAAAACTGCCTAATTAATTTTCAGGCTTCTGTTTCCTTTTTGGCATCTCAGGATGCTAAGGTATTTCTACTATGAGTTGCTTTCTTTTTTACACAGGTTCAGTTTTATCCCAATTATCCACCAAGTGAAAACAGAAAAAACTGAAAAGCTCCCAAAGCCCTTTATAGTATTTCCACAAGACTAATATAAAGCAGATGTATCCTGCTGAGTGCACAGTATATTTTAAACAAAATGACCCCAATGTTGTGCTGGATCTTACAAATGCTGATATATATGAATATGAATACCTTTGCATGGGGGAGCATTCTCAGGAGTATCCAATGGGTCAGTCTTTCCCTGTTTGAAATGGTAATCATATACATTTTGTTTTCCAGTTTCATTTAGTTCTTTTTTAAGTGTTTATTTTTTGCAACACATTGTCCTATATTTTGGTATTTTCCCCTGTACATTTCTCAAGACAACTAAAAATAATACACAGCAATGTTTAACTCTTGTATAGCTTTAACTGGCAAAATCCCAGAAACAGGCTGTTTCCTTATTGGAAGTTTCCAGATATAAATCATCAGATGTCCATAAAGCATGAGGGAACACCTGACCTTTATTTTTTAAAGTAGTGTAAGTTCTGATTCTAAAAGCACAGGGACTAGCCTTCCTTCCTTCCTTCCTTCCTTCCTTCCTTCCTTCCTTCCTTCCTTCCTTCCTTCCTTCCTTCCTTCCTTCCTTCCTTCCTTCCTTCCTTCCTTCCTTCCTTCCTTCCTTCCTTCCTTCCTTCCTTCCTTCCTTCCTTCCTTCCTTCCTTCCTTCCTTCCTTCCTTCCTTCCTTCCTTCCTTCCTTCCTTCCTTCCTTCCTTCCTTCCGACACTTCCTTCCGACACTTCCTTCCGACACTTCCTTCCGACACTTCCTTCCGACACTTCCTTCCGACACTTCCTTCCGACACTTCCTTCCTTCCTTCCTTCCGACACTTCCTTCCTTCCTTCCTTCCTTCCGACACTTCCTTCCTTCCGACACTTCCTTCCTTCCTTCCTTCCTTCCGACACTTCCTTCCTTCCGACACTTCCTTCCGACACTTCCTTCCTTCCTTCCTTCCTTCCTTCCTTCCTTCCTTCCTTCCTTCCTTCCTTCCTTCCTTCCTTCCTTCCTTCCTTCCTTCCTTCCTTCCTTCCTTCCTTCCTTCCTTCCTTCCTTCCTTCCTTCCTTCCTTCCTTCCTTCCTTCCTTCCTTCCTTCCTTCCTTCCTTCCGACACTTCCTTCCTTCCTTCCTTCCTTCCTTCCTTCCTTCCTTCCTTCCTTCCTTCCTTCCTTCCTTCCTTCCTTCCTTCCTTCCTTCCTTCCTTCCTTCCTTCCTTCCTTCCTTCCTTCCTTCCTTCCTTCCTTCCTTCCTTCCTTCCTTCCTTCCTTCCTTCCTTCCTTCCTTCCTTCCTTCCTTCCTTCCTTCCTTCCTTCCTTCCTTCCTTCCTTCCTTCCGACACTTCCTTCCGACACTTCCTTCCGACACTTCCTTCCGACACTTCCTTCCGACACTTCCTTCCGACACTTCCTTCCTTCCGACACTTCCTTCCTTCCTTCCTTATCCCTCCTTTCCTCTAAGTCTGTATTAGAAGGTGTCCCTGTCCATTGCAGGGGGGCTGGAATTGGATATTCTCCAAGTTCCCTTCCAACCCAAGCCATTCTGTGATTCTGTGATCCCATGAAAAAATAACTGCCTGTATTATATTGAGGATATTACCCAGTATTGGTCTGACTGTAGGTATGCATTTAGGTATGCAAGAGATTCAAGTAGATGAAAACTCTGGGAGAAGCTTCAGTTACTTTTGATAGTGAATTTTATTACATTATTTATACAAACATTAATAAGGCAGTATAAAAATGCCTGAGCATTTAATTTAGGGTATTTAATCCTCTCAGATTTATTAAAAGGCAGTATTGACTTCATTTGCCATCCCAGGAGGCAGCACTTAGGGTGGGTGTAGTCATGTCCAAAGCTTTCAAACTCTCAGCCACACTCAACACAGTTTGTACCCAGTGAATATATTGAGTTTACAGCCCAGATACCTAAACCAATTATCTCTTCTAATTTATCTATTTTTCTTATTGAAAGAAAGTATTTGTCCCACATAATAATCCAGCTATCAATTTCTTGGTGTAAACCAGGTTGGCAATAGAAAGAAAAAAACCTCTGACTTTTCTCTAGATCTCATTTTCTTTGGAAAATGGGTCTAAGTCACCAAGTTATTTTGAGCATTCTGAGGAATATTACATTTTCTCTTGCTAATCTATATCCATACCCCTATCAGCTGTGACAGGAGGAAAAAATAGAAATTTAATTTTACATATTCCAGTTTTTTGCTTTGGCTGCAAACTGAAATGCCCCCTCCCCTCCTGGCAGTGTACATTGAGGTGGGGTTTTGACAGCAGCCTTTAATAGAATTTCAGGAAGCAAGGATGGAAAAGACCTATGAGGTCATCTAGTCCAGTTCATGGCCAGAGTGATAACTCAGGCTGTTCTCACCATCAGAGGTGATGGTACTCGGTGGCAAGTCAGACATAAATTCTCAGTCAAAGATCCCTAAATTTTGCAGCATGAGATTCAAGAAGATGAAAACTCTGGGTGAAGCTTCAGTTATTTTTGATAGTGAATTTTATTACATTATTTATACAAACATGAATAAGGCAGTATAAAAATGCCTGAGTATTTAATTATAATCACTTATTAAGTAAAAGAAGGTTTGTTCGTTTGTTTGATTTAAATTACTGGTCCTGTGTCTGGATTATGAGGGACACAGATAGAGAAGTTGGCTTTTTCTAAGGGATCGTGACACTTTGAGTGGTGTGACAGGGAGGAGAGGGTTCGGTGTTCATATCAATTTTGGTCAAATATTCTGAAAGAGGAAAACTTTAACACATATTTCTGATGTTACTAGCTCTTTGAGCTGTATGTCATCATGGATGTGCCAGTTCTCACCTGCCGAAGCTGATGTATGAGATTGTTGAAGATTCGGGCAGGTGTTACTACATCCAATCCCACATGTTTTTCATATCAGGTTTTTGTGTGACAATTTCTTCCCCCCTGGTTATGAGCTCTGAAACATTTTATGTGGTTTGACGGTTTATTTTTTTTTTTGGTAAAACAAACTGTGGATATCAGAAGACTACTTTGCAGCATGTGGTAGGCTCTCAGCGCCCACCCTGGATAGTTATTCAAAGGCCCTCAAGATCTGTAGGCATGCTGATCTATCCACCAGACCTCGTATCTTAGGAGATAGATAGGAGATAAATATATATATTTTTTATACTTTTCCCTCATATATGTGCTAGAGATGTGTGAGAGATGAATCACCCAACCGAGACAAAAGAGAACCCAGAGCTTTCCCAAGGGAAGCAGTGGAAGGGAGGGAAGAAGAGGAAGATGTTCTTTCTTGCCCACCCCTTGGGCAGAAGATGGCACAGTGTTTGTGCCACGCTTGGCTGGCAGCCCTGTCACAGCATCAGTGTGCCCACGCCAGGCTGTTCAGGGCTGCGTGGATGTGGTGTGCTCTTGCTTTTCCTGGAAATTTCACATTTGTTGAAATGAGCATGCATATTTAAAATAAGCTATGTGTGGGAGCTGATGAATCACATCTTCTGTCAAAGACTCCAGACATCCAACTGAAGCGCTGCTGAGTGTCTGGAGCTCTTTACTCATCTTTGTTCTTGTATGGGCTTTAATTTCTCACAGAATTCTCCTTAGTGTCATACAAATTTTGCTTTTATCAACTGCTTTCCCAGCTCCTTCCCTTTCACCCACCCAGCCATTCTCCTCAACCCACCTCTCCAGAAGCAGCTTCCTGATGTTCATCACCTTCTCTTTATTTGACATCCCAGCTACTCATTTAGTGGTTCTTCCATAGAAATGCTACAATTAGGGCCTCATTCAAATCTCTGCTTGGTGACACAATATTACTGATTTACAAGAGTGCATTCCTGGAGCGTGTGAGGTGACTGGTGTTTGCTCTGCTGGCTGCACCTGCCACGCTGAGAGGGATACAGGCAAGGGGAGAGAGCAGCAGAGACCAGTTAAGCCTAGCATCCTCCTTGTCTCTGCCTCACAGACAGGGGTTGTGCCAAAACTTAGGAGTTTTAAGTTAGTTTTGCCCTGACAGCAACAGGCAGCACCATGGAGGGAGGGTAAAGTGGATCCTATTTTTCCTTGAGAATCCTGTTCCAGATTTGGGTTCATCATATCTCTCTCCAGTTTACTGAAATGAGTTGGGGGTGGAGGGGAAGGGAGGGGAGAGGGAGTTTGGTCTTTTTCTCCAGTTAAAAAAGAAGCAGATGAAATGGCATGAAGTTTTTCCAGAGGAGGTTTAAATTAGATATAAGGAAAAATTTCTTAATGGAACAGGCAGTCAGGAAAGTCGTGAAACCACCATTCATAATAGTTTTGAAAAAAAATATATTTGTAGTGCTTAGGGACATGGTTTAGCAGTGAATGGTTGGAGTGCATGCTCTTAGAGGGCTTTTCCAACCTTAAAGGTTCTATGACTTTGACTCATTGTCCTTGTCAACCAAGAAAACAATCACATCTTGCCAGGGAAGGGAAGGCCTCTGAAAGGCCAAACACAAATTAACTGGCCTGTAAAGTAGTGAAAACCTGTTTTGAGGACAATATAAACTCCTCACAGCCAGGGGTGAGTGAGAGATGTGTGTCAGCATTTGCCCCAGGAGCTGCAGCAGGGTGGTCATGAGCAAGGTCTGGTGTTGGAGCCCTGTAACCTTGTGAGGCCTTGTGTCTCACAACCCTGGAAAGGATGGGATATGCACTCATTAAAATGTACAAGTCAGTCACACAGGCAGATTAATTTGCCATATTTCTATTACTAAATTAAGCAGCATTGGGCAACGCAGCTTTGTGGATTAATTGCAGAGATAAATTGCTGGTGCATTTTTGTCTCAGGCAAGCAGACACTCCCACAAACTGTGCCTGAACTTTTTTTAGGTGTTATTTTTGGGCCAGAGGTCCCTCCCAAGGGGCAGTCAGGATGCACCCACCCACTGCACGGCCATGGAGGTTCAATACTGACGTGAGCTGTTGCGTGCCAGCTGGCCTCAGTGTCATGCTGTGGGCTAAGGCACATTTAATTTAATAGCATGGACAAAGTCACAAAATCCAGCTTTTCAGCAGCCTAATCAGTTTGGACAGAGGGCTGCTCTGGCGTGGCCGTATTGACTCTGGTTTGGAAGATGGCTCAATTGGGCCTGTCTCAGATCTCCGCTCAGGCTCCAGTGGCGTGCAGACACAGCTTTGTAGTTCTTGCTTTCCATTTCCAGAACTAAACTCAAAAGTCAATGGTAATTTTCTTCAAAGGGCTGGGATGCGCCCTTCACCTTTTGCCTTTGAATTGTTTATTAAATTCTTGATTTTTTTTTCCCTGCAAATTGTGGACGCCACTTAAAGGCAAAACACAAATTTGGTTTGCAGTCCCAGGGACATCAAATGCCAGCCCTTCTGAAGGGGAGTAAAATGCTTTTCATAGCCACTTGTAAGACAGAATCTGTTTCCCTGTACATACAGACTAAGTGCTGTTTTAATAGCTTTGACTTTTGGAGCAAAAGCTTAGTGAGTTGTAATTAAAGCTGGTCATTTGTTTTTAATGAAACCATTTTCCAAGGCAAAAATAAATAGTATATGCAGCTTTGCCCAAATCAAAACTTGTTGTGAAAATGTGCTGATTTCAGTGACATTTTTTATGGGAGTAAGTCCAAATGAATCATTTCAATCTTCTCTTTGCATTTTGATAATGTCAGAATGTTTCATTGCAAGAATATTGAAACATTTCATTTTAGCAATGCAGTAGGAAAGAGCTGTGGAGTGCCAAGTAATCTTGTCTTCAGGATTTGTGCAGCAGAAAGTTTAAAGCAACCAAAGGTGGGGCCCAAACATGTTCCTACAAAGGCTGTTCAAGCGTGATTTCTCCTGTGTTACATATATGGTGTCCTTTGATATGTCTTGAGAAAGCTGCAAGGGAGGAATGCAGGAGAATTAATGCAAGTCTGGAATTCACAATGAGAACTGAATTTTTATTTGAGGAAAAACAATGAAAAGCTAAATAAAAGACAAACAAACAAACAAACCCAAAACCAAGACCAAAACCAAAGCCAAAAAATATCCCCACAGAAAACCCTCCCAAAAAATACAACCCCCCATAAAAAACCCAAAACAAAAACCGAAAACAAACACCAAAAACCCTCAAAAAACAACCAAACCCCCAGTGAACAAACAACTAAACAAATTTTCACTTTGCAAGGGTTTCTCCTTGTGTGTTTATGCTGGGGAAGATATTTTTCTTGGGTTATTTTTTTATTGCTGTCTTGCTTGGTCTTTTAATAGAACCAAATAGAACCATTTATTTCAGAGATAGGGAGCTACTCAGAAGTCACCATTGACCTCCATCTTTATGTTTTACCCAAATTCACTTTCCTGCACAATCAAGATTTTCTGGCCTCTTTGGTGATCCTCCCTTCCACCTCTTCCAGGAGTCTTGACCCTGTGTGAGCCCCTGTGGGTGTTCTTTTCTCTGCTGCCATCAGCGAATGCTGCCCTCAAGTTTGGTGTAGTTTCAGTGGATTTTTTTGTAACCAAGGTGACTTATAGATGATCAAGAGTCTTATAAAAGAGTGGGTAAAGAAAAACAAAAACCAATAGAAATTAATGGAGGTGAGTGACCTAAGCGCAGTCTTAGAAAACTAAAGAAAACTATTTAAACTCTGTAATTTAAAAGAGGTTATTCAAGCAATGTTTTGAATGAACTAATCAATGAACATTAAGAATCTTAAATCACAATTAAATTTCATTATTTGTCAGCATTAACCCAAACGAGCTTGTTTACTTTTTAGCTGCCATACTTGAAATCATTTGGAATCTAATTGAAACCACTGAAGATAAATTAAATTGCAATATTTACAATCACTTAGGAGAGTTTTTAAAGTTTCAAATCAATTTTGTTGACATTTCCTAATGCCCATGAAATCGGTGACTTGGGCTATGGCTGTGGTTGAACATACCATGTGTTTTTGCATCTCCAAATTACCTCTAAAAAGATTTGTCTTCCCTGGAGAGCCTCCAGTTTGACTTGGGCTTATTTCAGCATCTCACATGGCCATAGTGATCCGTGTTTAATTTCATGGTCCCACAGCTCTCTCCCTGGAAGCGTCTAACTGGTGAGCCTAACCCTGGTTAATTCACAATTATATGAATCACACAGAGACTGACCAGCAACACTGGCCTTGGTCGTGTCCTGGAAGGAACATCAGTTGAGAAAGTTGTTTTTTTTCTCGCTGCTTTGTCAAACCACCTCATTTCCTTGCTCTGTTTTTGTAGATGTTGACAAAATCAGAGATAAGAAAGTATTGAGCAGGAGGACATCATGACACTGGAAAGATGGAAGCAGGCTTTGTGGTTGGCTGCAATCAGAAATGTTTGCAGTCTCCCCTTGCCCAGATTCACTGGTTGAGCAGCACACATGGTTTTGGGTAAGGGGGGATTTAAATATACATTTCTGTCATAGTTGATTGGTTTGTTAGCTTGATGGGATAGTCCTTTCTGAATTGTCAGTTTATGAATATATAATCCCTTAAGGCACATGTAATAGGGAATTAATTACCTTTGCTCTTTGGGAAGACATATTTAACATTTTTTTAGAGTTTTAACACTTTCTTCCATTCTTTTGATTTCCTATTCTGTCTCTTTAATCTCAACAGGTTTTAATATGAGTGGAAAATCTATTTACAAACAATCAAAAAATACCCTAAAGTATTTTTTCTTTTTTTTTTTTTGGATAACATTTGGAAAATTTCAGATAGTAATATCACTAATGTCATTGTCCATCTTTGACAGTCTACAGAACAGGGAATTTTATGCTCCTAAGTTTATTAAGGAAGCTATTACTTACTTATTAAACACATCATGAATTCTGCTATGAATAACAGTATGCTAATGTTCAAATAACTGCTTATATTAGTAACTAATGATCACCTCTAATAGTCCTGCTATATTTGTGTGCAAACCACCTTGCTATTTTTATATACCAGCTACATTATGTGTCTTTTACTTGAAGCTTTCATTTAAATACAACACACTTCAAAATAAGCAAATATATTTAGGAATCCAGGTGCAAGAAGGCACGAGCTCACTTCAACAAGCTGGGCAGGTGGTGTTTTCACGAGGAACTGAGCTCTATCATCTCGTAGGAGCTCATGGATTGGGAAAGACTGTGTGCCATCATGGCTGCACTGCTTCTCCAGGCCACAGCCTGGTTTGCATCAGGCTGTTTGAACAGGGTCAGTGGGCATAGTTTTCATTTCATTTTATACCAAAAAAAGAGAAAAGCTGCAATGTGGATTCGTGGTGGCGAAGTGGCTGGAGGCTGCCTCTGCCATCAGCACTGTCTCACAGCGAGGAGAGCAGGATTCACATCTTGTGAGAGACATTCAGACCAGGGCACCATGTCTGCTGCTGGGCCCCACCTGTGGAGATGCAGCTGATTAATGAACAATCAGCAGATGATGATGAGGAGCCAGAGAGGCACCAAACTACTGCAGGGGTGTTGTGGAGGAACAGGACTCAGAGAGCAGTGGACAAAGACAATTATCCATGTTTTCCTTACAGTTACATTAAGGCTTTTCAACATCTTGAATCCCTTTAAATGACACTGATAGAGCTTTTCAAGAATTTTTACAATTGTTATCCTCGCAAATTTCATGAGGAGAGATACAAGGGAGAGAAGAAAGCTCTGGCAGTTCCTGCGGTCTTGGAAACCAAATTCTATACATTATCTGTCTACAAGATTGTAGGAAAAATAATTTACTACATCCCTTAACAAAGATGTGATTCTGTTTTCTTTTTCCCTCTCTGTGAAGAAGCAGAAATTGCATTTGAATTTATGTGAAATCCCTTTATTCCAGATTTGGCTGGGATGGAGTTAATTTCCTTTCAGTTTCTGGTACAGTGCTGTGTTTTGGATCTAGCCTGAGAATAATGTTCAGTACACACTGATGCTTTAGCTGCTGCTCAGCAGTGCTCACTCAGTCAAGGACTTTTCAGTGCCCAATGCTCTGCCCATGAACAGGTACACACGAAGCCAAGGGTCAGCATGGGCTGTAGAGCATGGCCTGTAGAGCTGGCCAATGGGAAATTCCATATCACAAAATTAATGTTCAGTGTGTAAACTGGGGGATATTGTCCAGGAGGGGCTGGTCACTGCTTGGGGCTGATCTGGGCATTGGTCAGTGAGTGGTGAGGAATTATCTTCTGCATCACTTGTTTCTTTTGGGTTTTATTTCTCTCACTCTCTTCCCACTTTTCTTTATTATTATTATTATTATTATTATTATTATTATTATTATTATTATTATTATTATTATTATTATTATTATTATTATTATTTTACTTTGTATCAAGTATTAGGCTGTTCTTATCTCAATCCGTGAGTCTTACCTCTTTCTGATTCCCCTCCACATCCCACTGGGGACACAGGGAAAGAAGTAAGCAGCTGTGTGGTGCTTAGTTATTGGCTAGGGTTAAACAACAACCCCAACAACTCATTAAATTGAGCATTTTATAAAATAATAATGATTCCTTTAAACCTAATACTACATTTTTATAATTCCTTAAGCATCCCATATGTATAAATATATATGTGTACCTCTTCAAATTTAGGAAAGGGCCATGTAAATTTGTCCCAGACTACAAATAAATCATTGTAATTGTGTTAAGATGCAGTCACATCAAGACAGAGGGTTAGGCCTCCTAACAAAGCTGCTGCTTTTTGACTTTACCATTTTGAATCATTCAGTTTTGACTTTCAGGTTACACTAAAATACATCTTTGATATGCTAGACAGAATGAGCTGCTTAAATCTCTCACTGCAAGGCATTTCTCTAAACTCTCTAATGTATTTTGCTGGCTCTTCACTGCATCCTTGACAATTTTTCAGTATCTTTTCGAATGTGTTCTGATATCAATCTCACCAGTGCTATAAACAGAGGTAAAACCATCTCCCTGTCGTGCTGATTTTGCATGCTGCCAAATTCCCTGCACCCACCTGTTGTTTCCTATTTTTCTTACCAATATTAAAGGATGGCTTCATGGATACCTCGATAAACCTTAAGGACAGTGATTTGCCACCCAGACATGGGAAGGAGTGCAAAGGCAAAAGAATTCACACCTGGATTTTCCGCTAGACCCAGAGAAACTGTAGCCCAAAGTAATCAAAATACAGAGCTTTGGGCCCAATTCCAGCACCACTGGAAATGCTCCAGGATCTTCCTCCACCCTCCACTGCCACTTCAGAGAGGTACTGCTCTTCTATGGGTCTTGTGTGGATGGTTCCATATGGAGGTCCCAGTGCTTCTCAAATGTTGTTACCCTTCTTTAGTAACTGCGCTTAGACTTTGGATTCCTTTTTCACTCAGGGAACAGACTCCAGAAGCATCTCCAAGGCTGCTTTACCCTCCCCTGCTATTATTTACTTTCTGCCTGCCATCTGGTAGTCTCACCTGCTACTTCACAACTCTAGCCTTAGAAAGAAAAACGAAATCTTTCTCTGCTTACCTTTGCCAGGTCATCCTCCCTGGTTTTAAGACCGGTAGCATATATCACCTCTTTTTTCTTTTTCCTCAGGCTGAGCACCAGTCTTCTTTGCTGTTCTTTAATATGAATAATTTCATATATTTGATCATCCTTGTCATCCTTGAGCATTCCTTGCCATCAAACTCATAATCCTCCTGAAATCTAAACACAGCAGTAAATTTCAGAGGCCCCTCAGGAAAAAAAAAGATAAAAAATCAGCAGTGCTATCACTTTTTGAGCAGAAGACTCTTCTTACTCCCTTGAAACGCACATGAGTCCTCTTGCCTTCAATTCATGAGCTCAGGACATACAGGCATACAGTCAGGTCCTGGAGTGAAAAGCTGTACTTGGAAAGTGTAAAGAAAGCAAAAATTCGAGAATTTTCCTCTATGGTTTAATCCGGATCCTTAGACATTAATGATTACATTTCTTTTTACATCAGGGTTTGTTGGATGAGGCCCAAACTGTCTGTAAAAATGCTGAGCATATCTTTTATTGAACATTTTCTTATTTAATGTGCCATTTTCTGATGTATATTTGATAAACAAATTTGTTACCAGAAGCATTCTTGTTACCAGTGACATTTAAACACAAATGCAGATTTATATATGAGTAATTGTGTTTTGAGTGTAACTGTGTGCATAAGTCAGCATTTTGCAAATGTTACAAAATTGCACAAGCCCAAGCAGAAAAAACTACATGCCCATCTTCTGCTACATTTGAGGTAATGAAAGGTAATTACCTTCTATTCACACATTAAAATAAAGCACTCATCTTGGATAAGACCATGATTGAAAGTCTGTTGAACTTAATGGAAGTCTTTCAGTTGTTTTTGGAGAAAGGTGTCTCAGGCTTTCAGGGGGAAAGGAAGATTTTGCAGCACTGCTAAGAGATCTTTTGGGATTGGAAACCAGAGATTGCCACCACAGTGTTCAGGTGCTGTAGCAATGTTTCCTCTTCTGAAAGTCTGCCTCTGGCACTCATATTCTTGTTGCACTAAGGCAAAGAAAATGCTGTTGTCTCAAATCTACCAGAGGTGAAAATCCAATCTCACATATGTCCTTGCCTTATAAGAACATTTAGAAAAGAAATACATGTCCTTAAAATTATATCAATTCACCTTACATGACTAAGAAAGAAACCATTTCTAAAGGATATTGATTAAAATGGAAATACATTCAAATAAATGGATTCTTAGCTTGAAATAACCTTTGCAGTAAGTGAATGGTCTATTTTGAAAGTATGATGGGTGTTCTGAGGGGCACTACTGTATCTTAATTTTATTTCATTGCTATAGAGAGTTTTCTCTGTTTATGAAAATGCTATGCAAAGTGAGATCTATGGATTTCAAAATGAGGAGGAGCAGGGAATTTTGTCTTAAAAAGACATTTGCCTTTCTATTTTTTATTATTTTTTAGTATCACGAAAGTCCAGAGCCAGAGACTCAAGAAAATATGAGTTTTTCGAGGCTTCATATCAACACAAAACAAAAATCATTCCCTTTCCATGAAAGCTCCAATTTTCAATGAACTAGACAAAGAATGGGACAGAAGCAGTAAAATTTCTTTTGTAGCGAGGAATACCATGAGATCTTTATCTGAACAAATCCAGAAAAGGAATTAAAGATCTTTATTGGGCAAATCTCAGCTCTACTCTCAATGGACTGATTTTACAGTCTTGATAAGCAGAGAAAAATTAAAAGAAGGGGTAAGTGAAGATTTGGGTCTTCTCTGACTTGGAAAAAACACTTTGAAAGGATCACTGCACCAGAGTCCCATGGTTGAATCTGTCCATCTCTTTTACTTCCCACAGCTGGGCTTTGCTGTTGAGACTCATCTGCTGTGTGGGTGCAGTGCAAGGATCACAGGTCAGAGAGGACAAGGCCTGAGGTGTTGTTTAGCAGCTGTGACTCTTGGGTAGTGAGTCCCAAGAGAGTTCTTTCAAGGTTGTGTGGTACTTTGCTGAGAAAACACAGAGGCGCTTGCAAGTTCTTGGGTACTGAACTGTTGGAAAGATACTCTTGCATCTGTGACAAAGACAGGGACCTAGGTTCTACAGAAACTGTCTGATAATTTGTTCATCCTTTTCCTGGATCATGCCTCATTTTGCTGCAAAAGTCTATTCAAGAGCTAGGAATTTAACTCAAACCTACCAATAGGTCTTTGTTGAAAATCTTACATATGAGTGAAATAGAACTTGAAACCAGTTGTGAAAAAAATATATAAATCCACAGAGTTCTCTTTGATTTCAGAAAACATGTGCAACTAAACGGGGCTAAGAAGCTAAATGTGTGCATTTTGCAACCCCAAAAATGCCAAAATTGTTATGAACTTTAGGGATAGTCCAGGAAGCATGGAATCTAAAACACTTCCTGATAGATTCCAGGGGGAGGTTATGTCCAATGAACCCTTATCACCCTGTGCAATGATCCATTTTCCATTTTGAGACAGGCATAACCTGTGTGTCACCATTTCTGCTTCTGGTTAAACCACGAGAATCCCTAAAGGGCTTACAGACTCTGGTCCAATACAGATATTGCAATGGTAGAGAACACAAGTGGGTTTTTTTGCCACAACATGGTGAACTACATAATTTAGAAAAATTGAGGGTTTCTCCAGTGAATTTGCCAGGAAAAGAGTTTCCTGATGACAGTACTAGAGGATGCACTGAAACTGTTTCTAAAGGTCTAAATACCCCTGTTCCATCCTATTGTGCTGCTGCCCTGGGAAAGTTTGCAAGCAAGGACACGTGTTACTATACATTTGACCAGTCATGTCATCCTTTTGTTCATGTGCATGGCACAGGGTTTGGAATGGGATGATTTTGAAGGTCCCTTCCATCCCAAACCATTCTGTGATTTATTACTCTGTGTCAGGTGTGTAGCTCTAACTGATCCCTTTGCAGGTCCTTTTGCACCCTATCATGTCTCTGAGGTGGCTGTTATGGGGCAGAAAGTCAGACCTTTCCAGCCAGGGACGGACAATATCCAATAAAATATGGAGATTCTTCTTGGCCCTCCTTTTCTTGCTGATAAATCTATAAATTTTTTTTTTTTGTTGTCTTTTACAGTAATAGACAGATTAAATTCTGGGCTTTGGCCATTCTATTTTTCTCTCAGATTAAATTCTGGGCTTTGGCCATTCCATTTTTCTCCCTGCACAGCCTGACATCATCCTTGCTGTCCTTCTGAGTTGCCTGCCTCTTCTTCCAATGGTCCCAAACTCTCCTGTTTTTCTCTGGAAACAACCAAAGCTCTGTTCAGCCAGTGTCCTTCCCTGCCTGTATTTTGGCACATTGGAGTGGCCTGCTCCCCTGCCTTTGGGATTTTCTTCTTGAAGATTACCCAGCCTTCCACCTTTACCCATCAGGACTCTCTCCCAAAGAACTCTCTCGACAAGGTTCCTAAACCAGCCAAACTCAGTTCTCCAGAACTCCAAGGGGCAGTTCTGCTGACCTCACTCCTTACTTCTCTGAGAATGGAAAAAGCTAATTTCTTTGTTGCTGAGCCCAGGACAGCCCTCACCTGCCACATCTCCCATCAGCCCAGGACAGCCCTCACCTACCACATCTCACATCAGCCCTTCTCTCTTCCCCATCGGTGGCTCCTGAGAGGGTCCTCCCCTGGTTGTCAGGATGCCAGGAAGGTCTCCCACACACACTCCTGGCACTTCTTAGATTATTCTTCTCTTTTATGCTGTGCTGTAGTGATTGTGGGACTCCTCCCAGCTGCTTATAGAATATTTCATCTGTCTTCATCCTGGTTGGGGGGTCTTTAACAAGCTCCCACCAGGAGATCTGCTTTGTTAGCCTTCCCCCTGATTCTTACCCACAGACACTCAATCCTGTCATTACCGTCATTAAGCTCTAGACAACCAAAACATTGCATAACATACAGGGCTATGTGACCACCTTTTTTTGACATCTAGTTTAAAGCTCTTCCAATGAATCCTTATCACCCTGTGCAAAGATCCTTTTTCCATTTTGAGACAGGCTGTGTGTCATCAGCAGGCCTGGTTCTGTGTTAACTGACCCCAAATTCTTCTGGTGACACCAGGCTTGGAGCCAGATACTGATCTTGAATATACCACTCGTGTTCTTGATCCCTTAATTTGCCATCCCAAGGCCCCTCAAGTCTCTCCTGATTGCCATTGGTCTTGTAATTTCATTGCTGCCCTGGAAACACAATAGTGACTAATGGCCTGAGGGCCCCACCAAAGCAGGGTTTCTCTTTACATCATTAACCAGGCCAAAGGGAGTCAGCAGCTCCCCAAGAAACAGGCCTGGTGTGCACGCTGGGCCTTCTGTTCCCTTCAGAAGGGAGCTCCTGTGACAATGAATAGTTTTTATTTTCTTTGTGGAGCAGTTTTGGTGCAGGACATGGGCCTGTTTAACCTCAGTGGTACCTGCATGCTGGGTGAACTGTTGTCATCACAACAGGCCAGGACTGGGTAATAAGGGACATAAACTCCATGTATTTACAGAAGGCTGATTCCTTTATTAAGAAACCCATTGCTTTTTATACCCTAATTTGCTACAGGTGGACCTGCTTGGTTCTTTAATTAAAACGCCATCACCATTGGCTAATTAAGAAGCCACCTTTTTGGTAAACATTTCTCCATAACACATTCCACATGTTCACAACACAAGGTGCAGCAAGTTAGGATAAGAATTATCATTCTTTTGTCTGATGTTCCTCACAGCCTTCTTTATGCCTGGGAAAGTTGTCTGGTGCTCTCTGTGACCAGAGAGCTGCTGCCACAAATTTCATCCTTTTTGTTTTTTGGTTCCACTGGCAGCACCTCACACCCTCTGGGCCAGAGTGCTTGGGGAAGGGGGATAATCTCTGCTGAGATATTCCTGCTGTCACTGGAGCTTGGCAACTGCTAAGGCATACTTGTATACACATATAAACATATATATCAGGAGTGTGTATATCCATCAGGACTATATCCTTGCATTTCTAATTGTGTGCTTCAAAATCTTGCTAACATTTTGTCTAGGGCAGGAAAGATAGGTGCTGCAGTTTTAGCAGATAAGTTCTGTGGAAATGAAAATATTAAAATAATGTTTCATAAGAGACAGGAAGATTCTGAGAAGCACCCTCGTTAAATTTATGAAATCTCCCATATGAATCCCATCTGAATAAAGTGGCTTGTGGGCAGGCAGATATTAATCATCACACAAGCTTTTGAAATAAATGCACTTTTGATTGAAGGTGCTCAAAGTTGCTCACTGCACTTCTTTTCAGAAGGCAAGGGAAAAGAATGTACACACATTAAATAAAAAAAAAAAAGAACAGGAAAAATAGGCGCTTGGACAAATCTCCTGGGGATATACTTGTGGGATTTTTCCCTTCTAAACTCAAAATTTTTATAAGATGTGTACTTTAAGATTTTTACTCATAATTCAACTCCTCCAACTCCCTGCTTTTCTCTGCATTGCTTCTAATTCTCCAAAGTCTTTTTGACAGTCATTGCCCAAGTTGTGGCTGCCCTCCTGACTTGTACGTATATGTAAAGAAGATACAAATAAATGCTTCTTCCTAACATTATTTTTGTGCAACAATTGCTGTCTTAGTCATGGCAAAGTTTTTGAATTTTTTGAGAAGTAGAAACATAAGCTTTTACAACATTTACCAAACTGTGTCTCAGTACCACAGTGCTCAGCCTTGCAGCATTTTAAAAAGGTTCTGAATGAAGTCCACAGTGTTGCAGCAACAGAGGCATCTTGATAGCAGTGTAGCTTAACATATTCATTTCTCTTGGAAGCAGTTTCCAGCTGCCTCAAAGAGGAAAATGCTCTGTAGGAGTAACCTTGGTTTGATCTTTCCAATATGGATGGAAGAAGGAATGTTTTGGAGAATAGTACAGAGGAAGGGTGAAAGGAAAATGCCCAAGCTGGCTGATGGTTGTTTGCTTTCTGGTATGACAATGTTCAGAATTTGATGCAATTTGTACAAAAAGCAAAGGAGGTGAATTGTAAAGTTTCCCTTCTAGAACATTCGTTTGTGGTAGGTGAGGGTCTTTTCTCAGAGTTCTGGGTTCAAGCCCACCTGGTAAAGAAATGAGTGTTGTCCCTCTCTTCTCCAGTGAACACTCTTCATCCTTTTGGGAGTGGACATGCAGCGCTGTTTTGTTCATTCTCTCAGTCATGCCTGTTCCTCCAGCTCTGTCCCCATGGGCACAGTGGGAACCAAGGCGTATAAAATTATACAGAGAGAGAAAATGAGAGAATATGGGCCTTTTGAGAGCAGATTGTTCGATTGAGGGCACAAGACCTTTACTCTTAGAGGTCTGGTTACCTGACAGTGCCTCAAAGGTCATGAAACGTGTCACAGGGATCCAAAATCACAGGCTTCAGCTCCTAAAGAAGTCCCTCAAATCACAAACTGTGTGGCACAGAGCTGTCAGATATTCATATATTCTGTGCCTTGAAAAAGGGTATAGAATCACAGAATCATTAAGGATGGAAAAGACCTCTAAGATCTTCAAGTCCAACCTTTGGCCAAGTACCACCATGCCCACTAAAACACAACATAAAGTGCCATATCTACTTGGTTTTTTTTAATACTTCCAAGGATGATGGCTCCACCAGTTCCCTGGGGATAGATAAGCTGAACTGAGCTAGTGGCTAGACTTCTACATATGCCATTGTTTTCATAGCCACATCACATCGCAAACAATGTTTATTTTCACATCCATTATTCCCTCCCTAGACTTATTTCAATGTTACAGCTTGCTTTCAGCTTTTCCTTCCAGCTGCCTTTGTGTTTCAAATTGTCTTTCTAAAGATTGATCTAATTTTGTTATTTTCTTCTCTTATTTCTAATTTCTCTAAATCTGCCAATATTATTGCTCTTCCCTGACGTGGCTCACTAGTCCTCCCAATTGAACATCATCTGTAAGCTTCATTAGCGGGCTGTTTTCCATCTCGAGCAAAGGGATGCTTATTTTCTTATTTTCTTTTTTACCAAGTGCTCTTTCTGTTCCCCATCATTCCTCTCTGAGCCATAGCCCATCCTTTGTGCCCGCAGAAGCTGGAACCAAGGAGCAAGCTGCCTTTCCTGCCACTCCTGCAGCAGGACATCTGTACCTTGTCAAAGCCCTTGGTGCTGCCATGCATCAAGGGAAAGTAATGCAAGTCAAGAGTGAAACTTGTCAAGTTTGGACATGTAACTTGGGGCTGCACCAGGATTAATTATGCCTTCTGCTGCTTTTACACACTCGTGTCATCAATAAATTCTAATAAACAGGAGTAGGATGTTCTTATTCATGTCATTCCAGAGGAATTAGAACACAGTAGTGTTATTTAGCAATGCAGATGTTTTATTATTGTGTTGTTTATGTGAAAGTGGGTATGACATGAAGAGGTATATCAAATGAGCAATAGAGAGAAGCGAGCTGTGCTCCCTTTTTGATTATGCATATTTATTCATACTGCAGAAGTTACTGCATGTAGCAGAGTCTTCCAAAATGGATTGCTCGGTTTGGAAATGTAGCCTCCTCTCTTCCCACAGCCCCCCCTGCCCCCTTTCCCCCTCCTTTCTTTTTTTTTTCACAAAGTTTAGTTATGTCAATACTACCTTTGTACAGTATTTATGAGTTCCTTCTTTAAATTGCACCTTAATTGGTTTAGTCACCACAATTGCAAAACAGGAACCTAATCACCAGAAGCTAAGTAAGCAGAAAAAAAAATAATGATTTGGAGCTGTCTGTCTACTGCTGCCGAACAGACACACTGGGCACGGTTTAAAGCTATAATTGCATTGTGGCACTGGCTTGCTGTTCCCAGCACATGCATAATGTAGCTCCCAGTTGTAGACTGCCACATATCCTGCTGTATTTACCCTCAGATGCCAGTGGAGCACATGCCACCCACAACTGCTGCTTCCCAACAGTGTAAAACTGTCACACTTTCAATTAGATGCCCCAAAGCACTTTATTGCCCACTGGAGGGTATAGTCATATCTTGATGGAGGAAGATTATGGGCTAAATGCATCCAGAGTGGTTCTCAGCAGGCTGCAGCAGAACTACTTTGGGAATGAATTTGGATGAATTACGCCGCTCATTTTAGTGGCCATAAAACAGGGCTATGCACTGCTTCTTTTTGAGGGCACAAGTTCTTGACCACAAACATTTTGACCAGTATATGGCCTTATTACTTCCCTGAAGGCTCCCACATCTAGCAGAGACAAAAAACACAGCTGGAAACCTTGCTGCCCTGCCTGTACCTCCCTGCAGCTGTGGATTTCTGTGCAAAGAGTCACTGCAGAGACAAACTCTGCCTCTGCAGACCCTGAGCTGACCTGCCCTTCGACTTAATCTTCCTTCACCTCTCAGATTTATTTGTGTATCCTGCTGTCTGTGCACAGACACAGTTCATTCAAACATTCCATGGCCATCATTTTGGTTAAGAAAAAATAATGTATTCAAGGGATCTAAAGAGGCACTGGACTCCAGTGACCCCTCCTAAGGCAATATTGTGCACTTTTGAGCCATCTCACATAATGTCATGTCTGGAAAAGGCTGTGAGCATGTGTGTGGAAAGGCAGCTGTTAACATGTGAGCAGATGAGTAGAATTTTGTTAAGCCAATGTAACCTGAGTCTACATGTCTGAGTCTAAAACTTTAATGGAGAAAGTAAATAGTCTATACCTCAATGTTGAAACTGGGGCCAGAGGCATCTGGCCAAAGAGGGAGATAATGTGGAGAAAGGATAGGAGAAGGGTGTATAAGTTCTTATCATCTAGAAATGCTAGTCACACTAAAATAAACCTGCTGAGGCCAGATTCAATTGAACCCATAAACACACATGTGACTTTTGGAACAGGCAGTTTATTCACCTGTACAGCTGCTATTTAAGATTTACATGAGTGGAAACATTTAAGGTTCCCTCAAAGGGAATTTCCATTGAATCCTCCTCTAATGACAGTTATGGTACAGCTCCCATTTTGCATATCTGTGTCTACATGTAACAGATTGCATGTGAGCTCCATGTCTGAGCTCCTGCTGCAGTCAGTGGGGATTTGAGCAGTGAAAACCAGAGGTGTTAATCTCATCCACAGGCAATGTCCACTTCACAAAGAACTGAATCACTTTTAGTATGCCTTTTCCTACTAGATCTTAGAGAAAACACCCTAACCTATTAATAGGGTTAATAGATTAACCTATTAATAGGGTTAAACAACCTAACATATTAATAAGTACACTTTGTTTTCTGAATCTGTAGCTACCAAAGGACTTTTTGGAATTTTTAACTTTACCTTTTAATTAAAAAAAAATTATTTTAATCTCAGACAGCATTTATTCATATAGTTTCTCTGTGGTGCCACAACTTTGCCTCAGTAATTAACTTGTCCAGCTGAGCTATGTTTGACAGGGTTTGTATTGCTGGTGTACTTAGGAACTTGCCTAAGCCAGAGATCAAAATACATGCTTAAGTTGTTTACAAGATCAGGGTCTTGCTTAAATAAATGTGTGTGTTAATTTGAGCCTAATTGGCCTAATATTAACACCATATGACTATTAAGAATCGATTTAGTTTCAACACAGAGCATCACGTACATATCTAATTTAGAAAGCCCAAAGAAATTGAATGCAAACAAGTCTGAGAGTGTAGCAGTGAAGTTACAAATTTAAGCACACAAGAGCCAGGGTACAGAAACAGTGTGGATCTTCCAGCGTAGCAATAATAATTCAAAAATATTGTATCAATATAGTATTTTTATTACCAGTCAGACTATTAAATGCATACTTAAATCTATGCACGATATGCAATGTGGGCAAGTCTATTGTTCCTTTGAAAACTATAGCTTTTTTATTTCCTAATTGCAGTTTCATGGCACTGCCAAGGTTTTGTGTTTAATTTATATAGGGATTTCTATGGTTCTTAGAGCTGTTAATAGAATGGATTCACAAAGACCCCTACTATAAGGAAGGGAAGGCTGGTAAGAATGCTATTCATCATACCACCTTTCATCAGCAGGATTAAAAGAGTTTTTATCTACATTTTGCAAAAGGGAACAGAGTCACAAAGTGATGACCTCATTTACCTACTGCTGAGCAGCAGGTCAGTGGAGGCACTAATAATAAAATCAAGGCCACCCAGGTCCTAAACCAATGCCTTCAGTGAGGCACAGGATGGCTTATGAATCAGATATCTATATATACCAGTATCTGACTCTGCAAGGACAATACAAATGTGCAGGGCCAGAATCAAGGCAGGTCTGCCTGCTAGGGCCTGCTGGTTTCAGTAAATATAGATGTAACCTCTCAGTCAGACCAGTTCCTTAGGTGCAGATCCAGTGTCTATATGGTGCATCAAAGTGTCAAACATTTGCCTGCATGGAACTCCACGTAATTCATAATTGACAGAATTTCAGCTTTCTTTTGAAGCCACCCCTTGTTTTTTGCTTTGTTGGAAAACAACAAGCAAGCAAGCAAACAAAATCCTTTCCAAGCATGACATAAATTAAAATTTTACATTGCTGAAATCTCAGGTTTCAGGCTGTCTGAATGTCAAAAAATTAGGTCTCTTACCAGTATAGTTTCATGACCTGGCACCCATTAGCAAAACTTCTAAAGATACAGCTTACCCAATTTGTGCAGTAACAGCAAGGGCTTTCTGGAAAGCCAGGGAACTGAGCATGAGTCTAGCAAGTCCCAAAAAAAGAACAGCAATTATAAAATATCTGTCTGACCACTACAAAGAACTTGCTCAGGGCTTCTCAGAAATACCTGGAAAAAAGGATTTGTTATCCCAAAGCTGAGGGCCAGGGCCAATCCACAACTTACCCAGTGAGCTCTGAGGCATCTTCAAACACTGGAAGGCAAATATTACACAGTCCCAGAAGTCCCACAAGCCAAATATCCCACATGGTTTGCACCATAAGGCGTGGCAATCTTGTTTCCTTCTACTTAACCAAGTTCTGTCTGACCATCCTGAGTGTCTTGAGTGGGGCCTTCAGTGGTCCATCTCTTAGAGATCAGAGAGCTATGATTACTGGTATGGATGTTGTTATCCACCTTTCCTTTGAGTTGTGAATCTGGATGTTTAATTTGTTACTTGTGTTTGTTTGGTAGACTGGTTTGTCTGTTTTGGTGAGCTGGTTTGTCCCAGTCTTTCACAGTGGATGTCATCAAGCAGATTCCTGCACCTGCTTCATTCCACATGCTCATGCCGCGTGAAACCTAATCCTGGTTTGAGGTTAGTGCATGTCAGACAGGGCAATTGTGCTAAATGGCATCAGGGCTGCTGCTTAGTGCTGCACTAATGTAGGGGGATACAGTATGGGTAAATGAAGGTGGCATAGAATGTAATCTTATCCTCTAAAGAGTTGCAGCTGAGCCAGTTACTAAAGATTAGGAGCAGGCCTGAGTTGAACAGGCCGCACCTGTAGCCAATAAGAAGAGTGTTATAAAAGAGTGGATTGGTGGTAACTGGAGTCAGTTGGCTGCTGTGGGGATAAGGAAGAGTCAGTGCCTAGAGGAGCTGCCTACAAGAAGCATCAAGGAGGTACAAAACTCTAGCAGTATGGAACCCTTGCAATGTAGTGATAACAGAACTCTTGCACTATATAACAACACATTGATACTGTGGTGGACTTTCCAGGCTGCTGTTCAGTTGCACTGTTTGGATTAAACATCATGAAATTGCATTTACCTCTTCCAGACGCAGACAGGAGACTGTGTGTCTCTCTGGGGATTTCTGCGCTGCTGGGAAAAGGAGTTATCCTGCTCCTCCAGCATTCTGCTGTGCCTCACAGAGGGATGGACTACGAGCTCATCAGAGGAGCTCCATCTGGCCCATGTAAAGGCATGGGCTCACACTCAAGGGGAGATCAGAGCATCTCCAAAGCCAAATAGTCAATTTATTATCCTGAGCGTGTGACTTGGTGCAGCTCCAGCGCGGAGCAGCTGAGCGCCGCGGAGCGCCCCGGGCAGCTGATGCTCAGCAGAGCTGCAGTGCCAGTGGGCAGTGCAAGGCTCAGAGTAGCTTAGCTCAGCTGGCAGGGGTGCCAGCTCCTGGGCTTGCAGCAGCCCAGAAACCAGCCTGTGTGATTGATGTAGCCCAGACTTCACTGTTGGGGGGATCGGCAGCTAGCGCGGGATGGGCATACGAGCTTCCTCCAAAAATTCCTTCTCCTTTCCTTAGAGTACAGAAGGGTCTTCTGAAGACTCATCCCACCCTGAAAGGAAAGTGAAAAAGGAAAGCGAACCAGTTTATGGAAAGAACTCTTTCTACCTTGCTTATAGGCAGATATAAAGTAGCAGTGACCTATTCCACAGTGGGTAGCAAAGTGAGATGAATCCCACCTTAAATCAAATTTTACAGCTCGGAGAGTCCATAGCAGCCACCAAATTTTTGGGCTTTGTCTAATCATAATGAGGAGCACATTGTTTTATTTCCCATAAGCCAATGGTTAACATTTTGATGTGCATTTCCTTCTGCTTAGAAGCCTAAGAAGAGTAGGTCACTATCACAACCACCCTGGCACCATGCCTCTGTTTTGGTCAGATTTTCAGACATTTCCTAGCTAACAGGTTACAGCTTTAAGATATGAATGTAGTCTATAAGCTCAGGCTCGAAAATGGGGAGAAAGAAAAAAATAATAGGTTGTCAGCTGCCCTTAGAAAGGTGCATGCATCAGGAGAGAAAATAAAGACACTATTGGTGTGCATAGGAGACTTCAGCAGCATTCATAATACTTACATCTGTATTAATGATTCCATTTAAGATGTCATTTTCAGCATTTACCTTGCAGCATTCAAAAGCAACTATACTTGCATGTTCTCAACAGACTCAGTGCCAGTCTCAGATAGAAGGGTGAAAAAAACCACATAGAAAAAAGAGGAAAATGAAAAGTGCCATGCTGTATGTTTCAAAGGACAAATTCTTTGCAGGAAATTAGCAGTAATT
Source organism: Melospiza melodia melodia (assembly GCF_035770615.1). Classification (NCBI taxonomy): domain Eukaryota; kingdom Metazoa; phylum Chordata; class Aves; order Passeriformes; family Passerellidae; genus Melospiza; species Melospiza melodia. The sequence goes on from NC_086226.1 coordinate 4,588,718, forward strand.
TTGGGGCCACCGCTGTTGGAGAGAAATAAGTTAAGAGAGAAAAGTGAGCAGTAACAAAATGCAGAAGTAAAGACTGCCTCATTACAAGGCTTAAAGAGGAACAGGGAAATATTTTGAAGCAGGAGCTCTGGAATCAGTGTTCTTTTCTCTGTAAGACCCTGCACAAATCATGCCACCACCTTTGCCTTGTGTGGTTTGTACCACTATGAGCAGTGAAGCCGTGCTCACACCTGCACTCCAGAGCTTGGGTTTGCCTCCACAGGTGCAGCTTTGTGGGTGCAGATCTGGGCTGGGATCTAGTTGGGGCTCACTGTTGACACAGCTTTTCCCTGTGGCCTTGGGCAAGCTGCTTAAACTGCTGACTTGCTTTGGCAGAGGCGTTTTTGATGCGTCTTGTGCTGTGATTTAAGGATTTAAGCCCTTCCATCCTCCTCTCAGCTGCAGGTTGTCTCTCCCTGATACCCAGAACCACAGGAGGATGTGCAGCCTCGCTTCAGCCTCTCTAGCTCACATCCCAGCATCTCAGATCAATCCCTCTCAAGGCTGGTTTGCACGGCAGTTCAGACATGCAGCCTCTGCTGCAAGAGGAATAACGCCTGCAGAAAAGGCTATTTGGGAGCCAGAGGCTGCATGAGTTGGATAATGCTGTTTTTAAATCATAAGTCTGTTAAGATGGAAAAGACCTGTAAGATCACTGAGTCTAACCACATATAATGGAATCACAGGCTCATTGAATGGTTTGGGTTTGAAGGGACCTTATCAATCATCTCGTCTTAGCCCACCCTGCTATGGGTAGGGACACCTTCCACTAGACCAGGTTGCTCCAAGTCCCCTCCAGCCTGACTCTGCAAACTTCCAAGCATGAGGAATCATCAAGTCCAACCATATCTGGTTGATTTAAGTCTCTCCTCTGCAAAAATGGCTTGAGAATAACATCTCCCTTGCCAGTTGAGAAAAACATCTCCCTTGTCAGACTGCCCTCCACCACCAGAAAATTTTGATAAACTCTGTACAAGTAATGTAAAACTTAAGGGAATCCTGGAGCTTATGTCCCTTAAATTTGACTTGCACCATTCATGAAACAGCCTGGAATTGAAGCTCTTCCAATTTCTGTCATCTTGAGTCTGTTTACCCTTCTATTTCACTCCCATGAATTCCCCCTGGAATGCTGCATCCAGCTCTGGGGTCCTCAGCACAGGAAGGACATGGACCTGCTGGAGTGGGTCCACAGAAGGCCGTGAGGATGCTCCAAGGTCTGGAGCACCTCTGCTATACAAACACGCTGAGAGAGCAGGCCTTGTTCAGTCTGGAGAAGAGAAGCAGTGCCTGAAGTGGTTACAAGGGAGTTGGAGAGGGGCTTTGGGCAAGGGCAGGGAGCGACAGGACAAGGAGGATTGGCTTCAATCTGAAAGAAAGCAGGGTTAGATTAGATATCAGGAATGAATCCTTGACTGCTGGATAGTGAGGCCCTGGCACAGGTTACACAGAGCAGCTGTGGCTGCCCCATCCCCAGAAGTGTTCAAGGCCAGGCTGGATGGGGCTCTGGGAAAACTGGTCAATGGCAGGAGGGTGAAATTATATGTCTTTTTAGGCCCCTTTCAATCCAAACCATTCTGGGATCCTGTGATGATTGGATCATTGAAATGTTTGCTTTGCTGTTGGGGGCTATCTCTACAATTGCAGGTTTCTAAGAAAAGAAGACAGGAGATGAGAGGGTCATTCTCATTTTTGTACCATGGAAATGGGGGGCTCAAATGCTATAAGATATTTCTCTGTATCCAGATAATAAAACAGATGAAGGAGGTGGATATTACATATTTATTGCAACATTTCCTTACCCTGTAACTCTTTGAAGAATTAATTTACATCCAGACATTCTGGAAATTTAAGTCGTGTGTTTATGGAGTAAGTGGAACAGCTGAGGTTAAATGCCAAGGGACCTCCCTGGGCTGTGGAGACATCAATGGCATCCTGCTGCCTGCGAGACACGCTCCAGCCACAGGAATGTGTAAAATTAGGAACACCACTCTCTTTTCTTTTCTTTCTCTGGATCCCTTCCAAATTCACCTCTGTCTCCTCTCTCTGGATGCAAACCAAAGGCAGTAGATGCTTCAGTGTGTATCCTCAGGAGCGCCTCTGCAGATTAAATGCCCGCAGCTATTGTGCATCCAAAGTCTCTGATGAAAAATCCTTTCTGTGACAGAGGAAAATTCAAAATCTAAATACAGAATGGAGCCAAATTACCTACTCTTGCTACTGGAAGTCCGACATATCATTACAAACTGGTTTACTTGAGCATGTCAAATTTAATGTGCCTGGCTTTTTTTTTTTTTTTTTTTCCTTTTCATGAAAACAAAAAGACAGAAAACAAAAGAAAAGAAAATTAGTTGATGGCTTTTTTATCTCTGGAGCAGGTGGGAGGTGGACATTATAATGCAAATTATTGGGGTTTCCAGGCTCTGGTCAGGACTGTGGTATCCAGAGTTTCATATTAAGAAGAGATGAAGGGTCTGAGCCACTGCCTTGAGTTTCCCCTGGAGTGGCCCTGGGAGCTGTTTTAGAGGCAAACACAAGAAACCCTGCAGAAGGCAGATATGGAATAACTGGCCTACAGGGAAGTTTCTTCCTCAGCTTCATTAATTAGAGGCTAGCTGAAGTCTCCAAGCATAAGGATTCATATCCTGGGACCAAACAGTGCTGAGAAAGAGCTCCTGGTCTCTGTCTGGATTGTGAAGTGGCTTCCCAGGCAAGAAATACCCTAGGAAATCTCTCTGCTGTCAAAAATCAAGGTGTGGTCAGGTCTTCTGGAGTGTGCACAGTCCTCCAAAGGAGCTCAGCGCTTGCAAAGGATCAGGGGGAATCTCATTTTCGGGTCTCCCTCATTATGGCTCTGCAGCAGGGGCTGTGACAGCTCCCATCTGTGGCTGAGATACAGAAAATGGGAATCGGGCATCAAGGATCCATAAAGTATGAAATACCCTGTGCAAGCAGCCACTGGCCATGGCAGTGGTGCTGTGGCAGCAGGGAAGGGTTGTCCTTTCACAAAGGGCCCTATTCAGCTTTCACCATTCAGGGTGAGCTGGGCACTGCAGGTCCCTCATTCCCCATGGCATCCTGAGTCAGAAAAGGTACTCTCCAAGGAAGGTATTTCAGCCTTAAATGTTGTGTGTAGAGCTGATCAGACCAAAATGCTGGATTTTTGTCAGAAAATCTGAAGTCAGTTAAATGACATATTGATGAGTTAAAAATGAGATCCATCTTTTCAATGAAGTGCAGACAATCTAGTCTCAAATTTTCAGAACAAGAGGCATGTCTATTCCTTCAAAGTAACTTTTCTTATGGACACTCACTGTTATTGTATAACAGCATTTTAAAGTAAATGTTTTTAAAACAAATTTCTATTTATTGTCACAAACAGTTTTATTGACCAAAACCTTTGTTTAGCCTTATTTTTAAATTATGGTTCTCTGGAAAAATATTTTTTTTTCCAGAGGGGGAGAGGGACTAGACTCAAAAGCAGAAAAATAACTGTTGCATACTTGCAAGAGGGACATCTGTTTTCCATATAAAATTAATTTAAAGTTTTCAGCACTTTGACAGCTAGAGCCTGGAACTGAGAAGAGTGGGAAGCACTGAGGAGACAGAAGGGGGGAGGAGATATGAAAGTGCTACGGATGGCCAGCTAGTGACAAGAGAGAAATATTTTCTTTTATGAAAGAAAATATTAAACCAATATTATTTGCTTTTATATTTCATCAAAAAAAGATTTTCCAAAACTGTTTGTAATTGCATTTTTGGAGAACATGGTGTATAGCTAAATGAATGCATTTCAATCAATTCCAAATTTCATCTGCTTAAGCTAAGTACAGACCTCTTTAAGAAACTATTTTCTTCTTGCCTTCATAAACAAGACAGAAAAAAACCCTCTAAAGTAAAAAAAAAAAACCAAACAGAACAAACAACCTCCTTTCTGCCCTGAAATTACCCTCAAAACACCATCTCTCAGTATAACAAAAAAGTTCTGCAAATGCTTTCTTAGCTAAAAAACTCATCCTTTTCTGGGGAAAAAAAACATGTATAGACAAAATTACACAAGCCAAACTGATAAAGACAATTGAGCTGCTGTGATGTTAACTCGGAGCTGGTCGATTTAATTTCTGATGTGCCACAGGAACCTTTGTGTGCAGTGAGTGCTGGCCTGCCATCACTCGCTGCATCTCCTGAACTGCAGCTCTGGGCTGGGCAGTGCAGGTGGACTTGGGTTTATCTGAGCTCCTCTACTCTTGCTTCTGTCTGTCCTGCTGTGAGATCACCTGCTAATGGTGACAGGCTGTGCCCAAGGAAAGCAGGAATTATGTGAACTGCTGGAATTAATACGAACCTCCTGAACCCATGTTGTGATGGGATATTGCAAAAAAAAAAAAAAGGAAAAGGTAATTTGAAATACTGGTTATTTACCTGAAGGAAGCACTTATGAGAGGATTTCCAAGATTACATCCAAGCAACTTCCAGTAATTAATTATTAATTTGAATAAATGGTTCAATCTCTCTTTCAAGATTGCTAATTTGGGATCTGGGTCACAAAACTGAGTGCAACCCACTGGGAGCCACTGACTCTGAGAAACTCAGCCCTGCTGGGACATTTCTTCATTCAAAAGCCAAACAGATGAATGGGTTGACGCACAAAATGAGCAATTTATCCCATCCAGATGTCATAGAGATGATGAGTCCATACCTGCATCTGTGTGCTGGAAGGCAGTTGGATACAAGAATGGATTCTGAGGATACAAGAATGGATTCTGAGCACCTCTTTTTTTTTTTTTTTTTTTAAGTAAAAATGTCTATCTGAAAAATGGCTCATCTGCATTTAGGTTGGCCTTTAAAGTTTCTTGGGGTGGGGTGGCTGTGTTCTCACTCCCCATCCTCTCTAATTTTTTAAATCAGGAGCCTGCCTGCACCACGCCATTCGTAACTGCCTGGGAGAGCTGTGACAAGTAAATTTCAATCTCTCAGTGGAGCTGATATTCTTAGAGCTGCAGGAGCAGTCATCATGAAGGGGAAAGCTGTGAATGCCAATAAATTATTGAAGAAAGCAGGAGAAATATTTCCTTCTGTTGACACATTGGCATTCACCTTTGGGAATGTAATCATGGGAAAGGTAGGCAATCTTTTGTCATAGGAACCTTTTGCTCAGAGAATTCAGTCTTTTTAAAACCGTAGTAAGGAGACTGCAAACTCCCAGCAAGGAAGGGATATTCAGGATATAGGACATCTGAATCGAGTGTGCACATTAAAACATGCTCCATGAAACAGCATGAGGTTTTAGGACGCAAACCCCTCCAGCTCCCTGACCCCATGGGCCAAGATCTGCCCAGGAGCGGAATGGTTTTCCATGAATAAAGCAAGGCAGCCTTGGAAAAGCCAGAGCACAGTCATGGAAGAGTGTAAAACTCAAATGAGGATGGGAGGCTGAAGCCAACAGAGGCCTGTTACTCTTAGACAGAGAACAATCAAGGGCATATCTACTGGGAAGCACAATTTCTTCCCTCTGGAATTGTACCTCAGGGAATGGCTGGGAACAGGGCTGGAGACCTGGGATTGTGCAGGGGCTGCTTCCTCTTGCCTGGGACTGTGTCGCTCCCACCTTCTGCCATCAGTGACAAAAACAAAGCTTCCCAGATCCAGCAACAGGGAGGATTTGTTTCTCTGAATTTTGAATTCTGTTTGGAAAGCCATCAAATTAGCACTGATGCTTTATTCCAACATCAGAAACGGCAGAGAAAAGCACCCGGGAGCTCCCTGGATTTAAATCCACAAAATCAGCTCCAGTTTTGTTTAGACAAGATGAGTGAACAACCCCCCTCCCCTCCCCAGAATCATATTTGGCTCAAATCACCAATTTACCGGTTTACAAAAATCTGAAACTGCCCCTCCAGCAAATTAAGGGATTACGTCAATCATTCAAGTCCAGTCTACCTGACAACAGCACGCAGCAACAGGGCAAAAGGTTTGATGCTCTGCTGGAATGTGATAAGGAGAAAATGCCAAATGACACATAGGCAAAGTTATTACCAGCGAGATGAAGACAAACTGGAGGGAGTTCAGAGAAGTGCAGCAAAAATGATTAGAGAGCTGGAGGGGTTGATTTACAAGGAAAGTTTTACAAGAACAACCGTCAATATGCACAGCAGGGCTGAGCAACATCTGAGGGGGAGAGGGAGCCCATTGCAAACATCTGAACAGCACAAACACCCAGGGAGGAACAAAATTACCCCAGGGGGAAATATCTAGGATAATGGGTTGAAATTAAGAGAGAGAAGATAAACATCAAAATAACTTCTCAGTGGAAAGACTGTAGAATAATCTAATACGGGAAGACGTGGAAGTCCAAACCAAACAAGCTGTAAATTCCTTCCCAGAGACTCTGCAGATATAAGCTTCAGCAACAATTAGCTTTAGAAACCCAATATTTCTAAGCAATACGTATCAAAGCTTTCAGGGGAAGCCAGGTGTGAGAAGCCATTTAAAAGGGATGGTTTCCGGATAATTCAGTGACAACATTCTTGCTGCTCAAAAGCGTGTCAGGGAGAAGATGGAGAAGGCTCCAAATTTCAGTTTAGTGCATGAAGTGAGCGTGCTGGAAACCCCCAAAAGTGCAGTTTTGGCAATGTGGTCACTGTCATACTCCCTGGTGAATAGTTGTGTGGTTGAGATAGTTGGTCTAAATTTGCCTCCAGTCTGGAGTGACTGGAAATCAACACCAGCTAATGGCTGCTTGGTAGAAGGTATGACATGAGTTAATGCACTCAGTTGAATGTCTACTGGATATTGACATGTGCTCACACTAGAAACGCTTTGAACAGCAGGATCAGCATTAAATTAACGTGTACACTGACAATCTTGCCAAAGAAATCCAGAAAGGGGTGGACGTCAGTAATGAACTGCATCTTCACCTTTAGAGTGAAGTCATTAGCAAGGTAAACTTTATCTCATGAGCTCTGAACCTCATCTTCACCACCCCTTCACCCAGCTCTTCTGTGGGATTTCAGATTGCAAAGCAAATAGTTTAGCATACTAGAAAAATATGTAATTAAGGAAAAGCTTGCATTACAGAAAATTTGTTTTCTGGACACTGTTATTTTTTAAACAACTCTTCTCAGGCTGTTTGATAAGCAGGACAGCCATAAACAGTTTGCTGTACGTGACCAAATAGATCTGGTTGTACAGAAGGTAGTAATAGCTGCAATGAGCAAGGAAGCAGCATGGGAATCTCTTACAGGGTAGTGTTTGAAGGTCTGGCTGAGTAAAGCCACTTATGCCATTTCTAGTTTATTGTTGTTACACTTTGGTGTGGCTTTCCAGTAATTTATAGGGGTGTTTGTTGAGTTCATGAGCTCTTGAGACCTGCATCCAATAAAATAGTGATGTACTTTCTCTTGACTGAAGGCAGAGGCATATATCATTGCATGCAGTGGGTCTGATATCATTTTATGCCAGCTGGGGAAAAAGGCTGTGAGGCTCTAACTTAGTCAAAAGAAGTGGAAAAGTTAAAAAAATAAAAGAAAGTCAATAAAGGACACTGCAGTGTGAAGGGCACTGTTTTCTTTCTAGTTTCTTCAGCTTGACACATTAAGTTAGCAGGCAAAGAATTTGGTAGGTTAATCTTATCCTCTTCTAGAAGATCCCACATTAGTTTATTATCTCTTTCTGAGCTTGATATAAGGCCATGGAAGTTAATGAGCAGCTATTAGATTTACCATTATTTATATACACATATATATTCCCATAAATTTTCATCTGTATTTTAACATTTCCAAGATGGAGCATATGTCCTTGTGGTGCTAACAACAATATCCTTTTAAATTTAATGAACATTTTAAAAAGTTGCCTCTGCTTCTGTCAAACAATAACTGATGGATAAGACTTGGTTGTACTGTACAGAAGAGGAAAAAAAAAAACCTACAAAAGGAGTGAGATTTATTCTTAAAATAAATTCTTTCTTTTTACCTACAGACTAGTCTAGACATTCCACAGTCAGTCGGCATGCAGAACAATCCCATCATGTAGAAAACAACCAAAAAAGAGTACTGGTTTCCAGAGTGACTGTGTGCATCTGTATGAAGTAAATATAAAAGTCTCCTCCTCGCAAAAGACAAAGCCAGCAGTGCCTTTGTTGGCTGTCTCAGAAGTCTCAGCTCACTCCCACATCAAGGGAGAGGACCCAGAGGCCTCTCTGATGTCACATCACCTTGTGGCACAGCCCACGAGAGTGACTGAAAGACAATCCTCAGATGTGGCACCACGGGATCCCAGCTGAGGACAGCCCAGCTCGTGGCCTCGCAGCTGCCAGGGCTGGGACAGAAGCGATGGGGCTTTGCACATCAGTGCGAAAGACCAGCTGGTTTCAGGGCAGCAAATATTTCTTTTGGGCAAATATTCCCGTTTACTTGCCCTTGTCCTGGGACACAGCGGTGCTGAGGCATCACTTGCTCACCAGCTCGGGCTCCTCCGTGGCATGGGCAGAATTTGGTGCTGGTGGGGGCACAGCCAAATCCCAGTGAGCTCAGTGTTGCTGGTGAGTTCTGGCCACAGGCCACTTGAAGAGAGGAGGGGTGAGTGGAAACTTCTGTTTTGTTTGTTAAATTCAGCTTGGGATTTCCCCGTGACTGCTACCAGCGGAAAGTGTTAGCATATGAATTATTTAACATAAATTCAGGGACTGTAGTAAGTCTTCTGACTGTCTGACTTCTGCAGAGATTTCTTTAGCTGACAGATGCTGCAGATGCATTTTCCAGTCCTGGATTGTGCCTCATGGTGGCCCCAAAAAGGCTTGAGCATAAAAGCGAGGGGACCTTAAGAGAAAAGGGCTCTTGTGTGGAGAAATCAGTTGGGATTTCAAGCTTATAATTCCTATTGTTAAATCAGTTTTGAGAAAGAATGAGATCATAATTCAAAAGAAAGGTTATCTTTGATCTGTCTCTATCTTCTTGCATTCTTTTAACTCGTTTTGTTCAGGAAAGGAATAAAACCCACATTATTACTCAGAGGTAAAGCCTTAAAGGGAGCAGAGGCTATTACAGATGCCCCAGCTGTATTTTCCCCCCTTTCATCTGAAATCAGGGAGCCTTTCTATTAACAACAACAAACACACCTAAGTACAAATAAATGTTGCCTTGAAGAACCTGCAAGACGAATGTGGGGATGGGAGAAGGGAAGCTGCTGCTGAGGTGGGGAACCGAGGCGCAGCAAGGTTAAGCGGCTTTCTGGAGGTCGCTCTGGAAGCCCAAGATCGAGCAGGGAAGAGAACCAAACTCTTCTGAGTCATCGTGCCCTGACAAGCCCATCCTTCTTCTTTTCCTACTAAATGGAACAATCCTGCATTGGTTGTGGTATAATGGTCTACATGACCGGGTAGGTCTTTTCCATTTCCAGTGTCTATGATGAGAGTAATTCTGCTTAATGGGGATGCAGTCAGCTGGTGCCAATGGTTAAGTGTTGCTTAACCAGGTGTTAAATAGGTATGAAATTCCAAGCTCTGGGCTTTGAATGCAGAAGTTGCCAAATGAAAATGAAAATAAAATAAAATAAATAGCAAAAGGGAAGGGAAAAAAAAGAAAGAGAGAGAGAGAGAGCAAAGGAAATGCCCTGGAGTATCAGATCCGTGTGTTTACATACATTCAGTCTGTTGTTTTCCTTCTACTCCCATATTTCCAAAGGGGTTTAAATAGCATGTTTACTTAATAAGGTTAACAGACTATAGAATACCCAGCTCTATTTAAGTACACTCCTCCTCCTCCTCCTTCTTTCTCTTTTTATTTTTTTTTTTTATGTATGCAATAACTGGTTTTCTATCATCTGTCACTTTCTTTTGCAATGTCACCTTTAACTCGCTGCTGAAACCCACTGTTCCAGCGAGCTCTGCTTTCCCTGTGATGTGTTTATTTAATGTGTATTAGGAGGAATAGCAATTTTATGCAGGCATCAGGCAGGTAACACTCTATGTCTTTGTCTTAAGTTATTTCCTTCACACTTTTTTTACTTAGTATTTTCTATAGAAAGCATTTCTTATGTCTTTATACATGTTACTTTTATGTGCTTTTTCATGTGGTATAGTATTAGTGGCTCTTCATCCTCACCTTTTTTTTTTTCTTTGTTTAGTGGGGGAATCTCACAAACTCCTTTCTGCTGAGGAATCTCACACTGGTCCATTTCTCACATTTCTTCCCTTCAGTGCTTTAAAGTTTGACACATCTGAAATCCATAAATTATTTCACAGCCATCAGTGTTTCTTCCCAGGTTAAATTATTTAATGGCATTGTTTTATTGAAAGGTTCAGATTAGCTGCTGACACTTCTTGACAGGAAGAAACACATCCTTCCACAGAGATAAAACATATTTTTTATTAAAGAGGGGAGTAGGCAGGATTGGGTTCCTGTCTTCTTCTCACATGAGGAGGAGGAAATGAAGACATTTGGTCCTTTAAATGACAATGTACCGTGGAGACATGTAGCACTGTCTCTTATTCTCTTCCTTTTCCTTTTCCTCTGAGAGCCTTATTTTAACATACTCATTTCACTCCCTCCATCCTTCAGGTTCTAGTCTTTATCCCCAGCAGTAATTGCCCCATAGAGAGTGGAATATTTAAGGGATTGCAGCTGAAGAATGAAGGTCCAGGCTTTGGTTTCAGTGGGTTTTTATGTGGCTGGAGCTGCCTTCCCAAGGATTTGCAAAGCCCCCTCTCCTCAGCCAAACCCATGCTGGAAGGGTTTCCTTCTGGGTCAGGACCAGAGCAACACCACACATCTGAATGGCATTCTGCTTCTCCTTGGCAAGCAGTAGTTTGACCCCAGGCTGCTCCAGGAATTTACTGGTGAAATGAAGGAGAGAAGAAAACAACAACAACAACAACAACAACAACAACAAAAAACCCAGCAAAACACAACAAAACACAAAACTCTTATTAGCAGCACTGAGCCCACAGGCTCAATCACAAGAAAAATAAAGCACACACATGCAAACACACACTCATATATATGTATGCACCTCTGTATATGCAGAGCAAGAACTCATTTACATGAACAGAGGCATGCTGTTGTAGCAAACAGCCCTCTTCTCCCTTGATTTCAGCAGACCCTTTCTGCCTTCACTGTGCAAAATTCAACACTTCACTGCAGTGTTACAGAGAACAGCACAAGCCTTCCTCATGACAGTGTTATGAATTCAGTGTTCTTGTTGATCCTTTCAGAATTTACCTTGGAAGAACTGACTGAATTTGGGGATTTACCCCAAATTGCTTGCAGAAGCACAAGAGCAGATACCCAAGGGATGTAAAAAGATGTGGTGAGGCTGTGTTCTGTCCCAGCGTGGCTGTGTGCCCTCATGGAGAGGAGTGTGCCAGGGTGGAAAAAGCTTTTGGGGTATTTTGGGTTCTCTGCAGGACAGGAAAGTGGTGATGGGAAAGGCACCACTGGCTGGCTCAGGCCTCTCTTTGGGATCCCAGCCCCAATCCATGGGACCTCGTTTGGTTTCCATCATTATTTGGTAGACAGGAGGAGGATCAGTACAGCCCCCTGCCCCTTGTGGTTTTCAGCAGCATCTGCTGCACCTGGGACACTTTAAATTACTGCCTTCTGCATGCATGGTTTATCTCTGCCCAAATAGTTCAAATCTGCACAAAGCTGGCAGCGCAAACAGTGATAAAGTTCATGGTGGTTTTGCAGCAAGTACGCTGCTGCAAACCACCTCTGGCATAGAACTTCGGTGCTGAAATCCCCTGATCACCCAAACACAGAGAGGAAAATACATAAATGCATTAGTGACAGTCCTTTGGACTTGAGAAGGTAGGAAAAAAAACAGCCTGAAACTATTCTGCACAATTTTCATCCTTCTTCTTGATCCAGAAGACATTTTGGTTGGTGGAAGGATCCTTCAGACAGACACTACAATGACATTTTTGCTAAAAATTTTTTTTTCCTTTGCAAAAATTTGTGCAAGAGTCTGGGAAATAGTTTTATCTGAGCATCCATAAGATTTTTTCTGTCCCTTAGTTTGTGGAGTATTTTGGAGGAGAAGGGATTGTTTTTTAAATTAAGAAATAAAAGGAAGAAGAAAAAAAGAAGATAGTTTGTCTTTGAGGCTTCTGGTTGATGGAGTCAAGTTTCCTCTCCGCCTGAAAAATGCAAGGGCTTGATGCTGCGTGCTCTGTTTGTGTGAAAGAGCTACATGCTGGTGGAGCCAGTGCCAGACCCATTTTCTTTTCCTACGAGCCTTGTGAGAAATTCTACCCTTAACCAAAATAAGCTTTCTTCCCTCATCATATTTTCATTGTTTATCTGAAATAGTCCCAGTGTTGGCATAGGAAGGAAAGGGATCCCTGGGTAATGGCCCAGCCCTACCAGGAGCCAAACTCCCTGTTCTCCTCCTAAAAGAAGAGGATGAAGCTGCAGACAAGCAGAGTGTCTGGGGTACATGGTGCCCCACAGGATGTGTCCCCAAGAAGAAAATAAGGGGAATGAAAGAGGTGGAAAAGGATGCTGAAGCTGCTGCCTCATTCTCCACTGATTATGCCTGTTCTCTCCCCAGTCTGAAAGGAAAACATCTATATTTCTGTAGGACAGCTTAATGCATCTGTGATCGGATAATGTGCATTACAGCCTTCTCTGCTATTCTCAGAAGAGCGCTCTAATGCCCTGCTTATACGTAGGACACACACATCTGTGAGGAAAAATACTGTGTCCTTCGGTTTCATCTCAGATTTGTCCGAAAAGTAACTCTGTGCTTGCAGCCTGCCTCGCAGGAGCACGGGAGGGAAGAAAGCAGCAGAGCCCACGTCTCCCTGGCTTTTAGGTTAAAAATGACATTAATATGGCAAAGCTTCTTTCAGGACTTCATCATTTCCACCAGCGGAAACGAGACGAAGGCCCCAGTCACATATGTGCTCAGACATGCAGAAGCAAATGCCAAAATGAATTAACTGGAATAGCTCTATTAATTTATGCCTCAGCAGTAATGACCTTAAGACACAGAAGAATTATATATTAATTTGTTTCTAGTGTATAACACTGCTAAGTTAACACATTTAGGAGAACACACTTCCCTCACCTCCTGCTGCGGAGGTAAATGAGGCAGTGTCTGATGGTGACAAACCAGACCAGCATTCCACTAGATGGCAGCTGGTGCCTGCACAACCTCCAGGCATATTTTGGTGCAGCAAATACTTTTTTTTTTTTTTTTTCCTTCAGTGCTAATCATCTCACAAGCTGGAAAATGGGCCATTTCTCTCCTCCCTCTCCCCCTCTTTGTTGCTCAGTTATTGGGGAGGAATGGGAGAGAGTAAGGGGAGGGGGGGGATCACTTGACCGGCAAGGTTTTGTATCAGTCCTCCATCTGCTGTGGAGCTGGCCTGATTTTTTTTAAGCCAACATTCCCTCTGTGCATGCAATGGAAGAGATAAGACTGTGTGTGTGTGTGTGTCTGTGTGTGTGTGAGTGTCTTTGTGGGTGGATGTGGTCAGCGGGAGAGAGAGGGGCTGGGGATGAGAAGTTTATCCAGAGGGTTTTGCAGCAGGGGGGGGCAGCAGGCTGAGCTCCTAGGGGAAGAAATGTGGAGGGCCGAGGGGTGAGATGGGGAGGAACACCCCTGAACAACACCCTGACATCTGCATCTGCCTGAGGGAGCCCAGAGCCACAGACAGGCAGCTGAGTGTCCCAAAGTTTGAGATCACTCAACGAGGAGCACAGAAACAGGCTCATGGGAACACAGAAACAGAGAATGGATTGAGCTGGAAGGGACCTTGAAGATCATCTCATCATCTTGTTTCACCCCCCTGCCATGCACAGGGATGCTAGACCAGATTGCTCAAAGTTCCATCCAGGCTGTCATACATAAACCTGGCATGTGCAAAGATGCTGTCTTCAAGCTTTGTCCCTCTTCTGGCCAGGAAATGGTGGGGAAGCAAAGCAACAAAATTGATGTGGAGTTTGCTGCTTTTCAACAGGCCACTATGAGGCATTCTAAACACTTTTCCTCTTCTGTCCAGGCTGCATTCCCAGTCCAAAATAGCAATAGTTTCTGCAGAACTTTCCACTTGAGACTCTGTAGCTTTCAACAGCACCTAAGCAGCTTTCTGAATGCTTTTCATCTTGTGCAGAGGGAAACTGAGGCACAAATCAATGCCTTGCCCAGTGATGATATACATTTTCTTGTTTTTCTCCCTCCTTTATGATGGGCATTGCAGCAGACTGAGGTGGTGAGGTCCCTGCTACTGCAGCCTGGAGAGGGTGACACAGGACAAGGCTGTGAGGCTCCCTTGAGGCAAAATCTTGTGTTGGGAGAAGGTAGACAAGCATGCCATTGGTTCTGAGTATTTAGATTTCTCTGTTATTTGTGATATGGAAGGTTAATTTTCCCTTCTCTGAGAAGCAGGTTGCAATCAGCAGGTTTTGTTCTGAGCTGGTTTTATCTCCGGCTTCCTCTCCCCTCCTCAGCCCCCCTAGCCATGCTACAGTTTCTCCCTCTCTCTCCAGACCTGCAGCTGCACTGTCAGCACTGGCCCTGTACCCCCTGCTCTGCTGCCCCTCTGTAGCAGCTCTTCAGCTCACAGATTTTCTTCCACTCCTTACCTCCTTCTCCTCCTCTTCTTCCTCCAAAACAGAAAACAATGAGCAGACCCCAAAGGCAGCATCTCTGCACCTTCAGGGTGTCTCCGGCTCTTTGGCTGCTTCCAAAAAGTTCGATGCATCAGGCAGGAGATGCTGCAACATGCCAGATCTCCTCGGACTAATTTTGCTTTGACTTTCCCAATTCTTCCCTCGTCTCCTGTCGTTTGTAGTTGAGTGCCTTCCACTCGGTCCCAAGACAGCTGATTTCCTCCCTCAGGGCATTGCCAGCTGCCATATATGAGTTTCTCCTATAGAGATTGAATGAAAACATATACTGTGCTGGAGTGTTAACTTGTAATGCAGCTATCAGCAGAAGTACATATCACTCTGGGTGGCATTAGTCAATTATGACAGAAAGCCCATTGGCGACACAAGTCAATTGATAATAAAGCATAATCTCTCTTCCCCCCGTCACATATTTACCAGCCATGAACTACTGTAGCATATTTCCTATTCACAGATGAATGCTCCAGCTGCTCAGATGGGTATTTTTCAGAGCTGAATGCAATCTAGAGGGTTAATGGCTCCAGTGCAGTTGTCTGAGGATAAAGCCACTGCAGGTGCACAGCTAAACAGGGAGTTAATTGGGTAGCAGGTGAATATAAACAGAGAGCACAGAGGGTGTGGAAAAGGCTTCAGTGAGGAGGAAGGACTGGTGGGAATGCAGAGCTGTAGAGCCCCAAAATAAAGACGTATCGAACTTTCCTTCCCTGTGCCGCAGTCTTTGTTGCACAGAGCCTCTGCTCTTTATGGTTTTGCCTGACTCTCCAAAATGCTGCTGCTCTTGCTGTCATGTTCCCAGCCTGGGATGCAGGCAGGAAGCATCCCAGCAGCTGCTGCTGGATTTGTCTTGTGCCATGGGGGCAGCATGGAGGAGAGGAATGCATCCCCAAGATGGTGCAGATCGGCTGCTGTGGGGAGGCAGAGCCTGAGACCGCTCCACTTGTTTCAGGGCATAAAACTGGAGCCTGGGAGATGGAGAAGGGGGAAAAGAGAAGCTTAATCAGGCAGCTGGAAACATCCAACCCTGCCTGGGTTAGCTGGACAGGGCAGTGAGCCGTGAGCCAGGCAGGGATGGGAGCAGTGAGGCACAGAGAGGTGAGCAGGCAAAGCAAAGTGCAGGGAAGGAGAGCTGAGAGAAACCACATCCAGCAGGCACAGGGACCCTGAAAGTGCCAAAATAAAGCAAAACAGGCACACAGGTGCTGCAGCCTTAGGAGATCAGCCAGTGGAATGGGGTCTCAATCCTCCCTGGTGAGGGCAGCGAATTCCCACAGCAAGGTCAGAGCAGGGCTGACACCACCAGCTAGATCTGGGTCGTCCATCACAAGCCATGTCCAAAGTAAGACACTGCAGAGAGTCTCACCTGTTTCTTGGACCCATCAGCTCCACACTCTTGTGTAAAGAAGAGTTCTGCCCCCATCAGCTGTGCTGTAGGGCAGCAGTGCCTATTGGAAGGGCCAGCTAACCCCCCAGACAAACATGCACAGTGGCCTCAAAGGCCAT
The DNA here is from genome assembly GCF_035770615.1 of Melospiza melodia melodia. Lineage (NCBI taxonomy): Eukaryota > Metazoa > Chordata > Aves > Passeriformes > Passerellidae > Melospiza > Melospiza melodia. The sequence continues at coordinate 4,604,884 of NC_086226.1, forward strand.
CTGACACTCCCCTTCTGAGCTTTCTGTGAGTTTGGTGCTTCACTGCTACACCTTGTTTTCCCAAAGCTTGTGACAGGGAGCAGCATGAGCAGGCACTGGTAGGCAGGGCTGTGCTGGTGGGGTGGCTGCTGCACTGTTATTTAAAGCTGGCTGAGACAAAGTAATCCTGCTTCCAATTTTGTTTCCTGTGTCCTTAAATCAACTGCTCCAGACAGGTCAGTGGTTTTTAATCAGAAAAAAAAAAAAGACCGAGCAGGATTTTAAATTTTTTTCTTTTCTTTGAAAATCAGACCTGAATTCTTTTAATTGGCACAACTCCTGGCTCTTGTGAGAGCACACCGTGGCTGTGATCTTGCATGCTGTGCTCCCTCAGAGTCCCCCAGCTGATGGTGGGGCACAGGGCGGGCTGTGTCCTCATCCTGCCCCACTCTGCTGCACTGGCAGCCTGTCATGCTCCCTTTAGAAGGTCCAGAGACCTCCCTTGCTGTGGGACCTTCTTCCTTGTGTGGGACGGAGCGGAGCAAGGGGTGCTCCCAGGGACGGCCAGGCCCTCCCAGCTCCGGAGGCGAGGCAGCAGCAGGGCCACCTTCATGGTTGAGTTCCCCCTGGCTGCCTGTGCTTTATCTGGATATTGATAACCCGAATAGCTCTCCTAATCAGCCGGTAATGGATTCCACCGGGAGTACCTTATTTATCTACCACCTCTCCCAGCCTCAGTCCTCTGTCTCCTTGCTGTTGCTGGCCAGGCCCCTGCGCTGGGCCGGCGCCTCTCGTTTGTCAGGGCAGGGCAGTGCTCCTCTGCTCCAGCTCCTCGGTGGCAGCACATCCTCTCCCAGACACTTCAAGGCAGATGAGGTGTTTTAAGCCAGATGAGATGGGGGATTTGGTTGTGTTCTCACCTAATGGGGCTGCATTAAGGAGAACAAACACATCTGTTCTTCGCCCTCCCTTCTGGCCGCACGGCTGAGGCGCACCGTGCTGTGGCAGCCCCCATGAGCGGTGGGAGGGCACAGATCTCTTTGTCTTCATGCCTGCATGTACCTGCAGATCTCTGCTCATGTGTGGGCTCTCCCTCCTATCCTTGTGTTTTTTCCTAAAATTTGGCAACATTTTTTTCTTTTCATCACCCAGCCCATGAGTCACTCCATATTCCTCAGAGTGAACCTCCAAGAGTGACACGGTCTGGTGTATCCTAAGGTCTGTACAGTGACCACACTAAGTCTGGAAATATTGTCTTTATATGGCTTTTTAGACCTGAAAAACTCAGTCAGTGTCTGTACTGGCTCTCATGTGTGACATAGAAAAGCTCCCTTTTATTTTTTTTCCTGTTGTTTCTAGGTATTCTTGTAGCAAAAGGGAGCTTGGCCACTGCCTTCAGCAGGAGCAGACTTTTGCCCTACAGGCAGTAGACAGTGTCTGGTGCTTCCCTGTCAAAAGGCCAGGTGCAAAAGCAATTCCTGGTCTGGGATGTGTCTGCTCTCTAGAAACACACAGGCTGGCTGTAGACACCTACATGAAGCCAGTGGTTTCTGACACTCAAATAGCAGCATGAGGAAGGGAGGTAAAGGATGTTTCACAACTCATCTTTTGTTTTTCTTCTTTTATTTCTTTTTTTTTTCCCACTCCAGTCAAAACTTGTATATCAGCAAAAGATTCAGTGTGGCACAAGAACAGCTCATTACCTCACTACCTCCAAAAGTTATTCTGTGTTGGGAAATAACTTCTCTAGGAGTGCTGAAGCATGCCTATGGAAATCACCTTGTCACACCCAGGAGCACTTGGCCTCCTAATCCTTTTTTTCAATCCAGGAAACTGAGGCACAGACAAGCAAAAAACTTCAGCCACCATCACACACCTGGACCCAGCAGGACTCTTTTTTTCCTTACCTTGGAAACACAGGCTGGCTTACCTGGAACGGATGGAGTTACGTGACTGTAAAATTTCTGTGAATGAGGACAAGTCTGGGCTCCAGGAGTCCTGCCTCCCAAATCCCTGTTCTAAATACCACATTGTCATAAAAAGCTGACTTTAAAAATAGCGTGCACAACTTTGTGCATGGAGAAGCCAGCAATTTACACAGCTGAGCAAATCACAGAAAACTCTAAACAGGGAGTAGAAAAATATTTACACTTCCAAGGCCTGAGTGTAAATTGAAGAAGTACATCCCATTAATGGGAGTTTATGCACATTGATACATTTCATTTTTCCCTGAAATGCTGAAAATGAAACACTGAGACATAAATGTACCAGGAGTTGATCAGTGCTGCTGCTTCTGCACCTGCCTGCCAGATGAAAATCAGGTGAAGAAGTGAAATATAATTCATGCATTTCCTTGGCACAGGGAAGGACAGAAGGTGGTCAGGGTGGTCCTTGGCCCTGTTTTGTCATTTTACCTCTGTGGTGGAGTTGCCCCTGATTCTCCTATCCATGTAAAGGAAGTCATAGCTGGACTTCCCAGATCCTCCACTCATGCAAACCCACTGGTTTAATTTGCATCAGATGAGAATGTCTTCCAATACCTTTAAAAGTCAAGTGTGAGGTATAGGGTGAAGAAGACATGTGCTGCTAGTCATCTGAACACTACTAGTTATTCCCACAGCCCCAAATGTGGCTCATGCCTCCCTGCTCACCACAGGCATCACAGCCCACACTCCCTGAGCAATGCCCACCAGTGACCCTGACAGAAATTAAATATGTGCTGGGAAAAATCAGCAGTGATGACAAATACGCCCAGAAAAAAACAAGTGGTGCTTATCAGAGCAGGTATTGCAAAAGCTGACATTTAAGTTGGATTTGGAGCCTGCCTAAGAAAAGCTATGCTTTGGATTTCTTCTCAAGGAAGAAAAAGATTTCCAGTCTCTGTTTAATTGTCCTACCTTGTTTGTACCCTCTTTATATACAAATATAAGCTGCAGCTGCTATAGTTTCTTCACATATCCCTGTGTATGTACATTATCTTGCTGTAGCTGCTGAAGGAAGGCCTGGAGAGTTGGCCCCATTTATAAAAATCTCATGTCCCATTTGGGATGGATGGAACCCATTCTTGTAGCAGTATTTTGGTTGCTGTTTACTGAGTACTGTTGTTTTCAGAGACATTTCTGTTAGCTTAGCTTTTGTCAAGATCATTTTCTTGGTAAGTTTTACCTTAGGAAATCACTTTTTCTGTCACTGATCATCCAAGGTGATAGTTAATGCTGAACCAAGGCATTAGAAAGCTATTTGGATGTTCTTCTTCCTCCATACTAATTTTATCCTGAAAAGACTTAAGTAATTGCCTTTTTTCTGGGACATTTCCACCAAAATGCTGGGGAATTTCACATAAAAGAGCAGCCTGTGTGTAGAGAAATTGACTGGGGGAGGGCCCATGCTGCTCCAAAATGTTGGGATTACCTCCTCATTTTTCAACATGGGGTTGGAGACTTAGGAAATGGGATGTCTCAGGAGGGGATTGTAAAGTGGGGAAGGCTGTGGTTTGTGTTGGGATTGGAACAGAGGAAGGAGAAGGCAAGAAAAGCCACAATGGAGGGGACCAGAGTGGCAGTGAGCTGGCACTGAGCTGGAAGTGACAGGTGACAACAGGAGCAGAGCCAGTTCATTAAGACAGTCTTTAAAATGTTTGCTGGCTGAAAACTCCATGTGACAGGCTGGGGAATGATTGACACCAATCAAATTCTCACCTTTTGCAACAGAAGGTGTCTGGTATGGCCAAAGTGTTAAATCCCCAGCAATATCCCTGACCATAGTGTCACAGCAGTCAGAGGCAGGGCCAAGCTGAAAGGTGCAGACAGATCCTATAAATTTAATTTAAAACATCAAGAATTCATCACAGTTGGCTCACCAGTCCAGTTCTGTAGGTGAAGCAGGATTTAAGGCATGATCAATACTCCTGCAGACGACCTTACTGCTGAGGGTGGGGAGAGGTAATGGGGCTGGAGCAACAGCAAGAACTAATGAAAGAGCTAAAGAAGCTGCCCTTCTACCTTAGAGGGGAGAGAGGGGCTTTTTAGGCCTTGCCCTTCACTCAAATCTTGTCCCCTGTCCATTCAGGCCCTGTAATTGATCATTTAGGGACAGAGGTCAAAGCGTCAATACAATTAGGTAGCTGCTGTTGGTTATATGTACATGACATCTAGAAAATGGTATGTGACAGGAGTCAGGAGTAGGAGGACAAAAAGAAAAAAAATGAATAAAAATTAGTGGGTTTGCATTTAGAGGATGCATTTTGGGGGGACCAGGAAATTGCTAGGTCTTGTGTAAATCAACTGCAAGACTAAACTATGAGGGTACTTCTTTCTTTTAGGTGATTGTGTTGAAATGCACCATCTCCTGAACATTTCTGTTTAGCCTGGTTGTTGTTATTGGTGTTGGCAGCTTGGGAGAGACAAACAGTTCTTTTTTCTTCTTCCTCCTAACAATTTTTAACCTAGCTGTTGTTAAAGATTCATCACGCTTAAAAACACCCAATGCTGACTTCTCATTACTCCCTACCTACAACCACTGCAGAATCCTCTTAACAGTTATTTATTATGCTCATCTTGTAGATTGCTTTCTGGGACATAGCGAGGTTGTGGGCAAAGATTTCAGCTCTGTCTTTATGCAGGAGAGCCAGGACTGCTTTCCTCCTCAATTCCAGCCCTGTGGATTGAGGATTTGGAGGCAGAGGAGTGAGGTGGGGTGCATGCCCATGAGTGAGGGAGAAAAGGTGAGAGGTGAGGGGACCTCAGCAAGGTGGGAACGTCAAGTAAACCCCAACGCACATGCCTTGCTTCATGGGTGTGGGTGAAGGTTAATTGCAGCAAAAGATAATAAAGAGAAGGGAAATTTAAGTTAAATCCTTGCTAGAACCGGTGCAAATTTGATGAAGGGGTAAAATTCAGGAAGAGTTAAACAGTGTCTTAGGTGGATGCTCCTGCCTAGCTGTGGTGCACTGATCATATTTCCCTTCCCATCTCTAAGTGGATCACAGGGTTTGTTCTAAACATGCTGCAAGATCTCAGTATGAAATGTGCTATATAACGATTCAGTAAAACTGCCCAAGGATGAATGTTGTGCTAGCACAGTGTCCAGAATGTATTTTCCTCCACAGAGGGGATATCACTATGTCATGCCAAGAAATGTGGAAGGGCCAGTACAGGCTGGAAACTTCTCCAGACTTCCTGCAGGAAGGCAGGGGCTATCTGTCAGCACAGACACAAAATGAAACAAACAAACAAACAGAAAAATATTTAGATGAAAAGCCCTTTAACACACTAAACAGAATGCCTAGAGGAGAGTGTTCCTCTTCATCATTTAATCACACACAGACCTAAGCCAGAAGTTTGCTGGAATTTTGACGTACGAGGCTGAAGGCTGGTGGGGCTCTGAGGCACTCACGAGCTTTCACTGTGGTCTCTGGGAAGGATCAGCTGTCAAAAAGCATCTCTGTTGTTTCAGACCTGTTGCCCACGAACTCCACTTAGGCTTTTCATTTCCTGGTGGAAGACAATAAAAACCTCTTACAAAGACAGCCAAAATTGCTAGAGAATCTTCTTTTCAAAAGCAAAACCTGGAAGTTTAGCCTTTGGGAAATTCATTTTCTATTGAGATGTAATTTGTGGAGTTTTTAAAGAGCAACTTTGGATTTTCAGGTTTAAGAGGTTTTGAAGAAAGGCAACAAAGTATAAATCATAGAGATGAAACTTTTTTCCCCCTAAATGTTCCTCTTGACATGTTTTTGAATGTTATAAGGAATGTATTTCTGCCTGAAAACTAGTGTTTGTCAATATACAGTATTCCATTGCTCCTTGGAAATAAGAGCAAGAGATTAAAATTCAGATCTGTAGAAAGTATCAGAGTACATCTCTGAGGCCAGCAGCAGCTCCTTTTATCTGATGGCAGCATGGTCCATATTACACAATGCTTGAGGCTTCTCATCCTGTCCAGAAAAGGCAGAAATGGAGACTTTCTCAACCCAGTTTAGGATGTGATACTCAGAGCACCATTTTGATAATACCAGCTGCTAGGAATTTTTGAACCTGTGAAACAGATTTGGGGTTTTTACAGGAAGGCACCTGATTTTTCAAGGTGGTTTTTTTTCAACATAATGCCTTTTTTCCTCATGTGTGTAGCTCCCATTTTCCAAGTTATGATGTGAAGGAGTGGACAGACATTCCCTTCCAGGGGCTTCATCCACCTCCACTGCATTGGAAAAGGTCTGTGATATTTTATTGCTCGTGTAGATCAGACACAAAAGAATGACAGAGTTCTGTAGGAACTTGGAAGTGAAAACCGAGCAGTGGCAGTAGAGAAAGGGGCCTTTGGAGAAACAGTCCCTCCCAGAGCTGCTGTCCACAAATACCTGGATTTTTCTCCCTTGATTTCCATTTTCTTGTGAGGATTATCATCAGCAGGGATATTAGGATATTCCAGAGTTAGTGTGGGTGATACATGACGTGACTAGACACAAGCAGGAGCTCAAGGCACAGGATAAAGCCTTCCTCCTCCCACAGCCATCTTTCAGTGGAGGGCACTGCAGATGTTTGTGGAGTTTTACGTGCTCAGCCAAGCTCCTTCCCTCATTTCCATCAACAGGAGCTGGCATGAGGATCAGGCCTTTGTTTAATTCCCCTCCCATATTGATAGAGAGGCATGTCTGTGTGCACACCACAACCCATGAGCGTGTCGCCATCCCTCGAGGAAAGAGACTCATTGAATAATCCTTTTTGTTTAGTATTATTAAGTGGACCATGGCCCCAATTCTGCTTGTTTTGCTGCTATTCCTTCGGGATGAGAGAGGTGGCCTTGTTCACACCACTGACTTTCAACGTGGTGAGCAAGATTTAAAGAAATACAAGCCCCTTCTAGAGAGGAAGGGTTGCACAGCAGATCTGAATAATGGGCTTTAATAGGCAAACCAAACAGTTAAATAAAAGATGCACACGGCATGCTAAAACTTAAGGAATGCATATTCAATGCAATGCATTATTAAATACAACGGTGAACATATGGGTGCCTACAATTAATGTATATAAATAGCTGATAAAATTGCTCAGTATTAGAAAGCTAGCGGCAAAAATGACCTCATATGTCAAGCAGACAAGCAGGCAGTTACCATTTTCTTTGTACACCTTACAGATGATAAATTAGTTTTATGGTCTGCATGGGGCCCTTATCACATTACAGCACCAAGTGTTTGATAAAGAAAAAAAATGCCTCAGCTAAAAATCGAACTGAAATTTGGAGTCCCCGTAGACCTCATTTTTTTAACATAAAGAATTTTAACCAACTTCCTTTTGGAAAGATTTATTGCTCTAAAGAGAAATGTGTATCTCTATCCTATGTGCTTTTATTACAACTTCTTCTCTTCCCTTCTTCTTTTTTTTTTTTTTCCTCCCCCTGACATTAGGTATAATATAAGACTGCTGTAACAGATTCATTATTGATTGGGGGATTTAGTGGTTACAGCACAGGGAAGGGGCGAGCAGAACTCCTGGGTTCTGCTTCTGTCTTTTTTTTACTGACCTTGGGTGAGCTGTTTCAGCACCCTGAGACTCAGTTTCTCCACCTCCAAAACAGGAAAGTTTTCACTGTCAGGCAGAACTGTTCACTGTGCCCAGAAATCCCAGAGGAAATCCAGGCACTGAGCTTGCTCTGTAGCCAGGTGAGCAGGGATTCTGCAGTGGAGGCTGTGCCCTGGGACGCACGGTGCTGCAGCTCAGAAATTAGTTCCCTCCTCTACAAAGGGAAAGGGATGAAGAGATGAATTTGCCAAGACATCCAGCAGTTTTGCCTCTGCTAACCCTCTACTTTTGACTGACCTTTTCTTGCTTTCATCAATCTCTGCTCTGCTGGCACATGAGGGTACCTTATGGGCATAGCTTCCAAACCTTATATCCCTTTTCCAGGGCTAAAGAAAGGTTTTTTGAGGTCCAGTGAGGGAGCTGAGAGGCACTCATGAGCCTGTTGCTGCACCCAGAGGCTGGTGTGAGGGGTGGGGATGCAACCACACTCTCTTGATGCACTCTGCGTGAGGTGCAGTAGTTTTCAGATGAAGCAAAGCAATGTCAGAGCCAGCCCATGGCTCCGTCTCCCCCTGGTTTGAAAAAAGGCTCTTTGTAGAGGTGTCTTTAGTAAGTACCAGTTTCCCAGCTTTAACCAATTATTTTGAGGTATTCCAATGAAATTAACTCCAATTGTAATTCCAAAAAAAACAATTTTTTTTTCCTTCACTCAAACTGGTGTTTTATCTGGTAAGGAGATACTAGGAAGAATTATTTTCATTGTGAGGTTGCCCAGAGAAGCTGTGGCTGCCTCATCCACCCTGGAAGGTCCAAGGCAATGTTGGATGGGACTGGGAGCAAGCTAGGCTATTGGAAAATGTCCCTGCCCATGGCAGGGGTTGCAACTGATAATTTTTAAGGTCCTTTCCCATCCAAACCATTCTGAGATTCTGTTCCAGGCAATTGGTAACACTATGCAGACTTTTTGGTTAAATATTCTGTGGCTAAGTTTAGTTATTGATGTTTGTCTCTGTTTTTCTGAATCTTCCCCCACCAATGTAAATAATTAGCTACTTGCAGCATAGTTTTTTAGGATAATTTTGGATGGGAAAACACTGCTCACATTAAATCACTTGGTGAAATCACTGAGACATTAAAATTTAAGCTTGTGCTTAAAAGTAAGCACAGAGTTAAACACCTTTATGAATTTAATTAACACATTCTTGCCATGCAATGAAGTTGAAAATACCTTTGGAAGTCCCTCTATAAAAATGAGTAATGTTGTATTTCCCCACTGACAAATCTCCACTAAAATGCCATACAATGAAAGAAGAATTTATAGCTGTAAACACGGCTTGCAAAGAGGGAGGCAACCTCCAGAATTTAGCAATCACATTTGTTAAGGTTTCTCTAAAGCCTAAACTCCCAATTAACAAGCAAATCATCATCAGACAGTCAGTGAACGGCAAATTCATTCTATTCAACATCTTTTCAGAAGTGGATTTTGTGCACTTATCTCCATGAAAACCCAGCAGGAAAGTTTTCCATGAGAATGATCCTACATCTGCCTGGTTTTAATGACTGTAATGGCAAGCAATATTCTACAATTACTTTGGTGATCTCATTTCAAGCATGCAAATCATATTATTTAAGAGCCCAGCAAAAGTCATTTATTTCTTGGAACTGCCAGCTAACTTTGGTGGGGTGAGGAAACGCTGCGCTCGGAATTAAAAGCCCTGATGTCTTGTAACCTTCCACGGCGGAGTTATAAAATTTGTCCAACAAGGTCAGGCAAGAAATCCTGAAAATGAGTCAGAGAGAGAGAAGAGTGGGGGAGCCACCACCCTGTATTGTTCATTACCAAGTCACCTGGGTGCTCTCTTAGCTGAGTGAAGGGCTAATAACTGGCTCGTCTAATGGCAAAACCAAAAAAAGTGAACACAAAGTAATCCCAGAAAGACTTCTGGGAAACAGCATCCTTTCATTGTTTTGTGACCATTCTGTAAAGCTGATGGATGTCTTTTCTGGGTTTGTTGTAGACAAAGCCAATAATTTTTTTCATCCTGCATTATTTGGGTGTATATATAGTGTTGCAGTTTTGTTAACTCATACATCAAGATGTAGATAATGTCTTAAAGTCTATTTCCTGTTGGTACAGCTGTCTGTCTGTACTATCCTCTTCTTTTTTCTTTTTATGGGATGGCAAAGTCAGGCTTATTAGGCTAAAGCTGTCAATAAATTTTGAGACCATAAAGAAAATATAATTGCCTTTACACAGTCTATTTTCAGCTTATGCTTTGTTTATTAATTTTGTTTCAATGTTTGTCTCTTTGTTTTTTTTTTGTTAATTTAACCCATGTTAAATTAACATGGGTTAAATTAACAAAAAAAGAGAGACTCAGTGAATGGTGTGACAACATATATAGGACAAGAACAATTAACCAGGTATGTGATACCATTCACCTCAGGTTGCCAATCCTATATAAGCCTGATAAAACATGCCAAAAAACCACACCAAACCAAACCAAACCAAACCAAAGCAAACTACAACAAACCACAAAGAACTAACAAACAAACAAACATCAGAAACCAGCCAACCATAAAAAAAAAACCCAAAAAAACCCCAAAAAAATCCCAAACAAAAACCAACCAAACAAAAACCCCCAAAACAAAACAAAAAAAAAACACCCCAAGCAAACCAAATGCCTACTAATTATAGTGTTGTTTATTTTCTTTTGGAAATAAACCTTGGTCACTTTCTTTATTCTTCTGTCCCTATTTCCCCCCTCGTTCCAGCTGCTTAAGGTAAGTGTGAGCAGGCCATGGGGGAGGCAAAACTCTTTCTGCAGTGTTTCATATCAAAGCTTTGAAGATTTATCCCATACCCATGTCTCAGCTATCTCATTTTATCACAGTTACAAAGGGGAAAGATTTTGTGGAAATTGATTATTAGTTTCACAAGAGACAGTTGATTTAAAAATGGCTAACCAGGCTGCCGAGCAGAATTTCTCCATGTGGGAGGAGATGTACTCCTTAACAGGAGGTTAAGAAAGAGATGTGAGGGCCTTAGAAAAGCAAAGGGAAGGTTCCTCCCTGTCATCTTCTTTCTTGAAGATGAAGATCACCTCATCTGCCTCACCCTTTCATCCTTTGCCAGCAGCCTTCCTTCCTCTGCAAGATTTCAGGGTGAGCAGTCCTCGGGTGATGAGCTGCTGGAATTGCACCAGGGAATTTTGTGTATGAAAGTGCTGAAGCTTCACACAGACACCTTTCCTCCCCAGTTTGGTCTTTCACTGGTCAAAATGAAAAATATTAATTCTGTTCTCACTCACAAAGGCATTAAATCAAAATAAACCTGAAACTTCTCCACTGAAGTGTGCCAGACTGTTACACCAAATACCCACCCATTCAGCATATTTAGCGTAACAAGTTTGTAGCCTTCAGTTGTAGATCTGAAGATATTATGTCTTCTCAGTCACTGAAATCAGTGGGGCTTAAGCTCTTTGAAATTTTTATAGGTCTGAGACATTTACTGGTGAGTTATACTGCAGAGTTATTTAATGTCTGAGCACAAGTGATTAAAATACTACATCACTTGCAGAGCTTTGGTCTCTGTGTTATTCATGCCCATTCTGGAGTCTCTGAGTCTGCTTGCCAGTTTACTCAGCTTAGCCTGGCCACTGTGGTGCTTCAGTGACTCTGTTTCAGTCAGGTGAATGACCTTGTTTTAGGTTGTATTGAGGGCTACATGGTTTTGGGGAAAAGTGATGTCCTTTATTATGTATATAATAGTAACCAAGATTTTTCAGAAACAAATTAAGGACACAAATCTTACCCTCAAGAGTTTATGATTTGAATGGATCTATAACATGATGAATGAACACAATAGAAGCAGAAGGAGGAAAGAAAAATATAGGGTCAAGCATCACTAGAAAAATCTGTGTTGTTTCATTGATAAATTACACATACATTTACTGGCTCTATTTCGAGTGTTATGGAATGTAATTGGTATTGTATGTACATATACATGAAAGATGACCCAGTGATAAGATTGCTAGGAATCAGCTGCTGCTGCTAATGCAGCAAATCTGTTATGTGGTATATATATTTTTATATATGTATTATTAAATACATAAAATCATTTAATTTTTTTTTTCTAAAGATACAGTCCTCTGAGTGAGGACTGGCATTTGGCATGCTCTCAGCAGCATGTCAGACACTCTTGGATGACACAGCACAGCTGGCTTTTCAAGGAACGGGGATGGCAAGGTTTTAACACAAAAATTACTCCTGCCCAGTGTGAATCAATAACTCCATTCTTTCATTAGTCACTCACACTTTGAGCCCATGACACTTGGTCTGCTTGACCTTATTTATCCCACCATGGAGTTCATGGTAAAGATAGCCATTGACAACCAAACAGCATCAATAACTGTGATCCCTGCATCTTCTAAGCCAGAGAGACGTACCCTAAATTATGATTTCAGATAGCACTGTTAACCTAGACTGGTTTTGATTACCAACTTTATAGGGGATAATTATTAATTATAAATTATTCTGGATTGGAAAGGCTTAGGCAATCTCTAAGATTCTAGGCACATCCTAGGAAGAAGAGAAGTCACAGAGTCACAAAATCATATCCTGTTAAGGTTTGGAATTGACTTTAGAGGTCATCCAGTCCCAGCCCCATCTGCCAAGGACAGGAACACCTTCCACAAGATCAGGTTGCTCAGGGATTTATTCCAGCCTGGCTCTGAACACCACCAGGGCTGTGGTGGGCAGCCTGTTCCAGAGTCCCACCACACCCACAATGAAAAATTTATTCCTAATAGGTAACCTAGTTTTTCTGTATTTCAATTTCTACCCACCATCCCTTGTTCTATCACTTAGTTCCTAACTGAGAGTTCCTCTCTGGGCCCCCTTTGGATACTGCAAAGACTTTTTCCCCCTTCTCAGGATATCTCCATTTATCCTCCTAGTACTTGCAGAGTGCTTTTCCCAGAGCAATGCCAACCATGTACCAAGCCACAGTGAGGGAATACAGCATTACATGGAAATGACTGGATTGCTGTTGGGTTAATGTGGCTGCAGCATGGCAGGAAACAGCAAAAGGGTGTGAGTGTGTGAAAATACGTGTTCAATGAGATTTTTAACTCAACACACGAAGCTGATTTGTTTAAGAATTAGGAAAGTAAACAATAAAAAGTTTTACATAGATAATTTTTTGTTTCTACTGTTGTTTTTTCCCCAGGCTGTCAGTAATGATTCTTGGTCCAGCATAAGCCTATACTGGAGCCAGTTGCTGTCAAGGACAATAAATACACACAGTGCACATAAACTTTTGACATCACTTTTTTTATATTTAACACAGCCCTCTTCCCTCTCTGATGGCATTCCTGAAGTTTTCTGGATTCACTGCTGCCAGCTGTGTTAATCCTTATCTGCATAAAAATCCATACTTAGAACCTGCCCATATTCATAGTTTATGTTAAATTACACCAAATGTAATTGGTGTTAAATTACCCCAAGCCATTTTCACTTGTCCTCTGCAGAGAAAGTGTGGTTGGCAGTTTTGTGGCTCTGGGCAAGCTTGGAAGTGGCCACCACCGACAAGAGCCATGTAGCCATAGTAGCTTGAGGTTTGGTGTGGGCTATAAACCTTGCCAGAGAAGGAAAAAGGGGGGAAATAAATAAAATAAATACTGTGGCAGTTGTGCAGCTGAGCTCTGGCATGCACAGCTACACAGCCAGATAAATCAAGCCTAACTCAAGATGGCTTAGTGAGTTATGGTCAGAGTTTTGACTGCAGTAAAATCACTTTCATCGGGAACATATCTAAAGTAAGATGGGATGCAGTACGAATAAAGGCGTAAGGTGGGCTTGAAGATTTTAAGGAGCTTCTGTTTTTGCAGAGAGTGTAAGGCATATTAATATACAAATAAACCTGGAGACAGAGACCTGAAGTAAGTTTTTTTTCTGATCTCCCATCTTATATGTAATTAACAAAAGGAAAGAAACCTTTCTGCTTATATTCATGCATCCAAATGGGCAGCCTAAGGTGAGGAACCTGAGCTGCATTTCCCCAAGCAGTGTGCTCATGTCTGTCTGTCTACCTGCTTATCTAGTTCTCCCTCTAATCATGTGAAACCACAGAACAAACTAATAGCAGCTTTCCCAGATGAAAACAAGTGTATTATCTTTTTGTATTTTTTGAAGCAGGCCAGCATTTCATCATTTCACTGTGTTCAGTTGTTATGTTAGATTGTTTAATGTAATAGAATGACATGACACTGGTACACCAGATACATCAGAATTATGAACGCTGGAAAGAGACAGTGATAAAGTGTTTTGAGATACATGCAATCCAGATAGTGCTATAAGTTTCTGCAATTGATTAAAGACATTTCCCCTGTGCCACCTCATTATTACACATCAAAGGGGAAAAACAAGGGCAAGCTGGATAGTGGGGAAAAAAAAAAAGAAAAATATGCTGTTGTCTCCATGCATCAGAAATCCCCCAGATGTGTTAAATTAATATACAAGTAATCTTGAGAGAGACTAAAATAGATTTGGAGGGCAAAAAAACTTTGTGTTGGCTGTCTTGTTGATTGACATATCTGCAAGAGAGATTATAGGAAAGCATCTGAGCAAGTAAGAAAATGACAAAATTTAGAATTGCTGTAGAGATCAAAGAGCTTTCCAGCAGCTGCAAGAATGACAGAGATGCTGATGGTCCAAAATGACTGTGAAGGTAGAGCTGGTGTTGGCATCAAAATTAAACTTCTCTACCATTTAGAGGTATCTAGGTGTAGCATTAATGTTTGCTGAAAATTAAGAATAGATTGAGCTACCTTTGGCTCTCAGTTTATCTCAAGATTTCCAGAAGGAAAAAGGAAAGTTCAGAAATCCTACTCATTTGTGGGAATGTGAATCTGTGAGGCACAACAAACATTTAATTAAAAGTACTCTTTGTATTCCATGAATCAACAATCATGAACTGCGGCTTTTGCAGGTTTTGGAGAGCTTTGGGCTGATCTGAGAAAGAACGCTGCTGTCCTGAGGTCATGCAAATACCCCCAAACCTCAACTCATTGGCTTTTAGGAGGCATCTGGAACATCTGTGCAAACCACATGGGTGAATACCACACGGTTTATTCACGAGCCAATGAAATACAACAACGTTGGATCAAGGAAGTGCAAGAAGGTGCCAGAAAAACCCAGGTATGATGATTCCAAAATAAAATGCTCATCACAGTACATTTTATTGACAGTGACATATGATTTTCTTACAGCCCAAGTTCACAAGCTGTCAGAGGAACTACAATTCTCATTGTTCAGATGATGACCAGTGAGGGAGAGAAGCAAAGACACAAGATCACAGGAGGAATCTCAGTCAATTATCTAAGAACCAAAACTCCATAATTTGGAGTTCAGACCCATGTTTTAATGATCAGAGAGTTTATCTCCTTCCTGTGTCATGATGTTCTGCATACCACAAGAGTTTTTTTCCCTCTGAAAGAGGATGCTTGACAATCTGTGAAGTCAACCTTCCACAAGTGAACACATATGAGTGATTTTCAAGGAATTTGCTACCAATCGATTGGTGGTCTTTATGGGCTGAAGCTGGTCTCTGCTTTCTTCAAGCTCCTACCATTTTGTCCTCACTGAAATGCTTGTGGATAGTCCCTGGAAGAAGCCAAAACTGGGCTCACATGTGAAGGCAAATTACTCATCAGGCACTGAAATTCCTGAACAAAGTGCAAGCCCTCAGGTCAAACAGTCTCAGGGAAAACTGTGCAACTTCTCCCCCTTCTACTCATTGTTGGGGACTAGCAGGGGAACATCTGCCTGCAGAACTACTCATCTGTCACCCTTTCCCATCATTTAACTCGCTTTCATAGAAGGAAAATTCCATTTCACAAGTTTTTGGAGTCTCAAAGCTTCCTTCCCATTTTCAAGCCACTATTTTTTTCTTAGTATTGACTCATTCAAGTCATATGTTTTAGCTGATGTTCTTGTTCAAGCTTTCAAACATCAGAGCAGCCTAAGTGTTTTTAATAAAAAATCTGTGTGACTTGTCTTAATGACACATCCTCCCTCCCTCTCCAGGGGAGGAGTGGGAAGACACCCAGGTAAAGGATCTAGCAAGGAAACACCCTAGAGATTGTATCTGCCTGTTCTGTCAAAAGAATTTCCATGTACTTGAATTTATATATATAAAAGGCTTAGAAAAGAAGATATTAACACTACTGAATGTCCTTCATTATAAGGCACGGCAAGACCCGAAACAACATTTTGTTCATGACTCAGGCTCAATAAAGACAGGGCATTGCAAGTGCCAACCCAAGAAAATGACTTTCCCAATCATAATCAGATAAGCCTTGAGAAATAAGAGTAGATTCATAGGGTGTTTGGAGAAATAGCCAATGGGGAACCTGCTGTCTATTGGCAAGACCCTGATTGACGTCAGTGAGAGCATGACAGAGCCCAGGATGAAGCAGACGAGGCATTAGGGATGCACAAATACCAAATAAAAATATCACAGGCATTTTGCTCTTCAACATTAATAACAAATGTCAACAGTCAAGTGCTGCTTCTTCAGTATGGAGCTGTGATATCCAGCCCGTAGGTAATCTCTCAAGACTTCCCAGCAGCCATTTATAGCTTCTGATAAGGTACAGGATTTATTTTCTTAGCTTGTTCCAGACCCTCTTCAAAATAGCAGTTTTACTTGTGGAAGTGAAAGTGTGGATGGGGTCAATTTGGTTTCATGGCTGGGAGAGTACAGAAACTGGGATACTGAGAAGGAATAGGAGCACTTGGCTTCTGTTGTCATCTCCATGATGTCCTATTTATGGCAACTGAAAATATATTCATGGAGGTACTTAGGATTCCTGTGATCTACATCTGAATTACTCCCATGTCAGCAGAATCACAGATTATGAGAAGAGATATGGACCTAAGGAAAGGATCCTGCCAGAGTAAACAGCAGAGTTTTAGAGTTCAGCTTTGTCAGAAGAAGCCATACATCTCTGGCCAAAAATGTGCTTTGTTCTGCATCAGATCACTGGTGATAAGTCCTGTTTTAGAAGTATATCCTTCAGTCTGGCTTTCAGGAACATGAAAAAACAAAGATAGGAGGAAGCACCATCACTGCATTGGTTTCATGCAGCCCCATGTCAGCTGATATGTCTCACCTTTCATTGTTTGAAAAGCTCCATCCCAGTCTTTGCTGATAGTTTCAGTTAAGCTGTAGAGTTTCATGCGAGGATGTTGGAGATGTAAATATATTTTTCTTTCAGCTGGTGAAGATGTGGGAGTGGTAGCTTGCTAAAAGGAGAGTCTGAGAAAGTGGAAATAATTCAAGTTACAGTAGAAAGATTTTCCAAGAGCTTTTCTGGCTAAAGCTCAGCTTCTCAAGTGTTTGGAAGCCTGAGTGCCACCGATTGCCCAAAACTTTGTGAAATCAGAAAAAGTCCTTCTGAAAATCTGGGTCTTACTCTCAATTTATCTATATTTGCCATCCATGAAGCAGGAATAATTATAAAAAACTAACACAATAAGGGCTGTGGCAAGCTCTGTGATGTAGGCACAGAGACTCTCTAACTGGCTCTCAGAGAGTTCCACGTCCAGTGCCTGAACCATCCATCAAGGCCTGAGTTAACCCCCCCTTCCTTCCAGTTTTGAAGTCTGGTGATTTCACTGCATGTAGCCAGGCTCTTGGCATCCCCACAGAGATTTTCCTCTCGCTTTCTGGTGCTGTTTTATTCTATGAATTGTTTGCACTTCAGGAACTGGAGAATGAATTGGTCTCTGTGGAGTGTTGATGCCATTTCAGACTGAATAGGCTGGGGGGCAGCTAACCCTCATGACAGAATAAAATACAAAGAAGGCTTTATTGGTGTCCCTCTCTCCTTTTAACCTTTTAAATACCTATTTCTGAAGGACTTATTGTCTGCTTGTCTAAATTAAATCAGAGATGAGGGGAGGACAGAGTAAATTCTAACAGGTGGAAGGGCGGCAAAGCAGCTATCTTAGCTATGGAAGATTTATTCACGTTGGGAACGTTCCTTTGGGAATTCACTTTTGTTTACTGCTTTTGAGGTTGAGGAACAGAGCCCTGTCTCTATCCACCTGGCTATGGGCTGTGGTAGAACCCTTGTTTGGGCCATCCCCTGGAAGTTCCCTTCACCTGGTGTCCCATTGCCGGTGAATGATGTTTTGCATTTGCAGCTCATTTTAATTTTACCAGTTACATTTCCTGTTTTAACTTCACACTCCTCGTATCTGTGGAAGTTGTTGAATCTCTGGCAGTGCAAAATGCCCAGTCTTCCTCGTTACCTTTTAAAAATGCCCACATTTCTGCCTTTTGTAACACGTTCATCTTTCTGCCTCGGGCTTCTTACCACTGAAGTTTCAGACAACCAGGCACGTCCTGTCTGGAGAGGAAAAGACTAAAGGGAGTAATGATGAATGTCCATAAACACATAAAGGCATGTCCCTGAAAAAGGAGAGGAACCAATTATCCTCATTAGTCAGTGGGAATAAAAAAAAAATAAAGCAAAAAAAAAGAAAAAAAAGAAAAAAAAGAAGGAGTGATAGGTTCTAAATGAAGCACTGCATATTTAGGTTGACTGTTATGGAAAACTTCATAACTATTAGTACATTTAAGGCAATGAAGCAAGTTACCCAAGGGAGGTAGTCAGATCACCTTCATTGGAGATAGTCAAGGGAAGGTTTGACACTCATCCATCAGAGAAGTGTTAGAGATAATTAAATCAGTCTTGCCCCAGGCAAAAGGATGGACTAGATAATTCACTAGTGCTCCTGTTCAACCCAGCAGATTCTATATTTTTCCTTCTTAATTGGAAAGATATAAATGTGTGTGTGTGCATGTGCATGTATGTGTACCACAGTTCCTTTTACCCGTGGAATGGCTGAGGGAGTGACATTTCTCTCCTTAGCTTTATTCTCTGTGTTTTGAAAGGTGTACTCCAAGTTGCCTCAGCAGCTTTTTCAGGTGCCTGTTTGCAGAGTTGTGAAGAGGATCAGGTGCTTGCAACTGTTGCTCTTAATTTTTCCTCTTGATTGGTTTTGTTTTACTAAAAATTAGCCCTTAAAATACACACCTAGACAGGAAGAATTGTCTCCTTGCCTGTCTGACTACTCAGCGCCACAGACAGACTAGAGAAATACCTTTGAAAGACGCTGTTATTTAAATGTTTTTATTTAAAAATCCATCCCTCTCTGGAGTTGCCTGTCTCTTTCCGCTGGTTTTATAGGGACCCCTGACATTGCTGATGTTATTAGACATCTAAAGACTCTGAAATGAAGCCTCCTGAGCCTGCTGCACCTTGCAGCCCTGCACAGGCTGTTTTCCCATGCCTTTGTTCCCCTGCTGATGATGCAGGGTAATGGCCATGGCAATGCACCCCGTGTGCTGTGCATTTCGCCCATTACAATTAGCATGATTGTCTCAGCGCTAGCTTGTGCTTCTCCATCTGTTTGCAGCCTCCATCTGTTATTTCTCCTCTCACAGCCAGTTAAGTCTAAGGATTTAGGTAGAGCCAAGAGGTGCGCTGCAGGCAGCAGGCACCTGTGCTGAGCTCTGCTCTGGGTTTGCACCACTGGCTGCAGCCAGGCTGTGCTGCCTGACCCCGTCCTACAGGTGGGACAGCAGCACAAGCGATGGTGAGGGCTGTAACAGTGGAGATCCTTGATCCTG
Source organism: Melospiza melodia melodia (assembly GCF_035770615.1). Lineage (NCBI taxonomy): Eukaryota > Metazoa > Chordata > Aves > Passeriformes > Passerellidae > Melospiza > Melospiza melodia. Next base: position 4,624,087 of record NC_086226.1, read on the forward strand.
TGGTCCACGTTCCAGGAAAAGCTGCCACGGCACAAGCCACACACTATCTCATTTTGATTGCCAGTAATCACAGAGCACCACAAGGACATCCTGGGGAGTAAATTTAGAAAGGACTTTGAAATCTTTCAGACAGGCAAAGGATGATATTGATGTTCACACACTGTGAGAAATACTGCACAGGTAAGTGCCATTATTTTTTTGGCAGCTCAGACGAAGCAGCCCTTATCACAGGTGAGGCTACAATGCAAGAGTTAATTCCTTTCTTAAGCGTGCAAGCTGAGTGTAATTCTACCTGAGGAATCTGTTTTGAAAGGCAATTAAAACTTTGCACCGTGAAACTTTTTGGACAACACAGGAAGCAGTTTGCCACCTTCTTTACCTTGATCTTTGCAACCTAAAAATACCCACCATGATGGGAGGGCTTGAGTGGTCCTTGAAAGAAAGGTTTCTTCCAGTGTGTGTGGAGGCAGCACACATTGTCTGGCCTCATGGCTAGGAGAGAGACTGAATGCAAACTAATTATTTACAATAAACCAGTTCTGAATTAGATGAGCAGCAATTGGAGAAAGATCTTTTGCCCTTTCATCCAGTTGCTGTTAGCCAGTGTGTCATTAACACCCTCCCTTTTGCACATCAACCCTCCCAAATTTTGTGATGCTCCAGGACCACTTTAACACTGCAGATGAGATAATTCAAGAATCTCTTTTAGCCAGTGATGTTTCTTACTTCCTAACATGCTAGAGCTGAGCATGGGATCACAGAATGACAGAATATCCTGCGCTGGAAGGGACCCACAAGGATCACTGAAGTCCAGCTTCTGTCTCTGGACACACAAAAATCCCAACAATCCCAACAATCCCATCATGTGTCTGAGGACAATGTCCAAAGGCCTGTGTCAGGCCTTTGCCCTGGGGAGCCTGTTCAGGGCCAAGCCACCCTCAGTGTGAAGAACCTTTACCTAAAACCCAACCTATACCTCATCATTACATTAGTATAGGTTGGATATTTCCAACCTATACCTCCCCATGTTCAATCTGCCACCATTCCCTTGGGTCCTGCCCCTGCTCAGCAGTGAGAAGACATCCACAGGCCTGGTTTACCAGAGTAAAGGTAATAGGGGATTATAGTGGCTCTTTATTTTCATTCTAAAGTATCTTTAGGTTATATTATGGAGAAAGACAGAGAACCTGAACACTGAGTGAAGACTTTTATGCTCCACAGCTTGCAAGGAGTCATGGCCAGAATCATGGAAACCCAAACAATCCCGTATCAACTCCTCCCACAATCCCTTGTTCCACAGAACCTCCTGGCTGTCACTCCATGCAGCAACATTTAAAAAAAGATCACCAAAAATGTTTAAGTGGGCATATCCCTGCATCCAATAGTTCCTTTTGGCTTCCAAAGCAAAACCAGACCAGCCTCTCTCCTCCTCAGGATATCTATAAGTGGGGGGAAAGGCAGCATCTTTGCAAAGCATCCTTTCAGGCTCTGCCAGGAGGTTGAAATGTGGTCCCCCAGGTGTGTTAGAGTGCAGCTACCCAGGGTCTATAGCACACACTCCTGCTCTCTTTGTATTCCACACTCTGCATTATTCCATTGTTCTTCCTGTGTGAGGAAGAATCTGGTGCCCAGCCTCTAAGATGGATTCTTGGGTGTGCCATAACAGTGACAAGTTTAAGAAATTCTTGGTATCCATCTTCTGGTTTCCCAAACTATTTAACTTTTATGAAAATATGCCTTTTTTCAGTGATAGGCTGAAAAAACCCCCAATCTCTTGATGCTAACTCTGCCCTGCAAAATGGAGATTGTTAATTTGCTGGTTAGGAAAAGAGAACATAACTTGGTTTTTTGGACTATCATCTTCCAGACACTTAAGCATGTGCTTCACTTTAAACCTGTGAGGCTTTTGTGAAGACAGCAGGTTTATTTACATCAGCACATTACTGAGTCTTCATAGGATTAGGGTTGTCATTAACAGCCTCAGCATCCTGACAGTGTTGTTTCCTAGTTTTGCATAGCAATAATGGTAAATTTGTGCCTGATGTGATTTACACAGCCCATCATTTGCCTTTGTCTGTGAAGCTATAAATCAATGTGTATTTTTTTTCCCAAACTGATCCTCAGCCTGACTCTCTGAGCCGTAACTGTGATTATGCCTGCTCCCTCTTTTCCCTCCAGGTTTTCTTGGGTGGTTTTCACCAGAAGAACACTTCACGTCTAATTGAGACAATGAACTTTGTCTTTTTCTTTTTTTTTTCCCTGCTAAACTTTCTTCAACAATCTCTCTTCTAGTTATAGCCTCTATTTCCCTTAATTACTTGAGGCCATCTAAAGTAAACAATTTTAAACCAACAGAACAATGAGCCACATGTTTTTCTGTTCCCCTCTCCCCATTGTCCTTCAATGCTTAAAACTAATGGTACTGAGAGATTAAACTTCATCCTACAGTCAGTGACCTATTCTGCTGTTTCATTTTAATTTTTCATATCTCTCTCCCCCCATTTTGGCTGGCACTCCCCCCAGGTTACACCTTACATCAAAGTATACATCATTTGCTCTTACTTCTTTCTACATGCTGCCTCTAGGCTAGGAAATTGGCACAATGCTGCTGTTGCTGCTGGGAGCTAGCCATTTTCCTTTAGTCAAATGTTTTTTAGCTTGAAAATGTCAATACAGAGATAAGTCATAAGATCGACTCTTAAATATTCACAGGCTGCTTCCTTTGTTTTGTTTTGCTTCTTTCCCTGTGTCACAGTGTTATCCAGGGTGGCACTTTGCTGGGTGCTTTGCACATTTTCCTAAGAAGTGTTTCTCTCATTAGTGCTTAAGGAAGTACCAAGAGTTAAATTTTTTCATTAGGAATTCTTGTGCTGTGTAATATCCTGCATGTATTAGATACACAAAGATATTTCCCTTATGGAAAAATCCTATAGGGCTTCACAGAAAATTACAAACTTTCTCATATAATTTTTTAAACCACCTTGTAAAAGCAAACACACAATGAAATATACTTCTATTGAGATGGTTCAAAGAAATATGTGGAAAAGAAATAACTCTAACACATCCTGTAGGGTTTTTTGAGTAATTTCTATAACCCTATTAAGTTTCTTTAGAGCTCTGCCAATTCCACCCGTCTGTATGTCCGTAGGCTCCTTTGGAAAGGGCACAGAAATAGGACCAAAACACTGCTCTGCTATTTCTCTCTATGAATCTGTACATAATAAGATTTTTCTGCTACTTCCAGTCCCCTGATGGCTTGCTGAAAACTCGTCATTACTCTCCTCGTAGCTCTTTTGTTTAGCAAATTTGTGTAAAACAAGTTGTATCTGCTCCTTGCATACCCATTTGTCCTGTCTTTCAGTGGTGGAAACCACCACATAGCCAATGAATTGCATCTACCAAGAAAGTTTTGCCTTTTTGGGGTGTGTTTTCACTGAGCGCATTCATCTGGAGCCTCAAATTCCAGAAATTAACAAATTCTTGTTATCCATCTTCTAGTTTCCTAAGCTATTTACCTTTTATGATAATATGTCTTTTTCAGTGATAGGTTAAAAAACTCATAATCCCCTGATGCTAACTCTGCTATGCAAAATGGAGATTGGTAATTCAGATTGTTAATTCCCAGACTTCAGTGTGGGAACATTCCCGTCCTTAAGCCCGTGGCACAGGAGGTTGTGCCAAGCTGAATCAGCACCAGGGCAAGGTGCATGGAAGAATTGGAGCCCCAGCAGTGTGAGGAAGTGAAGAACCAGAAGTTCTGACGCATTTTATGACCAACAGCCATTTGCAAATTACTGACAACCTCCCCACATAAATCACAGAATCACAGAGTGGTTTGGGTTGGGAGAGGCCTCAAAGATCATCTGATTCCAACCCCCCTGCTGCTGGGGAGGGATTGGATGCAAAGCTTGATAATGACCAACAGCACCGTGTCAAGGGCGAGTGGGCTTGATGGCACCACATCACACCATCCCCTGCTAAACTGTTCCTATTGCTGCATCACTGACAGCAATCATTCCAGTGATTAAGGGCAAATGTGGCATGGTATGGGAGGTTAGAGAGGACTGAAGCCCATTCTGACATTTGCTCTACGATTACCTTATGCCTCAGTTTCCCCAAGGGATGTTTCTATGCAGTTTTGTAAATATCCATAGCTGAAGCTTTAAAACTGAAATGCTAAGGCTGAGCTCTAAGTTTTTGCTTTGCATGGGATGGGCATAAAAATCCTGCCATCCTGCCTGAGACAAAAAAAGCAAATAATATGTTCAGTGTTAATAACTGTTATATATTTCTGAGTAAAAACACTGATGTGATCTCACCAGCTGGTTGATTTAATATAAATATTCAAATGCAGAAACAGTTTATTAAACAGATTGGAAATCATCAACTTCATTACTGTAATAGAGCAAATACAGTATCTTGATTTTCAATAAATGGAACAATCTACCGTATGCTGAATCACTTGCTGTCTGTTGCTATGTTCTATTAAAAAGAAAATAATGATTCTAACAGAATGTCATGTAGCCACTCCAGGAATTAATAGAATTAGTGCAGCAACCTCCAGACAGAATATAAATATTCTATTGAATTATCAATTAAAACCCCATAGCAATAAAGGTAAACTACATCAAATAAGTGAACAGAAATTATAGACTATTTCCCAAATTCTTGTATTAGTCTTCATCTTGAGCCTGAAATGAAAATTCTTGAGAGTAACAAGTATATAATTACTTGACATTTTTCTTCTTCAAGTCATCTCAGGAAAACAAATTACATGATGTAAGTGCAGCTCTTTGGATTCATAAACTACTGGCATAATGAAGAAAACACTGGGTAGTTATTATGCATCAAGCATTCATTGATGTTAATTTTTGCTCAAAAGATTGAGACATATATAATTTTTCAGTTTCTAATATGAGTCTGCTGAAGTTTTACTTCCATCAAATGCTGTTCACCCCAGTGGTAGGAAAAAAATTGTTTAGTTAATTTCCCTGTTTTGGCTGGACTTTTCTCCTGGCATTCACTTGCAGCAGAACATCACCCCTACAAAATCCAGCTTCTCCCATATGCCAGTTGTAATTAGTTCTGACACACAAAGGTCAAATAATATCACAAGAGGCAGAGGAACTCTTTAAGTGGGGGAAAGAAGAAGAAATTGAGACAGGGATAATATCAGAGACAAAAAGTCCTAACCTCTTAGACCCTGGGACAGTAGTCACTCATCATTATGAAGTGGAAATTCATGGGAATGAGTGCAATGCTTCCAGTTCCTCTCAAGTTCCCCCGTGTGTTCAAGATATTCCAATTTCATGAATTACACAACTCCCTGTCTCCATGCTGCAACCACAGCCATTACAGGACAGCACCCACCACGTGGCAGTACTTTCCAACATGCTTTGACTGCTGGTGTAGTATAAAACAAGAGTGTAAGAATGCAATTTGGTAATTTTCCAGCATATCCAGGGAAAAAAAAAAAAAGGAAAAAGAAATAAAAACAAACAAAACAAACAAGAAAAAGGAAAGAAAAAAAAGAAGAAGGAGAAGAAAGAAAAAAAAAGGAGAAAAAAAAAAAGAAAAATAAAAAAAATAGAAATAAAGATGCAGATAAAGAACAAAACACTGAAATGTTATCCATGGAAATAGCACGAAGTTCCAGAAAACTCAGATGACTTTTGGTTCGATCTTTAATATAACCTGCCTTGGGAAAATAATTTTCATTTCATGTACTTACATTTCTTTTCATATTCCTTCTCCTTCCAATCTAGTTTTATTGCAGGGCTTTTCTAGCTGCAAAAAGGTGCTAACAAAGTGAGTCAAAGTTTGCAGGGTTTTCTGCAGATTGAAGCCAGTGGTATCACAACAATCCCTACAATGAAAGTTTAAAGACATAATGGGTCTGTCTCTGACCCTGACCCCTTAAAAAGAATTTGACTGATAACTGTTGAAAGAAAAGGGCTGGATTTATTGACTTGCTTCTTTGAAAAACAGGAGACAATAAAGATAACACTATTGTGTAAAAATTATATTGCTCACTCTTTTTTTATTGGATAAAGAATTTTAAAAGAGAAAAGTTTCGATGAATAAAAGTTTTGAAACGACAATTAGAAATTATAATGTATTCCCCCCCCCCCCCCTATATTTATAACATATGTTTTTCAGAATTCTTGCTTTGTGCCCAAATTTAAGTGCAGGCATTGACAGAATATTTTCTCCCCTTCCCTTTCCCTTTTCCTCCTTCCTTCTTTCCCTTTCCCCTTCCTTTTCTCAAAAGGGACGTGTGTTTCCCTCCATTGAAATTTCAGCTCCTGGTTAACAACTCTGATCCTCTCTTTTATGCAATTCTTAGAGATTCCTCTAGGAATCACTTGTCACATTGAGCCACCAGAACAAAGAATTATTAACACATATTACACTGAGGATAATCTTTGCTCAACTGTCTACTCACAAAGGGCATCCCTCAATAGCTGTTTAGTCAAAACTGTGAAAATTATTTGAAAAATGGGTGCGTGTGTGGGGCGGGGGGGAGAGGGGGGAGTTGGAGTAGGTCAGGAAATCCATTTCCATGAAGAATTTTAAATAGTCTGCTTCAGAGTTTTCAGAACAAATTAATTTTTCAGAACAAATTAATTATAAAGCAACAATTGTGAATGACCCTTACTTTATATCACCTTGATGGGAGTTTTACTTTGTGTTTGCTTTTCTTATATTTCTAGAAATTAGGAATTTATGATCCTGAGGTAGGTATGATATGATGTGCCTTATACAACCCATCACAAGTTTGCATAGCTCCAATCCTTCATCACACACTCTGGACATCTCCTGACTTCACAGAATTGCAGAATCAGGGAATGGTTTGTGCCAGAAGGGATCTTTAATGTCCATCTACTCCAACTCCCCTGCAGTGAGCAGGGACATCTTCAGCCACTCCAAGCTGCTCAGATCCCCATCCAGCCCAAGGCTGAGTGATGACTCTTTATTATTTTCCCTAAATTTTGCTTCCTGAAGTTTATGCCACATACCAAGAGGAAAAAATATAAAGCCCACCCAAAATATTTTCACAAATATCAAAAGCAGAAGCTGATGAAAAGGAAGTATGATACGTAACCTGCCCTTCCCATTATTTTCCTCCCGTCTCCATTTCACATTATTCTCCCTGAAGCAACGGTAATGGATACAGTTCTCCCAGCCAAAACATCTTTGCATTTTGAATTCCTCCAATTCGTGCACAACTTTCCTGTGCGTTTGGTGAAAAGAAGCATCTTCCTTTGAACAACTGCAGGCAGAAATGCTGTCAGGCTCACCTAATGCTAAGCTCAAGGTAAAGTTATTTGACTTTATCAAATACCTTGGTTTACATCTGATGTTCTTGAGTCATAGAAGGTTGGGTTGGCCTGATTTGGTAGCTAGTCCCATACTTCTGATTTTGTGCCAGACACCAGCCCAAAATGTGGCCTTGGGCATGTCACTTATACTATCCTTGCCTCTGTGCTACCATCAACAAAATGAGATCTTCCTTCTCTGGGGGAACTGTGAGAATTAATTAGCTTGTGTTTGCCAGAACTTCTGAAGTGCTAAGCAAATGCTGATTAGAATAATTTTACAGGCTTCAGAGGACCGCATATCTCAAGGGATCATGTGGAGAACTCTCGATGGGGAAGTAATGCAGCACACTCAAAAATGCATTTGCAAGACTTTAGTCTATGTTTCACTTGAGTGGATTCATATTTTAAAAATCTTATGGCTCTATTCTTTCTAACCCTGCATACTTCATATAAACTTGTGTTTAATCTTGCATGCAGAGGGTGAGGAAAGTGTCTACAAAGCGGTCCTTCCTCGCTCCCCTAAGGAATAATCTACGCTCATCACCATGGCATGTAACTGCAAAGACCAAAATAGCCTTGCAAAGAAATGAGCATTAAGACTTCCCACGGGGAGTTGGAAGGGGGAAGAGCAATGCCTCGACCAGAACATGGGGTTATGGCTGTGGCTATGGCTGAGAAAGGGCAGAGCATCTCCTTTTGCCTTTTGCATTTTTGGAACGCGAGGCTGGCCTCGGGGAGCGCCTCAGTCGCTCGGCATTTCCTCCTGCTTCCCTCAGGCTTCTTTGCTCGTAGACTCCTAACAAAGGAAGACTTATTAGCTCAAACTACAGAGGAGTGCTGTTTTGGGGCTTTGGGCAGGAGCTGGTTCGTGTCTGGCGAGCTCGGAGCAGGGGCAGGGTGGGCTGAGCCTCCCTGCGCGCACCAGCGCGGCTCTGCCCCGATGCGCTCGACAGGAACGAGCGGCTTTGCACGCCACAAGCATGAATTCCCTCTCTGGGAAGGCTTTTGGTTCAGTGATTGAATTTTTTTAAATTTCTCTTTTTTTTTTTTTTTTTTTTTTTTTTTTTTTTTTTTTTTTTAAGTAAAACTGAATCATGGTAGACTTTCAAAGTTACTTAAATTTGATTAGAATATAGTAATTTATGCTTCTCTTCTGAAACACCTCGGTAGTCCTTGTATTTTCCTGGTTCTTACTCTGATTCCCTAAAGAGCCAGGCTTGGAGAGTCAGGTGTTTTGAGCTGAGTTTTGAGTGTTTTGAGTTGGATACTAAGGGATTTTGGGTTGGGTTGGGTCCCCCTAACATGCCCTGGGCATCACAACTTGCCATAGCAAATTAATTCCTGAACATATTTTTGAACACCTATTAATTTAATTTTTAAAATTAAGTTACTCAGAGCTGTCTTGGATGCAGCTTGCTTGCCTCATGTCTGCCCTCTCCTCAGTCTAAAGAGGGAGTCTGTCCAACAGAAGGATTTAAATGTGACACACGGGAGAACCCGAATTTGTTCCAGGTTCTGCTGGAATCAACCAGCTTCAGGTTTGCAATGTCCTTTAATCTCTCTATTCCTTGATAAATCTGAATAACAGTGCTTTACTTCTACCCAGATATAGTGGATAAGTCAATTTTCAGATCATAAAAGGGCTGTAGAACTTTAAATTGTCAAAGTTTTTTGTGGGGCTTTTTTGTGGATTTTAGTTCATTTATTTGTCTCTTTGTGATGGGTATTCTGATTATTGAATGTTTTGCCCTAAAGAGTATTTCTATTGTTTCTTGCTAAATGCAACTATTTGCTCACAGTGAAAGTGAATAAAAAAGGCAAATACAAATTATTTTTAAAAAACAAAACAAAAGCCTCTTTCATAACCCTAAATTTTATTACTTAAGTTTTCTGTATCAGCACAGTCTAAAAACCAAAGAAATAAGTGAAGTTCCTCCTACTTGTTGAAAATCAAGCTCTGGGGGAAAAAAAATCATGCTAACCGAGTAAACAGTCCTATTTGGTGTTCCTCAGTAGCCATTCCTTAACTTTCTTTAAAGAATACAAATATTTCCATATAGAAAAGAAATTCAGTCCCTAATTTATTATTGTTTAGTTTTGTTGTTACAGACATGATGCAGATCTGTTGTCACTACCCAGGACACCATTGGGATGACACACATCCTGATGTATCCAAGAATAAAATTAATTCCCACATTTTTAACGGGTTTGGTGTTTTAGGAATCTTTGGTACTATTCTATGCTGCTGTTTCTTCCTCCCCTCCCATCTCCACATCTCAGCTGCTCTGCTCAGAATGTGATAACTTGCCCAGTGTGCCTTGGAAAGCCTTCAGACCTTGCAGTCTGCTTCCCTGTATATTTGCTCCGTTTTTTTTTTTCTTCCTCTTTTCCTCTTTTTGAAAGCTTTCCCTTAATGTATTTTACCTAAAAAATAATTCATTAGAAATTTAGGAAAGCTGTCCAAAATCACTCTTGAGAAGTCTCCTCTGCTGTCGTGCCTCCGGGTGAATGTTACACCTGCATTTTATTTCAATAAATTGTGCTGAGCTGTATGTGCGCCTTAAAAGACGATCTGCTTTGCAAGTTGAGAGTGAGTCCTTATGCAGGGAGGGCGGCAGGGAAAAAAAAAAAAAAAAATTAGTCCTCCTCTTTCTTCTCTGTGACTTATTTGACCTTGAGACTTATAATGGCATCTCAGACAAAATGAACATAATCTAATGGACAGCGGGGAAGAGGGAACGGCTGGGTACATCTGTCGTATTACTGGGCTGTCTGAACAGTCAATGAAGCAGGTCCAAACCATAAGAGGCCTGTTCAGTTTAGCTCCAGGGTCTGCAGACAAGGAGCACAATCATTTATCTTTATTTACTGAACTCTGCTTTCTGTTTAAAAAAAAAAAAAAAAAAAAAAGGGGGTGGAAAAAAAAAAAGAAGAAAAAAAAGAATTGACAGGTTGACAAAAACCCAACTTGGCGATGCCCACTGCACTGAGATAAATGCTATTCATGCTCTGCAAAGACAAGGACAGCTTCTCATGCCCTTTCTCCCATTCCAGTAGGCACCTATTATACAGCGAATAAAGGCAGCAGCAGACACCTGTACACTGCTTGCTGTACTCACTGTCTCAGCTGCTCCACGGACAGCGTGGGTGTTGGGGGTTTCTGTGGGCTTGCTTTACTTCTTTGTATTTCTTAAGGAGATACACATACAAAACCAGAGAAACTAACATTTGTGGTTTCACTTTTTAATTTTTTTATTTATTCCTCCTTTCCTCTCTTTCATTATTTCTCTATTATCAGCTTTCTTTCTTTCTTTCTTTCTTTCTTTCTTTCTTTCTTTCTTTCTTTCTTTCTTTCTTTCTTTCTTTCTTTCTTTCTTTCTTTCTTTCTTTCTTTCTTTCTTTCTTTCTTTCTTTCTTTCTTTCTTTCTTTCTTTCTTTCTTTCTTTCTTTCTTTCTTTCTTTCTTTCTTTCTTTCTTTCTTTCCTTCTTTCTTTCCTTCTTTCTTTCTTTCTTTCTTTCTTTCTTTCTTTCTTTCTTTCTTTCTTTCTTTCTTTCTTTCTTTCTTTCTTTCTTTCTTTCTTTCTTTCTTTCTTTCTTTCTTTCTTTCTTTCTTTCTTTCTCTCTTTCTTTCTCTCTTTCTTTCTCTCTTTCTTTCTCTCTCTCTCTTTCTTTCTTTCTTTCTTTCTTTCTTTCTTTCTTTCTCTCTCTCTTTCTCTTTCTTTCTTTCTTTCTCTCTTTCTTTCTCTCTTTCTTTCTTTCTCTCTTTCTTTCTCTCTTTCTCTCTCTCTTTCTTTCTCTCTCTCTCTCTTTCTCTCTCTTTCTTTCTCTCTTTCTCTCTCTCCTTCTCTCCTCTTCTCTCTCTCTCCCCTTCTCTCCTACTCTCCCTCTCTCTTTCTCTCCTTCTCTCTCTCTTTCTTTCTTTCCTTTTCTGCTTTCTTTCATTATTTCATTCCTTCTTTCTTTTCATTTTCTCTCTCTCTCTCTCTTTTTCTCAGTGTCTCCCTCTTTCTCCCTTCCCCTCTGCTCACACATAAATTGGAACAGAGAAATGCATCCCACAGAGGCCGTCTGTAGTAGATAAAAGGATCACAAACCTGAGGGAGGACTGTGGGCTCTCTTACACATGCTGCATTAAAGACCAGTCAGAAATTCTCCTTAATGGCCTAGGGTGCTGGTTTCACCCATATTTTTTATTTGCTTTTGACAAAACATTAAAGCAAAGACATGAAGGTTGTAGGGTGAATTCTGCTCTTTGACTAAGGAGGTGTAAATTCATTGACTGCCAACCTATTCCTCCTGATTCAGACCATTATAATTAGGAGGAAAAGAGAATCACAGAGATTTATATTCAGGAGGGAGGTGGCCTTTTTTAGCACTTATATTCTGAGGGGGAGATTTCTGTGGTAATGGGAGACATGAGGCATTCAGCTCTCACTGACCTTCGCTGGAAGTTGGGTACCCAGCCATTCTTTCTGCATTTGAACCTCTCCCTTCCCCTAAGGTGATTGATGGCTATCTGGATAATGAAATTCATGCCTGAATTTCTGACTCTGCCACAGACTTGTTGTACGACCTTCATCAAGTCGCTTCAACTCTGCAACCCATCTTTTCTCTTCTGCAAAATGGAGGTGGCCTGCCTTGATATGGGCCAGCACCACCCCAGGCCAGTGCTGTCAAGGAGGAATTCCTATGGATTGTCTCACTGGTTTCCCTGGGACACAACTTTCTACAGAGACTGAATGAGCCTAGGCATGGGTGGATGTCCTGGCTGGCTGCCTCTCTCTCTGGTGCTGCTAGGCTTGATTATTTTGACTGTGGAATTGCTCCAAGTCTTCAATTTTATGACATCCTATAAACATGAGATAGTAGTAGTAGTAAAAATTATTATTATTATTATTATTATTATTATTATTATTATTATTATTATTATTATTATTATTATTATTATTATTATTATTATTATTATTATTATTTTAGTATGCAGTACTCCAAGGCATGAATGTTTAGCCTAGAGGATGTGCATTTACAGCCGATATATTTACAACTCTCCCCCAAAAAGCCTAAAGGAGCCTCCAAGGCTGTGGTGAGCCTCCCTCAAGGAGTTAATTGTTCAGGCAATATGGTTTGCAAGAATTCAGTCAGTTTTTTTCATATTTTTGCCAGGCAGGATGTTTTCTCTCCCCCCTTCTCCTTCCTCCCCCATCTCCCCCCACTTCTCTTTCCTCCAACCCTGATTCAAATGGAGCTGGGAAAGGAGACAGCTGGGGAGGATTTGAGCAGAGAGGTAGGATGTGTATCTGAAAGTAATTTGAATAGTTTGTGAACCATGGTGTCCATTGGCTTGTAACACCTGGCTGTGTCAGCTGTGTCAGGTTATGTCATGTTGTGGAGCTCACTTTGACTGATGCAGCTGGATGGGACCGGCCTCAAGCTGACATTGCAACAACCCAGGGAAACTGAAAAGGCAATTTTCTGTGAGTGCGCCTGAAAAACCAGGAACTCTTTGCATACCCAAACCAGCAAAGGTTTCTGGCTTGTCCTGAGCTGAATGTGCTCCAGCAGCATGCTGGCAGCCTCTGTGCACTCAGGGCTGGGTACAGAGGGCATGTCCAGCATCTTCCCTGATGCAGAGCTGTGTTTTACCCTCTGCCCAACTCCCTTCGCCTTCTGAGCAGATCCTGGGGGTGGGAATGACAACCCTGCCCTCAGACAACAAGGCTGCATTCAAAGCAGCTTGCCTCTTTCTGTTGTGGGGGTATTTTTCAGCATTTGGCAGCTTATTTGAGAGGGAATTAAACTTCTGTAGTGAAGCAGAGAATATGCCCCAATAGGCAGCACCTAAAAGAAAGTAAATAAATGTGGGTGTCATCTGCTCCATATAGCAAACCCCATTTTCATGAGGAGCTATGTTTCTAATGGAAAATAATTCTCAATACCTTTTATTTACACTTGGGTAACATCCAGTAGCCCCCGTCACGGCATGAAAGGTTTAAACCTGATTTGAAGCCACTGTTGCAGGAGCCAGGGTGTTTCTCTCTGTGGGAAGTGATGTGTTTACTGGTCTTAGACTCTGTAGAGTTTGCTGGAGAGACTATTGCTTGTCAAAGAACAGGCAAGAGTGCTCTAAACATGTAATTTCCTATTTTGCTATAATGTAAGGGGTGTTGAAAGAGAGATGAGAAAGATTTTGACAAAGCCCCTCTGCACAGCGATGTCTCTATTTCCCCATCTGCAAAATGCCAAATGAATAGTATCACCAGGATAAGAGGGAAAATTATCAAGTTCAGTCTGTTTGCCAGCAAGCCTGCCTCCACTAGTTTCAGTGAAATTATCCCTCTCTACAGAAAAGACGTATGTAATTCAAACATACCCCCAAAGCGAGCTCAGAATTGAGAAGCAGTAAATACCTCATAATAGAAACATGCCATATATTTCTACAAAACAGGCTGCAGACTGGGCTGTCACTCATTTCCTCTTTAGATATACAACATACCTGGAAATGCACAAAAAAGAGAGAGGCTTAGAGCACACTTCAGCTATTTATAGCTGCCTTTAAATCCCTGGTCATTCGAGCATTGAGGGAAATGGAAGGAACAATAGTAAAATATTTTTGCAATGCAAATTTATATTTTAAGTATGCTTTTTCCACGAACAAAATAAAATTATTTCCTCTTCCTATTACCATTAATGATAATTTTAATTGCATGACCCTAGCAGAAATGCAACTCTTCACAAAATAAGACCCACCAGAGTGAAGTAACTCATCTAAAATCAATATATCTACCATTGTTAATATTCCATAACTTGATATATATTTATGATATATGCATTTGAGATATATACACCATTAGAGCAATGCTCCTTTTAAAAAGGAGAGAGTGTTTTCATTTTTTAATACCTTTTGCCCATGCAGAGTCTCCAAGGATAAAGATTTTAACATCTGCAGGTAAATCTGATTCCATTATCATGTGCCCTTCAGTTCTAAGTCAATCTCCCTGATAATCTCTCTAAAGCTGCCAGTTCCTGTTTGTGAGGTAAAGCAAAGATGAGAGCATTCAGGCAGTCTGCGGATGGAGACACAACATAAAGAAACATTAAGAAGATGTTTTCTCTTGCCAGGATATCTCTCTGATTGAGCAAATTGGTTAAGCATGTGCTTAACTTCAAATACATCAGATATCCTTTTGCACTTAACTATGCACCAGCCTAAAGCTAAGCATATTTTCAAGTGTCTTTCTGAAAGGTACGTGGAAGGGGAGGGGCAGCACTGATGTCTGGTTGAGACAGACATTCCTAATAAGCCTTCAGATCTCAACTACCACTGGAAACTTTTTCCTTCCTGTGAAGCTTAAGGATTTATGTGAAGATTTTTTTTTTTTCCCCCTTAGTAATTAATTCGGACCCCAACAGTGTGAAGATGGAAAGAAAAGGACCCTATTAAGACTTGATATTAAGTTAATAGCAGGTGACAGTGACTTCATCAAAAGCCCTATGCAAAACATCAAGTAGATGGAAATTTCAGTTCTGGTACATTACTCAGCTGAGTATCATCAGACCTGCTTATCAGGGTCACAAAGATTATTTGTACATTATGAAAAGGATCTGTCCATCAAAGTCAGTTAAAAAAAAAAAAAGAAAAAAAAAAAAAGGGTGCTGTTTCCATTTCAGATTCATGCAATCAGTCTCCCAACTAGGAGATGATCAAACCAAACCAGGGGATGTTTTCCTAATCCCACTAATGAAAGTAACCTTCCTTTCAGGGTTCACATACATTAAAGGATGCCCCTTGGGTGTGGGGTTCAGATAGTGAACACTGAGCATCTTGCCTGCTTATGTATTCTTGCAGTGAAGGAAAACTGAGCAGCTGGGAAAAGGCATTGCCAAGTGTCCTAAGAAGAAATATAAAGGGCTCAAGCAGATATCAAAAACAGAAAGGAAATTTGTCTTTGACAAATTTAATCTTTAAAAGTGACTGGTAAAGGTAAAGACTTAGAATTAAACACTCTGGTTGCTTTTCATTTCCTATAAGTAAAGAGGACTCCTTAATGTTTTTGGTCATAGCTGACAGTGCTTTCGGGGGCTGCATTTGATAATTTCAAGCTTCTTTTCAAACACAGCTCATCAGCAGTGAGTCCTCATGGCTTCAGTATTATCTTCTCCTGCCCTTTCTGTTCCCTGGGGATGGACACACAGACTCAGCTGGGCACCCCTCTCTCCTCCCTGCCCCTCCAGTTTTACATGGATGTGGAACAAACACAGGCTGAGAGAGCAGGGCCTGCCCAGACTGGAGAAGGGAACCTTCCAGAGGGACCTCACTGCTGCCTTCCTTAGAGGGAGGTGATAAAAAAGAGCAAAGATGACTTTTTACACATGCAAACAGTATTAGGAGGAGGAGGCGTGGCTTTAAATGTAAAGAGGATAGGTTTGAATCAGATATGAGGAAAACAATATTGTCTGTGAGGGTGGTGAGGCCCTAGCCCTGGTGGTGATGTGGAATAAACACAGGCTGAGAGAGCAGGGCCTGCCCAGACTGGAGAAGAAAAGGTTCTAGGGGACCTCACTGCTCCCTTCCTTAGAGGGAGGTGATAAAAAAAGAGGGAAGATGACTTTTTACACATGCAAACAGTATTAGGACAAGGAGTCATGGTTTCAAACTTAAAGAGGATAGGTTTGAATCAGATATGAGGAAAAAAATATTGTCTGTGAGGGTGGTGATGCCCTGGCACAGGCTGCCTGGAGAAGTTGTGGCTGCCCCATCCCTGGAAGTGTCCAAGGCCAGGTTGGATGGGGATCTAACCAGCCTGGTCCAGTGGAAGGTGTTCTTTCCAGTGGCAGGGACTTGGAGTGAGATGATCTTTAAAGTCCTCTCCAACCCAGGCCATTCTGTGATCGGGTGCTGTATCAAAGCATTTTGCCATGGTGACACATGTATCCATCTCAGAAATTTTGTGTGAAATGCACCAAACAAAAGTGCACCCAGCTTAGGAAAGTTTTCACCTTAGGACACCAAATTAATCAAGCATTGTATTTCGGAAAATTTGGCCTTTTTTTTTTTTTTTCTTTTTCGTCTTGTGCAACTCATATTCTGCAGAATCTGTAGCAATTTTTCTTCTTTTCTTCTTATTCTCTGATTTCAAAAAGAATTAAGCGTTTCTTAGAATCTTAATTATTGAAGAAAGATGGGTCTCATCCACGTTTATGTGCCCCTTTCCAAAATCCACTGCCCACTACCAGAGTAGTCCTGGCTACTCCCATGTAAACACTCTGTCTGGCTAGCTGTCATTTGAAATAGCTTCACATATCATACCTGCTTTCAATTATTGCAAATTGACTATTGTTGAAGGGCACATGGACTCCTGGTATCTGCTAAGGCTGTTGCTGTGTTTTGACCTCTTTGTGCTCCATATTGCAAAGTGAGCTCAAGAAAATGTTTCAGGGCTCTTTTAAATACAGAGTATCTTTATCTCTATCTTGCTTCTGCCCTTCTGTGTCACACAAAAGCCAATAGGACAGTTCTGATTAATACAGTAATTATGTGGTTATTAAAAACAGTAATCATCCAGGAATTATCCAGTGCTGTAAAAATCCCATAGACAGAAAATATATGAACATTTTTAAATTGAGCATTACAATTGTCTGCATATGCAAGAAGCAAAATGACACATAAAGAATTTTTAAGATCCCAAGGAAGTGCTCTGAACATGTTAAGAGAAAATAGTCTCCTCAATCAGGATGGAAGTTAGCACTGTGAAAGGAGACAGATCCTGATTCGTCCTTTTGAAAGATGTTAGTGTCTAAACAGTAGCTATTAATGAAGAGCACCAATTTATAGCACATGTGTTGGATAGACTTGCACAAAATTGGGGCCATCTGAGGAGTTTATTCATCCTTGCACAGCTCCTTCATTTCCAATTTCTGAGGCTGTTTTAATTTGTTATCAAAGTAATCGCTCGCTCCAGCTGGAGTCAGCAGTGTGTTTTGTTGTCTATGGGCCTGGCAGACTGCTCACTTTGAATAGCATTCTGTAAAGATCACCTGTTCTGCATCTGTGATGGTTTTCCAGGTGCCAGGAGGTACTGTTTTCAGATGAGAAGCAGCAAAAGGAATATGCAGACAATGCGGTTCTGCAGCTTTTCAGATCTGCATGGGTTTCATCAGCCACGAGCGACAGACAAAGGGAAAAAGGAAACAACCACGGCAAGTTAAGAAACATAGCAATGCAGAAAAATAATCTGGTTGCTCGTGAACAACAAGGTGATGTTAACTCAGCCGTTTCTCAGATAGCCTGGGTTTTGAAAGGATTAACATGATCTCTATTGCCATATATTTAAATATGTATGAATTTCGCACACTGCTGCATAATTATAGATATTTGCATGCATGAAATACCTGTGCAAAACAACCTGTTTACTAGTTAGTTTTGAATTTAATTTAGGTCTAGCACAACTCCAATTATAGATCATTGGAGTGAGAGTCTACAAATAGCTTCAAAATGGAAAAAAAAGAGGATATTGTGCATAGTCTTGCAGAGCTAGACCCCAAAAGCAGTTCCACGGAGGACCCCAGGCTGCAAATTGCCATCTCCTTCCTCCTGAGGCAGAGAATGACTCCCAATCTTAAGGGAGGAGGGATGTCACTCCCTGTCCAAAGTAGGGAGCTCATTGACAGTGACGTGAGCATCATTTAGGAGGGGGAGAAGTGCCTAAAATGCAGCTTAACTGCATGGTGTGCTCTGTGATGAGCCCACAGGAGGGTCTGCAGAAGTCCTGCGCTGGTGCAGTAGCCAGATGAGGGATGGGAAGCCAAGCCTCACAACCACTGTGCTGGCTTAGGAGCTGTAACAGAGAATTTAACTGGGAGAAAATCAGTCTGAGGCAGGGGTTTTGGCAAATCAGATCAGGAGGTCTGAGACAGGACTCCAGATCTGCTCTGGGTAGCCCACATAGCACGTATAAGAGTTAAACTTTTTTTCAGTTTGTTGAGTGTACAACTGTCTGAAAACACAGGCATAGCTTGGACTTTTGGGTAACAGCAAGGCCAAATAGTCAAGGTCCTAGACTCAGATAATCATGGAGTTTTTGGGTTGGAAAAGACCTCTAGGTCATCAAATTCAACCTTTGACCCAGTAATGCCCAGCCCACCAGTACCCCATGATCCCAGCTGCCACATCCAGACACCTTTTGAGCATTTCCAGGTGACTCCATGTGTCTGTGGAGCTGGCCTCATCAGTCCTGAGAACAGCTCAGCTGCTGTGTCAAAGGTGCTTGAACTGACCTGGCACAGGAATTCTGCAAATGCACAGTCACCATCCCTCGGTCCCTTTGGTACAGCCATCTGATAAGAGGCATATCTGAAAATATTTTTGGAGAATTTGAGAAATCTTATCCTATCCTCTCCTGTCCTATCCTATCCTGTCCCGTCCCACCATTCTTCAGCCTCAGAGTTAAATGCAGGAATTTATTAATGAATGACCCTGTGACACTAGGTTTACATTAATACTTAAAATTTAAGAAAAATCAACCAACCAAACGAAACTCTAGGCCTCCTGGTGGTTTGGCTCTGTACAGTCCCACAAGACAGGATCTATCCAGAAGATAAAAGCTGTACAGGGCCTGTGACCTTGCTGATGAGATGCCTTTGTACCTAATGAAGTAATGAAGAAGGCTTCTCAATCCTGGGCCATAAAAACCTGAAAGTGTGGAAAAACAAATCTGGGTATGCTCCTGATGGCAGAATGTCAGTTTTTCACAGTTGACCTGACAAGATTAGCCAGGAATTGACCATGGCATCCACTCTTCCAGATGGTATTGGGTCCCACAACATTATCGCACTGGCAGCCATGTCTGCATCTCACATAAAGGAAAAACATTGCAAAACCTGTTCCTTAGGAGGGGGAAAGGTAAGAAATTGTTTTTGAACATCTGCGTTAAAAATGCTGTGTAATAAACATAGTTCCAGGGCTGGCCTGCTTGGGTAGTCTGTTCTCAGCTTTCAGGCACTTCTCAAACTAGGGTTCCCACAATAACTGGGCAGTGGAGGACTAGAAGCAAAATGGAGCAAATGGGATAATTATTGCTAATATGAGTCAGTCATGCCCATAGTGAAATTTATGCCAGTTTTGGTTCTGAACTAATTGCTCAGTGATTATTTCTCTTTGGAAACCCAAAAGTCAAGAATTATGCCTGTTTTGAATGCCGCGTCTCACAGAAGAGGTTATTTCAGAAACCAGTCAGATGAAAAAAAGGCTGGCAGATCCACAAGGCTTCACTAACTACAAAAAAACCCCCAAAACACTGTGTAGTACGTCATTTGAAGAAATCAATCCACTTGAAGGAACCAAGTGGAGTGAGAGTGAGGATACTGAGAACGCAATAATACTTTTATCTGTGATGAAGGTAATGGCCGAATACTGCTTTGTATAAGAAGAAGGCATGTGATAAGTAGAAGAAAAAGCTAAGTCTCAAATGGAAAAGCCACGAGTGAGTCTTCAGATCTGTCCACATACCTGAAGATAAAGGTCAGAAGAGAGAATAGCTATCAGCTGGTACACACCGTGAACATTGTTTTTCTGTGTAAAGGTCTGCTGTATCAACCCTCAGACACCTCCTTAAGGGATTATTCTTCTGTTTCTTTTTTCAACCTATCATTTAAGCTGACATCATATTTTTTTTTTCAAGGGGAGAGCTGCACAATCAGCATGATGGTATTTTCAGAGCTCTCTTAACTTTCTCATTGCTAATTCTGTGTGGCTTTCAGCAGAGCCTCCTTTCCCACCCTCACCTCTGTGACTGCACCAGAGGGATCTGTCCTCCACCCTCTCCTCCTCTCCTGCTATAATATCCATTGGAAAGAAGAAATCAAAGTATTTTGTCTGCACTGAGAGATCACAATCCTTCCTGCCTCTCCCAGCTCAGATTTCAGCATTCGGGACAGAGGTAAAGTTGATAAATAATAGAAAAATAATCTGCAATACTAACGGTATTGCCATTCTACTTTGTCATGGGGATCCGATATTTCTAAAATATTCTTGAATGCCATAACCTTACCAAAATTTAAATTTGCCCCAAAGTCTCCTTTCCCTCCAGCTTCCCATATCATGATTGCCTGATGCAGAGTACATAGAAACAGGGTTGCTGTCTTCCCTTTCCACAAAAGATTAAAGATGAGGAAACAAGAAAAAAAAGTCAAAAATCCCCAAACATTAATGAAGATATTTTGGGCTATTTTTATTGTTTCAGTCAAAATAAATTTTCCCATTTTGAAATTGACCTTGCCATTTAAATTCATATATGACTCATTTTAGAAACACTGAAATTCTTAAATTTAATAAGATAAAATGCTTCACTTCAAGAATAGCAAAATCTGGTATATGATATAAGACATATTATGTGGATAATTATAATACAATTAAGGCCTTATTTAATTTTAAAGAAATAATTAAATCTATAAAAAAACCCATTTTGTTTCAGCACCTGCCTTTTGAGAACGTTACAATTTTAACACTTTCACAGAACACTGTGATTCAAATGCAACTGTTTTATTCTGATAAGAAATAATTCTGTTGAAAATGCCTTGCCCAGCTTCTGTCTGCAGCATAAAATCTCCAAGATAATCCATACACTTGCTGGCAACTATATCTGAAGCAGGAAGAAATGACCAGGCAGAGAGGCTGAAGTGCTGCTACCACCAGAAATAATTTTTCCAGGTTAAATTTGAGGTATGTTGAGGGGACAGCATGGCAGAACCGGGCAGTATTTTCATCCATACTGCGCGAGTTCTGCAGTTTGATAGAAGACTTCAATTTCCAGGGCTGTCATTTCAGCACCGTCCATGAGTATCAGATTCATTAAAGTGTTTTAACAGGTACCACAAGTGTCTCTGAGCACAATCCAGTGAAGAGCAGCAAAGACATGCCTTGGTGAATTTGGCCAGGCATCATGATATGTTGGTAGCATATTAAGTCAGAAGCAGAAAATCGACTTTGTTCCCCTTGAAGTAAACACACACCACGTACGCTGCTGATTGAAGCAAATTAAAGCCCTAATAGTGCCTGCAGGGTGGGTTCGTGAACTTGTAACCTTGCTGTTTATTTATCCATCTCATACGACTCTCAATTTCTATCTACTTTTATTTTCAGGGGTTTTACTCATCTTCCTCCTTCCCACTCCTCTTGCTGGGAGGCATCATTTTTTCCCACTCTTGATGTGTCTATTCTCCAATTTGGTTAGAAATTGTTTCTCCATTTTTCTAGACGGAGTTGTGCATTTTTTTAGCATGTAAAATTAATTGATTTTAGGAAGCAATTTTTTTTTTCTTTTTACCCTAACCTGAACTTCAGCCTTAAAGAGGAATGAAGCACAAGTAATCTCTTTCTCACCCTTTCCCTCTGCTTGGAGAATTGAAAATTTAGAATTAAAATTGTCCTGTCAACTTTTGACCAAAAAGGAAAAATTCTGTTGGTACTACCAAGAGAATGAGCTTTTACCACTGCTTCAAACTCACAAAACCCAGAAATGATGGTACAATTCTGAGACAGTCTGCATTAATAGGATCCCTTGGTTGATGTTTAGGGCAAAAATGTTTCCACTAAGAGTGCATATCACACTGGCCACAGTTACTAGGCTCTAAGTCAAATTGAAATTAATTTTTTCATTTAAATCAGTTGTTCATTCTCATTGCAACATGGACAAACAGACCCCTAATTGTATACTCAGAAGAAAGATCAGTGCTCATGCTCTCTGAATATGTCCCCTCTGACTGCAAGGTGACTTTAACAGGTGATGTGTGGACACATTTCAAGTAAGATGCAGATCTAGACAAACATGGGGGCTCTGCTGCCTTCCATTGTTCCACAAAACAATAATTGCAGGAATCAAGTGACAGAAAAGCCATTTTCAGAGAGTTTTTTTTTTCTGTTAGAGGTTCATATTCTTTCAGTGAATAGAATGAAAAAGGGGGTGTTTGGGAAAAGTGTTGAATCCTCTCTGAAATTAACCTGGGAGACAGGATATGAGGACAGAGGGCAGGATTGTTTCATCTCCTGTGCTGAGGGGCTGCAAGGACTCACCACAGAAGTACAAAATGCTCCCTGACTCTCTGAAGCAGGGATTGCTGGAGGAAGTTTCCAGGACTGATAATGAAGAATTGTTCTTTTTAATGGTATTGGCTCAAATCGAAGGCTGTGGTGCCAGCACTGTGGAGCTGCTCGTGCCAGCACTGGAGTGATTTACATTAGCCTGAGCTCCCCACAAAAGGGTTAAACAGTGAGCACAGGAGGATCCTTTTGTGACTAAAGACTCTATTTCATCAGTGGCTATGAGCAGGAGTAGGGAGAGAAAATCTCAGTTCCTTTCCAATTTTGTGATAAAACTAATTTTATTCTTACACCTGCTAGTTTTCCCCCCTACCAGGTCTTCGCTCCCTAGGCAGAGAGCTAGCAGTGCTCATAAATGCCTCTTAAAATAAAAATTTCTGTTCCATTAAACATATGAAAAATATGTTGCATTGAATACAGTTGGTTTGGGAAATCTGTTTTTATCCATTCTAGCCAATCATCCATACGAACTGCAGCTGCCACAAGTGGCATGGAATATATTTTCTAATGCAAAGTTTAGGAACAGTGATTTTCTTCCAGAAAAGGCAGGCTGGAGATGTCCAGTGTGCTGCTCATAGGTCATCAGCAGAAAACATGGCCAGCTCAGATCCTGGGAAATGGCTTTTGGTTGCCAAAACTGCAGGATGTGGCCAATCATTCAGACAGGTTTACAAAGAACAACAGGAAATTTGAGGAGACAGGTGGCAGAAGCCACAGAACTGAAAGATCCTGTCAGTCTTGGAAATACCTACCTGAGACGTCTTCAGCCATGTCTCTGTGTCACGGATGGAAAACTCAATTTTAGTAGTCCTTAGTGGTGAGGCACAACTTGAGTTATTCTAATCTGGCTTTAAATGTACTCTTTCCTTATTTGATTTTACCAATACTTTCAATAATTTGGATTACTTTTGAAAAAGAAAAAGAGCTGTAATGTTGGTTTTCCTTCAGGCATGGAAATCATACCCAAAAAGAAAGCAGCTATAACACATCAAAGTCAGTGAAGTTGCCCCATGTTTCTTTTTCCAAAGGAGTTTCCAGCATGGTTCAATATTTTCAGAGTGCTTTGAAGACAAAAAGAGGGCTGGGTTTCTGTAACAGATGCGTGCTCTGCGCAAATCCAATGTGAAGCTCAGGTTCCTGGTAAATTCCCAATTCCAGTTCTGGGCAGCATTTCTCTAATCCTTACAAAGAGAGTGCAGCAGATTTGCTGTGTTTTGTCAGAACAGCAAGGATCAACAGAGTTGATCAGCTGCAGTGCATGTTTCTCAAGCAGTGAGGATGAACAGTGACAAAGAAGACTATAATTTAACATTTTTAAATAACAATTAAATGAGAATGCCAGTAAAATCTTATCCCAGAGAGGACATTGAAAATTCCTTCGGAATGGACATCCCCCTTGAGAAAATATTTTCTTTCCAATGGAAATTTCAATCGAAAATTTTCCAATGTAGAGGTTTGCCTGAGCTGCTGAAGACCTCTCCTGTCCCACTGACTGGAAAGGAATGAAAAGCCTCAAGCAGTTCAAACATTATCCAGAATCACCAAGGTCCACTCAAATTAAAAAGAAAAGAAACCTATCCTTTAGTCTCTCCTCAAGTAAAAAGTAACAACTGCAAATCTGTATATCTTTCAAATTCAGATTAAGAAATTTTAAATTTCATGCCTGATTGTCATCCCAAGGAGACAAGGTCTAAGCCATGAGTGTTTTCTCAGCACTTTGGTGCTGTCCACTGGCACCTGAGTAGCTAAAAAGAGTCTTTCCTCAGCCACATGCTTTTGTGACACGTATATCTGCAAATGTGGGGAGAACTGGGACTTGTTTGTCTTATTTTACTTGTGAGTGCCAGAAACAGAATCGTCTTCCCAAAAGACCATTTTTACATTTGCAAACTTAAGCACTTTTTTGTTCATAAATAAGAAATAATATAATTTCAGGTAGTTAATGCTGCATCCATTATCTAATGCTTTGCCATGCAAAGAATGCCATGCATTCTTTCTCCAAAGGTGGGGAAAAAATCGAATGAAGTTGGCTACAAACAGCTTCAAAAAGAGCTGACTGTATAAACATTTAATCCTTAGAAATCATTAGAAATATTTACTATGGTGTATTATGGATGTTAAATTTTTTCAAGATTTCAAGAAGTTATTGAAAAAGTTTTGTTTTTTCCAATAAGTGTTGCAACTGTCTGTCAGAGTTCAAGGAGCACCTGGTTGAAACTCTAGTCATACGAATTCGTTTTAGCCACAGGAATTAGTTTTAGGTAGTCCGGTGAAGAGCAGGGAGTTGGACTTGATTATGCTTATGGGTCCTTTGAAGCTTGAGATATTCTGTGATTCTATTTACTTATTCTATGATATTCTATGATTCTGTTGATTTAACAGGAAACTGCAGGAGATGAGGGAGGCACCCTGAGGAAGTGTCACTGTGTGTTTCCTGTATTTCTTTATGTTTTCCTGGGCATGTTTAGCTATCCCACATCACCCCATTATCCTACCCCATGAACCTCTGTCTTCAGATACTGAGCCAGATGGATCCTTGGTCTCAGCCAGAACAACCAGATTTTATCTTCTTGTCATCTGAAAGTGCATGTACGGAAAGTCAATGAATGGGCTCATTTCTTATTCAGGGAAAAGCTCAAACTGGAGGCTCCAGAGAAGTTTTGGAATAAACAAAAGGCAGCAATAGCTTATGGTACAATTAATTCATTTATTTTTGTACCATCTTGGTGATCAACTCCTAACCATTTCTACTGCTGCCTTCTCCAAGATTTGTGGGATGAGCTGGTCTTTGCATCAAGCTTTTCACAGAGGCATCCAGAGGAGCTGCAACACCTGGGATTTTTAAAAAAACATACACATGTTAATGAATGCCTCCTTAACTCTTACACAAAATAATTTCTTCAAGCTCTTGGAACAGTCCCACAGAAGTCTGACCACCTGTGGAATTTTTTTCTTCAGAGCCTGGCTTCCCTTCCTCTCTCACCCTGCAGAGCCACCCACTTTTCTCCTTGGTGCAGGAGATGCAGGAAATTTATGGTTTTATCAGCAGCAGCAGCTTACAGCATCACCTGCACCTGCTCTGTGCCCTTGGCTGATGCCTTGCAAGGCAGAAGCCAAGGCCATTGCTTCCCCACCTGCTCGAGGGAGAAGGGGAATAGTGGAGTGTAATGTCTCCTCACTCCCAATAGCTCCCAGCTTTGATTCAGGGCCTGGATCATGCAAGGGCAAGGATGGTAGTTCCTTCTCAATATGAGTCTGGGCAGGGGTATGGTATAATCAACGCCCAACTTGTTGAAAGCAGCCAGTCAATCCTGTTTTAAAAGGACAATCATTCAGTTATTAGGGATTTTGTTGCATACTTTTTGGGGGGAAAAGAAAAAAAAACACAAAATAACCTGAAAAATCAACAGCACCGAGACATATCTATACCACTGGAATTTTAGGGAAGCTGAGAAACAAACATTGACTTGTACTGAAAATGGCAGTCTTCCAGCAGGCAGTGTTGGACCATCCTTTGCAATTCTTCACCCTAAATAGAGAAAAGCTGATAACTTGCTCTGAAAAATGCAGCTTTTCCTCTTCTCTGCTGGAGGATTTTCCTCTCACAATATCTTGTCAAACATGCTTTCTGTTTCTGAAAAAGGGGTTAAAGTTTTCTGCTATCCATTCAACCACAGAGCTTTATGAAATAGGAGAATCACAGGAAGAGAAGATGGGAGAGATCTATTGGGTTATTTTGTGCATCCCTTTGCCAAGGGAGAATTGCTCCCTGGAGTATATTCCAGAGTGCTTTGTCTAGTCCAGTTTTAAATGACTCAAGAAGCTGAGCTTTCACCACTTCCCTTGGGAGACTATCCTGCAGTCTAATAGTCCTCACTGGAAACGCTTTTTTCCCTAACTGTCAGCCTTTTCTTTCCTTAAATTCATCCCATTTGTCCTAGTTATAGCCTCTTTAAGTAGCCTAAAATTTCTTTTCATGCTTAAAGTTTAAATTCTTTCAATGCTAGACCATAGGATCCACGTTCCTTCCCTGTTTAGCTATGTTAAAAATCTCTTAAAGCTAAAAAGACAATTGTGGTGATGGCAAAGAGATAGCTTCTAATCTTCACACAGTAAAGGATCTTCACGCTGTGCATGGTGTGACTTTCAGCTGTTTCCCTAGAACACAATTTTATTCCATTTCAAGTTAGTAGAATTTTCTCGTTGATTTTAACCACTGAAAGATGGTTCTAATTTTTACATGAAGACAAGGCACTAAATTAGTAAAAAGTATTCCTAGCAGAGATCCATCTGGGTCCTCAGTTTCCTTGTCTGGAAAATGACCCCAAACCTAAAGAGAAAACCTAAGCACCTATTTTATCTACTCCTTTTCCATTTCATTATTAGAACTTTAATTTTCTGAAAGAGCTTGCAAAAAGAATTGCATGCAATGTCTTATAAAATCTATAAATGCTTTTTTAAGAACTTCAGAATTCACTGAGATCCTGAAAGAGACACTCATGTGGAAGGAGAAAGTATTATTCTTATTAACCTTTCCTCCTGAGGAAAGCTGGTGAAGAAAGAAGCCATGCAGGGAAAACTGTTTTAAATATGCTTTAGGGTGGAATTCACGCACCATGTAATTCCCTTTTAAGCTCAATATTGCTGGCCCTCTGCACAGGGGTGAATATTGCCCCAAGGTCTTGGCAATCAGGTGACGTCACACTGGTTTAATCAGAGTTGGTTCTAAACCAGATGCACGGAAGCCTACACAAAGCCTTATGCTGATTTACATGGACTTAACAGTCTCAAGTCACTTTAAACTGACTTTTAACACCAATTTAAACAGGAAAATAAGAACGTCATGAAGCACTTAGCAGCACTTTTAATAAGAATGTCATGAAGCATTTTGCAGCCTTCAATTAAATGGTAGGACTTGCTCCCATAGACATTGTTTTAGTTGGCAATTCCATTAATAGGTAGTATTTCTTATCTTATCTCATCTGAAAGCAAATATCATGTGTGGTTTTGTTAATAAGAAGCTTTATTAAAGATTTTATAACCAGAATCTTCTTCCTTATAATCCTGAGGTTTCTTTTGCAGCATTTTTTTCTCCTTTCCAAAGTATGAGCAATCCATCCAATTTCAGGTTTACAGGAAGCTCTTGGCTCTCATTTTTGTTACCCTGTGTATATCCAAAGTCCTTTCACGGGCTTCAATCACAGATATAGAAACCTAAAAACATCCTTAGGTTATTTATTCTGTAAATGAAACTACAGTTTTTCCCAGTTTTCTTTCAGTTTCATTTTCCAAGGAGTAGTCAAGGATTTATTCAAAATCATGTGATCCCTAAAATAATCATTATTCCCCTATATTATGGCTACTATTATATCCCATGCACTTTCACTTACAGGCATGTCTGTCAAAGGGACCATTTTTCAGCCTCACAGTTCCCATGGCTCTGTCACTTTCTTACTTACAGAGGCCCAAAATGGAAACTATTTTTCTTTTCATTATGAGCTGTCACTTTTTCATCTTGGCACTGAGATGATAGACTTCCATTCATCTTCTGTATTACCTTTCCTGGAGCCTCTGACACAGACTGACACGATGCAAAATGCAAGAGATCTCGGAGCATGCATTGGCAATTTCTGGGAAAGGCACTCGCTTGTCTTGGTTTGTTGTTTTAAATATATATTGAAAATGCCAAGCTGCATGGTGCGTTGGAAATGTTAGCGGGGGATTCTCTGTTTATTATGATCATTACAAAGCAGCACTCTCACATCCTGAGCAGGAGCAGTTGGATCCAGCGTGGGATGCTGTTGACTTCACCTTTTCTAAGGGCAATGGGGAAAAAGTTTGCTGCAAATCAATGTTGGTGTAAGGAGATAAAAGCAAGGCTTCATGGAGTGCTGCACATTGCAGCAACCAAGCCACGGCCACATGGTGAGTCCAGTGGAAACGCTGGGAAGTGCCTGCTTAAACTGCTGTGAAGTGACTGAATCATTTTGAGAAAAGGGAATGATTTCAATCAACCTTAGAGCAGAAAAAATCAGGCACCCATTCACACGCAGTGAGACTACGTGAAGCCATCCAACAAACTCTCCCGGCTGCGTTCGTCACTGAATTTTCTGCACAGCCGGTGTAGAAGGCAGCAGAGGGACCCACAGTGCTGACGCTGAAAGGCACACACTCCCTCTGCACTGTTTGTGCATGGCAGCCCTGAAATTGAATAACCATTTTGTTACTAATCAGAATAAGTTTTCTGTACTTTCTGGGCATATATTAGCCATTTACAAAAGCCATCCAAGGCAGAATTGAAGGTCAAACACCATAACCTGCCTGTGACTGTTAAGTGGGATCAAAGCATCAAGTTAGAACATAACACACAAGCTACCCCACTGAACAAAGAATTGTCTTGGTAGGGATCTTGTGGAACCTGTTTGTCTCTGTAGACCTCAGTGTATGTTTGAGTGACCTTTAAGCAGTACACACAAGTCAAAAAAGGTCATCTCCACCACAGGAAAAAGACCCGAAAAATGCTAGTAGAGCACTTTAGAGCCAACCCTCTCCTACAGAGCATCATCTGCCTTGTAACACAGTTGTTGTTTACTGGCTCAGTGCTGAAGCACCACAGTTCGCACCCTCAGAGATGAAACCAAGTGGGAACCTGGTAGGAGCAGCATTCTGAGACCAGGTCTCTTGGCAATGGAGTTTAGGCTGTGCTGGTTTGACCTTTCCGTCCTGTACAGCTCTCCTTGGTGCCCTCACATGGTTGCAATCCCTTTTCCTGCTTCTCCCTAGGGATAATTACACATGGTCTCCATTTCATACTGCAAAAAGAGACAGCTATAAGGAACTGCAGTAGCATTTTAGATACATTAAATGTGAAATAAACCAGAAACATACAAACACAGATTATCTTGGAGCTACATAGGACAGCTGATAGGCCCAGAGAAGACCTACAGAGAGTGTGACCATGGTGTTTACTGTGGAGAGAGGGATGTCTTTGCTTAGTGTAGACATAAATCACCCTGAAGCACTTGAACTGGAAGCCAGAGATCACCCTGAGGCGCAGGATTTTTGCAAAGAAAATGAAGTCTATGAAAAGCCACAGATGGCTGGGCCAAAAATGGACCAAGAATGGTGTAGGGTCCACAACTTTACTAAATAATCAACAGCAGTACTCCAGTATATACTATTTCTGTTCAGAAATTTAATCAAACTGAAACTTAAGCCCATTTTTTTTTTCTAGTGCACTGATATGGAGAACAAAGATTGCCTTTACTCTTTGCAACAGCTTTTCTTGTGGAGACTGGTTACCATGTTCCTCTTAAACATCTCTTTATTTTAAGTCTAACAACTCCAGATATTCTGTTTTTTCTTCATAGACCATGTTTTCTAGCTCTCTAATCCTTCTTGTTGCTATTCCTTGGACTCGTCTAATTATCTTACAGTTCTCTTGAACACTGTATTTCATCACTGGATATAATGACAAAAAATAGAGAACAACAGTGATGTTATTTCTCTTTCAAACTGCACTGTTGTCTCATAGTCTTGCTTTTGCATGAATGCATGAGTGAGTGCATGATTCTGTTAATATTTTGCAGTTTTAAGGACTTGTAAAGCAAAAAATATTTATGTGTGAAGTGGTGTCTTACCCCTCAAGGACTGAAATTCTAAATTTACGTTTGCTGAACATTCTGGTTAATTGGGAGGGTTTGATGGGTTGTCAGACAGTTATGTATAGAAGTTCTTGCCTCTCCCAAGACTGTTCCAAGGCTAACAGGCTGACACATTATCTCACCTGTTATATTTCAAAATTTGCATGATTTTCTTCAGAGTTACTATTGTTGATTGTTTTGTATCAACTGCCAAAGGAAAAAAAAAAACCTTCCATTTTACTTAGAGTGGAGTTACAGACAGATAAATGCACCTAGAAATCAAAAACTAGAAAATGGGAATTTTTAGATGAAAAAGAATGGGAATTTCCAACTTCAGTTGGAAATTTAATTGAATATTCTATACATGAATAAAAAAAAAAGTAAGGTATCTCTGATAAAGAACTAAAGAAATTTGAAGACTTTTTTGATCTTGGAAAAAATTTAACTTATGAAAGAGCTTGGTTTCACAGAAGACTTTGGAGAGAAACTTTGGATCCCTTGGAACAGAGCTGAGAAAAAAAAATCATGAGTGGTTGGAATAATTTCAGAGAGTTCAATGAATCTCCAATGGAAGATCAGATTACTGTACAAATGTCCAATTGTACAAATGTACTCTGAAAAGTGAGACAAGAGTCCTAGAGCACTCTGGCCTAAACTTTAAAAAAGACACAAAAATGTATCAATTTAAAGATAATTAGAAGACAAAAATTCAAGTTTTGGCAGTAAGAAAATGACATAAACTGTTGCCGATACTTCAAATACAGAGAAAAAAGAGTGAGATATGTGGATAAGAGTCTGAGAAATGTGATGTGACTTTGTAAGAAGCATAATGAAAGACTGCAGAGACCAAAAAATCATGTGAGTGCAACCTTTGTGGAAGTAGTTGTTTTATTTATACTGATCAAAATAGTTTTGCCTAAGTTCTCAAAGATTGAAAATACCTGAAAGGAAGGCAGAGTTTTATGTTGTGCAAAGGGCTCTTGGGAATGCTGGACTCCGAACAGAAAATGAACTCTGCTTGTTTATATTATTTTTAGGTTAATAGAGCTACTGAAATAGTGACAAAAGATCTTGCAAGAAAATTGGTCACTCTAAGTATCAATAAATAGAATATATTTTTTCTCTGGAGAACCATATTTTCTCTAGGGTTATGTAAAGTGAAATAGATGTGAAAGTTTAGTAGTACTTCAGAAATAAATATCTTTGATAATGACATGGCTTGAGTGGGAAGCACTTGAATAAGCAGGAATGAAGGATGTATCTGGGATATGGCAAAGCAGCAGAGGAGACATTTGGCCTGAGAGGGCAAAGGCAACATCAGTCCCATGTTAAATATAGGGAAGATGACTACACTGCAGTTCAGAGTGTGGATTTAACAGGTAGCAAAACATAGCACACACATCCTGATGATAAAAGAACTTGCTCCAATTCCCAGCTATGTTTTGTGACCTACATCAAAAACTCTGACAAGACAAAACCCACTGACTGTACTCAGTCATGGTCATTCTAAGCCACTGAGGGGTTTCCGTATTAATTCCAGGTGTTCTGAGTGAATCATCTACAGGTAACTCACCTTACCCTGCTAGACTGCCAACTCATGCTGTTCAAAGACTTGTTTTAGGCTTTGGAAGATTTTCTTGCTTTTGCCCTTTCAAAAAGAAACTTGCAATTAGATAATTAAGCACAGATGTGTAGAAAGACTGGATGTGGACTTCCTGAAAATATAGAACATGCTTGGAATACAGACATGAAATTCTACTTTATCTTCATTTATATGGTTCACTTTTATTATAGTTGATTAAATTTTGATTAAATATGAATTCATCTTCCCTACATTGTTGCAGTATATGAACTGGCACTTGTGTCCTACTTTGACATGTACCTTAAAAATCAATTAAACATGAGATTATATGGCAATACTGGACTTCGTTTCTACATGGACTGAAAAATTTCTAAGTTTAGGGATGATGAAACTTAGTCAGGCTGAATTTAGTCAGTGACTTCAAACAGAAATATAATATGACCTTTTTCTTCCCATACCATTCATCCTCAGCATTTCTTTTCTTAATTTCTGTGGTACTTAGATGCAATTTCTATTATCTGTCTCATCATCTGACTGTCTTCTGCAAATATGATTTTTCCTAGCTGCTGAGGCATCACTAAGTGTTTGCTTACATCACAGTTATTTAATTCACAGAGTGTCTGAGAAGCCCCAAATTTCTGTAACCCAACTTGTTTCCATCAGCTGCTGAGCTCAGTGATGTTCTCAGCAGACCTGGTGCTCTGATTATGCAGGTCAAGAACCTCGATGAATCATTCTGCAGCAAATTTCCATCTCTCTGCATGTGTTTTCTTTTATGGAGAATTCAAAGAAAAGAGAAGGTTCTCAAGGTATGGCTGGGATATACCACAGGCTGTAAGAGGAACCACCTGTGTGGCTCAGTCAGTCTTGCCTTCTATTGCCAACTTCTCTCCTAAACTAATTTTTAAAAATAATAAAAAAATTATAATAACCGTAAAAAGAATGCATGTTAGTAAATAAGTAATGAGAAATATGAGAGGAAGATTTCAGGATGTCTATTGAAGTTGACACAGTGGTTTATTACACACATATATACACACTGCAGACTGGACTTAAAAACTTATTTTATTTCAGGTAGACCCCTACTCTAACACTGCAAGATAAAACAAAACAAAATTCTTCCCTGCTTTTAGTTTTAAAGAATAAATAGTAGTTTTGCATTGAGTTATTAGTTCCAGTGTTTATAGCCCTCTTCTTTCGTTCGTACCTCATTCAAACTCTGATGTAGGCTCTACACAGAGATCACAGACAGCTCTGCTGTGTTTGGAAGTTAATGTTTGTATACAAATGAGGGCCTTTTTGGGCCACTCATCTACACAGTTAAATATGTTCCTGCATATGAAAGTGCGCTTCTCTCATCTCTTTGTTGTAAAGAGAATATATTTCTTTTTTCTTACTTAGATTCTCTGTTTACAGACCTGCATGTAAAAAGCATATTCATTACATTAACTGTATTCTTTATTTTCCTATTAATCAACTGTGGAGGAGTTCTGAGAAGAATTACTTTGAATGCTAGATGTTTTTTAAGCTTCATCTTGCTGGAAATTGTCACCAAAGTATGCCAAAAATCATGTGTTGTAATGGTAGAGTGGTTTTGTACTCCTGGGTTCTTTCTGGAATATGAGGAAAGTGTTTTGCGACTGAGAAGTCTAGAGTTTTATTTTTTTTTCTGGCACCAGACCTAAAATAGTAATTTTCTCATACTTTATCACCTACTTTTTTTTTAGCATTTTTTCCTGTTAAACATTTCTATTACCAGAGTCTGCATCTGAAATCTACTTTAATAATTTTACATCACCTTGGTACCCTACACAGTCCACTAGAATAATTTGAAGGAAGAACCAGAGAGTATTCCTTGATTAAGGAGTTTCCACGGCCATTGCAAGGTACAAAATATTTCTAGGCTTGCCTTGTTTAATCTGCGTCACAAAAAGGCAAAGGAATATGGCAGAAGTTGACCAGACACCACAGGACAGTTCTCCTTTCTCATGAGTTAGGAAAGAGAACAGCTGTACAAAATTATGTCATTCTGCAGCTGAAAAATCCATCCCTTATTCCAGAACAGATATAAGCAAATGTGAAATTAGCCCCCTTGACCCTCATTCAGCTTTGCCCAGTGTTCAGGAATTAAGTGATACAACAGAAAATTAGACTCCTTCTCCTTTTATAACGAAAAGTCAAGTCTTGGTGTATATGGTGTCAAAACTGTAAAAAATGAGATATTCTTTACTACTGCAGAGCTGACTGCAGAGCTACAGTGATGCACATTGTAATGGAAGAGCTGATTTCCCCTTCATCTATGATCACAAGAATCTGTAAAATAATACATGTGAAAGTGTGCCTGTGTTCTTTGGAGACACAAAAGAAGGAGGTGGGGGAAGGAGTCCTGCAGCCAACCATGGGCCCAAGGGGTAAAGCAGGAAACCAAACACAGAGCAAGATCAAAGGATACCTTGGAAGGACCAACAGAACCTGCACTCCAAGCAGTCAAGAAATTGAAGCTGACACAAAGTCAGTTAAATAAAGTGCAGAGCTCATCTGCTGTCGGCAGCAAAGGGTAGTCACTGCTGTATTTCCACTTGTAAATAAATCTGTGTGCGTAACACAGAAATAGGAAAAATCCACAAAGAGCATCCTGTCACTATAAATGAAGCTCACTGTTTCACACAAGGGGCTGTTTGTATCATGGAAACTCTCAGGTCAGCTTCAGCTGATGCACCGCTGTAGTATTAAAAAAAACAGCAGAAAGGGGACATAATTAACGTGGCAGGGAAGGTATAAACTCCACTGCGAGCAAAAAATATCTTCAGCAAATTTGAATAAAACTCTTCTTATTTCTCAGATTCGTCAAATTTTCCTTAGGATTCCATTTTAGTGGAAGCTAGCAAGAGCAGTGGAAAAGGGCAAGTTAATAAATGTTTTTATATTTTAGAACTCTTGATAATTGCCTTGAAGCTTACATTTGTGCTTTTCTCTGTGTGAAAGTTGTGAGGAAGGGAGACATCTCTACCCTGCTGAAAACATTATATTTTGGGGGAAAGATTTCAAGTTTGACTAGGAAAGAAAGTGACAGCAAATTATACGGTGACTTGGGAAATGTGGAAACAACACAGCGTCTAGAGCTCCCTTCAAGAATTGTTTTAGTGCTAATTGCTGTTGAAAATTCAAAGTTTTCCAAGTTGTTAATGATGGAGATCTCATCCATCCTACCTTAATATTCCACATGCTTTTATATCAAAAATCCAGGTTTATAGTTCTAATGATTTTTTCTCTCTTTTTTCATTGCCGATCTCCCACTCAGTAAGGATATCTATCTCACTTAAAGTTAATTCTTTATGCATAAAATGGTCCTAGTAAATATAGCTGGTAAAGATTACAGGGCAGCCCAGGTGAGAAAACATAGATTTCCAGTTTAGAGATGAAAAGAAGAACTTTGTAACCTACATATGAGACATGTTGGTTATCCCCACAAAAAGAATCTATAGGAGTTTCATATCTTTCTATATCTTTCATATCACCTGTATTTTTCATATTCTTCTATATCTTCAGGTATAGAAACACATATTTAATGTTATAATTAATATAATATAATATAATATAATATAATATAATATAATATAATATAATATAATATAATATAATATAATATAATATAATATAATATAATATAATATAATATAATATAATATAATATAATATAATATAATATAATATATTAATACAATTACTACATATATTTAGTGAAATAGTTCCTATTCTTTCTTACTCAGGGCTGGCCACTGAATCCTTCTGTATGGAGACAGAGTCATCCTCTGGAAGTGAATGGATTCATATCTACTAACTACAAAAAATTGCCTCAGTGGAAGTTGTGACTTAGAATCACCCTAGGATGGTTTGGGTTAGAAGAGAAACCATCCAGTTCTAAATCCCCTGCTGACAGGAGCACCTTTCACTAGACCAGGTTCTTCCATACTCCATCCAACCTGTCCTTGAACACTTCCAGGGATGGGATCATAGCACCCATGAATCAGTATCCTGAGTTTAAGTGAGGTGAAACATTCTCTTGTTAAATCAGTTTCTTTGACCCAAGGTCAAAGTTTTAAGGAAGTCTGTCAAAGTTTTTCTCTAGCTTCATGCAAGTTGAGATCAACTTGGTCTAGACTTTGAGACAAAGTGGTCGTGTCCTGACTATGTAAACCGGATACACTATTCAGGTTATCTGGAATGAAATAGATCAGTTGCAACAATTAAAGATAAAGGTCAATGCCAAACTACACAGTGAAGATAGCTTTTTCTTTAACAGTTTCTTTGTTGTTGTTTGCTTCTTTTCCTGCTTCCATAAAGAAAGTGAAGAGTTTTGGGAGTAAACAGATTTCTTCGCTTGGCTTCAGACCAAAAGAGAGTATACAAAACAGGGTTTACAGGCTATTAAGATGATAATTGCTTATAGAACTGCTAAAGCATGACATCACTTCAGACTAGTTCACCTGAGAAATTCGACTTCAGTAAGCCCAAAGAGTGACTGAAATAAATTGGGAGATCTGAAAGATTCAAAATTGCATCAAGCCTAGATGAGCAAGAGGAAGCGAATCAGATAAATACGTTAATACACACATGGTGACGGATGAGGCAGATGACATTTTATGCTTCTTTAAACTGACTGATGAAGATGAGAAAAATTAGGAATACCTGTGGACAAGTTCAAGAACGTCTTCTAGCACACACTAAAAGAGAATCTTTAGGAGTGGCTATCAAGCAAATGCATAGTAAGAAGAAAACTGTCCCTACAAAAAAAAATATAGTGGTGCCTCTGAAAGGTTCAGTAGGACATATGAAGCTCTGTAAGGTGAAGTGAGACTCAGGAATAACATGGAAAATCTAACAAAAAGAATAAAGATAAGGACAGTCCAGCAAAGGGAATTATATTTGCATGTTAACATAACCATGATTTGTAAAAAGAGCTTGTGAGAGAAAATCTGTGTGGGAAAATGGGAAGGTTCAATTAAAGCCCTTGGTCCGATCTTGAAAAGAAACACATAAAGCTGTACTATGACTGCAAGTATGACATTATTTGTCCTAGGATCTAACAGAGGTTTAGAAATATTGCATTGGGAAAAAAAAAGAAAGACTTATTGGAAGGTCATTTTTATTACCATTTGGCCAGCTTTAAAAAGGAGTATGGAGGCACGGAGTGTTCTAGTGACTTTTGTCAATCAGCCTGAATGTGGAATCCAGATGGCATTTCATTCATAATGAAGTTGTGGCATTTTGGCTCTATTCCTGAATTACCCAAAGTTATGACTTTCTGCTCCACATCAGCTAGGAAGAAAAACATGTCCCAAAAAATGAGAGAAAATATGTGAGGATGATAAAATTTCTTTGTTCCAAATGTTTGCTGCACTGGAATTCTTGTCTAAGGAATGTACAGAAATTGTGCTTGTATCTATTGCCATGTTAACTTCAGTGTAGTGGCAGTCAATCCAACAGGCTTTGAATAAATCCCTGCAATGTTTTCCTCCTGAAAAATTTGTATTATTTTACAGAAAATTCTCATATGGCTTTTCTTTGGCTTTTCCATGAACAGCTTAATGGGTTGGTTCCTGTACATTTGGAACACAGGCATCCAGGTGAATCAGCACCTCTCCGTGCCTGGAGAAGTGGATTAATAGAATTCAGTGCTGTCCACAAAGATTAAACCAGATCATGTGTAGTGACAGCAAAATAAATACCATATAACAGGAGCTTCAGCAGATGAGACATGGCCTATCTGTCTAGTCAAGCAGGAGAAAAGACACTGCAGCATCATGTCAAGGAAGCAAGTTCAAGGCATCAATTTAGGGGAAAAAATACCCAACAAGGAGTGGGTGCCTTTTGAAATGTTGTGTCACTTTGTCTTCATTTTGCTTTTTGAATTAAAATATTTACTCTAAAAATCCACCTGCTCTGAGATGTGTTCTGGAAACAAGCTTCCCCACAGTCTAAAACCCTGTTTTCTCTATTCTGCAGAGCACATAGCATCTTTTTTATTTTTTCTTTTTTTTTTTTTTTTTTTAATTTTATATTCATTCTATAGATTTTCCTGATTAGTACCCAAAGAATGACAGTGAAACTAATCCTCATCTGCATTTTGTGTAATCATGACAGCTTGATATTACTGCAAAGGGACATTTCACAGGGTACTGTGGGGGCACTGTTTATACCACCGACACAGAATAATGCAGTATTGTTAGCAGTGCAGATCATCAAATTCAGGTAATTATCACTGCCACATGCTTTCCTGAACATAAAAATATTAAACAGCATAATTTAAAATGCTGGCATGCTTCTGAATATGTCTTTTTAAAACAGCATCTGATTTTCAGGTTAATTGCATCAGAATTATGAAAGTAAGGAAAAGTTCAGTTCCTGAGCTAAAAAAATATTAAAGTAAATTGTGAGAAGAAAAATAGTTTTTTGTGGTATTTTATTAAAAAACAGAAAGAAAGGAAACAAAGGAAAAAATCCATGACAAGGATCAACTTTTCTTCCCAACCATATGGCATGTGAGAGCATTAGCTATAGTACAACATTACTTATATTTAATGTTTTTTCTCTTTGACTTGATAGAGAGTCAGTAGAGAAGTTCAAAAACCATTTAAAAAGAAAAAGAGGACTTTGCAAAAAATGGTTTAAGGTTTTAGTACTTTATTTGCTGCTCTCTATTTGGACTGAACTTCTTCCCTAAATTTTTCTCAGCATTGTAAATAATTTTGGACTACATAAAATTATAGTTTTTTAGAATTTTGTTATTAAGCAGAAATAAAATGAACACTACTATATCCAAAATTCTGCAGAAAAGATGGGGGAAATGGTATACTGGGAACTCTTAAAACAGACATATTTTTGCTATTTAAATACTGATTTAAATGTCTAAATTTATGCACGAATACATGAAAATCCTCAACATAATCTTCTAAAGTTTTAGTCTGCTAATATTTAAATCCAGATTAAGGAAATTTGCTGGTCTAAATATAACTGGACTTGCCATATGTCATATAAGGTATACATTTTCATGTTTTGTTTATCTTTTACATTAACTTCCGAATTTATTCTAGGTAGAGTGGGAATCACTACTTAAAATATTCTCAGGAAGGATGAAAAAAGCTCCCACGTTTTTTACAATAATTTTGATAACTTTTATTACCACATTTAAATTTTCTATGCTCTGTAGCTCTTCATAGAGGATTTTTCATATCTGTGCATGTGTATGCATATTGCTATTACAGAGTCTCTCTGTAACTGACTCTAGGTTCTTCCAAAATGAAATTATTTGCTTACCAAAGGGATCTTAGACTTTAGTGGTTGCAGTAGCATTATGAATATGAACGAGGCCAAACTTTCTCCAGAGAAAAAGGTTCTCATTTATTAAAATAGCTACAAGGAACGGAGTGCCCAGGATAAGCCGAGGCACCCACACAGCGAGCCAAAAATGAAACAGTGCGCTGACCCCAAGTTCACTGGATTCTCTCCTACCCAAGGTATCCCAACAGCAGAACAACCCCGACCCAACCAAACTCCCCACATTTATAGTCCACCTTGAGTCTAGGATTGGTCCATTTTGGATCCTCATGGTGATTGGTCCATTTCCAGGCTTCTCATTGGTCTTTAACGCCGTTCATTCTGGACCAATCGTTTCTGCAGGGCTTCGAATGATTGGTCAGATCTTCCACCCAATCCCTCTTCGACCTCGCCTTGCCCCGCCAGACCACTGTTCCACCAAACTCTAGAACCCTTCTAGCACATTCTTATAAACCCCCCCGGCTCTAACATAATACAAATAATACAACATAATAGAGACAATATAACATAATTACTACAATATAACTAAACTATATCCTATTTTAACTTAACTTTTACCTAGAACAATAGGAAAAAAAAATTAAATCATCTCCACCCAGAGTGCTTAAGCGTGCTCTGATTTGGATGCACAGAAAATGCATGAATTTCTATCAGGGGAAGTTTAGGTTGGATATTAGGAAAAGGTTTTTCCCTCAGAGGGTGGTTGGGCACTGGAACAGCCTCCCCAGGTCACTGGTCTCATCACCAAGCCTGGCAGAGTCCAAAGAGGGTTTGGACCATGGTGTCAGGCACAGGGTGGTTTTGTTGTGATTGTCCTGCGCATGGCCAGGACTTTGAGGATTCCTCCTGCTCTCCTCCAATACAGAATATTCTGTGATTCTATGACAAAAAAGAAGGTAGAAAGGAAAGCATTTTGTTGACGTAAAGAGTCTGCATGGGTAGGAAGAAAACAATTTACATGGGCTTTGGTGTGACAGAGAATTTTAATCTATTGGAACATAAACCCATCCTGGAGGATATCATGAGCACCAAGAAAATGTTGCAACTGGATGTAAAATCTGACTTTGAGTATGGGACCCTGAGACAGCTGCCTGGGATAAGCAGATTTTAAATGTGACAAGGAACAGAGACAAAAGCAGCAGGCTGAAATTCACCATGTAAAGGGGTGTTTGAAAAGAGATGGAAAGAATAGGTACAACTTGTTTTTCAGCCATGCAGATAGTCAGAGGCTTTCATGGCTCAGACCAGCCCTAGTCAGGATCCTCATCTGACCCCTGCCATAAATCCAGAGCCAAATTTCAGCTCGTTTTTGGCCCCCAGTACCTGTGCTCATTTATTTACCCCTCCTGGACCACCCTCTGTCTTGCAGCAGCTGAGGTGGAGCTGCATAAGAAGGTCTCAGAAATTATGATGACCATCCCTAAAGGACTTAGAGAAAAGTCCAGGCCGTGTGGTTTTCACAAAAAACACACCCTCAAAATTAGATGGCATTTTTCAACCTAGTGCTTTATACCTCAATATGCCCACCTACAGAGTACATTTTCAGTCGTGTTGTGAATTTAAATATGTTCATGCCTACAAAGCAGACAGATGGTATATTGTTGAGAATTGCTGAAAAGCTTGGGAAGAAATAAATGAATCTGTCTTCCAAATAAAAGTTGAATAATATGTAATAAACATATGAGACTCTTTTTCCTTTATGAATAAAAAGAAAGCGTTTAATAAGTGCTCACTAAGCAGGTAGTCTCCTTTTGGAAATGAAAAATGCAGTGGAAAATAATTAATGACATACTAAAAAGGACAGAATTAAAGAAGTGTGTTGCCTTAATTCCTTTTCTTGTGTGTATATCATATATTTAAAAGCAGACTGACATAATAGCTTACATTTTTATTCATACCTTTAACCTTAAAATATGGATAAGGAGAGGTTTGCATATTATCCCCATGGGATGGGTCTGAAGTATGATGCTATATAATTTGGCAGCTGTGAAAATGTTTGTGATCTACCAAAGGCAATGGGAATTGTCCTTTCTCCCATAATGAAAACATTATTCCCTATAGAAATGCCTTTTATAAGGAAATGATTCTTGGATGATTGGCAAAGTGTTTTGTTGAGTTGATTAAAAAAGAAAACCCTACCTTGGTCAGAGTTTCATATTTTCATTGTATCTGTTTGAGTTACCCTACAGCTCTTGAGAAGCTTGCTCCTCAGCTGTATGTGTTACCTGGTGGAATCAGAATAGTTTGGGTTGGAAGAGACCTCTAGGATCATCATCATCCATCCACTAACCCAACACTGCCAAGGCCACCACTAAGTCATGTGCCCAAGCCTCACCGCCTTTTAAATCTTTTAAATCCCTCCAAAGATGGTGACCCCACCTTGGGCAGCTTTGCCAGGGCTGGACAACTCTTCCAGTGAAAACATTTTCCCTGATATCCAGTGTAAACCTCCTTGGTAGAACTTGAGTCTGTTTCCTTTCATCCTAGCTCTGGATTTGCATGGCAGATCTGCACCAAGATCTGAGCATCCCAGCAGATTGTAGGGCAGCTCTAACAATTGCTTATGTAAAATAAAAATATTCTTGCCTGAGTTTGACACAGAAAAGAACTCAACAGATTGCCTTAAGTCTCTACAACTCATGTTTAAGAAGTTTGTTTTTTCTCAGGAGTTCCCTGACCTTAACTGAAATGGCTGAAATTGTGCAGGCATTTTGTGTTTCATACATTAGCTGTTGTCAGTTGTGCAATACATATTCTTGAGCCTTTTTAAATGGCCAGGAAAGTCACATCTGCTTTCTATTCTCTCCGCCTTTTCAAACAATTGCTACATTATGAACCTTGTCTGGTCAAGGAAGTAGCAGCTGAGTCACACAAAGACCAAATTATCCCTTGGGCTAATTTTATATATCACAAACAGTAAATCAGACAATTACTTGGATATTTTGGGTGTGATGTATACTGCTCATATATGGCTAAAAATGACTTGTCATTGTTGGAAATGACTGTTCAATTCACTGTGAAGGAAGGGGAAGAGCGTAAAGGCTCTTTGTTTCTCTGTGCATCTTTTCAAATTAATGCCAGGTTGTAATGAATTCTAAATTTGACAAATAGCCATGATTTATCCCAAATGAAAGTAAGTCAACAGGGGAAACAGCAGACCCTTTTATTTCCCATCTCTCTCCTTCGAGGTGCTTGACGTCTTGCCTGCTTTTCATTTCTGAGCTGCCTTTGTTGATGCACGGCTTTCTTCTTTTCTTCTTCCCCTCTTTGTGTCTTTGTGTGGTTTATTTTTTATTTTTGTTTTTCCTCCTTGAAATTAAACTGTTTGTCAAATGCGGTAATGGGTAGAGTCACAACGTAAATAGTTAATGATGCTGTTGTCTTCTGAGGATTTCTGTGGGTGTAATATCCCCAATCTTTATGCAACCATACACTTGACTTGCACATTCTAAAGCCCTTCACAAAGGGCAATGCTGCTGCTTGTCTAAATAGTACATGATTACCTCAGTTAGTTTTGTGGCTGTGGTAATGTTCATTTTATGAGCTCAATCTGGTTCTGAGCCATCTGAACTTGATATTCCAGATGCCTTATCCCTAGTAGCACCAGCTCATATACTGTGTACACATGTGTACAGTGCAGGCTGCATTGGAAAGGCTCGGGTTCGTTCTCAAAGTCACACCATGCTTTCATTCAAACCTTGCAGGAAAAGGTTTGTGAGCATGGGGGACAAAGAAGACTCTTAATAGAAGTCCCAAATACTCAGCAATTCTGCATTCATTATAGCAGGAAGCTATCTGGTTTTGACAATCCCCACTTTCATCACTGGAGAAAGTGACTTGGTACATTACACTGTTGCACTGCCACGTGACACACAGAAAACAACAAAGATAATGGGACATGGAATTAAAGCTGCCTTGAACTATTGCCTGTTTACCCAGCAGAACAAAGGAGTAGGCGTCAGAGTTCCTTCATTTACCATAAGTATGTCTTTGAGGTAGTCAACTCTACCTGCCTGCTAACTTGGGGATAATAAAATACGTGCCTACCCCACAGGGATGCTGGGATGCTTAATGAACTAATTAGTACTGTTCTGTGCTCTGGTGGGAGGTGTTACCTATACTTCTGTTTAGAGCAAGTGTAGCTAGCACTTTCTCTATTGCCTGAGAAAAGAAAAGAGAATTTGCTCCTTATTCAGGAGTTTTTGCATTACTTATATCAGTATAAATGCTCTCAAGCCAAGCATCAAAGTGATCGCAGCAAGAGCCAGTGACTATAAAAGGGAATGGAATTTGCCTGAAGAGTGTGTGAGTAATAA
Organism: Melospiza melodia melodia; assembly: GCF_035770615.1. Taxonomy (NCBI): domain Eukaryota; kingdom Metazoa; phylum Chordata; class Aves; order Passeriformes; family Passerellidae; genus Melospiza; species Melospiza melodia. Next base: position 4,667,382 of record NC_086226.1, read on the forward strand.
TAGATTTCCATGGACGTGTTTGTGTATGCGTTTAGCATCAGAGTCTTCAAAAGTTGCTCGTTCCTATACAGCACACAAGAACTGCTTTTTAAATGGACGGTGTTAGTTCCTAGCTGTGGAGGATACAAACTGGAAGATGAAAGAGAAATTTAAGTAACTGGATTATAATTCCCATTTGTCTTGTGGCAAAGACCCTGACATCAAGCCTTATTTCTTATAAAATGATAAGAGTCTGTAATGGCAAGGGAAGGTCTCAGATTTATCCCTCATCCAAAAAACAGTGACTCTGGTGGCACTCAATGCCCAGGCACAAGCTTTGAGATTCATTCAGCATTCAGGCACCTATTGAATCAGCAGGACCATTACAAATCTCCTCTTCTTTTTTTTTTTTCTGTTGTTATTATTATTATTATTATTATTATTATTATTATTATTATTATTATTATTATTATTATTATTATTATTATTATTATTATTACTACTACTACTACTACTACTACTACTATGGTTATTGTTATTAACATGATAACTATTATACTGGTACCAAGTTTGTGATAAATTCACTTGATTTCAGGTTTCCAATCCAAGCCATGGGCAGTGACAATCTGATCAGTACAGAGAATGGAGCCTAGGGATAATTCTGTCCTACAAATACAAGCGTGCATTTTAAGATGAAATTAATAGTATTCTAGACTTCATTGGCTCTTTGATATTACAACAAATCTGTGTCACCTGGTATAATGTAGATTTGTAGAAAAGAAATCTAAAATCCTGGTCCAAAACTGCTTTTTTTTCAGAGGTGGGAGCACACTGCAGTAAGCATTATATGAACACTTTTTTCAGTGTAGCCTGATGAATTAAAAATCTGAAGATGAGCACGTCAGAGATGCTGAATGTAAGATTGATTCTGTTTCTATGCAAACCTGCGAAGCCCATGGATAAATAAAAAGGCAACACCTGGAGATAGAAAATCCCTTCTAATTGGGAGATGCACTCTATTGAGTAGTGTGTTTAGGTAGATATGATTAACATCTTCTGTGCAGCTGTGAATTTTGCTTCAAGACCTTAGAATAATCTACGGCTCCAGCTAACATCAGGTTCCTGTGTGAAGGGTGGGAAAACAAATTCTTGACCCCTCACTTCCTCTGTCATTTAGACCATAATTAGTGAGATAAAAGCTGAAGCTGTCTTTGCTTCAGGTCTTACCTTGTACTTTTACGTGAGTGTTTGAGCTCAAAAGATGTTGCAATGGGACAGAGAAATGTAACTCTTCCCCATGGGGATCTCTGTTCTGTTAAGAGGAGAAGCTAGAAAGGCTTGAAACTGGGACAAGACTGGCTGGATATCTAGAGTGCAAATCCACTTTAATAATCATAAAACTGATAGTTTTTTTATGGAAAGACACGTAGGCCCTGACACATCTCTTATAAATATTGGTAATTAGCTGAGACAGGGACACAGGACCCTTGCCAGTCCCATGGGGAGGGAAAAGCTCTGCCAGGAGAGGTGGAGCTCACCCAACATTTCCACCAGAGACTGAAGGGAGGTGGATATCTCTCTACAGTGACTGCAGAGACAATCAGGAAGAACTGTGGACACCTGTCTCCATTCAGTGCTCAGAGCCAGCAGAGTCAGAAACTCATATGTATGTGTATTTTTATGTATATGTATATGCATATCCCAGCTAGCAGCCCCTCAAGTTTTACTTTGTCGTACCACTTCATGTGACATGGTAGAGGACACCAGAACATGACTGAGGTCCCCTTAAAGAGCCTTGCATATTTTGCCTCGGACAAAAATCTTCTTGAGTGTGTTTGAGCAGAGTTAATCTCCCACACCTCTCAGATATTCTGGGGTATGATTGAAAGCACTTTTATAGACATGGACTTGTACAGATAAAGAAATGTATTGATTCCTGTGCCTTCTCCACGGCATGGTAGGCTCTGTACCTGAGACCATTATCCAAAGTGCTGTCTGCAATTAATCTTTTGGGCAGTGTGTAATCACCCAAGGTGTGCAGGGCTGAGTTTCAACCAGATAATGACACAGAAGGGCGTTGTGCAGGGGGAAGAGAAAGGAGCACCAACTTGCCATTTGTTTGCTATGCCCATCAGGAAAGAGGCTCTGGCAAAAATTGTCTGGTGTCCACTGATGTTAGGGTTTCAGACAGGGTAAAGGACAAAGCAGAAGCCCTCCAGACTGAGTATTAAAAATGGATGTGTGTCTTTTCAATGTATTTGTACAGGAGGGAAGAGGGAGGGAAAAAAAAAAGGTGAAACATTCCAGATGCTTGCCTGCAGTAAAGCATTTCTGGCTGTTAGTTCCAGTAGGTCATTACTGCATTAATTTGGTGTTTAATTAAATGCCTGTGCAACAGACCATTTATTTGTTATCTAATATTAGCTTTAGTTCTTATCAATTAAATGCTAGCTGAGGGCTTGATTCACTTACGTTTTATGTCCCCTTACACTCTATTTTTTATAAACAAAAAACAAGGACTCTACACAGAGAGAAGATTTACACCCCCGAATTTCACAGTGTGTATAATGCAATATGCTGAAGTGCTTAGGCAGAAGGTGCTGAAACAAAGGCAGGGTTTTTTTTTTTGAGAAAAGCAAACTGGCATCTTGTTTTCAAACAAGTGAGAAACTAACTGAGCTACGCAAAAAATATTCCTCTTGCAGTGTATTTTATGTGATGGTCTAAGCTGGATCATGCATGGATCTGAATTTATTTTTGAATTTTTTTTTTATTCTAGGAAGTCATACTTAGAACAATATGACTTTTCACTGGGACTTCTTCCAGGTTACCCATTTTCCTCTCCCCAAAGTAGAGGAGTTCCTGCTGCTTGTTCAAAAGCTCTGCTCCTTCTAAGCCTCAACCTCTGCCTTTCACAGATGCATATTTTCTTGCAGGACTTAAAATAATTTTTAATGTTGAAATGTCACTAATGTTAGAGGTTTTCAGTTTATTTATTGCTCATAATAGTTGCACAAATAATTGTGTGAAATTGAGTGTTGCCCAGATTATATCAATGTTTGGCTGTTATCTCAGAGGTTAAATTTTCAGAACACTGAGTCCAGCTGCTCCCACTGAAAAGAGCTGGCTGAAGCAACTCCTGACTAAAGCTAGAAAAAGATAGATTTAGATATGCTGTTCGGAAGACATTCTTCCCTGTGAGGGCGATGAGGTCCTGGCACAGGTTGTCCAGAGAAGCTGCGGCTGCCCCTGGATCCCTGGAAGTGTCCAAGGCCAGACTGGATGGGGCTTGGAGCCATGTGGGATAGTGGAAGTGGTCCTTGCCCACGGCAGGGGGTGGAACTTGGTGATCTCTAAGATTCCTTCCGACCCAGTCCATCTCATGATTCTGTGATGACTAGTTGAGATGTGTGCTCTTGGTTGGAAGAGTCTCTGGAAATGTGTCTCAATAAGCATTCAAAGTAGAGCTGTCATACCTGTCCTCTCCTACGTGCACACCTTTCCAGATCCAGAAGGAATTGTCTGGGCTGTTCTACCAGACTGTCTTTGCATACAACACCAGAACTCTCAGAACACCTCCAGCCAATTTGGATTGGAGGCTTATCTCATCCTGCATCTGGATTTTAGGGTCAAGCCTCCTAGAACAAATGCCACAGTAGTAAAGGTACAGGGCACCACTGATCCTCCAAAATCAGGCTGAACAAAAAAGTCCTTGCACTCCATTTCTTACCCAGTGCACTGCACTGTGGTACATAACCTGTTAAATTCTCAGGGTTTGACAGTAATGGCCTGTTAATTGGGTGAGAAAGACACTTTAGAAAAGTAATTATTAAATTTTATTATCAGAGTGCACCTTCTTGTAGCGGGAGCGGTTTTTTTACACCCAGTTTGGAAGGTGTGCTTTGATCAGTAATGCAATCTAAATGAATAGTCAGATCTATCTAGCTATCTCAGAGTCTCAAGAGTGGTGGCCTCTATTTTGGCTGTCTTTCTTCTGTGATAAATGCTGAACACTATTTTAGAATGGAGCCTTTTCTGCTTTTCTACAAGTAACGATTTGAATCATGTCAAATGTATGTTAAATTATACATCTAAAATAAATTTCCTCTGGTTTTATGAAATTCATTCTTTCTGTGAATTTGAAAGCCATTTTCCTAACAGGTGTGGTAAAGCCCAGTAAAATCAAATTGACTCTCACTGTCTCAGTCCTATTAAAGGCTGCATTCAGAAGTCAATCATTGTAGAATTGTTTGCTGCAGTTTTAGAAGCAGTCAGCTAAGAGTCATATTTAAAAAAACTCACAGCTGAAATTCAGGGTGCAGTTTAAACATGATCATGTGTTTTATATAATGCTTTGCAATGACATAGTTAAGTTCAAAATAATTTATTGCAATGGGAGCCATGAAGAAATATGGATAAGGTAAAACCTTTTGTTACGCAGATGAAAGATTTCTCTCCAATGTTGTCATCATATTGTTATTTTGGTTTCATAAAACTAAATTCTTAAACAGTTTGTAAGAAAGTAGTGGATAAAATTAGCCTATTACATGTGCACTTTTTTTTTTTTCTTTTTGCCTACAGTTTGCAGGTAGGTACAGTTTCACAGAAGCCAAACAGTAGAGATCATAACTCGGCACAGGATTTGACCAAAAAAAAAAAAAAAAAAAAAAAAGCAGTTTCCAATGACAGCAGTGAATCTGAGAAGCAGGATCACCCTTAAGAGGTAGACATTTGTTTGTCTCTGTGGTGTTGGAAGGCATTAAATACTGAGATACAGTGGGAATTACCGTGCTCTACATAGAGTCGAATTGGATCAAATCGAATTGAATCAAATCAGTTAGAATAGCAGTCTTGCAGAAAACAGCAGATGTTTACATGATTTTCTCAGCTGAGATCCAAAGTCTGAGCCACAGCAGTGACTGAGAAACACCTAGCAAGGTCAAATCTTCTGGTTCCTAATAACATTTATATGAGTACAGCCAACACAATTATCAGACCGATAGGGACCATTCTGTCTACTGAAAGACATCTTTGTGTGGCATTTAACAAGAGAAAAAAAGAAAGTGTGGGAACAAAGGGTACAGGGAAAAGAAGGAGTACTCACTGAAAAGGACTCACAAAGCAAAAGTGATAAGGCAAGTGGGAATGAAGTAGAGAGATTTGGGGTAATAAAAAAAAGTCTATCTCTGGGTCTGAAAAATGTGGGGAACAGAGATGAAGGTTTCTGAATGGATGTGGAGAACAGGCTAAAAGATGAAAGGTGAAAATCTCCCACATAATACAATGCTGGTGGAAAATACATTCATAAATGTAGAAAGCCAGAATGAAATGCAAAGTTAGCCTGAGCCCTCACTCTCCCCTCCAATGCAGACTCTACAGACAGATCCATGCGCAAGAAGAAGTTAATAAAGAGGACAGACTGCACAAAGACAACATTTCAATAGTAGAATGAGTAGGAGACCTCAAAAACAGGGGGGAAAAAATGAAGACACTTTGTAGAAGGAGCTGAATGCTCTGTATTAAAGGGGGCTGAGAGAGAGAAAAAGCCCTTTACTCCTTCTGATGAAAGTCCCTAGTGAAACAGATACAGTGAGGAAGGGAATGTATGCTCCAATTAAGGTCTGACATGAAAGGACCAACACATCTCCCTTGTGAGCACATCCAAAAGGCAAGGTGAAAACATTCTGGGGATGGAAGTTCAAGGGGGTCTGCTGTGTCGAATCTCATTAGATCCAGATGGATATCAAACTGGTGGATGTTTTCAGAATTATCTGTGTCAAAAATGTTGACAATTCTATGAACTAGCAGCCCTTTTGCTTCTATGTACTGAGTATAATATCACCCTCCCATCCTGTTTTCTGGTTTTGCATTGCAAATACTTACCATGGGGTAGTTAATGCACCTTAAAACTAAAATCCCAGTGGATTTCAAACATTAAAATTTCACTGTGAGGTAAAGTATAGGAATTTAATACTCACCTCACATGCCTACCTCCCAGTAAAACTTCTGCTCATTCTTTGCATATATGAGCTGATCTAATTAGCTTTTTCCCAATGAAATAAATAAATAAACATATACTCCACTTCTGTGAAACAAGTCAGTGAGGAGAGTAAACTGAAACCTTATGTGCAACTGTAGCACTGGAGCTCTCCACACAGAAATGGTTTTTAACTTCCTTCATCTTCCAACAATTTTAGCTTTTTAAGACTGGTGGAAGTTTTGCCATTAACGTCAACGAGTAGATAGCAGAAAGTAGGCTTTATTCCAAAAATCAGGGAAATGAGTGGCATATAAAGTATTGCTAGTGCAAGGGCTGTCATTTAAACACCACATAAACTGAAGGAATGAAACATGAATGACTTTTATATCGCACGTGATTTGCACAAAACTGTGTTACATACAATTTGGAGGGCTCTGCTGGTTTTAACAGGTCAGTCTTCAGTAAAGTGTATTACTAATATTATTACTAGTAAGGGTGTTATTAATAGCCAAATGTTTTGGTCCTCACTAGACAGAAGTGTGAGTGGGAGCTTTCATCCCCAGTCCATATTCCCAGATCTCTAAACGCCCTCAATATAACAGCTGAAGTACGATGCAACTAAAAGAAAGAATATCTCCATTGTCTTTCTTTTTTATCTGCATTGCCTTCTCTTTTCTGATGTGGGAGAGGGTGGAGCAGGTAGCAGGAGCTACCATGGGTAGATGTCATACATAATGACATCAAAATGGAGATTTTCAGATATCAGTATTCACCGCAAGCTTATTAGTATATTTTAAAGAAAAAGAAATAGAGTATGCCTACAAACCTTCCCTGGAAATGTGTCTCAAAACTACTAATTTCTCACTAAGTGGTTTTAAATAAAGGTAAGCTCACTCTGAAATAGATCAACATCAAAACGAACAAGTAAATAAGGGAAGAAATTATTTATGTGACTTTTTATTTCATGACGACTCCTTCCACTGATGAAGGAATTGCTGTTCTTTACCAGAAACATTAATAGCTTTTTTCTCTCTTGTCCTCACACTCAGTGTGCTGAGTGGCTCTGTTGTCCATTTCTCCTTCCCAGCTGACTCTCCACCAGCACTCCATCAGCGCTGTTATTCCAAGAGCAGCAGCCCATAAAACGAAGATAACAAGTCCCAACTCCCAGCAAGCTTTTCCTTGTCAATGAGAGATTAAAAATAACAGTCAGGGGCTATGCAATGATATTTGCAGCTAACTTTACAAATTTTCATCCAGAGCATCTGAGAATTTTTACCCCTTTCTAATCTTCTGCAATAGCTTGAATTTCTCCTCATTAGGTTTCATTGCGCAGGACAAAAAGGCGGCATATGGCTTTTCTGCTCAGAATATATATCATTAAAATAGGTACGCAGGTTTTCAGATTGGTGTAGCTCCCTACATGGGCAGATTGAAAGGATTTTAGGTAAGCTCTAAAGTTATATATGAAATGTTCACTCTGTCACCTTATGATTCTTTTTATAAACCACCATTCAGACTCATAGGGAAAGTGAGGGAAATGAAAGTCCACATCCTTTTGCTGCAGGTTTCTACAAATGCAAACAAATAAATATGTTATTGAGATAGCAGTGTTGCAAAGTCTCTTTAGCTTTTTCCATCTGTTAAGAAGGCAATGCCTTTAGATATTCTCCTTTTAAATAATTTCTTAAAGTCCCTTTCAGATCAGACACGTTTGTCAATAGTCTCATAATGTTCCGCCTTTTAAAAGCTCTTAAAATTCTCATAGTTGTAAAGACTAAATTCAGGTCAAATCCCAGGCTGTTACTCACTCTCCTCTAAAACCCAGTGTAAGCATCACATTAACCTCAGGGCTCTCCAGATAAGACTATTCTTTGGTAAATTTGCCAGGGCATATTCAGATTGACTTGACATTTGACTGCAAAGTGTTTGTATCTCAGTACGAGCACTGAATCATTTTGATAGAGCTATTTAGCACACTGTTTCCAAGCAAGTTTTCTGCTTAAATCCTGGCTATCCCAGGTTTCCACAGTCAACGATTCTCCTTGCCTTATAAATAATGTGGCAGGAAAGAAGAAGAAGGGGAAGAAGAAAGAAAAATAAGAGTAAGAAGAAGAAGAGTGAGAAGGAGAAGGAAAAGGAGAAGAAGGAGGCAGTAGAGATTATTAGAAAATTGAGCTAACAATTTCAGTAAATATTATTTTTCATTTTTAATAGATGTCACTTTTACTGTGAGAATTACAAGCATTTAAGTCAGCTCAGAGCACTAACTGAAGGTCAGAGGTGGATCCTGACTCTTGCTGACTACAAGAAGCAGCAAAATCTACCTACACCTTCCTCTAAGTTCTGGCATGTAATGCCCAACTATATATGATGTTGTTTTTTTTGTGAGGAAAATTATTTCACTAATCATCTTGCAATTTTGGATGAAACATCAGTCATTTACTAATCACAAAATTGATCTACTTCCTAGTGGCCCAAGTAGCTGATACATGGTTCAGAATATCTTCATCTGCATCATATAAACTCTGTTTGCCAAACCGACTTTTACTGATGAAAATTAGAGATTCATTCAATAAATCCCAGTAATCTATATCTGTTACTACAGAAGCCAACTTGTACTTATGACAGTTCAATAACCACATTATTTTTAAAAGGTATAATGAAATATAGTAATGCACTTAGTTTTGGATTTTTTTTTTTTTTTGTTTTTAAGAATCAGAATCACAAAATCTAATTTTTATTTCTGTTCTCTGTGCAGAATTTGATTTGTGTGGGTCAGAATGAAGATTATTTCAGCCAGCTGCTATGTAATACTAAAGAATAAAGACACACCATTGTTTTGCCTTTGTTACTGGATGCACAGCATCCTTCCTCAAACTCTAGCTGTACCAAGCCAAAAATCCCCTTCTGGATTTTCAGCCCAGTATTTCATACCTGGATGCTTTATAGTAGACTAAATTTGAATCAGAAATCCATGAAGAACAACAATTTGGAAGAGGCATTGGGATTAGAAGAAGATTTTTGATTTGGTCAATTAACTGCAAACAAATTCTGTAACAACCTAAGGAGCAAAGTACTTTTTACACTGCCACACAGAGATATGACCTTGGTCCCCCAGTATGTGTTTTCCACACGGCCAGTGCATACAAGGCACTGAAGCACCAACAATACATGTCCAGAGCTTCAAGTGACACTGAATACACTCAAAATTATTCTGTTAGGACAGGAGATCGCTCAGTGATTGACTGACACTGAATTTTGTCCTGCCTTCCCAAGGGGAAAACAAGGACAAAAAGATACGCAAGCAGAGAATCAGAAATGCAGAAGAATGACAGATATTCAGCTTGCAAACTGGGTCTGTCATAGCCAAGGATACAGCCCTAGGGGTGGGTTAGCTTCATGGTCCACATCAAATATCTCTGCTGTCATGGAGGCACATGTTTTTGGCTGTCATGAATGGTATACAGAGATGATGCTCAGGTGAAGTGACTTGTAAACACTTATCTGTGACTGAGCTTTCTCGCTGATGGATGGCAAAAAGAATGACAATAGATACTGTTCTGTTTTATCTGGGATTGAATGGAATCACTGGATATACATTTCCAAAACACACTTGGAAAAAATCCCTCTGCAGATGGAATTAATGAAAACTCTTTTTTTTTTTTTTTTTTTTTTTTTTTTTTTTTAACATTTCCATTATATTTCAGCAGAAAAGTCAGGGCCAGTTGAAAGGACAGCAGGAGGTAACAACATGAAGACATAATCTCAAACTGTGGGTGCATTTATTTATAAGAGTGAAAAAGAGTGAAATCAGACTCATTTGGAAAAGTTAATCAGAATTAAAAACAAAACAAGCCAAACCAACAACCCATCCACCAGAAACACTGATTATGACCTGAAATAACCTGGTAATCATAGTAGTTTCTTGAATGTTAAAGACTTAGCCTCAGATTCCTGTACATTATTAAATCCCTGTGCTACTTGTTATGGAATAAAGAACTTTAATGTTCTGTAGATATCAAGTAAGCATCTTCACATCATCTATGATTTTTAATGTACAGACTTCTCAGACATGACCTATTTTTTTATTGTGGATCTTTCTTTCTTTCTTTCTTTCTTTCTTTCTTTCTTTCTTTCTTTCTTTCTTTCTTTCTCTTTCTTTCTTTCTTTCTTTCTTTCTTTCTTTCTTTCTTTCTTTCTTTCTTTCTTTCTTTCTTTCTTTCTTTCTTTCTTTCTTTCTTTCTTTCTTTCTTTCTTTCTTTTCTTTCTTTCTTTTCTTTCTTTCTTTCTTTCTTTCTCTTCTCATTCTCTTTTTCTCTCTTTCTCTCTTTCTCCTCTTTCTCTCTTTCTCTCTTTCTCTCTTTCTCTCTCTCACCTTTTCTTTTGTCACATCAGCATTTTTGTTGGTCAAGTTTTTTGACCTGCTCAGTGTGAGATATGTAGGTTGGGGAACAGGGACACGTAGACCACTTTTTAAAATAAAATTAACTGATGTCCAGGGAAAAACTTTGAAACACATGATAATTAGATCAAAAACATACTCAGCATGTAAAAAACATGTATTCCTGCATGGTTGCTAAACACTGAGGTAAAAGAAGAACCTTGACAATTACTTCAACTTTCATTCACCTTTTAGGTTGAACTCAGATGACCACTGGTTTTGGAGCACAGCCAGAACATATAAATTGAAGACACTTCTGCCCAAAACCCAGCTGTTCTTAGAGTGACAGGACTCTGGGGTTTTGCCATGTTGAACTGGCAGCTGAAAATGCTCAAGAGAAGGAGTCAGGTTTCCAAAATTCTATTAAGTACTTTTGCTGTAGACTTACAGTGAACTTGGGTCACGCCTTCTAAAATGTGGAGTTTGATATTTAGCAAGCTAAATGGTTTCTAATGCTGTTGAGGATTGTTTGAAGCAGATATTTAGCTCCAGATTAAACTCCCTCCATTTTTGTGACTCAAACATGCTCCTGTGTCCACAGGTGGTTGGAAGATAGAAGTCTTTGATCTAAGTGTCATCAGCTCATGACATTCTGAGCTGATCAGGCCCTGCTTCCCCCAGGCTTGTGGTGTCTCTCCTGAAGGAATTGGTGTTCTGCAGATTTTCTGCCACTGGTGAATGTCCCAGAGAAAAAAAGAGTTTAGACGTTGCTCTGGGTGAGTATGCAGTCAACTAAATCCTCTCCCTAGTGTTTAGCCACCTTGACCCACATTCAATTATGCTGAGCGAGATGGTTGCCAGAAATCTCATGTAAGGCTTAAAAGAATGTACTTTTGCTATTATTTGACAGATGTAGGGAACAGAAGAGCCAAAGTCATTACCTCACTTGAATAATTCAGGTTTCTGAAAAAATTTAAAATCCTAAATTGGATTTTGTGGTGAAACCAAGAGTTTCAAGCAGATCTTCCATGGTGATGCCTAATCATGTTCTGCATGAAGAGAGATGTAGTCACAGAGCAGTGAAGTAAACAGATATTTACACGTGGCAGATAGCCCTTGTGGCAGTTGTTATTATGGCAATATTTGAAGCCAACCAGTCTCCATCCCCCTGCCAAAAGAAAAAAAAAAAAAAGTAGAGCAAAGTGTTATCTCTTTATTGTCTAAGACTCTTTGAAAATGAAAAATATTGATTATTTTATCATTTTTGCTGGTAGATAGAAGAATCTAGACAGTCAGTAATTCAAACTGTTACCATTTTTGTGCAGAAATTTATTGCATTTCTGACAATGAGATATTTAGAGATCTACAGGGATTTGTTAGCAGTTTATTTAAAAAACCTTGGGTGTGCGGGTTGGTGTAGAAGCTTGTTTTTGTTTTTTTGGTTTTTTTCAGGAAATCACAGTATGGAAAGTAATAAAGTGCAGTGCTGAAAAATGTTTGGGAAAGAAACACCATACACTCAGAAACATCCCTCACTGAAAAAAAATCTGAAATAGAGAGTGTGTTAGTAGCACTACGGCCAAAATACAGAACAATAAATTTCTGGGCTGGGGTTTTGAGTTCTGCTGCTCACCTCTTGGGGCTTTTGGAAAATCATTTTAGTATCCAGGGCTTTGAGCAACCTGGACTAGTGGGCAGTGTTCCTTCCATGGCAGGGGATTGGAGCTATCTGGTTCCAATGATCTGTCAGGCCCCTTCCAGCCCAAACAATTCTATGGTTCTCTCTTTAGTGGATTACTTTCTCAAAAAAAAAAAAAAAGAGGTTTTTTTTTTGTTGTTGTTTTTTTGCCTTTGTTTTTTGTTTTGGTTTTTATGCTTTTTCTTGTTTGTTTGATTTTTTTGTTGTTTCTTTATTTTACAAGGCAACATTAGGAAGTGCAATCTTTGATTGCAGTCCTTTAGGTATTTATTTTCTAAGTCTGGACTTGTGTTATTCAAAAACAGGAAGGAAAGGCTGAATATATGTGCATGTAAGGAAAAGAAAGGAAGGAAGGAAGTGTCGGAAGGAAGGAAGGAAGTGTCGGAAGGAAGTGTCGGAAGGAAGTGTCAGAAGGAAGGAAGGAAGTGTCGGAAGGAAGGAAGGAAGTGTCGGAAGGAAGGAAGTGTCGGAAGGAAGGAAGTGTCGGAAGGAAGGAAGGAAGGAAGTGTCGGAAGGAAGGAAGGAAGTGTCGGAAGGAAGTGTCGGAAGGAAGGAAGGAAGGAAGGAAGGAAGGAAGAAAGGAAGAAAGAAAGAAAGAAAGAAAGAAAGAAAGAAAGAAAGAAAGAAAGAAAGAAAGAAAGAAAGAAAGAAAGAAAGAAAGAAAGAAAGAAAGAAAGAAAGAAAGAAAGAAAGAAAGAAAGAAAGAAAGAAAGAAAGAAAGAAAGAAAGAAAGAAAGAAAGAAAGAAAGAAAGAAAGAGAGAAAGAAAGAAAAGAAAGAAAAGAAAGAAAAAGATAAACTGAGAGAAGATCACCTCTGGATCAGATATTTAATTTTAGGCTTAATCTTCTTCTCCATAGTTTATTCCATGATTTAGAGCAGAAAAAATAGTCCCAATCAGAGTTGTGAGGGCATCCACTTCAGATATAACCGCTTCAGATATAACTTCAGTTGTTAGCTAAGACAGTGAAATATTTAATCATAGCTTGCCTCCCACTGTCCCATGTTGGTGGGACCTTTAGTGACCCAAAGCTATCAAGTATCAAGAACCAGCCCAAAATTTCATAAAACAAACACAAAAATATAGAACATGTTTTATGACGTGCAGTGTTTTGCAGCCAAATATTCCACAGCACAATATAATTTAACTACATGAGCATCTGTCTAGTCCTTACTTATCTATTCAGTGTCCTGTCTTCTTTCAGATTCCTCTCCCCTTACAGTTTTTAATATTTGGAATAATTTTTATGTTTGGCAGCAGCAGATGGATCCTAAATACCTGTGAAGTCATTAGTTTAATAACACAATTGGTAAGTACAGTCATCCACAGTGAAGGGCAACTGTTACAATTATCTCACTAATTTCACTGTGCAAATGCATCGTGTCAGGGACAGCGTCTGAAAAATCATTTTTGTACATTTGAATAGAATATTCATTATCGATAATATGTATGCTCTCCTCTGTTGGCTTACAGGCAGAAAAAAAGAGCAGGTAAGAAAGACAAAAAAAATCCCAAAAAAACAAGTGAAAAAAAGAAACAATAGAAAACAAGAGAAAAAAAAAAAAACCCAAACCACAGACCTCTAGAATGCCTTGACTTTTAAAAATAAATTATAAAATTAGCTGATGAACAAAATTAATCCAAACTGACTTGAATTTCAATTCTGTCAGATGGAGTAAAAATTGCCCTAGGTATATAAACAAGCTTTGGTAATAAATAACAATGCAGCAAGCCAAGGGGAAAGTGTTTATAAAAGGGATTTGTGTTTGGTGCATTCTCATTTGGCAGTCTCATTAATGATTTAGAAGAAGGGGTAAACACCACATTCATGATTTTAGGGAATGCTGGTGTGCTACAAATGCCAATGAGGAAAAGAAAAGAAGAGAAAAGAAGAAAAGAAAAGAAAAAGAGAAGAAAAAAAGGGAAGGGAAGTTCTGGGAAGTTCTGGGAAGGGAAGGGAAGTTCTGGGAAGGGAAGTTCTGGGAAGTTCTGGGAAGTTCTGGGAAGTTCTGGGAAGTTCTGGGAAGTTCTGGGAAGGGAAGGGAAGGGAAGGGAAGGGAAGGGAAGGGAAGGGAAGGGAAGGGAAGGGAAGGGAAGGGAAGGGAAGGGAAGGGAAGGGAAGGGAAGGGAAGGGAAGGGAAGGGAAGGGAAGGGAAGGGAAGGGAAGGGAAGGAAAGGAAAGGGAAGGAAAGGAAAGGAAAGGAAAGGAAAGGAAAGGAAAGGAAAGGAAAGGAAAGGAAAGGAAAGGAAAGGAAAGGAAAGGAAAGGAAAGGAAAGGAAAGGAAAGGAAAGGAAAGGAAAGGAAAGGAAAGGAAAGGAAAGGAAAGGAAAGGAAAGGAAAGGAAAAAGAAAAAAAGAAAAAAAAAAAGATAACAAGAGGAGCAATTCTGGAACGAGTCTTTTCTTTTGGCTCTCTGTGTCTTAGCCTAAAAGGGAATGTTTTCTCTTCTCCGATGTCCCTAACGCTTCTTCTGTCTTAAATTTTTCAGAATCTGTGCAGCACCCCAGAGCCATTGTTATGTTTCTTAAGCTGCCCTTCTGTAATAACCCAAGTTCCTCTTTTTTCACACTTTATTTTGGTTAGTGTTTGTCAGAGAGCTAAAGAACACATAAAATAAGAATGTGGAGATGTGAACCATCAGTATGGTTTATGTTTTGGGTGAAACTCTGCATTTTGGCACACCGTTGTCTAAACCCAAGTGAAGAAAGACTTTTCTGACAATAATGGTTGTTGTCAACAGCGAACTATCTCCTGTAGTCATCAAAGAGTTAGTTCAATGCCTAAAATTAATGTTTAGAAGTGTTGCAATGGAAAAACAGAAGTCTTGGGTGGAAGACACATCTTTGACAATCTTGAGATATGACCCAGCAAGTATATAGGGCCATTTCAACTCCTTTTAGACCCAAAAAACTGGTCAGTGGATTCATCCCATGCCTTGCTGACTTTTATATACCAGTTTCTATTTAACTGCTAAGTGCAATTCTCTGGAGGAAAACTTTCACTGATTATATATCAGCTCTTTCTCTAAGGTCTACAGCTGTCTGATTTACAGAGCTATGTAAAGCTTTTATTAAAAAGCAAACAAACTCAACAGTTACAACAAAAAAATAGTTATTCCCTTGAACTCCTTTCCTGCCCTTTTCCCTATGCTATCCTAATAATGTGCAGAATTATTTCATTCTATGAAAGAGTCATCTGGATCTCATTAATAAAATTGCTTATCAAATAACAGAACTGATAAAGAACAGTGTTCTCTGGACCATGTCACTTCACCAGAGTTACTCTTTACTGGATGTTCATGAGGCAGTACAAAATACTAGTTAGCGTTATCCATCCTCAGAAGCAAGAATAGAAATTGATCCTTATACAAAAGAACTTAAAAAGGGGTATTGATCAGATTACAAATGAGGTCTGAGAGGCAGGACTAGGGTAAGAAAGCTTGATCCTTTTTTCAGGTCTCTTTAATGGCACTGCAGATCTGTACTCCTCTGTCAAAGCCTGCTCAAAAGCACTCTGAAGTCAGTGGAAAGAGTCCTATTAATATTAGTAATTGATTTTAGATGTGACTGAAGTGTTGGGACAGGGTAGCAATGGTCCCTGGTTTCTACTGCAATCTGTCTGCTGTTTCTAGATTCGGATGCCTCCCACTTAATCTAATTCTTATCTCAAACCAACAAAACCACTGCCCAGCCAGCAGCTTTCTCTCAGAATCTGTTTCTACTCTAACTGCATTCCCCTACAAGCACTAAACTCATCTTGAAACTCTGCTGCTTCTCTCTCTTACCTTACCGACTGAAAATTATTTTCTGTCTGCGCTGATATATTTCCCCCTTTTAGCTAAAGAACTTATCTTCCTTTCTGCTTCTGTGCTAGTATTTATCCTTGCCTGCTCCTTTTAATTATTTCCCAGTCTTTCTGCATGAATCCTTATTTTTCTTCTGCAAAATTTTCTCACCACTTCTGCCCACACTCCTCAGCTGTCTCACAGATATTTACACTTCAATATTTTCCATGTTAGGGTGTGACTCTAGGACTGTTGTTTTTCTGACTCTCCAAACACTGCAAAACTACTTTATTTTTTTTTTTCAAAATATAAACTTCCTAGATATCTGTGTATTTTCCCATATATCTGTTTTCCTTCCCCTATATATACGTACAAAAATATATCTATCCTCACAAAACCACAGAAATTTTGAATCCTTAGTAGATATTTTAAAGTGGTAGAGAAAATTTAGGTACTTTAATGGAACAACTTTTTACTGAAATATTGGATATATATATTTATATAGTCAATATAAAGTCTATATTTATATAGTCAAATTGGCAAAGCATTAGGACATGTACTGTAGGATTCAACTCTGATTTTGGAAAGGTTTCTAGGAATAGAATAAAAGACTTCTGGCATCTTTCAGTTTACACAAACCATGCTGCTGCTGTGTCCATCCAGATTACATCTGCAGAGAGCAAATGCTAAAAAGGACTTCATGACATGTTTATTTCCAGAACAAGGAAGAAGTTAATTTTGTTTATCAACATTCAACAATATATGTTTGCCTTGAACCTTGTATGCCCTTCCATTCATTCTTCCAGGACCTACTGGGTAGATTTTATTGCATCAATAGTAAAAACTCATTTTACTTGAGCTAAGAAACAGCCAAATCCTAAGCCTTTTAATAAAGGGATTAAAAAGACTCCTGAATAGCTCTTGTTTAGCTTGCGTAGAAATGTGTTATCTGATCTTTTTCCCTGGGTTGCTGTGAAGTTCAGGACTTAGTCATGTATTTATTTACCTGCTGTTTTACATTTCAGGTTGCACCTGAAGAGCCACAGAAGATCATGGCAAGACTTGGAAGGTCAGTGGTAAATTCCCGTGCTCAGAAGGGCTGGCTGGTGACAGCCACGGGCTCCCTTCAGCCTTGGGTTGGTGTGTCCTGCTGTCTGCGTGTCCCAGAAGTGGGGATTTCTCGTCTGCTTGGTCCTTCTCAGAATCACAGGGTCACAGAATGCCCTGGCTTGGAAGGGGCCTCAGAGTTCATCTGGTTCCATTCCCCTGCCATGGACAGAGATCCTTTTCTCTAGACCAGATTTCTCAGAGTTCCATTCCAACCATCCTTGAACACCAGGTATGGGTCAAGAGCACCGGGTTCAAGAGTCAGAGTGACTTGGCCAGCTTGTCAAGCTGCCCAGGAGGGCTCACAAGAAGCACAACTCTTCCCATTTGTCCAAAGAACAGGCACTGCTAACCTGCAGGTCAAAATCCAGGCAAATCCTCTTGGAGAAGCAGCTGAATCTTCCCTTGCCCACTAGCAGTGACACCTGCATGACCAGTGTTTTTCCATCACCAGGATATTGTCACCCTCTGCTGTGCAGGCTAATTTAAAGTTTACTGTGATTGTGCCTTTATTTTTATTGTCAAAATAAGCACTTAGACCTGCACAAGGTCTTTTTTATTGAGGATCTCTGTAATCATCAGTAACCTCTTTCAGTGAAATAAGGAGGCTTAATTACAGATTGGGAAAGTGAATCACTGAGAGTTTGAGCAGCCCACTAAAGAAAATATGTCAGGAACACAGACAAGAAACCAGGGACAGAGTCAATAAGAGAAGCTGGGAGTGGAAGTCACATTTTCTAATAATTACAAACAGTCCAGGAGAGGTAAAAGATTGTATCTTATTTAACAAGCGAAGACTGAGTTTCATACATTTTGGAAGAGCATTTCGGGATGTGGTGCCTGATGCAGCAGGAAATTGCATCCAGTGGTTTTGGAGGTCCCCACCAAATTTTCCCTGTGACAGGTCATTCTGTTATTGCCCACTAAAGGTTTCTTACAACTTTCTCTGAAGCATCCTACACCTTATTCAGAGGAAGGATATTAAACTAAATGGATCACTAGTTTGATCTATTATGTCAATTCCTGTGTTCTTAGAGGTGCAAACAGTATGTAGGACATAGGTTTGCCTTACTCCCAAATATGGGGGTTTGTACTGGGAGTGGTGAGGGAGTACTGGCTCGGGGATGGGGGAAGCTGCTGATCCTCACACCATTTTGTGGCTGCTCAAGGACTGAGACAGAAGTTTACTTTGTTGAAGAAAGCCCCATGTACACTGCAAATGCTCTTGGCCATGTGACAGCACCATATTCTTTGATGGGCAGAAGTAATTTTCTTCTGTGACTATATTTGATTTCAATTAAAAGAAGACAGCTTGCTTCATCTTTCCTAAAAGTTGATATGGTGTATACCTGAGTGAACTGGCCAATTTCCCTTATAAATTATGTATAAAATCCACAACTGCATTCTCTCTCAGAAAGTCAGAGGAAAATTAAATTTCTCTTTTAGCTTATATTTTTTCATGGTTCCTGGGATATTCATTTCATATTTTCTGCTCATTTTTATAAATGTCTTATTTATTCAAGCTCTTCATAGAGGAAAGTAATGCCATGCATTGCTGATTTTATTACTTTGGACAGTTTACAATATCTCTTCAGAACTTAACATGTTAATTGATTTAAAAATTTCTATGAATTTCACCCACGGTTTAGGATTGTACATTCTGATGCCAGGGAGACTCTAAATGCCTTCTGTGGCCCCGCTGGGCTTTATCTAGATGTGCATAGCTCTTTTTCCTTCTCTATTCCTCGTAGAGATGTGAGGAGAATAAAATGCCACTGTCCAGGCTGATGCCCAGGGACA
Organism: Melospiza melodia melodia; assembly: GCF_035770615.1. Classification (NCBI taxonomy): domain Eukaryota; kingdom Metazoa; phylum Chordata; class Aves; order Passeriformes; family Passerellidae; genus Melospiza; species Melospiza melodia. The sequence goes on from NC_086226.1 coordinate 4,686,116, forward strand.
GTGGCTAGGGCCAAAATTAGATGTGTGATCTCATCCTTCATTCTGTCTTTTAAAATCTGGGACATCCACCCAGTATTATTACCTGTCACGATACTCCGTGTTCTCATTCCTGTTGCAAATGTAAGATTCTGCTTCACTTCAGACTATAGATCCTATACATTGTACATATAGGATTTTTTATATTATAGTTATTGTGTATTTTATAGTAAAATACATGACTGTGAGTTTTATTGATCCTATCTGTAGTACATAAATGCCACCAAAACACTGAGCTCTCAGTGTCCCTTCCCACCCTGCAAAATAAAAAATTTTCTCAAAATGAAACTTGGGGATACTTCAGAGAACAGAGGTAGATTTCCCTGGAGCATTTCACGTGGATCAAGTTGTGTTTAGATGGCAGAACAGCAGACTTGATCTAGGGCTAGAGGTCTGCAAATAAATGATAAAAGATCCTATATTTCCCATGCCACATTCACAGTCTGTTATTTCATGGATAACTTCCATAACAAGTTGCAGAGCGGAATGTTATCTATGACCACAGTGATATGCATATATCCTTACATACACATATATATGTAATGTATGTGTTTATATTGAGTCTGTATGGCAGAATAAAACTACTTATAAGGAAAAAGCCAGTTCTAAATATTGTTACAAAACCATCAATTTTCTGGAATCAAGTTTTGAGGCTTAACATGGCTAGAACAAAGAAATGTAAGTCTCCTTACAAGCCTTGCTGTTTTGTTAAAAAACAACAAAAAAATCCCCAAAACTAAATAAAATTGCTTCTCAAGTCTCAAGAAATTTAGGCTACCACAGTATGTACAAATAGTTTCTGTGCCTAATCACCATTCTTATGTTGTCTTTCTATTTACTTTTTTTACATAGCTTTTAAATAGATTTTATTTATTTGGCCTTTGAGGACTGGGATCTCAGTAAAATGTTTACTGAAGGAAAAAGTGAATAAAAAAAAGAAAACAAGTAAAACTAAGGAGAGAGAGTTGCCATAAAGTGGGAAGAGCTCTGCCGTGAGCTGAAGTCCTGGTTGGATGCCAGGTCAGACTTGAGTCCACACAAGTCTAAGTGGAGATGTCAGGTGGATCTTTTTAGCCTCTGACCTGTGCTTAAACTTTTGGGTTTCCACTGTCTAATTCTCCAGATTTCCTCAATTGCAGTGAACTCGTTGTGCCTTCTGGAATTCAAACCTGAAGCCCTGAGGGCTCTTTAAAAAAAAAAAAAAAAAAAAAAAAAAAAAAAAGAGTTTTAGGATTTCTAGAGCACGCAAACACATTCCTTACATCTGTAAACCATCCACTCTATTTAGCTCCCCTTTCCACTCAGATGCCTATCAGGACCAAATATCTGTGTAGGTTTTTCTATTTTCATCATATTACTTAGTATTCCTGTTTTTCCTCCCCCTCTTTCCCCAGGTGAGAGCAGAAGCTGAAGGAAGAGTAGATACGTGCTTTCAATACCAAAATTGTGCTTTTCAAGTGGGAGCAAGAGAGGGAGGCAGTTTCAACGCATGGTTTCCACACATTCTCTTAAGAGTATTTTCAATTTAATTAAGATTTTACTTTATCCATGAGTAACGTATTGGCTCTAGCATCTACCTGCTAATGCTAAGTCACAGAATGGCCTTTCCTTTTCTTATTTCATGGATTTGCTTTCTCCATTTGTTCCTTGTTGACCAGGAAAATTGCTGAATATAAGGCTTCTGACTGACCATAAATGTCATTGGTCATACCATATTATTGGGGAGTCTTTACAGTCTTGGCTATAGCTCCTTTTTAACATCAAAGTGGAAGTTTTGAAAGAGAGGATGGTTTATGGTTTTGGGGGTTGAGGTTTTTTTCTTTGTGGGATTTTTTTCTGTTTTTTTTTTTTTTTCTTTTTTGTTTTTTTTTTTTTTTTTTTTTGTTTTTTTTTTTTTGTTTTTTTTTTTTTTAATATGCTTGGGGTTTTTTTGTATTTAGTTGGTTGGGTTGTCCTTTTTGGGTTTTTTTGTTTGTTTGTTTGTGGGTTTTTTGTTGTTTTTTGTTTGGTTGGTTGGTTGCTTTTTGTGGTTTTGCTGTTTGCTGTTTATTGTTTTTAATTTGATCTCTGTTGCCACCTGCCAGATGATGTATATGTAACTAATTTGTGGGGTTTTCAAGGCATCTCAGCTGTACTGGGCCTGGTAGCTCAGAACTTGCAGTTAGCTATCCATCCACCTTTGCTTTGTACAGCATGTTACATAATTCTGTGTAGTTTATTCTCCTTTTGCAAAGGTTGCCAAACACTTGCAGTATGAATTGTGTTCACCTCAGCTTAATTCTTATAACTAAAGTTAGCAGAAAACCTTCCTCCTGGAAGTATGCCTCGATTCACCTCTGAAATTTTAGAGTATCTTTTAAGTGAAAATATTAGAAAGACAAAGTCCCTGGTGAACTTCCTGAAAATTCACTCAATTTTGATCCTTATGCGATGATACACAGTTTTGCAGGTTATTTTTTGGTGATGAGGAAAGAAAAGGACACAGGAACAAACATGGTGGTGCTCATGTTGGATACGCAGAAGCAAAGAAAGAAAACAAAGAGACAGATAAACCACCACTGTAAAAGATGAAAACAGAAAGAATTATATCTTAAAGCTAATTCTCTGGAGAAGCATGTACACATCTGTTTAGGTCTCATTTATTTCATTCTCACTCGTTGATGTGTTTTATGGAGGACAGGGTTTCTGAAGTAAGTGAAATTTTACCTATGGCTGAAGATCAAGATAATTTTTAAATTGACAGGCTAAAACCCTGTGGAGAATCTGGTAAAAAAAGCTGAATTGTGTCAGCAGTTATCTGAATTACAGGGATTTTAATTATTACTGTAATTATTGACAAAGGGCTAATCCAGCAGGAAAAAATATTAGGACTTTTGGTTTTTAATATTTTTGCAAAAAGTTGCTGTAGTAATACCAGAATATTCTGTTTTTTAATAGATACAACAGCAACAACAAATATTTTCACCAGGGGCATCCAGAAGAATTTTCCTGGATTTTATTTACTAGCCTGGTGCTCGTTTTCCAAACAGTATTTGGAAAAGAAAGGAGATTTTAGTTGTTTTGTTGTTTTTTGGCGGTTTTTTTGTCATGGCAGGTCTCTAAGCCCATACATACATGCAAACTAGAAAGAACCCTGACAATTTCACAGTATTTTCTGAGAGCTCAATTTTTTAAAATTACAGTATTGCTAACAATTTGTGACTTGGGTTACTTGCCCAGGAGAGCTGAAGCTATGTCTATGGCAAGTATACAGAAGTCAATTTTTAAATGAATACAAACTCCTGTAAATTACCCCATCTCCTGTCTTTAACTGGAGAAATTCAATCTCCATCTTGAAACCCAGCTTTGTTCTGGTAAACATTTCCTCTCCCATTTGGTACAGTGAATAATCTTAACATGGGATGTTAAGGGATAATAAACAATCCTTGTCATTTTGTAAGTATGAAAATAGGATATATCCTACCCATTTTCATAGAAGGATCATTTTCTCTCAGGCAAAGCATCATTATCTGCACCGCGCAGTGCAGGAGGGGACTGATTCCCAGAAGCAGTGTCACAAGAGCACACCTTACACACACATTTCCTCCTGTTTTAGAGATATTTACTTGTTTTTCAGTTGCTCTGTTAAAGTCTAAGCCCTCGACAGGTAATATAATAGGCACGTCTGAGCAGGACATCCATAACACCATAACATTTCAACTTGAGCTGGGCTGTCTGAAGAATTATGCTGCAGCAGGAGGAATTTACAGCTGCACTGGAAATAATGCCACAGCAGTCAGTAACCCTCTAATCTTTGAGTATGGTGACAGAATAACCAAATTGGATCTCTGCTGCTCTGGAGCTGATGCACCAGCCATTATCTGACACCAGTGCCAATGGATGAGAGCTCTTTCCACAGTCATTCCCAGTCAACCCAGATATACTCAGTTGTATGGGTTGGGAAAAAGGTTTTTTTAATGTCATGGGTGCATCTCACTCAGAGGTGTTTTTCAGTCATTAGCACTGGAAAAAAACAGTGGTGTGGAAATGGAGGATAAGGATACTTCAACTGCTCCAGGTGAGACAGATTGGCTGTGTTTATGGTAGTAAATTCAAGTGTGCCTGGGCTCTGGAACATGATAATATTACAAAATGACTGGACTGTTTCCTGGCATGGATGGGTTTCAATTTACAGTCTCCCAACTGGTTTGGAAAGTGGAAGAGTTTACCAGCATAAAAACAGACAGCTCTATGCCAGCTGGCCTCAGAGCCCAGGAAAATTTAATTTACCAGTACGGACATACCCTTTGGGTCCATGAGCTGTCTGGGACTGAACTCAAGTTAATAAGTCTTTCTACTCAGATCTGTGCTTAAGTCCACCTGGTGCCACACTGTGCTGGGGGAAAACAATCCAGGATTTTACTCTTGCAGCCTTCTGCTTCAATCCATTTTGTAACACACACCACAAAACTTCTCATGCAGATATCCATAGTGAAACCGATGCACCTCCATGATGACAAGTCAAAACTTCAGTGTAATATTTGCCACTAAAAGAAGCCCGAATTTCTTTTCTCCTTTCCTCTTGTGCAGCAGCCCAGAATGGAATGTGGGATTATGTCTGCCTCCAGGCAGGCTCTGTGTTCAGTCCATGGGAGCTTTCCTCTCTTTCTCGGGTCTGCCTCCGCCAATAGCTAGAAAGAGTTAACTGAGGATGCCTCCTCTTATTTTGTCCCCTCCAAATAAAATCTTTGGGCAAATGCTTCTCTAAAGCGAGTGAGTAGAATAAGTATTCCTTAAGTTAGGAATTGCATGATGTCTCTTACTAATTAATTAATTGCTATTATACTCAGAAGTCTCACATGAGACGGTGTCAGGACTTCTGCAGCCAAAAGCTCCAGCGACCTGTGTGCCCCAGCTGGTTAATGGCTGTCCAGGGCTGCACCAGTTGCACTGGGGATGCTCTCACTGGAAGCCACAATCCTGGCTGTAAGCACATGTGCTTTTCTCTCCCATCTGCCGTGGGAAGGTCCGGTCAGAGAATTCACATTGTGCTGGCTCGCTGAAGCTTTCCCTGACAGGCTCATCATGCCGGCTGGGTTTGATTTTTACAGACAGGCACCCCACCTTTGGCAATAGCTTTTGCTTCTGTGAATTCAGTTGAAACTGAGCTTGTTTCTTCTAATGGAAGACAGCTAGGGAGGTGCACTGAATAAATATAGAGCCACTCATTACAGCAGTACTGACCTTGCTTGACTGGAGTGTACCAACAGCGTGACAGGCTGCTTCCAGCTTTTTCTGATCACTGGAGAAGAGCAGAGGCATCCAGGAGAAATATCTTGTCTCTTTCATGCAGGCTCCCAGGCCTAAGACAAAAGGCAAAAGGCAAATTCTTCATGGAAAAGTTGTCATGAAACATCCATTTTCTTTTCTTTTTAAAGGATTGTAGCTAAAGCAACTATCAGATCTTTTGTTACACAAATCTCATCTGTATCCCCTTCAATTCAGCTGAGAGCATTATGGCTTGTCAGTCCCCATCCTCCTATATCCACAGGACTCAGGAGATGCTGCTGCATTGACTTCATGGCCATCTTGGGAGTGAGAGACATTTTAGGAGCAGAATAATGACAAAATGGATGTGAAACAGATGATGAAAGACTGCGTCGTGATAACTATAAATCCTCTATTAGACAACACCCTTGTTAAAAGTTGTTGGGAAGACCAACAGATGTCAGCGGTGCCCTGAATATGCTATTTTGAAGTGTGAGAGTTTTGATTTTTTATTTTTTATTTTTTTTAAGGCCAGCACCATGATTTTTATAAAACCTGATTCCTCATATTGAACTCTTAGGCATGGTAATGCTGCTTTCCTGTCAGGAAAGAAAAGGCATGCTTATCTGCCAAGGCAGCTAAGGCTGCTGCTGCTGCTGGCACTGCTCAGTGTAAGTAACATTTACCCCTGCAAACAGAACCTTGTGCTAACCTTCTTCACAGGAGAGAATTTCACACTGCACAAGATTTTACATCTTGTGCACATCTTGCCAGCTAATCTCTATGCAGTGCAGGGTTTTCTCCCTCTCCCTCTGCAGTTAATGGGTGTTGCTAAATGATGTGGCCAGAGACTTCTGCTAAATGTCGTGCTTATTGAGAAAAGAAATGCTTCTTTATGATTTATCATCATTCCCACTTATGTCCCTGTATAGAAGATAATAAGCAGCACAAAGGAGAAACTGAATGATACAATCAGGCACTGGCGCTAGAGTGGGAACGAATTAGGTGCCAGCTTCATCATAACAGTTAATTTGCACCCTCTGAGAGAGTGGTGTAAGTTAACTCATGTCTGCTGAAGAGTGTCTTGGGATTCTCATCTACATGCAGCTACCAGGGAACTTCTGATGCTTTGTGAGTCATTACTCTGCCGTGAGTGGCTTGTGTTGGAGTCCTTCTTAACCACATTAAGGCAGAATAACTTCCAAAATGGAAGTTACAAAGTGAGTTGGAGGCAAAGGTGCTGATGTAAAAGTGCGGGAGATTGCTGCTCAAGTTTTCCATTAAAGTGCAAGTTTGATGAAGCTGGGGTGCATATTGCTTTTGGGCATCTGTCAGAGAGGGAAGTGAAAGCCTTATGGAGCACTGGAGCATGTTATTGGCAGTGTTGTAGGCAGGGGAAAGGATTGCACAAGCTGCTTTTACACTCCTTTATCGTGTTCGTCTGGATGGGCTGCGTTTTGTCTTCACCCAGAGAACAGGGGAAGCAAAGGGGAGGGAGGAAAAGTAAAACTACAGAGAGGAAAAGCTGGGGATAAAGGAAGGCAAGGCAAGGCAAGGCACAACTTCCAAAAATGTCAGAGTTTATATTTTGTTTGTTTTTTCCCAATGCTTTTCATTTAAAAGGTGATAATCTTATCAATACAGAAATTTACTAAAAACCAGAGTATCTGAAGCTGATCTTTCCATTCTCTGTTTTTGGACTGTTATATTCCTTATATTGCAAGAGGATAAGTCTCTGCCTGAAATCAGCCTGGCAGCATTCAGTGTAACATGACAGATGATCAGAAATACTGTAATCACCAGTCCAATGTCAAATGTATTCAGTGAGGACAGGCTGAATGAGATGCAAAGCAAACTTACTTTGGAAATGTTGATCAGCCTAAAAGAATTTTAATAAATATGCATCTGAACTAGTTCTTTTGTGTCCCTAAACCAAAATAGCTCCACTTTGTAGAAAATAAATGCAAACTCAGGAAGTTCTGTCAAACTGACAATGATTTATCTGACTGATGCTCATTTATGTTCCCTTTATCAGAAAATGCAATCCATACACTTCTAGAGTGTCACTACTTTTCCCTCCATTTCACACTGAGATTTTCTACGCTCAGTAAATAAGTCAAACAAGGATCATTAAAACTAAAAAATTACCTACAGTCAAAAGGTGTATACCTGTGAATTTACTAGATATTATTATCTCTTAAATGCTGTCAAGGAGTTTAAAAAATGGATAAAAATACTCAGAGAAAAAACACTATTAATATTTTAATAATCTGTAATCTTAATATAGTTTTGTTTACACAATAAGGCCTATCACACTGAAAGGGCAGTTGTGCTCCTGAATATCCTATCATTCAGCTGCAGCATAAAATTGAGGTGCTCATCAAATGTGGCCGTGGTGATACTGGGATAATTAAGAAGTACTTTGTGTATTCAAATTGTCTCGGACCATCAATTAAATAAAATTAATTACTCTGCTTCAGAAAGTCTATGTGTGATTATAGATTTTTTTTTCATATGTTTTATTAAAGCAGAGATGATGCTTCCACTGAAATTTGAGCAATTATTTCCTGTAAATAACTGATAGTTACAAAGACAGATTAAATGGTTGGTGTTAACTTGGGGGCGTTAATACTAAGAGTGATTTTGTTACAGACTGAGTGTGACTTTCAGAAAGCAGCACACAGAATCAATTTTAAGATACGGCTTAATATTTTTAAATAAGGCCTTTTCTTTGCACAGCAAAAGGGTGGGTACAAAGGACAGAAGGTGTATCAGGCAAATGGCTATGAGATACAAGGACAAAAATCACTGTGAGAGTGACCAAATGCTGGAGCAAAATCCCAGGAGCTTTAGAGAATTTCCATCCTTGAAGACATTAAAAATTGTGCAGACAAGGCTATGAACACCTCATGCATGAGAAACGAAGCGTTGCTGTTTGAGCATGGCCCTAAGCTGGATGTTGCCTAGATGTCCCACCCAACAGAAATTGTTCTGCAATTCTGTGATTCTGAACTTTCAGGTCGTCCCTTCCCACAGCCAGCCTGGAGGCATCCAGGGTTTCCATCCAGAATGGCATTTCCCTCCTGGGCATCCAGGTTCAAAGTGCAGCTGATTCACACTGAAAGGACTTGTCCACAACAGCTCACTCTTGGCTAGATAGTTTTGCCTACAAACCTGGCTCAGACCCTAAACTAAAACTCCCAGAAGAACAGGAAATTTGCTGGTGGATAACAGAGTTTCTGAATTGCCCCTTCTGATTCACTGTAATCTTCACAAGCATTATAAAAGGAGAGTATGTGTTTAATGTAACTTTTTCATTATGGAAATGTTAGTCTTGCTTCCAATTCTTTAAACACTTCGTTTGGACCTGGCCATGACTCTTACTTCTTTCTCACAGGCAAAAAGGGGCTGTAACATTTACCTTTCCTAAATGCATGTAGTAGAGCCTAATTTATTTATTTTTATTTTTTTTCAGACCCTTAAATGCAAGCTGGCGTGCTGAAGTATAGCTATAAAGTGGTGATAAAAGGCAGATAATTTTTGAGATTGTGAGAAGGAATGACTGCATTCAGAACATGTAGGAAAAATATACTATTTAAAGTAATTTTTCCTCCTTTTCCCCATTAAAAGCACGTCTCCCCCACTCTTTCTGTTCCTGCTGTGTATGAGTACTACCTTGCTGTCTACCTTTATTAGATCTCTGTGAAAAAAAAAGAAGGCAATCAATATTTTAAGAGACTTCCTTTTAGAATAAAGGCTAAATCAAGAAAAAAATAACAATATAAATAAATTATGAATTCCGATCTTGTTCTGGAAAAGCTAGTGCCATGTAAATTTAAAGCCAACGTTGTAGCATTTTCAAGTTGCGTTTGAGAAGATACAAGGTGCTCACCTGACTGCTTTATTCCTCTGTTTTGTGGAGGGAAATTTTATTTTGTCAAAAAAAATTGTTAATATTTCCCTATTTATAATCTTATCAATGCTGTGATTATTGCTAATAGCAACTTGTTTTTGTACTTTGGGTGTTCCTTCAACACAGGTTTGGTGCAATAGGTAAAGGCATGATATCAATTAAAGAATTACTTTTGACCCATCACCTTAAGAACCATTGCTAAGAAAAAAAAATATTCATTTGCCATATATAAGTGCACATGCCTAACTTTGGGAAAATATATTTTAAAATGATGACTCTTTTAAATAAACTGAAGAAAAAAAAGGATTGTCATGTAAATATTCATTTTTTTTAAAGCCAAATCAGCAAAATACTTGTTGTTAAAGCATAAAATTTTAAAAAGGTTTCATGCACAGCAACCTTATGGTAAAAAATTCCTTCTAAATATTAGTTCTCAAAAAGTTAAAGAAAAAAACCACAGATGTTTTCACCTTTTGGGAATAGTATTTAATGATCCTCAAGTAAATTCATTTGGCCAAAAAATAATCTTGCACTTATTCCCTATTTTGAGAGCAAACATGAAGAGGATGTTCAAATATTATTTAATACATGGAAAATATTCTCTAATTTAATTTTTATTTTAATTTAATTTTAATTAAATCTCAGCTGTAATAAGGAAAGGGCAAGAATGTTCTAATTGTACAGAAATGCTATAAAGTGCACCATTCCTGTAATTCATCCTTACACTGAAGTAGCAGGCTTGGTTCCCAAGCTGAATACAAAGTTGATGGTTTTATATTAAACATGACTGTGGTGTAATTGGAATTACACATGCATATGTTTGGCCCAATGACTTTATTAGCTTTCATACATAGGCAGTTATTGAAAAGAATATTGCCAGCTCTGCTTACTTAAAATGAAGTGTGCTTCCTGTTTTGAATCTTTCTTGGATGAGAGGAAAGGGAAAAAAAAAAAAAGGAATAATTTGGCCTGTGCCCAGATTCTGAGCACTGTGTTATTCAATTTCAATTAAAGTAATAGGAAAAAAAAAAGGGATTTTTTTTGTAATTGTTATTGCTTAGCAAAACATGAAATAAGCTCAGGGCTTGCTTTCTGCGTCTTCTCTCTCAGATGTGTATTTTTTTGTATTTCCAAATATGAATCAAGACTTGCTGCCACATTGAACCTTGCTGTCATTTGGAATAGTATCCTTTAAGCCCATTTTACCAGCTTTTTGTCATCATGACTCTCATAAGAGTTACTCTTGGTATTTGAATGATGATGAGAGAAAACTAAGCCCAGTCCCAGCTTGTGCAGCTTCAGGTCTCTGTGACAGAGATCCCCATTTCTCAGTGGTCAGCTGCAGTGGTAGTTACATCCCTCTTTCTCTCCATGATGAAAAGTAGGCACTCTCAAGGTGCAATTTGTCTGAGCCATCACAGATATCTACGTTAAAATGACAAGGACCTCTTTTCCACATTATATGTTCCTTCCATTGCTGCTGGAGGAAAAGTAGGTGTGCAGATGAGACACAGATGTTTGTCCCCTGAACACCTAAATTTGGTTAGATAAATTTTACAGTTACTGTAGCACATTCACACTCTAATTGAGGTCAGGGCTCCATTTTGTGGGTGCAGACCCTAAGAATAATTTGTATTGATAAAAAGAAACATGTCCTAATAGACAAGATAAACAAAGTAAAATGGAGATAAGGTGACCTGCCACAACTTAGTGGCAGAACCTTGGAGAAAGCTAATGTCTTGGTTCAGTACCCAAACCATAGAAATACATGACAATTTGGGACACAAATCACTGAACATGGCTTCACTGAAATCACTGAAATGGTTTGCAGTGCACTAATGCAGTGTTGCGGCAGGATATCTTTGTTATCAATAATGCTCCTGATGTATGAGGTTCTATTGATGCTGAGTGATACAAACCCACACTCAGATTCTTCCTTCCAAGAGGTGGCCTCCATACACAGTGAGACACAACCCATGTGGATCAGTTTTTGTCCACATCATCATCCTGGAAAATATTTTGTTGAGTTGCATGTTCAGAAGGAAGTTCACCAAAAAAATCTGTGGGAGCTGGGACAATGGGAAATCACGGACTGAACCAATGAACTGCCAGGTCCAGACACATAGTGATCTGAAAATAAAAAGGTCTGGAAGGGAATGAGCACTGGGAGAAGATGGAGTGGGTGGGAAGGTGAGGATGCTGACTTTGGAAACCAGGGACATTGCAGTGTAGAGAGAGAAGGGCTGATGTATGGAATAGCTGCCTTTGATTGATGGTTTAATAGGCAAGCATAACTGCTGATTATATTGGCAGAGAGGATATATGGTAAAGCATTAAGAATAGCCAAATTCTGGTGATTTACTAGTCACAACTACTTGCAATAAATATAAGAAAAAGAAGCCTGCATAGAAGATGCAAAGGGTATAAAACCATCACTCTAGGAAATTTCACACCAATTTTCCACTCAGGTTTCACAAAAAAAAAAAAAAAAAAAAAAAAAAAAGTGCCTAGAATGATAATTGCAGAGTTGCATTCAGAATCTTCCAGAATTATTGATAAACAATGATAGATTGCACCAGAAGGGGAAAAAAAAGAAAAGGAAGGAAGAAAGAAGAACATAAAAAATCCACTGTCAGTTACTTGATAATTGCAAATCTACAAAAAAGACGAGCGGGGAGTGGAAGAAAAAAAATCCCAGACTTGTATCTTTATTAGGAGCTCAAAATGTCACATATAAGCAAGGAATACTACATAAAATATTAAGCGACTCTAATGCTGACTGGGAAAATTTATAGAGTTGGAGCTGTCTGTCTTAAATCATGCCCTCTAGTTATCTGTGCTTCATCTTGCCTAACTTGCATTCTCTGAGGACTGTGCAAGTTTTTAATTCTGTGTATTTATAAAAAATTTACAAAGGATTAATTTAAGCACTACATTAAGATAATAGTAATAATAATGATAATAATCTGAGATGCACACAGGGGGAGGGAGAGAGATGTTGCAGGAAGGAAGGTTTACCAAACAGTGGTTACAAAGATGTAGCTTTATTTTTTTCTCTTGTTTGTTTGCTTGGTTTTTAATGAAAACTGATGTTTTCACATCTAGGAAAGTAATTATTTCACTTTGGCAGTTGGTTGCTCTGTTATGAAGAGCTGCTCCTGTATATCATTATGGTTGAAACTAGCCTTTTATTACAGCTTTAATAATGATTCTCTACCTGCCACTGCCAGTAAAATCAACTTCATTGGAGATTCTTAGAGACTTGCACTGGACTAAAGTATATGTTTTGGTGTTTGGTTTTGGTTTTTTTGTTGTTTCTTTTGGTTTCATTGGTTGGTTGTTGTTTGTTTTGTTGTTTGTTTGTTTTGTTTTGTTGGGTTTTTGTTGTTGTAGTTTCTTTTATTATTTTTTTTTTACAAAACTGATGCAAAATAACTAACATGTCCAAGATGTGGGAGTGCAGTGGAGCAAGCTCACTTTTTGTGTACGTATTCCGAACCTTCATCTCACAAAGTGTCCAAAAACCTTGAGGTTTCCATATAAACCCAAGATTTGGTGATATTTGGCATATCTTGGCTTAATTAATTAGAGCACTAAGTGGCTGCTTGTGGGTTTACTGTTATCACAGACAGTGTAAACCCACAGGTGGGATCCTAAGATCCTTCTCTTCAGGACAGAGAAGGACCAAGCTGGGGAAACCACACAGTTTTACATGTGAGAGGAAATTGCCTCTAGAGCTGGGACGTGAGCAAAAAGAATAAAGGCACTCCTCTTTGCTTACAGCAAATTTATTCTGAGAAAATAAACCCAAGTTCCCAAACTCCCACATCCCCAAATCCTCCAAACATGTCCTTTCCTGCCAGGGCATGTTACAGCCAACAGCAGGATAGGAGTCAAGTGGAGGACATGAATGTGTTGACAGTAATGTGAACTTTTAACTTCAGTGAATTCTCTGTAAGATTCTTAAAACAAGCAACAAATTACTTTCAACTAGAGATCTTTTGAGGGAAAGAAATTGTTAAACTGGGAATAACAAGTTCAGATTTCGAACTTGGCTGAAATCAAAATTCTGTCCATGCAGGCTTGATTTGCAAAGTTACTTTTGTTGTTTTCCCGTGTATGTGGAATAGGAAAACTCAGACTTAGAGGCAGAAGGCATCCAGAGAACACGTGAAACAGCCCTTCATAGACTTCTTGGAAAATGCATTCTCCTTACAATCCTCCACATAGTATCTCCAGGCTGTAACTCTCAGCAAGAATTCCGAATAGTCAGTTCAGTCTCTATCACAGGCACAGGGAAAACATTTAAAAATCTATCCATCTTAATTTTATTTGTTAACAAAGATATTCTGGTCTTTCAGGTTTTTGGGTTCTTGTTTCAGTATGAAAGTGATGTGAAAACATTGGACTTGAAAACTCGGATCTTTGACCAGCTCATTTTTCCTATTGCTCTCTTATTTTCATTCTTACTTAACTGTGGCATGGAAAGATGAAGTTCCTTAGTAGGTAAATTGTACACATTGAACCTTGTACAAGAAAATGAAAAGACAGTTTCTTAATGGAATTTCTTTAAGCTCAGTGTTACAAAGAAGTTGGAAAAAATGGAAATATTATTCCCTTCATTACGAATAAGGAAATTAGAATAAAGGAGCTAATTTAAAGAAAGCAATCCAGAAGCACAACTGTGGTAGGAGCAGGAACAATTTGTCAGAAATTATCCTCAGCACTCTGTCTTCAAATAACTCCTTTTTTATTTTCTGAAACCTAAGCTAGCATTTCTGGCATGTGGCCAAGTCTGAGAAGATCCCTCCATTGCCAGTGGAACCTGAATGTGCTCCATGGCCCGTCAGCTCCAAGAGCCCTCTGCCATAAATCACACAAGGATGGGAAGAGACCTTTCCTATGCACCCTGTAATGCATGGAGTTACCTGTCCGGAATATTTCCCTGTCTTCCTTAAATACAAAATGGTGTTACTGAATAACAAGGATTCGTGGAAGAGAGGGAGGGAAAAGAAGAAAGGAAAGAGACAAGGTACCACCCCATTTTGTAAACTGAAAGGACTTCAGCTAATGCTCCATAAAAACTAGCTTAATATACAGTTTTTACAAAGCTTCAGTTTTTTGACAGATTAAGTGCTATTAAATCACTTTGCTCTGAAGGCACTAAAAGGTCACAAGATGAATTAGTTCAGGCCGTCTTAGCCTACTCCTCAAACGTTGCTTCTCTCAGATGAGAGAGGAGTGAAAAAAAAGAAAACTGAACTGCAAATTATGACCCTCTAAATGTCTACAGGATGCGAAGCTGTGAAGAATGACAGTGCCTTGTCAAAAGCAGGCAGATGGGCTTTTATCAGCTTGCAGGGCAATTTTCTTCCCTTTTCTCTTTCTTTTTTTTCTTTTCTCTATTTTTTTTTTCTTTTTGAGTAGCTGTTTTAATAGGAAAACCTTCCCTTCCAAGTGGGATTTTACATGTGCTTTTGGTAAGGCTGGCGCCTCATGCCCAGCAGTATCTTATTTTCATGTTTTTCTCAGGGCATCACTGAAATCTGACAAAGACTGCAGTTGTGTGTTGCTGCCAGTACTCTCTTCTCCATACAGATTGATCCCTCTGCCCTCAGTGAAGTTATTCCAGTTTTGCAAGGTCAGTGTAAATGGGATCAAAACCAAGCCCTTGATGAAGCTTTCAATAAGTTACTGATACATTTTTGGCTTCAGCCTCAGCTGGAGTGGCCCCGGCCTTTGGGAATTGCACAGTGACTCCGTTAGGGGTTTAATTTCACCCCAGAAAGCAGAAAAAGATCGGTACTCGAGAAGACTCTGTCCTTAGCTCACCCCACTGGGGCCTAAAAGTTGTCGATGGCACATTGTATTTCTGTAGGGAGCGTTTGAGAGCAGCAGGGGATCTTTACATTCAATAGGCCATGAGCTGCATTACTTCAGCACAATTGATGAAGAAAGGATGGAACAGTGACCTTCGCTTTTTGGATTTCTTTACATTTTTATGGATGAATGTCATGGCTGTCACATCTTTTCAAGGCTGTTTTTTCTATTATCATTCCTCAGGGTTTTTTTTTTTTTTTTTTTTTTTTTTTACCCTTTCTTTCCATTTTGTGGATCTAAGCCTTACTTCCTACTCACTAATGACTTGCTCTCAGCAGCTCAGAGGGCACTGATGCTCTTTGTGCTAACCGCCTTATTTTACAGCTCAGAACAATCTTGACTCAGCAAAGTACTTAAATATGTCCCCAACTTTACATACACAAAGAGTGAGGGTAAAGTCAATGGAAGTCATTTTGGCATGTGCTTAAGTACTTTGCAGCGCTGGGTGTTGCTGTATATCAAAAACCTGTTGGTATGACAGCACCTCTCCCTCAAAGCCCTTATTGATCATCCAAATCAATCTTTATCACAGATAGAGGAGTAATCATGTAAACAAAGAAATTCTGTGTTCTCCTCTTGAAAAAGGAAAAAAATGCTGCTTAAATAAAGCTGCTCACTCTTTAACAAACAACCTGAGTGCTCAAGTAAGTGAGTACAGCAATTTAAGATGAGAATATTTGCAACAGGAGTAAGGTAGGAATAAGGTGTGATCAAGGGCAATCCAAGGCACAGCTGAAAGGCTGGCACATGAAGACCTAGCTTCCAAATCCAGCTGTCCTACCAAAGCTACTTTCTGATCCCAGTTTCCAAAAGCAGGAATTCATATGGAGACACATTCTTTCCTTTATGGAAACAACTTCAACATTAAACGTGTGTTTTCTAAGTGCAGAGATTTGCTCATGCACAAAAAAAAAATATGCAGAAGCGTTACAAAATATATGCTGAATGAGGAAAAATTTCCATGACTTTTTAAATTTCAGTTATTTATTAAAAGGAGAATTCATGAACAGTAACAACTTGGAGAAAAGATTATTTCCAACAGGATTTTATCTTCTGGTGATTATAACATTCACAATTTATTTATTTTCTCACAAAAAGACTAACAGTATTGAGCTCAGTTTCTTCAAAAATCACTCTTTATATGTTGAGTCCTGTCCCCTAGCAGACGAGTAAGGATTGACACCACTCTAAACCTGAACCAGACTTTCCTAATCACAAACTAGACATGCAAAAGTCTTATCTTCTGTGGACAGTCATCACTATAGACAAGAATATGAAATTATAGTTTAACAACACTTCAAAAAGGACAGCTGCTTTTACCTAATCATAAGACTCAGCTTTTCAAGAGAAGCCTAAAGGCTTCTCTATTCCCATTAATTTCAGTGGTCTTTAGCTCTTGGCCTGACTAATAATATAGAATTTGTTACATATTTTAGAAAATTAATTGATTGTGATTTAGAGCACTGTCAAGAAAATAAATGTACTAAGTTTTCTTCATTAGGATAAAAAAGAAAAGAAAAGAAAAGAAAAGAGTAAAGAGAAAAGAAAGAAGGAAGTGGCGGAAGTGTCGGAAGGAAGTGTCGGAAGGAAGTGTCGGAAGGAAGTGTCGGAAGGAAGTGTCGGAAGGAAGGAAGGAAGGAAGGAAGGAAGGAAGGAAGGAAGTGGCGGAAGGAAGGAAGGAAGGAAGGAAGGAAGGAAGGAAGGAAGGAAGGAAGGAAGGAAGGAAGGAAGGAAGGAAGGAAGGAAGGAAGGAAGGAAGGAAGGAAGGAAGGAAGGAAGGAAGGAAGGAAGGAAGGAAGGAAGGAAGGAAGGAAGGAAGGAAGGAAGGAAGGAAGGAAGGAAGGAAGGAAGGAAGGAAGGAAGGAAGTGTCGGAAGGAAGGAAGGAAGGAAGGAAGGAAGGAAGAAAGAAAGAAAGAAAAAGAAAGAAAGAAAGAAAGAAAACAAAACTTTTCCCCAGTAGAAATAAAGATTTTTGGGGTGGAGTTGACCACTTTTTTTCAAGATAACTGTTGATCCTCCTGTAGAAATTAGGGATTTTACACTTTAAAATTTTAAATTTTATTTTAAAATCATGGGTTTGGTCCCAGAAGTCGCCTAAAAGTAGAAAAACCTGTATTTAGATTTAAAACATGTAGATAATCACTGTATAGACCACAAAGATGATGTATTTTGAATCACAGTGTTGATTCAGAAACACGGTCAGCCATAGTACCTGACTTTGAGTGAAACCTATCCAGACCTTGTAAATTTCTGATGAGGCTTATATGAAAAAGTCTGAGGTTGAAAAAACTAAATGATAAAAATTAGGCAGTAGCAGTTCGGCTGGATGGGAGCAGCTTGGCTGCATTGATACAACCTGAGTGTCAATGTAGGTAATTTGCACAGCTGATGTGCTAATTTGGCCATATTGGCCCTTGTTCCCATTCTGGGACATCAGAGGTTGGTGTATGGGCTGTTCTGGGTGACACAGATTTTTCCTGAGGTGAAGATGCTCTCACGGATGCACTGACAACACTGTTAATGTCAATATTAGTTGTTTCTCTGCTCATCTCTTCAGCTGATGAAAGGTGAGATAGGGGAAAGAAATGGAAATTGCTGAAAACTAAGGGAACGCCAGGAGGAAAATAAAATGCTGCAGTGAGACAAAAAAAAGGGTATGGAGCAGAGGAGAGGGAGGCAGGGAAAGAAAAGGGCATTTCTTGTGGCAGTAAAGAGGTTAATAAATGCCTGGAATCAAAGAGGACTCTGACAATATTCCAGACTTGACCTTTGTGCACTGCTATCAGCTGATCTCTTACAGTTGGGAGTGATATTACTGTCTCCAGTTTGTAATCCTACCCACAGCCTTCTATAAAGAAGTTTGACTCCTCTGTCCAGAAAGTTTGATTGCTGTGGCCTGTGAGAGTCAAGAAGCACAAGCTGGGGTATCCAGTGGCTGTCATTTACACAAGGTTCTCATTGCACAAGGTGAGCAAAGTGCAAAAGAGAAAAGATGAAACTCAAACTCCTTGAGTTCAAAGCAAAACCCAGGTTGCCCTCCCCCATCCCCACCAAAGTTTGTGTAGAATTTTTTTCCATGACATTTTCATTGCTGAAGATGGCAACAGGTCTTAAAATCCATACTAAACCACAAATTCCTCTCTGTTTTATGAAAAACAATTCCGGTAGGGGACATACTATACAAACTATGAACTTTACATTATCTAACAGATTAAAACTTTCATGTGATATTGTGATTTTAGAGTCAATAAATGTGAAAACCAATTTGGTTTTCAATGTGAAAGCCAAATATATTTAATTTGAAAATTTTGCTGTGCTGTTATTTATTTTGAAATCTGCATGTATTCTATTTTATTTTATATTTATCCTTATAAACACTGCTGTGGAAATTTTGAATTTTGACAGATATTAATTTGCTGTTTTAATTTACCTCAGGAGAAAGGAAAAATATTTTAGCAAGTAAAATTAAGCTTATTTAAACATTTTTGCTCTTTAAATAAATTCCAGTTCTTAAGAATGGGTGAAAGTTCACTGACTTCAAGAGAGATGGATTTTCTCATTAACACTGTGAATATTTGATGCAGTATTTTTGGACACAGACCTCTGAGCTAGGTAAATGTTAGTCAATAAAGAAGCTTTCTGAAAGATTACATGCAGGTTGGTATGCAAACTGCCCATTCCCTTTAAGAAAAAAAGGTCTAAATGTTATTCTAGCAGTAATCAAAATGCTGCAAATTAACGCACACAAGCCAGTGACAACCATGGCATATCATGGAACTAAGGATATGAAAAGTAGAAGAGAAAAAGAGAAAGAAATGCTTTCTTAGAGATTGAAGGGGCTAATTTCTTTAGGTAAGAAACACAGAGAAAGCTGGTGACAAAACCACTTTGAGTTATAGCACCATTTAAGACACACTGAACATGGAATTACAGTGGCATTGTCTGAACTGGGGTGCACTGGAATAATCCACCCTCCAGGATTAATTTTACTACCACAGTGAGTTAGAGACCAGAGCGCATCCAGAAAATAATCTGTAGTGCATCACAGAGGGCTTACATGTGTGAATACAAAATATAATCTCAGCCTGGAGCCAGTGGAGAGCAGGGACTGGTCCAAGATGAGTTTCCGAGCACCTGAACTGGTGTCAGCTTTGGAAGATCTCTAGTGGGATGATCTCTGCCTCTCTCCATTGATATGGGCACAGAAATTCCACTTCTGTCAGAAGCAACTGTATCTAATAGCAGCAGGAAAGGCAACAGCATCCTTATTGGCAGAAGACACTTAGCAACCAGTGGAGAACATCAACAGCCCACACTGGAGCAGTTTAAGCCCAATTTGTTTTCTGTGACGTGTCCACGGAGAGAATGTAAACAAGGAAAAAACAATAGATTGAGAAGATATTTTCTGGGGATTTCATATTTAGTTCAACAATCTTGTTTCTTTAGGTTTCTATATTTATTATCTTTTTCCTCCCTCTCTCTCATATCCCTCTCTCTAAAGGTCTATATCGTTCTAAAATTGTTCTACTTATATTTTTTTTCTGATTTTCCAACCTTCCCTCCCTTTTGTTTCTCTCATATCTTTAATCAATGAATTTCATTCCATTCCCCAGTAAGTAAGAAAAATAAGAAAAAAATAACCGAAAGGATTATTTTTTAGTTCTAAGGTCATTTGCTATGCAAATATCATTCCTAATTAGATGGCAAGTTCTCTGAGGACTCACGAATTTGAAGAGTATGTGATTTATCTCCAGTCCTGATTCAGCCCTCCAGGCATAACTGTAAACAGAAATTCCTGGGTGCTAATCCTCTCACCCAGGAATGATATTTCTGCTACCAAAAAGGAATTGCATGCATGCAAAAAGAGGGAAGGGTGGCAAAATCTCTTTATAGTCAGCCTCTCAAGCTACTTCTTAAGACACATATAAAATCAGGCAAATAGATTGCTTAGCACTGTTATCAAAAAATATGTACTTGTGAAGAAATAAATATATTTTTACTTCAGTGGAGTGTCAAAATAAAGTTTTCTTTGTTTCTTTATGATAGAGATAAGCATGAACAAATCTTTGCTTTCTGCACAATCCCAGGCACTCCTGAAGTCAATGGGAACTGAGACAAACCTGTACCTGATGGCTATTACAATTTTTCTTGTTATTTTATCTTGCCCTCCTGGTCTGGTCTTTTGATTCTGTCTATATTTTGTGGCTGTCAGGAGGATGTTAATGTGTCATGACATACTCATCATATCACAAAGGAAGAAATAATTCATCTCGGAGATCATGCCTATCACGTAATTATACACTGACTGTAGCAAATAAAAATAAATTATTCCTTAGAATATACATACACATTATACACTGACTACACATGAGCACCTGTGGGCATGTATGTGTGCGGGGAACAATAAAATAAAATTAAATTAGAATTGCAAGGAACTGGTGGTTGACTTATTGAGGGTAAACTATTTGAAATATCTCATTTTTTGACCAGGCAGGTCATGTATCTCCCCTCTTCCTGCATGTCAGGTTTGCTTGTGTCTAAAATTTCTGGGTCTACCATAGCTCACATGTGCACACATATGCACACACACATATTTCTCCTGAGGAAAAACTTTAACTTTTGTAGCAAAACTGAAGAAAGCATGTCATGAGGCTGCTGGGGAAAAAGAAAAAAACAAAACTGAAACAAAAAAATCCCCCAAAAAACAGCTTCTTTTCCACAATTGTGTTTGGATTCTGCCCAAAATTCACCCTCGCTGCCTTTTCTTTTACTCTTGACACATTTTCCCCATGGAGTCAATTTTTTATATTATTATTTTTAAACAACTGGCAGATTTTAGGTTGTGCACCTCCATTGCTGTCTGGCATCCCGAGACTCAGAAGCAGTGACTCTATATTCATGTCGATATTAAATAAGCATGGCATTTAAAGACAACTATGGGCAACTTTTTCTTTTGATGCTATCTTGGGATTTTTTAAAAAGGGTTTTATATAAGACATCAAATAGTTACGAGGAATGTGGCTGTGCTTTTTATAACACAAGAAAGGTTAAGAGCAGAAATCTTTATAGACATTGTAAGAAGTTCCAGGGGAACAGAAAGCTCTGTGGACTCAGAAGATGGATTTCACCTTCAAGACTTGGATTCAAGTTCACCAGAGGAATCTCAAAGTAGCAAATGTTTTGATCTCAGCCCAGCTCTTCAGGGTTTTGTGTGTGTGTATGTGTGTGTGTATCTGTGTGTTGGTTTCTCAGAAAGGACTATGTTTTGCATCTAATCTGAAGAGGTTAGTTCCCTGCAGATTAGAATTCAAATGGCAGGGAAAATACTCAAAGCTTCTCTGTATACTGAAACCATTCAAAGTTTTGGGAGAACTCACCTGCTTCCAGACATCTCAGATTCATGAACTTTCATTAATTGGCTTTGGTGCTCCTTCTGTTTTCTGGGTGCTTGGTTGTTCATGCAGCTCCTACCTCTCCTGCGTTGCATGGATACATATCCACCAAGAAACTTGAGATGGGTTTGAATTTTGATATCAGGAAGAGAAAAAGGAAAAAGAGTCTTGTGTAGGCATGCAAAGGAACATGACCACCCTGGACTAAAGGGGAGAAGGAAATTGGAGCGCAGTGAGTTGGCTCCATTAGAAGAGACAGATGGTTAAGGAACAGTTAATGCAAGCAGAACAGTCTTGAAAGCAGGCTGTGGACCAGGTGAGATAGGAAGGACAGACATTTCCTGTATGCACTATATAGGAAAAATAGTCTTTGAAAGAAAGATCAGGTCCAGAGGAGAATATAAAAAGTACTTGAGTCAACCTATGAACAGGCATGGAGCAAGCACAGAGTTATAAAGAAAAAAAAGGAGAGAAAAGGAAATGGTTTCTAGTGGGTAAAATGCCAGTGAACAATTCTGCAGTGAGCAGAGGAAAATGTTAGGGATGGTATCAGGGGAAGGTCATTAATTAGTTGGTTTTTAGACTAGGACATTGTTAACTCTATACATAAGCATTTTAAAAAATATAATTATATAAATCCTACAGGATGTCTTTTTTTTTCTTTTTTGAGATTCCAATTTGCATCTATATTTACTAAACCCTTCTGTCATGTTAAAAAGAAAAAAAAGTCCAGATTAACAAAATGGTTTCATATTACTCGGTCTTCTCCTTTTTTTTCCTCCAATGTTCTTCATATCAAACAGTTTCTGGTCAGAGCAAAACCCTACCCAGTGTGACTTTTCTCCTTTCCTTATTTCTAACTTGCACTTGACTTTTCAGTGATTCAGAGAAACAACAAAC
Organism: Melospiza melodia melodia; assembly: GCF_035770615.1. Classification (NCBI taxonomy): domain Eukaryota; kingdom Metazoa; phylum Chordata; class Aves; order Passeriformes; family Passerellidae; genus Melospiza; species Melospiza melodia. The sequence goes on from NC_086226.1 coordinate 4,708,485, forward strand.
CATGGAGGAAACAGCGATGATGGAAACCAGGTGACTGTAGATCAACAGTGGTCCAACAAACCAAAACCTGGAAGGTTTGCCTGATTTAAATGAGCATCTAGAGGTCAATGCACTAGAAGTTGGTTCTTTATGGTGATACAACCATGTTCAAAGGTGTTTAGGGTAAGACATGCAGCATAAACAAGGGGGCAATGAAGAGATTAAGATCTCAATTCAGTTGTCTACATTTAGGCATCTGATGCCAATGAAGATGTCTCAGGTTATCCTGTCTTGTGTCCAACAGCCCCTCTATCAGCTGCAGATATCCCATAAAATCTATGCCACGTGTACCAGAGATATTTAAATATTTTGGATGTTTCGAGGTATCACCAGCAAATCCACATGCTTAAGCTGCCTAGTGAGATCCAGCTCTTGTCAGACATGGCAATGTCTGGGTGTTGACTAAATTTTGGCTGCCATTTTGAAAACCAATATTCTTTATTTAAATAACAAAACACACATTCTGCTATGGGATAGCAGAGTGTGTTATCTCTAGGTCCTACTGACTGCACTGTCTACATCCTCAAGTGTAAGAGGACTTTGGAGAAACAAAATGCATGAAAGGAGACTCCTGCACTAAAAACACCTAAAATTAGCTGCTCTAGTGTACAAACCGAATCTCAACAATTTACAGTCTAACCTGTGAGACCCTGGACTAAATTAATTTGGTTAAGCACAGGCACTAGTCCTGTTTGAGAAGCCCTGAGCTATCTGAAGCATTCTCCCAGACATGTGACAAACATGATAAAGGACTTTGCAAAAGATGTTTCGAGGAGGTGGCTGATGGCCAGGTGGGTGTCTGAGGACATATAACATAGTGGAAGTCATCTCTATATACAAGTGAATCAAGCTTCAAATGTCTCAGCAAAATGTTGACTACGAGAATAAAAACGGAAGAGAGAAACCACCATGAAACAAAGAAAATTGTTAAGGAATGATGCTTGGTTGTGGTTTTGGAAAATTACATTAATTCTTATTAGCAAAATAATCATTAGTCCCTGATTATGAATATGAACTGCATTTAATAATGAAAACACAAGCTTTCCAACATATGCTCTGCCAGAGGAAATATTAAGTTGAAAAGAAAAATAGTCTGGGGCAATCATTCTCACCCTGGGACTTAGAAAATACAGGTTTAATTGCCAGCTCTGCCACAGATTCCTCATATCCTTCTTCTATTATTTGTATTATTGTTGACTCAATATGCCTAGTCATGTTGTGTTTTAAATCCTTTGCCCTTTAGTTTTACAGCCCCAGAAATTAGAACAGCAATTATTTTTTGATTGTTTTGCGTTTATCATATTTATTTCACTTAAAATGGCCTTTGTGTGGTCTCTTTCTCAAGTCCTAGTTACTAGGACTAGTCACTGTGTTTTAATGGCTGCAGTCCCCCTGCCTTTTTTCACTATAGGACAATGCAATTTCTTTTACACTGGAATAAATTGCTCCTATGGAGAATGGGTTGAAGGCAGTCCTGGGAGAAGGAGCTGATTGTGCTGGTGAATGAGAACTTCCATGTAACTCAGCAATGTGCACTGGCAGCCCAGAAAGCCTCAGATGTGTCCTGGGGTGATCCCAGAGCATGAGCAGCAGGTCAGAGGGGGGGATTCTGCCCCATTCCTCTGCTGTGGTTAACATCCACCTGCAGTGCTGCACCCAGGTTTGAGGACACAGGAAGAACAAGTTCCAAAGAGGGCCCCAAGAACCCTCAGAGGGCTGGGGAGCCTCTGCTAAGGAAACAGGCTGAGAGAGTTGGGTTTTTCATCCTGGAGAAGAAAAGGCTCCGGGGAGACCTTAGAGCGCCTGCCAGTATTTAAAGGAGATCCAAGACCTCTGGAGAGGAACTTTTCACAAGGGCCTGGAGTGATAAGGCAAGGAGGAATAGTCTCAAGGAGGAATAGTCTCAAGCTGAAGGTGGGTAGGTTTAAATTTCGTATTAAGAAATTCTTGGGCGGTGAGGGTGGTATGACACAGGAGCAGGCTGCACAGAGCTGCTGTGGCTGCTCCATCCCTGGAACTGTTCAGGGCCAGGATGGATGGGGCTTGGAGCAAGCTGGGATAGTGGAAGTTGTCGCTGCTTATTGCGGGGTAATTGGCCCAGATAATTTCTGGAGGCCGCTCCCTACCCCAACCATTGCAGCGGCATGTATTTGGCCTTCTAGAGCAGAGAAGGTCAGAGTCCGGCTGGCTGAGGTTAAGGCCGACACCTCGCTGCATGGTCTGCCAGCGCCCCTCGGCGTCGTAAGGCCTCGGGCTGTGCTGGTTGCAGACTGGATCGCTGCTAAACGACGAGAAGGAAGGAGCTGGACACTTGCTGGGGGGGGGGGCTAAACTTGGTTTATTGGAAAGCCCATGATGTCCCAGCGAATGACCAAGAACAAAAGGTGCTTAGGGGTTATAAAGGGAAGGAGTGGACCCGGGAGGGGTTTACAGAAGACCAATGGGGGGAGAAGAGGGGATGAACTTAACACAAATGACATAGTGGAGAGCCCAGTAGGTACCAGGTATGGGAGGGGCCCCGGGACCACAGCCAACCACAACCCCCAAAGAGGAGAAGCTTCTGGAATACTAGGCGGAGTGGGGGGGGGTGATTGACTTGGCCCAGGGAGGAGAAAAAGCATACATATAAGGGAAAAAGGGGAGGAGGAATTATATAACCTAACAGATTGACAATATAACTGGCAGGGCTGTGGCGGGAAAACTGAGGAGGGCAGAACCATTTTACACAAAATGGGGGGGAGCAGATACATAAAATGGGGGAGGAATTAAATGAACTTAATGAACACACTACAACAAACCATTTTCTTATTCTATGGATTTTGTGATTTGAAAGTTTGCAAGGTAGAAGCCACCTGATATAATCCCTTTCTGCCACACGGATGGATCTGTTTGATGCAGCAGCTTGCAACTGGCACCATACTTTGTGCATATGCACAGAAGGACCTCACTGTGCAATTGCACCTCTCCAAAAACATCCCCAGGTGCAGCAGGACTTTACAATCTCAATTTGAATGTACAGTCTTGCCATTCCCTTCCCATTTGCTGTGAGGGAAAACCCTGCCTTACAGAAGAGATAATAATGAGCATCCCTGGGACAATACATGTGAATCCCAGCTATTTTCTGCTCGGAGGACACACTAATGAGGAATTTCCAGTCTTTAAACCCACTGCAAGATGTTGTGTTGGTTCTGGTATGGTGAGTTACATTGCTGTACCACTGTAGTAGAAGAAGCTGTAGTGTTTCGAAGCTGACAATTTTAAATTCCTCAGAAAGAACTTATCAACAGAAGAATTATATATTTTTAACCTTCTGGGACAACTGAGGATAGGTTTGCAAAAGAAAAATATCTGGATAACACCAGGCTGGTAGAAAGAGCTGCATTGTGTTGTATTCTGACACAGAAACAGTTAAATGGATGGATTCGGGAGATAAAAAAGAAAGCAGCAACTCTGTAATATTGCAATTGTTGACACAATATAATGCAGATGTTGGCAAAACACCATGTTCACGGGGAGAAGTGAGTCAGTCCACACACCATCTGACCATTCGTTACACCATGGAAGCCTATTACATTTCTTGACAAGGCAACTGGAAAAAGTGCCTGCATGCTCTCTGACGCAGTGCCAGCTTGTTAGCTGGCTATGAAACAAAGGAATATTGAAGATTTTCTCTGTTTTCAGAGAATCTAGGAACAATGGGGTACGTGTTCCTGTGTAATGAAGCCCCTTTGCATCATGGTACAGATTGATCTTTGGGTGGCACCATGAAGGGAAGAGAAAATATGGGAAAATCCAGGAATGTTGATGGGGTTAGTCCATCAGAAAGCTCTGGCTGTTTGAATAAAGTCTGTCCATGTTTTGGACTGAGAGAATACCTCAGTTTATGGGGTAGGCACTGACGGAGGGAAGTGACAAAAAGTGTCAGTCATTCAAGTCTTCTAAAAAAAATTAAAAATATCTGTACTCCTTTATGCAAAATGATACTGATAACTTTGGCATTGTTGCAGAAGGGAGGGCAATTCTTTATGTGAATGATTATTTACATGGGTGAAACTGCAATAGGAAGTTCCTTCTACCCTCCAGGAAGCTTCCATAGCCTACTAGACTGGGAATTCTTCCAAGAGAAAATCCAGTTTGACCCTGTATTTTCTTTCTGTTGTGGGTAAGTACTCTCAGAAGCAGGATAGAAATTCACGTTTATCTTCCAGTTTGGTGAAAATCTTGCCTTCTTATTTATAAATAAGTACTTCAGGTGTACTTCAGACATGTTTTAAAGTGGTTATTCTCAATTGTTAGGGCTAAGAAAATGACTTGAAAAGCAGAGTAGATCTCTTTGCTAACTCATAGGACTCCAAGAGCTAAAATCTGTCCCCCCAGAAGAGTCTGTCCAGTAACATGAGCTACATATGACATTGCTTTATTTGCATACAGGGTTTCAAAGATTTTTAATGGGTTTTTTAAAATTTTCAAAAGCTGAAAAAGAGAATTCTAATTATAATTTTACAGTATATTTTTTTCTTTTAATATTGAACTTGAAATTTCAATTTTGAAAATTATTTCGGTTACCTGATGAATGGTTTTGCTGGTGTATTAGTAATCTTATACTGTAAAGACTTTCTTTTCAAATAACTTATGAAGTACTCTTTTTCAATACAGATTTGTACAGAGCCCACTCTGTGGTACCATACAATAAATAAAGAAAACTCCCAACAAATAAATAATAATAAACATCATTCATGGTGTTCTCTGAACCTCTAAAGCACTGTGGCCTCTCACAATCCTTTTTCCTCTGGCATCTGTTCCTCTAGTGATGCATTTCAGCACACTGAAAGTACAGCTTACTCTTTTGACACGTTTTTTGTAATATCCAGGGTTGCTACTGCTTCAGTGGTGCATTATTGTAATACTTTATCAAAACAATGCCTGCCAGGAATCTGTCCCAGGAGAAATTTTGTATAGTTCTTTTAAATGACAAGAAAGAAAGCCCAGTTTATGGAATTTCTTGGTGATCCTCACATAATTGTGGATGCCATGGAGTCACTGTATCTAGAAGCCTTTCACTGAGTTATTTTGCCATTTCATTCTAAAGAGGGAACTAAATTTTACAGAAAAGTCGCAGAAAAGAGGCTAAATCCTTAAAGTCTAGGAGTCTTTCTGAGACCTCAGATCCCCAACGTTTCTAATAAGATGATGAAAATGAGAATAAGCATTCCTTTTTTCATCCTATTATCAAGCCAAGTTCTTCAGCAAGAATAAGAAGGTTTTGCCCCACAACTCTTCCAAATACAGTTGCTTTTGTGATTCAGTCTTCCTTACCTGGACACAGTTCCTGTGCATTTGGGAGCTATCAGTACATTTTTCACATTTTTCTTCCATGTATTTGGACATTGTCCCTTTGAACATGCTGAAACTTTTATCATCCATAACCTCTTTGGAAAGAGTTTCACAAGTATTCACACAACTCTTACTCCAATTGAGTGAAGGCAGAACTTCTGCTGCATATTTTGAATCTTGGTCTTGGAAGCTTACTTTGATTTACTTTGATTCCACGTGTTTTGTGGTTTTTGGTTGTTTTCTTTTCTTTTTTTTTTTTTTTTAGAGTCAATGAACAACCAATACTTTTTTCTCATCACCAAAACTTCCATGAGTATGTAGAGTTCCATCCCAACACTTTTCCAAAATAAAAAATAACTGGAAAATTATCATGTGTTATTTTACCATGTGTTATCATTTTATTAATATTTTAACCAATTTTCCTCATTATTATGATGAGGGCATTAAAGATATAAACACACACAATACTACAGATATGCTTGAACCATCTCTGCTTCCAAATGTCTAAATCAATTTTCTACATTATTTCCTAATGATTTTTAGCATTAGATTTGCCTTTTTTTGACCACTACTGAACACAGAGCTGACATTTTCATAGAACTTTCCATCATAACCCCTAGGTCTCATACCTGAATGGTAATGATCATCTCAGAAGAGTGGCATTTAAGAAACTGCATTTAACTTACATTCAAATGGCAAAATACGTAACCTGTACAAAATACCAAAGAAGGTTTTCCCTGGTAAAAACTCTAAAAGTGTCACTGGCACCTGAGATTGCTCCACAGCACATGCCAAGAGGTATCAGCATTTTGAGTGGACAAAGAACCTTAAGAACCTGAATTTTTTTGGATCCTGGATATTAGACAAACATACCATTTTCTTGACTAAGTGACTTAATCATATACTCACAAAAAGTCATTGAATTCAGCAGAAGGTAGAATGTCCACAGCTGATTTTATTAAAACCAACCAACCAACCACCCAACCAACCAACCAACCAACCAACCAACCAACCAACCAACCAACCAAACCTAACAGTCTAAGAAATGACATTTTTCCTAAAATAAACGTAAGGAGCAGCTATGCAGAAGTGGCAGAGGATAGTTTTAAAATCTGCTCACCTTCAGGTTTACAAGTCCATGTTTAAGAAAGTTCCTTAAGAAGAAGCTGATCTAGAGGGAGTAGGTCCAGATGGGACTATGCATTTCTCTTCCCTCTTAATGTTGGGTATGATATATTCTGCATATGACAATATTTTTTAAAGAAAATTCTAATCACAATAATTATAGAAAATATGTACAAACAGGAATTGTTAAATAGGTGTAAAGAGGTACAGCTATAGCAAAGTACAAATAGAGATATAAACATACGCTGAGTTTCATTGCAGGTATACCTGGAAAATACATAAAATCATAGAAGTATGGAAATTTTTGGATTGGAAGTAACCTTGAGATCATCTCAGTTCAATTCCCCTTCATGGTAAGGGGCACTTTCCACTATTCCTGGGTGCTCCAAGCCCCATTGAACCTGGCCTTGAACACTTCCAGGGATAGGGCAGCCACAGCTTCTCTGGGCAACCTGTACCAGGGCCTTATCACCCTCACAGGAAACAATTCCTTCCTAATATCTGCCCAAAACTAATCTTTTTGTTAACCTATTATTTTTCATTTTGAAGCTGTTCCCCTTTATCCTATCACAACGTGGATCAGAATAACCTGTCAGACCGCTTAAAAGAACTTCTGAAAACACCCATTAACTCCAAATGATGGCACTTTGCCCTCGAGATGTCATCGATACACCTTGATACTGGAATTTATAGGCTGCTGATTATATTCACCTATCCTAATATTTTACCTCTTCTAACACAACGCAAGCAAGTCACAAATGAGAGGTTGCTCCATAGGGTGACTCAGAGAGCAGATGGAGGAAAACAGCCTTGAAGGAGTCAGTTCTCACTCTGGAAGAAAGATGGAGCCAGGCATGGATATATCTCTAAGTGAGCCATCTTTTCTGCAGCAAGACTCCACTGACCAGAAACTGGTACCAAGCATGATTAAAATGAGTAAAAGTGCATGAGTATTGACCTTAAGGCAATGCCATCAAAGCAAACCCAATTGTACAAAAACTGAGGACCCCGAAATCAATAGTAAAGAACTCATGGGTGAGACTGTAGGCATGTGTGGATACAGCATCTCTAACTCTTCATGTTGCTTTCGAATGCTTGTCTAAAATATATTTAAATTACAAACAAAGTTTGGGTTCAACACAATAGTAATGGCATAAAATGTGATGGCCTATGAGGCACAGGAGATCAGACTAGCTGCTTTAATATCTCATTAAGAATATATGAATCTATGAAAAATAAATCACTTCGGGGGAAATGATGCATTGTAACTAAGTTGCTCTACTTTTCTACTTCTAGAAAATACATGTACTGTACCTTTGTACTTGCCTGCTATCTCTTTTCTGAGGCTCAGGCAGTCTTATCATTGAGTTCAAGGGAGTCTAAGAAAGACTGAGGATAAGGCCTTTTAAAAATCATGCTCTTAATTGTTTCTGAAGTAATTTCAGTATGCATGTACTTCTGGTTATAAGTGAGATCCTTTAAGACACTAAGATACTCACCTGACTATCTTTTTTCATATGTTTTTATTTTTTCATTAAAAACCTGAAAAGTCAGAGCCAAAAAGAGCTACAGAGTTGTAGCTTATTCCTGACATACCTGATAGATCAGACTAAGTGACAATACTTGATAAATATTGCCTCAACAAAACGTGGTCAAATATTTAAAGAACTGTTAAGCTTTACTGTGCGTGGCTATACCTCAATAACAAGTTAATATTATGACTTTGATACTTCCTAATACATATGCATACATACATACATTTGTATGTATTTTCAGATACCTTCAGCTGAAGTGTACCTTCTAACTTCTGAATATCAACTTTGGGAGTTGGAACTGGGTAATCTTTCAGGTCCCTTCCAACCCAAACCATTCTATGGTTATATGACCAGACTCACTTGTTTAACAACCTTTAGGATTAGTTAATTATTCCAGACATCAAAATGAATGTTAAGATCTGAGCAATTTAGAGCCTGCCTTAAAACAAATGACACTATATAAATATTATCAATACAGTTGCTTATTCTGCTTTTGGTTATAAAGTACAGAAATAGAGATATCTCCTGCAGGATGAGGTAGTGGTATTTTGTATTTTACCACGTTTCAGAACAGCTACTTTACATCATTTTCAAATGGTACTGCCTTAATTTTTTCGACTTCCTCAGTATAAAAGCCCATATCAAACTGAGACTGATGTACTACAAAATAATACTAATCAGGACGTTTTATGCCTGGAAAGTAAAAAGAACCCCGAGAGTGTCCAAAGTGCTATGGATTACAGAAGCCTTCATTCCTGGTGTAATATGAGCTCCATCATTTAAGCCAACTGCTTCAGAGATGTGTGAGGAGGGTGAATTTCTGTAAGTGTTCAACCCAATTGTCTGTTCAGAGCAAATGACGCAAAGACAGAAAGAACCTTGGGAGCGTGGTCAGACGTGGTGATTCCTCCTCCAAAAGAAATCTGCAAAGCTCCCGAGGGTGCTCATCAGCGTTGAGAATGTACTTGAACCCTGTCCTCTGTGATTGCCTTGATTGCCATGGGAGTACTGGCAAGGAAAACAGCGTCAGACGCTGTCAGTTGTCCAGTTCATGGTTAAAAGAGTCAGATAAAACTTGGTAAAACAGCCCTGCATTAGACCAAATCTGCTGAAGCCGCCAAAGCAAACTAAGAGAGACAAAACAAAGGGCACATCAACATAATGTACATATTGTGAGGATTCTTGAAGGTCAGAGCATGCTCTTTTACTTCTTAGTGACATATAATGCCAATATTTGTCAGACCTTGATGAAGACCAAAGCTCAGTCAGAAAAAAAAGCACTGCATGACATTTGTTCTCAGACCTCTACCTTTGAACAGCCTTTGTTGTAGGCACCTGACTATGAACGTAGTTTATAGCTAGAAAGAAAAATCTAGTCTGGGTTTGGAGGCAGGGAGAGGGCTTCAGCTGTGATGGTGAGCCCTGATGAAACAGTCTCACAAAAATAGAAGTCTTTTCTCTCCACAGGCAACAAATTAATGGCAGGATTTATCCCAATTAAAATTTACTCTGAAAATCAACTAGAGAGTAAACTTAAAATTTATTTATTAAAATTTATTATATATGAATTTATTTGGATTTCATATTGATAGAATGTAATGGGAAAAATGAGGAATTTAATTTTAACAAGTTATGTAAACCCAATAGGTTTTCCAAGTCTTTGTCTCTCTGTAAATCTTCAGGGTGCAGATCTCCATATAGCCATCAATCTATTCAAAAATTCATTCTTTTGAATAAGGCTGATTAAATTTAAATATAATTCACCAAACATGGAGAGTTTGATGATTTTCTTCTTTGTTTTATTTTTTTTTTTTAATTTCTTTTGCTTTGGTTTTTAGTTAACATAAGAACGACTCAAATCATTTTAAGGTACTAAAAAAAAACTCTGGCAACATCTAGAAACCTATATTTTCACAAGTTGTTAGTGTTTGTGTGTACTTGCACCTTGTGAATCACTTGTGAGTATTTGTGTTTACTTGTACCTTGTGAATCACTTGTTTGTAAATGAGTGTATTTAAGAAAGGTTTTTTAATTACCATTTATTTTTTTAGTAATTTCTTTCTCTGGAAACTGGTTGCAAATGACACTGTCTAATTTGATAGCATTAGAAGACAAGGAAAGCCATGAAAAAGTTGAGTTTAAAACTTTAGTTATTATTCACAGGAATGCCATTGATGAAATAAATACTGTGAATTTGAATATTTCCTTTTTTGATGTTTTTTTTGTTAACTTTGTCAGCTCTGCTGAAGAAATAAAGTGATATAAAATGACCTGAAATGGATTAAAATAAAATAAAATAAAATAAAATAAAATAAAATAAAATAAAATAAAATAAAATAAAATAAAATAAAATAATGTGAAATTAAATAAAATCCTTCATCTGTCCAGAAGGAGGACAATACAGAGGCTTGATTCTATTGGAGAAATACTCCAAAATTTTTATGAGAAATTTTTGATGTGAACTGCGTTCTCAGATTTTTAGTGATCTCAACATGAAGATGAATCTCCACATCATTTATTAAAATGAAACCAAAGAGCCCCTCAACTACCACAAAAGAATGAATTATTGTCTAAAATAGTAGAAATGCCATAATACAAAGTGATTAAATTATTTTACTTAGGAAGCATCGTCGCAGGAAGACCACTTAGGGATAGCTCAAAGATGCTGGATATATGAGAGCTGAATGCTAACCTAGTTTTCAGCTCTGTCAGAAAGTTTTGTAAAGGGTTCAGCTCACAGGCAGACACCTAAATCTAGTGTTTAGCTCCTCCACAATAATAAATAATCACAGAATATCTTTCATGGCTGTAAAAATAAATATTAAAAGTACTACTTTCTCGTCAGACTGATCTAGCATGGCTTCATTTCCCTTTCTAGTCTCTCTATGAAATAGTTATTTGAAATAGAAATGGCCATAGTTATTTCTGCTTGTGCTCATATGGGTACCTGTAGCTGTCAGACTCACTTTTCCCAATTTTTGAGCCCATTAGTCACTTTTATCAAATCTGATCAGGGGTTTGAAAACTTTAATGAAAATAGCTGGTCCGAAAATGGAGCAAGAAAATATTAATTTCCTCAGCACATGTAAGAATGCAGAGTTTTTTAAACCCTTCTGAAATGAGAGAGCACACAGAGGGAAGATGAATACACATCTTAAACAAATGTGGTTACATCTAGAAGATGCATTTATCCTTCGATCCAAAAGCAAAAAGAGAAGTCCAGTGTATGGCAGAGACACTCTGACATCAAAAATGGTTTAAAGATGAGGTCTTCATGATTTGATGCTGAAAGTTTCCTGGTATTTACAAGTGTTCAGCATTTCACAATATTTGAGTGTTTCATTGGGATTTTGCAGTGAAAATGAAGTACATGACACTTGAAAATGTAATGTTATCTCTGCCTATAGTCCAGTGAGCAACAGGTTAATTAAGCAGCAAATCTACATCTTATATTCAGATGCAGTTTTGGTAAGTGCATTAAAATGGCTGTGACAGACAAGAAAACATGTATGATACTGATGGTAAATTTTCCAGGTAAATCTCTTTTCTTCATGAGCCATGATCAGTATTTTACCATTTCAGCTAAAAAATTACTCACAAGCATGGCAACAGGTACCGACTGATGTCTCTCACCATTTTGTTTGTCTCCTCCTTCCTCTGCCTAGCACTAAAATTTTCTTTTCCACTGTGGAAGCCAAGCAGAGTCATATGTTACCTTTTAGACGCCACACCAGTTTAATCACATTGATAGAGGGCTCTGCAATCAAAGTGACAGTGCAACGATGATTTGCATCATGCCTGACTCATTACTTTGTGAAGGATTTGGCATGCCAATCAATGGAAAATGATGTGCAGTCCCTTGAAAAATGACAGTAATCCATTTTCCACCATTTGGCAAGAGAAGTCCTTGACAGACTTACAAGTTAGGGCGAAAGCCAAAAATTATTTGGCACGTTCCTCACTTTGCTGCCATTTTGTAAATCCTGAGGGTATTGATCAAAGCAGCAACTTTTTTTCTTTAATGTTAAAATCCTTAAACCCTTCAGGATTTCCTTTTGTTTTCCAGGAAAGTCCTTGAATGTACAGATGTTCTGTGTGTTCGTGTTGAATTCTATTATGACATCAAGTGCTTCTAAATGAGCACTGCCAGTTGTTAACATCCTAATAATGCTAATAACATCCTGTGACAGTATTGATAGCATCCTTCAGCAGCATCCTTGTCCAGTTCCCAGAGCAATTGTACTTACCTTCTGCAGAAAGCTCAACGCAAGTCCTTGACCCTCCTTAGGAAGTTGTTGGACAGAATTTTCACAGCACATCTGCATTCAGGACACATCTGCATGGGCCCAGAATGGTGGTCTGCCCCCTTCAACACCTATTTTGGTTAAGTTGAGGCGTCTTCTGTTGGGGTTTAAGAGAAAGCACAGCATTGCTATCACCTGGAAAGCAATGGAGGTTTCTCTGAACATCTCAGGAGCTGTGAAGACACAGCTGAGCACTCTGCAGATTCCATGTACGGATCCTGATTCATCTCTAAATGCCGGCACCAGGGCTGGTTTGGATTGTTTGTTACTCTAGGCCTTCAATCCCTACACTGCAACACCATGTGGGCTGCCAAAAAAGCAGGAATGTGTGTCAGTTTTTAATTTCAGGATGAGTTAAATGCTTTCTGAAATGTCCGCCTTAGTTCATTGATTCTAGAAATATTAAAAGGGATCAGGTTAACCTGTGACTCCACTCTTTTGTGCTGGTACTGGAGGGGAAAATGTGTCCTCTGCTTCCTCTTCAGTGATCTTAATTATTTGCTTCTCTTTCTCCAAGTGTTCGATCCTGTGCATTTCAGGGAACTGATCTAAAAAATTTAAAAAAACAAACAAACAAACAAAGACTAAAGAGGAATGCATTATTTTTTCCAATTTTTTTTCTCATTTTTTCAGATGCAGAAACATTTTACTTGAATTGGTTTTTACCTTGACAAATAGTCCAGACAGTATAATTAATACAGAAATTCATTGCAATGTTAGGCCAGAAAAGGTAAATAATAGTACAGTGTATCTGAAAACAATATTAATGTTCAAGTGAAATTTAGGTTTAGATGAGACAGCTAAGTATAGATGGTATGATGAGTTTTGCTGAGAATTCCTTCCTTTCATCTTTTTTAGTGAATATTCTCTTCGTGTGAGCAAACATAGTGCTTATTTATGTGTATTTTAAGTCTAAAATGGAAAACTCTGTCATTTATATGGGAAAATGATCTGGTGAAATCTGTCTATTACTAGGAAAATTCTTTGTATATATGCATATACAGTCAGCAAATGGAGCTATGTGTATGCTAAATGTGATATTTATTAAATTCTCTTATTGTTAAAGCAGAGAGATGTTATTCCCTGCTTACATTCACTTGCTGTCATTGGTTTACAAGTCTAGTTTCGAGATGTGGTATTTTTAGGATGTTGCTCTGCAGAGATGATTTTAAAATAAATACTATCAGGCAGCTTTACAAAACAAGTGAGTGAGAGAAAAACATACTTTTTTCAGTTGTAGACAGTTATTGCCACATTACTTTCCACCATAAATAATAGAAAGCAGGCTGAGTTTTGCGTTTTAGCTTTAGTATATATAAATATTATGAAGGAGAACATCTGCAACAAATTTTTTACAAAAAACTTGGAAAAGTACTAAAAATGTTTTGAAAATTAAGCATTTAAAGACAAACAGAGGAGGCAGAGGAGGCAGAAAGAACAGAACATTGACAGGCTTAATAATTTTTTTCCCTCCAAACTTGCATAGCTGTGCAAAACTTGAAGCTGAAACTTTTTGTAAGAAGGAATAGAAAGTTTCAAAAATAAAGCTTTCGAGGCTCACAGTGGGTTTTTCTCCAACTCTTTCTCCTTTCCTTTTCCAGTTAGATCAAGAGTTCTATTCTCAATGGCAACACAGAACCAACCATGTGTAACACAGTTATAGAAATGCACATACAACTCCAATGTTGACAGTTCTGGTTCAAGTTCCCATTTCACCTGTTTCAAGACCAGATCCTGAATATCCTGAATTTTCGTTTCCCATGTACAAGCTCACTTCTGGGTTAGTGGGAACTCAATATATGTGAGCTTCTCACATGCTGTGGTTTATATTTTTCTCCACCAAAAAAAAAACCCCAAAAACCAAAAAAAAACCTTCAAGACAGCTTGTATTTTCCTGTTAAAAATGTTGAAAATGTCTTTAGGGCAAAAAGCTGTTTCTCGCCTAGATCTTCGTATTGATTTATTAAAATATATAGGTCTGTTCTGCACAGGCTGAACTTATACATCATTGGAGATAAATAATACTGCAAAGAGCTTATAGTATAAACAAACCAGATGAATGGAAAAAGAAAATATTATCCCTACATAATAAATGGGAGTTTGAAAACAAGCAGTCTGCCTAAGAAAGTCTGGCTGAGTGCTGAACTGGAATCTTTTTATCCAGAATCCTGATGTCTCCAGCACAAAGCTGTCATCTCTTGTGCAAAGCCTGTAACCCTAGGTTTGATATACAGATCTAGCTGAACTTTTTTGAAGAGAAAATAAAATCAATCTATTCCACTCAGTCAGTCTCTGTGGCATTATACAGAAAAATTCTGATTTTGCATATTGGATATATCATGTTGTCACTAAAGCAGCTTGAGCATTTTTTTATCTACCCTCTTTACCAGACGATTGTAAGTTCCCAGAGAAATCAGAGGAAATATTTATTGCTTGAGTGATGACATTCATTAAACCTGACCAACTTCCCCAAATTTAGGCAAGTTCTGTATTTCATGTGGCTGACAGGTAGTCATAATGCCAATTTGGTGCTGTGGTGTGAATTTATTGTTTGCTCACGCATCACAGAGGACTGATACATACATGCAACAGAAAGAAGGAAAATTAAAAAAATTAATTATTTGCGCAGTCCAGCATGTATTAAGAGTCTTATCATCTGTCCTTATATTTTTGGATATATATTTTCAGTTTGCCAATACTTTGTGCTCTGCAAGATTTGAAGTGAAAAGGCATGGGTAGAAATGGACCACTCAAGCACAGAATGTGGCCAAGCCTCTTTCCCTGTTAGAAAAAAAGAGTATTATTACAAACTGTTTCATATGCTTAGCCAGAATATTTTTGTATTGCTTTGCATAAGCTTCCTTTGTTTTTCCTTCATAAAAGGACATTGACAAGCCAGAATCCTCTTAATCCAGCACTTCTGGATTTCAGCATTTGTGCAGTTACATCTTGTTTTATACAAAGGGAAATAAATGGCGACAAATGAATTACAGGGCTGTAAATCAACTGAGTACTTCTGCTGAGATTCATCTCAGGGAGATTGCAGAACAGCAGTGTTAACAAAATCTGGATGGAAATACAGAATACTTTTATCTGATAATTCATGTTTCCTATCATCAGTCTGAGGGAAGTTTGGAGTATAGTGCTTTGTTAGCATAATTATTTGATGCATAAGCATTTGAAAGCCATTATCATAAGGGTGGTTGATATTCATATGGAGATTGAATGAAATTTGGATAATCCTGGAGCCCTAAAACAGCACAAAACCTGATCAGATCTACTTTTACTTTTGTCCCTGAAACACAAAACTCTTGCCACTTCCAAGGAAAGGTGGAACTTTTATGTTCCTAGGATATCAATGAAGCCCAAAATTAGATCTGTGTATGGGGTAATGTGTGCTCTGACTATGGATCTATGGCTACTTCTGTGCCAGGGGGTTCCCAAATCACAGAAGCAGATTCAGAGCCTTAGTGGTTCAAAAGATGTATTTTAATCACCAACAGTGAATGAACATCACTGCAAACTTTTCTCAGCTGCAGCTGTCTTCAGTTACAGTCTATATACAGGCAGAAGTGCTGATGATGTTTATGGTTTTTCCGTCTTAGTCTGGGTTTCATTGGATTTTACTGTAAAGAAAGAAATGCTTGAAAAAAGGATCTGGTTATTAACATGCACAAGGAAAAAGAACACCAAACCCTCATCAAATGAAAAAACAGAGGAGGAGGGTGGCCAGGCACTGAACAGGCTTCCCAGGGCACTGATCACAGTCCTAGGTCTGATAGAGTTCAGGAAGAATTTGGGCAACACTCTTCAGCACATGTTGTGAGTCTTGGGGTGTCCTGAACAGGGCCAGGAGTTGGATTTAGTGATCCTTGTAGGTCCCCTTCAACTCAGGTTATTCTATGATTGTAAGAGGCATCAGAGGCATCATCAGCTGGTAGGAAATGCAAGTGCAGAGATGTATCCCTTGTGCTTTTAAAAAGCAGCCTCTTCCTGCTGGGCCAACAGAGCATGATCTGGCACATGAAAGACACTTGTTGTCTCAGTTTGCCTTTGGTGCTTTTTAATGAGGGACTGCAGAACTCTTCACAAGGAGAGGCAGATCCATGGCTGTGAAAACCCTCTATCCAATCTCCAGCTTGGCATTTCAGCTGTGTATACTAGGGGGACATCCTCAGGAGGAGAAATGGCTCCATCTAAAACCTCATCTCACCTGGGAGAATATCTTAACATCCCACTGCAGGTACTGTGCTCCCTGGGGAGCAGTGGAACCAGTTTCACTTAAATTGTCAGCAATGGGGCTTTCTGCAAGGACACTTTCAGGATGGAAAGGCACAGAGAGGAAGGGAGGTGGTGGCGTGTTTCCCAGCTCAACAGGGTCAAGAACATGAAGAAATATTGACCACACATGTGGAAAGCAGCAGAAGTTGAGATAGTGGGTTATAACTGCAGTGATAGCATAAGCAAGCGTCTTAGTCACACAGCAGAAAAGCAGAGTTTTGTCAGCCTGTGGTCTTGTGATGGTTTGATGGTTCTCATTAAAAGCCAAAATCCATTCCGCAAATGTAGTATCTTGACTCAAGAGATGCACTGCCCAAGAATGTGATAAGTGTGTTTGAAATTATCTCTATATTCTAGCAGTACTTCCTACCTAGCTATGATAAATATTTCCAGCCTGAACTTCATTTCACATCTTTACATTTTTTTTCTCCTGGAAATGTGATAATAATTCTCTATTCTTCACTGCGGTCTGCCTGAGACAGGTATTTTAAAGTCAATGATTTCAGGGGGCAAAGTCAGATAAGCTAACCACTGTTATACTAATTCCAGTTATACAAAAGTATACTCAGGTTTTGGGATATGAGAATAGACTGTTGACTTCAGAAAGGCTTGGGCGCCCCATTGAAATTGAGGCTATAAAATTGAATATATTGTTAACATGACTTTAGCTTGGATTCAGACTAAATTCCCTTTTGTTCTGTCATTGTTATAAATTTCATTCAGTAAAATCAGTCATGCAGCTATTGGTGGGTGAAGAAGAAAATCGTATTTAAAAATAGCTGATTAAATTAGGAAAAAAAAAGTTACACCAAGGCAGTGTAAAAATAAAAGAATAATAATAAAAAGCCCTGCAAATAAATAACAGCCAACCAGAAACAGAATTTTAAAACATAATTGGAATTAAAAGAAATAAATGTGTTTTGCTCTTATCTAATCGATCACTAGAACAGTAATGTGGTCTTTGAATTAAAACATGTAGTTGGATGAGAACAAATCCATCCTAACTGTGACTCCATTAACACCAAGTGTTACACTACGTGGGCTTTGACAGGAATATGCATGACTACCTGAGGCAGGAATATGAATTCAGTAATGGGCCAAATCCTGTCAATGACTCTTTTTCATTAGCTGGAGTTGGGTCTAGGCACCAGCAATTTCAGACCTGAAGGAGACTTGGAATAAATTGGTGGCATTACTCCTGTGGAAAACTGAGGAATTGTGGCGTGATTAAGTAATGTATTACACAGAAAATTGGTGGCAAAGTTGTGAACTGATCCTAGATCAGGTACCTGTCACCTGCCTTCTTAAACACAGGAAAACCTGCCTGCTCAGGGCAGCCAGGGTGGTTTCTCCCAGCCTCTGTTTGCCTTAGGTATTTAGATTGTTAATCCAACAGTGCCATGACTGTCCTTTGACATGTGTTTGTAGAGTGTTTGACACAGAACGCCCTGTCTTGGGGGGGCCTTCGTGGCTGCAGTGCAAATAGTGCTAATAACATTAATAATGCTACGAACAACGGCCCGGAAAGTGGAGGTGTAAATATTTGCATTATGTGCAGGGACAGTGGATATGTTACAGATGAAGATAAGCTTTCGTGTCAGGCAAAGCAGGTGTTTTAACTGGGATTTTCAGAGCCTTCAAAGTGCTGTCCCTGCAGTACCAGGGCATGAAAAACCACTCATAGTTTGCAAATTCCCAACGCATTCACCAAATGCTGCTACCTGTGAATCACCAGCTCATTTCCACTCTGAGCTCTACCACAAACTCCCTCTTTGGGATATTGGCTCCTCACTTTTGGTGTCTCTGTTTCCCTAACTGTAGGTCAGAAACAACCACACTTACCTGATGCAGTTGAAAAAAAAAAAAAAAAAAAGAAACTAATTTGAACCAGCTGTTTTGCAAATGACTGCACGAATGTGGCTCTGTTAAGTACAAAATTTTATTAATAGGTAGGAAAAAAAAAGAACTTTTAATTTACCATCAAAGTATACCAATTTCTTTAAATCGCATTCAATTACTTCTTGATGGGTAAATCTCCTTTTTTCCATCCCCATTTCTGGATTCTCATCCTTCCCATATCAAAATCCACTCTAATTCTGCTACTGTGGAGCTTTAAAAATAAGCTGGGGAGTCATAAAAACTATCCCTCTCCAGATTCTATAGGCAGCCTAATAGAAAACAATTAGCTTGAACAATAAAAACACCAAATAACATTTGGGACATAAATATTTTCATCAGAGATGCACCTCATCATTGCGAGGAGCTGCGCAAGTCAGCAGACCTGAGTGTTCGTGGAACCTATTTTGCACTCCCTTTACACCATCAAAGATCTGAAAGCATCTTGAGGCACGAACCTTTTTGGAAGCTAAGGCAGGAAAAGGAGCAGGAGAGGGTTACTGACAGCCCTCAGTTGTACTATTGTACCGTGGCTTCCATGATACGCTCTTAATAAAACAAAAGGGAACCTCACGATAAAAATATCTCCCCGTTTTATAATGTAAAATACAAGCAATTTTATCAGCATTAACGCTGATTGGCTTCCATTAGCCTCTTGCCTTCTAATAAAATTTATGATACCTTTCAGAAGCACAATTTGATAGAAAGTGAAGTGATTACACCCTGCTTAGATATCTCTCCAGCATCTATTCCAACAATAATGCGGTAATTTTATGCATGAAATAGCACAATTGGCATAAATAGTTATAATACTGAGTGCTGTCTAAGGAACCTGGCTGCTGGAAAATTAGAAAGAGCTTCACACTTTTGAAACAGGTAATTAGGATTTCTCTCCATGCTCATAGGAGGCAGACTGGAGTTTCGTTTTATATTTCATGTTTCATTAAAATATATGTGTTAAAAATAAATGTTGAATTTAAAGCTGCAGAGATTATGAAAATTAAAGGTACAGCACTTCTGCAGAAGGTAGAGTAAAATAGGGCATTTTAACTTCTAATTTTGACTCTGCCAAGAGTTTTAACACTTTCTGACAGGTAAATCAGCCTTTCACTGTTTTCAAAGTGTTTAGTTCAGCAATAGCTGTATATGGCTGTGGTCAGCAAGATGGAGTTTTACTGATGTAGAGTTATGTCTCTAAAACTAGTCACAATTTTAATTTTTGCCTGCTCAGAAAAGTGGATGCTTAATGATATAGGAGGCTCTTGCAAATTAGTGGTTCCAGGGCACTTCTCCCTGACCTACCTTCTATTTATCATTTCGTTGATCAAGGACTGTCTTCAATGTGCTTCACTTCCCATCCTAACCATCAGTGTCTCCCTTTTATTTTTTTTTAAACTCCACGTTTTCCCTATTTCCTTGGAACATAGTCAGGGTCAACACCTTGAACTAGGTGGATTTTCAAAGAAATTCGGGCTTAAAACAATCAGGAAGACAATTTCAGGCAAACAATTTAATTTGTGATTTTGGCAAACAGCAGATAGTTGCTTCAGGCTCTCCTGAAAGAGACAGAAGAGTTTCCCTGAGCCACAACAATGGACATTTTTTTACCTTAAAGTGCTGAAATGCTGTTTCAAAATAATGATTTATGCTGAAATATTAGCACTTTGCAGAGCAAACAAGTAGGGGAACATGCAAAAAAACCTACACAACCGTACAGAAAGAAGTCCCAGAACCCCAAATCCTCAACCAATCCCCAAATGCATACAGCATGAAGCAAATAGTGAATGCTTTGGTTAACTAAACTAAACCAAATTATATATTAAATGTATATTTTGACTCAAAGCCATAGGTTTATAGAGCAGGTTTGGCTCTAGAAGGGACCTTAAAACTCATGCAAACGGACAGAGTCATCTTCCACCCGACCATGCCCCAACCAATCTGGCCTTGAACACTTTCCCAAATTCTCTGTTTATTTCCTCATCCTGTCTCTGAAATTTGAATATTCTAGTGACTCTGCTTGTGGTAACCTTTTCTGGCTGTAGTTTGGCTGTTTTATGGGAACCTGGATAGTTACAACCCCAGTGAAAAACAAGCAAGTTAGGAGTGACTGTGGCTCAAATATCACTTAGACCTGTAAAATCAAGGCCTATTCATCATGGTTCAGAAGCTCCCCTTTTGTGAAGGTGCAAGGTGCATTTCAATAGACTGATTGTGAGGAAATGTTTCTCAGTTGTGATTTTTTTTTTCCTTGTAGCCAAGGATGGCTTTTTGCTCAGAAAAAATTCAGTGAGGAAGAAAAATAACCCTTTATTGTAATAGGCAGAAAGGAAATACTCCCTAAAGAAACCATCAGGAAAAGGGAAACTTTATTATCATTTCCTTGTGGGCATTCAAAATCTGAAAGGCCTGACTGAAATTAAGCATCTGTTGTACAAAAAAAATAAAATCAATACATTTAAATTAATGATAAAACTGCCCCTGCTCTAATGAAGAGGGAATATCTCTTCTGCTAGCAGATGCAATCAAGAAGGCACTTACCCAAACTGTCTTTGGTCAGTGGAAACAAAAAGAAATTTATTGCCATAATATTAAACTTGAAGAAGAGGAAAATTTCTCTTTGTGTTTCTATGCACATGCTTGACTGTGGTCTAGTAAATAAATTACAGCAGTAAGAACCCCCCAACTATGAAAATTAGAGCAACATTTCACAATGTTCAAGCAAAATCCAACAAAGTAATCTTGTTTTCATTGCCTGAGATCTCAAAATTTGATTGTTATTGTTCTCTCACCATTTATAGGAATCTTCACAGAAAGTGGGGAAGATAAGGTCTCAAATATTAATATGAACAGAAGAAATAAATGAACCAGCTCTCAGAAAATAGGCAGCTTTAAAATAATATGAGGGGAAAAGAATAAAACAAAATAATTAGCTGGTCTTCATAATATAGAGCTGGAGAATTTTTTTCTTTTCAAGCTGTGTTTTCTCCAAATTTCTGTACATTTTTGGCTGGTTCTCGTTGCTTATTTTGGTTTTGTTATGATTTTGTTTGCTTGAGGGATTTTTGGGTTTTTTTTGCTTGTTATCTTGGGATTTTTTGTATTTTAAACTTCTGTCGCCATCACGTATTGCTGCAGCGCTGATTTCACCAGGCTGTGGTTTCACTTTAACCACTGGAGACCGGCGCACAGCACATCTGTGCCCTGGTGTCTGCAGCCCAGCTTGGAGGGAGACAAGGTTTCCTCCAGACATTGCGGGTTGTGCTCCAAGCCCTCTCTCCCCGTCCTGCTTGGGGCACAGCCAACTCCCGCTTAACGCACGGCGCCTTTTGGTAATGCGCCACGGAGAGAGGCCCCAGAGGATACACGGCAGCTATCTGAATAATTCCTGGGGAATAAATTATTCAGGAGGCCTGGCCTTTGTTCCCAAGCCATTCCTGAATACCATGAATATGATAATTATGCGTAAGTATTTACCAAATAGTTTATACAAACAAATCGCGGCCTATGGATAGCTTGTGAATTATTGACTTCGGCTGCTCACTCTCTGTTCTTCCGTAAACTGTGCTGTGCCCCTGAAATCACATGTTCCCTGATTGGATGACTGAAAAATTGCATCTCAGTGCTCTCCCAGTGGAGAACTGAACTCCCTGGAAGAAGGGAATTACACATAATGAGCGGCAAGCAGCAAGTCTGGTGCAGCAGCACACCTTTTTTGGGTGGCAAAGCTGATTTATAAGGCTCATTCCCCCCCCAGCTCCTGCCTCCTGTCTTTATCCTTCTTCAGCCACCACAATTTATGTTTGCAGCTAATTTTGCAGCCACACAATTCCAAATGTGTGCATGTCAACTGTGCCTGCATCCAAAAGGTTTCAATAGTAGCATTTTGGGGCTAATGCTCGCAGCTTTAGCACAGGAAACTGAGGCAGCTGTAACCTTGTAGCCCTGAAACACAGTACTGCCAGAGCTATCTTCTATTAACACTGTTGTTAGTGAAAATATCAGTGAATGGTACTGCTCTTTGTGTGAGTGCAATTAGATTTAGACTAGAAGCATTTTCATCTCTTTCAGAGACCACAGTTCTACTGGAAAGGTAAAAAAAGCCAGCCATGAGTACTAGACAAAGGGGTTAGGACCATCCTTTTTATTTTCTCTCATCAGCCTAAACTGGTTATGAAGTGCATCTTCCAGACATTGATAGATTATGGCAAATGTTGTTTGTGAAAGTGTGTTAGTCTCAGAATCACATTTATGGGCAAACAGTAAACATGTCTTAAATATAAAGCCAAGAGTTTATCGTTAGCATAATAAAATCTTAGTTGCTTAATCATTATCAGCCCTCATCTAATTAGTGTGGAAAAGGAGAGAATGTTTCTACGCAGGAGAAATTTCAGTACTAATAATTTTGTGCTTGAGACTGTTGTACACACACCTGAGTTTCTGTCACTTTCCCTGGTGTAATGTTCACACATCTCCCTCTCTGCTGGGACAGAAACTGAGTGGTTTCACCCTGGTGGGGTGTGTGGCAGGAGTTGTGCAGAGTTGTCAGCATCCGGAGCTTTTGCCTGGAGGAACATGATGGTGGTGATTGTGGTTTCTTCTTTTTCGCTTTAGGATCCCCTGGTGGTCATTTTGACATGCTTCTGAGAACAACAGTACACCTTGTCCTTTTTTTTAGCAGGACTGCATCTCTGCAATGCATCCAGATCTACCAGATACAGTACCTTCCTCATGTCTTAGACATGATTTCCTCTTTTACCCCTAAACCTGGTTTCATCCAGCTCTGGGTCCTTATTTTTTTAAGTGACCCTGAGTGAGTAATTTATAGCCATCCAGTCTCCAGTGCCAATCCCACCTCTTATCACCCCACTCCTCCCCATCCCATGTCCCCACTTCTTAAGGCCTCTCTTGTCTTAGCAGGGCTGCATTTCTCTATATCACATTGAATTAGAGTTATAAAACCATGGTGGTAGCATAAAAAGATAAACAGAAATAAAACAAATTAGCCATAGCCATCTGGTCATTAGAAAAATTGCAGTTTCAGCTAAACCAAGCAAAACAAAGCTGCAGGGGGGTCAAGAAAAGTTCAAACAGAATAAAGACGTATCTGAGGCCTTGCAAACTCAACACAAAACTGACAGCCTGCTACTAGCACTAGCAATGTGTTATTACAGGGCTGTGGGGATGCAAGTAGATTCCACCAGCTGGGAAAGGAAAAGGCCTGGACAATCTTGTACTGTTGGTGTTATTTTGGTGGGGGCAAGGGAAGAACAGGTTTTGCTTTTAGGGGTGTTTTGTTGCTATTATTCATTTTTTGCTGTTGGAGAAAGGTTTCTGTATGAACATTGCTTCAGAAACGCTTATAATTCATGAGGTGCCTGAATATTTTTGGGGCAGAAGTACTTCTGCTTCTCTAGGAGACACTAAAACTGTTGTGAATGGACAGATTATGTATTTATCTGACATCTCTGTGACATGAACATCTGGACATTAAAGGTGAGTCTGTTAGGCTGGTCCATTAAGAGGTCTGTGGGGACTTTCAATCCACACAACTGTATTTGAAGGCCTTGAGAAATTAAATGGTAACTTTCTTCCTGAACAGCACATGCTGGAAGAGAGGAAAATGATTTGATAAAAATTGCTTCCTTCTTTACCTGAGCAAGGTACAAAAGCCACAAAGCCTAGAAAGCCAGGAGGGAAAAACCCAGGATGTTTTGTCCCAGAGAAGAGGGCACTCAGCAGGAAGTGATAAGACTCTCTCATCTGTGTAGCTTCAAATCACCCAAGGGGAAAGAAACTCATCCTGTGCACGTGAAAGCATCATTTGTTAAATTACTTTTCTGCAAACTTGAACAGAAGAACAATTGTCATCACGACATGAATGAAAGAATAACACCTCCCTAAATAAATGCAAACTATTGATATTTCTGTGAATGCTTCTTATGAAAGATTAGTCACAAAGAAATCTTCCACCACATAGTATGAATAAAATTTTCAGAAGAACCAAGACCAGAGATGGTTCCAAGACAGAGGAAGGTTCCTTCCTTAGATTTCCCTACTTAATTTTAAATTCTGGATGAAAAACAAGTGGAAAATCATAAAACATGACCAGGAAAATTTAAACCCCCAAAAAACCACAATGTATAGAGATTTGGAGGTAGAGAGGATTGTACATTTTGGGATGTAGAGAGGAATTTCTTGTATGGACAGGACTCCACCCTCTGGTTCTCAGAGCACTGCAAATTTCCAAGGGGCTTTCCTTGGAGACAGGGGATAGAATTTGAATTCTGCATCTCATTCCTCTCCTCCCACCCAGCTTGGCTCTGGACCCCAGCGCTGTGCAGAGAAAGGGTGCAGTCTCACATCCAGCTTCATCTTGCATTCACCCTGCCTCCTTTTGCTGCTGGAGTGGCACATGCCTCTTCCTCCAGCAGCTGGTGGGCTCATCTGGCGCAATGTGCGAACCGGCTCTCTCTTTTGTTTTCCTCTTGCTTCCCCTAATAACTTTGCCAGCCTTTTCTGCACGCTGGCAATGAATGTCATGGAAATGCCTATCAGCACATAAATTAAGCAAACACTGGGGGTGTCCTGAAGAGCTTTGCAAAGTAATGTCTGAGATGCCAGCGGGGTTGTGTCTGAGTTAGGCGCAGTTTATTATGCGCTCAACAATAGAGCTCGCGCACGGCTCTGGATGAGGAGCAGGAGCCCGAGCAGGTTGTCGGCCATCTGAATTTTACTTGCTGAGTTATTTCCCCAGATAGAGTCTTCAGTCACAGCCTGGCAGCCGCCTCAAGCACTGCCAGAAAAGTCGCACCACTTTATTAGCATAACTAATGCCACTGAAGAGGATCCGCAGATATGGAAATCATTCTGCTTCATATGAAATTTCAACATGCCATCATTTAGCCTGTCCAGACAGCATCACTTATGAGAACAGCTACCTGGAGAGGCTGTCCTCTCATGTCTAGAAATGGCAGGAAAAGTGAACTCTCACATCACCTCTTCTCTCCTTCTCTCTGCAGCTCACAACATCTAAAGGGACAAAGGAAAATCGTATCTCTGGTACAGCTTTTAGGACTAAAAGCAAACAACAAAAAATTGGGAGCTGCCTAAATGGAACAGAAAGATGCCTGGTAAACTGCTTCAAAGAGGTGAGAGAAATGCTTTTAGGGAAAGGTCTCCCTGATTAAAATATCCTGCTAGATCAGAGAAAAGATGAGAGGGGACTCCTAACATAAATATAAAAGGAAGAAGACAGTAAAAGTTCTTTACATGTGGATTTTCAAGCCACACAAATTTTTCTGTATAAACTGTATTGCAACAGAAAATCAGAAATTCCTGCTCCTTATCCAGCCAGTGGACTCCTCAATCCACCGTGTTTGTCAGCAACAGCAGCCAAAAACAGCTGTTTCCAGAGAAAGTTTAAAACTCTGTGTATGTGCCTAATTGTGACAGATTGGGACGTACCTGACCCTAGGTACTGATCAGTTTATGCCCTGAAGCATGAGAATACACAGCTCTTGTAATTTTTATCCCAGCTAGCAAAACTGCAGATGTTCTTTTTAATTTAAAAATGTGCTGAGCTTCCCTCATTCAGCCTATATGTCCTTTATGCTCATGCCTTGGGCAGGCCGTATCTGCATTTCTGTAGGGACATTGAATACCAGGAGACAAGACAGGGAAAAAGAGGAGAAAAAAATAGACCAATCAGTGGATGGGTTTGCAATAAATCATGGCTCCAAAGCTCTCCTTGTGATAATAATTTTTTTTCCCCCAATAGCAAGATGGTACTGAAATAGACAAGTATACCATCACAAAATCATAATCACATAATGATGAGGTTGGAGAGAGGTTAGGCTTAAATGATAGCATTTATTTTAAGGCAGTCCGTTTGACACTAGGGGTGCCTGGGTTTCACCTCTCTCTGCACACAAATGAGGCCATATGTCTGGTTATATATCCCTGGGCTGCTCACTGGTGTTGGTCTGTAATTCCTGGTGTATGGACTGTTCATGTATGCTCAGAAACGTAAACCCACATGCACTTTCAATTGTCTTTGCATCAATCTGTGTGACTTTCTGCCCAGTGGTCCCATGGGGCCAGGAGGAGAGGACTCGTAGGGGCAATGTTTTGGAGGGAAGGAAAAGTCTGGGAGAGTTCACTCTGGTCAAAGAATTTAGGATTAAAGAAGTATTTGTACTTCCCGAGGCTGAATATCCTGGGTGATATCTGGTGTTAAATAGCATGGGGTTAAATGCCTTATAATTTTGATCTGCAACTGCAGTTTCTACCCTCTGTATTGCAGAGTCCTTTCAGCTGGCACAATAGCACTTTTTCCCATTTCCTCTCTGCAGCTATTATTTATAATAATGTCTTTGCATACTCTGAGAGTCCATCAGTGAGTTGCAGCACAGACCATCCCCACTCATTCCCATTAGTGTCATTGCCACTGCTAAGCAATAAGCCCTCTTTCAAACTACTGCTTTGAGTCCCTGCTTGTGGCTTCCAAGACTGCTTTGGAGTACAGAAATCACTGGTTTTC
This sequence comes from Melospiza melodia melodia, assembly GCF_035770615.1. Taxonomy (NCBI): domain Eukaryota; kingdom Metazoa; phylum Chordata; class Aves; order Passeriformes; family Passerellidae; genus Melospiza; species Melospiza melodia. Next base: position 4,735,538 of record NC_086226.1, read on the forward strand.
CTGATGGAAGAGTTTCAACTAAGACTTAGAAGAATTAAAAGCCGTGTTATGCATTTCTTCTCCCATTCAGGCTTATCTATCATCCAGATGAATTTATCCCACACCCCCCCCAATTTTGCAAGTATTTTACAATGATGGTTGTATTTTACCCCTTGGAACACTTCTTTTCTTCCTTCTTCTAAGAATTTCACTTTCTCTTTTGGGGTTTTCAGGTCAGGATTTTACAGGCAGTCTGTTTCTGAACTCCCAAACACCCACCTGCCTCTAATAAAGTTAGTGAGAGATGTTCCTTAACTCCACAGATCTGATCCTAACTATGATTAGAAAAAGCAAAATCCTGTTTGGATATATTAACCTTTTACTGAAATGTTATTTTTATTTACATATTTTAAGCAAAAGATCTCAGATAAGCTAAACTAATCCAAGCTTATGAAGTACTGAAGCCACAAAGGAAAACATAGTATAATAGCAACCAATTTCAAGAAATAATTAATACCACCAGAGGAGTCAGCCTGACCAGACAGAACAAGAGAAGGTGGATTTAAGAAGAAAACAGTAGAAAAATGTAGCAAGAGAGGAGTAGGAAAATGGTATCATATACAGAATTTTTGCATTCTTGTTTATTATAAACCTCTGACTAAAGGGAAAGCAAATCACGTGTGTGTACCTTGCCTAATTTTCTTCCCCTCAATTGAGAGAGAGAGGTTGGAGGTGCCAGAGGGTGCCTGAGGTGCTGGGATGGAGGTGGAGGAGGATCCTGCACCTTGTGCAGGGCACACTGACCTTTCCCCACCTGGCATAAGGGTGTGCTGGAAGTCAGGGACACAGCAAGGACTTTGCCACGTTCTTCTCTTCCCTTTGCTTCTGGAGCAATCCTTCCCTAGGCTGGGAGGCTGATTTAACAGCATCCCCCTGCTAGCTCCTGTGGGATCCTGCTGCTCCTCTGCAGACTGTCAGTCATGGAGTGCGTTGGACACTTATTGGCAGCTAAATCAAGAACTTGTTTCACCCATATCTCTGCTCAGCTAGAGGAATGCAGAGACTGCCCGAGGGCTGCATTTCAAAAGGTAGGTTCAAATGTGATGCAATCCCATTACAGGTTCCCTGTGCAAGTTGGAGCTGGGGAGAGTTGAAAGCCATCATTTGGTGGGGAGGAGGCAATATGGATTCAGTGTCACGGGAGAAGGCTCACAGCTTGGTCATCACTTCGTTTCTCTGAAAATATCCAAAGGCAACTGCAGAACATCAGGTGACTGATTATATTTCTGGTTCTGCTGTTTGTGCAGTATTGTGACTTTGGTCAAGACCGTTAAAGCTGGATGTCTTGCAATGCCTATCTGGAAATTAGTTAAAAAAAAAAAAAAAAAACAAAAACCCAAACAAAAAACCAGCTGAAAACCTATGTCAATGAAATATCCTTCATAAGAACAAAGATCATTTATTGTTATCATTATAATACTAAATTGAAACATTCCATGGGAGATAGGTGCATAAGTGATAGTGATGACCTTCACAGCAAAGGAGAGACATGTTTCAAGCTAAGCAACTGGTCTATAGTTATTGATGATATGTTATTGAATTATTTATCACAGCCTGAATGAAGGAAATTATATTTGCTGTTGAAAACTACAGCAATACAGTAACAATGGAAATTCTTGGAGGGGAACTGCTAGGTTTCATATGCAGAGAGGATGTTGAAGCAATATGCATTGTATATAATTTCAGATGTGGGGGGAGGCTACCAATTAGGCAAATTATTAAGCCTAGTAATTTAAAAAGAGAATGTTAGGGATAGAAGAGAAAATAGGTGCATTAGCAAACCCTTACAACAGATGGCAAAGTGTCCTCAGATCCTCTAGTGGTAAAAAAAAATCCGATATATATAAACTTCCAAAGAATATTTTATGTGATGATATCATCTAGAATGCACTGACTCTGAGGACTCAGAAAACTATCTAGGAGACATTCAACTAAATTATTTAGCACAGGATGACAGGAAAGAATTAAAGAAAGAAATTTTCCCATCTAAAAGTTAAAGCAACAATCCACTCTGTATCCACTGTTAAAGCTCAGGGTCCAGATGGTTGCCCAATAGAATTTTTAGCAAACATTTGGAGAGATAATAAGGCCTGTAACAGTAGATAATTACTCACTTCTATATGGCTCAGTGCCCCCCTCATCTACATTTGTTTCTGTAGCAGGTTTTTTGCCAAAAAAAAAAAAAAAAAAAAAAAAAAAAAGGAATCAGGCCCTCAGGTTTTTGGGTTTTGTGGGTTTTGAGGTTTTTTTTTTTTTTTTTTTGGTTGTTTTCTCTTTTCTCCTTCACTTAATTTGTAACATTGTCTCTACTTTATCAATGCAGTTGTCAACATCCAGGTGTTTGTCATCTTGCTATCCATGGGCCAATCTTGACAACTCTCAGAAAGGTGAGTCTGCCTTGAATTTGGTATATAAAATGTCACTTTAGATTGTGTTTGGCTTTTTTTTAACTCATTCAGTCCATAGAAATAAAGAGAATGTGCACCACAGAGCAAGATAAACTGGTAGTATAATTCCCTACAGTAAACAGTAGCAATACACTGTGTTTTACACACATATTTTGCAAAATGGTCATACTTGAACAGAAATTGAAAGGGAAGGGCTAGACCAAACAGTTCAGATCAGAAATTATCTCTGCTCCTTCCAGCAGTTTATGGGGAAAGAGGAAATTCAGATCTGTTGTTCTAAATACTTTGGTGTAAAACTCCTTACAGGGTTATGGGAAGTTGCTCTACATTAGCAGCTAAAATTTATGCCTCGGTCTGGAAGGCATAAGCACTAATGTGAAATGTATGGGCGATGAACCAAAACCAGTGTTACCATCAGCAAACTGAAGTGCAAAAGAGACACTGTTAAACTGAGTCAGTAGAGCCGTGGCAGTGTCCTAGATCTCACTGTTTATTTGATGTTTTTCCCCCCAAAACCAAATGTGCGTATCTAAAGCGTGAAGATGCCCATGTCTTTGAGGGGGCATGAGGAAGGAAGTAAACGGGTGGGTGCTGCTGCTTTTTATTTTCCCTTAACTGGACAGTGTTCATCTGGAGAGCCAATGGGCAGCCAGCTTGGGCTTTAGCACAGTCCAGGTGACACACCTGAGGTGGGTGAGCAGATTGGAGATGCCCTTTCCTCGAGCCTGGGCCGAGCAGAGCCCCAGGCTCGGATTCTCTTTGCTGCAGCAAACTGGCACCATTTCAATTAAATCAATGGTGCAGCACCAATTTGCAGCAGCTGACGGCCTGACCCCTTCATTCTCTCACCCTCTCAGCTGCTAAGGAGTGAGATGGCCATTAGTCCAGTTGTTAGTGAATCATCTGGACAAGACAGTTGGAAGAGGATGCTGCATAAATAGATAAAATTAGAATTAGTAAAATTCAGGGCAGGGGAAAGACATCAGAACCTAAAATAAAAAAAGAAAAAAGGTATAGAAGACATCATTCGGAGGAAAACTAAAGATAATAAAATAGTTCTGATTTACCGATATGCTTATACCACTTTAAAAGAAAAATAAAAATCTCTATGAAGAATTAAACCAGCAATGTTCTGAAGACTGGGATGCTGGCAAGTTAGCAAGCAGTATAGAAGACTTTAATCTACTGTTTCAGCTATAGAGAGGATAAATTCAATAATAAAAACTCTTTTTGTCTTTTTTAATTTGAAACACAAATGAAATCTCCGTGTTATTTTTCCCTTGGTCTCCCTGGGCTGGATGTGAAGTGAGGATTTATGCTGAGCCCTCCTCCCACTCCCTGCTCGACAGGGCCGGATTCTGGGTGTCCATTATCCTGCTCGTTTCCATCTAGCCCAGCAAAGTGTGCTTATGGGACATCTGAGCTGCAGAAATCTGCCCAGGCCCTCAGTACCCACCCTGAACCAACTCTTTTTTCAGATCTTGTGCACAGAATGGCTTTTCACATCTGTCCACACAGGAAAACTCTCACCTCTCCTCTCATTCTGTGATATCCCTTTTATCTGGGTGTGAATGCTGCAGACAACTTTTCTTTTGACGCAAAACCCGGGATTGTCTCTTTTCTCCCTTCATGCCTTCACTCTTTCCCTGCTTTCGAGAAGTGCAAAAGGCAGTCATAGCTCAGGATTGTTTCTGTACATAATTTCTCACTGCTCTCAAGAGGTTAATTCCGACCTCCAGCTGGCCTGTGGTGTTTAACCTGCATGATCAGCTTGTGAAATTTTCAATCATTTTGTGCTTTCCACTGTACTTATCCCCATGGGGTTTCATTGGCATTTCCTGTGAAGAAGAGCCATAACATCTCTGCAGTCCTCAAATTCCTTCTTAAACCTCTTCCTTGCTGTAGCACCTTTGCAGAAACCCTGTCAATACATTAACAACAACAATAACCAGTAGTGTTCTGTTGTTCCCAGTATTCCTGAGGGGCTCTTTAGATTTTGCCTTTGTCTTGCCCAGTATTTCAGGGGCAGAGACCATTTTTACGTTCCATGCCTGGAAAGTACCTGACACGATAACATGGTTCTGTAATTAATGTGCTCAAGTCTTTCAGTAAGAGAAATAATAATGATAGTCTGAGCACTCCTGAACTTGTTCAAATCAGGCCTTTGCCTTCTATCAATATTGGATAAACTTGATATAGCTTGAGATGAAGTTCACAGACATGAAGACAGTGTATGATCATGGAAATCATAAGGCTCCCCTATAGGAATGGAGGTTAAACTGACTGAGGTGTGGCACGACGAAAAATATTGCTTGGACCCTTTGATTAGTGAGCAAACTGAAGGAAGCAATGATCTTCCTTAGAGTCTCAGTCCTGAGACTAGATAATCAGGGCAGATTCACCTGGGGGGATGCAGCTATAAATATTCAATTCATTTACCATTTTCTTTTTCTTGCTGAAAATCAGAGCATCGTAAATCACAACAGAGAAAATATATTTTTTCTTTTTCACTGACTAAAGCACTGGAAATTTTTATCATAATAAGGAATGTGAAGAATTATGCTTGTTAACTGAATTCTGAATCTAAATCAAGCTATATTCAGCCTATATTTAAAGAAGAACAGGATTCATTGCACTAGGTAGGAATTTCACTAACCTAGAACTAGAGTTAAACCATGAGCAATGCAGAAAAGTGACGAGGTTATTCTTATCTGACTGACTGCTGAGTCAAACCCCAGCACAGTGCTAGATAGCCCTCTGACACGGGAATTAAAATCTTTGGGATTAAACAAAGCTTGGAGCTCTTGGTTTTAGACAGCTAATAGCACTTTCCTCACAAGAATTCGAAACATCAGCCCTTTTAATTTGACCACTTCAGGAAATATTCTTTCTGGGATGTGGTATAGGTGGCATGGCTGTGGACTCTGTTCTGGTTGAGCATAGGCTTTGTGCTGCTGCTCACACTGCATCAGGACTGCTGGGGAAAGGAGCAATTCAGCATCATCAGCTTTTAGGACTGACTCTTGGTGGCGGTCCCTCCGTGATGGAGATGGCTTATCCCATTTCCCAGCAAGTTCTTTTGGAAAGTGGGGTAGAGTCGCAGCAGAATCAGTTTCAGCTCGAGCAGAAAGATCTATCTGCCATGGACAGACTGGACTATGGATCTATTTATTTTGAGTACAGGATTTGTCCTGTGTTACACTTCTCAAATCACAGAATTTCTGTATTTTCGTGGGGGTAGACAAAAGGAAAAAGGGATTGTAATGGGTGCATGCTTGTCTTCTGACCCATACCAAGAACATGTTTCTGACCCCCCCCAACTGTCAGACACATAACCCAAAAGAGAGGAGACACTTTTTTTTCCACTTTTTTAAAAAATAGAAACATACAAAAAAACCACTTGGTCACTCAGAGATGGACCCTCAAGGGTGACAGTCCTGTGACCATATGTGTCCTTTTGAAATGATGCTGTGTCTGGGTTACTGCCATAGATATTTTGCTGTGTTACTCTCCGAGCTATGCTGGGCTTGGCTCTTGAGTGAGCTGCAGTCAGTGTCAGAAATGTCATACAGGTTTTATACAGACATGTGTCCACCTATGCATGTTAAAGTTATTGTTATTTCTGCATTACCATAATGAACAGCTCCTCTTTGGGTTGTTTTTTCCCCCTTCTTCTTCCTTAACAGCAGAGATTTTTTTTTAGCATATATTACACACAATTTGGCAAAAGTCAAAGCAGGACAGCGTTGCTGAGGCAAAGTGATAGCAGTGTGTGCTGAGCCTAAGGCTACAGCCAGAAAGCAGCTGTCAGTGGACAAGTAATAGATACACTGGAAGACAGAAAGCCCACACAGTTACAAAAAGTGGCACATTCCTTGAATAGAGGAACAAATAAAAATGGCCAGGAACTGTGAAGCTTTGTTCCCTAAACCCCTGGCTTTTAATTCACAGATTTCATCCGGTTCTTTTCCAAACCCTAATTGCTTCTTATTAGTAAAATTGAATTTATATCTGTCTTCAGCAACATTTCTTTAGGCTATTATGCTATGCTTTCAGGTTTCTGCCTGAAAATAAGATGCAAGTTTGGATGGAATCTTCATATTCAAGGTCAAGTTCTGTGCCAAAATCGAACTTTTCGAAGTGAGAAAAAGTTGTCCCTCTTAACTATTAAATTTTCTAATATGTCTTATTCATAGCTTTTAGGTGAGAGCTGAGGAAAAATAATCTGAATAGTTAGGTAACAATGAATGCTCATCTCTACGTCAAGTTTATGGAAAATGCGAAGGGATGGACTTTACCCTTCTGAGCTTCACCCTTGCAAATGCTACAGTGCTTCCAATTTTGATGCTGGTCTAGCAGGTGGAAAGGTAGAAGCACTGTGAGAGCACACAGTGTTTAATGAGCAGTTCTTTTCTCTGTGAGAGGGACATTAGCATTTCTAATCCTGTGTAGTATCACACCAGTTCCAAAGCTGTGCGTTCACAGGATGGCACAAAGTCGATTTACCCAAGCCAGTTATTTGGTTCAATAAATTTCCTTCTGACCACGACTGGAGATATGCTTATGCTTTGAAATGTGTCTCTTTTCTTGTCCGTGTGGGGAAGACAGGAGCAGTCAGTTTTGAGGCTAGGGGCTGGGTGTTCTGGAGACAGACACAGTCCCAAGGCAGCACCTCCCTCCTCTGTGACAGTGTAAATATTTTCCTGGGCTCTTGGAACATTCTCAAAGTGCTAAACCCATAGTCCATCTGCCAGAGACCAATATTTGCCTGAAAATATACTAGAGGCCAAGATGATACAATCTTCCTGTAAGCCACATCTACGCCCTCTACACCCTTCCCTTTTTACTGGCTAGTCTATATTGACCAGACTTTCAGACTGCTTAGAAAGAATGGAAAATTATCTGAAATGGCTACATAATTTGAAGGGCAGCAATAAATGAAGCTTGTTGTCTTTATGTACTGTACAATATTCAGCGTATTTCCTAAAAAATTTCAGCCTTCTGCAGTTGTTTTCAAGTGGGATATGAGTTCCCTCAATTATGAGATAATTTTATTGAGATTCATTGTTTCCTTTATTATGAATTTTTTCCCCATCAGTAACTATTTATATGTATTTCCTTTTCCCCAGTGATGAAGTTGTTGTTTGATTGCTTGAATTTCAACATTATGAGGTCAATGCCTTTGCTCTCCACTTATGAAAGCAGGTAGGAGAACACTTCCCTGTATATTATATCTAATGAGGTGAGCATGAAAAATATGCCTAGGGCTGCAGAAGGGCTCTCTATTAAAGCAGTTGTCATGAAATTCCTAGTAAAGAGAAAAATGAGAACAGTTGCCTTGATCAGCAGATGCAAAAAGATAACTTTTTCTTGTGACAGTGGAAAGGCCTCTCATTTTTCCAGGCCCTACAAACTAATGAGGAATCTCACATAAAGTCAACAAAAAAAAGTTGCATGGATATTGCAGTGGGAAAGAATGGGCATGTACTGCCTCATTGAACAAAGGTGATCACCCAGATGATATCAGCACAGAAGGACAGTTTCCCTTTCATCTGCAGCTCAGAAGAAGACACGTGCCCTGAAATATTTAATATGTGCAATCACTGTAGATGGAAATAAATGATACTTCTCATCTTTCTCTCTCTTCTGCCCCCAGTCATCTAGCAGCTCTCATAACTGGCATATGCTATGGCTCAATGACCTGGCTTCATTCACAACTAAATCAGTACTAAAACAGTCAGAATGATAGATAGCAGCTTATCAATAATTGAGAAGAAAGGCTTAGAGATGTCCCATTATCTAAATAATTAATGCTGCACATGGACTTTGTAATTCCTTAATAAAACTGACTGATTGATTTGCTTAATTAATTCCTTCTTTGACAGGCTTATTGCTTTTTTTGGAGACAGGGCTGGACAAAAAGTTATAAAAAAAAGCAAAAATAAAGGAAAAAAAACATTAAAAAGAAGACTCAAAATTCAGAAGGAAAAGAAAGATTTAAAATCTTTCATAAAGTTTAACCCTCCACTGGAGAATAGAAGAAATGTTTGACAGTTAATTCTACTTTACATCCCAGACTGCCCCCAACCTCCTCTATCTCTTGTCAACCACAAAAATGGCTCCAGAAATGGAAATATTGACAACAGAAAAAACACCCAACAGATTTTTTCCACCTCCTTTGCATTTCCCCTTGTTTCATGTCCCTCTGCAACTGATCAAACATTATGATAAACCATAAAGTGTACCATGACCACACCAGTAGTAAACTTGGCTGAGCCTTAAACACTCTTGAATAAATCGATCTGAATGAAATGTTTAAAGCCCTCTTCAGTTCACCAGCAATAATTGCTTTGAAAGTTGGCTGCTGCTACCACTGCACTGCTCTGTCATAAATGAGATGTTTCCTCAAGTTGGAGGGTTTATCTTGGGGGGGAAAAAAAAGTAACTGCTGGCTCAAAATCAGCAGGCGCTGATTTTCTTTACATCAGCTTGTTGTCTTTACATTTTTACTTTATTGTGTTAAACTTGCTTAAACTGCTGTGGAACTCATTTTGTTATCTAGTATGAACCTCTCCAAATACCAGTGGGTTTACCCTTGCAGCATCTCCTAATCTGGGTAAAAACAACAAGAACATGATAAGGGCAGCCACTGGAATCTGCCCATAAGGGTCATCTGAGCAATTCCTACATGGTGAGCACACCCAGACCATGATTTATGTGTCTGAGCAACAGTTTTGATCCAGACACACATTGCCACGCCACTTAGGGGCATGGAAATGCTTGCTGCATATTTGGCTCCATGCAAAGCTGAATTCATTTCTAAAATCTGGAGATTCGTTGCCCTAAAATAGGGCTTTGTAGATCTGAACTAGGGATGAAGCAACTTTCTATTTCTAGAAAGCTCCTCTGTTTCTGGAAGCTTCTCTTTAACCTAGACAACACTAACCCAGACCTCAGTCAGCACCTGCTGCTAAAATGCTATTTTGCATTCAAATATCTTGCATGGAAAATCTGTTTGTTTAGAGTTGCCTTAGGCAGATTACCCCCTTATCTTCCTCTTTACTAGACAGGGAAAAAAAGGCAAAGAGTGAACTGAAGCTTCTGAAAAGTGAGCTAAGTTAACAGGTTGTGTGTCTTGCGCAGACTTGGGAGGCCAGCATGCCATACAGTGTGAAGGCAGTGTGCAGGGAAAGTGCAGATTACCGTGCAGACATGGTTTCTGGTTTAATTTCTGTTGTATGCTAATTCAGAGACCCTTACAGTATAGTGAAATCTGCAGTGCAGACATTCCTGTAGGTTTTAACTGTGGAGAAGAGATGATTATCATGCTCTTGACAAGCAAGGGAAAAGGAGCGTGTGGACAAGATGACTCAGATCAATATTCATCACTAACTGTGTTGGAAAAAAAAAAGGCAATAATTTGACTAAAAAAAAATCCTGAATTTTTCATGGATAACTGAGTTAGATTTCTGGTTTTTCTAGAGGATCTGGGCTTTGGTTGGTTATTTGGGCTTTTTGGGTTTTTTAGTCAGAAAAATTGTTAGGACAACCTCAGCCTTTTCCTTGGAGCTTGATCCCTTTTAGATGAAAGATACTAGAAGAATGAAAAACCTAAAAGTGGAGAAGGTTAATGAGATTTGTTGTTAAAAGTTAGCACAAACTTTAAAACTTTAATTACTTCAAGGTTAGTTGAGACAATCAGCTTTAGGTTAAATGTTGTACCTCTTTCTCAATCTATTGAGAGTGAAGAAGAGGAAAATTTTATAGGCTGTCTGAGATGGAAGGGTAGTTCTGACCAGGGCTTTCAGGTATATGGAGTTTCAGGTATGTCTCTTGTTGGCAGAGGTGCACACCATTTTTTTCATGATGATTTGACAAAACAGTCAAAAAATTATTTTTCCCTGAGGACCAGGTCTGTATGACCCAGTGTTTATGCTCAATCACTTATTCAACTCTTGTGTATGTGTGGAGGATCTGAATCTCAAATGACACATTAAATTGAATGCACAGTTGAGAGAAATAATTAGCAAAAGAAATGGCTTTCTTGAGACTCATGATGAGGTTTCCAAGCTCATCATAGGGGAGATTTTGACACAACCAAGACAACTCGTTTTCAGCAGTTCTTCAGCTACATAATCCACTATCCCTCTACTCAGCATTTCAAAGCACAAAATCACCGAGACTTACAATTTCAGCATCTTTCAGAGCCAGTGTCTGACATCAGCATTACTCACTCCCTGACATGATCAAGCCAGTTATTTCCTTCTGCCTCATTTGTTCAGGATGGCAGCACCCCTAGAAAAAAGGATGGACTTTTTAAGCCAGAGGGTTCTCATGCAGGAGGCGGAGCCTGAAAATTTAACACTCCGTTTAAATAAGATTGCTTCTCTATCCTGTTAAAAATGCTGTGACAGGAGAATTGGTGCATTATCTAAGTCACATGATTTAAAACAGCTACAGTGCCTTTTATTTATAGTAGATTATTTGCCAGTATCTTTTTTCCCCCATGGACACAAGGGTGTGATTGTAAAAGGTCCAGGCAGCACTGAGATATTCTGCTTGCACTTCTCTTCCTCGTGCTCCTGTGTTAATCCTATATGGAAGCACAGGAAAGGACTTTTTCTTCCCAGATTGGATTTCAAAGTCTAGCCCTAACATACTCTAAAATCCTAGATAAATACTTCCAAATAATTTCCACTTAGTCTTCAAGTGGAAACGGGAAAGTAGTGTTTAATACTCAGAAAAAGTTTGTAAACAGTGTAAGACAATTAACCACATTTGAAATGCCAATCTAAATGGAAAACATAAGCTACTTGTACTGCATGTCCCCATGGGTTCCACCACAGCAGCTTATGTGTGTGTGCAGAGTATTTTCCTTGTGATCTAAGATATTTTCTCAGACCATGAAGATGTTCCTGATCTCTCTCCAAAAGCCTGGAGTTGTTTGCTGTGGCCCCCAGCTCAGCTGTGGCAATGGATTGCACAAACTCCCTGACTTTGTCCTGCTCTTCTGGGTTGTTTTTTGGCTCATGGAGCTTGTTTACATGGGCACATAGAAAATTGGGCTCCTTGCCAGTCTCACGGGAGGCTCTCCTTGGAAATTATCTAGAGCAGTTGCTGTTGCCTGAAGAAGTTCATGCTGGAAGCCTAACCACAAAGCAGAGAGATTTCTGAAGCCATTTCTGATGTCCATATTCAAAACCTCCCAAGGAACTGGCTCTGCTGGGTCAGGCAGATGGTCCATGACAAATGACAGAACAAAACCTATGCTGTTTTCCTCAGGGCTTCCCATTCTTCCCATTTCAACTGAGCTGCCTAGTCTTGCTCTCCACTTTCTCCTCGCAGCTTGTAACTTTGGGTCAGGTGAGAATTTCTGCAGCACAACTCCTGTGTATTTCATATTGCTGGAATGGACTGTGATGCCTCATGGTGCTGTGTGTTTTGCCTAAAAGGCATTGCCTCTGCACAGGCTGAAGAAAAGAAATTGGCAGTACCTGTCAAGTTAGCTGCTGGCTCAAAGACACAGCCCTCAGCACAATATTTTGGGAGAAACTAGTCATCCGTCTAGTCCACTGGTCTGATACTGCTTTCACTGAGCTGAATGTGAATATGAAGCTGAATACCTGCCAGTGGAATTGCAATCATTAAGGGGGGAGAAAATAATGAACTCTAATTTTCAATTTACTGATTAGGATGTTTGTTTATGTTCTGCCTCTAAGGCATCTTGTAACAGCAAACTATCATATTTTAGTTCTCACAAAGCTCTGCAGTACAAAACAAAGATGAAATGTTTACAATTTTTTCTTAATGAAAAAGAACATCATTACATTAACTTTCACTTTAATTGTATTGAAATCTTTATTTCCAATTAAAAATCAACCCTTTCGCTTTAGTGTAGGCATGGGTATGCATGTATATGTGTATATCAGAATTTCAGCATGACTTGTATATGTACTTATATATCCATTAGTGTTTCAAAAAAGTTTAGCATGCAGAATTTTCCTAAAAATCTAGCCTTTTTACTTGCCAAAATAATAAACTTTTTTTTTTTTTTTTTTTTTTTTTTTTTTTTTTTTTTTTTTAGAGGTGGGAAGAAATTTAAAAAATGAAAAAAGAATTATGGTTTTTTTACTCCACCATTAGGCATTTTATAGTTTTTCATGACTCAAAAATGTTGCTTCTTTTTATTTTACAGAAATTGGATTTAGAGACAAAAACAATCCCATTTTCTCCCATGTAGCAGTATCTTGATTCTTTTCAGTACAGGGAAATAGTACTTGAGAACTTAGAAATAATGTAATTACATAGATTGTGGTTTTCATTTATATGCATATATATATATATATACACACACATATATATGTGTTTTTAAATTTTTTTTAAATTGTTTCCTGGGAGAAATAATAGTGCAGTTCAGAGATGCTAGAGATTTTATGGGTACCATGTATGAAACAAATGCCTGCTTAATTTTCTGGCATATAAATGTGAGCTGAAAAATGCAGGATCATAGCAGCTGTAAAGAGGCTGATCCTAAGGAAATGGAACTGGGATTCTTGAGCTTTAGCTATGGGATAAGCCTTTGATCCCAAAGGAACAGCAGACCATGTTAGTGCATAGGGCAAAATTAACTTTGTGCAACAGAAACTGGTTCACACAGTTACTTCAAAATGATTTGAAGGACTGAGAAATATGAGATCTGCCTAAATCTTCTGTGCAGTTGAAGCAAATTGTGACTTAAGGAACAAGAAGCTGTACAACAGGATAATGGGCAAGTCATCTCCAACCCATGAGAAAGACATTCCCTCTCATACCCAGAGACACCACCTATAAGTAGATCCATGCATGCACAGTTTTACTTAGTTATTAAGGATATCACATAATCAAAATGTCATCTGGAAAATGGTCAAATGTAGCATTTATGGATTTTTTGATTTAACAGCTAAAGCAGGTGCCTAATAATTATGGGGGTCTGAATATGTGCTTGGTGTATGGACGACAGCCTCTTGCATCAATAATCTTTAATGGACACATATCAGAAGATAACTAACATGAGCACAGTCCATAATGCCCAGGCATCTGTATATAAACAGTGCTGAGATGATGCCCTTAGCTAAGTTTACAAAACCAGGGACATCAGGACCAGCCAGTCTGATGGGCTTTGGACACATATGCAAACTTCTATATTTATCTGAACCCAACCCTTTTAGTTTTGCCCATTGCCAAGAAGAGCATTGATCCATATCTTATTTCAAAGTGGAACCACAATAAACATTCAACTGAAAATTAATAAAGTTTGTAAAGCCATCAGTTGCTCTCCAGCAACACTGAAGAATTTCTGAACTGGCGTTTATTGAAATGCAAATCACTGATCCTAAGTCCCACAGCCTTCATAACTATCATTTAAAAATTAATTGCACAGACCAAATCATCTCAGTGCTTGAGTATCTGCCAGTTGAGAATTCTTTAACTTCTGGTGTTGATAAATTGCTCCAGTCCCCTCCTGTAACACGTTCTGTGCTGACTGCAGACAGTAAAGAGGAATTAACTGGTTTCAAGGGAATAAGTTTCCTTGTCTTACTGCATATGTTCACTCATAATATAAGGCATGGAGCAACAGCAAACCAACAGGTTGCACTGCCCATGACTTTTCCAATACTGAGCCTCTTATGTTATGGCAGCCTGAGGCAGTTATGGGTTTCCCTTGTGGTTTACTGTGGAAGAAAGCAGGTTCAGGACAGCTGGAATAAATTTCTCATTTGCTGTGTCACTTTAGAGGGCAGAAAACAGCCATAACATACTTCGTTGTGGCCAGCCCTGCTCTCCACTTCCTGTCTTCTCCTCTTATACAAACTCCTCACCATAAACTGAGACTGAGAGGGAGCTTTATCTCTTCATATAAGTTTTCACTGATTGGAAGGGCCCACAAAATAAGTGGGCCAGTCCTTGGCCCTTTTACCATTTTTGTCCTCTGTGAGAAGAACAAAGGCAGTTTTATATGAGTTAAATATGAACGTGGTTTATATATATCTTTTCCTACCTTAATCTGGCTGCTGACTGTACATTCTCCTAAATCTCAGTTTGCTGTATTCTTGGAAGCCTCTCCTTGTGCCTTGGGGAAATACCTTTCATCTTAACTCCTCTAGTTTTATTCCATTTAATGTTTCTCCTCTTGACTTGCAAACATCCTCGTGGCAGATGAGTGAAGAAAGTGTCATGTTAAGCTAAATGGTGCCACTGCAGCACTAAAAACAACAGAGCCCATTACAGGAGAGGCCAAAAGCCCCGCAGGGAATCCTGAGTCTTGGAGTCTGTAGTGTCCCTGTATTGATTGCTTTCTCTTAAGTTATTGAACAAAGAATATATTATATTATGACTCTGGCAAATAGAATGGCCATTAATGTTCAGGGACTCTGCATGGATTATGTTTTAGGTGCCTTTAAAGACTGGAAATCTCTGAAAACACAGTGCATTTCTAGCTGATTTGGAGATGTAATTTTTTTTTTTTTTTTTTTTTTTTTTTTTTTTTTTTTTAGGTTTGTTTAGTTTAGTTTTTTGGTTATTTTTTCAATAGTTTTCCACAAGAAGTAAAAGCTGTAGTAAGACGCATCATGCAGTGACTAATTATTTTGAGCAAACATATCATCACAGTCTAATTATAATCCAAGTTGGCCAGGCTTACATTTTATGTTTTTCTTTACTTCATATATAAGTTGCTAGCTAAAAGCAAATAAAATGTTATCACCCTTATCATTGCCATCATTAGGAGTTTTGCTTATTGTTTACATCTATGGGCTCTGTTCTCACATTACATTTCCACTACAGCAAAGGTACAATAGGGAATAATAGGCAGTCCTGCCTCAAATAGTTTAGATAATTAATTTAATGGGTAGCAGCCTGACAGGCAAATACAAGAAAATTACAAGATAACATTTATGGAACAAGAATGCTGTTATAGCCTCCAAGTAAAGATCCAATTCAGTTTTCAGTAAAAGCTGTAATGAAATGTATTCATTTCTTTCGTTAAAAGCATAATCAAACTTAAATCTAAATTTTCAAATGGGCTACTAATTTTGACTGTTTTTATTTCCAGGTAAAAGCCCATTTAAATGAGCCTACTTTTCAGCACATGGGAATACAGGCTATGTACAAAATGAGATATTTTTGAATTACTAATAATTTTTTAAAATTCAGGCCATATTTGTTAATGAAAATCAAATCACTTAATTTTAAAAGGAAAATTTAACTACCTGTAAAGTTTTAAGTGAGTCCTCTAAAGAGTTTGAATGAGTTCAAAATTATTCCTTTGGGATATTTTATGGATAACTCAATCTCTTTCCTGCCTTTTTCACAAATGAGTTTACCTTAACATTGGTCATTTTGTGTATATATCAGGTACTAGAGTTCCTGTATGTCGCAGCTTAATAAAACAACAGCAACAATTACAATGAAGCTTTAATCCAAGCTAGTTTATTATAATTTTCTTTATTGGTTCTCATTTATGCTAGAAATATTAATGAAAGCAGGCTTATCTTTTGCAGCATGCAGACAGTTCTGTTTAAACTTTGATCCCCTAAATGGAGAATTTTCATTCCTGGTTTAAATGGGAAGAGAAGGGCTTGCCCCTTCTCCAGAGTAACAAATCATTCAAAATCCAGGATATAAACCAGACCTCTCCACAGTTCACTCTTCATTTTGAGAATCTGATAGATTTCATCCAAATATGGAGCTCTTTTTTAACCCCCAGCCTGCTCTGTGCTAGTCTCATTCTCCTCTGAACCTTCCCCTGTCCTGCTCAGAACTGCTGTGCTGTTCCCTTGGTCTCTCCATTCAGTGCAGCCAGTCCCCAAAATTTAATTCCTAGTGATGCAAGATGGACATTTAAGTTGTCTTACAGCATGGAACCACAGAACCACTGAGGGAGCATCACATGCAGTTGTTAACCTTACACTGCCAGCTCCATCAACAAAATGTGTCCCTAAGCATGAAGAAGGTCTTTGCATTTATGTGTTGATTCTTTTCCTTTTTTTTCCCCCTCTGGAAAACAAAACAAAACAAAACAAAACAAAACAAAACAAAACAAAACAAAGCAAAGCAAAGCAAAGCAAAGCAAAATGTACAAACATGCTACTGAACAGGCAAATTTCTGACACACGGAACCAGAGTCATCCACACATATCTTGGAGAACTATAGGAGTCCTCTGCTAAAGTGGGTCAAGATTTCTTTATTGACAGTAGTTAAGTGGCCTTGGTTCCTTGCTTCTTGCAATAGAGCATTGCACCTGGTTTCAGTTCAGTAAGGCGTTTCTGTCAGTGCTTTTTCTTGCTTTCCAGAGCCATTGTGCTGGGCCTCAGCCCATGCGCAGAAAAGATGTGCCAAGATTGCAGTGGATTTTCAATTTTTCTTTCCTGATCTGTTGTTCAGTGGAGTACTAATGGACACTGGTGCAAGGAAAAGGATGACAAATCTTAGGATCTGTTGACCAGGCAGAATTGTGTCACCTATACAGGCAACTTATGGCTTGATATAAGACATTTAATCTCCCTGTAGTTAAACTCCATCTGTAAAATGGATGTTAGGACACTGCTGTGGCAGGAGCTGTTGTGAGAGGGAAAGGGTGCATAATTAATAGATGACTAAAGGCTGGGTGGCAAAATTCATTTGATGGTGGGGAGGTTCATAATGAATTTCTGACCTGGGGGACAAACATCAGTGGTACTTCATTACTTCAGTACTGGGATGAAGAAAAGACCCTGTATCATTAAGCAGCTGGGAAGGAAGCGTAAATTGGGAGAAAAGAGGGAAGTGAAGAATCATCTTTTTCAGTGCACTGAAGGGAAGTGGCCACACTCTGCAGGTAAGGAGACTCAAACGCCTAAAGGCAAGTTAAAACCACAGTTTAATCTATTTTCTTTACCTTTCTTTGAGGATTCTTGATATTACATATGGTAAAATCTGTTTTACCCATTTGCTTCTTTTATCCTCCTTTTCTGGTCATTTGCACTATAAACTTCTTATGACCTCTCTTCAGAAAGTTCACCTAGTTGTGCCTAAACTTTGGATTCAAAGAGTCTCACCTGTCCAGTCTTATCCATAGTCTCCTTTTGCAATTTTTTCTAATTTAGAGGGCCCCTAATAATTAATTTATTTACTTTCCCTTGCAAAGGTTTCTATCATCTATGTACAATTGAATCTTTTTTTGGTCTTGGGACTTACAGTTTAAGGCAACTTTCTCAGCTCTCTTATTCAGAACTAAAAGAATGATGTTTCTAAGCATCCCTAATGCTCTCTGTCATCCTGTAAACAATAAACTTTGAAAAATAGAATGGCAACCTGTGTTAATTTAATTTCATGGATACCAGCTGATTGTTAAAAGAACATGGTAAAAAAATGTTTCTCTTAGGAAAAAAATTAAAAAACTACAAACCCAAGAAAATTGTCCACTGCTGTTTCGTATGCAAGAATAGGTCACTTGCAAGCCACACCAGGTTAATCAAAGCATTTACTTGAAGTAGGCAGTGTTTAATATAGCTTAAATTTACAACTCACATGGATGGTCTCTGTTTTCTATCTCTTTAGCTGCCATTCAGAAAATATGTAGGTTGTTGTTTTAAAACATAAAAATTCTGAAGTGGGTGTCAGATGAACATGCACATTTGCAGCAAAGTTCTGCTCTCTCCAAATAGGGCTATCTACTAGATACCAGAAAATCCCACAAGGAGAAAAAAAAAAAAACCAAAAAAAAACAGAAAAATGAGCATTTCAGGTTAGCAGAACACAATATTTACCCAGAGAAAAAAAGATTTTCAACCCCTAGTCTTGCATACTTTAGATAATTTCCTAAATTCAGTATTCTACTTTGTAAAATGGGTGTTTTTCAGAGTGGTGCAATCCTGAGGGCTTGAGGAAATGTACACCTATGCAGACACATGGGCACAGCACTGGAGATATTTTTAAAGAGTGACAAATGTCATTCTATAGCATTTTTTTAACAACTTTTTTTGAATCTTTGGTAGATTTTTTTGTCACTCTCACAAACTGGATTGCACAGAGAAGTGTATATTTCCTTCTTGGAGCCATGTAAGAGACATAATGGTGAATTTTCATCCCCAGGTCTCAGGTATATGAAGTTCTGGTTCATCCCCTGGCAGAACACAAACATTATACAGGGGTTATATTAAGTAAAATCAATGGTTTTAACTAAACAAACATTATTTCTATGAAATACAACAACACTCTAGCCTTTTTTGGCTATTCTTCATGTTAACCTCTGTAGGAAGTAATTACCCACAGCATTACTGAAACTAGTTTTAAGGCATCACTTCAGGAGGATGAAGCAACTTTTCCAAGCTATTCCTACTGAAATGAGAAAATGGAATAGTTTCAGGCAAAAAAAGTATTGTAAAGTGAATGAGGAAGGATATCAGCAAGATAATTTGGTAGATGGCATAATGGTAGAAGTGATATTTCTTTTCCTATTGTAACTTTTTGTTTTAACTGAAAGATTGGACTAACTCCTGTCCCTAATTCCAGCCTTCTCCTATCCAATTTGCCATGTGATATACTTTCATAGTCAGCATTGTTGAGCACCTCTTATCAGCCCTCTTTTATATGTTTGTTCCTGTTGTATTTGTGTTATTGTGGAACCTCCACAGATTTCCAAAGTGGTTTTTTGTCCTTTTGAAAATACTGCCTTGTTCACAATTTCTTTATCTCATTCCAAATATGTGAATGGAAGAAAACAACTGCAAATGGCTGTAGTATAAGTTAAAACTGCTAAATAAATTATATAGAAAAATTAAAAGCTGCAAGTATGCAGTATAATGCATATTTTATTATTTCCTCCTTACAATGTTGTTTAAAAATACATAACCTCTTGATGTATGTGTATTTCCTTGAGGAAGGTGCTCTGTAGCTCTGAGGCAGGATAAGTAGCATGTGATGTGGCAGCTGTAACGTAACAGCATATTTTCCCATAAAAAGCAGAGTAAATGGGCACATAAATTCCATATAAACTGTCAGCATGTCAGCTATGCTAACACTGGGTAAGCTACTGCCCTTGAGCCTCAAAAACTTATGCACCATCATTATTCAAACAATTCTCTCCAAGAAGCAGCGCTGCTCCTGTTGAAGCAATGCTCTGACCACCCTTCCTTTGGCCAACTCAGATGACTTTTGTTTCTATGCAAGACACAAAAAGGGATGAAACCCAGCCTTTATCTGCTATGGGTGAAGTTTTTGGTGGTGTCTGAAACTCTGCAGGGAGTTTAACTATATTTTCTTGTAGATCATCCCGGTCCAGGTTTCATCTTACCTGGCTTCGGGTACCAGCAGAGCTCTGCATTTGAGCAGGTCACCCCAGGCTCTGCAGGCACTCGTGGCAATCAGTTGGGGTGCTGGGCTCTTTTAGGGAGCAATTCATCTCAGCTGCTTCAGCCGTGTCCTTTAGCTGACATGCATCACACCTCGAAAGAGCCGAGGGAATTCAACAGACACCAACACCTGCGTTATGAGTGTCTAAGCTAGAAGGCATAAATCAACTCCTGGATGCCTCCAGACCTCTAAAATGAAATAAAAATGTTCTGATAAATTATTTTTTTGGTTTTTTTGAAGTCTGTTTGAGTTCCGTACATCTTTGGATGGATATACCTCATACACTTGGCCCATCTGAGCAGCCCCTACTAAGCTACCCAACTCATATTTCTTGTTTGTGAAAAGGAAATCTGAAGACTGCTTGTGTCTCCCCACATAGAGTGAACCGTGGAATGTGGAAAAGCTGTAGAAAGAAGGAATTATGATACAATTTTGATGAACTTCATGCAACATTCAAATGCAATTATATTCCAAACTCCACACACATGTCAGGAAAAAGACGCAACCGCGCACGAGTTGGAAACTTTCTAGGCCAAAAAAGTTTGTAATTGTGTTTTATCAAGTTCATTATTTGTATTATTTATTTCAAAAAACTATTCCTAGGGTAGAGAAAAAAACACGTTGATAATTTTGCAATGAAAATTTCTGTGTATTAAAAATTCTTTCTTGAATGAAACATAGCAATTTATTTTTGAAAAAGAAGACAGGAAGAAGAATCCCTTTGACAAATTTGAAAAACCTTTTATTTTCCCCTTCATGCTTTTAAAATGTATTTTAGAATGGAAACTCATTACCCAGAAAACTTACAAAGGAATATTTACTGACCACTTTAGATTAACTTCACATGTTCTGGACTGTGACACAATGGTCATCAAAGACAAGCAATGTCAGCTTGAAGCAGTTAAAATTGTTGCATCAACAAAGAAAATGAAACTCTCCCAGAGTCACCCTTCCTCTTCAAGGTCAAGCGTTCTCTGTCGACCTCTTGAAACATGCACACAACTAAATTATACAGGCATATCATTGTTATCATAAATACATTATGTACGCCTATTTTCATAGTTAATGTAAGAGGGTCAGAGAAAATTTTTACTAGATAAGGGGGGTCAGTAACCTGAAAATGTTGAAGAACACTGCTTTAGATAGATGGACAAGGAAAGTCTTTATGACCTGATTTCCATGAACTTTAGCTGAGTTTCAAGTGCTGAGGAGGTATTTTAGTCTACAGTAGAAAGCAAGCTAATCTGAAGATGTTTCCTAGGTTGCTGTCAATGAACTACTCAGCATTTCTCCATGTCATGCTTTCCATGTGACTCAGGTGTCCAAAAATATTTCATTTTTAATTTGAGTCCTTCAAGTATGCATTGTGAGTTCCTGTTATCGGCTAATGAAGCAACATAGTCTGAAGGATTAATAAAATCAAGAAAATTCATCTGATGCCTTGACTATAAAGGATCTTTCTGAATTCATTCAGCCGAAATAGAGAGCAAAGGAGATGATTTGTCTCTGAGCTAGGTACCTTCTACTTGTTAATTTTAAATAGTTTATTGTGCAACATATCTGATCTTTGATAAAGGATTTTAGGCAGCCTTGCAATGAAATAAAGTAAAGAGGAAGAGGAAGCCAAAATCATCAGGGTGAATGTCTACAATTTTAATGCATCCAGTCTACTCATTAGTAATTATTTGACTGTGTCCTTACTACAATTATCTCTCACGCTTAAAAGTATTTCAACTTATATTTTGTTATATTAAGAGATTAGTCTTCTTAGTTTCTTGTTAGTTTTTGATTTTTGTTTTGCTTGTTCATATTTTTTAGCTTTGTTTTCCATTTGAAACCTTCTAGATTCCTAGCTACACACTAAAATTTGAGTACTGAAATCTCTCATCAATATCAGAGAACATAAAAGGGAAAAAGCTGTGTTTATTTACACCAAAATATAAATATGGAGTTATATGATATTCGCATTCAAAACCTCACATTTCAGACCCTTACAATCATGTTCTGAGAAGCAAACCAAAGTTATAACCACAGAGATGGCCTATGAAGGGCATAAGAAAGAAAGGTAAATTCATTGGTTACATTTTATTGGGCTTTCTAGGCATGTAATGAAACATTATACACACGCAATTACAATAATTAAAAATCAGAGAGAATCACTGTTATGACAAAAAAGTGGCAATCATTTTTGATACTCTTACAAGAATTGAGCTAAGGTGAAATTTAATTGATGTTCTGGCAAAGGTTGGTTTGATCTCACACCCTACAAATGGATCTACTAAAAGATAAAGAAATTCTGACAGCTGGCTAGACTGCCAGTAAACTTCAAGCACCTTCATGTCCTTAGGTTTGTTGGCTTGGATAGTAATCCTCATGAGAATTCTTTAATCTGCTTGTAAGTTGATTTTTGTGTCTTATGAAGTGCATACAGATGATAAAAAAGGAAATAATAGAAAAAGAAAGAACAATATTTTATAAAAGCTAATATATATTTTTTTTTCCTAAAAGTTTATATATATTTTTTTTTTCTTAAAGCTGAGGAGAAGATTTCATTTTAGGATGTGTTTTAAGATTTATGCAAACTTTGGATCAATGTATATATGCTGTTTCTCTAGTGAAGCCTCAAGCTGTGATCCCATCAGATCTCCTGGGGCACTTCCAGCTGCGATCCTGTCAGATCCCATAAGCTAAACAGGTTGGGCCAACTCAGGCTGTGATGCTGTCAGATTTCATCAGCTAAGCAGGTTTGGGATGAGTCAGTGCTTGAAGAGGAGACTTGAAATGAACAGGTTGGTTTCAAAGGACGTCGTGGCTGTGATAACTCCACAGAGGTGGGAGATGTTCCCTGTTCCCTCATTGATCTCAGGCAGAAACTCTGCACTCCAAACAAGTCACACTTGTGCTTAGGAAAAGGCAGGGATGAAACTGAGGCACTTCACCAAAACTCACCATAAACAATCAGACTGGAAAAGATATTTGCCTTTTTTTTTTTTTTTTTCTTTTTTTTCTTGTACCTATAAAATGTGTTTCCCAGAAAGAAATCATGGAGAGAAACATATGACACTGGAATGGGTGAGTGTGGTCCAAATCTTTTTTGGACGACTATGTGTATGTTGTTTTCACTTTGGAAACTGCATCATCACCTGTGCTGACAAAACTTTGCGAGACTTTTGCAGATGTAAAAAGAGGGAACAAGTGCTTTAATTAGGTTTTTCAGGTACTTTCCACTGCAGTGTGTTAGGATAAAACCCCTGAAAGACCAGCTTTTCTTTCTCCCTAACAAAGAAAACTGAATATTTTGCTGGTGATACTAGCCCCTTCAGAAGCCTTCAGAAGCTTCCTTAAAGTTCATGTTTGTATTAAACCAATGCAGTGAAGAAAACTAAATAGGTGAGGTTTACAAGGTGTCATGTGTAAAATACTTTTCTTAATTTATTTTTTAATTCATTCTCCCTCATTTCATTGTGAAACTAAAACAAAAGTACAAAGAAGGTTGTGAATTTTTTTAAAAAAAATCATTTCTAGAAGAAAAGGAAACTATGTTTTGAAGTTGTATCCATTTTTCAGGGTTGACATTGGATTATTTTTGTGTGTTTATATTTGTGGCCTTTTCAATAGATATTTGTAGCAAAATAATTTCTCTATTAAAAAAATTTCATCATAAGAAATCACATTTTCTTTTTATATGGTGAACTTCATTAAATAGATAAGGCAAAAGCTGTGTCGTAAAAATGAACTTGATAAATAGAAGTGCACAATTTCAAAGAAAACATTAATTAAAATAAAAATTACAACAATAATGATGTAAAATTTTTCATGACACATTTCTTTTCTGAAGTAAAATAAAAGGTATTTTTAAAGAGGAAAACAGCTTGTGTGGAGTATTTTCTGAGCAGTTTTTAGGAACAAGATCATGTGCTGAAATAATCCATCTCCATGCTGAGAGGTTCACTAAAAGACAAAAATCTCCTTTCTGCAGAATAAATCTTGAGAGACCCTCTTATCTTAATATAGTAAAAGGAAAAGATGTCTAAAGAGGTACTAAGTGTGCATTCAGTCAGCTCCTTGATCCTTGGCTTGTAATGAATCGTAGGACAGAATATGGGAGGTTTTTAGCACTTTTCAGGAAGTCTTGTCCTGATTTAAAACTTACAACAACTGTGTGATGATCAGTTGATCCTGTACCCCAGAGTAACTTCAAAAACAACCTTCAGGAAAGCGGGGATGAGACTCATCTCACCATACTAGGGCGGCAAGATCTAGCAAAGTGAAAATCTGCAGCCAACTGGGATTCCTCTCAGAGTCAGAAGATGGGAAGAAGAAACCAAGAAATTACTTTTCTTGGCAGCTTTTGATATATGCACACTAAAACTTTTGCTTTCTTTCTGTTGACTTGAAAGGGAGAATTGGGGTCTGATAGGGATATCCATGGAGACATCTCTACTAGTCAGATAAATGCAGGCCATGTTTTCCCACAAAAATGTACACCACAGGATTGGACTAACTCTTCATTTTCATTTGACTAAATCCAAGAGTTGCTATTTCACAGAATCACAGAATCAACACAACACAAGCAGTTGGTTTGGTCCCATGCCACTGATTAGTCAACCAATCCCATCCCAAGACCATAACCAACAACACCCCAACTACCCCAATCTTCCAGATAAGGATCCACTGCCAATGACACTGAATAAACAAACACTACCAAACTCCTCCCTAAATTAACTATAACGAGCACCAAAGATATAAAAGAAACCCCTAAACTTACTAGTCAACCTCACCCTGCGACCACCACTCCAACTAGCTCCAACACCCCATAGTAAGAGGGAAAGCACACTTTATTTGCAGTAAAATATCTGAGATGTGGTTTTAAAGTTTTTGAAATCCTGACCTCTTTACTTCTCCTCCCAAGTCCCTGCAAGCTAAAAGACAGTCACCTTTTCAATTCAGATGGTCTCAGTCACCCTCCAGGTTAGAATGAAAAGATATGGATCACACCTGGCTGTGCCTCAAGTGCCTGCATGCTCAAACTGCTCCTACCACCGTGGCGAGATTTGTTTCACCTTCTCATTCTCATCCTGACAGTCACACAGAGCAGAAACTGCTGGGTCTTTTACCAGTGTCTGGGCTTCTTTTATCTGATATGATTGCTAGGTTGGGGTGTGGTTACCCAGAAGCCTGAAAGCTCATCATGGCAGTCTGTGCTCCAGCCCCTCTTGCACAGGGGACTGATGCCTGGAAGGAGCTGGACTCTCTGCCCTGAGCCTTGGGGCTGATAAAGTTTTCTCTTTGCTTCTCTCTGCTTAGAGGCACAAGGATGTTTTCCCCTCCTCCGTCACCACCCCCACCCACCTTTTTTTTTTTTTTTTTTTTTTTTTTTCCTGGATGCTTAGAAGTTCCCATTTGAAATGTTAAACTGTAGATGAAGGTTCTGATGTTTGTGTCAAGATTGGCATGGTGGGTGGGAGGGAGAGCGAGATGTTTTCCTCAGGAGCAAAGCCCTCAGCGCAGGAGAGTATGTCAATAGAGATGAGGGGAATCTAAAGCATAAAGGTTGGCTTTTTAAAGGGCTGAAGTCGGAAAGAGTGCTCTTTGTGAAACTGGTCACAAAGGGAGCAAAGTGTCTGCACCAGAAAGACTGAGTGACCTTTTCAAAGCATTAGGCATTGTTTATTTTCATTGAATTAAGTGTGTATGTGCATGTGAGTGTGTTGTGTGCTGAACAACTGACAGATACAGCAATTTTTTTTCCTAAACTTGCCGAGTCTCTACTAATGAGAACTGGGATGGAGCTGCATTTTGTAATTCACAGTTAAGTTCTTAATTTTGAAATACTTCCCAAGCCAAAATGGACACAAGTAGGCCACAATGCTTCCTTCCTTAAATTTGTTACCAAGCAGATTCTGGAGGAAGTTTTTTTGGTTTAATTCAGCACTTCATTCATATTTCAATATAATTTTTTTATGGTATTCACTTCAACCACCTCGATGTTGATTAGAGGGACAAAACAAAGGAGCAGGGGCAAACCCAGGAGGTTCCTGGAATGTGCTGATGACAAATTCCTTCTCTGAGAGGTAGAGTAACAACAATGAGGAGGGTTGCTGTGCTGGACCTTGTGCTCAACACCAAGAAGGAAGTGGTGGGGAATGTGAAGAAACAAGGACACATTTCCTGTCCTGGACTTCAGGAAAAGGAGACTTTGGTCTCTTCAAGGAGCTACTTGGTAGACTCCAGGAGGCAAAAGAGGCCCAAGAAAGCTAGTCAAAAATTGAGGATTACCTCCTTGAAGCTCAACAGTTATGTGTCCCAACAAAAAGAAAGTCAGGAAAAACCACCAGAAATCCTGCATGGATAATGGAGTGGTGGAACAAGATTTCAAAGTGAAAAACGGTTGGTTTAGATCAAGATACATGGGATAAATTTACTTGGAGGATAGAGAAATATTTGAGCAGATTGTCTAAAAAAGTTGTGGCTGCCCTATCCCCATAAATGTTCAGGACAGACTGGGTGGGGCTGTGAGCAACATGGCTGAGGGAAACTGCATGGTGGAACAAGGTGAATTTTAAGGTCTTTTCCAACCCAAACCATTCCAGGCTTCTATAACCCAGTGCTGTGCTCTGTGCTGTTATGTAACACAAAATGTGAAAACAAAACCACATCTCTACTAGTGAATGATACGTGCGCAGAACTGGGTTTGGATGCAGAAGATATCTGGTGTGGATCAGTCCAGCTCCTCTCAGAGAAGTTCTTCTGGGTGACCACATCCAAAATGTCTGTATAGAGTCATCCATGTTGTCTCATGAATTTCTGTTCCCAGAAAATGTCTGGGGGAATGCTGGCTACCAGATGCCAAAACTGTACCAGGGACAAGTTTGACAATTTAACTTTAATAAGCCATTGTATTCCAGAGCACAGGAATATTTTCTGGCACTGATTAGCTTAGCAGCGCAAGTACATCATTAAATCCTTTGGACTCTGCTTTTCTTAATTTGGTCAAAAACCAAAAGAAGAAGCAGGTCTTATTGTGTAACACTCTGAGGAATATCTCTCTGGCTTGATCCTTAGATTAGCCTAAAGACTGTATTCACTCTCTTGGCTGACAGCTCCAGGTGATAGGAAAATTATCCTTCATTTGTCTCTTACAGGCTTCTCTGTAAACAAAGCTTTAGGTTTGGACAGAAGAGACTATATAGCTAAAAAAACACAGGTCAAAGGCAGCTGTGCATTTGTGACTCTTTATATGTAGCTAAAATATGTATTAAATTCCCTTGAACTGATTTTATGCACAGGCAAAGCTACTTTACCGTTGCTTTCATATATCAAAGAAAAAATCTGGATTAACTAGATTATTCTTTACATTAGAGTACATTTTAATTTTAAGCTTGTTGTAGAAGCAGGGCAAATGCCATATTATGGTAGTTCAACTCAGATGTAGATGAAGAAATAGATAGATAAATGGGGAGGAAGTAATTGCAAATTATGGGGAATTTTTTCTGTTTAATTTTAATTTAGAAGGTAAGATCCTAATTTTATTTTCTTTTTGGCTAATTTTTTCCAATATTTTTGTTGCTTCCTTCAGCTAGTGAATACTGTTTCAACTGAAGATGTTTCAAAGCACATTAAAAAAATACTTATGTTGTCTTATTGTATTATAGGCATTACAGGACAAAACAACAAAATGCTTAGAGTAACAGCAGAAACAAAGATTTCAACATGATCTAGTTGAAGGTAGCCCTTCTAATTGCAGAGGGGTTGGACTTGATGGCTTTTAAAAATTCCTTCCAATAAAAATTGTCTTATGATTCCATGATTCCATCAGTGACCTGAGTGGCTGGACAATTCCACTCGTGATTCTTAGACACGGTCCCACAATCTCACCCTGCAATGGTTTTCAGATGTAAGCACTCAAAGATTAGTTTATATGAATCTGTTCAAAAGTCTCAGCATCTATTTAAATATTAAATATCTATGTAAACAACAGTTGTATTTCTAAAAACACTAATTTGCTTTTAAAGAAGCTTTTTGCTTTGTTTTGGTTTGGGGTTTTTTTTTTTTTTTTTGGTTTATTTCTCTGTGTGTAGGATCTGAGTTGCTTTGAAATCCAGCAATAAATCTACTGGAAAAGAGTTAGAATCACACTGAGAATGATATTTAGAGCTACACTTTCAAAACTAGTGAATAATTTCTATTGATCATCCTGGAAAACAAAATCCATAGATGTCAGGCATTTCCACATATCTTGGAAATCTAGGCAGCTGTCTTTTATGGTGAGGCACAAATTTTTACTGCTGTTTCTGGTGGAATGCCAAGTTTGGAAGAAAGTTTGCACCCTTCTTATCCCCTTCCCCTCCCCCTAAATATACAGAAAAGACACAGTGAGTCCATTTTAAGTCATAATTGAAATCTTCATCTCTCTAAACAGAAGCACCCCTTAAAATAAAATAAAATGCCACATAAAATGCAATTCCTACTACAATATAAAATGTGCTTTCACTCAGGCTCCTTGTAGCATTATCTCTAACTGCAGTGTAACTAAAAACTAATAACCTCATTTTTAATTAGCTGGGTTGGTGGCATTTTGCACCCATCTCACAGTTGTTCTTTCTGCAGTGTATATCATTATTAACTCTGGATGTCTTCAAGGAGGTCTTAAATATACTTGCTTTCTCCTTTTTCTCCTTTCTGAAAATTGTTCTCAAAACCCTCATATTCATTAAAAAGAGAAAAATAACCCAACATTTTAACAGTGATCTTAAGCACAGTATGAGTGATTCTGATTTTATGTAGCTATTCTCTTTGTTCTTCCATTATCTGAATTCTTTCCTCTTTGTTTAGTCAATAGAGTGGGAATATATATTTTTTAAAATATTATGGTGTTTCAGTCTGACTGCCCTAAAAATCATTAAGGTGTGAATTTAGAAAAGAAGACCACAAATATTGTGCATTGGTTCCTTTGATGTCAAAATAGTACTGAGTAATTACAGAGGGTACATAATATGTTGTGGCTTTCAGTTCTTTTAGAGACATTACTTATACTGAGGGCTGATACAAAAGGACACTTTTATATAAAAGTGTTCACTGCACAGCTGAGGTGTAAACAGGAAGCTCTCTCAGTTTACAGCCCTTCATCACAGCTGTCAGAGAAGACAAGACATCCTCTACACATTTAGGAAAAAACTTGTAAACCAATAAAATCTGACCTGGAGCACACCCTGAACCCAGCTGGGTCTTGTCACCCACCCATCCTTACCCACAAGAGGTGCAGGTTGTGGCCATGGCACCTCCAGGTGTTATCCCATCACCTCTCAGGGCCCTCTTGGAGCTGAGCAGGGCTCTGAAGGGAAGCATGGTCAAGCCACGGAGGGCAGAATTCCCTGTCTGTAGCACGGGTTTTGGAATTAGTTGGTCTGTAACCATCCTTTTCCACCCAAACCATTCTATGACTCTGTGTTTCTAAGAATAAAAAGGGATAATGGTCTGTACATATTGGCTGGTGCCACAGGGACATAATACTTTTTTTTTTTTCACATTTAGAACATTTGAATTATTTCCAACTGCAACTTTTTCTTCTTCTTCACAAAAGATGAACCTATTTTAAAATGCATATAAGGACGACTGTTCACACCCCTGTTTCTTTAGAAAGCCTTTGTTAGTGATCAGTTAAATTTCTTTGCACCTGCAGTTATCTAGATTTAGAATAACTGATTTTTTAGATTAGAAAAGACCTCTAAGATCGAGTCCAGCTGTTAATCCAGCACTGTCAAGGCCACCACTAAACCATGTCCCCAGGTGCCACATCTACATGGCTTTCAAGTTCCTCCAGTGATGGGGACACCAACACTGCCCTTGGCAGACTGCTATGCCTTGTCAACCCTTACTGTGGACAAATTTCTCCTGTTATCCAATCTAAACATCTGTTGCTATCTTGTTGGATTTCATATTTCTAGAGTCCCATACCTTCTGAGTGGTTTTCTCACACACAGCTCCTCACAGCAGTGTTGTTCCTGCTTCTTTTTCAGGGCTCCTCCAAGGCCCTGACTGGCCAACCCACCCCCTTTTATACCAGTTATCTGCATTAGCCACAGCTGCCACCCAATTAAGGACATCACAGCTGCAGCCCATTTAGAACAACTAGGACTGGGGCAAGGACACTTATACAATACATATATTTTACTAGGATTCCTACTATAAACATCCTCTGATGCAACTTGAGTCCATTTCCTCTGCTCCTGTCTCTGTTCCCTGGAGCACAGCCCGACCCCCCCGGCTGTCCCCTCCTGTCAGGAGCTGTGCAGAGCCACAAGGGCCCCCCTGAGCCTCCTTTGCTCCAGGCTCAGCCCCTTCCCACCTCCCTCAGCCTCTTCTGGGGCTCCAGATTCTTCCCAAGCCCCATTCCCTTCCCTGGACAAGCTCCAGCCCATCAATGACCCAGGATTCATGGTGCAGCCTCATCCAATGCCCAGCACAGAGAGATGGTCACTGCCCTGGTCCTGCTGATGCACTGCGGTTATTCTGTGCTCTGCTGTGAAGCCACATCCCTAGCAAAGATACACCTTGATATTCTAGAAGTTTGGGCAAAAACAAGAACTGTCTCTTTCATTGTGAAGAGCTGATGCCCTGTGTTTGACCTGACACAGCCTCAACACATGAAATTTTTTCCTTCCACATGTTTACATAGATAGTAAGTAAAATAAAGCAGAAACTTAAGAAGGAGATGGGAGTTATTAATTTGACTGACTTAAAGCATCTATCCAAAGTTTCTACAATTTAATCCATAGGGTGACTCATTATACAAATGTTCAGTTTCTCACCTGAACTCATCCCCGCTCTCTCAGGGCTTTTATCTCACACCGGATTAAGAATTTATTTTGAATGTCTATCATTTGGCCAAATCTGCACTCTCTTCATAACTTCATAACTCTCATAGCTAGACCAAATCTGCTGAAAGAGACATAGGTTCTTGAATTTGAAACTTAAATGCAGGGTACACGTAGTTTTCTTCCCATATGTTTTTCCTTGCTGGAATTTATGCTTCCAATTGTCCCCTGTACAATTGCACCTAGATACATTTGGTCAACAAAATTCTACATAAATATGAAATTCCTGCTACAAAGATAATGAAACACTGAAGGACAATGGGAACATATTTGAGGAACACTTGGTTTTGTAAAAAACTCAAGAAAATATGTTGCTTTGTATTCTGCTTCTTTTTCTTTCTTAGTTCTCACTGACTGTCTCCTTTTTCTGTCTCTATGTTCTTATGTTTTTGGGGGTTTTATTAGATGGATTTGTAATCCTGTTTTTAGAGTGTCCTTGAA
Source organism: Melospiza melodia melodia (assembly GCF_035770615.1). Classification (NCBI taxonomy): domain Eukaryota; kingdom Metazoa; phylum Chordata; class Aves; order Passeriformes; family Passerellidae; genus Melospiza; species Melospiza melodia. The sequence continues at coordinate 4,766,674 of NC_086226.1, forward strand.
TAGATTTCTATAATTAGCAATTATAAATAGAGATATAGTCTTGGGTTATGAAGTTTACTTTTATTGACTGCAACAGAAGGTTTAAGTTCAACTTCCCCTTATCTGATTATATTTACCAGAACTGTGGGAATTCACTGTGCTATAAAAATGGACCTTGCTGCTAGCTGGCATACCTAAGAACATTTAAATAAAAATAGCAATGAAAACCCAAGCAAATATTATTTATGTCAGTTAGATACCAATGAAATCTAAGGCTTTCAGGAGTAGACAGGATCGATTTTTAAATTTTTTTTTCTCCCTCTCTCTCTCTCTTTTTTTTTTTTTATATGACAGAATAACACACTCTTCACTCAGCCACTCAAGCTGAAGAATGACTCAGGAACCCTGTGAAGGTCAAATGCATTTTCACCCAACTGATGCTCTTGTAAAACTGACTTAACCCTCCTTGTGCATTTCTGCACAGCATGGAAGTTAGCTGTGCAGCTCCAAATCAGATGAAAGTGCGGTGAGACCTTCCTTTTGTAGAGCTCTTTTGTTTTAAGCAGAACAAATTCCCTATAAGCAGAACTGTAATTTGCACATTGGAATGCCTTCTGCCTATAATGATCTCGCCGGCAGAAAGCACTGTCATTTCACAAATGGCCCCACAGTGCTCCCCAAAGCTGTGCAAAAGTGTACAGACACAAACTGAGAAAGAAACTAATACAGGCCCTGATCCTGCAATGGACATCTAGGGTACAATGAGGGCAGCACTATCAAATTGGAGAGATAATGCTTTGCTCACAGTATGCCACAGCAGACAAAGCAATGTGAGAGAGAAGGGAAAGGAAGCTTGGATCCACTGCGGGTCGGCAGAGACACGTTAGATTAATATCTAAATGTGTTTCAGTAAGTGAATTTAAGACACAGAGTACCATTTATGTAGAGGGGGGAAACAGAAAAACAGGCAAGACCACCTAGGCACAGTTTATTCAGACCTGAGAAGTCCACAAGTCATGGAATCACAGATTTTGCTGAGTTGGAAGGGCCTCATCAGGATCATTGAGCCCAGTTCCTGGTGCTTCACAGGACAGCCCAAGAATCACACCATGTGCCTGAGAGCATTGTCAAAATGCTCCTGGAACTCTGTCAGGTCTGGTGCTGTGCCCATCCCTGGGGAGCTGTTCCAGTGCCAAAACACCCTCTGGATGAAGAACCTTTCCTGATATCCAACCTAAGCCTCCCCTGACATGACTTCGGGCCTCTCCCTCAGGCCCTGTCTGTCCCTGATCACCACAGAGCAGAGATCAGTGCCTGCCCCTCCTCTTCCCATCTGACTTCCTCATGCTTTTGGAGAAGAACAGTTTGGAGAAGAACAGAGGTGACATAACCCGCTGACAGATCTTTGCTGCGCCGTACTCCAATTCCCCAAGCAGGGAAATGGAGGTGTCGGGGGGACCAGCCGCCTCAAGGAGCCTCACACTGAAAGGAACCTCGCTAGAAGAGGGATGCTGCTTTTCCAGCCTCTGCTGCACATCTCATCGTGTTCCACAACTTTCAGGTTGCAGATTTTTCCTCATAATATCTATCAGAACCTTGAAGAAGCAGCTGTGTTATGCAGCCATATTCTCAAACAGCAGGCGGCAGTGAGCACTGTAGCACTAAGAGGACTGGTGACAGAACATGGCCCTAAAACCCACAGTTCTGTGCAACACAAGTTTTTCTTGGCTAAGACAATATTCAGCTCTGAGCACACATTGAAGAAACTTTCCTTCAAGTTAGGACAGTGAAAAGAGAGAATAAAAGCAACTTATGCTGAACTTCTGGTTGCATCTGGGCATTTATATTATAGTTCTGATGATCTCCCTTGCAACAGTCAAAGGTATCTGTGAAGAAAATGTAGAAGGAGAAAGAGATGAGTAATAAGACAGAAAAATACAGAAACAAAAAGCAGTCAAAAAGGATTAAACTTGGTTGTTAGAAAAAGGAAGCATGAGAGGAAAGTAGAAGAAAGGTCAGTGCTAAAAAACTGTACTTTACAAGACGTCCATTCTTATAAGGGCTGTAACTCTGTACTTCATACTGAATTTTGTCCTATGAAAAAAGCTTTCCTTTTAACTTGTAAGTACATGAGTAACAATAAAGAAAAAAGAATATTATTTTCCATAATTGGGGGAATATGTGCGAAATACAAATTTTGAAAAATGAGGGAAAAAATCAGATATGTTTTATAAAAGCTTAGATTTGTTTTAACTACAGGGTTAGGGTTGTTCTAGAATCCACCACACCAAAAGCAAGGATTTGCAAAGGAGGTGTAAGTTCTGGTCTGCATATTATTTGTATCATAAAATACGAGAGTTTCAGCTCACATCTCGTGGTCTAACAGGATAGATTGTGATTTTCTTGACCGTGAACCATTTGTTTCCATGCAGGTTCTGTTTCTAAATGCCTGGGATTATCGCAAATAAATTTGGACATTTAATTGCAATGCCAAATGTAGAAATTTAGTGACTATTGTTATAGTGAGTAGAGACACTGAAATAAATAAATCCTTTTAAGACCCTACTTATTGAATTCTCTTCAGTAACCTGTTGAAATTTTTGTGTGATGTCTATTTCCGCTAAGCTCACTAAATTCAGAAACAGTGGCCCTAATATCTCTATAATATTAAATATCCCCTTCCATTTTATATTTTTTCCTTTAGGAAAATGAAGGACACTTATACATTTCCACACTGCCCAGCATGTAAATAACGATATGGTCACTGCCTCATTTCCCTCAGAGCCCTCATCCTTCTCATGTTTGTGTCTCTCCACAGCGCCTCTTGGCATGAGAAAATATTCTGGAAGTTAGAACTTTGTCAGCTCTAAGCCTTGCAAAGCTGAGGACCTTCCTCCTGTACCCACTTTTCACTCACCAGGCAGTTGCGTTTTATCAATCTACCCAAGGCTTCTGCCTCGTTGCCATAACCATGGCACCCCAAGTGTTCTTATGCACCTTGCACTGCAGGATGCTCACCACAATCCAGTGCCCAGTTTCCACTCAAAATCTTTTTTTTTGTGATGTTCAAATAATTTTGTTCTTCCTGTGTCTCTTCACATTTCACCTAGTAGCTACTAATCTTTGCCTGTGCGTGTAGATCCATCCACTCTTCACCCTGTGGGTTTTAGTTTGCAGTTTCATATTAAAACAAACACAGCCTAGGAGAAAATGAATGATGCTAATTTTAAAATCCAGAAAATGTTATCAAGAATATACACACCAAAACTTAATGGCCAATTAGTGTGCAACACCTGCACCTAATCAGGCATGCTCCAACCAGCACCGGCAGTGACATAAACAGTAACTACCAATGGGGAGATCTGAGCAAGTCTTAATGAGAAGTATAATTGTACTTTTCTTTCTGAGAAGAAAACAGGAAGAAAACACTTTTTAAAAAATCATTTTCAACTTAATCATTGCCACCACCTGCTGCCCTGCAGAGGATGCCCTGAAGAGAAGGCTTGTTAGGGTAGTTCATCATCTTACTTTCCACATGGACTTGGGGGAGAGGGTTAATTTTTCTCTCTTTTCTCCTCCTTGTTTCATCCCCCACCCTAAGGCAGCTCTGAAGGCTATCTATACTGTCAGCTGAGGCTCCAAATAATAAACTGTATACAGGTAAACCTATTTGAACTTTCACTGTGCAGCAAAGGAAGGCATAAAAGGCCAAGTAGAGAACAAGAAGCAGAGAAGGCAGGACTGGATTTCTCTGCAGACCAGTTCATGTCCTTGGCTTGACTAGGATCATTAAACTTGCGCCAGTCAGGTATCTACCAGGGGAATAGCAGTCACAAACCAAACAGTTTATCCAAAAATTAGAAACTTTCCTTCCCCCTTCTTCCCCTCATTCTGAATCACTAATGTGAACATCAGGGGGCCCTCACATCTCCGGTCAAATTGTTTTGCTGATGATACTTTCCCAGCATTTTATGTTCTTAAACTCTTAGTCACCCCTTCAAAGAAGCATTTTAGAGGCATAAAGCTGGAAGTCCAGGGGTAATTGTATCTCAAGAAGGTAAAAAGGGTGCCACTGACAAGTATTTCAAAAATACACCAGGGACATACACAAAGGCAGAGCACCTTTAATGTGAAACTTGTTTAGACGCAGGACTGGGGAAGACAAGCCATTTAAAGACTCATTTCAAATACTACAAGAGGACATGTTTTTCCACTATGAAACACAAATACCTGGATTTAATTTCCACGAGAATGTGCTAAGTATGATAAAACTTCCTTTTGTTGAAAAATAAACAAGCCAGAAAGTGTAATCAAATGGAAACTCTTTCTGCCTTGGAGGATTTTCCTCGTTGGTTTTTTTGGTTTAAGAAGTTATTAATTTACAAACAGATTTGTTATATTTATTCATAATACTTAAAGGTAAAAATAGATTATAAATAAATATTTATGGGTGCTGGCCATCATTCAAAGGTCTAACTGTGCTGATGAAAGTTGATAAAGGGAAAAAGCAGAGTGATTTGAACAGGGGAATCACATCTGGTGTTCCCATCACAGCACAATGCACAGGTGAAAACTGAAGAGTTCCTCATATTCAGTGTATGATCCCATGGTAGTAAATAATAAATAAATAAAACCATTTCAGGGATTTAAAAATGTCCTGCCCCTGAACCAGCTGCTGCCTCCCTTCAGACAACCACTAACAGGGTCTCTTATGGACTGATAAAGTGCAAAGTTAACAGCTAACTTAAAACACCATCATTCTTGGTAATCTTAAACCTCTCAGCAAAGCAACACTTTGATAACACCCCTTCAACTATATCTCATATTGACACTGGAAAACAGTGGCTGAAATGAAGACAGCCCCATGACAAGATCAGAGTTTATATTTTCTCCTTTTCTCTTAGGGATGTTGTGGAGAATGAGGAAATGATGGATGCAAACAATATTCAGGTAAACATATTTTATATTTACAGTTCCAGAAAGGACTCTGAAAAGGAAGGGAACGTGTGCTTTACAGGAATTCAATCTTATGCACTACAATTTACTCAGAGGAAAAGGGTTCAGCTGAAAAAAAGAAATTATAAATTTGTAGAGCAAAACTCATACCTATGTGGTAAAGCTCTTTACAAATACGTATGAGACTGGGTTTATGTACTAATGTGCAGAGGAAAGTGAAGTCTGAGATTATTTTAGGGCCAAGTACAATTTCAGGTTAAATTTTAGTTCCATGTCTAGAAGGAGTGGCAATCAATACTGAAGAAGGATTCCTGAATTTCCTATGGATCAGAGGAATGATCAGATTATCAAGTTACTGGACAAAAACTTGACTTTCATCTGTTTTATTCCTTTTCCATGAGAAAGGAAAAACCTAGCTCAGTCTCTCAATAGCTGAAGAAGATCCCCAAGTGTTCCAGAAACATCCCATTTTCCTCTCTAGGTGCAGGCAGCATATATCTTTCACTCTTTGCCCATCTTTTTTTATGATGTTAAGCACCAAGCTTAACTACTTCTCCCTCTTGCAACGTCAGAGGAGTGTCACCTCAAATCTGTGTCTGTCATGTTCTAGGTTATGTGCTGAGCATTACACATGCTTTTCTGCTTCCAACAGGGGACTGTTGACCAAAATACTCGAGGGGAGGAGGAGGCTGTGCCAGCAGCTGGAAAACCTGCTCAGCTCACCATTGACTGAAGCAGAGGTGTACAGAAAACAGCTTTTCCTGAAACCCCACATTCAGCGCTTCCTGCTGACCCAGAACAAAGTTTTAAGAAATTTGTTTTTTGTTCTTTCATTTTGTTCAGTTTGGGATTTTTGTCAGACCCATGGATCTGTGCAGAAGCTTTCCAATGAGAGGTGTAATGAGCCATGAATGTGTGAATATATATCTCTATATTGTGATATGTAAATATGTAATATTTAGGGGTTTAGATGTAGCTCTTGAGGAGTTCAGGTGTTGTCTACAAGGCAGGATTACATAATGTGAGTAGTTGTGGTGTTATGGTGGTAAGGTTTACAGGTCAGCCTGACTCCACAGCTGGAAGTGAGCCCAAATTTCCTCATTTCAGATGCTGAAATCTTACTGCTATCCCAGCAGTTAAGGGGGAAAGAAACCTTGGATTGGCAGAGTAAAAGCTATTGCTTTGTACAATACCGTGAAAGAAGATAAACCTGTGAATTGTTATTATCAATTAATTCTCTTAAGAAAGGCTGTCTCAGGAGATTTCTGGTAAGTTTTGTTTTAAATTGTGTCTGAAATACTGTAAGAAAACGTCATCTTTCCACACAGCTGTTTTTACACTTATTCTTCAAATCCCAGGCAATGCTGGAGATTGCAGATGAGAGTGAAAATGGGAATGTGTATCAGAAGTACATTACAGAACAGTAATGAGGTTTTATCAGCATGAATTTGGAGAAGCTGGAGTGCTTAGGATGCAGCAGAACTGTGGGGATTGGACAACATGTGTTTCTGTTCCAGTGACATTAAAGCCAGGATCTCTGAGAAACCCATGTGGTCATTGAACTCTGTATACAAATTATTTTCATTACACAAGAAACCACTGAAGTCACTAGTTTGGCCTTTAGGGAATCTGGGTTATAAAAAATTACTTGTCATTTTAGGTTAGATCACAATGGGGACATCCAAATTACTTAGTTTAAGAACACCAGAAATATTTTCTTAACAGTGAAATTTAATTAATTACATCATTAAATTAGTAGAAAGTTCTCTGGCCTGGTTGAAACACAGTTTAATGTCACCCTATGTGCACTGTGCAGCCAAAATCTAGCAAAGGAATGTCAGTGCCAGATTTCTGGGACTGTATTCAATTACTCAGTGCCTATTTTTCTTTATTTCTTTGCTAACATTTCATGTCATTTATGATCTTGCCTCTTAAACCCCAGATTTTACTTTCTCTCCTGATGCATCTGCCTGAGCCCTTTCTAGTCTCGTTCCAAGGTTTTTATGGACTCTGTCTGCTTCCATGACTTTTCTGGCTTCTCAGTTTGTTTTTAACTTGGGCTCTGTCTTGTTCCTAAAGAATTTACACTGGCTCTCTCTCTGTGACCTCTATCCATGCCTTTGTGTAGTTGCTAAGAATTAAATTTCCCCTTTCTTTCTTTTCTCCTCTTTGATTTTAAGGAAAAAAAAGTCACTCTGGGCTCAACAGTTCTATATTTACCTGTATTTTTATCCCACTCCCTTCTAGCAATTAATTAATGAACAAACCAAACCCTGTCCTGTTTTTCTCTTGTACTGTAGTGTTTGCAGCACTTTCTTGCAGGCCTCTAGTTCTAAATAACTTTGGTATTTAATGCATATATTTACCTGATCAGTATTTAAGGCATTCAAAGTATTTATGCCCCTTGAAGAGCCTCATCTGGTTGGCAGCCACACGCTGACCATATCACCACAAAAAATGTGTTATCAGGAGTCTCCCTTTCATCATCACTGCTGCCAGGACAGAGACAGATGTTCATGACTGACTGCCTCTTGAAAACTGGTCTGATGATGAGACACTTCCTCTAGGACAGAGAAAACATCTTCTGGGGCTGTGAAATGTGTAAACTTCCCACCCTCCAGCCCCCATTGTCCTGAATGTGTCCTAAGCCTCAGGTTTATGAGACGTGAAGGAGAGATGTCATCCCTTCTGCTGGAGATGGGCCACTGCGAGGAAGGGCATGGAAGATTCAGGAGGTAAGAAAAAAGTAGTCCCAAATGTAACTGGGCAATTAAAGGCAGCCTGTGGATAAGAGAGAGGCTCTTAATCTGGATCTCCAGCTCCTGTTCCTCGGCTAGCCTCACTTTAAAAGGGCAAAATGAGCCCTCCTAAATACATAAAAGTGGTTTTCCTCATGAGAGCTTTCTGGGATGAGGATTTTGAGAAGACAGAGAGAGTGACCCCTCCTGCAAGGTCCTCGAGTCCCTGTCTCCTGAGCCCAGATACTCAACAGACACAAATGACTGAAATGCCAGCCCTGCCTGTGAAAGCACACAGTCCAAGGGAGCAGGATGAGACTGCAAGCTGACAGGGGCGAGGGATGCACACTGCAACAGCAAGACAATTATGATTAGTGTGGACAATTATGATTATGATTTAGCCGTAGGATCCCCAGTAGCCATTAACATGATACCACATTTTCCTGACAAAAAAAATTAAAAAGGAAAATTCAGTGGCTGAGCAGCAGCACTGAAACCCAGGGGTAAATGTTTGCCTTGAACAGGGCTGTAAGCCACACAAGAGAGACTAATTAAATGAGTCTCTGGCCCTTAGTTATGACAGAAATGAGAGAAAGGGGGGATTGTTTGGGGTTTTTTAATTCCCCAGCTGAGGAAGAGCGATGTGGGGAGAGGCATGGGGAGAAGAAGGGAAGGAAAAAAAGATATTCCAGGGCAAAACAGGATTTCCAAGGTTTCTTTTGTTTGAAAAGCCAGCTAAAGGAAAAGGAACGCTTCCCCTCCTCTCTCCCAAAGATGGAGCTGTTGGAACAGGAGAGGAGAGGCCGCTCGAGCTCGCAGGCAGGCACACAAAGTTCTGCATTCTGCAGCAGGACTTCCAGGCTTCTCCGAAAACACGACCGCTTCCTTTCTGGAAGGAGAAATAAAAATCCGTATTATTATAGCAGCTGCGTTATTGCAAAATTCTACCCAAACACAACGACTGATATTAAGTATCTAACCCCTCTTAATTGTCTATTTCATGGGCTTTAGATTTCTAGATTGCTAAAATAACCATCTGAAGACAAGACTTCAATTCATTTTGTTTTATTAGTATTATTATTTCCTTACAATAATAATAACACTTTACACTTATACAGCACTCTTCATCTGCACATACAGACAATAAGGACTGGATTGCTGCTATTATCCTGTCATACCCCACAGATGAAAGGGGATGGGAAATTCTCTGGATGAAGATGGGGCTCAGGGAGAAATTTCCTGATACCCTGAGGCCCAGGAGTGATTCAGAGGGAAGGGTAACTAACTCTGCGACTGAAAGGTCAGCTACTTTGGTGAATTTCTTTGCTGATAAATTTTTCCAAAAGATTTTCGTATTATAATTTTCATTAAAATGTTAATTAATAATAGAAACAGTTTGGTAGTGTCATCTGAGCGGACTTGAAGCCAAGAATCTGGGGGTCTGGTTTGATTGCTTTGGAAATATATGCTCCAGTTGAAAGAGAGTTGGACAAATGCAAAGGAAGGCAAATCATTTTATACAGGACACCAGCCTTGCCATACAAAATGAACTGTTTACTTTTAAAGTCTGTGAAGAAATGAATGATCTGGTGATACTAAAGCCACTCACATGGATTTGTGGGGACTGTATGGAAGTTAATGTTTTTTGAAACTAATTTTTTTCAATTCCTTTTCAGCTCAGAAACACACACATTTTGTTGTGAGAAATGCCAGGGAGTGCAGCAAGTTCAGTCCCATCTCCTTTTGCCTTGCAGCCTAGACAGAGATAAGAGGTTTAAAGAAAAAGGAGAGGGGCAGCAGAAAACAGGGGTTTAATATTTCCCTTTGACTGAGTGTTGATGTGGGTTCTCTTCCCCAGGCAGGCTAAAACACCCTCATATAAGAAAGAAGGTGACAGCTAGACAATTAGGTATGTTATAATTAATTGTTGTCCTATTACCTTAGTTTATACATGGGCAAACTGTGGCCTGCTCTCCAACACCAGATTTCTATAATGAGGATGGACATCTGAGCCCCTCACCTCTGGCTTCTTGTAATATAAGGATTAAAACATCAGGCTCTTTTAGCTCATGGTTTATTATGTTAGCCAAGAGATGCCTGTTCCTCTTCGCTCACGAGTGAGGAAAACAAGATGAACCAGGAGAACCCCACACATTTGGGTTGTGAGACACGTGGCTGCAAACTCTGGCATGAGAGGCACAAACATCTGTGAGTGCCACCACTTCCAGGCTGTCCTTCACAGAGTGACAAGGTGAAAGCCAAACTCAGTTTGTGCAGACAGGAACAGTCAACAAAAAGCTCCTCTCTGGAGGACACAGTCATCGTTGTGGAAGGGATAAGGCATGCACCTGCTCGGCTCCAAGGAAATGGAGCAGCATCACAGGGCTCATGGGGATGATCACAGATCCATGGTGGAGGCAGGGAGGGAAGCCAGGGCTTGACTCCCAAGCCTCATCTCACCCTCAGTCACATTCCCCTTCTTCAGGGTCTTGACTGAGTGGCTCCACGTGCTCCCTGCTGCCCCTGACACAAAGGGAGCCAAACTTACGGCAGGGATGGAATCACATAATGCAAACCACTCTGCTTATTTTTAAAAATAGATACAAAAGGAAAAGCATGCTCATTTGACCTGGCACATGGCTCTCCCCTTCGGTGCTGCTATTATTCCCATCTCAGACTTTTTCACTTTCTCTTCTGCCAGCAGGAAAGAAGTAACACAGAGATGTTTTATGCCACTGAGACAAAGAGGTATTGATCCTTTTTGCCTCTGGAAAAGGTTTCTAATAATTTCCAGATATATTGTAGATTGTGGTGCTGCTATCTTTAATTAAAACATGACACAGAATAGAAAGCAATTATTTGGGGTATTTTTCTTTTCTATTTTTTTTTTTTTTTTAAGATTATGTGAGTTTCTTTTATTTTAATGGGCTCTGGTACCAGACCAAATGACTTGCAAGTTGAGCTCCCAGAAAGCAGAAAGTGAGAGGAAGAATGCTCTCTCTTGTGTTTCTTATTCCTGACATTTAAATATGGTGTTTTGTCCTTCATATTCAAAGAATTTCATAATCTGTGGCTTGCCAACCCTCTTGGCCAGAGGAAAAAATATCCTATGTCCAAAGGAAGTCTGTGTTCAGATCAACAGAGCATTTCTCTGTCAGCATTGGCCCTTTTGCAACAACTGCAGCAACACCTCTGAGCACAGGCCTTGGCCCTGTGGATTTGAGAGGTAGCTGTTGGCACAACAAAAAGGATAATGTGAACTCAGAGTGACCCTCTTTCTACACAAACCTCTTCAGGCAGAAGCAGAAGTGAAGAATTTACTTCCCTGTTAGCTGCACTCAGATCAGAGCCCCATTTCCAGTCAAAATGGTGGGTAGGATGCTCAGGAAAAGTAATACCGGTAATGTATTATAATTATTGGTAATGTTATAATTATTGGCTGCACGCTGGGGCAATTTGTCCATGGACATTAATTTCTTCATTGTTTTATTTTCTTACAATTGTGGCAATTATTGGTTGACCAATGAATTGCTAAGGCTTCCCCAAGTCCACCATGGAAAAGTAGTTAAGGATCTAATAACACCTTAGATTAAATTAACTTTTCTAGAAACTCACAAAGATGCCCTACTGGGTTTTTATATACTGAATTCAGGTAGTTTAAGGATTTTAACCTGGAAAAAAACAGGACAAACGTTCAAGGTACTTAGGGTACATGTAGAGTTTATTATTGTTCCCCGCTTACAGAATAAACATTTCCTGTTAAATGCATCAGGCCTGAGATTTCGCTTGGTCCGGAACATCAATTACACTCCTTTCCATAACTCCAGCCTCACAGGCATTTAAATTTATGATTAATCTTTTCAGGAACACATAGAAATTGAATCAAAGGAGCACTTTGCAAAACAAGCCTGTACAAAACACACGGTTCTCTCATTAGCAGCCGGAATGAAATGCACTGAGTGTTTAGGAAGAAGCAGATATATCCATGCTGTCCTGCTTCTTTAGGAGTCCACGGGCACCCTTTGAGTGGTTATAATCTGCCACAGATTTCACAAGACTCACAGGGCCTCCTTCCCCCTAATATCCAACCAAGTTTGGGGTCGACCTAGTGGGAGAAAGGAAGACCCTGTTGGCTTTCTCTGTGGAGCACTCACCCCTGATTCCAGATTCTTTTTCACAGGGCATCTTCACTCCCTGCCAAATGACCTTCTACAAATCTGAAAATGTGGACAGGGGGTTCAGGTTTATTTTTGGTTGAAGCTCCCCTGTTAGCATAAAGATGCAGGAATTTATCGCCACAGATTCTCTCATTGTAGCAGCTACAGAAATGATGTGCAGAAATCAAAATGGAGGCAAATAGCCTCCAAACTATTTTTGTCCTAAACTGTGCCAAAGCACAAATGCAAAGCAGTTAAGTAATTTTGCTGATATTCGTGGGGAGATGGTGACTTCAAAAGCTGATATTTGAGTGTAGGAGTTGCTGTTTATTAGCCCAAGATCACTTCATTGCAGCATATTGGTTGTCATGTTTTCAAAACAGCAGCTCTTGTGGGACCTGAACAGGATTTTCTTTTTTATTGTGGTAATGACAAGAAAAAAATCAAATTATTGATTCCTATATTTACTTATATGTATAACATGTACTTGAATATTCTTCTGGAAATCTTGCTGCATATATTTCCTTCTCACATAAATATGTCTTTTCTTTCGTGCCCTATTACTCTGTATATTTTATTCAATAATAAAATTAAATGCAGCAAGAGGTTTGTAGTGATGTCTTTCTCTAGCCTGTGAAAAGGATGCTGATTTCATATGCCATAAAGGATAGCTAAGTGATGAGGGAACTTTCATATGCTTCTGGTTCAGATAAATATTGATAAACATACAATGGATGTTTATTCAGCTTTTACCTGAGCTAATAGAATCTCTTGAATCTGAAATTTTGGTCTGAAAATGTCTCAGGAGCAGAGCTGTTTCTTGAGAATTCTACTATTACCTCCTGTTCCCTTAAATCTACAGGAAATTGAGAACAAAGGTATTAGAGTTTTTGTGAACTTCTATGAATTATCTGTTTGGGTCAATGTCATGTCTTGCATGCACGTTAGAGTGGAACAAGTTCTTATTTTACTTGAATTCATTCAGCCACTTCTTGTGTCAAACAAAACAGTGAAAGACACACAAAGAAATCCTGCCACTATCCCAAAGAAGTGGCAGCAATACATAAGCAAATAAATAAAGCATTTGCTTTGACCAAACAAAAACCAAAGCAAGCACATTGACCAAAACCAAAACCAAAACCAAAACCAAACAAAAATAATCAAATCAAATAAACAAAAATCAACAACTGTAAACCCAACCTACCAACGAACTAACCAACCAACAACGAACAAAACCCAAACCAAACAAAAACAAGAAAAAAATACAAATAAACACCCCCCCAAAAAAACCAAAATAAAAAGAAAACCAAGCTGAAATAATTTCTTGAGCTGTGGCTAAGAAGAAAGGAAAGCAAAGCTGAAGACAAACAATGAATGATAAACTAATATGCCATGGGATGAGCTACAGGAATGGGAGCGAACCACGCCGTTGAACTCCTGTGAAACAGAAACTTATTGCAGAGAGTAATGGCTCATTTGTGTGTGCTAAAAGGGATTTCAAGAATGGCCCTGTGCCCCATGTGCCACAGAGGAGTGGATTTTAACATGTGGTCTGGAGTAAAAAATAATTCAGCAAAACCAAAGAGGACCAAAAAAGTGGGAACATAAAAATGGCTGAACCTGGTACAGGCACCAAATCTCACCTGAGGACGTTTATTTGGAAATCGCCAGTGTGGCAAACCCCATGAGCTTCTGTGGGCCTGTGGGTCTGGCCCAGGTGACATTCTGAGGACATTTTACTCTTTCTGCTGCTGGTACCACAAAACCCTCTGACTCCTCTCTAATGGGGAAGAACTTTGCTTTAAATCTTGATACTTTAGGGAAGGAAGGGAATACCAGTCCTTATATAAATCAATTATCAATTTAGTTACAATTCCTGTTTCTTGTCATGAGACTCAGGGAAAAAAAAACCCCAAAAAAACACCCCAATCTCAGTGTTAAGTAGATATAAAATATAATCTCCCTCCTAGAATACTTTCTCTTCTAGTCTATGCTGTAAAAAGTAGCCCATATTACTAAAGCCCTCATCTGCCATAACCTAGCAGTCTTTCAAAATCTGACTGGAAATGAAACTAATTTACTAGAAGAAAGTAATTCTCTTTACATTTTCAAAATCTTATTTACAAATCCTCCAGAGCAATAAATCTCCTGTGCATTTGCACATTGGCACTGGTTGGGATGCTCAGCACTATCCTGTAATATCATATTTGGCTTGAGTGATGGTGGCAAGTGCTGGAGTCATTGTCATGTCCAGTGTGAATTGAGGTGAGTGTTCAGAGAGTAAAAGGATTTTGTAACACTCAACAGTGAAACAGCAATATCCATGAAGAAGATGGGAAGGAAAAAAGAAGAAAAAAAATAGTGTAATCTGGTCATTATATGCTCTGAAACTTCTGACTTTAAAAGAATTTAAAAGAATTGCTAAGAAACTTCTGAAGTGGGTAGCCAGGAGTCTAATGGCTCCTAAAAAACCCATAAAAAGACATTGAAAAGAAAGGAATGAATTACCTGTAAAAGGAATTCATAACATATGTTACTGAGGCTGCATCAGATGCAGCAGTAATTTATGGGTAGAAGATAAAATGGAGGACTAAAGATGCTTTTTCAAGTTTTATAGAGAAGCATCCCTAATTGCAAAATTTCAGTGAATTGATTACTTGAACTGAATCTGCATTTCTTTAAAAGAAAAGCAAGTACTGATATTGCAGTACTGATATTGCAGTCAGACAATAATGTGGGGAAGAAAGTTAAATTTGTTACTTGCTATGAAGTCTTCTTTTATATATATATATATATATATATATATATATATATAATATACATATATATATGTATATTTAATTGTTTTAATGACTATCTGATATTTTTCTCCTTGTGATCCAGAGATTATGAATGCATAACATGTAGCAGTGCCCATATTTACACAGACACACACACAAAATTCAAAGGATAGCTTCTGCCTGGGATATGGCATTCCATGTTGGTAGTTGAGATATTCACTACACTAAAAGCTGTTGAGAGAATCACCTCAAAGAGATACTCCCTGTTCCTAACACTTCTGCAGGTTAAGTGCCCTCTAAATCCTCTAAGAAGATGCAGATGTACCTCTGAGGAAATCCACGAGTCAGTGCAGAGTTTTAAAAGGTCATTCCATCTGCTTTAATCTCCCCTTGTAACTATTTTAGCTGCTTTAGATATTCCACATTGGAAAGAAGCACATATGAGGCTGAGGCAACATTTGCTTAATGAAAAGAAAATATTTTTTACTGACTCTGATGATCTATTTTGTACCAAATAAGAAGTTTTTCAAAACTTCTGGCCCCAGATTAGGTCTGAGTTCTGTGTGTCTTACCTGAATTTTCCTTCATAAACATTTTCAAGAGTACTTGTATGTATTTCTGATAAAATGCATGCAAGCACGTAGGGTAAGTTTAGGATATTATTATTGCCATGATTGTTAGTAGCATAAAATCAATAGATGATATTGAAGGGTCGAGAAGAGAAGGGAAAAAAACCCTCAGAAAATTAATAAATCTTGGTCAGAGAAGAGAAGGGTTAAACATCCTCTACTCAAAAAAAAAGCATATTATGGCTCCAAACATGGAAGCAAGATGCACCATGAGGTGGGAAACACCCTGGTTGTATTTAAGGAGCTGCAGCATTTTGCTGATGGGCAAGATCATATGTAAGCATGAGCTTTTGACTTCTTTATATGTATGTCTTCCTGGGGGTGAAATGGTTAAGCCAGTGTAGCCAAAAAGAATAGATGAGGTCAAAGTGCTGGGGAAAGGAAATAAAGCATTCCCTGTTGCTGATGATAAGCTGTACAGAAAATTCTTTCCTTGACTATTTATCTTGCACCTAAAACCTTCAAAAAACACTTTTAGCTATAAAGAGCTCTAAGTCGATGGACAAGGCTTAGCTTGGTCCATGAGTCTAGTGGGTAATTCACCACCTCCCCATTGATCAGGAAGCACAAATGTCACCACCTGGCTTAATAGTGACCTGTGTTCTCTTGCTGCCAAGATCTGCTGAGCAGAGACAGCAGAATCAAGGTTGTTCCTCTCACAATAGATGAAATCAGGAGCTGATATCATTGTTCTTATATATGAGCTCAGTTTTCTATGGCTGATAATACAGTTGTCCTCCAAATTGATCAACAAGGATCAGAAGAACTTTATTTTCAGAGGGAATTATTTGACTTTGTCTGAAAATTATCTGCTTCTAATTAATCTCTGAGGGTTCAAAATTACCGATAGACTGTAAATGAAACAGCAGCCCATTGACTGAAAGACATAATTATGGGAAAGTTTCCATCACACTAATTGAACTGCACACCTTATTGATGAAATTGAGACTTTTCCTGGGCAGGACACGTTGGACTTTGGCCCTGAGGAGCACGGCAGAGCTCTGTTGTCTGCCCCACAGCTGTGCAATGTGCAGGAGGGTGGTGCGACCCCGCAGGAGCAAGCAGAGCAGGCGTGGCAGAACAAGAAATCACACAGCAAAACACTTTGTGTGCTCCTTGGACCAACCGCATTGAAAAGGGAAAAGATTTTCATCTATTTTAATATCTCTGGAACAAAGCAAGTGAAACACCTACAGTGTATAACAGATGCACAAATTTACCCTGGGTGATTAATGTATTTTGAGCAGGGAGCTGTCATATCAGGTCCTATATGTTTTTATCTGCTTTAGTGCTGTACACCTGTGGTTTGTTGATAAAGCATTTACTTTGCAATGGAGACAACTGCCAAATTTAGTGCTTTTGCCCCTTAATTACCACCTGACTTCACTTCATACACCTGTGCACGTGTACACATTGTGATATGCTCAGGTAAAATTACAAAAATTAACAAACCATGACAAGAAAAAATAATAATAACATACAGGATGAGGCAAATGCACCATTTGTGAACAGCGTGAGGTCTTTAAACTTGTGTACCTGTGAGAAACCCAGAGGACTGTAACAGAGGACCCACAGCTTTACAAGATCATCCTATGCCTTTCTTTACTCACGCCTTGGACTGCGGTACATATTCAGCTTCAGGAAAAAAAACCTTTAATAATAACCTGTCATCTCAGTACAGGAGAACAACTTCTCCTCTTTTGGTAAGCAGAAAAAGACTTATAACAACATAACCAAAAACCAGGTGTGGGACCAAAACAATAGGTTGTAATAATACAAAAATACAAAAAAGTGCCAATCTGTCTTTTTATCATCCAGATGGTGTTATGCTTTTAAAGACACAAATTGTCCCATCTAACTTAAGAAATCAATTTTTACTTTAAGTATGAAACTTGCATTGATTTTCACTTCAGAGGAGTACATATTTCTGGTATAACTATTACTACTGCATTGCAATTAAAAAGATAAAATAGCACCTTTTTGTGAAGGTATTAAAATTGAAGAGCTGGACATTTAAGCTTGAAATGTAGTTTGCACTGGCCTAGAAAACAACATTGCTCACTGACAAATGACTATGCAGTTCTTGTGAGTTTATCTCCATGGAACAATAATTCTGCTATAGATCATAGTCATAAGGTCCAAAATATTGGCCGCTGCATTTATGCGACATGAAACTTCATGACCTATCAAACCAGATCACTGTCATAACCAGCCAGAGATTAAAATGCATGTCTGCAATTTCTGGAAATTATTTCAATAGGCAATTTATCTACCTCAAGGCTTATTTCTGGTAAAATACTCATATTAATGGTTGATGTTTGTTAAAAATCTATATACAACTGTACATTTCATGTGTATTTACATACCTGAATGTTGTCATCACAACATTCAGGTATGGGAGACATGCAAGCTTATTTTCATCACTATTTGATTATATATGGATTCTTTCTCTTTTTCAGAATAGCTGGAGTTTACCCATGTTACAATCTTAAATCACTAGCTGAGGTCTCAGTTGCTATGGCTGTATTGTTTAAGGTTCATATGAAGATAGATAGCAACAGAAAAGAAAAAAAATTAAGAAAAAATTCCACTTAAAACGAGACAAAATGTACCAGGGAAAATTCACTCACCTCTCTTGGAAAACTTAGCTCTTTTATGTGTGTATGCGAGTGAATGTTCATTCTCCAGTTTCCATTGAACTACACTTTCCTGCCTAGGTTGTTGAAAAGGCAAGAGATGGCAGTATTGACACATCTATGAAAGGCAGCAGTTCATTGAGCAAACTAGAATATTTGGATTCTTCTTCATATTTCATTTTTATAGTTTCTTTTTTTGTGTCCTTTTTCCTCACTTTCAACACATACTTTCTAAAAAAATACCCCGAAAACCCCAAACGTAAACCAACTCAAATGTCACAAACCAAAATCACCCCAATACTCTCCTTACCACCCGCTTGAAAAATTCTCTCCTTAAACTCCTGCTAAAACAAGGGAAATATACAGAGAGGACAATCTGGAATATTTTCTGTTATGTTGAAATAAAGAATAAAAACCAAACAAAAGCACAGGGAGAGGGGAAAAGGGGTGGGAGGAAGCAAGCATGATAAATTACTGATTACTAAATGGATTGTTTCAATCAGGAGCTTAAAAAAATGGGGGGGGGGGGTAAGAGAGGAAAGAATGAACTTGCTTCTTTCCTTGATTCCAGCTTTGTGCAAGAAGATCAAAGAGATTTATGACCTGTGTCTCTTTGAATCTGATGCCAGAAAAGAACATGTTCTCATTAATAGTCATTTTCTCATCAAAACAGAGCTTTTAGGCAGACAATGTGCAAAGCTTTTATAAAGCTGATTGTTGACAAAATTTTCAATAAGTTTCAGTGCAATGAGTGGCTCTCAGAGAAGAAAACTATGAGGGTGGCTGATAACTGCAGCACATTCTGCAGGAAAAAATAAAATCTGTTCTAAAAAATCAAACCCTACTAGTGAATCTTGTGAGAATCTCAACTGTTTGAGCTTACAAGGAGAGAACCTCACTGTTTTTTGGATGGTTTTTGGAGCAAAAGTAAAAGCAGTCAATTTTTGTTCTGTTTCTTTGAACTTCAGTAAAACTTCTTAAAACTGGAAATCTAGAGAGAATAAAGTTTCCTCTTGAGATTTCCTGTTCATCCAGGTTTCAGATGAGTTAGTAATACAGGCAGCTGGGGACAATCTCCCATGGTATATTACTGCATAATTAGTTACAATATGGGGATTTTATGCCTCCCACTTCAGACTCCAGAGACCAGATACTGGGTGGAACGGGCCATTTGTTTGTTCTGGTATACTGGTCCTTGCTGCCAAAGAGCCAGTCTCACTCTGCTTAGGCAGAATTTTCCAATCTTAAATAATAACAAAGTGATCCGCAGCTATAAAGTGAATATGCAGGAACGTTTTCACAATTAGAGGAGTATGGGATGTAAAGTCCTGGTGTTTGGGGTTGGGTTGAGGACCTGGTCTGAGTCTTAGCTCCAGTATTATCTCCATTGCAGAAGGCAGTCCAGCTGAGAAGATTCCTACTCCTGCCTTCCACCAGAAATATGTTCTTTCATTGTGCTGATTGACCTGTGCTTGGGTGTTTTTCTACTCCCTGATGCTGTGATGTGGTCTGGTTTAAGAAAATGTATCAATGTCCCCTCAAAACTAAGCTTTCACTGATCTGGTTTTCAAAACCAGCATGTTTTCCTGAAGTGCTTTAAAGAAATGTAATGAAGTGACAACTTTTGAAAACAAAAGCTGAAATAAGACATGAGCAGAAACTTAATGTATAATGAGTCCTCATTTATACATTGGTACTGAAATATTTCGTGGGTTTTGGTTGTTGTTGTTTTTTTTTTCCTTTGTTTTTATGTGGATTATTTTGTTTCGGTTTTTTTTTTGTTGGTTTGGTTTGGTTTGGTTTGGTTTGGTTTGGTTTGGTTTGGTTTGGTTTGGTTTGGTTTGGTTTGGTTTGGTTTGGTTTGGTTTGGTTTGGTTTGGTTTGGTTTGGTTTTTTTGGGTTTAATCCTTTAATACAGAGAAACTACTCAATGTGTTGTTCAAGTCCCATCAAATTTATATAATGATTGAGAACTGGAGGAACTGCTAAGGGAAAGACCCAAAATGGACACAGCACAGCACAGTACAAGGTCTACAGTATAAGATTTACAGAATTATAAGTGCAACCCATTAGATGCAAAAAAATAATCTTAATGCATTTCTGCATGATGCAGTTGTTCTTACATGACTGGATGCAAACCCTGGTCTGAGGATAAGGAAACAATAGAAGTATTTTGAGTTTCTGAGCAATTTTTTCTGGCAGAAAAGTATCTTTGATGGATCCACTCTCTCTGCAGTGCACATGCAAGGCCATGCTGTATACATCTATGCGTTTATTAATAAAAAAATACCACAGATCACAGCAATCCCAGGATATTCTGAGTTGGAAGGGATACAGAAGAGCCATGGAGTTCACACTTAAGTAAATGGCCTGTACAGGGATCAAACCCACAACCTTGGAGTTATTAGCACTGTTTTCTGGCCAGCTGATCTAATATATATCCATATTCATATTTGTGATGCAATATACAGATTGTGGGTTTATACTGTGGGTTTAGAGATTTAATGCACACCAAACTAGTGAAAATTATTGTGGAAGGCCATATTTTTTTATAATTCTCTCTCTCTTTCTTTTGATTCACTGCTCTTCCTATTGTCACATCCTGACCTTTTGTGCCAAGGCAGGAGCAAATAAGCAATCATGGAAAAGAGCAGGAAAGCTGTCTGTTAACTTGCTGTGTCATGGGAAGGAATGTAACATCAGATTACATCCTTAGGAAGCACCACTGGTGCAGTACTCCCACAGCACTCAGCAGTGCTCACATATACCTTTCTCCCACTGCACTAACCACATGATGCCATAATTTGCCATATTTCTTTTCCATGGCATCTCAGGTCTGCATGCATCAGGTCTCTGCTACTCCCTGCCTAGTTCTCTGCTTTCCATTCTCCTCCTTCTGCCTCCCACCCCAGAGATCTGCAGGGACCCATTTGCCACTCTGCTTTGGAGTCCAGGTAATCATTCCCTGGAGCAGGCACTTGTCTACATCACCAGCTGCTGCAGTTTGGGGTATGGAAACAGTGAAATTTGAAATTTCTGGTGCACGCAGCACATAAAAACCACAGAACCTGTGTAGATAAGCTGTTTTGTGCCAGTTTAAGTGGTAGGTGTACCTTTGTCAGCCCTCAGTACAGACTGGGCTGCCAAACTAGTTTGTATGGAAGCATACTGAAGGGAACAATTGAAATATCTAACTCCAAAGCTTGCTTTCTTTGTCTGCAAGCAGTAAGTGTTAAGACATGGCAGAGCATTCAGTAATGAACTGAGGAAAAACATTGTTATCATTCCTGGCCCTTAAGGAAATTTCTAGGACAAGCAAATGCCTGTCTGTAGATTTGAAGAAAGAGAATGTGACACGTGTTTAAGCTAAGTGCCTTTTTTCAGGCTGTTGTTCAGCGTATCTTCAGCATTCTCATTCCAGTACCACAGAAAGCACTTGGCTGACAAGAACTTGAAGGACAGTAAAAAATTCGGCCTGCACCAGTGTCCTAATTTAGAAATTGTTGCAAGTATAATAGGTTTGTCATAATAATTCCTAGTGTTCAACATTTTTTTACACCATCAGAAACTCCTGACTTCATCACATTCTGATTTCATCAACTGGTGCGAGTGACATCAGTAAACAGCAGCCAGGAAGGATGTGGAATAGCAAGCAAAGATGGATCTTGGGATCAAATTAATAGCTGAAGCAATCAACCAAGTCTTGTGCAGCTATGGGAAGAGCAAGTGGAAAGTTTTGTGGCTGCTGACAAATACTTAGTGCCAATGAGCTCTCCTTTCTTTCTTTTTTTTCCCCCTCAGTGCACTGCAGCAGAGTTCTGTCTTCACAAACTCAGTGCACCAGGATCCACCAAGAGATGAGTTTTCTGTAAGAATGCTGCATCTCAGCTCGCTGAGAGGTGGCTGAGTATAAGAATGTTGGGATTTAAGAAATGTTGTGAGCACTTTCAAATACAGGGCCTTTATGCAGCTTGTGGAAATTAATTTTATGCATCATTATATACATCACCAGAAAAATGCTCTTGTACCTTCCCCATGTTATAGCAGCACATCTGTGAGCATGTTTGCACCAGATATTTTACCTTCATAAAGCAAAGTCATTGTCACAAATAAAGTGAAATAAATATTAAACTTGTTTGTTTGTTTTTTACAAGTGGATTCTGAGTTTCATTTTCAAATGACAGTGGTTGTTGTGATTCTTCGTTAGAATTTCCACTAGCATTTCAAAGCAAGACTACATTTCTTCACCCTTAGAAGTACTATTTAGAAGGTGGAGATGTATTATCCAGATAATTAAATGTCACTAAAAGTTGCTAGATTCAGTAGTAAAAAACTGTGTGTGAAGACTAATGATGGATGAACCCTTATTGAAGTATATGTTGAGGTATTAATTGAAAAATAATAATGCTTCAAAATGGGATATGTAGCTTACAGTGCCTCCAGCTGTAGTGAGGGGCATAGAGCTGAGTGCACTTTTTTCAAGCAGAAGCAGGGTTAGAAGAATTAATGCTATGCTCCTTCATTTCAGAGCTCACATAATAGAAGCAAGGAGCTGGCTTATATCTGTTGTGATTTAGGAACAGAAGACACTGAAGAGATTGCACATATATTAATTTACAAGGTGAAATAGGGAGATGCACAATCCTCTCTAACGTTTCTGATATAGAAGTGTGATCAGTCCAACAGCTCAGGCATATATTTTATAAGAGGAATGAATAGATGAGTGTTCTTAAAATATTCAAAAGGCTTCATATAGCACTTTTTATGCATGGAGTTAAAGTGTTTTAAAGTAAAAATATAGGCCATCATCTCAATATTATAGCTGGGCACACCAAGGCTCAGGATTGAGGACGTGTATGAAAAGTGATTTAGCCAGAACTGTGCAGGAGAGCCTTGTTTGAGTCAAAGCTGGGACTCAGCTATCCTATCTGATTTTTATCAGATTTATATTCAGTCACCCACATGCAGGGGGAGAACTAAGTCATTTTCTTGTTTGTTTCTACTTTTCATTTGTGTCACAGTTTCTGGGATTTATTCCATAATAGATCAATTTATTTTGCAATACATTCTTTTTATTTTTATTTTTGTTTTAAACTGGTGACTTCTTTTTGCAAAGGTAGCATAAAACTACACAGATATTGTTTTGTCCATCCATCTGTCTAAGCCTCAGGGCCTGATTATCATTTTCACTAAGACTACTTTATACTGCTCTAACCATGTCAATGAACCTTACAGTCATGGCCATAAATGTAATTTACACCTACTTGAGAGCTCCTATGCTTGCCAGAAAGATGTATCTTAGGAAGAAAGGGTTCTAGTAAACTTTGAAATCTAAATGTTGATCTCTTTTGTAGAAGCATTTCTTGTATATTCAAGTGCACAGTCCAGAAGATATAGGCAACCTGCTCTATTAGTGATAATCCTGACAGGAATATCATATAGACTCCTCTACTCTTAATCCAAAAAGTAATTATGGTCCATGTTGTTTTTTAAGGTAGTGTCAACAAGGGAAGAGCTGTGGAGAAAGAATGAAAATGGATGTCTGCGATGCCTGGAAACCTGCTTTTTCCTCATTGACATTTGTGACTGTGATAATAGAAGTAAAAATAGATCCAAGCAATTAAAATCAACTCCAAGACAAGATGCCATGACAATGCCAGTTACTCTAATCAGTAACTAGATGTGGAGTTGTAAGTCTGCACCTGCCTGTACTCTGAGGCTGGTGAGGCATTAGGTTGTAGACATACCATCTCTGAAAGTGTTTGAGTCCATGCTGGATGGAATTGTGAATTCCCCTGGCCTAGGGGAAGGTGTCCTTGCCCATGGCAGGGCTTGGAACGTGATGATCTTTTAAGTCTCTCCCAACCCAGGCCATTCTATGATTCTATGATCACATTACTTTGCAGAGTGGTTCCAAAGGGAGGTCTCCTCTGGAGCAAGCAAGGGTATATCTGAGCACCCATCACTCTGAGAGGGCTGTTGCACCAAGACATCTTTGCTGACCTAAAGCACGTGATGGAGGCTGCTTTCACTTATCCCCCAGAGTGGTTCAGCTTCTTTATTAGGCACTGTGTGAGCAACTTGGCTTCATTCCTATTTGCTGACCAAGTCTACTATCAGAATCGATAACAGTGGCATTCATCAACAATGATTGGTCTTTTCAAACTGAAGATCAAAAACTGTAAAAAGGTATTTTACAAAACAAGTATTACACTCTTCTAGACTCCTTATGTCTAGATGACATCAAGACATCAGTTCTACAAAGAAGAAATAAAGCTGCAGAGAAGTATTGAAACCACCACCTTGTAGCAGATGTGTTTGCCTCACCCAGTAACATATCTGTAGATGTGGTTGATGAAAACAGGTGCAGAATATTCTCTCCTAGTTTCATAATATTTCACTGATATTCTCTTCATGTCCATAGACTTTTTAATTCACCTTGGTATTTATGGTCTTAGTGATACCCTGTGCCAATAAGTACCATAATCCATTTATGAGTAATGTTTTCATGTTGATTAGCTAATAATGAGCTGGCTTGCAGATTCAATGAATATCTACTTCATCTTCTAGGCAGTCTATTATGTCTGCCAGACTAAATGAGAGATTTTTTTTGCTTTGTCTTCTTTCACGTGTATCCTATGGTTCTTTCAAATTTCAAGATAGAAATAAACAGGCCACTGAAATACTGAAATGTTGATCTATCCTTTTTTTTTTTTTTTTTCTGACATTGCTAGTTAGCCTGTATCTCATGAAAGTTCAGTAGAAATCTCTCTCCATTTTTTTTCAAGTTTTTTGAGATCTAGGACTCACAAGCTTTGAAAAAGCTTTTTTTCCAAAGCTTGTGAGATTGTGAGCTCTGAAGCTCTTCAGGTGCTTCATGATATCATTACCCTGGGAACTCCCAAGTGAAGTAGACAGATTTAAATGTTTCAAAAATCTTTTAAAGCTGAAAATTTAAGGATCCCCTTCAAAAATCCCAGAGTTTACCTGTTCAAGGTTAAGAGAAATTATCCCAGACCCAGGTCTGACATTTAAATAATTTTGCTCTGGGCTGAAGCTAGGATTCCTCTGTTGCAATCAACCTTTCCTACAGAAAGAGATTTATCATTTTCTCAGCTATATCAGCAGAAACACAAGGGTTTTGGAAAGGTTTTTTGAACTATTGTTCCCAAACTCCAAGCCCTCAGTTTAACCGAAGAGTTTAAGTAAGCATATCTAATGGGCATCCAAGTTAGGTGCAGACCTCATTTCCTCACCTCCTCATTTCAGTCTCACAAAGCAGAAATAAACAGAAATCTGATAGTCTGCTCTTTGTATCCTCCATAATACGCCTATAACTTTATTTTCTGGTCTGTTGGTTTTAACTGGTCCGTCTTAGAGACCTCCTCGGAAATGTTAGTCATGGATGAGGATTCCTTGTCTGCCACCCACACAGGGATTTCATTAGCTCTCCCTAGAAATCTTCCCAATGGGGAGAGTGCTGCAATGCAAACTGCAGCCTGGACTCTGGAAGTCAAGCCTGAATTCCCAGCTTTTTCATTATCAGTGTTATATATTGGGTGACCCTGGGCAAGGCACTTAATTTTTCCGTCTGAACCTGTAAAATGTGGTAATAATGTTTCCTTCCTCACACCTCTCCTCTCGCTCGTCTGTTTGAAACCTCAGTCATGTCATGGGCTGCGTGCTGGAAATGACCTACTGTAAGTTAATTGCAAGATCACAGCTATGGATTGTAAAATCCTGGTGGGAAGGACTTGTAATCTTTTTTAATAGCATCTAGCAGACTGGGGCCCTGATCTTGGCTGAGGCCTCTAGACCTCAACCTAGGCTTAAGGTAGTAAAAATCATAATATTACACCTAGTATTCGTGTCATGGGAGCAGATATTTTGCCTTAATTTTTACTACTCCTAGCCCAGCTTCTGTCAGATCAGAGTTCAGTTTTCAGTCAATGGTTTTGTTTGTTTGTTTGTTTGTTTTAAATTAATTTTGTGTTCTACGAGACTGAGCAGACTGTGTTTTAATCATAATTTATGTCACCTGTGTGTGTGTGCATATATAATTATGTATTAGTTATTTTTATTGTGGGTTATTATTACCTATTTGATAATTTCATTTAGAATGAAGGTGCAGCAAACAAAACATTAAGGTCAAAGCTGGCTTTGAACATTATATTTTTCTATTTTCTCTCTTTCTCCCTGGTCTCTTTCAGTTACTTCCTTCCAAAGCCATCTCTCGTGCTGAGGAACCTCTCTTGCATCAGCAAAACTATCCAACATTTTGCAGCAAATTGCCTATCCAACAATTTGAAGAAAATATGGTTGTGAACAACTGAAGAAAAACTTAATTCTTGCTGCAACGTTCTGTCTCAATCTGATATAAAAGAGAGAGAGAGAGAAGGCAATGAGGAAAGAAGGGAAAGAAATAACCTCTTAAATCATAAGCTCTCCATGCATGTAAACCCAGTACTTAGTACACAGCCTCGTCACCTTGACATTTATTCAGCTTGCTGGAGACTCGTGTGCCCTCAGTCAAAGCTAATTAACACTTAATTGACTTCATGAGAATTTTGTTCAGCAGTTCTGATTTGCCACTCATTGTGAAACATGTAGCTGTAACTTTTGAGAGCTCAGCAGTTGTGGGAGGCTTGGCAGGTGTCAGGGGAGTCGGGGAAAGGGGAGTGGAGGAGTTTGCGACTCCCTCCTTTTCCTTCCTCTGTCTCTCATTGAAACCGATACAAGGGCACAAGAGTAGCAAAATGAGGCATTCAATAAATTGTCATTGGGGATACATTTTATTTAGCTAAAAGCACAATTTACAGTAGTTGAAGTTTGATTGATCTGTTGATAAACACTAATGTTTTGCAGTTGACAATTTTTTCATGTTAATTTCCTTAACTTTGGCAGTCCTGGCTGGCAGGACCCTATAAATAGTATCAGTGTCATCATCCTTTTTAAGTTATTAATGAGCCATCGTGTTTATAGAGGTTGGGATTTGGGGACAGGCTGTGCTTGACTGCAGTTTCTGACATTGATGCGTTAGCAGTTGGAACTGGGGCTAGATTAGAACAAGGAGGGAGAAAATGGAAAGGAAAAGAGAGAAAAGAAGCTGGTGCTAGCCAAATGCATTTGGAGTGGACAAGAACTGTTAATAATTAAAAGATAATTAAAAGTATAAAGAAAATTACAGGGTACCGTACGCAATCTGCTCTGATGCTGGTGCCACTTGAAATACACGTCTGACTAATTATCATTTCACCTGTGATGGAAGATCCTTTTTTTTCATCCCTCCTTCCCACTGTTCAGTGCCTTAGCCTATGTCCAGACTTTTAGATTGCCAAGGACTGACAACACACTTGAGAAGGCTTGACTAATTAACTAGGCCAAGGCATCCACTGGCTGGATTCACAGAAACTTCAGTCAAAGCTGCCAAGCATGTGAGTACATGTTTGGATAAGAATGTCCTTCTCCAAATGTCTTCTAATGAGACGTTAAATATTTGCTGAGTATTGAGTGGAAGGTGATTTTTGCTAGGAAGAAGCATGGTATCATTATTTTGTATCCCTTGGAAAGTCAGTGCATCTTTCTCTGCTTTGTGGGTGGGCACATCACAACTCCCTTCCACCACTTGAGTAAATGGCAAGCTGATGACATTGGGACAGGCTCTCTAAGAAATTCTGGGGGTGCCCTTTATGCTGCAGTGGGATGACACATGCCAGGAGAGGAAGCTCTTCTCTTTCCACAGGGCCATCAACAGTCTTGGGTGCAAATCCCACAACTAGACAAATGTCACCTGTGATTCTTCTGCTGGCAAAATACACAAAACATGTTCTGCCAGAACCATTTTGCACTCTCTGGAGCTTCCCTTTTCTTTCATCTTCATTATACTTACAGAGAATTCTGTTTTCTTTGTATTTAATAGTATTTTTTTAATAGAGAGATTTGTATGTGCATGTGGATTGTAGATGCATGTGCACATATATATGTTCTGCCCATTACGTGACCACAGAGAAACACATGTGCATGTATATACACAAATCCAAAGTTATTAAAACAAGTCAAAATGTATATGAAAACCCAGAAATAACAGTACTGACATTTTAAGGAGCTATCAGAAGAGTAGTCTTTGTAAGCAAAGGCCTAGAAAAGAGCACTAATATCACAAAATAGAGTGCTTTGAAATCAAAAAATATCCCTTTTTTTCTGGATAAGATAGGATTAATTGGATTCCCGCTCTTATCAAAGTATGTATTTACTTTAGGGCACAAGAGAGTTTGTTTATTTGCTTGTTTGAATTTGTATCAGGAGTGCCTTTCTCAAATAAATTCGCTGCTCTTCCTCGCTGGCTACGCTTTGGTTCAAATTGTGGAGTATACAAACTAGATTGTCCACAGATGGAACCACTCTGTAAAATGTGCTTCTAGAGCACACCCAGTGTAACCCAACCACAAGTGCACTTTAGAGAAGGTGTGGAGTTTGAGAACTATTTACTGGTGAATTTAAAATACACCTTGATCACCTCTCTGAGATACGTAATTATCTCAGTGCACATAACAAAACACAACTGAGCATGAATTTACTTTTGAGGATCAGGGGAGTGAAGTGTAGGTATTCAATCACTCAATTTTTCAGGCATTGATGTTTTTTATTAGATTTAACTATAAATTCTATTAGAAGGACATTCAGGTTTTTTTGTATATATGCACCTGCATAGCACCCTCTGCAATAGCTTATTCATTACAGAACCAACTTAAAGGTTGTTACTAATATGAATATTACTATTCCAGGGTAAATAACCTTTTTTTGATCTAGCAGAAGGAAACCTACATCTTAAGGACAAGAGTACAAAAAAACAGCTAACATATTTTCCATGGTATAAATAAGTTAATTTAGTTGTGTATTACACAGGAGAAGATACAATGAAAATCTCTATGAAGAATGAAAAAAAAATACAGTCTAGAATTCAATATGGATTCAACTCAAATGCTGAAAGCTATAAGAAACACACCAAAAAATAGTTGTGAAGTCTTACACATCACTTTTATCAGTTTCATTTATTTTCCACGCCACCAAGTACTAAAACATACATCCAGTACCTGAGGCAACTTACTTCACCTTACTGCAGAAAAAGATTCATAGGGAGTTCAATTATAAAATGATTGGCTAATTTCAATAGCTTGTTTTAGCTATTAAGCCCTCCACAAAGACTTTATGAATGTTCTAATGAATACCTTGCAAGACTTTCAGTGTAATGAAATTTGTATTAAAACACTAAAAGGAGTGTCCCGCAATGTAAGGTCACTTCCATTTGTTCTCATTACAGCCCTAGAAGGACAAAAGAAGAATAACTAGTTTCCTTTTTTTTCCCCCCCCTTTCTTTTTTTTTTCTTGGCTGCAGAAGGGATGTTAATTTTGAGCACATAAGTTGAAGAGTTAACTTGTAAGTAGCAGCATCACTGGCTTATGGTGACCTAGCAGGTTGTTGGATAAAATTGCCAAATTGAGCTTAGCCTGGACAAATCCATCCTTTACTTTTTTTTAGGTAGTAGTACAAATTATATTCCAAAACTTGAGATTGAGTTACAGGAGATGGGGGATATTGGAGGGTCCTTAACAGCTCATAAAAAAAAGGATAAATGAGGGAATTAATGATTAGAATTAAATGATATATGAATAAGTATCTGCCAACCAATGCAAAGAGGGACATGAGAATCTCAAGACTATTCAAACCATTTGAGAAATAGAGTATAAAGGCATCCTGACTCACTAAAAATGTGAGGAGTCATTCTGAGATAATAAGCCTAGCAGCCTATCCTCAAAATGTGGACCTATGAGAAGAAGACACTGCTCAAAAACGTGGAACCTTAGTTATTTTAAAAAAATATATATCTTCACTTTCAGGACATTGATTCATATATTTTAAGTAAGTGGCTTCCAAGGTAAAGTCTCAGGACATTCCCATGTAGGCCTGAAGGTTTTTGTCACTTCTGGTGGGGCATAACTGGCTCAACAGCACCATCTGAGAGGCAACTGTCATGTGTTAGGAGGTGCCAAAAACATCAAAGGTCCCCTAAGAACTCCGGGTTAATCTCTGGGACCTTCTACCACAGGACTGTGCATGATCCACAAAGCTGTACAACCTCCCCTCAGGAAGGGTTACCTGTGTGTTCCCGCCTTAACCTGAACATAAATTAATCCACTGAACTTCATATTGTGGGGTTTTCTCCCACCCTTGGTGGTCAAGACTGAGACTACCAAGTCTAACTGCTGGACCCATGGATGGTGCTATCTTTCCTCTCCACTATCTACTCTTATCCTTTCTTTTTCTTTCTCTCTTTTCTTTATGTATGTTCTTAAGTTATAGATATGTGATCAGACCCAGGCAGGCTTTGAGTTAATTTCTGTACTTTTTCATATAGACTGAACTTGTGGCCTTACTTTTTCTGAGTTGTAGTATTGTGTAACTGTGAGGGATTTGTCTACACAGAGGTGAGACACTTGCAGAATTATCCTGAATTAATTATTAAAGCAGATTATTTCAATCTCATTAAACTGTCATGTGGATCTCTGACTGAGAATTAAAGTGGTCGTACTTTGCCTTTTCTATTCACTTCCAAAGTTACACTGAATTAAGGCCATTTAAATTTCAAATAAATAGCCAAAGAGAGATCTTAGGGCATTCCAGAATAAATTCACTGATTGATGCAGGCTAAATTACCAAATGGACCCAGAGTCTGAAATGAGCCAAATGGCTCCATGTTGTATCTTTACTCTGGAGCAACCATAAGTGCCTGAAGGCAGTAAGAGAAAGTTGATGGGCAATGGTGTCACACACACCTCAGCACACAGAGAAGCACTTACCAAACATCTGCATTGGGGGTTATGTAAGTAAATGTAACTATTGCAGCACTGACATCTGCTTCCAAGCTGCCTTTATATTTGGAGCATTTTTGTATGAGAATCACACCATCATAAAATAGATTTCTAATACAGTGTCCCCAAAATCCTTGTTTCTGGCTGCTGATTATACAAGAATGCAAGATTCTGATTTTAGATACACAGAACTAATGCAGATGAAACGAACCCCTTTTGTCTGATTGTCTTGCAGCTGCGCTGCATTACTGGGTTATTTTTTCACTTATGATATATTACAGCCTTGTTTGCCACGAGTGAGAAATGATCAACGCATGACAGTCTCTTCTAAAGTTAATTTTAAAGATGAAAAAAACCTTGCAGTTCAATTTCCTCATAATAAGAGCTGCCATTTGCTAGGATGTTGCTTCTTATCCATTTACATATGTAACAATATACCCTGTCAATAATACCTTTCCTGAAAGGTATTTCCGGAAAAAATGAGTAAGCCACAAAGTGGTGGAGGAAGTGACTTTAGACAGGTTATAATTAC
Organism: Melospiza melodia melodia; assembly: GCF_035770615.1. Taxonomy (NCBI): domain Eukaryota; kingdom Metazoa; phylum Chordata; class Aves; order Passeriformes; family Passerellidae; genus Melospiza; species Melospiza melodia. The sequence continues at coordinate 4,797,951 of NC_086226.1, forward strand.
CTGAATAAAAATAGTGTTTATTCTCACAGTTGATATTAGGAAAAGGTAGTCATGAGACTTATTCTGACATTCAATTCATTCTGGTTAGATTTTTAGCAAATAGTCAAAGCATAAATATCTTGCTGAAGTCTGCTCCGTCCACATCTGAACTCTGGATTACTTAGAGGAGGAAAGAGGACTTGTAGCCCCAGATAAAGTGCTACAGCTCCTAGAAAGTAAAAATGTTGTGAAATATATATATTCCTCCAAAATTACCTTTTTCTATCCAAATTCAGGAAAACATGCTTCTCTTCTAGAATAGGTCACCATAACCAATCCTTATTCCTTTTCCAGTAATTTTTGCTAATTTCCAGGGTTGAATACCAACCAATATTTGCAGAGTTTTCTGCCTTCATAGAATTTTGCAATTTAATTGTGTGAAAAAAGTCTTTTGAAGAGGACAAAATACAACCAAAGACTGTTTTACAGAAAATATAAGGAGGGTTTGCTTTCTACAGTCGCTTTTTGCTGTTTGGAGCATTCATCATTATTGAGACTAGTCTGTTGTTAGTAAGTGATGCAACTGAAATAATTTCCACCTTTTCATTCAAATTCTGGAAAACTGACCAAAAATTCCCTTTTGATTTTGCAGAAAAAAAATTTCCAGTGTGTTCCAGATTTTCTGACATGTCTTCTGACTTCAGAAAAAGCTGACTTACGTCTCCTATAGCTAAATTATCTTTAATGTTTCTTAGGAGACTGGGGGAGAAATGACAGCTTAAAGATCCTCCTATGGGCGTTTAGGTTATGCAGCAATCCAGGTTGATTTGAAAAGATGGACACACACTTGATGTTTAGCCTTGTTGAATTTTCCATGAGGTTCAGTCAGTCCCTCCTCTCCAGCCTGTCCAGGCTCCTCTGGGTTGCATCCCTTCCCTCCACTGCTTCACCTCACCACAGAGCTCAGTGTTTTTGTCAAAGGTGCAGACAGTGCCCTCGGACCCTGCTGTCCATTTTGATGACAAAAACCTCAAGCAGTGTCAGTCCCAGTTCTCACCCATGAGGTGTCTCCACTGTGACATCGAGCCACTGGCCACAAGCCTTGAGTTTGACCATCCAGTCAATTCCATATCCACTCAATTGCCCATCCTTCAAATCTATTCCTCTCCTTTTAAGAAACAAGTATGCCATGCAGGACAGTGTCAAATATTATACTCACCAGATTTCCAGCTTATAAAGAAGCACCATTCTGAAGCACGTCATAAATCCCATTTGTGTGCTCTCAAGAGGGCCTGAAAATATAAACATGGGTATCCAGAATGGCATAACCATGCTGAACCCCTAAACATAGCATAACAAGTGAGATTGTTTTGGGGTTTTTTTTTGCCATGCAAAGACTACCTCAATCTGAATAACCCCTTCTTGAATTGTTCTGTGTGTGGAGTTTGAAAGTATGAGGGAGAAATAGAAGACAAAGGAGGGAAATGGAGAGTTCAATGAGAAAATTTTGGTGCTGATTGACACTTAAGCTTTGGTGAAAAAAATTGCAATAGGGATGTGATACTAAAGACTTTATTTCTTCATGAAACACAACTGGAATCAAATTAGATATGCACATTTCACTGGGAATAGCTCACAAATAATTCTCCATGGCCATATGCACTTCATTCAGTCCAGAGTTAATTTTGCATTTTGTTATCCTCAGAGGATAGTTTAACTTTAGTTCTCTTCTAAGGATGTAATGAATAGCTAAGAGAATGGTTATGTGTGTATGTGTATGTGTATGTGAAAGAAAAAATACTTGTTTCTTTTAAAAAGGAGGGAAAAAGTAAAGGAGATGGTTTTTCTTCCGGCTTCTATTCAAGACACTGAGAGTTAAGGATCTCTTGATTTAAGACAATTTGCTGTAAATTGTGGATTAAACATATGTGTATGGAAACAGCATTTCCATATGCTCAAAATGCCAGTTTTCAACATATAAAAATCACAATTTTCCTATAGCAATTAATTTCCTTCCACTAGCTAACTGAACTGTTTCCACAGTTCAGTGCTGCTAAAGATACCACAATAAAACCTGATTTCCCCACAAACAGGAAAACAACAGAACGTTTTGTAAATCGAGGCTTTACATTTGAAATTAAATGTGCTAGTTTATCTTATTATGAGAAGCTTTATCATTATAGAGAAAGATGAAAATATCATACAGGAATAACTGGATGGTCTTGAGGACAGAAGAAATTGAAATCAAATTAATTTAACAGACTGAATTGCCATACTACTCTCTCCAACAAAGATAGTAAGAATCTTGCTTTTAGAACAAAGACTGATAGGGATGAAGATAACCATCTTGGGTGCAGCTATTTTTCAGCAATTATTATTATCAGTTTAATTTGGATAGTTGTAGGATCTTGGGGATACAGGGAAGAAGAAATATCGTTTGCGTGATGTACTCCTGTGGCTTGATAAGAAAAACCAGGAATAATTATGGGAACAAAATCAAATGGGAGAAAGCACAAAGAGGGAATGTTAGAGAGACCAGAGAATGGAGAATCCATCCAACTACTGTAGATGAAAGCAGCTGGGTGCTTTTAGCCTGGCAAAATGAAAGATGACAGAATATGACTGCAGCAAATAAACATTTTGAGAGGGTAAACATTAGAAAGCTAGACAGGCTACTTAGAGAGAAAGAGACATGCCAGTAGAAGAGGAAATATGTGTATAATGGCTGGAAAGCAAATAAGCCAAGGTTTTGAATTATTTTCTAAGAACAGGAGAAGGATGCTCAGGAACTGACTTGGTAATGTGGCCACAGAAGCGAAACAAAGATAAAATGGTCGAGTTTTCAGTGTTGCTTGCATAAAGCAAGTCTGGACTCTGTGTCTCAGGAGGTGCCTTTCTGCCAATGTCCTGAAGCCTGTGGTAGCTTCTGAAACTTTGAGGTTTTGATAATTCAGTTTTAGAAGGGAGTATGTGAACAATATACAATCCAGCCACGGATGACAGCATCAAAATGCCAAGGAGCATGAAGTATGCCACCTACCTGAGTGGGTAAAATTGTCAGTAAGTGCATGGTCTTGAAATAACCCAGATGACTGAAACTTGCTGAGACAATGCATTAGAAATGAGAGGATACCTCCAAAATCAGGAAACTCCACATAAGTCTGAAAGCCATAAAGAAAGAAGTGCTGCATATTACACGCATAATGTTGAGAACTGAAAATAACTTTGAATTTAATTTACAAAAAATGAGTAAAATTATTTTTATCTTCACTACTTTTTCCTTTTTTATACTGAAGGAAATTTGTAAGAACAGAGGCAGAACAAGTCACTCTATTTGATTTCATTCTAATCACTACTACAGTTATGAAAAATCCAGGACCACTTTTTAGATGTGAATGCAATTTTTATGGATTACTTTTAAAATGAATGAAAATAATCCCTAAACTGAATGAGAAAAGGAATTCCTGAAAGTCTATATAGTTTCACAAAAGGAAAAGAAGAAAAAACAAAACAAACCCAGGCTGAATAAATATGAAGGTCTCAATTCAGTTTTTTCAGCTTTTGTGAAAACTGCTCTTTGGTTTTTGTGTAATATTTGATGGGGTACAAAAGTTTCACACTTAGCACCTTGTTGCTTCTCTGCTTTTATCCTGCTGGCAAAAGCTGTTCTTTTTACATATGGTAACTACTCATGGGACATTGGGCTGAAAAATAAAAATAAAACCATTTGAAATTCTGACGCATATGCTGAGAAACACTTGATTGAGAAAAAGATGCAGATGAAATTTGGTTTCCAAATTTTCAGCTTTTAAAATAACCATCAAGCAGTCCTGGTCCCTAAAGGTTTTTATTTTTCATGCATGAAAATTCAGTTTATTAGCAAAACATTTTGTAGGGTTCCAGTCACAGCTCATTGGGTGTTGTTCTTCATTTGTCTTCACCACTGGAAGCAACTGTCTAAAAAAGCTCTGCACTCTATTGACTTCATAAACATGTGAGCTTGAACACCAATTGGGTGTTTCAGCTTGCCACCTGTGATCTTTTACTCTGGAGAGGACCCCTTGATTCCAAGGCTGTGCAGCATAAATGGAAAGCAACATTGAAAAAACTGTGTGAAAGCAGCTGTTTCACACAGGGAGTGGGGGTTTTCCCCTATGAGTTATAAAGCCTCTTACCAGTGCCTTACCTCTGTGGGGTTAATGTGCTATGCTTGGGAAAGGTTTCAGGTGTGGTATGGAAGGTGAATTTTGTGAGTGTGTGTGTGTGTGTGTGTGTGTGTCTCTATTTATCTAATTATATATTTTTTCAGGAAGATTCAAGCGAAATAGAATAATGGAATGGTTTGTGGTGGGCTAGAAGGGCCTTTGAAAACTATCTAGTTTCAGCCATCCTGCCATGGTCAAGGACTCCTCACACCTTCCACCTTCCCCATTCAGCCTGGTCTTGAGCACTTCCAGGATGGGGAATACACTCCAAGTCTCAGACAAGGTCCTCGTCCAGATCTTTGTTGGGTGAAGTTTGGTCTCTATCTGTCTGTGGTGGTTATTTTAAATAATCAACCTGTCTCTCTGCTCATTGCATCCTGTTTCACATGGCCCATAGAGAGGAATTGTGTCTAGGTGATCATTAAGGTCTCTTCCAACCCAAACCATTCTATGATTCTTGTGATTTGAAGACAATGAATAACTAATGAGCATTCTTCTTGTTTAGAGGGCAACAGCTACTAAGTAAGACTCCTTGCTAGGTTTCATCTCCTAAAGAGATGTGGTATGTCGGACAAAGTTCTTTTTCATAATGAAAAATCTTTACACAGAGATTTTGAGGACATATCCACCTTGGGAATTGAATGGGGGGAACCCCTGACAAGTGGTTGTGTTGAATGTGAATCTTCTCCCAGGTTTTTCTGGTTGACGCGTCAAAACCTGCTTACACATAGATGCAAAAGGCACAGATATCAGAAAAGGTTTTTTCTATCTCTTTGTTTAGAGATATCACAATTGAGAACCAGGCAGATAAAGGAGAGGATTGTTCTACTCTGTTCTGACCTGGTGCAGCCTCACCTTGTGTCCTGGGGGCAATTTTGGGTGCTCTCAGGAATGTGCTGGGATTTTTGGAGTACTCTGTGCAGGGCCACGAGTTGGACTTAATGATTCTGATGAGTCCATTCCAACTCAGCATATTTTATGGTTCTGTGACAAGACTTACCACCATCTATACTTCTGAGGACTGGTTCAGTCTCAAAAAAGACTCAAAAAAATGTTTTTCATGAGGGACACAGATAGTGGTGTGGAGAATGCTTTCCTGGCCTGGGCTCAGTGACTGATGCAAGCATGCAGAGGGAGAAAAGGGTTTTGAGAGATAAGCATGGGAATAGCTGAGAATGATTTCCTAATTGTGGTGTGTTCAGGTACAGAAAAATAAAGAAACAGTGATAAGGGCTGTTGGCATTCCTCTAAATGACGTTAGACAGTCTGGATGCATAATAAAGAGTTCAGAGAAATTAGGACCTGAACAAAAACCTGGCCCATACGTTTGTCTTTATCTTTTTCCTCCAAAGGGCAAGTATCCCCTGTTCAGAGCGCAGCATAAATAGTGACAGAAAATGGCACACAGCATGCAAGCTTGTTTACCAAGTAGTGCAGCTTCTTTCCAGTTTTGTTATCATGGGAAAATATTGTTGTGTAATCGGGAAAAGAAATTAACAAAGTTCCATCACACTTTACCTTTGTTTAGAAACACAGATCCTCCAAGAACAATGCCTTTTATTTCACATTAAGGGAAGCATTCTTTTCTTGCTGTTCGAACCAGACCTGAATATTAATAACATGATATTGGCTTGATAGTTTCTCGACATCTTCTATTTGATGCTCTGCTAAAAGACCATAAAGCTATAATAACAGAAGACAAATCTCCCTCATGTACCAGTGTCTGAAATCAAAGGGTTGTCTGCTCTGTGGCTGTGCTCTTTGCACTGCTGCTTCTGTTTTCAAGGCATTTCCAAGGCTAAGAATATTTTCTCTCCCTCTAGAAATTAATGCTGGTAGGGATGTGCTGGTACAGTTTTGTACAGAGACAGAAAGTGACTTAATGAATGATACAAGTGCACTATGCAGAAAGAGTGAATTCCAGCTGTGGCAAGTTCAGCAAGGCTCCTGCTGGCTTTGCTGGCAGGAGATCCCACTTTAGCAGAGGGTTTATTATGTCCTTACCAGATGCATCAATTTCCTAAGGACTGGGACGTTCTGCTTTTGGAGTTGGTCTTGGCCACGTTTCTTTCACATAGACTTCTTAGTGAATGGATAACAATATTTATATTGGAAATTTCAGTCAGAAAAATGTCTTAACACTTTTCTTTGTTGTCTTTCCTCCTTAGTGATGAAGTAAATAAATTATTTCAGTTTTCTGAAGGATGGGTGTGGACAATTCTGGACAAACACTTTTTTCTCTCTCTTTAAAACCACATAGACTTATAAGTTTCTCTCCCATCTGAACCCTTTGGCAGGCAACAAAACCTTCAATTGGAACATTTTATGACTCCAAATCAGACTGAAATTTAAGGATTCTAACTAAATAGCCTGGTGGTCAAAAGGAATGATCTCCTAGAAAAACATAACTCTACCATCTAAGCATGTGTTAAGAAACTGTATGTTAGGCTCTAGTTTCAGAAAATCTTAAGAAGATTAACTAGAAAAGGAAGGTCAAAGATGCTTTAATTTCTGGCAACAAGTGTGATGAATTCATTAGTGAAGAAAATGTAGTAACTGAGCTCTGAAGAAAAGCTATTTTTCCAGACCTCTTAGAAAAGGGGGAAAAAAGAAGATTCTGTAGAAACCTGATTTTTTTTTTTTTTTTTGTTTGGAAAAACTGATATGAAGCATTTTTCTTTTTCAGATTAGGTAATATATAATAAATAGTGTTGTTTTGCAAAAATATCTGTAAGCTCTTGGTTCAGGCAAACTCTTAAAATAACAACAATAAAACCAAAACCCAATATATTATTTGTCATTATTCTGGCTTTTCTTATTGAAACCCTGATTCTAAGATCAGTGATATCAAACAGCTTAGACTTTCTAGAGGATTTTATTTAAAGTAAATATTCTTTCTGTGGTGCATATTTTCATATTTACAACTCATTACTGTCTAGAATAAAAAAAAAATAAAGGGCCTGTACAAATAGTTGAAGATCTGAGTGGAGTTAATCAGTCATTTGTTTTAGAAAATAGTTTTTTCTCTCTTAATAGACTAGATAAAATTTCCATTTCTAATTTATTTTTTCTTCCTTGGCATCATAACACAAATTTTAAAAAGTTAATATAGTCTCTCATTGGATTGTTTTGCTGGACAGATGAGATGATGGTGGAGAACAATAACTCAAGTAATGGCATCTAAATACAAAAGGGGAAAGTTTTGATGAGTTTCAGAAATCTTAGAAATCTTCACATTGAAATTTAGTGATCTGTGCCACAGCTCTCTAAAGTAGAATGGTTTTTTCTTCAGAGTTTGGAGTCCAACCTGCACAGGCAGTGCTTCCCTGTGTTTGATTCTGGTACTGTCTTTGCTCATTTTTAGTGTACATATCTATTGTGGAATAGAGATAATATTTTTGAACTGAAAAACAGAGCCAAATATTCCTGTTCCTATGCTGGAGGGACAGTGAACTACACAGCTCAAGCTAGTTGGAAGTCTCTGCAAAAGTTTTCAGTCAAATATTAAAGTAAGTACTTCCAGGGATGTTGGGTGTATTAAGGAAATACTTTTGTTAGAAAAAGGGTCATATTTTGGTTTTCCTTCCTATGCTTGTCATTTCTTTTTTTAAATTTGAAGCAAGGAAAAAGAAAACAAGAAATAAAGATACATAGATGAAAGAATGCTATTTTGATTTTAGAAAAAAGGTTAAAACCAACCAAAAGTGTAAAAATGCTCCTTGAAAAAAATCCATAAAAATATTTAATGTAAAATGTTCACCTGTTGCAACACTGCAGTAAAGATGTGTTTCTATATCAATTCCAAATTGAATGCACATGGTGATGTTATGTCCCATGTTTTCTTCTCAACAGAGAGTTAGTGTGTATAACTTCTGGAATAATCACCAAAAATGAATAATAAATAATAAATAATCACCAATAATAAACCAAATCTCTTGGTTTCTTTAACAAATCATCACTTGAAACTCTTGTTTCAATTTTCTGCATATTTTGTGTCTTGAAGTCAGCTGAGCACTGTCTGTTCCAGCTGCAGAAGACAAAAGCTCCAGTTGCTTGAAGATCCAGAAAGAAACTGATGCCTTGTGAAGGCTGACCTAGAACAGAGGCCAGATGGAGTTAAAGAATGAAATAGGGATTTATTAGGAGGCCTCAATGGACCCACCTTAGGCAGCACAAGAGCCCAGCCAAGATGGACCCAAAATGGTGGCAAAAGGGTCACAAAATGGATGACTGGTCTCAAGATGTCTCACTTTTATCAGTTTTGATCCATTAGCATATTTGAGTTAATTGTCCAGTTATAGCTTTAGATTATGAAGTCCCATCCTTCTTGTTTTTCTCTCTTCATTCTGTTGTTGCTTATGCTCTTGGGCCTGAGATTTGGATAATTTGTCCTTGGTTCCCAGCTAGAGAAGGAATTGTTTTGTCTACCTAGTCTGTGCAGAGAACTAATAAGAAACTCAGAAATACACACTAAAGCAGCACAGAATCTGAAAAATATAAAAGATAAAATCTGAGTCATCAAAAGTGCTATTCCAACAAACATTCTATTGTAAATCATTGCAGAAACAAGTTTTCTGTTAAATGTTCTGACTTGAACCTCTTTCAGTTTCACTCTTCAATTTTCAATTCCCTGTGATTACAGGATTGTTTTCAAGAACTCTTGCCCAAGAGTTCCTTGGGACTGGACCAGCTGTGGTCCAGAGTTGTGTGGTCTGGGCTGAAGAAATTGATGAAATATTATTAGCAGAATTTATGGTAAATATCTACTCAGATCTTTCCAGGATAACTCACAATACATGGGACTTCATACTTTATATTATGTTTTAATTTGTATGTCTCAGGCTATTCTGGTTTAGTACAATATTCATCAACAAGAGAGACTGCTTGCTCTGTGAAACACAGCCCTTTGTGGTATTAAGGGTTTGTGCAAAGTTTCTTACAGTGATATGAATATTTCAAGTGCTTTGGTACACTTTAGGTCAGTTTTCTATTCTTGAAATATTGCAGAATTTGCTCATTAGGAGGGACTGACTGCATCTTACACAAGGACGAGGCAGCCTGGGCATGACTGATGAAATTTTACTAACAGATACTCACTTTAAGAAAAGAAATGAGCAAGAAAAACAGCCCTTCCTAAGCTTTTACATTTGTGCTTTTGCCTTTGTATTGTAATGGAGTTTCCCTTGAACCCAAAGTCTCAGACTGTCTTCCTGGGAAAAAGAAACCTCAGATACCCTTGAAAGATCATAAGTGCAGTAGGTGAATATATCACTTAGATGTTCACCATCCAGAAATCTGTAATAATAATGCATATTTTAGACTCTGAAGACAACTGGTATCACAGATTTTCTCACTGAAAAAAATGAATATATACTAACTTCTCTCGCTGTTATCCTCTCAGGCTGTTTTTCATATCCTTAAACTTAATTTCAATTATAAACAGATACATATGTATATACATATTCTATGCTTCCCTCTTTGCCTCTCTAGAACTTTCTACAATTATTTTTTTTTTTTCTTATTTTAAATGAAGAATTTTTACTTATTTTTCAGTCTGGATTCCAACCGCTTGCCAATTTGTGTTTAATAGACTAGCAAGTTTTCCTCTTTAGTGGCATAAGTAGTTCTTTTCCAGGAGGAAAAGAATGAAGAATATTGCATTAATTAAGGAAGCAAATGTATAATAAGAGCGCCAGATAGGTAGGAATAAATGCAATATATGTTCATAATTTATGAGACTTGTTGAAGAGATAATGATACAATATTGCATGTTCTATGTCATTATTTTCCATAAAGATACAGAAAATAAAGCCAATTGATTTTAATTCTAATTCTTTTTAGTGAATTGAGTCTGTTACTCATTCCATAAAGCATAAAAGAGCACTAGAGTACAGAGCAAGGAATTAGACAATATTTCAAAGGCACCTTTAAGTGAATAAACAGCCACAGGCAGGAGAATGGATGGTACCATCAAAGGCAGAGCAAAAGCTGTTCGTGAACCTTTTTCAGGCTGAGAGCAACAAAATAATGGCCCAGGATTTATTTTTAATAAAACCCAGACTTTTTCTAAGGATACCAAAAATAAGTAAGTATATAAATAACTGTGTATGAATTCATGAGCACAGGTTGCAAGTGGGTACAAGAAAATATCAGAGGCAGCACAGAAGAAAATAGGGGGGAGGAGGAAGTAGAACTTCTAATTGTACACACAATATCCTCTATGTTTTCAGTAAACCTTGCTAAGTACATCAAACAAATGAATTGCAGACGGGTATAAATAGTGACATTTCAGTAGAGACCTGCTTTGTTCCAGAATTCGGCTGCTTTTGATTCTGGAGACTGAGCTTAAATCTCTCTACTGCACAGGGGAAAAGATCCTTCTACTCGGCGGGTTCGTGCAGAAAGGAGCACATAACCTTTGGGGCAGTGCACGGAGGCAGCTGTGTACAATAATCTGGAAGTACAGGTAGGGAGGAACGGTCCATTTCTTGGTTGTTCTGGTTTGTGCAGGTAAGGCCAGAATATTAATAAGCCCAGCCACAGACTTCTGCCTATATTAGTGCAGTGATCTGGAAATCCCTGATGTCTCCATCGCCTCCTGAGCCTTTGCTTCACTGCAGAGGATTTCAACTCACCATAGATAATTCAGTGTTTCCTGGAAAAGTGAGTCAAAATGAATTTCATCTCAAAAGACTCTGTTCTCATCTTCACATGAGATTATGTTCTCAGATGTTTTGGAAAAACAAAACAAAAAACTAAAATAAAAGCTAAGATGGTGTTACCCACCTCATGTTTCAAAGGTATTATTCACCTTGCTGCATAAATGAAATGTTTCCAGTAGTTTCCTACACATGCTCTTGAAAATGTACATGGGGAAGTTGTGAGTAACAGAGAAGAGAAGCAAGGGCTGGATCTACTCACAGAACAGCAAAAGATGGAAAATAACAGAGGAAAACAATTCCACAAGAATCAAGAAATTAATATCTTGCCACTAATGGCAGAAGACTGGACATAGTGACAGAAAACAGTCCTTGCCATCATGTTGCTATGATTAATATCTCAATTTCTGCAGCTTTTTTCTCCAGAAAAAAAAAAACAAAAAAAACCCCAAACCAAACAAACAAAAAACCCCCCCAAAAAGTTGATTGTACTTTTTTTCATGTTTTTCTGCATTTGTCATTTTTTAAAAATATATATTTGTTGGTTAATTAATCAAAATAAATCATGACAACTTATCAAACACTTTCCTCCAGCATTTTCTCAGTTCTGAAAATGTCAGATTCCTATTGCATTAACATATGGAAATACGAAAGAAAAAATAACCTGGTCAAACTTTATCCCTTTTTCTTCTAAGTTTTGATTGTCAAAATGGGCTAAGGCAGAATTAGTGTCAGGTTCTGGGAATCTGCCAAACACTGAGATTTATGAGGATATGCTACTTTTTCTTTAGGGAAATAGCACACTTCTCAGACCAAGGAAAGATGAATTACAGAAAACAATATAGTGAGGATTCATCATGGAAATGAGTGTTACATAAAATCATAGGACTGGTCCTCCTTTTCTTCCAAAAGAAAGTTAGGGGACAAAATGGAGGAATATACTCTGGAGGGAAAAACAAAGACAAATTAAAAAAAAAAAATAAAAAAGTGGTTTTAGCTCTCTGGTTTTAATTTTCTGGTTTTCAGACACAAAAATAGATAAACAGACAGGCAGATAGATCGAGCACAAGGGAGAAAATACAGACTACTTAGATGAAATGCGTTGATAGACCTCCTTACTTCTCTCAGTCTCTAGCTGGGCTATAGTTACTGGCATAAGTTAGGACTATGTTCTCATCAGTGATCATGGCAAAATTCCCAAGAATTTACAGCAGATTTATGATAATGGACTAACTTTTCAGATTTTTTTGGTCTTAAAAGTTCCATCTGACCTAGGTGTTTCTGTTATCCTTTTTGTTTTGTTTTGTTTTCCTCTCTTGCTCCACATATGTTTTGCTTTGTTTTTTTTTTTTTTTTTTTGAAGCTTTTTGTCCTGAGCTGAGGTATTTAAAAAACCACTTTGGCAGACGTTGATCCCAATACTCAGAAGCACTGAAGTATGTCCTGACATAACTGGACCATTCCTCTAGTTAAAACATGACATTTACCAGATATATGTCTAAATGGTTCATTTGCAATTAACTAGAGAAATCTTAGGTTTTTGAATGAACCTTGCTATATTTTTTTCTTTCTTATCAAATATCTTGCTTCCTAGATTTCAAATAAAATTGAGTTACATTTTCCTAATACATTACTCTCAGCTCTCTTTTCTATCTCTTCTGTTTTTCATTATTTAACTTCTTTAGCTGTGTTGTACACAAGAGCTTCTAAAAAAATAAATTATATTGTTCTGGAGTAAATCAATGGACTCAGTAGAGTCTTTCTGTCAATGCCAAACACTATATACAATCCTGATAACTTGGAAAGTATCTTAATCCCAGTCTGCGTATCTCCCCCAAAGAAGGAATATTTTCTTTCCGGAAGAGCACCTTGCACATGTATTTATTAAGTGACTGTGTTACAAAAGTTTGAAAATGACGTACTGTGCTTCATGCTGAACTGTGTTCATTCACATATGTCTGCCATATCACTGCTTGTGCCCATAAAACCCTGATTTGTGTTATTTAAACATTGCAAAGATTTTCCTTTCTAATTGATAATCCTCAATATTATTCAGGGAGCACACAAATATGTATCACTTTTCTAGTTTAAGTGTGAGATTTTCTCAACAGCCACACATTAGTCAGTGGCAGGTAGATTAGTTTTTTGAGATGGTTTTACACCATTATTCCATTTTTTTGAGCAGAGATCTTAGCTTATACCTCCTACCTATTCAAGTTAAAGTTCCAAATATACTTGATTCCAGTTCATTAGTAACAGGGATTTTGGAAACACAAAACCAGTAAGAGGTATTTATTTATTTTCCCCTCTGGGAATCTGGACAATTCATTCAGTTATGCATTTATTTCAGTTTTTTTTTTTTTTTTTCTTAATTTATTCTTATTTTCAGGCAAAAATGTGAAAAAAATCTTTCTTGTAAAATATATGCTTTTATTTACATTTCCAAATAATATCAATAAAGCTCATCAATTTATCCATTTCAATACTGCATTTAGCTGATCAAAACTTTCTCACTGACTAGTATAAAGCTCAAGACCTGCAGGACAAAGCATCTAGGATTTGTGATTTGCATAAAATAAACAACTATTTGAATTCATAGCACTGGGTTCAGTGTTCACTGGGATCAATGGAAAGCTTCTCACAGATTGAACAGGCCTGGACTGGCTCCATATTGAATCACAATCGTCTGTCAATTTTATTATATTTCACAATCAAATCTCAAATCTCTGGTATTCTTTTCACTGTTACTGTGGTCATCTTAACCCATGAATGCTCTCCTTCATGTTGAGGGCAGTGTCAGGGTGACAGTGGGCCCAGAATGACGAAATCTGTAAAAGCAGTGATGGTAACAGGAATAAATATTAAACGTGTACTAGACATATACAAATTTTCTATTCAATTTTTATTATGGGCAGTGGCTATCGTAACCTTGAACACAGGAACTGCAGTGAAACATCCGAGGAGAGGCAAGTTGAAAGCAGACTCTACTCAGCAGCACTCCGGTCATTCTTTCTGAGAGAATGTTTCTCTCTCTCAACCAGCAGAAGCTGCCCTCTAAATTAGGCATGTAACATGGGGGGAATGTGTCTCTGCCACAGTGCCAGCCTATTAGCATGGATCCTTCTCTCATGTTGCTGCTGATACCTGTGGGACACTCCTAGAGAGGGTTTGCCACGTCGTTTCCCCTTACTTGTTCAAAGTTTTCCCATTTCCATACAGAAGTTTTCCTATTTCTTTACAACAGTATCTTGTTCTGTTCAGATCGTTTCTGCTCATTTCTGCACTCTTGTTTCTGATATATTACCTCCAGCTTCTGCTTTCCTGCTGTGATTCCTGTTGCACATATTTAAGCCCCAAAGGCAATACTCAGATAAAATTATCATTGTCAGGGCACTAACTTCCATTCCCATCTCCACTCATTATTTACATTCTTTGTGTTGCAAATTACACATCAGCAAAGGAAGTCTAGTTTAATTTACCTACCTTAGAGTTATTCTCTGAGGTGTAATATGTTAATAAAGAGAAGCAAGTAATTAACAACTAATAAATTACATGACTAATAAATTCTGGTGTGCTTTTTTTTTCTCTTGTGGAATATCTACATAAATTCTAATACCTCTTATGCTGGCTTCAGCTGGGATAGAGTTAATTTTCTTCCCTACACAGCTGGTACAATGCTGTGTTTTGGATTTAAGATGATAAAAATGTTGATAACACAGTGAGGTTTTTAGTTGTCCCTAAGTAAAGTCTGTAAGTCAAGACCTTTTCTACTTCTCATCCTACTCCACAGGGGAGAGGTCTGTGAGTGTGCCAGAAACTGGGATGGGACAACTGGGACAGCTGACCCCAGCCGGCCACAGGGATTTTCCACACTCTACAGTGTTCACCATATACAGCTAAAGAAAAAAGGAATGAGGGGGCACTTCGGTGATGCTGTTTGTTTTTCAGAGTAACCATTGGATGTCATAGAGGCCTGCTTTCCTGGGGATGGCTGAACACCTTGCCTGCCCGTGGGATGGGTGAGTGAATTCCTGGTTTTGCTTTGTTTTTGCTTCTGGCTTTTGCTTTGCCCACTGAACTTCCTTTATCTCAACCCACAAATTTTCTCAGTTTTACCCTTCTGGATTTCTCTGGCACTCACGAGGTGAAGTGCACAAGGAGGGGCCGTGTGGGCCCAACCTGCCAGCTGGGGTTAAAACACTTCTACTCACAGTGTATATTCTGCAATCTTTCAAAAGTCTTTTTAGGTGGTATCCACCTAGCAAGACCAGCAGTAGGTTTAGTTTGCACTAGACAAATGTTCTTTACTGTGCAGGCACTGGAATATGTAAGGCACTGCCTCATCCCTGGATGTGTTCAAGGCCAGGCTAGATGGGGTTCTGAGCAACTTGCTTTAGTTAAAGTTGTCCCAGCCCATGACAGAAGGATTGGAACAAGAAAATCTTCAAGATCTCTTCCAACCCAAACCATTCTGGGATTCTATGATTCATTGGTTCATCACGCTGAGTTTTAGATACCAGGAAGTGAAGTATATAGTACAATTAATTTTGTCAAATTGTAGATCTTTGTAGGAGGGCTTACCTCAGACTTGGATAACCAGTTTAGATCAGGTGTTAGCTGATGGACAAGGCTGTGTAAAATGTATCATCTAACCAGTGTGGATCAAATGTATTCTGTCCTGTTAGTTATTATTTGATATCTAGCTACCATATTTCTGCTGTTGTTCTGAAAATCCTTCTTCTGCCATGTCTGTTTTTTGTGTAGATGAAAATGAGCAGTGCTTTCTTTATTTTCTTCTACATTTTTTTTTCCTTGAAATGGAGGATTCCGAGTGGGATGCTGCACATTAACACAGACATGCACATTTATTTATGTATGCCAGGTTCACATGTGCATTAGCTGTTAGGCAACATCACCAGTAGCTTCCATGACCTGAAAGCCCAAAGATCACTTGAGACATTTCTATTAATCTCTTATGGGCCTATTAAAAATAGCTATTTTTGTTCATTACCTAGTTCAGGCAATCCTGGGATTTATTTAGATTTTCTCTTGCATTTCTTAACCAATTTAGATTACTTTTAATTAGGATTTTTCTCTCTTCAATACCCCAGCAACATAGCTGGAGAAATAGAATATGGAAATATCCATAAATTCATAACAGTTAAGAGTGTCTGCTAAATATTCATGGACCATTGTATGAAAAAGCCTTCTATATTCACATTTAGTAAGTATTTCAGTTTATAAAATCAATTTATGTAATAGTTGATTGAATCTTTTTTTTTCTCTATAGGTGACTTGAAGTTCAAACTAGGCAAGAGAACTAGTTCCAGTAGGTGAAGGAGAAAAAAAAAAAATTGCAGGTCAACATTATGAAAACAGAATACTTAGTGTCAGACAATTACCTCTAGAGTATAAAAATCATGGTGTTATAGGTACTTACCTTTGTATGCTGACTTACAGCAAATTTTGGGTAAAGACATGTTGCTGTATTAGAAGCAGCTCTTAGACCAGTTGTTATTTCACTGTTTGTTATTTCACTATGAGCCTGGTGGTAGTTTATTTTGTAACAGAGATGGGAATGAGGAGGTAAAACACTTTTTCTTGTGCATGGAAAATTCCCCGACTTTTTCAAAAGAAGTTTGGAACAAAGCAAAACAAACACTACCAAAAAAACCACACAAGCCCAAAGTGTTGTTTAGCATGGAAACTAGGGCATATTGCTGTGAGAATTCAGGACACATCACTGGATTCTTTATAAATACCTTTGGAATTAATTACAATTACCACTGTGTGCATAATGTACTGTACACTAAGAATTCACAGCAAACTTATCTACTTGTGAAGGTGACGTGGTAAAAAGGTCATGGGAGCTGAAAAATAGTGTTTGTAGGAGTCAAACAAGATACTGTGTGTAACAGTGGACTTTATATCCATTTCTCATCTGATACAGAATTGAAAAATTAGTTTTTTGGGTTTTTTGTCTTTTTTTAAAATTCTGTTCCCATTTCATTGCATGTAATTTGGGGTATTTTTTATGCGTAGCCAGGCACAATAGCTCCAGGAATAATGGAGTCTGGTCTTAATTGTGTTTACATCTTAAGTTAGGGCTTGATCTCATGCTTGATGTAGTTTTTTATTTACCTTCAGTGGACATTGGATCTGGCCATTGGGACTCAATTTACCCATGTCCCTCTATGTATTCCCAAACATATGTTCATGACAAGCTTCATTAACCCATTTGATTCTATTTACATGTCAGTAGTTAAATACAAATGTAGTAAATTTAGGATTTCAACAACAAATTTCTTCAAATTCATTAAGATATTTTACTAGAAGATGACTGTTGTGCTTTCCTATCTTCAGATTGCTTTTTACCAGCACATCAACCCCGGTACCTCGGATGCCCTTTCACTGCAGAGCAGGAATATACAATACGTTTTGAAGAAACCAATTGCACTCTTCATAGGAAACAGTCAAGATGTGTTTAATTGAACCCAATTAATCAGCTATTTGCATTTCCCAATAAATGCCTTCACTTTTTCTTCTCTAGAGAGGTTCAAGATCTCTCCTTGCCAGGAGCCATGTTATTTTCTGTTGTACAGAAGGCTCCATGCAAGAGCTAAGTGTGCTGAGCATGGATATTGACAATCTGCTGGTGTAATTGCTCTGTGTCCAAAAGAGAAACGGGTGTTCAACTTCTCATTTCTGCCAAACATGTAACGGGTTTGTTTTCTTATAGAAAGCATTAACACAAGTGTTCTTTGCTGTTGAACTGGTCTCAACACTACAATCTTGATGCCCTCGTGAAAGATATTTTCTTCAGGACTTTAAGACAGCCATTTGATAAAACTACAGCTTCCATTAGCTGAACTCTGCAAAACTGTAAAATAGCAAGTTGCTGCCTACAGCATTCAGAAAATAATATAAGAAGTTCAGCAACAAGGGTGAAACACATCTCCTAGCGTCTGGGGATTGTTTCAGAAAGTGAAAATGAGAGTTGCAAAAAAATAACTCAAAGGAAAGATGAGCTGCAGAGAAAACTGGGGTGTTTAGGGTACTTTTTTTTGTAGTAGATAATACAGCATCTAAAAATTCCTACAAGCTTTTGCAGTACATCCTCCTGCTGAAGCTCCATGGATGTTGATGGTCCACGAAAATCTCTGATCAAGGAAGCTTAAAAGAGAAGAAACATAAAACAGATGATTTGTGGAAAAATGTGATCGTCACCTGGAAGTTAATCTAGTGATTATGTGAATTACATTGATGAAGATTGAACTTCTTCTATGTTGATAAAGATCAACATAGATGACAAAAACAAAAAAAAAAATGAAGGTCAAAAAGATGTAATTCCCAGAGAAATTTTAAAAAACCCTGTAAATTCTGACCCAGTAGTAGCATCACCATAAGTCAATGGTACAACAAAAGTTTCAGGTATCACCTTCTCCCCTGAGCAGGAATAATTATCTCACTTTCCCTACACAGATATTAGTTGTTGAACAAATCTGGAAGAGGGAAACATAAAATAAAGCCTGTTTAATGTGGAGACAGAGCACCAATTAGTGCACCACCATGCTTTCACATACTCTTCCAGACTCAACATGTTTCCTGTGTTTCTGAATTTGGGTATGCTTGGTTATCTAGTTCAAAATTCACACTTCTTATAATTTTTTTCCTTTACAGTAATATTTTCTGCTGATTTGTCACACTAAGTGGAAACAAATTGGGAATACTGTTCTTATTTCTTTAGGAATATTCATCTGTGGGGATGTATCTTACTTGGATTCAGTCAACAGTCTAGATATGCTCATTACTTGGTATTGAACAATTAATAAATTCACCGTTTCAATATTTGTGTTTTTTAAATGGGTGGAGGCAAATTTACTTAGCTCTCAGAGATGTTCAGAAGATGAGGCTCAACTCATTAGCCTCAGATTTTGGAAAAAGCATTCTTTCATCCAGTTTTTCCTGTAAGTCTGACTGTGCAAATCCATAATATCCAACCTTGTGCCTTGTTGTAATATTTAGTATTTCTAAAAGATCTGTCTTGCCACACTAAAAGACTATATGAAGAAAAGACTCTTGTCTGATGTAATTAGTCCAAAAGACTGTAGATAAACTAGTTGTAGAAGTAATGCTAATATGTTTTATCCCTTTGGGTGAAACAGTCCCAGCTACATATTGCCTGTGAGACACATAAGTCCCTCTGAAATCCTATTTTGAGGGCTTGAGTGGGATTTAGGAGGTGCAAAACCCTTGCTCTGAAATCTTACACATGAAGTAATTTTATTCTTAATTTATATTTAGGGCTTTCAAACCTGCATAGTCCTATAAGAAATATAAATTTTTAGTGTATTTAGTAAATTTGAAAAAGTGTATTCACAATTTGCACAATTAGATGCATACAGTAATTTCAAAATTATATGGATGAATTCTCATATTTTCAGGTATCTATTTTTTGAAAACAGCTCATAATTATTTTTGTATTTTCTCCATTTCTCCCTACTCTCCCCTTTCTTTTTCCTCAATTTTTGCTTCAATATGCATATTTAAACATGCAGTACTTCTGCCTGATCTTTGAAAAGAAACTGGGTTCCTGACAGGATTATTTTCCATGTTTTATTATTTACATGTTTTATTATTTTCCCATTTTTTTGGTGCCTTTTTTTCCTACTGCTTTTTTGTTTTGTTTTGTTTTGTCTTTTTCTATCCTCAGCACTGTGATTTGAATAACAACTGTGTAGAAAGAAGAAGTTCTGCAATGCTTTTCATAATGAAATTATCAAGTTTCTTCAATTTAAAGGTTCTATTTGTAATTCTAAAAACCTTTTCCATTCCCTTTGCTTAGCTTGGGGCATGAATATAAGGGGGAGCTATTTGCTTTGCTTCTTGTTAATGGATAAGAGATAACTAAGTGCTGAATTTACAAAGTACTTGCCTGTCTTGAGATTTCTGCATAAGTACCATATTAATATTATCTCCAGATCTTAACTGAATAATATCTGTAAATTCAGTTCACCATGTATTGGAAAAAAATCTACATTGTTTAACTCTACAGGACTTTTAAATGTTGTCCACAAATATTCAGCATTAAAGACTTCTCTGGGAATTTGAATTGCAAATTCTGAATTTTCCATCCAATGTTCTAGTCTGCCACACAGTCAGAAACAGGCTTGGAATAGAAAAACAAAAGGAACTTTAAAATATAATTTGAGTGGAATATTCTGCAATGGCATTGGATTAAACAGAATCTAGCAATTTTAAGGTGCAAATGATCTTGATCAGGGAATGTTGTTAAGTGATTAGAGCCCAGGGCTTGTGTGTATTCTGATGCTAAAACTATAGTACTTTGTGGAATTAGAAAAATCACCTTGTCTGTCTGTAACTAATTCTGTATTTCCAGAGGAATATGTCCAAATGACATTTTCAGACATGACCAATAATATCAACACTTACAGCAGCAATTAAATTACCTAAATAAGGATAGTAATGTCTTTTATATAGTATGGTCGATTGCAAAGTACACAAAAGTGTTGAAATGTAGTCCTTGTCCCTCAGATGAGTCAGTTAAAAAAACTAAAGTGGACCTCATGTGCCTAGCATTTGTGTGTAACTCATCCATGGATGTCTGTCATTAAACAATGACTTTTAGGTGCCTAAAACCAGGTGAAAAACCTTCCTGTCTGGATGTTTCCAAAACTCTGCTTCCATTTTCCCCTGAAGAGTTTGCTTAGTCATTTTTTAAAACTTACTTTTTTATCTGTCTGAAATTTTATTGTAAGTTAAGCACCAATGTTTCGAATCCCTGAAAGATATTTTTGCTCTGCGAAGGAGATTACACAGCAATTTGAAAAGGCAGATATTATTAATGCATCTGAAGGTGTGGGAAGAGTGAGTTCTGCTGTTTTAGGTATCTTTTGTACTAGAAAAGCAATGGTTTGGTAACAGTTATCTCTCTTTTCACGGGGCCAAAGGAAAACTGACATATCCCTTGTGTAAAAGGCTTCTTCAGTCTTTCACCTTTTTGCCTTAAAACTGTGCAAATGGGGAGAAGAAAGGAGGAGAGATCCATTATTTTCTTTAGTAGCAAAACCTGAAACCTTAATGCTGTTATGATTCTATAACTTGTCTTTGGTTGCCTTGAATCTTTGTAAATATTTGGGTGCCACCTTCTCAATTTCTGCTATGGATTGCAACACCTTGAACGAAACCCTTTCCTTCGCAAATCTCTCTCCAAAGTGTGTTGTCATCTCAGATATCTGCCACTAGAAATCCTTTTCCTCTGCCCAATTACTTCCATGAGCCACAAGAAGGTCTGAGGATAAAATTGTTCTCATATATTACAGCCCAGTAATACCATTGCCATCTCACCAGTACTGTGTTCTTTTAAAACTAGTTGCAGCATCTTTATTTATGCTGACACACATTCTGTCTTCAAGGCAGTACAGAAGTCTGCCTTAGCAATTCAGCTTTCTTTTTCTTCTGTTTTTTTCCTCCTTTTTCCTTACATTCCATTTGGGTTTGACTGACTTATTCGGCTCCAGTGTTTTAGCTTGTTTCACTGTGCTCTTCCTTTCAGTACACTGGTGTTACAATTATGTTCTCCTTTCCTCACCTCACCTCTTATGTTTCCAGTTCTAACTTGTTATAATATGACAATCAAATAATACATTTGAATACACTTTAGTCTGGCATAAATAATATAACTTGTGTCTACCATCTATATCACCAAAGAGAGTCATTCAATTAGTGACAAGGAACATTTAAGTGAGGTTATATAATTTTATTTTTAATTAATTTTATTTTTTAGTGTGTTTGACGTTAAGGGCGTAATCTATTTTGGAGTTCATCTTAATCTATAGGAATACCTAAGTATTAGTTGCCAAGACTGAAGTAGTGATCAAGAGTCCCTTTACAGTCAATGATGGGACAAGCCAATGTCTACAGGAAGATTTTTGTTGGTTTAAAACTGTCATCCAGCATTGTGGGTTGAGTCTCATTAAGGTAGTTTTAAAATTATTCTATTGACTGTCAAAGAAGGATGCACTTCAAATTGCAATAGTTATAAAAGTTATGAGAGATATGTGCTGCTCCTAAAAGGGAAACTGAAGGGATTTATTCTGCAGCATTGAACTGTTATGTGAGAACATCCTTTCTTAAACATCTGCCACGATTCTTCCCTCTAAAGACAACCTGGAAACATATGCCCCCATCTGTACTTACTCACGTGCATCTGTAAGCAAGTTTCTTTCATAAAGCTTGTATGCAATATGATTGGATGCATAAATACGTGAAAAGTTGAAAGCTGAAATGCACCTTCCCTCAAAAAACCCCCAAACCAACAAAAATAACAACAAAAGACAACAAACAAACTCCCCAAACCAAAACAAACAAAAAAACCCCCAAAACCACAAAAAAGCCCAAAAAACCCAAAAAACAGTAGCAACAACCACAAACAGAAAAAACAAACCAACCACAAAATAAATAAAAAAACAAACAAATCCAAATGAAATAAACAAAAAAACCCTAGTAGCAAAAGTGTTTTATTAGAATTTGCAGAGTACCTGAGTCTCTCTGATATTAAAATTGAGAATTGTAAGAGTACATTTTCTGTCTAACTGAGCCAGGGGCTATCTCCTCCTCTCAGAGAAGTTTTGGATTTTCAGAAGACACTAAATAATTATAAAAGGAATGATTACTTGAGACTGGTTTTTCTCATATCAATACTCCAGGTTTTTATACATACACTCTGATTTAATGGTGGCATACTATGAAAGCCAGAAGACATCAGACAGAAAATCTAATGGGTTAAAATTGTCAATATAATGAGTTAATATTGTTTTGCACATTTATAATCCTAAAGGCTTGTATAAATGCATCACTAACATGAAAAATCCAATGGAATTTCCATGGCATCAACCCATGAGATTACATTGACATTTCCATTTCAACAAATAATAAAATCCATAATCTTTATGCAGCCAGTGCAACACTCCATATGTTAGCTCTTATTTTATTAGCTCTTTATCTTTTTTTTAAATTTAGTACACCGAAAACAAAGTCTCATTCACATTGTGAATCAAAGAAACAGCAGCAGTGATAATAAAAAGACTTCAGTTTTGATCAAGAATCACAATTCAGTTATTATAGTCCTCTGTTTGTTAATGGTCCTGCATTTCTGTACCCTATAGTATGTCTACATTTGAAGCAGTGATATTGACTGAACACTGTGTCATTCTGAGCTTGCTTTTCCTTCTGTCTAGACAGGAGCCAAGAAAATACAATGACATAGTTATTGTTTGGAATTTAGTTGGGTTTCGTCTGGAGCATTTTTATTGCTTCATTGTTGATTTCAAAACCAAAGTTTAAATTTTTATATGAATAATCCATTTCACCAGTACTGCACTTCAGCTTTGGTGTTTAAGATCAAATGAAAGATCCTAAATTGCCATCAATAAAATTTATTTATTTTCGACAATATCTCCTGGAAGTGCAAACAGCTAAGATAGGAAACCAAGTGAGGTAGGAAAAGTGATTAACCACAGACTCATGCAGAGGAAGGTGAGAGAAGAGGGAACAATGTACCGAAGAAGTGTAATTCCATTTCACTGTTTCCAGCAGGGTGATGAGTTTTAGCACTTGACCTTATGATCCAACTGTTATAGTCAGATTTATCCTTCCTAATATCCCATTCGCTTCCTGGGAGCACTAAATTTAGGCTCCTGTTCAGCTGTGTTCTTTGTCCTGTCAATGGAAGGAAGAAATAAGCTCCTCTAAAAGACAATTCAGCTTATTTTAGATCTGACACAGCATCTGCAGGTGCCTTTTTTGTCTCCACTGAGTGTAATGGGAATCTAGGATGACTGTATGCCTCAATTAGTTAACTTGGTTAAGTGACAAATTCAGAATACCTTCATCAAGCCTTTAATGGGTAACCAATTCACTTAAATTGCAGCAGACATAGCTATCCTAAGAGATTTTGAAAACTGAGCACTGAAACTAGAAAGAACCTCAGGCAGAGTTGGCAAGGTCATGATCCAGCATTTCTGTGACTTCTCCATAGAAGGCTGGATATGATAAAGCAGCTGCAGGAGCACTGAACTGATTAGAACATCAGCAGATACACTAAGACGTTTCAATAAGAAATAAATATCTATAAATAGGCTAAAGAAGTTTTTCTAGATATGAAATGCCACGTTTTCCTCTGTCATTCTTCACCAAATTGGTTTACAAGCAATCAAAATTATAAAACGAAGAACAGTGGATAAAAACCTGCAGTGTTTTTAAGACTATGCTGCTGTTCTTGAAAACCAAGCATTGCTCAATAGTTATGCTGCTGGTGTGCTGAGGTCACTGCCTGGCAAATGATGCACAATATTTTCTTGCTGATCCTTTGTGTTACTCAGACTATTGGCTGGTGTCATATCATTGGGGGTTGTGGACAGGGGACAGCTCTCAAACCTGAACCTTCACCTGCAAGTCCCAATTTTTCTGCATCAGTGGCAGGGCTCCCAATACAGCTAAGCAGGTCATTTAGGGATTACAGTCAGGGAATCTCAGCCTAGGAGAAGTTCATCTGGATATAAGCTTTAAGAGACAAAAACGTCTTTTCCTTACTCCAATATAGGACAAATACAATGAATTCAACTCCATGACTGCATGACAACAATAAAAATAATGTAGAATAATAGTAGCTGTAAGTCCTCTGCAAATGTCTTTTTCACCTATCTGTAGTAATATTGCTCAATTACAAATAAGGAAAGAACTGGCACAATTTCAGTATAGGTAATGTACATTTTATCAGTAAAAGATGCAAAATCCTCTGAGTTTTTCAAAAGATGATTTTTTAATTGCCAAATCTACAGTCTTACCCGGGGACCTGAATAAAGATTTCCTCATTATACCTGACAGTTTTGCCCTTGCACCAGGTGGAGGAAGAACACAGGAACATAGGAACTGCCACACCAGATCAGACCTGCAGTCCATCTAGTCCAGTCTTCTGTTGCTAATATTGGCCAGCGCCAGATGTTTCAGAGAAAGGTACAATAACCCTTCCATAGACAAACTCAGACTTTCCCCTGTGAAAAATTTTGTCCCAACCCTCTGCACGTAATGATTTTAAGCATGAAATATGCATTTTGAAGCATGAAGGATATACTCCAGACAGGTAGAGCATACCTGTCCCCAGGTTACCCTTATTGCACTACCAGTGGTATGAGAATGATTTTGTCCTCTCTGTACAAGCTTTAATTCACCCTATAAAACTTTAGAAACTTAATAGAGGCACCTAAGTTAGAAGTCAAATTGCTCTAAGGTATCCCCAAAGTTAATGATGAAAGAAGAGTGTTTTTAGTACTCGAGTAAGTAATTAAAGTTTAAAATGGTCTGAAATATTGAA
The DNA here is from genome assembly GCF_035770615.1 of Melospiza melodia melodia. NCBI lineage: Eukaryota > Metazoa > Chordata > Aves > Passeriformes > Passerellidae > Melospiza > Melospiza melodia. The sequence goes on from NC_086226.1 coordinate 4,823,189, forward strand.
AGAGTTGACTATCTTTCACTTAATGAGTATGGGGTAATATTCACTTTATAGTTACCTTCATCAGTTAAGTGCCTGAAGAGAGGTGAAATGAATGCTCCTTCAAGGCACTTGAATAAATTTTTAATTTATGGAATCATTGTCTACAACAAACATATGCTTTGAACCTGCCCTGGACTTGACTTGGATAGAGTTAATTTTCTTTCTAGGAGCTGGTACAGTGCTGTGGTTTTGGGTTAGGTATGAGAATTATGTTGATAACGTTCTGATGTTTGAATTGCTGAAGTCATACCCTACTCTAAGTCAAGTTCCTTTCTGTTTCCCATCTCTGCCAGTGAGCAAGTGCACAAGAATTTCCATGGGAACATGGCCAGGAGAGTTGATCTGAACTGGCCAAAAGGATTTCCATGCCACAGAAATCATGCTCAGCACATGAATTGGGGGAAGCTGGCTGAGAGGGCCTGTGGACAGACTGGACCTCAGTCAGCAGGTGGTAAGCAGCTGTATTGTGCATCTCTTGTTTTGGGTTTTTTTTTTGTTTGTTTGCCTTTTTTTGGTTTAATTTGTTTTAAATTTACTTTCTCTCCTCTTTTTTTTTGTCTCCCTTTTCATTCCAATGATAAGGTTATTGCTGGTTTTGTTATTATTTTTATTATTATTATCATCATCACCATCATAATCATCATTGCTCCCATCATCACCATAGTGGCTATCATCATCATCATCATCATCGTCATCATCATTATCACCCCAACCCATGGCTTATACTTTCTTCTGATTCTATGGAGTGCGGCATCATCCAGCCCCTGCATGGTGCTTTTTTGCCAGTTGCCATGACAAAAACAAATCCTTCAGCTCAACCAGGATGATTTGCAGCTCTCTACAGAAAGTGAACTTCCATAATTCTAGATGTTGACTAGGTCTTGCATCTCCTCTGTATGAGTAGCGTAATATAAATCAGTAAAAGCATTAAATTAGGATTAAGATTTACACAAGTGTTTAGAGGCATTAGAGAGAGAAGTACTTAGTGCTAAGTGATGAGCAAATAAAACATAAAAAGCTTTCTGTTTGTAGGAACAAAAAATTACTTGTGTTGCACACTTACTGCAGATGTTTTCAAGTAAACTTAACAACTTGAATTTTCAGCTAAATGACACTGAGGATTTTGAACAGGTATTCAACTAGTACAATCTTCCCCAAAAAGATAATCACAGAAAAAGAAAGCAACAAGTCAACAAATAACAGCTCAGGAGCAGAGTTATTTGCACTCATCCACACTCCCAGACTTTAGACTGGCACAAATGTTGCACACATTTCCTTTAATTTCACCAAATGTCCATGTTGAATAGGAAGAGTGCCTAAGAACACATGCTTGGTTTTTCAAAGACTCAAGTTAAATGGGATGAAGCCAAGGGATGAAGGTCCCTTGGCTTTCCTGATAAACTAACATTGCAGGCACCATCCACATGAGGAAAGGACTGTGATAAAAACAGGTCAGCAATATGGACACCAAAACAAAAAGTACTGCGAAACTTTGGTCTACAATATGTACTTGGCAATCAGAACTGGTTATTCTTCTATAATCTGTGAGTTTATCGATTAGAAATTATCAAAAAGGGAGGAGAAAATATGTTAAGTAATCTATGAGTGTGACCCATTATAAAAGAGATTAATGTAATCTTAAAGTCCTACATGTTGGGCAAAAGAATTTAAATATTCTGTGCTTGAACAGTTTTATTTGGATATTGACATCCTATGCTGGGCACCTTTTTTAAGAGAAGTTCAGAAACATCAAAAGCAATAGCTTGACAAAAATAAGCTTCTTTTGCAAGAAAAGAATTTGACTTCATGAAGGCTGAGAATGGAATATGATTTCAGTCTATGCATCCAGTGATAAATGGTGACAAATAGGAGAATGAAATTTAAAGGAAACAAACTAACAGATGGCATAAAAATGGATTTAATAAAATTCAATTTCAGTTTAAGATTAAAACAGATGCAAGTTTTCTGAGTTTTGAAGTTGTAGAATAACATCTTGGTAGATACAGAGTGGGTAAAATGTGGTTTTGAGATGTGAACTGGTTTGTTTATAAGCAAAGCTGTATGCCATGAGTGTATTAAAGACAGTTGAAAACAGATAATTTCAGATGTTATTTTCAGGTCTCTGCAGCTGAGCTACCTTTATATATTGAATTTATGAATTTCCACAATACTTCTATAAATGTTGTCTGCATATTGTTTACATTTTGTATGTGACCAAATAAGAAACGAAACCATTCACTTTTTTTTTGTTGGTTTTTTTTTTTTTTTGGTTTTTTTTTTTTTTTTTGGTGTTTTTTTTTAGGCTTTTTTTTTTTTTTAATTTTATTTTAGATAATACAAAACAGGGCACTGATGAATTCCTGAACACTGCACACTGCACATTAGCACAGTACTACTGGACTGTTTTAATCTTGAATTTTCTGAGAGAAAAGTATGGAGGAAGATGGTGAGAGGGAAGAGGAGGAAGGGAGGATTGTAGTTAGTTGTCACAGAAGTGGTGAAAAGATGAGAAAGGCCAAATGTCACATATCAGATATAAACTGACAAAAAAAAAGGGCCCAGAATCCATTTATTTTATTTCCAAATAGCTTGATTTTTAATTCTATCTGATGGAATGTTGTGTATGGAAAATACTGCATTCTTCTTTCTCTTATTTTTGAAAGTCCCAAACATGAAAGTAGAGGCAGTGTGTTCCGCTTTCCTGTCTCTACAACACCAAAACCTCAGGTGAGGTGAAGGTGCTGGCATCCTGTCCATGCCAAGGTGCTCAGGAATCTGCTCCACAGAATGAAGACAAATATACGGTATTATGAAGTGATTGTCTTCTTTCAGGTATTCAGCTTGGTTTAAAAACACCAGGTGAGGCTCCTCAACCACTTCAGCATAATGAGACAAGTAGTAGGGTTTTTTTTTTTTTTTCCAGACTTTTAATTTTCTGTGGTGTTTGAGGTTGGAGGGTAGGACTGACCTTCCAGTGGCAGCTCGTTCAGGGTAGCAGCTGCATTGTCTCACAGGGATCTCGGGGCTGTGAACGAGAGCAGGCGCAGCTACCCAGCTGCCTAAAATATCCTCGTGGATGTCTCTTTGTCCTCTTTGGCATACGGCGGTTTCAGATGAGGGAAGAAAAGGAGACAGGAGGTGGTGCCAAACCAGACAGAAGTTTTTTATTAAGCAAGAACAGGGACACATCAAGAGAGATGAGGCAGCTGCGAGTATGCCAGCAGCTGCATCTGCTCTCTGAATGGATGATAACATGAAAATGACAGGGCCTTCCAAAGGAGTAAAATTTTGGGAATGTCTGATCATTAATGCCTTGGTTATTTTCCTTCTAAAATGGACTTCAAAGCAAAAACCAGGCTTTTTTTACCCCTGAAGAACCTTTACCTTTTTTAACCTGATTTTTATGCTGTGGATTTGTGTGCATGGCAAATTTATATTCACTTTCTGATATGATAAAGTAATAATTTGCAGGTTTTTTCATTGTCTACAGGGAACTCTTTGTGTTGTCTGAGGACTCTCAATGCTTCTATATTGCAACAATAAACATTCTAGTGAGCTATTTAACTGTGTTGCCCATGGACAGATGGATACACTGGATGCATATCTTTATTTTCTTTGGTGTTTTACTGGCTGTCCGTATTTTTTTTTTTCTTTTTAAATTCCAAAGTATTATTAACATTCAACAACTCCATTAGAAAGTCACAGGCAGTAAGAGCCCATCTGTGCCATGTTAACATTTAAGGAGGAAATAAAAGAGTAAAGTGGACAGGTGGAGTAGACAGCAGGAAACAGCACCAGGCACACAGCAGGTAGGGAGTTCAGCAGAGGAAAATGCCAGACATTTAACAGGTAAATGGAAGGGCAGCTGAATTTCTATGCCAGTCCATAGAGAGTGCAGTGAGGGAATAGTGGCTGACAGAAACAGGAAGATGTCACATCTTCAAGAAAGAGCACTTGTTTTCATTGAGAATATTAACCCAATTAACCCAACTTCTGAATAATTATGATTGCTGTACTACCTGGCTGTTATTTCCTGTAACCTCTTAGAGCCTTTCATGCCCATGCTCTTAGATCCATGAAGCTTGGAAGGAGATGCACCTGAGGAAGACATTAAGGGAAACTGACCAGGGAGAATGATGGCCCTCCATCAAAGACAGACAGTGGTGGGCTGGCTTGGCAAGGATGATGTGCAGGGTGATTTGGACAGGGTACCACATAATGGACAGGACAAGGCTGCATATGGTGTGCCTCAGCTGGATGCACACAAATAGGGAAGCGACAGCAGGACGACATTATGGGGAAAGCTCCTCACATCCTTTCAGGGGAATCAGGACGTCTGGGTGTCTCTCTGAAATGTCTGCACATTAAAGCACATAGCAAGGGGTTAGAGTAGGAGAAGTTGGAGGGCTGCATGCAGTTCAGGGCTACAGCCTCACTGGGAGGGAGAGCTTCCATACCTGGAGTGCTGCTGTGGGTGGACAGAGACTATTTAGGCAGGACAATCTGAAATGGCAAGAAAGAGGAGTTGCCCTTGATGGGCAGGAGGAGTGGGAATGCTTGGAGCATTGCCTGGGAGCAGATAGATGACACATCTGAGAGTGTGTGAGTTATGGTCAGCCATTCAGACCAATACAGAAGATGTTGGGGGTGCCTGTAACACCTGGTCAGGATGAATTAATTCAGTGAGAACTTCTTCAGAAAAAAAATCTTCATGTTTGCAAGATGCCCCTGAATGAGGAATTTCACCCATCCCAATACCTGTTGGAAGGATAGCACAAGAGGACACAAACATTCTGTGAGGTTTCTGGAGTACATTTATTACACCTTTCAGACACAGAGCGCTGAGGAACTGATGCTGGGAGGTGATCTGCTGAACTCATGCATATAAACAGAGGAAACCTTAGAGTGGATGTGAAGATCAGGAACAAACTTAATAGTAGTGAGCATAAGATGATTGTTTCCAGCATGCTAACAAGGGGTAGCAGGGCAAATAGTGAGATAATAATCCTGAAATTCAAAATGGCATACTTCAGTCTTTTTAGGGTTACATAAATCCATTTGGATACAACCATTAAGAGAAAAAAAAATGGCCCAGGAGGGATATCTGTTTTTAAAACATAGCCCTCTCCAATTTTAAGAATACTCCATCCCAGCCAGCATGAAAAATCCACGTGCATGAACGAAGATAAACCTCAAATCTAGAATGGAAAGTGTAGAAGTTGGAAGTTAGAAAATGTCAAGCCACACAAGAAAAATACTCAGATAGTGTCTGAGTATGCAAGGATAGGGTTAGAAAAGCCAAAGCCCATCTGAAGTTAAATCTGGGAAAGAACATGAACAGCCACAAAGGATTCTATTGGGTGCACCTTTCTCAAGAGGAAGATGAGGCAAAATATGGGCTCACTGCTGAATGGGGCAGGGAAAGTAAAAAAGTAGTACATGGTAAGGATTGAGACATTTAATTCCTGCTTCACTGTATTTCTTACTGCTAAAAATTTACTTCAGGAGTCACGGACTCCTGAAATGAGAGGAAATGTCTGGAGCAAGGAAGTCTTACCCTCTGTGGAAGAGGATGATCTCAAGCAATGCATAAACTGGTCACAGGTATCTGCTGGATATTCTTTAGCTTGACTTTAGCAAGGCAATTTAAAAGAGCAGCATACTGGAAGCACAATTTGGGGCAAACAAGTAAAATCTCAGCACTTCAGTGGATGTGCTGTGGGTCTCTAGGTATCCTTGGACAAGCGTCTTGAAGTGAGTCGAATTAGCTACCCAAATACTATTGAGAGTTAAAGATCGAAGTTAATAAATATGCCAAGTGAACTGCAACAAGCTGCCTGTTACAAGTGGCTGTGTAATCAACAGAGCAATGATAATGTGTTGTTTTCTGTCAGAAAAGCAACTGCAACCCCTAATATTGCATGGGCAAAAGAGCAGGGGAGCAGTGTGATTCAGGGGGTCTGAGACACCTTCCTACTATGTTTATGTGTCCTTCGCAGAGTGATCTTTGCGTGTCTCTTAATTCCTGTAATGATTTCTAAAACCAGGTGGATGAAATCCAGAACTGAGTTTCCTCTGTTTTACCTGAGGGTGCTCAGCAGCCTTGTACTAGAAATATGCATAGGTTTTATTAAGTTAATTTTAACACAGGGTTCCTATGTTTCAGATGCTTCCCTGAACTTGTATAGTACCAGACTGTGGCCCAAATCCTGGCCTGGTGTTTCTGGGCCACTCTTAACATCTAGGAAACAGCAGACATGACGGCTCTAAAGCTTGGCACTGCTGCAGGTGTGTTCCTGTTGACAGATACACGCCAAGTTTGCTGTCACTTGGCTTCACCCCTGGAAACTTGGCAGAAAGGGAAGAATAAGACTCTGCTAATTTATCCTTTTCAGTGGGGGCAACATTATTTGTCACCTTGCCACTTGGCTGTTCTTGTGCTCTGGCATTTGGTCCCCGACTGTGTTTGAGTGAGGTGTGATGGTTGTGGGGTTTGAGTTTGGTGAGCAGCTGCCCATCACTGCCTGGCTGTGGAGACAGGGCACTAAGGGAGGGGAGAAGGGCTGGAAAGCTGTCATCTGACAAATTATTCCAAAGGAAAAACTGTGGGCACATACAGGGTTCAACTCGAGAGACTCTGCAGATAAGCTGAGTGGGAATCAGAAATGTATGGATAACGTAAACAGCCAATTTGTGGCCCATGTTCATCCTCTTTGGTCATCTGTTTGCTGTTGTATTAAAAAATAATTGTTTAAAACTATTATTATTAAAAATAATTGTTTAAAAACTCATGTTTTTAAACTTTTAGTGTCTCCACAAGCAAAGCTCAATAGCATATGTGCCTGACAAACTATCAGAGCATTTCCCAAAACTGGACCCTCTCACTTTGCAACACACTGGATTTTAACAGTGGAACATGATGAAGTCAGTATATTTTCCCCTCTTTTTCTTAATGTTTCTATCATATTTTTATATGGAACTAGAAATTAAGCATCTAGTATAGCAAATGTCATATTTAATGTGTTTTTCTTTGCCTCAAAGCCAAAATTAGGATTTGTCTTCCTGTATGACAAATTTAGTTTTGAAAAAGAAGACAAGAAGAGGAGAGGAGAGGAGAGGAGAGGAGAGGAGAGGAGAGGAGAGGAGAGGAGAGGAGAGGAGAGGAGAGGAGAGGAGAGGAGAGGAGAGGAGAGGAGAGGAGAGGAGAGGAGAGGAGAGGAGAGGAGAGGAGAGGAGAGGAGAGGAGAGGAGAGGAGAGGAGAGGAGAGGAGAGGAGAGGAGAGGAGAGGAGAGGAGAGGAGAGGAGAGGAGAGGAGAGGAGAGGAGAGGAGAGGAGAGGAGAGGAGAGGAGAGGAGAGGAGAGGAGAGGAGAGGAGAGGAGAGGAGAGGAGAGACCTTTCTCACAGGGTAGGTTCCACTTTGAATCTCTGTTCTTTCCATCCCAACATGTTAAACAAGTTTCATCCCACTTTACTGTAGGCTCTTAATGGCAGAACCTGCATTAGGAAACTACACACCTTAGGGTTTCCTGTACTGAATAGGGAAACACAAACCCCAGAGGCCTCAGATGGACCTTCTCTCCCCATAGAATTACAAACAGCAAGAGGTCATAAGCTGTGAGCTGGACAAGTCGGTTTGGTACCTAATTATTTATCATGTATCTGTTCCTGAAAAAGCCCACATTTCATTCAATATCAATACCCCAGAGCAGCTAATTTAGAGAACAATTCCGATGGGCACCTTCTCCATACCTAAAGTAACATTGTAATTATTAAATTATTACTTATTATTAAATATCAGCCTTAAACTCTTAACTTCGGTCAGAAATGACTGAACTCAACACAGGAGTTTGGGTGTTTGGAAGTGGAATGTATTTATAAGCTTTTTTTAAGCTTATAAATTTGAAGTTCCTTTCTATGAGACTATGAGGCATAGATGCAATTATTTGCCTTTTTCTGTAGGTTTTGCAACAAAACTTCCCTATGTCAAAGGAAATCAATGGTACTCATGGACCTCGTTGTGTTGTTCTGTCACTTGCTCTGTTATTGAACTTTTCTGCAGTGCTCTGAGCATTTAAAGAACATGGAAATGTAAATCTGAGTAAGAACAAGTTTGGGGAGCTCTGAGGGTTCCATAGGACTTGAAGAAACTTAAAAACCATGAAGAAAAAATATTCGCCAGGTTCATCTGAGAATATAGTTGACATGTAATGGGACACAGAAAACATTCCTCCGTGCATTGCTAAACCTTGTATCACATTTCTTCTTCTCCTGACAGCAACAAATGGAAACTGCACAGAAAGAAAAAAAAACACTGCTGAAGACAGAAGTTAGCTAAAACATTTGAAAGGGAAAGGAAACCTAGATCCCTATTAGAAATTGAAAATATAATGGGATTATTCATAGCATCTTTATGACTAAATTTATGTTTTTTAATGCACACTGACTCACTGAAACTGCAGAAGGAATTATGGCCTTGCTGTGGTTGTTGATATAGATACTCAGCAGGACATTGTTCCTACCCAGAAAGTCAACATTGCAACTAGATGCACTGTCCTTCCTACTTTCTAGATGGGTAACCAAGCCATGGAGGGATGAGATGACTTTTCCAAGGTTGGTACTAGAGCTCAGAACTTCTGCAGTGTATTCTTGCCCTTAGTAAGCTCTGAAGTTCAAGAGGATTTTTTTTCTTCTTTCAAGATATAAGACATAAAATACTTCAAAATAGTGTTGCAAGACTTTTTAAAATGGTCTGCTACTGTGACAGCACTTAATTGCAATTAGGGGTTACTTTCAGCTCCTAAGTTGAAAGGATTCTGCCAGCCTTTGAAAACAAACCTACTGCTGAAGTGTGTCTACACTGGAATTTTTTTTATATCAATGGCAGTTTGCAAAGACAGACAGACAAATAAACTGATTAACTGACAGACAGACAGGCAGGCTCTGGTTATTCAAAGTCAGACCTTATTTCCCTGTTCTCATCTAGAGGTGATTTCTCTTTCCCTCTGTCATTGCTACAAGGGTTTTCTGTTATGATGCAGAGAAAAGTCAAAGTATGTGCATGTGAAAACACAAATAATAAATTAGGAGATAATAAATAATTAAAAGAACGTCCCTCAGCTGTTCCTCACAATATTTTTTCCTTAAACTCAGATAAAGACTGAATAGCCAAATCAGAGCTTGACAACTCATGAGCTTTCTTTTATGTTTATTGCTTGCCTTACATACTCTTTCTCATATATTAGCCTTATTTTCAATGTCTAGAGAGATTACTAGTGGCTAGGTCTCCAGGCAACACTCTGGAGGACTTTAGATTTCATATAAATTGTACGTCATATTTTGTCATTCTCATTTTGATGTCCCAGACTTCATAGGTCATCTCAGTAGACGCCTCTGTTCAAGCAGCATAATCTTGCCTTTAATATATTTCAAATTTAACACTTTGTTATCATGTAATTGCAGAAGTAGAAACAACAATGTTATTGCATCAATAATGTTAGAAAAAAGGATTTTTCTGTAATCCTATAAGTGCATTTTCTTTGGTGTTTGGCACAGGAATAATTTGTGAAATGTTATTGATCTTTTTTCAGCCACCAAAAAAAGAACAGAGAGAGCTTTTTATGTCAAAGGACACAGATTAGTGAAGAATGATGTGATACCATTTTTGCCATACTGATCTCAGTATATTTGGTTTTAAATAGTTTGTGCTTTGAATTGGACTGACACTATTATCAGACATCAATTTTTCTTTGGGACTAAACAACGAGATTCAGAGAGAACTTCATTTACTTGTTGCCTATTTTGACTTATGCTGCCCTGAACAAAGACTTAGACTAAGTTCCCTAGAAATAAATAAGGAAGATAGGAATTTATTATTCTTTCCATTAGAAGTTGCATCAGGGTGCTCTTAACCTTAAAGAAAAAATTAAAATGTTCACATGACTAGAGTAGATTCTCACAGCAGTTTATTTTTACATAGACTGGGAACTCCTTTGTTTCTGAAAACCTAGTTCTAGGTAAGGATTTCTGAAAATCTGGACTTTAAGACATGATTAAAGAAGTCAGTGTAAGTAATGGAAATATTACCCACTTTCCCCAATACTTCTTCTTCAGTGCTGGAGCCTCGAAACTCCCTGCAGCCTTCAAATCCAGGAACATGTACACCCATGTGCATTGTGTTTCTTTATGGAAGACTTTGAGATGGGTTGAATATCTGCGCCCACTCTTGATCTCAGAGCATCTCACATCCTAGCAGCAAGCAGATAATGAACTGTATTTATTTATTTATTTGGATCCTGAAGTGTTGTTATCAATGACATATGCAGTATTGAATTTGGATGGTATATTAACTTGCAATAAACTCTCATGATTCTTCAAGTCCCATAGTAGAGAGCACACAGATCACTGGCTTTCCTTATACAGACCTTCGCTGAACTGAATTATTAAGTTCCGCTCATGTTCTATATAGACGTTTGCTTTACATTGTGCTACATTTTTCTCATTACATTTTCCTATGATTTATTTATGACAATCCTATGCATATAAAATCTCTGCTCTGAAGATCACATTGCAGTGACCGAACTGGCATTCCTGGAAAAGTTCACAGCGATGATTCACAAGTGATTCACTCTCTACAATGCTCTGTTCTCCTCTGAAGTTAGTCCTTGGCATCCCATGTTTGCTTAGAGAGGCACTGCCTACTTAAATCTTCACCTCGTGATTTTCTAGGACTGGCTTCTACAAGAAGTGAGTAAATGGCTATGCAGGGATTTTAAAAGCCTGAATGCTGAAACACATGTCCTCATTATTTACTTCTACAAATTTATAGTCATGTAATACATCAAGACAGATGTGAAGTATTTGCGTGCCTGTGTTCAAGCTGCCTCTTTTAGGTTATACGCAGCATTTGTCCAAGCAACTCAAAGTATTCTGGATGTTGACTTGCCCCTGCTGTAATTAAGCAAGAGAAATGACAGTCCAGCACAGACAGGGTATTATGTACTGGCATGCTGAACACTTGCAAATATTTTATCTGTGAGTCAGGGCTCAGTGCGTAAGTGTAGACAAAGCAGACAAGTGTCTGCACAGCACGCTGCTGTGGGTATGGTACAGTTGGGAAATGTCTCCTCTGGCTGTACCTAAAAGTTCATAAAGCTCAGCAGCATTTGTGAAGAAAATTGTACGTGTACGGGGCTGAAGATGGAAAAAGAGCCAAAGTGTTTCACAAAATATGGGAGCAACAAACCCTGTACGAGTGCGGATAGTGATAGAAACACAATCACAGGATATGCTGAGTTGGAAGGGAGCCACAAAGGTCATCCAGTCCAGCTCTTAACCCTGCACAGAACCATCCCCAAGGGTCACACCATGTCCTTGAGAGCATTGTCCAAATGCTCCCTGAATTCTGTCAGGCTTGGGGCTGTGACCACTACCATGGGGAACCTGTTCCACTGCCCAACCACCCTCTGGATGAAGAACCTTTTTCCAGTATCTAAGTTAAACCTTCTGTGACACACTTCAGGCTAAAGGGACATAGTTTTAAACTAAAAGAAGATGTATGTAGATAAGGTATTAGGAAGAAATTCCTTAGTGTGTGGGTGGTGAGGCACTGGCATACTTTCTCAGGGCAGCTATGGTTTCTCCATTTCTGGAAGCTCCTCCATTTCAAGGCATGCTGGTAGGACTTGAACCAACTCGGTCTAGTGGAAGGTGCCCCTGCCCATGGCAGTGGAGGGTTGGAACAAGATAATCTTTAAGATCCCTCCCAACCCAAGCCAAGCCAAGCCATGATTCTGTGATTTTTCTGGGGTCCTCAGATTTGATTTTTACCCCAGCTGTTCATCCTGCTCCTGTCTCCTTTGCTTGTCCAGCACCCAGCCCCTGATCCTTCTGGAGGAGAAGTTTGGCTTTGTGTCGAAATGCTTTTAACTGTCTGGGTGTCACAGCCAGTTCTTCTCAGCTCATAAAACAGATAAAGCAGATAAAACTTGTCCATATGAGGTTTCCAGGGAGGCAGAGGAGGAAGAACAACAACCAGGTCTTTGAGTGGCCACCACAGCTCCTGTGCAGTTCAACTGCTGTATCTACATGTACATCTCCTTGGACAATAAAAAATTTGTGACAAGGGCTGGAAGATAACCTCTATCATAGTCAGTCAAAATAAAAAATGTTCAGATGTAGATGATGAGGTCCCCTCAAGAACTTCTGTGAGCATATTTCAGTCCTGTCCATGGTACTGTGCTGGGATCTCAAGGATACACCTTCCACCTCCTGGTTCTTAACCATGCATGGACTTCATGTCCTCTTGTGTGTCTCTCTGGCACACACATGATTCTTACAGCTGCATGACCTTGTTAGGGTTTTGGTGTACACTTTATTGTAACCTGGGATGGAAACAGAACTGGGTAATTTTGGTTGGAAGGAGGAACGTCAAGAGGTCATGCAGTCCAACCTCCTCCTCAAACCAGCGTCAGATATAAGCTCAGATTGGGTTATTCAGAGCAGTCTCAAGAAGACTAATATTTTAATTGTAAATAATAATGATATCAAGCTTTTAAAATACTAGGATGCTAATATTTTAAGGCTCTTCTTTTGCCCAGAATCTGCTTGAGTTTTTGCTGGTGTGGTAGCAGACGTTGCTAACCTTTTTTGGATGCTTTTCTCCTTTATCCATATACACACGCCCTGCACTGGGACAAGACAATACTGATGATAACCCCTCTGTGTGATGTGATATATGACCTATCAACTCAAATATTTTCAGGTAAAAATTATAAGAAAGTTGTAAGTGAAAATGTTCTACTGGAACTTTGGTGGGGACTTTTTGTTTGGTTTTATTTGTTTGGATGGGGGTTGTTTGTTTGTTTTGGTTTTTTGGGGGGAATTTGTTCTTGTTTTGTTTTGTTTTTAAGGGGTTTTTTTTGGTGTGTGTATACTTTTTCCCCCTAGGGTCTTCAGAATTTTAAGATCTGGATGGAATTTCAACACCAGAACTCATGTGAAAGGCAACATTACTTTTGATTCTTTCATTTTCTAAATGAGACCTGAGGATTCAGAGACAAGGTGTATACAAAAACTAGATATTTTAATGCTTTTTTTTTTTTTTTGATGACTTGTCAAGAGTGTTTGCTTTTCCATGGCACCTCCAGGTCTTGCAGCACAATGTTGTGATGAGCTGAAGAACACAAACAGATTTCAGGCAGTTCAGAATAAGGAAGAAGCTGGTTACAAGAGTAAATTGAAGGACAAAGTTAAAGTTTCACTCTTTTGTTGAAACAATAGTGAGGATGAAGAATACAAGATTTGATTTTTTGATTTTCCTGTCATGTCAGCTCTTAATTATATATAAGATTAAATGCACATTTTTCAACTCCTATTCTGATGAACAATGGATTGATTGCTTGTTTAACTGATTAATTTCTTTTTGTCAGAAAAATAACCAAAAGCAGTAAAATATGCCTCCCAAATATCAATAATATTCACAGGGGTTTTTTTCATCTTTGTATTTATTTGCATTTATTTTTATTTTGTAAGTAAAAACTTAGATAAAGAAGTTGCAATATTTAATTTCAGCTAATACTACAAGGATATCTTATCTACAGTCTTTTGCTACCTCTAACATTACAAAAGATAAAGCTAATAGATAAATTAAACTATCCTGTAATGCATAAATAGACTCCAGTTGATTCTTAATGTAACTCAGTTGACTTTGGTATGAGTTGCACTGGAGGTGAACTTGGCTGGACGTTTATGCAAACATAGTCTTGAAAAATTAAGTTTATAATGCAAACACTCTTGGGAGGTTGATTTGATACATATCGTCTCATAATATTTGATTAGGTTTTATTTCAAATGTGAATTTACTATGGTGTCATCTTTGCAATCTAGAACTGTTTCAAGGTTCAATAATTTTGTTTGATTGTGTAGTGATGCAGTCTCCAGAAGATAAATAAATGCAAATAAGGGAAGCAATGAAGAGCCACGTATGTGATGTAAGAGATCAAACAAAGTGCCTTAGGGGGGTGAGCAAAAGAGAAAGAAAGGAAAAAAAAGCTATCATATGAAGGAAAATAGGATAGCGCCAAAAGATATATAAAGCCATTTTTCTGTCTCATTCACACTTACAGATGATTTTTCCTTGCATTATAACCTCAAAGATGTTAATGTATCCAATTTTTTCTTTTTTTTAATTTTTTTATTCAAAGCTCAATTACTTCCATCTTTTCTTTTGGGACATCTGTACTTCCTTCATTACAGCACACAGATGAGATATATTTTCTTGACATCTGGCCAGTTCATTTTATTTTTTTTTTTTTAATTGTTTGTTCCTGCGTCTCGCAGTTGTTCAAGGTTAACCTGCGAATAGTATGAGATTCATCTCACCAAATTCCAAAGGTTTCACTTTAGCATAAGCTATCTACTTGATATCTGCGGAAATGGCATGGTACTTTTAGAGCACGATTCCTTTTTTCCTGAAGTAAGCACCAGACAGGTCAGATGGATTGCTTTCTGGAGATGCCTTCTGCCACCATTGTTTTAATAAGATGAGATTCGGCTGCTCAGTGCCATTGGAGATGCCCTTAGATCCTTCCTGGTTTCCAGCTGCCATTCCAGAGAAACCTGTGTCTCCCACAAGACCTGAGTCATACTGGCCAATTCTGTGTTGATTTCTTGGGTCAGTAAGCACACCTAGAACAGCATTGTAAAGTTTTTGCAACCAATCATAAGTTATGGTTATAAGTCCCATTTATGTTTTGCTCAGAAGACATGATGATTAATTTTTCCTTGTGTTGTTATTTTTGTGCTGTTTTTGAAGGTCACTGGCCACAGAAAGAAAATTAATCTCTGGTTGAGGCTCAGATCTTTAAAAGGCTGAGTCATTTTGTGCAGGCAACAGGAGTGGTGACATTCAGGTGCCAAAAAAAGGAGCACCTACTGTCCTGTCAGATCTCCTGGGTTATCTTGCCTGGCACTTCAGGAGGAGTCCATTGTGTATATGCAGACATGATATGGAAGACTCAAGTACATTGAAGATGCTAAAAATGACCAGGCACACACTAATAAGAATTTTATTCACTCTCTACCTCTGTCTACTGAGCCAAAACCACCACTTTTGTGGGCCTTGGTTAGTGCCTGAAGGTAGGTGGGCTGGGATCAAACCAAGCTCTGAACAAAGCTCAGGGCTTACGTGAGGGAGAGAAGAGTGAAAACCTGACTATGTGACAGAATTTTAAGGCACCATGATATGTGACAGAATTTTAAGACACCATGATATATATATATATATATATATATATATATACACAAAAGATTTTTGAGATCCCTGACCACCTAAGAATGGCTTACACCTAGCCTAGTTGTAATTCACTGGAACTGTAATCTATGGAAAATATGTGTCATTAAAGATCTAGGTAAAGCGTTCAATTTGCTTTCTAATACAGAGTAACTAACTCAGAGTAGTAACTTTCCTCAAAAATGTTAAAACTGATAGAAGATTTTTTTTAATCAGACACAGGTTGCTCAGGTTTGGAGGTTTTTATGCTCCTTTCTCTACATTCTTGCCTGAGCTTGTGATCAGTCACCTCTCTACCTTCCCAACACAGGGGCATTCAGACTCCACAGCTGATTCTAAATTATATTCTACAAAAAGTTGTAACTAGTAAAAATACAATTCCTAAAACATCGCAAAGAAAATTTTTTTTAATAATCCTGTCAATTCATGAGTCTTGGCACCAGAGGAGATTTAAGTTCATCTCAACCCCTTTTCAGTTGTTGAGACAAAATAATCTTGATCTAGCCCTGGTGAAATCTACTGAGATGTTGCAGACTCCCCATTTTTAACTTTTCAGTAAAATGCATTTTTCCCTGTCCCAGCAGTTCATCCTAAAAACATACTCAAGTGGAAGACATAAGCAGAGCCTGGCAAGGAGAAGGAAAGATGGCTGAGGCATTTAAGGATTGAAAAAGTCATTCCAATACAGCTGCACCTGCTCTGGTAAGAAGCCATAAAACCCCAGTGCTTTATTCCTGTGACAAAATAGTAATGAGGGAAGGAAATGTCACCAGATTAAGCTGCTACCAAAGATGTCACAAGTAGGGAAAAGAGACTGTAAAGGATATTAACCCACATCCTCATTACACTGTTAAGTGGTCCTTCTCAAATGACACTAGTTTCTGTTTATAGATTGCTACTTTCATTTCCAAGTTCTAATCAACAGCACTAGAAATTACATTTACAGAGTTGTGCCTTCAAGTAGGATCCCTTATTGCTCTTCCCCTGGAGAAGGTTCTCTGCTGGCATGTGAGTGTGCCTGTACACACATACATGCATGTGTGTGCGTGTGTGTGTTTGGCTGGGCCATACCCAGAAAGTGTTTCTTCAATATTTCTGAACACTCTCAACATTTTCACACATATGGGACACACAAACACTACATAAAGTTTCATAAAACAAGGCTATGAAAAGGGATAGCATATAGAATGAAGTATGATATGGTAGATAGTCCTTACTCAATGAGGAGTGAATTTAGGTCTAACTACCAGATGGCAGAGCTGAACACAGAAAATCCATATGTGTGATGGCAGCTAGGGACAGCCGTTGACATACTTGCTTTTCCAGCCAAATGCCTCAGCAGATGCAGAGTTTTACACTTTAACATTACAATATGGCACTAAAACCCGGGAGAAGAGTTATATGCAGGAATCAAAGACAATTTAAAGGGACTCTGCCAAATTCTACCCTCTTCCCAGCATGTGTGGGAGGCTGAAAGACTGAAAGAAAGGGGTATTTTTGGTCCATTTGCTGAAGCGATAGGACACTATTTTTTCCTTATAATAAAAGGACAATGAGGAAAGAGACTAGTGATCAAATTGACAAATCTGTGGGTTTGTTTCATTGTGCTGGTAGACTGCTTAGAAAAATACCCACATTCCTCTCATTTAAATGACATAGCAAATTAGGAGTCTTACAGTCAACAAATGTGTATGGGATGAAAATCAGTAATATATTTCTGAAGTCAATAATATAATTTCTATGTGTGGTTTTGTTTTTTTTTTTTTTGTTTTTTTTTGTTTTTTTTTTTTTTTACTTTTTATATGTTGTATCAAGGGAATTACTGTTTGTACTTAGTTCAGAAGTCAAAAAGTTGTACTATTTTATGTACAAAATTATATGGTTTTGAAACCCAAGAGGGTCTTGTCCAGTTCCAAGGTCAGACACAGGTTTTGTAGAATCACAGAATGCTTTGAGCTGGAAGGAACATTACAGATCATCTAGTTCCAACACCCCTTCCAGGGGCTGGAACACCTCTTTGTAGATCAGGTTGCTCCAAGCCCCATCCAGCCTGGCCCTGAACACTTCCATGGATGTGGCATCCAGAGCCTCCCTGGGCAATCTGTGCCCGGGTCTCACCACCTTCATAGTAAAGGACTTATTCCTAATAGCTAGCCTAAATTTCTCCTCTTTTGGTTTTTACCCATTACTCCTTGTCCTGTCACTACAGTTCCTGATAAAGAGCCTCTCTCCAACTCTCAAGAGCAAAGTAGAGGAGGGACAATCCCCTCCCTTGATCTGCTGCCCATGCTGCTTTGGAGGCAGCCCAGGACACTTTTGGCTTCCTGGGCTGTGAGCGCTCACCGCCAGCTCAAGTTGTTTTTCATCAGCCATCACCTACCAAGCTGATCTCCTCAGGGCTGCTCTCAATCACTCCTCCAACACCTGCAGCCGTGCCTGGGATTGCATCACTCTTGAGCGTTGAGTTGATGACTCTTTAAATTCAGCCTCATTCCTGGTCCCCTCTGTCCTCCAGGGCTCTATCCCATGGGACTCCACCAAGGAGGTCCTTGAAGATGCCATAGTCTGGTCTCTGAAATCCAGGGCAGGGAGTTTGCTGCATGCCGCCCCACTGTCCTGCGGATCTCCAGCCCCATCTTCTCATGGTCACTGCAGCCAAGGCTGCCTTGGGTCATCCTCCCCACCAACCCCTCGCTGTGGGAGAGCACAGGGTCCAGTGTGACACCTCTCGTTGTTGGCTCCTCAATCACTTGTGTAAGGCCTTGAAGATGTCCTTGAACATTTCCAGAAACAGGGAAGCCACAGCTTCTCTGAGCAACCTCTTACTGTGTGTGTGTTTGGAAAACTATATAGGTTCAAATCCAAGAAATGTTTGCAAAACTTCAATTTCTTTTACTAAGACTGGAAATCCACCCTTAAGCTTTTGTGTCCCTCTCCCTTCATTCCAGATTTTGTTATCTTGTCTTCTTAGATTATGAGCTCTTAAAGGCAGAGACTGCCTTCTTCTATCTGTATCTACTGAAGTTAATGTGCCCGTGCTGAAATCCTAGCTGGAACTTTAGGCACTATTTTTATATGATAGGTGATACTGGAAAATGGGAATTTAATTTTCCTTGGCTTTCTTGAGAAATAATTTCTAGGAATGATTTTGATTCACTGTATGTTTATTTGTACTTCTGGCTTATTTTGGCGTTGGTTTTGGTGTGCAGAAATAGTTTAAAAGGAAACTTGAAAACAGGAAGAGAGGTTTGGATTTTGTGAGGATTTGAGTACTTGCTGAGAAGCTGAGAAAAGAGAGCAACTTGCAGACTGAAATGTTTACAGAAAACGAGAGGAAAAGGTTAACTTTTCCCCTCACTACCCTCAGACTGAATACAAAGGATAAATCACACTTCATGTTAAAAAAAGGCACCTATTTCTCTACATTGATCACAGAGAGGAGTTAAAACAGCTAGTTTGGCTAGATGTCTAAACTCCAGATGATGAAACTTAACCTAAGGGTCTTTTGGATCAGGTCATAAGATATTGCATTCTAACACCATAACGTACCTTCAATTTTTAAACACAGTTTTCCATTGATTTTGAAGAGGAGCTCCTAAAGAAATCAATGTCACGCTATTGCCCTTGTGCATACACATGCTCTTAACCAACAAAGTAAGGCTTATAA
Source organism: Melospiza melodia melodia (assembly GCF_035770615.1). Taxonomy (NCBI): domain Eukaryota; kingdom Metazoa; phylum Chordata; class Aves; order Passeriformes; family Passerellidae; genus Melospiza; species Melospiza melodia. The sequence goes on from NC_086226.1 coordinate 4,842,186, forward strand.
ATCTGGAGACTGATAGAGAAGGTTCACCATGCTAACAAAGCTTCTCATCAGGACCTTCCCTAAAAGATGCCCATCCTCCACAGGAGAGAGGTGTGCTGGCTGGTTGCAAGACTTTATCTACTCTCAGTCTTATTAGTTTAGGAAATTAGTTCCTTTATTAGCTTTTGGATTAAATAAATAAAGAGGATACAATTTCATTTTCAATATTGTCATAAGTCTTTCCACCAAAATGAAAAGGAAGCAGTTTCTGATTTAAATATATCTAATATCCTGTAACATCTTTTGTGCCATTTACCTGTGGAAATGTTTAAAAATGAAATTCAGACTGCTACCCTAGCATGCTGTTAGCTCCTGAAAGCACTCATGTGTGAGTATAGCTTTAAATTCTATTGTTTTCGTAGTCTCCTGGATTAGGAGTGTTGTAAAATTTTGTATTGTTATTTTCCTTACACATGATTTATTATAGCATTAAAATCAGAAAGAAAGAAAGAAAGAAAGAAAGAAAGAAAGAAAGAAAGAAAGAAAGAAAGAAAGAAAGAAAGAAAGAAAGAAAGAAAGAAAGAAAGAAAGAAAGAAAGAATCAGAAGACATGCAATATGATGCACATTTGATGAAAAATATATTCTTCATTTTCTGATCTGCTGTCACGGTACACAATTATTTCTGTAGGAAATTAACCAGGTTACAGAATTTGTCCTGTTAAGCTCAAAAGAGCTAAGGAGGCTGCAAGTCACAGAAGAAATTTGGTCTATTAATATATTTCCCAATACAGTAAAACCTGCGTATAAAACAGTTAATTTGCAATACTCCATGGCATAATTTAGCTTTTTGTTGTATTTTGGGAGAGGTAGAGTGGTGTAGAATTGTTGACCAAGAAAATGGGTTTCTGTGTCAAGGTTCCTCTGCACAATTTGACTTTTAGAATGCAGTACAGAAATCAAGTTTCACTTTTCTTTCTTCTTTTTTTTTTAATGAAAAAGTTTAATAAACTCGACACAAAAGCTGCTGGATATACTTTATTTTTTTTTTCATATTCATTGAATTAAACCAATCAAACAATGTCTGATCCTGAATAAAATCCTTACAAAGACAGAACTTTCAAATTAATTGTTGTTTTGTCAGAAAAAAAAAATCATCTATTTGTTCTACCAAGCATATAATTTATATTTATGGACTGAAATGAAAAGTGAAAGAGACGCTTGCAAGAAGATCATTTTACCTCAATCTGTTGCAAAGATTTACATTTACAGACATGGAAAATGTCTGCCCCAGTCCTCAGGTTCCTATATCAGTAAACCATTAATCCAAAGCAACAACAGCAAAGCTATGAGTTTAATGGAAATTCCTTTTCTGCTGGAGAATGGCTTTTGAAGAGATCGGAAGAATGTCATTCAGGCCATAACACAAACCCCTTTAACATCACCACCTGTGATCGTTGCAGCAAGAATTTCACAAAGAGCTCCTCCTTGATTATTTCAAATGCAATTCACTAAGATACCTGAGGGCATCATAAGATCAGAGGCTTGTCCTGGAGCATACAAAACTCCAGAAGAAAAAAAGCAACAAAAAAAACCCAACAAAACAAAACAAGACAAAACAAAGCAAACCACTCTGCAATCAAGCCAACTTACTTTATCCTTGAATTATCTAAACTATTTCCATGATGACTTTAAAGGTCATTCTTATTTTCGCTCTAGACTTGCTGTGTTATTCACTAATAAATATTGCCTCATAACTACTGCATAATAGGAAGGAAAACAGGAAGAAAAGAGAAGAAACTAGAAAGGATAGAAAGTAAAAGAAAGTAAAAGAAGGATGAAAGAAATAAGATATACTCATTATTCCTGTGGTCTTGTGCAGGTCCAGCAGCTGGACTTTGACGATTCTTGTGGATCCCTTTCAATTCAGCATATTTTCCAATTCTGTGACTGCCAGTTATTTCAATTGCTCATTACTGTTTTTATAGACCGTTTTATATGTGAACAATGATTTGCAAGATTCACTTTTGGGAATTTTGTGTCTCAGGCCCTAAAAATTTAGAGAGGGGATAGAGCAAGAAAAAGAAACAAACCAAGAAGGACTTGGGTAGCATCATCAAAGTCTGTAGATACACTCCCTAAGCAGCCAAGTGCAAGGACAAATCACCTGATTGATCTTATAAAAACCATCTGATCGATCTTATATGATCATTTGTATTCTGCCCAGCCCGGCATTGCATGTGCTCCTGGCCGCATCCTGACAGCTGCATGTCTCTTGGTTGATTATAAATCCTCAGCAGCGATGGAAGGGATTTTTGATAAGCTAATAACTGACCTATCTCTGGACCTTCAATCATGTCCTCTGACAATGGATTACAAGGAGAGTAAGATACTCTCTGAAATATTGTGATTTTCCAAAATGACTTCATTAAACTGTCTGGGATTTCTGGCCTAAGGTCTTTGTAACAGGATGATAAGTGACTCCTGGTCGTAGAAAATTGTCTTTATGTAATTTCTGCTGGATGTCTACATTTACTGTACCAAGATTTAAGTGCAAATTTGGCCCTATAAGCATTATGGAAATTGGCTAAGAGTGATGTGATCATCAGGATTAAATTCCAATTTAAAGAAATCACTGCTTTCTCCATTTGCCAACTCCACGGAAAGACTCAGAAGATGCCAATGTCCAATTTTGGTCCCAACAGCAGTCCAAATTAGCAGGAATGAAAATGGAAGTTCAAATCTCCTTGCCTAGACTGTTCTCCTTGCCTAGGCTGCCACTGCCTCAGTCTCATCTCTGTTTGCTTTGCATGTCTCAAGAACAAAGAAAAAAAATATAAAATAAAATGTCAGACTACAAGAAGAAAATTCAATTACTTGAGCCCTCAATCATGCCTACAAGTAAAAGAAAGCAGATCAATAGATTTTGCTGTAATGTGGCCCATTAAGTGTTTCTCCTTCATGCTGTATCTCTGTGAAGATTTCTATTTCCCAGAGATATATGGAAGAATTCACTGTATAATGTGGGGAACTGACAAGAAGCAAGAGCAAGGTCAATAGAACTAATCTGAGAAACTTTTCTTTGTGTGACCGCTTGATTTTTTTTACTGCTATCTTGTTTTTCACCTTCTGATGAGGGTATGGGTACTAAAAAATACACACCGAACCTCTAGTATTAAGCCTGTACTATATTCCCATAGCTCCCTCGACATTCCTTGCTGTCAAGGACAAAAAGGCCATCTAGTCTGAAACCTCGTACCACGTGGGCAATAAAGTTTCTCCTGCAGACCTTTGTGCCAATCCAAACAAATTAGGCAGAAGAAAAATTACCAAGGAGTAAGGTGCTGGTGTCAAACTTGGGAAAGTTGCTCTGGTCCTTGCTTCTCCCCAGACCTCCTGGTGAAGGTCATACAGCCACTCACCGCCTGGGGTCCTTGCTTGCATTATGCAGGCATTTCCAAGCCGCATTCCTTGAGAAATGCGCACCAAAGTTATATACAAAAGGTGCTGCTGATTGTGAGGCAAATTGATTTTTTATGGAGTACATTACTCAGAAGGGGTAACCTAATCCCAGTCTCATTAGCCCGTCCCTGCAATCAGTTTAATTAGACTTGAGGAAAAGGTGACTTCTCAGTTTGGGTAGACTGCACGCCTCCAGAATGCAAGTGAATATGTTCAGGGGCTAAACCAGCTTCTCTGTAGCTAGTAACTTGTATGAGTAAGCAACTGAACTTCTGATTAAATATTAATGCATCTGGCTTGTCATGAGAGGAGGAACATATAGGTCATTCACAGGAGCCCAGAAATATTGTGTACTTTAGGAAAATAAACAGTTTTGATGCTAAATCTTTAAATAATTAATAAATCGGCTTACCATTTTATTTAAGCTATTTCAATTTTTAATAATTCATCTTAGTTCATATGAAGATATATTAATTTAATGCTTAATATTATATGATTAATATTAAATGATATTAATTAAATTTAATTAGGGTTAAATACTAGCTGATATATTGGTAAAACCTCCTGCAGTAGCTTTGTGTTTCATGGTTACTTTTTTTTCTTTTTTTCCCAAAATTCATTTTGAACCTTATAGGAATTCTATCAGTTCTCTGCTGTTCTGGAGGATCACCTATCCCTTCTCATCTGTGAATATTTTATGATCAGTTTTCTATGAAAAACATGCAATTCTTTGACCATCCATGTTCTTAGGTATTTATGCATTTTTCAATTGTTTCCATAAATTCAATTTTTAAAAAAATAAATAAAAAAGTTTCACTATTTGAAATTAAATTTTCTGAAACTTTAGGTATGCATTAAGCAACTTATTTGGTACATAATTTAATAATTGAGGATTTTCTACTACTTTTTGAATAGAGCACTCCACCAATCTTAATATTCCATTGAAAAATTGCCCATGTGTAGCAACTAATCATCTGGAATCTGTTGTTTTCATCTCTAGTAATCTTCTTCCTTTAGTGTTGTGAAAAAACCCAAACTGTAAAGCCTTATTCCTACCTTTTCTCTTTTGGTTTTTTTTTTTCATTATGTTTGTGTTTGTAATGCTTGTGTTTGTTATTATTTTCTGGTGTCCATGATCTATAAATAAAAGTAAAGAAGATTTTTTGTCTTAGGTGCAACATGTGGAGAGTTTAAAAATACAAACAAACAAAATCCTTACAAACCCTCAGAAAAACCAACAAACAAAACCAGAGCCGTAAATGCATCCATCCTCTTTTCATTCAAACTTTATTTACAGTTTCTGTTGGGGGGGGTTGGGGGAAGATAAAAGATCTGCTGCTCTGAACAACCCAGCCAAAGCTGCTTTTATACTGAAATGCCCTGAGGCTGTCAAAAGGACCTTGTCTGGCATCTGGAAGGGGCCATTATCCTGGCAATGGTTTGGCATATCCCAGGATGGCTGGTATTAGCATATCCCTGGGTATTAGAAGTTATCATATGCCTTAGTAGCACAACTTGCAGGTTTTGGATTGTGTTCATGAGAACAGATTTTTCCAACAAGTAACTTGCCAAAGGCTTGATATAAAAAGTACTTATGCCTAATGTCTGTCATTCCATCTATGCCAGTTCATTCTTCCTGGGCTGGACTGGATCCACCCTGGCACCTGAGATGGAGTGAACAAAGTCACTAGATGCTGAAGATTTTGATGTGACCTGTGCTATTTTTTACAGGCATTTGCCATAAGGATGGTGACTTTGTGTAACACATTGTGGCTGACCAGTGGTCTGAGATTGTCTTACTTTTTTTATGGACCTCTTCATCTCAAAAAAGACTTCAAAATGCTTTATAATTTGAATTTATCAGGAAATTGTCATCTCTGTGAAAGAACACAGCTGCTTGTAAGAATTCATTTGACCCATGAATACCTACATCCTGAACATTTAAAGTGTATATTCTAAAGCACTTACAGTTATACATACATAGCTGGGGAGTAAATACCTTTTTGACATTTCAAATCATACCAGAGTAATAAATTTTCAAACCAAATAAATTCTGTGTAGACAGTGAAAAATTTTATCTTTGTGGGAGAGGAATGGATTAATGGAGAGACAGACAGGGAGATTTACTTATTTTAGAGATTTCAAAGTCATTTTTGTGCCTTAAAGGAAATTTTAATTATTTATGTCCTTCAGAATGGGACACCTTGGGATATCTCTCTGCTCACCCCAGTTATAAAAGGTTTTTGTATAGATCTTACAATGTTATTCTTCTTCTGGATCATTTTTGGTTATCTGAATATAGAAAATAGATGGCATAAAGACCAAAAAACCCTTGCCTTTTTGTATTATGCTGATTTGCAGAGAGTTCAGGGTATTTTTCATGACAAATAAAAGTGTAGCTCTACCTTAAGAGAGCATCACAATTATCTCTCAAATAAGATGCATTCCATTTTTTTCTGGTCCTTTATTGCAGAATCAGTAAAAATAAATGAGGGGTACATCTTATTGCTACTAATTCAAGCTACTATAATTTAGGGAACATGAGCAAAACTCTATCATCTCCAGAACTCCAGAATGATCATGTATATTCTGAAAGGGAAATATAATTAAAGTGGAGCAAAATCACATTGTTTTGTCAGTGTGACTTTAGCAGAGCCAGGATTTTACCAATAGTAAGTAATAAAAGCGCAGATTAGATCATTGTTCAAACAGAAATCCCATGTATGCTTGCTGATTCCTTAGAGATTGGTTATTCATAATCTCTTGACTCTGTTTCAATAAAGTTGGGGGTTTAGCTCAATATTTTTCCAGCTGCAGAAAGAAACTTTTATAAACAGTATCTGATTGCCTGTAAGAGAGTACGTGTTTTTCACCTACATCATTTCCTTCTCCTTTCTAAAAAGCCTTTCATCTCAGTGTTTTCCAGAAAAAAGCAACAAAACAATGATGTAAATGTAAGACTTATTTTGCTTTCTCATAAAGCCACCTGTCTTTTTACAGATAACCTGCGAAATCAAATGTAGATAATGCAGCCTTTTTTTTTTTCTTTTTAACCTATACGCCTTGGCTATTTCACCAGAGAGTTCTGCTACTATTATCTTACTTACAATAAATAAGTAAATAAATAATAAGCAAATTAGTATTTATTTACAATAAATAATAAAACTGTTTTAATTTTTTACAGATGTTATACTTCTAACTCATCCATCGTACTTGTTCTCTTAAGATACCTGATGTTTTAAGTAGTGAATGATTTTGCAAACTTTGTTCACTTTACCATCCTTTTTCACCTGAATATTTCTCTTAAGGTAGTGGGAAACTCTCAGTTAAAAACCTTCTGTGATTAAAATGCTGGCGGTATTGAAGTCAATAATAATATCTGTACTGACTTCATTGAAAACGTGATCTTTCCCCACTGCTTGTGTGTTTGTTGTTGACAGAAATTCTTTGGGAACAGATTCTTGATGAGCATACAATGGGGTTACACCACCAAAATACAAAATAAGTAGACTTCTGTGGGTTTATGCCTTCTGTAGGTTTAAGGAAAATGCTCTACAGGAAATGGATAGAAATGCTGAAGTCTAGGGGAGGGAAATCTTCCAAAAACTTCAGCTGAGGTAGGTTCTTGCAGTACAACAGTGAGGTTGTAGTGGCTCATCTTCCCAGAGAATTGAAACTTAACTTGCTCTGCAAAGCTGCATTTTTACTGTTTGGTATAATGCTGAGCAGGATCACACACCATACAGGCCCCCAAAAACTTCAGCAAATCCAGGCTACAGAGGTAGAAACTGTGATGCCAATAATAATCACAGTTATTTCACAGATCACAGATTACACTTTCCATTAAGTTAGATCCTCTTTGGTTACTATTATTTTTCAGACTTTCATAATTTAGGTGAGGTCTATCAATGGCAGATAGCTGTATCAGGATGACAGTATTTTACTATTTTTTTTTAATTAGGGGAGTAATTTTTTAAAACTTTCAGACTTACTTGTTTACCCTAATATAGTCCTTTTATTTCTTCATGTATTTTCATCAAGGAATGATTTCCATATAACAAATGAGGTCATTGTTTGGAACAACTGAGATGCTATTCCCAATTCCCTCTCCCATTTGATACAAAATAGTTTCAATTAAAATGTTATGTGGAAGTAGTTCCTTCATGAAAGACACTCCAAAAATGGGGTCTATTTCATTTATAACCATCTGAAAGTTTTATAAGGAGCCTAGATGACTAATTTTCATTAAACATCTAATTTAGTTCTTAGGAGGCTCTAGCTTGAAAAAGATATTGGGTGTGTTATCATGCCCTTATTAAAAGTTTTAAAGAGTTCCCTGAAATATTATTGAACTAATGAAGCTTTTGACCCTACTTCTGACTGGAAAATACAAGAAAGATACATCATATTGCATATTTACTGACATCACACTCATCTGCTTGAAAACATCCGACTCATCTTGGCAGGAGTGATGAAACTCCTCATTAAACTGTTGAAAAAAAAAAAGGGAGAGGGAGGCAGAGAACTCTAATTAAGCAGATTGATAAAAATTCTGACCCATAATAGATTAAATAAGCTTTCTGTTCAGCAATAATTCCTGGTACTAAGTGAGTCCACTGGGAGCAGGTATATCCGATACTGTAGGTTGATAAATAAATGTATTTACTGTTTGGAAAAGCTTCAGGAGGAAGCCTGTTTCTTTTACTTTCATTTTATTATTGCAGACTTTAGAATTGGCATATGGGAAGAAAACATTGAAAGTTTTGGTTCATCAAATTCTTTGATAAGGTGATACATGCTTTTGAAGGGGAAATTTTCTTTTCTTTTTAACGTAGTTTTTGGTAATACATTTTAACTTTTCCTTCTCAAAGGAAAAATATCCCTTATTACTTAAACAGAGTTGCCCACACAAAATTCCTGAGAATTTCAGTGCTGGAGTGCAAGTGCAAGACTTGGCCACTCGAACTTCATATTTAAGAGTAATGCCTTTAGTTGTTACAACTTGAATCATTTACCGTCAACCAGAGAAGAAACAGTTCCACACTTCCCAGACAGTCACCCTAAAAAGTCATTGAAGAACTGGTGCTTTGAGATAAACTTAATCCAGGATCTGCTTCTGCAAATCTGTATTTAAGATATTTAAATCTTTTTTCAAATGCAGGACAAAGGAAAGCGGTCTTCCAAAATCTGGCGTAACTAATGAGTTTCTGATATTTTATTTTTTTATCTGATTGATTTTTGGTTTTTTAGAGGGCTTTTTGTTTGCTGTTTTCTTTCTTGCAGTACTTGCTCAAGAAAAGCTTTTGGAGTTGGCATTTGTTACCATCCAATGGGAGCAGCTGAGGGGGCTGGAGGTAATTAGCCTGGATCATTCTTGGAGTCACCATGACTGAAAATGTTCAAAGACACATGGAAGCGGCAACTGGGGACATGGTTTAACAGTGATTTTGGTGATGTTGGCTTAATGGTTGGACTCAGTGATCTTGGAGGTGTTTTCCAGCCTAATGATTCTGTAACTCTGTGTCTGTCCTCACAGAGCAGAGTTTCTTCTTTTGTTCTTCCCAGTTGAGATATAATGACCTTCAGGTTGCTGGGATGAAAAATGCACAAGGTTATATACCTGCTCTGAATTCTTTCTGTGATTAAATTGTTTGCTTCCCTGCCTCTCATTGATGCTCTACTGCTGTGGATATAATTTGCCCAGCATGAAATCTTACAGAAAATATGCACAACAGCAAAAACTTTATTTGGGTTCCAGTGAAAGTAAGAATTCACAAACTTTCAACAGAAAGGAAACATTTTTTTAAAAAATGAATAAAGATATTTTTACACAGTGTGTATATAAATGTATAATTTCACATTTGTAATTACTCTGTAATCCTCTCCACTGTTCACTTATGTCCACCTGCATCATAATAACGTGCTGAAGTTGAACCTTATTCATGAACTAAGCAGCATGAGTTCAACCACTGGCAAAGGGAGCTACCAGGGGTTATTTTACATCAGAACACTGTGGCATACATCCAGCTATACATTTCCCCTCCAAAACTGTAAATTAACTCATTGATAAATAAAAAAAAATGTGTTGATGTGTGGTGTCATGGGGCTTTGGCAGAGAACTGAGAGGCCTTTTATATTCTAGCCCAGTGCTCCTACTTTCAATTAAAAATGAAAAGATTGCTCAAACTGGGAAGATGGTATTTCAACCAGGTTGCTTCACTTGAAGTCGGTTTCTGAGCAGAGTCTCAGTTGCCTTAAAGCCTCAGGGCACCTTGCTTTGAGGATCATTGGTTGATTTACAAAAACAGTTCATTGCTATAAATCAAAAATCCAAAGAGTATGTTGATTTACTCTGGGTTGTTTAGAGGAATTTTTTTTTTTTCAGGACAGAAATAATCTCTGAAAAGCAAATCCTTGAAAACCCTGGTTTATACCTGTAAATAAAGAAGCTTAGCAAGTTTACAGCTTTAAACAGGTTAGAAGGAAAAATCCACCTTTTCCGTATTTCCTCTAACATTCCAGCAACAATGAGAGATTAAGTTTACTACCTGAGCTTTATGTCAGATTTTTTTTTTAAATGTGCAGAAAAATTATTTTCCTGTAATTTGGGAAATGTTTATTTACTCTGTATAAATATTCCCCTGATGTATAGAAAAGCAGAGAGCAAGAGCAATTTGCCAGTATGTAAGAGCAGAAAGTGAAATCAACCATTAACAACAATGAATCCAACCATGAAAAAAAGTGATGGGGTGGCAGATATTTAGGATAGGACTCATCTCACTTAATTTTATCTGTCTCAGCGTTAGGCATCAAATTTACACTGTGATTCCAGACTTTCTTCGTAGTCAATGGAGAAAAACAGTTGCTGGAAGAGGGTGATTGATCTCCCCTCTCCCATCTTAGATATGTTTTTGTTGATGCATTAGTTGTTCATGAATTTTGTTGTTCATCTGGAAGTGATATGCTTTGTGTGCTGAGTACAGAAGGTGTCTTGATGCTCAGCTTAAAATGCGTGCCTCACATTTAGATAGACGAAATTTAAGGGAGTGAATACCACAGTGTTTGTTTTTCATTTGATATAGTGTTTAAGCTAGATGCTTTTTCCTTTGTTTAAAAGTGTATCTAAATTACCATTTCAAACACCAAATTAGCTGAAATCCCAGATGTGATTTTTTTTTGAGTTTCCCCAACACTCCAGTATGTGTTTTGTTTAATAAAATCGGTCCATTTAATCTATATTTTTCAAGTGTCAAAGAAGCTTTGGTTCTATTTCATAATGCAAAGTTTGTTGTTTTATATTCCAGATTCCTTCCTAGCCAGCAATTTGATGGTGAACATACACAGCTCTACCTGGTATCAAAAGGAATCTCAGAATGAAAGAATATTTTCCACTTCCACTTCTGATTTTTCATTACATCAAATCCCTGCTACAAATAGAAGATACTGAGGGTAAAATAAAGACAACAGGAGTCCCTCAATGTTGAATAAGATGATAGGAATGCAGTCTTTGTCGCATTAAGTCCAGAGGAACTTGGGCAAATGGGATAGATGGGCTGAGACCAACTTTGTCATGTTGAACCAGGCCAAGTCCTGGATCCTGTTCTTGGGTCAGAGCATCCCTCTGCAGCTCCAGCCGGGGTTAGAGTGTCTGGAAAGCTGCCCAGTGGGGAAAGGGCCTGGAAATGCTGGTTAACAGCTGCTGAACAGGAGCCAGAGTGTGCCCAGGTGGCCAAGAAGGCAATGACAGCAATGGTCTGGCAGCAGAACCAGGGCAGTGACCATACTCCTGTCCCGCAATTTGCTGAGGCCCCATTTTGAATTTTGGGGTGAGTTTTGGGCCCTTTATGACAGGAGGGACATGGAGGGGCTGGGGCACGTCCCGAGGAGGGCAATGGAGCTGAGGAGGGTGTGAAAAATGAGTCATTTTGAGTAACAGGTTAGGGAGCTGGGGGTGTTTATTCTGGAGCAAAGGAGGCTCAGGGGTGACTGTACTCTTCTCTGCAACCATCTGAAAGGAGGTTGTAGCAATATCAGAGTCTGTTTCTTCTCCAAAGTAAGAAAAAATAAAAAGGAGGAAATGGTCCCAGCCTGCACCTAATTTTAGATTGGATATTAGGGAAAACGTATCCATGAGGGGGTTATTAAGCAATGGGGCACACTACACAGGGAAGTGGTAATCTCCATGGACTCAGTGGTCTTAAAGCTTTTCTCCAACCTAAAAAATTCAATGATTCAATGATTCTAGATATTCAAAAACCTTGTTAGAACCAGGACCTCTTTTTCATGCCCTGATTTCATAAACATTTTTCACAAATTTGTTATGCCATCCATTGCTAGATGCTAAATACTGGGTAAATGGTCCAGAATATTTTAAAAAAATTCACAGATTTTAAACACATAAGAATGGACAATAAATGGCAATCATTATGCCAAGTTTTTATGCCTTAAATATTAAGTGGAAAAAAAACCCCAAACAGCTGAGGAAATAAAGTATTGCAATTCAGGCTAAAAAAACAACAACTACATATTGGAGCATCATTTTATCCACTTGTGTTTTATGATGTGTATCTTGGAACATACTGCTTCTGATAATTTTGGTCTTTTTTCATTTTCCTCTGGAGCATTTGGAGCTTACACAGGCTGATGAAGGAACCGGATGGATGATCCATGACATCCTTTAGTAAAACTTCAAATTTTCAGAACACTTTTCCTATTACAACAGAGAATCTACATTCAAAAAGATGAATGACAATTTAAAACAAAAAACACAAAGCTTTTTGCCTTTCACAAGAAGGTATTTAGTATTTAGAAATCCTCAGGCAAATTGTTTGTCCATATAAATATATTGTAAGACCAGATATAGCTGCCAATAAAGGGGAGTGTTACCTTGCTGGTTTCCTACTCCATAATAACGGTCAAAAAATCATGGTATAAATTTGTAAAATTGGTGGTGTCAGGAAGAGGCAGACAGCTACAAACACTTTGGTTGTTGATTGATTAATAACTCCATACCACTCCTGCCTCTTTGTGGCAGAAACCTCATTCTTCAGTACCTCAACACTGGGATTTGGATATGGTCAAAAAAATATTGCTTATGAGCAGACAGTCAAGCCAAATTATTCTGGGCAACTCCATGTTAAAATCTTCCATCTCTTAATAAATATTTGATTTTTTTTTTCATTTGCAGCTCTTTTGAGGATTTCTAAGGCATGCATTTATCTGCAAACTTACTATTGTTTTTTGTTCCCTAAAAATTGGCATCTCCTCACACTAACTAGGAAAACAATACCAACACAACAAAAATAACTCAGCAGTGACCTATTCTTTAGCACAATTCCTTCCTCCCCCAAGGCTGTCAATTGATTTAACACTGAGAACCAAAAAAATAGCCATAAACCAAGTGCCTGGGAAGCTTTTAAGGCCAGAATAAAGTTTGATCAGTAAGAGAAAGCTTATATATTTAACTGAACATTTGGAAAAGCACAGACACATAAAGAGAAGCTGATAGTGAGCACATTCTGCAGGCCTTCCTTAATCTAGTGGAGAATTTTACATTATTTTGGGCCATACCATGAATGGGGTGTCAAATGCCTGAACTTTCATAACAGATATCAGATGCCTATGATAGCCAAGGTGAGAAGATTGAGGAATATAAAAAGTAAGAAAACAGCTTGTTGTGGGTCCTGTATTTCTCAGGACAATAGAAAATGGCCAAAAGTTGCACAACAGGGGGTTTAGATTGGATATTGGGATTTTATTTTTTCTGAAAAAGTGTTCAGCTATTGGAACAAGCTGCCCAAAGAAGTGGTGGAATGGCCATCTCTGAAAGTGGGGAAGTGTGGCTGTGGCACTTGAGGTTGGTGGTGAACACAGTGGTGATGGTTTAATGGTTGAACTCAGTGACTTTAGAGGTCTTTCCTTATGTTAACAATTCTATGATTCTGTATTTTCCAGAAAGGATGAGCCTGCTCTATTGCTGTTTCTGACTTCAGCAGACATCCTTGTGCATTTTTCCTGAAAGTTAGAATTTTAGGGTGCGTGGATAAACCAAACAACCACCTGTAATGTCTGAAGGTAGCCCAGGTAAATATCCACTATTCAGCAACTTTCAAGCCACATTTTTTTGCACTAGTTGGACAACCCATGATGCAAAGCAGACACAAAGCAATTTGCCCTTGTTGGTCAAGTGATTTTTTTTTCCACTTCACCTAAAATATGTGGAATGGTGCCTCAGAAATCCATCTGCTGGTCATCATGGTTTGCTCACCCACAGCCAGCATTTAAATACATGGAAAACAAGAGTCCATCCTCCCTAACAGAATCACTTAAACAAACACCTCCAGTTATCCCCACTAAGGTGATGTGCGTGAAATTACCATAAAAAATCTGCCCTGACATTTTCCTGGTCTGTTCTGTATCAGCAGCATTGAATCCTTGTAGGTAAAATCTTTGTTTGATAGCATTGCACAGGAATCACCACAGAAATCTGTTAAGGTTTTATGACTTGTCAAGTTGCTCTTCCAATTTGTGGTTCTTGTTAAAAGTCTGTATCTTGTCTAATCTACAGCTGCCTAAACTTTTTCACATGGGAATTAAGGAAGGATGTTTTTTGCAGATATATATTTCACTTGGAATTTTTTGATGCTTCTGCTTTTTTAGTCAGTTCAGAGCAGTACTCCCCATTCCTTCATCTGGGTATTCTTATATAGACAGCTAAAGTATAACTTACTTTATACAGATATGGAGAAGAGCTTGAAGGCGCAGAAAATGTAGAAATTGCTATTTTTGTGTAGATGTTCTTTGCTATTCCCCCATATGCTATTTCTGCACAGAAGAATATGCCATAACCCTGCTTTCCTGAGGATTCTCATGTCTCACTGTGTCCAGAAGGAGATTATAGTCTACAAGGAGCAATCCTGGGGGGTACAGAGCATCCTTCACTGGTATAAGAAGCCCTCTTCTCCCTGTGAATTTCTTCCAGCAAAACAACTTAGAGAACTGAGTCTGGAACTTTCAGATGAACAAGGGCTAGGAAATTAAAACAGATTACCAGCTGACAGCCCAGGATTGTCACCCACCACTGGGTGTTTTTTTTTATTTGAGAGGAGAAACAGGTTACAGCTGAAAGGAGATAAAGAAAATAGTGAGAAATAGAGTTATCTGAAATTTGAAATAATGAAGGTCTCATCACATTTCTGTACCCTCAAGGAAAAAGCTGTTCAGATTTAAGAGTTTTCTTCAATCTAGGACAGAGATAAGCTCTTAACCTCTCAGGCAAACCTTTCCCCTAACCCTCTAGAGCCCCCAAACAAACATAGATGGACCTTTCAGCTGCCTCAAATCAGATCCACCTTGGCTTTTGCATTATTTGTGAAGATGAATAGGGTTCCCTCGTGGTGCCGTGGCTGTGGTGAGGCAGCACATTTGTCAAGCAGCAGATCTTGAGCTCCAAGCCTACCTGGATGGACGAGAACAATTGTAGCTGTTGCTTAACATATCTGTTATGGTAGTGCCTAAATGGCTTGGACAGCCCGGGACTCTACCAAGGTCAGTGCTGCACAGACTAAAGCACAAAAAATAGCCCAACATGTATACAATCTGTAACACTGAGCTAAATCAGGAGGATAAGAAATTATGACTTATGAGGCAGCATTAAACTGTGTGGTGTCTGACTGAGTGACTCTTATCATGAAACCTTGGCCCCGCTAAATACACCAGGGGAGTAAAAGCTGCACCCATGAAGTCTGGATAATATCATTCCACTTAATGAGTCTGGCATCCAAACAAGCTATATAAGGTCATCTAACATCACCAGCATTAATGATGAAATCTGCCATAACAGCTGCAATTCCTCAGTCATCATATAAATGCACTGAAAATTTTGTGTTGCGACTCTACTGAGCTTAGCACAGTGGGGTGCTGCTGCACACAGGGACAGCTGACAACAGTATTATTGGCAATTAGTTATTCTGTAGTGGCTGAAATAATTTCCTTATCTTATGTAAGATCATAACCACGTTAGTCTTGGATGGGGTGGAAGCAGGAGATAACACAGACATTGTTTTAGGACATGCATTTTTAAATTATAGATGAAATACCCTGCTTGATTCAGCTGACATTCAGCCAAAATCCACGAGCTCACATTCTTCCATAATAACTATATTTACCACTACTAGAACAGAATTCAAATCATTCAGTATGTAGCCCTAATAATAAACCTATATGACTAGGGGCTGCTTCTTCAACATTATTTCCACCTAATTTATAATCAAGATGTTCAATTAATAATTTCAGCATTTTACGCAGTGTTAAGTCAGCTGAAAAGCATGTGATTTTTTCCATTTTTCATTTTTCAGAATGCTGAGGAATGCATAATAACCTAACAGAACAAGAATGCCAGGAAAGCAACAATTATTAACAGATTAATGGGAAAAATAAAAGGTTCAAAAAGAAAAGCTGGAAAGATGATTGAGTTTCATAGAAAATGTAAATGCACTAAATAGCTCCAGAATAAAAGCAGCAAAGTCTACAATGCATTTCCATGGATATTACAGCCTCCTTGTGAATGACAGGTGAGATTAGAATTTTCTTGGTGGGTAGTGCACACGCACCTCTCCCTCATTTGCCCGCTTTGTGCCTGTGTGATTGCACCCAAGTTGTTATGGGGGATCCCAGGGCGTGAGGGACAATCTGATAAGGGCAAACCACTTATTTGCCTATTTGCTTGCTGGGAGTGGTGCATCCTTTAGGGTGCTGTGTATTTACTCACCAAGCAGGTGTTGGGCTGGTTCAGATGCGGCCCAGCCAGGCAGAGCTGCCTTCTCTCCTTGGTGAGATGGTGAAGGGGCTGTGAAGGCACTGAAGGTGGGAGGGAAGGGAAATGCTGTAATCTGTGGCTTGTACCACACACAGTTTTCATTTACATTTTTCATTTACACACAGTTTTCATTTTATATCTGCATTGAGCTCTCCTGACCTTTGAAGGGACGAACCCGTGGAAGACACTGGTGCCTTCACTCAGAGTAGTCAAATTCAAGTCCCTAAATCCATAATCCCTGAAGACTCCGAGCTACCTTTGCCAGATTGAATGGATACCAAACCCAATGCAAAACACTATGCATGTTTTTTTTTCCAAAGCAGAAAGACGACACATTACTATGAAGAATGTTACTTAGCTGCTTAATACTACTATTGTCTATGCCATGGAACCTTAGAAGACACTTCTAAAGTCTCCCATCATAATTAAGTAAATTTAGAATGCAATAGAAGCTATTGGGAAATACACTAGTCACACATTTACAGCTGGACTAGATTTCTTAAAAACTCCTACTCAATTGTCTTAGAATCTCTTTCAATTTGCAATGGCTGGGAGATGAAAAAAAAATGAAATCTAGTCAGCAGAGTTTGGAAAGTTAATTCAGTGTATTCACCTGTATGGCTTTGTTTCATCACTGGCAGTTTAATTAGAAAATATTCAATTTGTGTTTAAGAATTTGTACTTGGGGTTTTTCGATTTCCTTAACTTAGCAGGATTTCAGTATTCGAGATTATCAATGCAGGATTTTTTTTAGTATTCTTTTTCCTTTGTTGATTATAAAGTGTCTCCCTTAACTGCCTCTTTAAAAACTGAGTGTCTTTGCATTGCAAAAAAACTCTTCAAAACTCATAAAATATAAATGCTGCTTCAGTTTTTTGTTTTCCACAGAGTGATGTTACTGATTAATGTAGAAATATTAGGCCTAGAATTGGGATCGCTCACATGATTTTTTTGTTAATGTCCCTTTCCTTCTGTGACTTTATAAAGCAAGTTAAATGGCCATTGAGGGCTTCTAAAAGTGTGTAAATAATATTTTAATATCTCTGAAAGGGAAGTAAAAACTAAATAAATTAATAGTGAGGACACTGGTGGGACCCCCACAGATACAAGCCTTTGTTCAGTTGGATTGCATATTCAAATATATATTTAACATTCATATTTTATAAAATCCTCAAAGAATTCCTTATGAAATACTTTCTTAGCTTTACATGTGTTTCCCTTCTTATTTACTTTCAGGTGAGGTAAAGGCCTGCTAATCCCTGACATAAAATATTTCTTCTGGTAATGATAGAACACAAAGTTTTATCTTTTTTTGCTATATTTCCAACCTTCTATGAGCAATACATGTAACTTTGTGAGATAAGTTCAATTCAGTTTGCCTCTGAAGGTTGATGCTGCTCTCTACGTTGGAGACTTCTCATGTATTCTTAATATAAACCAAGTAATATGGAAAGGGAAAAAAATTTTTTATCTTTTATGTATAGAAAACCAATCTGGAAAATGAGAGGTATATTCTACCTGTGCTTGTGATAGGACAGTCTTGGAGTTCCAAAGCTTTGAGGCTGCTCCAGTTGTTGATAATTCCCTTCCCAGAGAGAAGCCACAACCAGCAAGTAAGGAGCCAGGATTAGAGGGGCATATTGGTGTCATCCAGAAAAGAGAGCAAATGCAAATTCTGCAGCCTAATTGGGCTGGAGGGAGTGAAAGTCAGCTCATTAAGTTGGGCATGTTAAGAGCAGAGAACAGCAGCAAGAAGAACCAGATTTAATTTCCATGTTTCAACACTTCATGACACGGATTTCAGGGTAGTAAACAAGAGGGCCTAGCTGAGACCTGCCCAGTTTCACTGACTGGTTTCACACAGTTACCAGGTCAATCAGTCTTGAAAGGCTGACACTGGCATCAAATGCTGATTATATAGAGAACACAGGCTTCAATAAAGAACACAGGCTTTACTCTGCAGTAGAAGATATCATATCATAGGTGAGAAAATCCTTACAGAACTTCAGCCACCTCACCATGTTTCTTCACCATATTCTTCCCCAATGCACAAACCCTTGCCTTCTATTTCTGGTGGATGATCAGTCAAACAATGCCTCTGCATTGGAGCAGAGAGCTTAACTGACGCTTGCCCTTGTATTTTTTAGGGTTTTTCTTTTTGGTTGCTATCAAAGATTATTTGCTCCAGTCAGTAGCTTCCGGCCACTCCAAGAACCCAAGCAGACTAGTAATTTTCCTTAGAAGCAAAGACTTCCAATCAGATTTTACTCATGTGAAAGGATTTAGGATTTCTGAATATTGTTCTGGCATTTGGGTCACAATGAATCTCACCATGTTTCTGGGACTTCATACTTCATTAATTATGTCTGGCCTCGGCAAGTGACTTACTCTCAGAATTTGAGGACGATATATTTTCTTGAAAATAGACTACTTTTTGGCTATTTTTTTGTTTGTTTTCTTTTCCTATGCATTTCTAACCGTACAATTTCAAAGGTTTGTTTGTTTATTTACTTGGTTGCTTGTTTTGCTGTTATTTACAGTGTCTCCAAAACACCTCCTCAGAGGTTATATTAAGGTTAGGGTGTGGAGAAGTTTTAGGCATCATGGAAAATATTCTGTTCCTGACAGTGTTTTTAAATATTTTGAGCATTGATAAGTTTTGGCATGAAGAAATTAGATAAATAGAAGGGGAAATAAGAAAGCATTTTAAAAGAATGAGTATAAAACCACAAACAAGAAGTGTTCATGCCAGTGATTCATTTCATATCCATGGAAATCCCAAAGATGTATATTTTCTGATTTTACATTTAATGACAATTCTAAAAGGTGATAGTTTTGCTAGATAAGGCAAACCCTGAGCAACACCCAGGCAGGTACCCCCTTACATTTCATTCTGAGAACAAATTTCATTTCCAAGACTGAAAAACTTCCATCAGTTTCAATGAGAAATGAGTAGGAACTGTAATGTTGAAGGAAGTTTTTTGTGAAGCTGTGTTGTGATTCACAGCTTTACTGGGTCTTTAAAAAAAAAACAGAAATTGGTCTCATGGTCAACTCATAACTTCACGGCCATCTTGGTGCTTTTGATAAAATTCAAGCACTTTCTTCTCTTAGCAACAATACATACCTATATATACAGGTTTATTGCAGTCTTCACACATTCTCCTCTTTCCCACCCACCTAACAAGGGGGGGAATTGCTACAAAAATTGCCAAACACAGCTTTATCCCTCCCACAAGAATGGGGATCATCCTGTCCAGGAGCTTGATATTTCCTCAGTGAAATTCACTCAGCAGGGAGGAGAATCATCCGCAGTAAAAGGAGAATTTTAATGGGCCCATTTTACAGATAGATTTGACAGGAAAATATTCCCAGTTCCTTGCTTCCCGTGGATTGATTTAGAAGTTCGGTTGAGTTTTTCATCCTTCAAGCTTCCTAAAGCTGCCCTTGATTTCTTTTTAATAAGATGCATTGAAAATACCCCACCACCTTGGAACATTATACTGAGGCTGCTGAGGTCTGGAGGAGGGAAATGCAGAGGGTTAATTTTCAGCTGCCGTCGTGAGTGGCATTAAACATCAAAAGTGCTTTAAATTAACTTCTTCCTCAGAAGAAATATTTAACAATTGCTGATGTGATGTGTGCCTTGACATTTTGAAGGATTATTCAAAATCTTTTTGTGTTTAGGATAATGACTTTCAAAGCACTTACCATCCTGTGCCAGTCAAATGCAGCACTTTTGATTCATCACCATGGAGGTATTAATAATTAAATGTGTTAAGATAATGGTAAGGCTGTGTGGCAAGCTGCAAAAACTTGAGCTGAAGTCTCACTACATCCCAAACTCATGTTTATGTTCCTTGTTATTATTCCATTGAAAATAATATCACATTTATATTCCCCCTTTTTATTTCTATGGGATTTTGCTTTTTTTTTGGCAGTGTACTTTCTTCATACAATATTCTAAGCCTAGGGATGGCCCTTAGATCTAAACTCTTTTAGTTCATAAATTTGTTTCCTGCAAGCATCCAGGTAATAAGATGTGTGATATTCCAGATGTGGAACACTAGGGAAAACTAGTTGTAAGCAACCAACTTCTGGGGTTTTATTAATTGCTTGCTTAGTACCTGCTCTGTCAACAGCATCCTTCTAGAGAGCAGCACTCACTAACCTGAGTTGTCTCATGGACATAATCAGAACCTGTCCGTTCAGAAATCTCCTTTATTGTTATTTTTGAAACTGCTTGAAACTGTCCATCAAGCTCAGAGCCCTAAAATGCCATGGAGAGGACCTCTATTTGACAATAATCTTTGCTTCTCCAGCAAACTCAGTTTGAAAAGAGATGGATGGAAAGAGAAGAAAATTACCATTGTTTGCCACTTAACATCATAAAATAATTACATTTTTAATTAATTGAGAAATTAACTGACACTTCTTCAGTCAGCACTTGAAAATGGCTGGGGTGGCAGTGGGAATCTGGCTTTCCTTTGCCCTGGAGGCATGGATAGCCTTACCTTTGCAGGATTTCACAGCTCCAGCCCAGGACAGGGCAGGAGCTGACATTTTGGGTCAGTCCCTGAGTCAGAAAAAGTCCCTTGTTCCAAAAAAGCTCAGAATCACTAACTTTCTGACAGAGCTGCAAATTACCATCATCCAGAAGCTTTAGGAAGAAAGGATTCATTCTGGTTAGGTGACAGTGAGGAGTATTATTAAGACTTGACTTTCTTTCAGGCTTTATTTTCTACTTTGAGGGTAGAAAGAAGATGATGGTGTCAAGTGAATCATTCTGAATTCCCCATAGGGCCAAATTAGGCTCAGAGTATTTAATTTGAAGGATGGGTTAACCTCCAGTGAAGTGAAGCTGAAAAGGCTACCACTAGAGTATTGCTGACAGAGATAAAATCCAGACGTGTTAGAAATCTCCGATATTTCTGCCACAAATGGAAAGATTGATATCAGTTTATATACAAACAAAGCAAGAAAGAAGAGGTGCTTTAAAACCCTGTTTTAAAAGTTCTGAAAAACTTACGAAGAGTAAAAAGAAATGTTGTTCCTTTTTTGGGATGTAACAAGTGTTCTATAAATTCAATACATATCTGTGCATTTGTACATAAAAGACAAATGACAGAGTGAGAGAAGCTGCCTTGTGCCAAACCCAAGGACTCTTAGGCCTGGATTTCAGATACCCACTCTTTCACCTTTAAAAGAAGCATGCAAATAAAATTAAAAAAAAAAAAATTAAAAAGGGGTCAAGGAAGACTTTAATGAATTCCTAGGAAAGAATATTGGAAAAAAATATTTTGCAAGTACTTTTAAATATTGAGTGATGGTCTGATATGCATAGATTATTGAGATACGAGTTGTATCTTTCCTTTATTTCTGGGCTTCGAGACAGAAATGACAGGATGAAGCTGTGGTGGCCAGACTAGAAGAATTGATGCACTAATGTTATGAAATCCCATTGTCTGTTTTCTTGACTCTCTAAATGTTTTATTTCAATAACAGGATACCTATCCACCCTTAGTGCTGGAGTGAAGGGCCTGAGGATGATAAACCTGTGGGAAGCACTTATACATTAATATACTCCAGTTTGGTCTGTGGTGGGCCAGTCTATGTGAATGCAAAAACTTCCTCAATTTTGAAATAAATCCTTGTGCTCAGATGCAGAACTGAGCATCACATAGTTATGACATATGCTGTTTTACCAGTTGCATTCAAGAAATTTAGACTGAGCAAATGTGCTCTTCACCTCCAGGGCACCAGCCACAAACCCATGGCTAGTCAATAAGAACTGTAATGCTGAAGCCTTATTATCATGGGACTCCATAAGATGTCCTGAAATGCCTTAGTTCCCTTGTCTTCACTGCTTCCAAGATTACTACTAACAAAAACATCCTTTGACAAAATCAGTGAAGGATCCAAGGGCTGTGTGCATTGGGTCTTGTCATGTGAAGGAAAGAAATATCTGTTGATGCTGGGAGAGTGGATATGCCTCCCTGCCTCTCTTTTCCAGGCTAAAACCTTACAACTTTCCACAAAACTTTAAAAGAAGGGTTGACTGTATATATTTTCATTTTCCTTGCCTGCCTGTACTTTCTGTTTTGCCCCCTTTTTTGGACTTATTGCAGTCTCCAAAAAGCCATATTAATTTTGAAAGAGAGGAGCAGCTGCTGGCCTTGAAACATATGTTCAATTCCAAATGCTTCTAGTTGCTGGATAAACTCTGCTAGCTGCTCCCAGGGCTCATTAGTCCCTCAAGGAAGTCTCCAAAACCAAAACAGACAAATGTAGAAATTAAAGAATGACTTGTGTTTTCTCCATTGCATCCCCTGTTTTTCTTTCATTTTTGTTCTTCAGTATCTTCTCTATATACAAGAGATCTTTTGCATTCATTTCCACACACTTTGTTTATTTTACAAGCATATTCTCAAAAGATAGGTCATTTTAGTGGCCACAAAATAAAATACAGATTTTATATATTAATCTACCATTAAAAAATTATTTGTTAATGAAAAATCCCTTTTTTTTTTTTCTTTTTTCAAATTGCTTGGCCTACATCCTCAGATAGGACAAATAACTTCTTGACCACTGTGTGAGCTTGTAAAAATTTGTCACTATCACTGGCTGTATGGATGACATTATTTCCCTCTGCTGTGGAAGTTGATTCTGTAGCAATTGAAATTATAACTAGTAAGTTTATCGAAAAACAATGGGGAGATAAAATATTTCAGTGGAAAATTATATTATTGAAAAAAGTGCAAAATTTATTAAAATATTTGGCTGAGTCTGCTCTAATGATATAACAGTGTCCAGGATATTTTTTATCTTTATAAAAACATTTGCTGTAAGTTACTAATTTTTCCTTTCTTATTTTTTGTTTTCCCTCAAGTTTGCCCTCTGTATCTGGAAATAGTAGCAGCTATTTTTCCTTTGTTTTTGCGGCTCCCTAGAAAGTCATCCCAGCATATGATCACGTTTCCCTAGAGATTTTTTTTGACTGTGGTGCATATGGGCTAAATTTTCAATGGATGAATTTTAGGTGCACATTGAAGTGCAATGAAGTAAATTAGTAATAAAAGCAATTGCATCAAATTTACTTATCCTTTGAGGAAAAGATTTTGCATTTGCAGTTGAACATTTGCCCTAACTCTTGCATTTTTGCTCATTGCTCCATAACTTTTACTGTTTGGACAAAGTTTGCACTGTGCTTAGAGTGTTCTTTGTAGTCAGCTGAGCAGAAATCAAAATCAAATAAAACAAGCAGGGTAGATGAGAAAGTATATTTATGCTTTACTGACTCTGAATGTCAAAGTCAATTAATGCTTTATTTTTCTTCCTATTTTTCTCCAAAACACATTTTTCAGTTCCTGAGGTGTTTGGAGCTAACTACTCTGCAGCTAATTCACTATTTCAGTAGACCAATAGAACCTTATTGATTTTTTATGGATCTAAGAATAATAATGATCGAGTTATATGAGTTTTTTGAGGACTGTATAATAAAAAAACCCTAAAGGCCTGAAAATCTAGGAAACTGCATTTGAATTCCTGTCTCACTGATTTTACAAAGATCTGGACTTGAGAGGTTAGAAGATAAAGTGCAAATTCCTAAACCAAATCAACATTTCAGTTTCACTGTAGGCAAAGTTTTGAAACATGATATGTCAGGTAATACTTAAAACCTTACATTTGCCTATATACATTTAAAATGTAATACATTCCCTTGATTTTATTTAGCTAAAATTGAAGTACCTAAGCCAGGCAAGGATAATAATCTAATATATAAAATTCTCCCAGCAGCTCCCCACTGAATTTAGAGTCTATACAAATAACTTCATAAAGTAGATAGCAACTTCTGGATGGCTAAAATTAGCTGAAAGGAATTGCAGCGTAGTTATCTCCAAGCTCATAACTTTTTAGCAAAGAAAAATTTGAATATTTACATATTTTTTTCTCACTTACTCTACATGTGCACCATGGTCATGGCTGGTTTGAATACCCTGGGGTCCTTCTGTGCCTTTGAATGTTTGAGATTTTGCTTTCACCAAAAAGTTTTTCAGTCCTTGAGGATAATTGTTGAATAAGACAAACATATATTGACAAAGCTGGGTTTCACCTCCCAGGCACTTCAAACTTATTTATTTTTATCTAGAAATAAGGAGAGGCAGCTCCTTCTTGCATTACATCACTCAGGGCACTCGTCTGAAATGGAGATGGGTGCTCACAAGGGTATGCCCATGCAGGATGGGACCAGTGAGAGGCAGCCAGGAGTGAATCCTGCTCAGGGGTGTGGATGACCCTCAAGGAGAAGAAAATATTTGGAATAGAGAAAGTATAATATGAGCACAAGACCCTGCAAGAGCTGGGAACAGGAGAGAAAACAACCCTGTATCAGGAAACAGCCTTGGTCCATCTCATCATGGGAGGACAAGTTTCCACTGCTCAGCTAATGCTGAGGTATTTTCCTCATGCAAAGGTGGAAAAAAACCCTTTTGGCCTCAGTGCATTGATAGTCTGTGCTTAATGAGCATAAAAGGCAGTCTTTGAAGCAAACAGCCCAATGTGATTTAAAGAGGCAATAGTGCTAGAACAAATGCATGAAGTGTCTATATGGCTAAATCCATTGCAATCAGGCACAGGGAAAATGCTCCTGTCCCATACATGAATCAGGCTGTCACTTCTACATACTGCACAAGAATTCTCTTTCAGAATAGAAAGAGATTTTGCAAAATTTTTAAAATCCTGATTACCCCTGGATTTCAAGCTTTTTGTCCCAGATATAGCTTCTTAAAAATAAAAACAATAAAAAATACCTCTGTTACCACTAGGATGATTTCAGACTACTTTTGAGGCTATGTAAAAACTCTAAATTCGGCTGTGAAGTTGGTATTTTTATTTCTTCCTTTTTCTCTCCGTCAGGCTCACAGAATCATTCAGCATGAGAACAGGTCATGTATGAAAAAAACCAAATTCCCTTCATATGTTTTCAATTTGCCTTTCCTGCAATCCTCCAAATGAAAACCTGTGTAATGGGAAAACAGTATGGAAAGTGCTGTGAGCCTGTCTTTTGCATGGAGGTTGCTGTTTTCCTTTATACAGCCATTGCCTGTAGATTTTTGTAAATTGCCTCCTCTTTCATCAGATTTTGCAACTCTTGTGGGAAGGATGGCATTTTAGTTTGTGTTTTAGTAGCACAAATCACACAAGGAACCTGATCCAGGTTCATCTGCAATGAAGAATTAATATTGTCCTATAATTTTACTATTGATAGCTGTGGGGTAGCTTTGGGATAAGCCACGCAGTGACAGAACATAATTTGTATTTGGAGACTGGAAGTTGTCTAAAAAACAAGGAGTGATTAAGCAACTAAAATAGCTGCTTTTTTCTCTTCCGAAACTGTGTTATATTTTCAGAATTAAAGGGACTGTTTGGGATTAACTCACAAGCCTAAAGCAAAGATGTGTGGAGGTAAATTTAACACAGAGGTGATATGTTCAGTCTCTGGGGAGAGAGATAGAAATGATGGTTGTCATTTTCACCTTATCTCCTTTGACAGAGAAAAGGTTCAGCAATTATGGTCCAACGGAGAAAAAAAAAAAAAGAAAGAAAAAAAAGAAGAAACTATAATTTAAAAACCAGACAAAAAGAAGAGGAAAAAAAGCACCTCAGTGCATTTTCTTCTAATGATATAAATTTCAATTAACTGAATTGATAAATTAAGCTATAAAGCAATGCAAACATGCAGAAGAAAAATTCAAATAATTTTTTTCTTCATGCTTCCAATTCTTTATAGTACATTACATCCGTTAATGGCAATTTGTATAATTTGTGTAATGACATAAATTGCCATAAACTCTCACAGTGAAATGTTGTAAAAATGATAAATCAGGGATAAAGTATGGAGCACCAGGTTCATAGCTGCTGTAAATTCCATTAATGATATTTCAGGTTCTCCAGTTTATACCTGCTCAAACCCTACTCCTACCCCACAGCCCAAATGTGGTCAGGGAGGGACTGGGAGAGGAGATGTGAATGGTAGGTAGCATTACAAGGAATCAAAGGCAAATATGAGTAAGTTGTCCAAAATGGAAAAGACATGACAAGAAAGTGTGGTCTGGGGATCGGGCAGGGACTGTGTCCCTTGTTCTCAGTGTCTGACACACACACCCATTGCTGGTGTGACCCTGGTCCTCTGTGACAGAGAGAGACATTTCTTTTTGCTCTGGCTGGAGTTTCACACATCCAGCAGAGACCTGGTTTTGTGCTTTCCACTGACACCTCCTTGTGTGTTGAGTGTGCTGCTGATCAGAAGGATGCGCTGCACCAAATCAGCTTTTTCTGGTGTCTCTTTGAGTATTTACACCAACCCTCAAAGGAGCATCACTCTTTCAAATCAGCACATCCAGCCTAAGGGTTTGTCCAGGTTTAGAGCAAATTTGGGGAAGAATCCCCCAAAGGAGCTCCGCTGGGAAAAGCAGATCCAATCGGCCCCTCCCCGCAACTGGTTCGGGAGGAAAAAATACCTCCTTGGAGAAAGGTGGAAAAAAACTGTTTATTAAACAATAAAACCAAAACAATACCAAACAATTGCCACTCTAAAAGAGATGACAAACTGAGAAAACCCCGTCCTCGGGTTGCAGCTCAGCTCACTCAGTCTCTGATCAGTCCCTCAGCGCTGGAACTGTCGCAGGCCCGGCCCGGCCCGCTGGGCCGCAGCTGCAGCTGCCGGTGCTCTCCTGGGGGTTCAGGCCAGAGCAGTTTCAAGAGGTCTGAAGAAAAAGGGAAAAAAAACACAGTCCAGAGAACTTCTTTGTCTCAGCTAGCTAACACTAACTAAAAAGCAACAGAAGAGCTCTGTCCCGCTGTCTGTCCATCCGCAGACAATACAGTCAGGAGCAGGAATGTGGAGGAGTGAGTGCAGTGTCTGAAAACAAACTGCGCGCTTCTTCTCTGCCCCCCTTCACTCTCTGTAACACTCTTAAAGGTGCAAAACTTATTCAACATAAACAGAATGAGACAATTTGGGATAAAAGCATCATATAGTCAACCCAGGACAGGGCTCCATCTTCTGAGCCTTTAAAATCTGTCTCCATTTTTAGACGCAGCGAGACCGAGGGACTGGTTTGTAGCCAACATCTCGGCTCATTGTTATTGTGTCCCCAGGTCTGCTGGGGTGTGCTCTGCCCAGGAAATTCCTCAGCCAAGGTGGATTTGGGTACCCTGGTCATGCCATTTGGGCATCCTGGTGCTTGGCAGGGTCTGATACCAAAATGCACCTCTACGCAATACCAACACTGACACTCTGTCATAGGTGTGATGGGCAGAGTATGTACAGTCATTCTCAGTGTACTTTTAGCAAAAAAAAAATGTTGCTTTTGGATCCATGGAAGGAAGGAATTGAACACTCCACTTTTGCACTCTCTAAAAGTAGCCATTAACAGTGGTTAAGTGTCCAACCAATTGTGTATTCATCTGTGGACCTGCGCTTAAATTACAATCTGGCCATACTGACTATTCTGAGATTGAGTGACTTTTCATTCAGTTATGATACATCTGTTGTGGGGTTTTTTTTATCACTATCCTTTCCCTGTTGTGGACGAAGTGGAAAGACCTTGCAAGGATAATTATAATAACTCCGTGTCGTCTCTAGACCATCACAAAACTGTGGCTGAACTGTGCTCAAAGCACTGAGTAAATATTAACCAGGAAAGTGAGCTTGTAGCATTTTTTAAAAGGGCCAAAATATAATGAAAGTGACAAAAATAAGTTAAAAAAAAATAAAAGAGTCAGGATGCAGGCTAAGGTAACTCCTCAGGACTGAGAGCCCTCATCTTACTGAGAGATGTTTGCACATTCTGGGTTCTACTTTCTGAACCCTCAAGAATTTGTAATTTATTCAGGTAGTAGCAATTCCAGTTGAAATCATAACTCCATGATCAAATGTTGGGAGAGATATATTTGGTTTCTTGTCTTAATTGGTTTATATGGTTTAAAAAATAAATCTCCTTTATATATATGATTTTTCTCCATTTCATAAGCACCCATGACAAGTATCAAGACATATTTTTCTGGAGCCTTGGATTATTTCCCAATGAATTGTGAGTTACCACATTGGGGTGGCCAAAGAAGTGAATGTTTCAGAGTATTCCTCCACACTGACTGAAAGGAGAGGACTGTCATGGCTACAGAAATTTACATCTCAATAACTTCTGTGGCTCAGGATTTCAAAGAATTTCAGCTGTACAAATTAATTCAGGCTCACAAACCCCATTGATTCAAGGCCTCTTGGTTTTCTTTACATGGAGATCCAGCATCCATCAAATGAAGATTTTTATCCTCATCCCTGTTCTTGAGCAGGAGGAACGAAGGTAAAGCCAAAACTGGCAAAGCTGACAGGGAATTTTACCAAGCACTGACTTCTCTCTTTCCATCAAGACCTCGTTACAAAGGTAGGTGGGATTAAAGAAATTGAAACCTTTCAGTGGAAAGATTGTTTTTAAGGTAATGTCTTCCAAGAAGGTGTTTTCAGGCTAGGAAAAAAGAGCTTCAAAGCAGGGATTTATGCCTTGAGCTCTTAGATGATTGGAGAATGCCCTAAATGTGCAAATACTGATAACGCAGCCAAAGCAATATTCTGATTTGTCACAAATAACTTTGGAAAGAATGGATTCTTAGTCTAAAGTAGGATCATGATAAAACCTTAGTTGTGATAGAATATACAATTTGTAGACACAGATATAGTCACAAGCCACAACAAAAATTAGTTAACAGTCAAAATAAACCAGAAATAATAATAATAATAATAATAATAATAATAATAATAATAATAATAATAATAATAATAATAATAATAATAATAATAATAATAATAATAATAATGGTAGTAGTAGCAGTAGTAGTAAAGAATCATAGAACATCCTGAGTTGCTAGAGACACACAAGCAACATTGAAGTCCAACTCCTGACACTTCAAGGACTACTCCAAGGATGACATGATGTGCCTGATAATATATAGAAAAATAAACTAGAGGGGATGAGGGAAGGCAATTCAATCTGAACACAAATTATTTCATATTTTGAATATAATATTTGTTTAAATGAAAACATATATTTAGATTAATATATATATTTAGATCAATAATATAAATGAAATTAAATAAACCCATCCCCTCATTTTTACAGAACCCACAAATAATGTGGTTTTGGGCCCTTTCCTTTCTGTTTTTTGACTAAGAAAGATATGAAAGTAAATTGTAAAGAACAATCCCCCATATCAGGTGTTGATTCCCACAGTGAGAAAACAGCAAGGGAGGCAGGTACTGACTTTGAGAAAACTGGAAAGTTGAGATAAAATGCAGAGATGTGTTTATAACCATTAAAACAAGTGCTTGAAGGCAAATATAGAGAGACTAAAGGTGGCTGTGCTTTGGGATGCTAGCACAGAACTTATTTGTTCTAGTAGTTCAGAGATGATCCAGTTTCTGCTATTATAAAAGATAATTAGGAAAAACTGTCAAGTCTGCAGATTAATCCTGCATACATCTGCCTGGAGTTTGCTTTGAAACCTTTTGGATCTAGAAAGACAATCTTGTGTAATTAGCTGAGGCCACTATAATCCATAAAAACATCTGATCACATTGATTTTCAGTCAATCAGGCTCTATCTGTCAACAGCAATTCCAGAGATCATACAAGAGGTCTTACAAGTACACAACTTAGCTCTCTAAGGTCATTTAAACTTTTCTCTGGCTTTTAAACTCAAAATAATTTTTTAGTCACCAGCTGCCAAATGTTCCGAACAAAATGAAAAAGTAATAAAAAGAAACCAAACAAAAAACCTAAGCATATATATTTCTCTTTATGTATACAAATGTAAATATATAGACATATAGATGAGATATTTTAATATCTATGCATATTGCCACAGATGTTCTTGAGAATTAACCTGTACATGTGGACTCTTTTTGTTTTATTAGAGAGCATTTTTTTGATTTTACAGAACAGAGGAAACCGAGAGTTTGATTAAACTCCCATTCTGCCTTCAGTTGTGATGCATACTGCAAAATCACAGGGCAACAAAAACTAGTAGTGCCGCTAATACAGTGTGTAAATCCTCATGGAGAAGGAAATCGTCAAGGAGAAAGAAATCCTCGAGGAGGAGGAAATCCATTTGAAACCCTTTTGGGCCTACATTATATGTCTTTCCCTGTTAAAGACCAGTTAATAAGGGACTGAAAGCATAAACTTTGTTTTCCAGGTTCTGTGATCTTCTCAGAGGCCCCAGCCCATGGTTTTTATCACCTGGTAACTTGCTGTGTTATTTATTATTCTGGATGTGGGAGAAACGTGAACACAGGAAGAAAGGCATCATCAAGCTGTCACATGGGTTTCTACCAAGATTGCTCTTTATGCCACCTAAGTTTAGCCATCTGAAAATTGATTTCTAGTCTAAACTAGTCATCGACACTGTCCTTATAGAGAAAACGAATATGAGCTTCAGAGACAAACTTAACCCAGATGATTTTTTGATGGGTGTTTGTGTAGGGTGAATCATTCTCTAATTCACCCCACCCAATGCTGTTAAAGTTAGGATTAAACCCCATTTTAATACTTAAATTTGGCTAAATTTAATCCCAGGCTTAGTGATACAAATCTGACAGTGAAGAGTTACCTAGAACAGAAACAGGAAAGATTGAGGATCCTGAAAATAAGGAAATTTTCTTTGTACAATGCTGAAACATATCCCATTTTATTTTTCACCAAAACACGTGACCTCTACAAATCAAATACTTTTAGATCAACATGCACGTGACATAAAACCAACTATTATCATCCAACCTCCAGGCAGTCTTTTCAGTGAGATGTGGAAAGAACCTGACAATATTCTGGCCAAAGATCATGGCATTTACAGGTAGATTTCAGTTTTGCAGAAATTGCATTATCTGTAATTTTTGTTCATAAAATTCTCAATTACTTCAACTGGCCAGAGACCTCTTTCGAACGTCTAAAAATATACAGATTGGGTGAAAAAATAGAGGATACCAGGTGTCATATACCACATTTATGAGACAATGCTAAGTCCTGTAAAATATTTAACATTTTCCAGTAAAACTGAGGTATAAAGATTTAGTTACTCAGGGAGTCCAAAAAAAAACTTTTCCCCTGTGAAGTGGTATAGAAAAAAAGGGTAATGTTCTTGAGAATCCCTAAATAAATGTCATAAAGGAGCAACACTCTGTAATTTCTGTGTTCTGCTTATGCAATGAAGTTTCATAACCTTGAATATTCTGCTCAGACTGAAGATCTTAAATTAAAAATGATCAGCATCTTCAGCAACCTTAAGACTCAGCACTAAGCTTGGCTGATAGAAGGTTTTTCTGAGGGATGAAGTTGATGGGAGTTGTTTAGAAGAAGCACTTTTTTGTCTGAACTGTAGCTTTCCTAAGGCTTGGAACTGGTGAAGTCAGTAAAAAATGAATTGATAAAGAACTGAAAGTCCTGTATGGCTTAAAGCACTAGTTTTGAGTCAAAATTGAGATGATGTGAGTAAGGGGCTATGAATCATGATTCTGGTAGTCTGGTCTTTTTGCAAGCAACTTGTTTTGTAGATTTGAGGAAGATCTTTGACTTTTCTGTGACATAGCTTGTGGCTCATATATAACATTAAATTGGTCTCCTTCATGACTGGAAGGGAATGATTTTTGTTCCAGAGGGAAAGACAAATCTAACGATACAGAATTTTTTGGTCTTGCTGAAAACACAAAACTCCTGTATCTGGGGGGTTAGTTTCTGTTTCATCCCTGTGGATAAGGGTACTTGACTAAAATCTCCACTAGCTCAAATACTGCTCAGTGTTCCTTACCCTAAAGCATAAACTTATGTACACTCCATCCTCTAGGCCCAAATCATGGGAAAAATCCTCCCTTTTCTTCCTACACTTTACTGAAGCCACAAATGCTGCCAGCTTTAGAAGCAATTTTCTTTCTCTCTGCAAAATGTTAATTTCTCTCTAAATTCTTCTGTACAGTCTTCCTCCCTCTCTTTATCTCATCTTCTCTGTTTCATATGGTCTCTCATGTAAATTCCTCTAAAAAAATTGAAAGTTTGTGGTGAAAGACTGAGAAAGAGACTTCTATGCTACAATTTCCATCAAAACCAATTTTGACGCATGCTGAACAATTGACTTTTGACTCAATCATTAATCTACACTGGGATACTTCACACACAAAGAGCCATTTTTCTGTACAAGAGAAATCCCAAATCATCTGTGCTGCCAAAGTTCCTCCAACTCATCTTCAGATGGCGAAGGTTCCAGCAGAGGGAAGAATGTTTCTTCCACATGATAACATTTTTGTTTATTAAAATTGGGTTTATTAGGAGGAGCTTTTTTTCAAAACTGCTTGATTTCCTAAGCCCGAAGAGGAATAAACATGGAATATGTGCATATGTGAACACAAACAACCAAGAAACACTCACGCAACCAGACAGCTCCCAAATTATATGTTTGCTTAAGGACATGCATGACAGAGGCGTGTGGCTTACCCAGGGATTGAAAAGACTGTGAGACCTGAGTAACATAGTGTGTGACAGCAGAACAGAGCCCTGAGTGTTTAATTCAATATGAAAGCAATTATATTAAAGAAGGCATTAAATGCATGTTTGAATCAGGTTTGTGATAGATTTGGGGTAAGTTTGCCTTTGTAAAAGGCTGCTTGATTCATTGAAATCAGAACTCTGTCTTCCCCTTGATTTGTTTCTTTTACTGTTTTAGACTTCCATAATTTTTTTCCACTGTTTGGATGACATGGGCTACTCAGGGCTATCACCATGGTTAACCATAAACTAGGCTACAGAAAAGAAAATCTGGGGTTTTGTTTGTTGTTTTGGTTTGGGTTTTGGTGTGTTTCTTTTGCTGTTGTTCCTGGTTTTCGTTTTGACTTAGAAGACCAAACTATGGTATGATGGGACTGAATAAGCCTGTGAAAATTTGAGCCTTGAAGCCCTTTCATTTTACACGGCTCTTTGTTTATTTTGTTTTAAGCAAACAGTCTGGCACTGAAAGCTTTAGGATTTACCTCAAATTAGGAATTTTAAATATCAGTGCAGAACCATGGATTCAATTTCTTTAGGAAAATTATGTCATATTGGCTAAACCTGAGAGTTTTAGAAAAAAGTGCAAGGGTCCTTCTATGGCTTGAGCTAAAGAATTCTGTTGTAATATTTGACAGATAGCAAAAACATATCCAGTGGAAAATGCAAAAGCACCTCAACACGTGGCAAAGGTCAGGAGATGGAGAGAAAGCAGTCACCATCCAGTGCCATAGTTACCCATTCTAGTAATCATTAGAATCACTAATAATCAGTGCCATTTTTTTCCCTTAAGGAGATGCAGAGAAAGCAGAGAGAAAACCAAGTAGAGAATGGAGATAACTACTTTTTCAGCTTTTGCTGAACTAACAATTTCACAGATAAGTGCTATGCAGTAACTTTTACCCGTCTTTGTGGGAAATATGAACATCTGCAGGAGGAGAGTAAAGAACAATTCTGTCTGTACTGAATGTACTGAATATGGCCCACACACAAAGTCAAAAGGTTACTGAACTTGCTTGGTTCAGGAAAATAACAGGTCTGCATTAAATCTGATTGTGAGGAAGTAAATTGGGTCTGCCTGTAGGCAAATACGGAGACACGTGGAAAGGGGAAGGAACTCTTCCTTCTACATCAGGAACACATACAATCATTGTCATCACTCTTGGAATTGTGTTGTTTTGCCCAATAATGACTTGCTTTTTAGGAGAAACTTTACTACTTACACTCCATCTGCCAAAGCTTTGTACGTGGGGAGGAACAAGAATAAAAATGTTATTAAATGAGTGAAGGAGAAGAAAATGTATATGAGAAAGGGCTTGCCACTTGTGTATTACATGGGTTCTATAAAATTAATTCATCTAGTCTCCAGCTAGGGCCTTGGTTAAGAAGTCCATAGGACTAGTTTAACAGACTAATATTGGCAACAAAACTGGCTTAACTTCTGCCTTTCCAAGCATGTAATTTTTGGTGCTTTACTAGAGGCCTATGGACTTTTAAGGGAATAACACAGAACCACTTTGTGTCAGCTGGGGAGTCCTGTGGAGTTTAGAAAATAGGGCAATGCTACCCCAATACTCAAATACTGCCTATTTAATCGTTGTTACATATCTATATCATCTATATTTATATCTATATTTATATACATGCATACACACACACATATATATATAAACTTATATATGTGTATATATATGCACAAAGTGGTAGTCAAATTTGGGAATTTATATCCAGATAAACACACCAGCAGTGCTTTTCAACCACTTCCAATGAAACAATACTTTCCCTGACTATTTTTAAATGGCAGTAAGTCTTGTGTCTGACTTTAAAAGTGTTGCATGGGAATGGTGTCTCAGCAGCTTCTACTCCAAATTGCAAATGCTGCTCATATTGTGACGATCGCAGAGAATGTTCTATCAATATCTCTGCAGCTCTAGAGCCAAACTGCTGCCAAACTAACTGCTAATTATGATCCAAGCTTACATGGCTCAGATCAGAAAGATGTTGAGGAATTCGTCAAAACTGATGGAAATTAAACACATAACCCAGCAGAGTCTGACATGGCTGTCTGTGTTGTAGAATTGTATAATGACTGTAGAAGCTCCAATGTCCATTGCTAATTGCTAAATGGTAGATTTTGGAATGTAGCCTATGTACAAATATAAACAGTGAATGATGAATTGTTTGGAATATATTTCTCATTTTGCCCAGATTAACGCAATGGCAAAACCAAAACTAAGTTCAGAGTACTAAGAGTAGGAAAGCTGTCCCTTCTTTTACTCCAACAGATCAAGAGTGCAATTCTGCCCAATACAATACTGATATAAAATCAGCGCTGAAGGGAAAGAATCAAGTCCTAAAAATGAAGTGACAGAAAGCTGCAGTGAAGGGAGAAAAATCAAGGAGGCAGAATATTTATCACCTGCCTGTTAAGTTAACTGTAGCAGAAGAATAGCTCTATAAAGGGCTTTATCACAAATACTTACAGAGCCCCATTAATTATCTAAATATCACACAATCTTTAATACTTTAAAGCCCACAAAATCTGGAGGAGAAAACCTTATCACTCCATTGAGACCTGAGAAACTGAGGCAAAGGCACTTCAGAATATACCAGAAAAGATTAAACTGGAGTCTCCCAAGTCCTAGAAGTGTATCCTAAGTAAGTCATTATTCTTTAGTCACTGACTGTTAGACTTGGGGCCTGGATGTAAATTTTAGTAAAATCATATAATAATTTAGGTAGGAAAATGCTTTGAGGATAAAGTCTAATTGTTGATACAGCACTGTCAAACTCACTACCAAACCATGTCTTTAAGTGCCATACATGAGTTTTAAACACTTCCAGAAATGGTGATTCCAATGCTGCCCTGGGCAGCCTATTCCGCTGACTGGTAAATCTCTTAGTGAACAAATTTCTCCTATTATCCAATCAAAATTCCTGCACGTGAAAAGTGAGGCCTTTTCCTCTCATCCTGTCCCTGTTCCCTGGCAGCAGAGCCTGACCCCCCTCCTGTCAGGGAGTTGTGCAGAGCCAGAAGGTCCCTCCTCCTCTCCAAACTGAGCCCCCCCAGCTCCCTCAGCTCTCCTCATATTATGCTCTAAAAAAATTTCCCTGCTGTGTTGTCCTTCATTGTCCACAATCCAGCACCTGTGGGCCTTTCTTGTCATTAGGGACCTAAAAACGAGCACAGGATTCGAGGTGTGGCTTCACAAGCGTTCAGCACACGAGGGACAGCCGCTGCCCTGCTCCTGCTGGCCACATTATTGCTGACACAAGCCAGGGTGGCCTTCTTGCCCATCTGAGCACAGACTGGCTCATGTTCAGCTGCTCTAACCAGCACCCCCAGGTCCTTTCCCACCTGTGTTTTTCCAGCCTCTGGTGTTGCATGGCATTGTTGTGAGGCCAGGACTAAACCAGTGGATTATACAGACACATACAGACATAACACAACATTCATTGCCTTGACCAGGATGCAGTGGGGTTTCCAAATTCTTTAGTTGACAAAGATTTGCTCATGGGTATCTTTAAGGTTTGACTTAACATGAGTGACATGCAAAATTTCCTCGGAGACTACTCCACCAGTTCCCAGTCTCCATTAACTCTGCCTTCCCCTTCTTTCCCTTCAATAAAAAGGAAAAAAAAATAGTAAAATGGAATAGACAAAAAAAAAAAAAAAGGGCCTTTAATTCCTTTTCCCACTGTGTGACCTTGCAGAGTTGTAGGAGTTAAATGGAGCACAGTTTGGGAACATCCATTGTTCTAATCACAGCTGCTCCAATACCATATTGTCAGTGAAATGGAAAAGAAATTAGCAGCTCATTTTGTGCGACGTGAACTTTCTCTCTCGCTCTCCTGCTTGATGAGAACACTCTCTTTGATAAATCAGCCATCATACCTTATTGCCATGCAGAGACTGGAAGTAAAAAAAATGTCAACAACATTTTTTCCCTGAGTCTTCTGGAAGCAATCAAGTTTCACTGCGGCAAAGGTAATGCTTAATTTTCCATCGTCGTGGGTTTTTTTTTCTCTTTTTTTTGGCACATAGAAAGTTAACAGAGGACATATCTTTTAAAGCTACAGAAATTGATTGGACTTGCAGCAGACGAGACGTCGGCAATGAATGAGATAAAGAGCGGATTCGGCACATTATTGCAAGAGAGGTTCCCATCGGTGCGTACCATCCACCAACTTGTGCACAGACTTCAATTAGCAGTTAAGGATGTGTTGAAATATGTTGCAGGAATTAGTCATTTCGAAGCCTTGGTAGGGAAACTAAATTATGTAGTGTTTTCAGTCAGCCAAAAAAAAAAAAAAAACCGAAAAAAAAAAAAAAAGGGAAAAACCATGAGGAGGAAAGAAGAAAGAAGGGAAACTCAGCAAGAAGTAGCTGGGTGGGCATATGTGGTATCATTGAAGCGACTAAAGAGCAAGCCAGTAGTCAAGATGTGCTGAGTAGCCTGCATTTCCAAGACAGTAAAGGCTATTTTAAGGTCATAGAAATAACTGCCTAAACACTTCTCATCTCCAAGAGACACTATAGAGAAAAACCCCATCATTTTCTCAAACAAAGAGGGTGTGGTTCTTTTTAGATACAAGCAGCATGTTGGAAATTTACATTCTTTAAAAAAGTTTTTTTTTCCCATGGAACATACCTTATGCCGTCACCACTCTGGTTACTCATTGTGTTGCATTGTATTTACTCACTAATTAGCTGTACAACTGAAGAATGTTCATTCACACAAAAGAAGAAAGCTCTAGAACGAACTGAAATTTTCTTTAAGGGTTTTTTCCCACTGTTCAAAATAAAACTAAATTAAAAGTATTTCCTGTATCTACATATGGTAGATTTAGAGAAAAGTCTTTTTTCTTGCATTATAAAAGCTGATATGATAGATTCTTGCACTGAAAAATGTTCTTCAAGTATGTGTGGGTGAGCTTTATTGTTTGGTTTAGTTTTGCTGGGTTTTTTTTTCCCCAGGGTGAAAGGAGGATCAGGGTCAAATTATCAGTAGAGCTTGATTTGTTTCCTCTTTATTAAGTTCTATTTACTTTTCCACAAAAAAGTTCACCCAAGCTACACACTCATAGATGCCTAGGACAAAAAATCCAAAAGATTATCAAAAGTCACTAAGCCATTTTCTTATCCCAAGGCTAGATCAGCTATATCTGAACTACTGCTGACAGCTCTTTGACGTAATTGTTCAGAAAAACCTCTTGTGTTTGAGTGTCCATGACTTTCCTAGTCAATCCATCCAAATACTTATTTGCCCTCACTGTTTAAACACTCTCTCCAACTCCCCTAGTTTTAGCTTATCTTTTCTCTTGCTACAGCTGAAGCCCTCCTGCTTTTTTTATTCTTACCTGTTATAAACAAGAGGAGAAAATTTTTTCTTTTCCTTGTTGAAAAAACTTTCAGCATATTAGAATGACCTAAGGTAGCCATGACAGAACACTTTTCTGGTGGTTCAGACTGAAGGAAACCAAAGGATGCTTTAAAGAAATGGAATGGTAATAAGTCATGAAAAATTAAACACTTCTCAGTGGGATAACTTTCTTACAGAAGTGCTAAAACAACCTCTGCAATGTTCTTTGAAGATCACAGAATGGCCTGGTTTGGAAAGAACCTTAAAAATCACCTGCTTCCACTCCCCTGCTATGGGCAGGAGCACCTCCCACCAGACCAGATTGCTCCAACCCCATCCAGCCTCCATTCCAGAGATGGAGTATCTACAGTTTCTCTGGGTATTATTTCACTAGTGCCTCACCAACCTCACAGGGAAGAATTTCTTCCTAATATCCAATCTAATTCTACTTTATTTCATTTTGAAGCCATTTCCCTAGATCCAGTCACTCCAGGCACTTGTGAAAAGTCCCTCTCCATCTTTCTTGTGGGCTCCATTCCAGTGCTGGAAGGCTGTGATTAGATCTCAACAGAGCCTTCTCTTTCCTGGCTGAATAATCCAAATTTTCTCAGCCTTTCCTTACAGGAAAAGTGCTGCATCACTTTAATAATTGTGCTGTCCCTCCTCACTCCAGTCTGCCCATGTCATTCCTGTGTTGGGACCCCAGAGCTGGATGCAGAGCTCCAGGTGGGTCTCACCACAGTGGAACAGAGGGGCAGAATCACCTCTCTCTACCTGCTGGTCACACTTCTCAATTAAAACTATAAGGGCTTACAAGACTTGCAGGTGAATCATTTATGCCTACGGAAAATTAAAATGGGTTTGTGTGTATTGCAGTCCACAGAGCATTTGCACAAAGTTTAGGAATAGGTGTTTTAATCTGTAGGCCTGATTCTGCCCTCAGACCTGCCAGTGGGAAAAAACCCCAAACTAAAAAACCCAAAAAAACCCCAAAAACAAAAGAAAAACCACCCAAAAACCACAGAAGGAACTTCACATAAAACTAATAGTGTAAGCAAGCAGCGAATCAGACCCTATGCCTCCACATAAAAAAGATTTAAGCTACTTAAGAGATTTACAGCAGACACTTGCACATCAATGTTATGAAGGCTTTTTAGCTGCAAATATTAATGAACTCCCTTTGCTAAAACAGACTGACTATTGAACATCTGCAAATGGGAGCATGAAGTTTGAACCTTAGACAGTTCATTAAACCAGTTTGACCCAAAGCCAAATTGTTCAATGCTGGCTTACAAAAGGTAAGAGAGACTATCTGCCAGTTGGAAAACAAATGAATCTCAGCCCTGGTTCTATAAAGATCGACGGTGACTTAAAAATAGCCTGAGGTTAATATTATAAATCTTTCTAAAAGAGATTTGAGTGCATATTCTTCATGCCAGCCTTGGATCAATCTCGCAAAGCGATATCCTTTCAAATGACACTGATACAAAATATCGGGTGCTGTAAAAAGTGAGACTTATTATCTGGCTAGACATCTTTTCCTTTCCCACCAACGCAACAATCACCAGAGCACCTCAGACAAGGCCAGTCAGCCCCAGCTGGACACAGCTCAGGCTGCAGCTCTGGGTGGCCTGATGCCTGAATAAGCTATTAGGACAGAATAAATAAGTGAAAAGGGTGCATGGGAAACCAAAGGAATCACTGCAGGCAGGAGCTACCTAGGGCAGTGTGTCGTGGTGTGCAGAATGGATCAGAGCCCAAACCTTCCAGGTTATACTCAGGGTAAACCTAGGGCTAACCT
The DNA here is from genome assembly GCF_035770615.1 of Melospiza melodia melodia. Taxonomy (NCBI): domain Eukaryota; kingdom Metazoa; phylum Chordata; class Aves; order Passeriformes; family Passerellidae; genus Melospiza; species Melospiza melodia. The sequence goes on from NC_086226.1 coordinate 4,882,192, forward strand.
CACCCCAGAAAATGCACTGATCAAAATGGGGTCAGTGAGCTCCAGCTCAGCAAAAAGGGATAGAGGGCTCTGTCACAGAGGAAGAAGCTTCATTCAGGGGCAGCAGTGGGAAATGGGGTGGCGCTGACTTTGCTGAAGTTTCCCATTATGGCTGGGTTTGCTCCACTGGAAAATTAAACTATGCGAATTTTTCCCACTCCCCAAGGGAAAACTGAGGCAGGTATTTCCTCAAGCACAATTTCTTTTCCAGGCTGATTTTTTTTTTAATCTACCTCCTTTCATACATAAGAATATTTCTGGTAGCTCAATTTTGTGCCCCAATAACCAGATACTGCTAATTTATTTCTAGACAATCATGCAAATGTATTTGTTCCATCCATTTGTCTGTCTGTTGCAACAAAGTAAATATGCATAGCTGGAACAGCACAAATATTATGGATGAATGATAAATGCTGCTTATGGTTGGTATGCAAGGAGTTTCAGCTCTGGTGTGCCACCCCACATATCATCCTCTCTGTGGTACAGGAAGATATCTATTTATAGTAGATAATGCTCTACAGCTAGACCTCTTTATCATAATCTGGAAGTAAGAAATCATTTTCCGGTGCCAGATTTGCTAATCTGAAACAGCAAGAACCACTATTCATCAATGGTCTGTTTCCCAAACTTCAGACATATTTGCCATTGGGGGTGGCTGTGCAGGTCCCAGTGCTGCCCACAGGAGATGTCCACAGGCATCAGAGAACTGAAGCAAATCCCTGCATTTCACAGCAGTGGGGAAATTATGCAAACCACAGTAACATGTCCTGATGTGAGAAGACATTTTGGCTGTGCTGCAGTAAATGTTGTGACATTAGCCCCAATAGTGAATGGGCATCACTCATTTTCAAGGTATTTTAAGGTTGTTTTATTTTTTTTTTCTGCATAATTTTCTCAAGCTGAAAGTGGCAGAAGCTTTGTTAAGCAGTATGCCACACGCGTCTGAGGTTTTCTGCTAGCATTTGTTTTCTCTCACAGCTCCTCTGGGGATTTCAAGCAGTGCTGCATGCCTGAAGCTGCTGGGAGCATGGGGAATAATCTCTATCACTGGTTATCTTTTCCATATAGGACACAATGCAGGTCTCCTCCATCATTAGAAATTTGAAAAATTCTCCAGTCTTAGCTTTGTTCAAACCCATTCTTCAATTTCACACAAAAGCCCAAAGGGGATGAACTGATCCCTTGTGAGACTTTGCAAGAGCAGAGGTCAAGAGGCTGCAAAGAAGTCCCTTATGTGCCATGTTGGCCTGTGAGACTCCTTGTCTCGTACTCATCACTCAACAACTCAGCTCCTTCCTCTTCCTTAAACATTGATACAGGACCAGCCATAGCCTAAACCAACTGTCTTTAATTCTTTCTCTGGGGACTTTTCCTATTTCAGTCAGGTTCTGCAGCACTACTATACACATCTTAAGTAACCTTTCCTCTACCTATGGTCAGAAAAGAGGTAGCATTCACAGTTTCACCTCCACACACATATATTCAGTGCCTTGCAGTTTTCTCACGAGGCCAGGTGAGTGTGCTGTCTGCATGGGATTTCGGTGATGAAAATACTAATGTAAAGAAATTTGATTTTTTTGTGAGATGGGATGGACAGTGCTTGCTGTGCCAAAAGCAGGACACACCACGCACAGGAACCTGCAAAATGCATGAGTGTTATTTTATACCTGAAAGTAAACCTTAAATGAAGCTTGAGTTGTGGTGGTGCTGTTGAAGGTGAAACTTGGTCACTGAATGTAACCAAATGCATATCCTTAGGACCAGAAAAGACCTCTCTTGATCTGTTATGGTAATACTCTTGGGACTGCAATGTTCTGTTAGGTCCCTTTTGTATAGTTATGAGTAAGTTTAGAGCTTATGAAAGCCGCAACCTGGTTAGCTTTGAAAACAATTGTAAGTACTTTATTTGGTGAACAGAAGCATGTTAATGGCAAAGTTTTGTCTTCCACAGTGCCCAAACCATGGCCTCCAAGTCAACCCTTAAGTCATAGCCATGGCCTATTCAGTTCTTGGCTTTTCTCCTGACAGTTTTTCTCTTGAGAAAAAACTGGCACTGAACTTCAGTTCAAAGAGTTTTGGGAACTCTTGTTTGATGAAAACTACAGTAAGATGAACAACAGCCTTTTTTTCCCTCTATTTTTTGCTTGCTTTTTTCTCATTTGAAGAGATCACAACAACAACATGATAGAAAAAGCTTTACTTATTGGGGTGATAAAGATTTGAGAGGAGTGAAGATGTTTATCTACTTCAATTACAGCATCCAGAAATGCTTTCTAACATTCAGCTCACAGATTAAGGCACTTAAACATAGATTTTCATAAGGAGGTATCTACAGCTGAAGTGAAGGGAGTCTAAGCTCCCACTATAGTCAATGAGAAAGAAGTCATTATATTTAATGAAACTTAAAGGTTTATTCACTTGGTCAAATACAGAAATTAATCCCTTTTGGGATATGTTTGAATAAACTGTCATATATCCCCTCTATTTTTGCAGAGAAGATTATTCATTCTCGTGTAAGATAGGTCTCCAAAGGCAGACCAGGATAATAGTAATTCATTGGTCATGCTGATTTCTTTTCAATAGTTGGAAAACTCATAAAGTATATAGTCCAGTCCTAAGGAGTTTGGGTTTTTTGGACACTGGGTATCATGTTAATAAGTTGCATGAGAAATGCTCTCCATTCCATATCTCCAGTAACGCAGAGGTGGTCTCTGCCTTAGAAAACAGGATATTTCTTAAATTCTTGTTGCATTTTCCATCTGTCAGAGTACTTGCAGTGCTGCAGAGCACGTTGGATCCATTCCTATTCACTGAGGCCTCCCCAGCAGAACATCTCCTTTGCTCTCTGAAGCACCTGTTTCAATAGCACAGAATCCAGACAGGGAGAAGAATATCCCAGAGCTGACAGCCTTGTCACACACGAGTCTATTATTGCAGTCTAGACCTAGAGCAGGTTGGGAATTTCCAGAAAAAAAAAAAATTATTTGGGAAACAAAAATTCCATCTAAGACAGTATTTTTACTAGGAAAGTAAAAGTTCCGATGAATTTTCCAATCCAGGGGATTTTCTGTTGGTATTCAGAAAGGGAATGTTTTTTTAGTTCAAAACTGATGAAAAAAATGTAAACATATTGAGGAGTAAAGATCTAATAATGAGTTAATCAGGATTGGACTTCGGGTCTGGCCTTCTCTTTGGGTTTTAACTTGTGTAATTACTTTTGTTATCGTTACGGTTTCTATGGTGAAATTTCTGATTTCATATGAACAAAATCTCAAGATCATGCTCACTTCAGAACTCTACAGTTCTTCACTGATTTTAGGGCTTCTGTGTTTCTGAGGTGCCTTAAGCCTGAGGGATGATCCAAAGCCAAATGTCAATCATATTTGAAAAATAATTTACCTGAGTGTTTCTCAGAACATACCTGTAAGACGCAGTGTCAAAATCATGGTTGGCACAGATCCAGAGAAACAGAGAAGATAAGTGAGATTTATTTATCTCCATCTCATCTCCAGCGTTTGTCTCCACCTTCCTTGCTCCTGGCTGTGACTCCTGGGCCACCTGGACTGCCTCTTGCCTGCATATTCCATCCATCATTTGAAACACTAACATCTAGAAAGATTTCTTATCTTCAGAACTCCTGCCTGTGTTGGTGGTCAATAGCATAGTTAAGAGTGACAGCAAGTATTATTCCTACTTGGAAATTAAACTAAACTAGACTAAACTAAACTAAACTACCCATACAGTACAACCAAAATAGTTTGGGTAGGTGTTGTCAATGAAATAAATACTCTGATGGAAAGAATACCTTTTTTCAGGTAGATCAGACCTGGACAGTTTATTCAACAAAACAAAACAAAAGCAAAAAACAAACAAACAAAAAACCAAACCAAAACTAAAAAACAACAAAACTTCCATTTTCAGCATGAGAAAAAGTAATGGTTACAAGACATAGTTAATTTTAAGCTAAAGAAATGTTCACAGAACCACTCTCACATTGTGTCAACCAAATATTTTCACAGTGTAGGAGAAAGGTGAGTCTAAGACAGAAATTCAAAGAAGCAATAAAGAGGAGAATGAGTACAACCAGCTCATTCTTGTTAGAAAATAAATCTACCAGATCCCAGAATATTTCAACGCACTAAATGACTTTTTTTTTTTCTAGTACTATGTCTCTGTGTGTAAGTAGCAGAAGGTTTGAGGTTTCCTTTAAAGGGATTGCCGGAATTCTCTGTCATCAAAACCTCCACTAAGAAATTTGTGCACATATTTGTGCCAGATACGAGAATGGAAATTGGGTATCTAATTGTCATGAATCTTTCTGGTCCCATGTCTAAAATGCTTTTACTCAGCCTGGATGGACTGCTTCTATTTTGAAAATGCCCACAAAAATCCTACATTTATCTGTATGTAAAGGAGCATTCATTACAAACAAAAAAACCCCAAATGAGCAAAAATCCCCAAAACCAAACCAACCAACACACTCCCTCCCCTGCCTTCCCCCCTCCGCCCAGAAAAATAAAAGGAGAATGAGAAATATGGGAGAGGAAAAAGAGGAAACTACAGTGTGTAATTTCATGTATTGGAAAAGCAAAAAGACTCATGTTGAAGTCTCCCAAAACTAACTTGCCTTGAGCTGACTATAAATAGAGAAGGTTTTTATTTTCCACAACATTTCTTGAGGCATTTCTCATTTCACCCAAGGTCTGCAAACAGGCTTTGTTTTTGGCTGTTGGCTTGTAGGCTGTTTTGTTTATTTAGTTGTTTGGGGTTTTTTTGGGAGGGGTTGCCTTTTTGTAGAATGAATAGGAAATGGGATTAAAGCATCTATTTGTGTTGTCACTGTGCTGACCCTTCACAAATTTTAACCTATGTATTTTTTGTTCAGATGACTTCCAGCTCGGGATCCCGGGCTATCAGCATTGTAATCTGTGAGGGACCCTGGCTCTCCCTATTATGTCTAAAAACCTCCTGACACAGCTGTTCCAGCCATTTCAGCCCAGCAAGATAAGTGCTCATACAAGGAGGGAGAGCAAGGAAGGAAAGGCCATTTCCATGAGACAGCAAGAGAAAAAACATCAGACTTCTAATATTTATCTCTATAGAATAAAATCAAAAATTAAAAAAAAAAAAAAAGGAAATGCTTAAAAACATACCCGGATAACGGTACAGCAGCAAAACACACTGATTTCAGGAACTCAATGGTCAGCTTTCACATAATTAGAAATTTTCTTTTAGACATCAGAATGCAGCTGCCGAGGTGATGCAGAATTAATTATGTTGGAAAATTAGATTAGCTCACCACACTAGGAATCTCCATTAAACAGTCCTAATGATCAGGCAGAAGACATGGTCTATTGGAAGAAATAAAACAGGGTGCAAGAAAGATCATCCATTGTTTATGATAATTTTCTCTGTCACATTCAATCAATGGAATTTGTGTGCTGCAGGGTCACAAATGGGATGTTTCTTATGTCATTCCTGGGTAACCCTGTGGAACCTCTGAACATTCTATGTTTTAGCTCTCCATCTCTGAAGTGTGACCATTATTGAGGACTCGCCAAAACCAAACCTAACAAACACAGAGCTACAAAAGATTTGGAACCATTTCAAATGTTAACAAAAATTTGTCTAATCAACAATTCCATTTGTTTATGGTTTTTGTTAAATATTTTAATTGGTTTTTTTTTAGTGCATGTATATATTTCTCTTTCTGTTGACTCTGAGACCTTTAGCAAAATAAAGCCAAAGGAGAAAAGGACTGTTAGGAAGTATATGAAAGTATACACCTATACGAAAACATAGACCAGTGAAAAGTGCCTTAACAAATATGAAGGTGTTGTGTGTGAACATAACTAAATGCCAGATAACCCACATAGGAAGTGTGCATCAAAGACAGACATTTCATCAATAATATCCTATGCCAAAGTCATCAAACTATAAGAACCTTTAAGGGGAGTTTGCAGGTGATAGAAGGACTCTTGGCAGTGTGGTTTTCTGTGGAGCCATGGATGGGGTGATCCACAGTGCCCAAATCCAGGGTAGCTCTGACAGGAGGACAGATCTGTGCAGATTAACTGGAAGATATTCCAATGACGAGTGAATGCAGTGGGAGAGGCTGGAGTTTGAATGCTGACTAGTGTCACTCTAGAAAAGGTGTGTACCACTCACCAGTGCCTAAACAATAGGTAGCAATTCACAGTGTGATATCCTTTATTTCACTGACAAAATAATTAATGGCAAAAAAAATTAGGTGTGTGTAAAACAATGAAGAAAATGTTAGCATATCTTAGTGAAGTACAGAAAGACTCAGAGGCTCTAATCCAAACATCAGTGGCTTTGGGGCATCCATTTTTTTTTCCTTTTTAAATTTTTTTTTGTCTTTTTAAAATTTTTTTTAATAGGAAGAAGGAAAAATGAAAGAAAGCAGAAAAATTTTTTTTTTTAAAAGTTAACCCTTTATTCACAAAAAAAAAAAGTGTTTGGAACAGTTAATATATTGAGAATTTCCAGTAGTTAGATTTGCAGCATATAATGATTGATTGTTAATGAACCTTAGGTCAGAACTTAAATTTTTACTACGTAACTGGTTTTTCCACTAAGTCACCAGTTTTTTATAAATGTTTTCCTGCCCCTTGGATTATGTTATTTCAAACAACTGTTAAAACTATGTAGAATTTTAAGAATCTATTAAAAGTGGAATGAAGAGACCACCTATTTTGTCACAGAAGCACTTAAATAAGATTATTTAAAATTGCTTACCTATCTTTTTTTTCCTCTATTCTGTATACATGGAGTAAGTGTTTTAGTTAGGTTATTTCCCCCCACACATTTTCTTGACGTGTCTTCTATCAGAATCCAGTTTTCTGTGGGAAGACTAACTATGAGTACCTCAACTGGATCTAAAAATTTTAGGAAAATCATCTTTACTAAATGGGGAAAAATAATTCAGAGATATTTCTTCTTCAGAGAAAAAATAGTGTCATCACTATATGTGAAGATTTTTAGGTCAAAGATTTAGGAAAGTGTCTGCAGATCCATTCAATTCTTTTTTAAGCTCTGTTTAGATTGAACAGATATTTACAATTTGAATTGATCCCATTAATTTTGGTACAGAACACATGGTGGTATGCAAAGTATTTACCCACATTAATAGATGATTGCTACAGTTCTCATGAGACATGATTATGCCAGTCACTCCAAATTCTTACTGATTAAAATATTGCTGCAGCACCGTCATTTATTCAGGGCGACCAAAGATCCATGGCTGCTGATCATCTGACTGAAATACCCCTTCTGTCCACAGCTAAAACAGCCCCAGCTGGTTGTCAGTCAGACAGAAATGTTTGCGAGGCTTGGCCCCAGCACCTGGAACATTCCCACTGGTGCAGCCTCGGGGGACTGCATCCCACGCCCCTGGTTTTCCCTAAGGTACGAGTCCTCCCTGCTGCCAGCCAGGATCACTGTCGGTACAAAGGGCTGAGGGGGCAGAAAACCAGGCACGGAATTTTCTGTGGGCGCACTGGCAGCTGAAGGGCAGAACTCATGTTTTCTTCTGGCGAATACCTTAGGCTCATCAGTTAGTGCCGAAAAGAGGGAACCGCAGTATTCCCACTGGTTTCAGAGACACTGCTCTCCAAGCTCTACTCACAGGACTCCTCTCAGCAAAGTTGTGCTCTTCACTTCAGCAGAATCAAGTTAAAGCTGGTTAACCTCTGACTTCTTCAGCTTTCCCCTCTTAAGATGCAAATAGTCTTTTTATTGGTCTTATTGAAGTGCTGTGTGACTGAAAACATTTCTGCAAGAAAGGCATATGATCCCTAGAAAAAGGTATTGTATATGCCTGTCTGTGTATACAGCATTATTTATAAATGCTTTAGCAAGTGGGTAACTTGCTTTGGGCTTTTTCTGAATAGAAGTTTCTATATAAATGCAAATTATTTATTTCTAGTAGTAATATTTGTTTTTCAGACAAGTTTATTTTCCTTTTGTTTTCTAGCTCTGAAAACCCAACAGATTCCACTTCACCTGCATTTAATTCAAAGTTTGTTTCACTTATGCCCACAATCTCCTTGTTCTATAGAAGAAATTGCTTTCAATTACACATATATCACAGCACTTAAACATTAGTCTCACTTTCCTTTGGTTAATAACTCACCTTATATTCTAACATCCATCAACATAAAATCAGCATAACAACTTTTATGAATCCCTTTTTCATCAACACATTCCAAATGCTTATACAATTCACACTACAGATTCACATAGGAACTGGCTTAATAGCCCTTTAAGTTGCTATAACGTTCACATCCTTTCAATCATAGAATTATGGTTTGAGTTTTCAGACAAGACCCTTTTTAGCCATTTTTAGGTTATTATCTTGTATTTCTTTACACCCCCAAAACTGGATCTGCATGTCAATGGAGCTGGTACAAACTGGTGTGAAACCACACAGAGTTAGTTTATGCTTGCACCAGCATGAAGGAATGAAACTAACACAGGCACCTTGGGAGAAGGAGGCTGGGAAGGTGAAAGAGGGAATGGATTCCACAGGATACCTAGTTTGTCACCAGCTAGCAGACTTTCTCTGCTTTAAATTTGAAAGAGATTTCTTTTTACTGAAAACGTCTCCCTCTCCGAATTTTTTCAGCCATGGATTGGTGCACAGAGCTAAAGCCATTGTTTTTACTGTGAGATTTTCATTGCTCTTGCTCACTCTCCTCATGTGAACACAGCTCAGTGGTTCTTAGGTCTGGTTTCCCCATCAGCGACACACGTACACCTCCTATTGAAGTCAATGGGAGTCGCATGCACATCTGTCAGGATAATCAAGTCCCAAGTTTAGTATCACCATCAATTTGAGGCTTAATTTTATCATTTCCATAGGCCATCTGGGCCTTTTCCCTGCTGGAGTTTACACAGTGACTCTGTCTTTCATTTTCTTCTACTTCTGTCCCATTTCAGCAACTCTCTCTTTTTTGAGGGTCCTGCTTTTCCACACCTCTCCTCTTCCTTCTCCCCAAACCAAACTCTATTCCCACAGTCTGCACAAAAGCCCTGGAAACAGCCACAGTGAGGTGTGACAGAGAGACTGCTAAGACTTTTTTCAGGCATTGTTGGCTGGTATCCTGCTCTATTTTTAATTAATAGCAATTATTAATTCATTAATTCATGCTGCACTAGCACATCGAAGCTCTATTATGAACCCCCATTGTGCTTATTAATGCACACCCACATAACAAGCTGCTAACTTCACGTTTTGGAGCTTTGTATGAAAAAAAAATGCAATTACAACTGTGACTATATTAATGGCCTGATTCTTCATCCTTATACACTGCGTCTATGCCAGAATATCTCAATAGAAGTAAAGAGAAACCAATGTTTCAACAGGCTGGATTTAGAGAATATTAGAGAATATTATGTTTTACCACAGGATAAGTAAGTTTTCCACTCCGTGTGTGCCACAGTGACAGGGTTCCCCAAAAGACTTGTACTTAAATAGAGGAATATATCTGCTCCCTGATTATCTCTTCAGAAGACAAATCAATCTACATAGAAATTATCCACTGGAGAACAGAGTTCTGAAGCCTTAAAAGCTACTAGTTACAAATATATGATGGTGTCAAGCTGTAGCAAGTTTACATATTTCCATGTTTTTTGTTGTCCAAATGTTGTCTGCACATCCTTAAATGCTTGTAAAAATTTATTGAATTCATTAAGATAACCCTGCAATAATGAAAATAAGCCAGTGTTATTTTTTGCCTAATATCCTATTATGCTATTAGATAATTGGGAGCCTAAATTATGTCTCAAGCCCACATTCGTGTTGATTCTTATTCCCTACTTATTACAAGATTGGTGTCCAAACAAATTTTTTTCTTGTTTCTTTTCCTTTTTTTTTTTTTTTTTTGTTTTTTTTTTTTTTTTTTTTTTTTTTTTTTTTTTTTTTTTTTTTTTTTTTTTTTTTTTTTTGGTTTTTGTTTTTTGTTTTTTTGGTTTTTTTTGTTTAGAAGAGACAAAACCCAGAAAATAAAGAGGTTATGACAAGAACTCTTTTAACCCCAGAAAGTCACATATTCAAGGGTCAATGCAGCTCCCTGAATAATGGCATATAATGATTTGGCAGAGAAAATTTTCTTACTCTGTGGTGCAAGGTAACAGTAAAAATCTTCCTGGAAGGGGATGAATGTGGTAGCTTGCATACAAATAATAACAACAAGACAATTGAATGTGTAAGTCTGAGTGGACACCAGAGGAGTGAGTTTGAAGTGAACACTGATGTACTTTGACGCTTTCAAAAGCTCTCTTACACTCTTCCCCTATATTTGACCTGTACAAATATTTGGCCCTTTCTACATACACTGGATTTCCAAATTTATATACCCAAAAGTCATTGTCAAACAATTGGATCTTTCTGCTGCTCACAATTGATGGACCAGACCTCTGGAATTTAGATTCCTCTAACAAAAATTGTTCATCAGAAAGATTTGAGGATTACCATATTAAAGTGCATAGGATGCCCAAGCACTGGGGCAATAGGAACTCTAAGAATAACTTAAACATGCCCAAAAATATGTAATATGTCCAGGTAAAATTTAGGATCAAAAGGCTGCATCTTCCAATGGAAAGGATTTTTGTAAGCAGTCTGTTTCCAAAGCTGAGCTCAAAACTATGTGTTTCCTTAAGAATAAACTGTTATAAGCAACAAATAATTTCTTAATTGGGGCATAATTTGTTCATAATTTGTTCATAATTTGTTCAGTTGATGGTTCAAGGACACCCTTCTTTCTTTGCACTACAGGGAAATTAAGCTGGGAGGTACAGTGTAAAACTTACAAGGGAAAAGATTTTGTCTTCTTTGCTTAGAGATGATAGGCATGGGTTATTTCCAACCTTTTTTTTTGATTATCTTTACGGTAGTGGAAATTTGGGACAATCTCAAAATGTTTATCTAGTGTAATTTTTAAAGTCTCATGTCCTAATATCCAGGTAACACTGTACTCCTGTGGTCTGTCCTGGGTCTAGAAGAACACCAACATCTCTATAATACCACGTGACTCCAGAATTTGGATTGGACGTGCAATTTTTCAAACATAATATTTTATAATGATGTAATGTCTCAGCCACCACTGCGCCTGGAAATGTGGAGATCTTTGATTGTCTTGTAGCATATGGAGAGTTCTGCATCCTCCAATATTCCTTCCCTCAAGCCCTAGTGTGAGGAAAATGGGGTGTAGAGCATCAGACTGTAGGCCAGACACATTGTTCAAGATGCTACTGGTGCTTTTGGGCTCCCCACATTTTTTTTCCAGGTGAATCCCTGGTATTTTTACCCCTAGGGAGGAGCTGACAGATAGGGTGCTGCTCTCCCAGGGATGCCACATAAGCCACAAACCACTTCACCCACCCCCTTTTAATAGGATTTTTTTCCCCCTGTTCTTTCCCCCTTTTAGCTACAGCAGTAAGTGCATTAAAGAAGTACATTTAGGTCACTTCAGACCAGAACATTAAAACAAATGCTGATAGTTCAAGGTTAATAGATGCATAAAACAAAAGTAATTCCATGTCAAAACTGAGATGACAGGTGATTTGACTTGAGACTGCCTTGCAATCACTCTTTTACATGTGCTCGGCACTGAGACTGGCGGAAGGTGTTATGTTTCTGACATTTACTTGTCAGAAAGGTATGACAATAGAAATTGTTTCTATCTCTGCTGGTCCCAGATGTTAACCTTCTAGCTTTATTTTGTAATTGGGGTACCACGGAGCTTTAACATTTTCTATTGATTCAATAGAAGCTATAACATTTCCAATCATAAGAAGGCATTATAGAAATATCAGGCAATTCACATATCAAAATGTTTGATAGCTGGGCTCACCACATTAATTTCTGTCACCTTTTCTAGGAACCCTTTATCCTCTTTTTAATACTGAAGGACACCTGAGAGTAGTTTCTGTCACTTTTATTGTTCAATAAAGTAGACAAAAGTTTCAATTAACAACCAAGGAGCCTCTAGGAAAATATGAACGAGAGTATATTTTATTCATTTTACTGTATTTCTTTTTTCTAATGCACCAGCTGTGACTTCTAAGCCACACTTCACAGGGGAGAGGGGGAAAAAATTGATATAAGCTTATATAGTCTGAGGGACATATTTTTGAAACAACTTTGTTTTAGCTGTGAGAGTCAGGTGTTACAAATATTTTGAAAATTTAGCCTTGCCTCTGGATGCCAATAACTTAAAGACTGATATGACTGTTAAGATTCAATTCAGATTAAAGAAAAAAAAAAAAAAGAGCAAATGTAATGTGTGGTATGTGTTATGCTAGCATTAAGGTTCAAGGTTGGTGTCCTTTTTAAAGCAGTGCCTTTCACCAGCATTCTGTTTAAAATCTTGTATTCTTGGTCTACATTTAGATATTTTGGGCCATTTAACAACCGAAGGCTGGCCTGCTACGTCCCAGTGCCATTTCCATGCCACCCATCCTCTCCTGCAGTCAGCACTGGCAAAATCATAGAGGTAGATCTCATGGCCAGACTCATTTCACCCTCAAAAAAACCTCTCTGGAGAAATAATCCCTTTGGGTTTTGATAGAATGGCCAACATTGCACCAATACAAGAGATGTAAACACAATATCCCTTTTGGTTAAAGTGTTCCTTAAATACAATTCACCATGCTGCACCTCTGGCTGAGCAGCTGGTGCAAGAGTGTGGTGTTTCTCCCTCTCTAAATGTCTGATTTCATACAGATTTTAGACCACCTTGGTTATCACTAATTTCAAAGAATGTGTCTGAAAAGAAGGGCCAGCAACAAAACAACTAATGATTTCCACCTTGAAATCTCTGTTTCTTCGTGGTTTTAATGTCAAATCTGCACATATATTCTGGAACAAGTATTAGAGTCTAAATAATTTTTATTATATTTTATTATATTATATTATGTAATTTCCCTGAAGGTTGTAAAACACCTTAATAATATAAAACCCATCATTCCCTCTTCTCCCCTTCCATCTGCAGCTTGTCGAATAAGAGAATTTGTATAAAATTTCAGTCCATAAAGCAGGATAACCAGTACAGAATGCAACAAATATAAACACTGTACAATAGGCATCAGTGTCATGGAAAGATTTGTTAAATATTGGAAAGAAACACTCCTTACCACTGCTCAAACTGCCTGTCACAATGATTGTATCTGGTCTTGGTTGTTTTATTTTCTCTTCGTTCTCATAGCAGGACACACAAATGCTGTAAAAGAGAAGTCTTGCCCCATGTTGAGAAGCCAAATGGCTTTTTTTCCACCCTTCTTTCCCTTGTTTTCAGCAGAGGCTCAATCTACTTACGTGCAAAAGGGAGCTGTAAAATCAGCTGGTTACCACATAACAATAACATCTTCTGTGTGGCTTGCTCCACAAGGACTTCCTTAATGATTTGGACCAAAAAGACTCTCTTCTCTTCTAATCTCTTCTCCCCCATCACAATGTGGTCCGTCAGTAGTCTGAAACACCAACCAACATTTGTGGGCAAATGTTTTGTGGTTAAAGTGCAGCCCTTGAGGGTGAGGGGTGCCTGTCATTGTCACAGCTCCAAGGTAAGGACACATCAGATAAAATCACATCAAAAAATGATGATGGGCTGAGGTTTGGGTCATTTCAATGTGACTGATGGTTTCTAGATGATATGATATGGGGATTGGGAAAATCTTGCAGTAATTTTAGAGAGTGGATGAGTCAAAACTGGTAATGAAGACATTAAAAAGATTTATTCATTACATAATTATAAGTCTAAATTCGAATATAAAACATGGTGGGCTTTTTTTACTTAAACCATGAGACATTGAACCTGAAACAAACGTGTGCAGCATTATATGAAAAACACTGAAAATACAAAAAGAAATTTAAACTAAGAATCAAATATTTTTTCATAGGAATTTTGTAATAATTTTTCCTTTATCTGTAGGAAGATTTATAGAGAAAATCTGATGTTTCAGAAGGTAATAGTTTTCTTTTTTAAAAGTGGAGAATTAAACCAAAATTACCTATTGCCATTGCTGTTGCTGTTGAAATTCAGCCTTGATGATGATCAAATTCTTGATGATGACCAAATCCCAAAGGAGGAAGATTTAAAAGGGACTCATTGCTTTTCCAACCTATTTTTTTCATAGCTCAGGGACATCGTAAGGAAGGTTTTAGGAGCAATGAAAGCACCATCTCTGATGGAGGATCTCAGCATTGGCTTTCCATCAAGCATTTTATCACCAAAATACCCTTTGCTCTATCAATTGTAGCATTCAAAAATGATAATCAACATTAAATCCTGATTGTTAATATCGCAATTATAGCTGCTTATCATGCAAGATAAGAGGCCAGGATCTCTGAAAAAGCAGTTTGCTGCACTTCTTCAGTCTCTTCTTAGCTCTTTATATGAGTATGTATATATAGATATATGCATAATATATATATATATATATATATATATATATGCGAGTTTATATATATATATGTAAATCCTTTTCATATTTAAAGATAACCATCCACACAACACAATATAATTTAGCGGCAGGAAGGACAGTTTTTCAGTGAGTGGACCCTTTGTATTTCATGAACACATGGTTGTACACTGTATATCAAACTGACTGTCCAAACCCTGAATCATTTAGAAGTCACCACCAGTGGTCCAAAGGTCTGGTTATATTTTATATTTTGTCTCCTTTGACTTTAGGTTTTGTGACATTCATGGATAACCCAAGGTTGCTTATTACTTTGTTTCAACTTGAAAATACAGATTTGATCCAGTCTGGGCTTCTGAGCTGCCTTCACAGAATTATTCCTATAAAAGCTGTAAATAACAAGGCAATGAACCTATAACTAGCAGGAAAGAAAAAACAACCAAAAATTCTGCCTTTTGATAGAATAAGCAGCAATTTAAAAATAAAACTAAAAGTATTTTCTTTTTAATATCCATTTTTATAATATATTTCAGGCTGGTTTTTCCATTATTTTATTATTGTTTTTCAATAACCATTTTTTATTTTGATTTTTTTTGTATGGAAAAAGAAAATTAAATTATTCATGTTTTCTCAGAAAAAAAACAAAACTCTAAAACAAGTTAAAGATAAAAAGTGCAAAATGCTCTTTTACTTTTTCCTTCATCTTGTGGAAAATATTTTTCCTCAAAAGAACATTCCATTATCAGCCAAATCATATTTCAAACAAGAAGAAAGTCAAGAAATAATATATCACATACATAAGACGCATGATATTTAATGACTGTGAATGCAGTGGGGAATCACAGGCCAATTCAAGATGTAAAAATAAATGTGAAATATATTAAAATGGCCCGAATGTTATCTAAGGATTTTCACATGCCTGGGGTCCATGGCATCAATGTCCACCAACAGCACCCAGAGAACATGTGGAAGAAAGTGAGAAGAGCCATGGTTTCCAGCAAGGCCACAAAGCTTCCCACCACTTAATGAGGTGAATTGACATTTCCAGTGAATCACCATCTCCTCTTCCAAATGGCTGATCTGAACAAGCAACTTAATTTAAAGAGATTAAAATCCTCAGTGGAAAAACCACACAAAACGTGAAATTCTACAAGTTCCAGCCTCATCCCAGTGTCTCAGACACTTTACAGGTTACCCCTGCCAAAGAGAAGAGAACTAAACTGAACACAGCCAGAGAATCTGAGGGAGTTTTTGTTTTCCTTCCTTTATACTTTTGCTGGAAAAGTTGCATTTCTTGGGTCCAGCGATGTGTTTTGGGACTCTCTGCACACACACCCTCAGCATGTCCAGGTCTCACTCCCAGGGTCAGAGTTACAGTTTTTGTTATGGACAGTCCGTGCTGCTCAGGAAGATATAATTTCTCAGATAAGCTGTGCAGGAGCCATGGAGAGCAGTGACTATCGGGTCTATGATCTTGAATTTGATTTTGTATTCTTTGGAGAGCCAGTCCAAGGAGCAGAGCATTGAGGTCGTATGCTTTCAGTTTTGAGAGAACTTTTTCTTAGTCAGGGGTGTTCTGTTGAACCTAAAATGTACTCTGCTATTGTCAATAACCTGTTGGTGTTCTTCTCTTGCACAGACTCTGGGATTTCACCTGATATAATGAATGAAAAAATAATAATGAAATTATGTAGATGGGAGTTGAACTGTATAATCAAACAAGATTGCTTATAGAGAGGTACAGGAAGATTTAATTGTGGACAAGTGAACAGAATTAAGGATGTCTCTGGGCTGGGATGAGGGCTAATGCAACGTTCTGCATGTGCATAGGATTGGTTTTAAGTATAAGGAAGTAACATAAAAATGAGTGGAGTTATTTAAGTAATTAGCAAGAGGACATAATGTGCAGAATCATGGCCTAAATGTTGTATATAAATTTTATGCATTACATTAGAAAAGTTATTACTGTTGCGACTAAAGCAAGGATATGTCAGATTTGTCTGCTCTTAATTATGCAATAGCATCCATCTACAAACCACTGCGGGTTTTGCCTCTAGTAGGAAAGCAGTATGTAATTAACGATGATATAACTAGTGCCTACACATGAAAAGATTTAATTATCTCCTCTCCGTTTTCAAGACTAGTCTTCTTTTTATTTCTTTCCATCTTTGGTCTTAGGTTAGCCATACCTCCAATCTCCCACCCAAGACTCTTTTACTCTCTCCTTCTACCTTTAATTTTAATATTTCTTACCTGTTGCAGCTTTTCTAGGTTCATTCTCTCCTCAGGGCTGCTCTTGTAATGACCTGACCCTGAAGGCAAGGGTAACCCAGGTTCTTATTAATAGATCCATTGGGGAGATGAGAGTGAAACGACTCTGAATTGTTGGTGTTTGTAAAAATATATATGTGGGGTTTGTTTTAGGACAATTTTGTTGCATTGGAAATCAGGTAATGTAAGCATTTTGATTATTATTGTTGATAGTAATACAGTGGTATGAAAGTGTAAAGATGTTACTTAAGAAATTGTGTAAGGGAAGAGAAGGGAAGATAGAAAAGAAGGAAGGGAGGAAGGGAGGGAGGGAGGAAGGAAGATAAATAGAGAAGAAAGAAAGAAAGAAAGAAAGAAAGAAAGAAAGAAAGAAAGAAAGAAAGAAAGAAAGAAAGAAAGAAAGAAAGAAAGAAAGAAAGAAAGAAAGAAAGAAAGAAAGAAAGAAAGAAAGAAAGAAAGAAAGAAAGAAAGAAAGAAAGAAAGAAATTATAAGCAATAACTAAAAACATATATAAGCATTGTGAGACCATGGGTCTCACAATGAGACTTGATTGTTATAATTTAGATATTCATTGACTGAAGTGATGAGTTTTGAAGTGATGGTTGCTGTCTTGATCAGTCTGGAGTCAGGTGAAAATCCCCCAGAATACGAAGTCTGATGGGTTGAAATGCTCTACGTTTGGTGGGAATGTCCAGGTACCTCTGATAGAGGCCCCAGAAACGAGTCTGGGGGTGCTTTGGGAGCTTTTGATGGGTTTGGACACCTTTCAAGATATGAAAACTTCATTGTGTGTCAGTGCAGTTATGCCCTATCAGAAGGGATAAAAACCTTCAAGATCTTCCCCAGAAGGAGGGGAGAGGAGTTGTACAATTGAGTTGTGTGAGAGAGGACATTACCATGATAAAAAACACCATCCCACCTCACAGGATTTACCTCCTACTGGACTCAAAGCCAGGCCTACAGCCTCTGGTGGTGATGGTTCATCCTCTCTGTCTTATACAGAGCAGTGGCTTGTCATTAGATATCCAAAAATCCACCTTCTTCCCCCGTGCATGTCACTGACAAAGGCATTGAACTAGTCCCAATACCAGCTTCTGAGGGACACCACTCCTCACAGCTCTTCACTTGGACGTTTGAACCACTGGCTACAGCTCACTTTGAGCGTGACCTTCCAGGCAGAGACTGCTTCACCCAGCGGTCCAGCTGTCAAATCTCTCCTGCTTACAGACAGCCCCAAATGCTCTGCACAAATCCAGGTGGGTGATGCCACTTGCTCTGTTCCTGTCCACTCTTGTCACAGCCCCACCACACAAGACCATCAAATCTGTCCCATGCACAAAAGCATCAAGCGCTGCGACTACAGGAAATACAGAGCAGTCAGAATTTTCTGTTACTCATGCAGCAAATGTTTTACTTCAGTCACAATTGTGTCTGGGGAAAAGTATGATTAGGGCTGCTAGCAAAGTAGCCTGCGAGAGCACACACCGACAGAGGATTTTGACACAAGCCTGTATTACCTTATAACATATTATCATTTCTTATGGTTCCAAGGTCAATGTCTCTTTCTCAAATAACATTTCGGACCTGTAATTGTTCATCTACATGCCAGCAATTATGGGCGAATTGATCAGCCAGTAATTAATGCTACGCTATTACACTTTTTAATTTGTAGATTATGCAGCTGCAAGCGTTCACACATTTTTAATTTGTATATTATACAGCCACAAATGTTTACAATGCCCTTTTTAATCTCCTTACACTACCAGTGCCATTATTCACTATAGATTAATGATACACCGAATGCTGAGGTTTATTTCATTTACCACTCTTACCAAGAGAGCTGTTAACATTAGTGTGCTCTATTACTTAATGTCTTACTGCAGCTGCTAGTGAGCATTGGTTACCCTTTAAAATATTACCACTCAGATCTTTTCTCTCTTTCTCCTTTTTTTTTTCCCCTCTCCAACACTCTTGCTACTGACAATATGACTCTGTGGTAATATTACACTTTATTTCTAAATTTATTTCAAGAGTTTGGTTCCAAGGTGTTTCAATCTTTTTGTTACAAACAATGGTACCTCGTTGGCCCTGCACGTTTTGCATTTCCCAGACTGTTTTTCCTTGCGCTGTTCCTCTGTATGGCTTCACTCTCTCTCTTCATGTTATATTGCAAACTGGGCAGCTAGCCCATAGCCTCACTTTGGGGAAACATCCCTGTTCAGGACAACATTTCAGCATGTCTTTAACTTAAAACATATGCTCCAATCTATACAGAACCTCTTGCTTACATTGTTTACTTGAATAGGACACCATGAAAGTAATTGTTCTTGCCACAGCCTTAATTCAGAGTCTACCAACGCCAACAAGAGCCTCATCTATTACACTTAGAGAATTTAGGGAAGTGCTTAATTTACTGTTAATGTGGCCATGCTGTTGCTTCCTCTTGTAAAATGATTTGTCATATACAAATTGAAGTCTTAAAATCTTAAACTGGTTCAAATAATAAAAAGCTATTTCACTTTCCAGGCTCTTATTTAAAAGTACAAGCAAATTAGTTTGCAATATGTATATTTATATATATACATACACAAAAACTTGTACATATTTATATCTATATATAACAAATATTCTACTTATTGTTGATACATTGTTATTTGCACTTCAATTTAGGATAAATGTTACAATATCCTCCAAACTATACCAAGCAAAATGGTTGTCTTCTTTCCATCCTTTTTCAGATGGTATGAAATATTTTCGAATTAAATGTCAAAATAAATCAATAGTCACTTAACTCATTGTCCCCACACAAGCAAAAGACTTAAACCATTTCCATGAAAAGTCTTTTATTCATAGCCTTGGTGGCTAAAATCTGTGGCCAACAAAACAGGAGATGGCCAAATCTGTGGCCAACTAGACATTCAGAACCTGCCTTTAGACAACTTTGTCAGGTATTTCATTAAAAACATCCAGTGATGTTTTCTTCTTCTCTTTTTTTTTCTTTCCCTAAACAAAAAAATCAAAATGCAATTGTTGAAATATCTGCTGCTTTTTCAAGAGCACATCCTGAAGGGTGAACTACAGATGAAGAACTTGTCTCTCAAGGGAAGGTGCAGTCCTTGATGAATGATTCTCCTAAAAATCATTGCAAATTTTCAAAACTAAAATATCAATTTTAAGTCCACTTGCTATGTTGCATGAACTGTTTTCTTAAAAACTATTTTTTCCTTTAATATGTAAATGACAAAACCCTAATTACCTCTTGAAAAGCCATTTTGAAAGGCAAAAAATCAACCAGTCCCAGTCAATGGCATCACAGTGATTTACGCCAGTTCAAGATTAGTACTCATTCTTGTACTCATATGGGCGCTGCAAGGATTAGTGTTTGCAACATTTCACTAAAAAGCTAAATTATTACACAATTATCTCTCAAAATGTTAATCAGTGGCACCTGAGATAGATCACATATTAAATATTACCCTCAGCTGAAAAAATTTCTGAAGGGTCTCAAATACCACTGTTGACACTTATAAAGCCTTCCAGAGGGGTCTTGTTAATAAGCAACTGTAGAAAAATATAAACATTTGTGCATGGTATTGCTTTAGATTAAAAGCTTCATAAACTCTGGGGTAAAAACAAATAAAATAAATGTTTTTCGTCAAAATATTTGTCCTTCAAATTGATGTTAATTTTTCTCTTGGGCAATACAAAGCTTATAATTCAGGCAGACTAAAGTACATTCTTCTGCCTCAAGCCCCAGAAAACAATAACATAATGTGTCCCAAGATTTTTGCTGGTGACCAGCACTCGAGTGGGATCCTGATTTTCTTTAATTTAACTGATGCCCTCATCCCTTGACTGAAGAAAACAGATTTTTCGCTGGTAAAGAAGAGACAGGGTTTTTAACTTCTGAAAGCATTGGGTTCTTACATTTCTTCTCCTGGAAAAAAGTCTGCAATATTTCCAGCAGAGTGTTTCAAGAAAACAAAGCTAACCCAGTCCAGGGGAGTTCACTGACACCATCTAAAGAACAAAGAACATTCCAGGTAGGTATGGAAAGCACAATTCTGCATCTTGCTGGCTGAGGGCGGCACTTATCTGCTGTTTGGAGGTGGTTTAGCAGAATGACAACTTTTCTGAGCATCTTTTTGATGTCCCTTGCTGCCACTATGTGCTAACAGGGTGCTGGGCATCACACCCACCTTTCAGGCTCCTTCCAGACAAGTTTGTAGCAACAATTGCATATCTATTTTTGCTTTTTACATTTTTTATAAAGTATGCATTTTTGGGATTTTTTTAAATGTTTCTGACCTTTATCCCCAAATTACCTATAAAATGACTAGCTTCTATTTGCTCTTCACCAAAGAGACGCTCTTGGATTCCTTCTTGCCACATGCAGCTATCTTTCTCTACCTATAAAGGTTCTTCAGGAAATCATTAGACCTATGATTCTGGGGACATTTATGTAACTGTAAAGGTACTGATACTATCCTTTGCCCATGTGGCATCTGTAGGTTTTTTCCCAAATAACTTCCACACAGGGAGTAAACTGACTGGAATTACCCTGAGCCCTGAAAATGAGTTTATTCTCCTTCACATACCCCACATCTCTTTCACTACTGAGATTAAGAAGTTTATAAAATACAACTTGTTACAGTCATGAGGGATTACTAGTATATATTATCACTCACAGCTCATTAACCCTGAAGCCCTGCTAACTAAGAAAATCCTTTCTAATGAGGTTTCCTTCACTGCACTAAAGAACAAAAGGTCTCAAAGTTTTGCCTATTACCAATCTCCCTCACAGTATTTTCCCATAATTAAAATGGAACTTTATGGACACTAAAATACAAACCTGAATTCCTTCTACTCAAAAAAAAGCATAGTTTTCTTTTTTGTAAGTTTACAAAGGATCTTTGATCTGATAAATAAAAGAGGAATGCATTTCCAGTATTTTCTACCTTTTATCACGTGTAAAAAAAATGCTACTATTTGAAATAAAATATATGACTTCTGGGTATATTATACGTAATTCTATTTTGGTGTGAGAATCCCCACCTTTCAATGACATTAATAGAAAGTCAGGCTAGTTTTATTCTGTGTTAAATTAGGATTCTTTGTCAAGAATTTCAAAAGCAACTGGACAACTTGTCAGGTATCCCAGTAGTAAGTGTCATGGAAGAGTCTGAATTAGATTGTCTTGACAGGAGGAAATAAACCTAAATCTATTTACTATTATTTACATTATAGAAGTACTTAGTGGATACAGATCGGATTGAGAAACTCACTCTGAGACTTCTGAGACAAAGAAAATAGTATTACAAAATAAATCATATTTCACCAAATGTTAAATGTCCCAGATTCCAGTGTTAGGTGAGCACATTTTTAGAAAGGAAATAGGCAACAATTCCTCAGTAGTTCATCAATCAATGAACAACTTTTATGTTTTCAAGCCAAAGCGTACATCCCATGTGTTCTTGTGGTTAAATTAAAATATATAAAATTAATTAAAAGCGAAAAGCAAATAATCATATCACAAACCAGAAGGTGTTTATAGATAGAGCTGCAGTTCCTTTCAGGTATCCAGTTTTCAAGATTTTCTGTCAGAAAATTTTCTTAACTTTTCAGGTTGGGAATACCAATGCCATAATTGTATAATTTAAATTCTAGGCCAAATTACTCTTGCTTACCCAGACTATAGGTTGGTTACCATGCATTCTAATTCAGGTTCCAAAGAAAATAAAGTGCAGCTATTTCACCAAATCCTCCACAATAGATAGTCTGTGAATGACTGAAGTAATTCAGGCACTCCATCCATTTTTATATGTTTAATATCAAAGACCAGATGAAAAAATGTAAGCAGAGGGTTGGTGAGGTGTCAGCAGCTGTTTGATTGCTCAGCCTACTGCTTATGATACCTCTGTCACCACTGTGCTTTTTCAAAAATGTCACTGTAGGAGCTGGAGATGTTCTGTGTGCTAAGTGAGTGCCAAAAGGCTCGTTCCTTAAACAAGGACCTTGCAAACAAAATTTTAAGTATGCACAGGGTGTTTTCTGACTTGGAGACAATGTTTGCTTACAGCTGATGAAGTCCTTCACAACATAAACTCAGGGAGTTTCTGATACTCCATTGTCAGTGATGACTGGTCTGTCAGAAGCTAAAGAAAAGGCAGCTCATGCCACAGGGAAAATGTATAAAAAAGAGGAGAATGCTCATACCCATAATCTCTGTGCAAGGATTTAAAGTGTTAATACTCAAACTAAATTTGAGTAGACTGCGCTGGCCTCTGAGGCCCACTGTGACCTATGTAAACAATACCATTTCTCTTCATTATTGCTGTAAATTATTTTATTTACATGTCTGAAAGTGACTTTGTGATCACCTTCTAAACCAGGAAGCCCCGTTGCCACCTTGGCTGCTAATGCACTCTACAGGAGACAGACTTTAATTGTAGCTTCTCTCAGATGTAAGAGACAGGCAGCTAAATATATGATGAATCATAGGCAGATGTCCCCTGCAGAACTTTCCTCAGACAGGAACGTGAAACAAAACAAGAAAAGGCTTTTATGTATCTAATGTACTTTCTTTACAAAGGACATCCACAGTGACTCAGATTAGTATACAATTGACTGCATCACTGGTAAAAATGGGACACTCTGAAATCCTCACGTCTATTTTTGGCTATTCTAGTAATTTTGTCTGGTTCATGTAATTGTTCTATTTTTCTTTCCTACCTTTTTTTTCTCCTGTACTTGTTTCTTGGAGGTGTTTCCAGCGGGGAAGAGGGAGTGGGAGAAAGTCTTAAAATGAGCTTAGTAGAAAAGATGCTTAGTGGATTAGAGGGCTGTAATGATAAATAATAACTACAACTGACTTTCTCCTTTCTCTAGCCTTTCTTCTTTCTTTTCATGATGAACTATGTCCATTCTTCTAAAATAGGCTTTTGTGAGTGGAACTAAATGACAGTGCTAAGTGAGAAACAAAAGGAAGTTTGTGCATCTGTGTCTGTTGCCACAGTGATTGGTTATTGGATGGTCACTCGTGTAGCACTTTGGGATTTCTTTTGCTATTGTGGATTATTAATTTTTTTTCTTAATTTATTTATTTTAAAAGGAAAAAAAAATATATTATTCTCCTATACTAAATGCTCAATTCAAATGAATGTTTTGTACTGGTTTTACCTTCCTCAGACGTGGGTTTTTTTTTTTTAACATGTTAGCATTCAAAAATGCATTTATTTGTTTATCTGTTTGGTTGTTTACTTATGAAATCTTGCATTGCCAGATAGCTTTCATGGAAGAATAAATGAAGCACACTAAGTTTTCACAGTCCTGTGCTTCACAGATAGACTTTAGTTCTGAACCTAATATCGGGCCTTAAAACGAAGTATTTCTTCAGCTGAATTTGACGTGATGTGGTCTGCTCTCTTCAGAGGTACAAGCACATCTGCAGCGCTGGTTTCAGCACCCCCTCTCCCACGGGCTTACATGGATGATGAAACTCAGCATCCTGCATGAAATAGGATGGATCTTTCAGGCTTTAGGTGCAAGCAGCCCTTTCAGAAAGGGGTCTGCAGCAGACCTGCCAGGCGAGCCAAATAGAAGCCTCCATCCACCTGAGGCCTGTGATAAGCCTCTCTCTGCTCCAACTGGCTTAAATGTACATTGCAGCAGGTTTTATTGTTAACTTCTCTTTGGCCTTCAACAAGTAGTCAATAGCCCTGCAGATTATATTCTCCTCTGCCATCCTGATTGCTGGAAGAATTCATCCAGAACTAAGCCACTACAGTAAACAGAGTGGGGCGCGAATTTTTCAACGAAACAGTTTTCCATCAGAAAAAGGTGATTCATCGAAACTGAAACCTTTCACAGAAAAAGGCTGGGCTTATCGATTTTTTTTTTTTTTTTCGTTTTTATTGTTGTTTTGTGGTGGCAAAAGAAAAAGCTGTGGACTTAGTGTTTTTCTTTGAGGAGGTTGAAGCAAATAACATTTTCCATTTCTAAAAGCATTTGAACAAATGTCAATGCAAGATTACCCTATGAAACATAATTTAATAACAAAAACCGAGTACTTTTATTTATATTGAAGAAAAAAGTACTCTTCTTCACATATTTTCAGTTTCTATTTACTTTTTAAGGTCTTTATGTTATTTAAGGCTAAACCAGGATGTTTTTGATAGAATACACATACACATAGAGAGGATGACCAAGAACTCAAGGAGATTTCAATTTTCTTTTCAAATGATTAATGAAATCAGACAGTCCTCATTAATATTGTGGCTTGAGCTGGCTTTTGGAGTATAAACATGGGCTTAGTTTATTATTTCAGATTATTCTGAATAAAAATAATTTACCTAAATATAATCTTCATAAGCAACCTCTGAAATTTAAAATAAAGAAAAAGTACTATCTGATTATGTTGCTCATCCAATGAAATACCAAGATAAAAATGTAACATCATCATAATTTACATCTACATATTTGTCATGCAATGAAAATTGAACAATTGTCTGGTTAATTTTTGTTTCATGGAGCTGCTGGACTTTTCAAATACATTTCTTGAGAGGGTGGTACCAGAAAAAATGTCATGAAGAGTTATAGGATGGAAGACACATGGTGTCTTGAGATGAAAAGTGGACCTGGGAGAGCAAAAACACCTCTTCTAATAAACATTTTCCTCACAAATTCAAGGGCATAGCATGTTACCTAACCCAAAAATACATAATGAGGAGAGCAGAATTACCCTGCTCAGAACAAGTGGTAAGACTTTACACCAGACGATCTGCATGGAACAACCAGGACCTTGTTAAATTAAAGAATCTGATAAGAATATTAAAATACTAGGGCATGAAATTTAAAAGCACAATGAAAAAGAAAAGGAAAGGGGAAAAAAATAGAAGAGAACACGTGTCACAGGGACAAAAAAGACCTCTTTTGCTTGCAGGAAAAGAATAGCACATGCAGTTTGCTTGCCTCAGCAGAAACTAATGCGAGGTGAAGGAAAGCATAGAAAATGAAATGATCATAGCAAATTAATATGGACCTTCCGAGAAAGCAGATCAGGAAGTGTTTTTTGTAGATAATAGAGACCCACATAAAAACAGGCTGGAATACTGATGGTGAGCTTTTTGCAAACACCCTGGTGCTGAATGAGATAGAAAATGTACAGCATGTTATCATCTAAAAAGGGCTTGTGCCCTTTTTATAAGGCTGCTTCTTCCACTGAGGAAACCAGTCAAAAAGATCAAAGGCTGCACTGGGTTTAGTTCTCCCCAAGAATCTGAAGCTGAATGAAAAATAGAAGCAACCACAGAGTGTCAAGCAACATAGAGGATCTCAACTAAAATATTCTGTTTTCTCCCCAATCACTAGTGTATTAGCTGAGCAGAGATAAAAGAAAAATCATTATAATCTTCATAATGCTAGCCATGAATTAGGGAAACATGGACTGCAAAGCAGGAGATTTCTTCTCAGGCTGAGGTTTGTATTTACAAGTGAAGGGAGCAGAGGTTTGTCTAAAATCAGGGATCAGATTTCCCAGGGACAGTAGATGACGAATTATCAAAGGATGTAGAGATAATGTTGGCAATGGCATATAGCACTGGGGATTGAGATAAATGCATTGCTGCTCTGTCTGATACTGGAACAAATCTGAAAGATATACAGAAAAGGATGAAAATGTTAAACCCGGGGTTTGTCTAATCACTTCCATCTTTCGTTGGTCCCTGGGTTCCTATGATTATATTCTCTGCAGGCATCTCCCTCACTCCCAGCACACACATACAAATTCCCACTTTTCCAGGGTCAGGGGAGGGTGGCAGACACAATTATTCCAAGGACCTTCAACTGTTTCACAGCAGTAAATGAACTCTGACCATGGAATGACCATTTCATGAGAAACGCTTTGTAATATCCCATTAGTGAAATTATTCTCCTGTGCACGTGGCGCCAGGTTTTTTGCTCTTGAGGCTCTTTTTGAGCTTGACTATCGCAACTGGCAACACAGACCACTTCAGAGGAGTACTCACAATTTCCATGGCACCAAATATCCTGAAAGTGAATGTGAGAGCTGGTGTGGTGATCATTGCCATTATATCAATGAGACAAATTGGTCTTCAGATCATTTACAGTGTGAATGAAAGTTCCAATCCCTCAGGAGTACAGATACATTCCACCTTTGCGAACTGGCCACCAAAAGACTTCTTTCCTCATCAAGTTAATTTTTTTTTTACCATTGTTCAGGTGCCAGTCCCCAAAAGCAAGCACGTTCCCTTCTCTCTCCTACACTATTTTTACTCCTCAATATTCCATTACAATGCTGATTGACCTGCTACACAACTACTGAGCAAACTGATGCAGGATAGTCTCAACTGATGCTCAAGGAAGTGGAGAGCCCTTTTCCAAATGAAATATGGAGTTTGGGTCAGATCAGCAGTAATCTACTGTAGCCTGAGCTGTGTACTTACTAGGGCAAGCTGTGATCTAGTTGCTGCAAATTTCTTGGAGGAATCATGCTAATTTAGAAGAGAAAAGGGATGGTAACACAACCTGTTATTCTCATCAGATAGAACAGCCTGAAAAACATAGGGTGGCCTCATATAAAATTACAATGAATTATTTCAGAATATTTTAGATGTTATCTTGGCCTCACCAATTCAGATCTGTGTGTGGTGAGGAGCACAGAGAAGCAGGGCAGCATTTTAACTCCTCCCTCACAGATATTAATGAAAAAAAACAAAAGGCCTCTAGATTCAGACTCTCTGTATCACAGTTATCCAAAAGGGGATGTATTTCTCTTTAAGAAATATTTTTTAACAAATATATTAATTGACTTGTCTGGTAAAAAAAAAAAAAAAAAAAAAAAGAAACAAGAAAAAAGTCAGAACAACAATGCTGTTTTCAAGATCACATTTATTTTTTGCTCTCCTAATATATTTGTGCTCTCTATATGTTATTTCTAGAAATGCTACAGTACATGCTGGTAAATTTTGTGTCACAAAGGAAAGACTTAATACAAATTAACTTGATATTTTCACATAATAACACATATCCATCAATGAAAATTAGTTTGTATTGCAAAAATTTAATAAAGAAAAGTATTTAATTTACAGGAAGAATTGCATGGATTTTATCTGGTTACAAGGTTTATTTTTTTCTTTGGTTTTGCTGTTTAATAAAGTTAGGCCAACAGAAATATTTTACGTGTTTGTCAGATTTTGAGAGCTCCTTGATTTTTAAAAAGATAAGAAAAAAAGCTTTTAAACATGTTAGCTATAGAAATGCTTTTAATAATCTCTTGTAATTTCATTAAAACTCACCTGCTATTACTTATATTAATAATAGTAAAAATTAAATAGACTCATATTCTGTACTTATTTCAGCTCTCCCCCTCCAAGATTTAAGGGAATCTTACTGTGGATATAGACTAAAATCTTGTATGCTTGTCCTTAATGAGAAAGATATCAAGATTACTGTTATATAACTAATGTTGCAGGATCCTTGAACTCTGCTGGAAAGCTACATTGGGATTTCTGTAATATTTGGACTTGGATCATGAGGAGAATAAATGGGTTTTTTGACAATATCCATCAAAGATATGTGTGTTTTGTTAGGGACTGAGAGGGTGTTCCTATTCTTTGTCAATTGCTATTACTGGCCTTGTTTTGTAAACCTTGTTTTAAGTTCAAGATTTGCTAAAAATTTTACACCTATCAGAACATTTTAGGAATGATGAAGTGAGCAGCACTCAACAGTGAATTGATGTAGAGAATGAGGAAATACATGAAGAACAGTGTCTAATGGAAGGTGCCCGTGGCAGGTGAGCTGGAACCAGGTGATCTTTAAGGCCCTTTCCAGCCTAAACCATTCCAGGATTCCATGATTAAGTTTCTGGAACACTGAAGGAGACAGTTCTTATTCTCCATTGAGGGCAGAGGAAACTGGACCACAATTCCAGCCACCGAACAAGACTCTTTGGAGTCTCCCCCTTTTCATCAAATTTTGAATGTTTCAGGTAGACACTGAGTTGTTCAGGGAAACTAAAGTAAAGAGTAGTCACAACTCGGTGGTGCGGACTTGGTAATTCAACACTAAGCTAAACACAGCCATGAGATAAGAAAATAGGTCAAACATTTCAAAAGATCAATCCCTCTGGGTGACCCTTCTTTCTCCTTTTTGTTTTTTTTTCTAATTAAGACTTGCTAGCTAATGCCAATGTGTTGCAAATGTCTCTAAATGAAAGTGACTTCATATCAATGTACGCTTCAGCTACTAAAGAACTCTGAGCTGAATAGAACTGGTGCTATGATCTATGTCCACTTTCAATGAACTTCATATTTACCTAATCTCCTTACCATTACATATTTTTTCTAGTAAAAAGCCTTGTATGTTTCAAGCCGCCCCAAAAAATAGGTAGGCACAAAATCATCTTTATGTGGAAATTCCAAACTACTGATTGTAGTAATTCATAAATAATCCTCTTTAGGATTCTCAAAAAAAAAAAAAAAAAAAAGATGAATTTTCCTGAAATACCATAGAGATAGTCAAAACTGTCAAGGAAAGAATGCTTCCAAGGGAAAAACATGACCCTCTCTTGGTTCTGTGTTGTAAGTTTGCTAGATCTATGTAAAAAGAATCTGATTTCATTCACACAGGAGGGGATGGAAAATACGTGGTTGTCACTATATGGACTAGAGCTGTAGCAGTTCCAGACCCTTAGTCTGATAGCCATGAATTAAAATTAAAAGCACATAAGGACTTGAAATGGAGCAAAATCTTTCCTCAGACTTGACCAAATATGCATTTTTAAGATATATCTCCTGTATCAAATCCTACAAGAGAGAAAAGTGTAAGCTTTTGGGCAGGTTCATTGTGCTCTTTTATACCCAACCATTGGGATCTCCAATTTTCATGTGAAGACGGGAAACATTATGAAAATCATACATGGAACATGAACCTCTATTCCTCAACTCTCTAAATATAAAGGAATTATGGAGTTTGTGTTGCAATTTTTTCAGTCTTTTGTGGCACATCTTTATACAACTATTTAAATGAGAACTGGAAACTGGGACTTAACCTCTGAACCTTTACTTTCTCATATCCTGTGTGAAATTTCTAATAAGGAGTTATATTTGTTCAACCTAGCATATAATGTTTTGTGGGACTTGGAGGGAGAGGGTTGTGTGTGTATGTTTATGTTTGTGTGTTTTTTAGTTTTTTGTTTGTTTGGTTTGGTTTTCTCCCTCTTTTTGGCTCAACAATAAAATAAAATAAGCCTGTCCAGAGATCTAAGATATTTTGTTATCTTTTGGAACCTGAAGATTGAGATGGGAACTTTTTTAAGGCAGAAAATACACTTTGGATGTTGCCCTTGCAGAAACGTAGAACATAAATATAGAAAAATAGCAGGGTATAAACAACTCCAAGCACCCCATGTTGATTAACAATGAAAGTTCTCACCTTTTAAAACAATAGCAATGCCAGTTGTGGAGTGTGAAGAGTGCTTTGAATTACAATGGATTGCCGGATGCATTAGCCACAATATCAAATGCAGTCAAATTAAAATGTTCCCTTCTGACATTTTCAATTAAACCCCATCAAGCTTCCAAACAACCTAGGAAAACTAAATAGACTGTGTGAGCTGATGGAAAAGGCAGCCTGACATTTCTCCTTCCAAAAATTAGATTAAGCATCAATGTTGTTGCAAAAATCTGTACCAGAACATTAAACAATTACGAGCTGGTGCAACAATACTGACCACTGGCCCATCCAGTACTGAACTGCACCAATTGCTTGTGACAGAGGAAGAAAAAATAGTTATAATAGTTAAGACTTTGTGATTTCAGGGTGTTTTCCATTCAAGTACCTCTAAGTTAAATTTGGTTTTGGTGTTTCTGTAGGTCTCTTGACTTACCGTTGCACAATTTCTGATGTTTTTGTGGACAAAACCCTTTTGAGTTTGAGAGGTGCTACAAAACATTTCTCAGAAATGGGGAGCAGGAAACCACATGGCTATTTCAAGCTGAGAGAAGGCTTCTGATGCAGCATTGTAAAGATAACCAGCATAGTTTGAAGACTCATTTATGGGAAATGAAATCAATATTCCCTACAGCCCCTCGGTCAGATCTGCCGCATAGCTGAGGACTATAAAGCAGATCTCTTGGACCTTGGACCAAGAGGAGAGGAAATGTTTCAGGAATGATCCCTGCAAGGAGAAGGATCTGAAGGAGAAGGTGGCAATTGCACTGAGGTGCTAAGGAAACCTTGAAGGTAAAGCTTGGAAAATGTTCCCTGGGGAAGTCAGCCACAACAAGTCAGGCCAGAAAACTTCTTCCCGTAGTTGGTAAATACGGAAACTTTTCAAGTAAGAAAGCCCTTCAGCTTCGCAGAACAGCCTCAGACAGCTGTGCCTGAACTGGTCTTTGGGTCATTTTTGGTCAAAAACCATGTCAACACAATCAGGGAATAGACTATGTCTCTATTACCATAAATGAAGAGAGAGTTGTGAGGATCCATGGAGTCTTCAGGTCTGTTCTGGAAATGTGAAGGAAAATGACATCAGGCTAAGAGATAGTCTTGATTTCTGGTCCTCAGCTGGAACTGGTCCAAGGCAGGCTCTCATCTTCTTAGTGCCCAGGATGTTCCAATTTCCTTAGTGCAAGCAATAAGGAAAGTCAGGTCTTAGTTTTTGGGTGCTGATTTTGAGTATATGGTGTGCAAATAACACAGGAATAGGCAAGAGAAATAATACAGATTTTATTCACAAAGATTTCTCTTAGAATTCTTGGTATAGTTTCAGCTTCTCTGCTTAATATTTACAGCTGAATCTGCCCTGAAATAAAGCCAGAAACAACTCACAAATGCAGGCAGGATGTTTATATGTCTAGCTTTTATGTGGTTTAGTCAGTCCCACCTCATCTCTGTGCTATTTCTTTCTGATTTCACAGGATCCTATCATAGTAATAAGTTCTCAGATGTATTGTAGATCAGGTAAAAGGTAAAGGCTTATCTGATCTACATAAATTCTAAATTAATCTGGAATATAAAAAATGAATCCAAAACACCCTTTTACCCTAGTCCCCAAAGGCATGAAAAAAAAAAACCAAACCAAAAAAACCAAAAAACCAACCAAACAAACAACAAAAAAACAGATGGAAGGACCTTTGAAATAGGTGCAACTACATTTCAGTTTAGATCTTTATTTTTAAAACCTTAATATTTTTTATTTCCTCATCTTTTTTTTCAGCCTGCTTCATTTTCATGCTATCTTTTTCCATTAAGCTCACACAGTGTCTGACTATGATGAGGACAAACTTCTGGCACTGTTGTATTTGTAAAAGAAACATGCACACACAGCTAATAAGATTTATAGCACAGAAGCATAATAAATCAATGCAGAATTGAGTGAGTTGTATTAGGGGAAAGTGAAAATAAGATTTCTTGTTCTGAAATGGATCATAAGGCCAACTGAGAATTGGGTATTGCCTGAGAACTGGTGTGTAGTACCTGTTATTTCTTACCCCTTTTCTGCATTTTCAAAGTAGACTTTAACACCTGAACTTATTCCTTCTAATTAAAAAGAGGACAACCGAGGTACCCAAGTGAGGAACCAAATGAGATTTACAAATGTGAAATTAAAAGACCAAAAGGATTTTACAAGAAATGTATTTTCATTGTGTGATCAGCCTAGTCAAGCAAAACTTCCTACAATAAGAAAAATACCCAGTAGTTATAGAAAGTCTAAGCAGTTGAAAATATTTTTATTAATTTTCTACCAGCTCTACTTAGACATCATTTTTAAAGATGAAAATTGAGAATATCAGAGGCAACATCAGCTCACACTGACTATAATGTTCATCAGAAAGACCCATAAAGTCCATCTGATTGCAGATTTCAGGTTTTGAAGGCACTGAATGCACATAAATGTGTATTATGAA
The DNA here is from genome assembly GCF_035770615.1 of Melospiza melodia melodia. NCBI lineage: Eukaryota > Metazoa > Chordata > Aves > Passeriformes > Passerellidae > Melospiza > Melospiza melodia. Next base: position 4,914,880 of record NC_086226.1, read on the forward strand.
TAGCTCTTTATGTCCACAAAACTTTGAACTTATTTTTTTTCGTTTAGTTTGTTGCTAAATTAATCATAAACAAGTCTTCAGATCACAGTCCAAATCCCATACTTTTAAAGAGCTAGGTATAAAAATTCAATTTTCCTAAGCTCAGTGGGGGACAAAAAAGGTAAGAGAAAAAAAAAATGCAGTGTGAACAAATAAGGTTCCTTGATTGGTTTCATAAAAAAGGAAGGTGGATACATTAGAAGATCAAGTCTTCTGACTGCTGGTTGAGTCCCTGCTGGGATTATTACTTCTTGTTTTCCTTAACCAAAACCCTAATCTTCGAAGGAGTACAGGAAAAAAGGAAAAAAAAAAAAAAAAAAAAAAAACCAACAAAACACCAATTTTTGTTTTGTTGTTCATCAAATTACCAGGCCAGAGACTTTGACACAGATTTCCTGGTCTTGATTGTCTGGACCTGGGATTTAGGTGCTTCACTTTTAGCTAGAAATTCTGCTTTCAAGGAAAAGGCCAAACTAGCAGCAATTGCACTCTCGGCTAAGCACCACCTCATTCCCACTGTGAATCCAGGACAGAGATACAGTCAACTGTCAGAGGCTGGTGGATGAGTAGATAAATTAATCCACGCATCAATCTTTTCATATGGTTCTTTCCAAATAAATGTATCATCCAATAGATTCAATAATAAGTCTCACAACATTTTCTACCTGTAATATTGGATTGTGTCATATTTCTAGCTCCTGTTTTTGGTTCCCTTTAGATGGATGTGCCACAGAACAGATAAGACCACACTTCTGGCCTGCCAGATAGTATTAATTTATAATGTTCTCTCATCCTTCCCTGGTGCTTAGGATCAAACAAAGGCACTGTTTAAATAAATAAAATGTAATGTAATGCAATTAAACATTTTCCCATAGCTGTTAAGATCAAGGCAACTAATAATTACCTGATGCAACAATTTTAAAACCCATGACAGACATTTATATAGTTTAGTGATTACTGTCATAATGTTAAGCCATCGAGCCTGGCTCTGCTCACATTATTCAGTTAAGAACATAAAGCACAAGGAGCAGCAGAGGTAAGATCAGCAGAAATCAGTCCATCACCATTATTAATTCAATAGAAATATTTATGGATTTGTAAGGCTGGAAGGAACAATTATAGTCTAATCTCGAGCTCTTTCTCTTGAACAAAACCTATAAAATTCACCCAGGAATTCCATCACCCATCTTAATATTTTTTGATTGAAAACAACTGTTGCAATTTTACGGGTCCCAGTTTATGAAGACGGGGAAATCTCCTCACCCAGGGAACGAGAGCTGAAGCATTGATCAGGTAGAAAGTCACACAGGAGTTCTGAAAACTGCCCTTGCATCCCTTCAGTGTTTAGACATGTGCTTTTTTGCTCCTTAACTATAAAAACATTGAGGTGTAAATTTGGTGACCATAAGAGTTAAAAGAAGAGTTTAAAGAAGCGGTGTGGTTTATCGGACTTATATGCACTTTCTAGCACCAAAAATCTAAATGCTTTTATTGGAAAAATACTTGTGTGAGCACATGCTTACACAAAATAAGTGCACATTTCCACAGAAACACAAGGAAGTTTCAATTAAATTTTTATATGGATGTATGAAATTCCAAGCCAAAGAGAAAATTCTGAAATTTTTTCTTAACAAACAGGTCTTGAGGCATTTGTGACAAACCAGAAAACATTCATAACTTTTACATGACATAATGACTTAGACATTCAATGGAGTAATCATATTTATCTCTCTGCAATGCCTCTTTTTTACTGTAATATTTCCAAATTCCCAAACTGAGGTAACCAAACTGTTTGCTTTTGTAAAAATAAGATTTTTTTTCTTTTGATTTTGATCATAGAAGTTATAGAAGTTTTATTGGTCATAGAAGTTATAGAAACCTTCATTTTCCTTCAGAGAAAATTTGCTTTGAAGTCACACAGGGAAAAAAAATCAAACAAAAGAAAACCTGTGTACTCTGCACCACAGAATCACAGGGTTTGGCTAGATCAGTAATTACTCACTTTTGAAATGTCATCTCAGGGGGTCATCTCACCTTTTTCAGCTGGGCTAGCTGTGCTGATTCACTGCAATTTCTTTTTTGCAAATGAAAATATACTTCACCTGGTGGGGTTATTGTGGGGTTTTTTTTTTCCTATTGTGTTAAACTCGAGGCTCCAGATGAGCCTTGCCATCCCTGTGAAGGGCTCTATATGGCCAGGAAGGAACTGTATTTTAAATTACATTATGATTTGAGGGCTGAAACAACAAAACAATGAAATGCAACTCTCCTGCAAACACGTCCACCCAAGCCCCCATTTCTCTCTTACAGATTTACAGGGAATCTTGAAGTGCCATGGTGAAAAGGAGCCAAAAGCCCCTCTGAATGATAAAACTCTGGCAACCGATTTTTTTTTAAAGGCTTATTTAACCTCATTCATTTCTTCTTCCCCTGGGAGGAATACGCCTGTCTCAACACCCATGGTCCCCCAGAGGAACCACAGGAGCAGGTGATGGTGGGGGCTGGAGGCAGAACAGGGATCTCTGCCCCCCTCCCTGGGCCCCCTGCTCCTTCCCCACCGCTCCGTGGCCTGGAGGTTCTGCACCAGTTGCTGGCCAGATGTTCGAGAGTGGATCCCTACTGGAAGGTTGTGACAAAGCCCCTGAGAGTTGAATGGCAACAATCTGTCAGCCAGGCATCATCCTAATTTCTTTTCCATATTCCATTATTCCGCACCTTATGTCACTGTTTTTGGTTCCTAAATTACCCGTCGGTTTTTGGTTTGTTTTTTTTTGCTTTTTTGTTTTGTTTTTTTTTTTTTTTTTTTCCCTGTACATCATTTGCAACAGTATTTTTTAATTTTAATGACATTCCGCTGCAGAGACTGTTGCTCAGAATGTCAGCACTGCTTTTCCCAACCCAAGGTTGGTGAGGAGGGAGGTGCAAGGAAAAGAAAGAGAGGGTGGGAAGGAGCTGGGGAAGGCAAGGATGTATCAATTACTCAGAAAGATCCGGAGGTTCAGCGTGTGATGACACCGACAGTAGGAAGTATGATAAATGCTCTGATTTACATCCAACTCCCATTAGATAGTTTCAGGAAATTATGATAAAGTGATTATTTACAAGGAAAACCTTTACAACTTAATTAAATAAGACAAAGTTTCTGATTTGAGAGGAGAGAACAGATATAATAAATAGGGCCCTCTTTCCCCCCAGCTCTGATCGATGCCGAGGCATTTTCAGCTTCTGAATCACGTGTACAACTTTTTTATGAAAATGCCAGCTACTGAGATGGCACCCACGGGTCCAAAGGGCAGGAAGACATCAAGGGGGCTCTGTGGGAGTATTTTTATGATGGGTTCGAGCTGTAGATATCCCAGTGTAGTCCTCAGGGCATGGAGGTTCTGCAGCTCTCTTCTGTCCCAGTGACTGTTCCTGGAGAACAGGAAGGGTCCTCCAAGGAGGGGTGGGAGGACTGTTTTCTACACAAGAAATTTGTAGACAGTTGGTGCAATAAGAAAAAAAATGGGAATAACAATAAAAGGCTCATCTTCAATTTTTATGTCCTTCCTGCTCCTGTCCTGATTTACTCAGTGGTTTCCTGTGTTGAGGACACAAATAGATGAGTTGGGTCCCTTTTGTTTTGGTTGGGTGGGATAAGGCCACAAATTAAAGTATTTATAATTATTACACAGAGACAAACATCCCTTGTGAGTTATTATCACTTATAGGATTTGATCCTTCATGGAATTGCACAAGCTCCAATTTCTTAATTTTCCACATACACTAGAAAATATTTTCTTTTTCTTTTTTTTTTTTTTTAATTAAAAACTTATTGAAGAAGAGTTCAGAAAAGAAAAGCAAGTAGAATCCCTTCATTTATGTTATGAGGCTAAACTTGAGGAATAGATGGCTGGAACCATCTACACACTGTGAGGACTCACACACACCACCCTATGTCACTCTTCTACCTGTAAAAATATTTCAAGTCACAAACCAGTCTCTGTGGCTTCATCTTTCTACACATTTGTATAATGCAGAGGTGGCCAGCACAGTTCCTTCAGGAGCTGCTGCTCAAAGTGCTCTGCCTCATCTTTTTACCCCTTATATAGCTTTAGGGCTTAGACTGAGGTCTCTCAGTCGAAGACCAGCGGCTTTTGCATCCTTTAAGTTGGTGAAGGAATGAAGGAAGAAAAAGGGCAGTTCTGGAGAATAACTGTCTCCTGGAGACCCCTTCACAGCTGAGAGTCTTGAGAAGGGGCCTCAAGGTGGAAACTCTTCTGGAGGCACCTCAGTTAAAGCACCAGAAGTGGGATGTGACCCATGAATGCCTCGCAGGGCAGAAGCGCAGATTTGCAGCCCTTGGCAGCTGTCACTGAACCCCAGGAGTGAGAGGGGCTCCCCAGCAGACGGTGCCCCTAAATCCAAAAAGCCTGTCTCAAGAGACAGGGGAGTACATGGATCAAACCTCTGCCTTTGCAGCCCAGGATTCTAGTTGCAAATAATGGGATTTAGGAAACAGAGGTGTGATGAGGCAGAACTAAATAGCCTTTGTGAGGCATTACTGAGGAAGAATGTTACTGCAAGTAGTCATCAAGTGGGAGAGGTTAACAGTGGAGAGCTGTAGTTCCCAGAGCAGTGCTATTCCTTCAAGTTTGTGAGACTAAGGAGGGTGTTGCAATATTGCCTTCCCATTTTCTGCACTACACAGTTGGCATTTTTTCCGGAGTATCAGGGGGCATGGTGTTTAACGTTTAGCTGTGGCATCCCATTCCTTAGCTCAGGGAACGGGGATGTGTAAAACACCCAGGCAAACAGCTGAAATAATTCAGGAAAGACAGAAGCTAAATAAGACTTTTGCTATCTGGTCAGGGCACAGGCTGACATCTATGGACTGACAAAAGTGCTGGAGAACCCATAACACCCACAAATGGCTCCAGACTCATTTCCACTCTGCAGCCAGTAGACTTACAACTACAAATGAAAGGGAAGTGAAATTCTAGACATGATGCACTGTGATCTATGATCATTATAAGTAAGAACATCAGAAATCCTTGAAAGAAAATGGAATCCTCTATGGGCCTATTATGCCTGTTCCTTCTGTTTACCTCTTTTTGAACTTCCTATTATTTTCAGCAAACATTACATATCACAGGCCTTTCCAACCCGAGGCTGACCTTTTGAGTTAGACAGTGGATAAAGCAAACTACTGGAAAAGTATGAATTAAAGATGGAGACAAGAAAGATTAATACAAGGTAGATTTTATATATATACTTATAAATACTTAGCTGTGAAAGCTTCTGAGAAATTGAAGGAAGGAAAGTGTCTGGATTTTGCTCTGTGCTTCCTATCTGGTCTTCTGCACCTCAGCTCTAGGGATAACTCTTAATGATGAAAATGAGGTTGCATTAATTTCACTCTGGGATCAACCAGGGGAAGGACACAGCATATTAGTCGTCAGGGCTGGGTTCTCTTTTATATTCATCCGCATGCATTAACCTTCATCTTATTTGTTGAGTTAGGTTGCTTTTTGTATATCATGAATAATTTCATTAGGCATTAAGAATTTACCCACACTGTATCTTTGGATATTTTTTATTTTTAAAATATTTACAAATTGTAATGCATAATAAATATGTAATAGGCAGGGTATGATTTCTCAGGGTTTACTATTATCTAAGTCTGTCATGTCCTATAACCTTTCCTGGTTTATGCAATATGCAGCGCCTTTATGTAGCGTCAGTGCTGTTATCATGGGTTGATGGCAAGAGGACAGCCATCTTGACACTCTCCACTCACTAATCACATCCATTTTGATTTTATTAGCATATAAATGCCTCTGGATTTATGCAATATCAGTGGAAATGCGTTAAAAATACTTGTCAGTGTCCTTCTTTTGAGGATTAGGACCACAGAAATCTTGGAGGAAGGAAGATGCTCCGGTTGCGTGTGATGACAGATTCCTGGCCCTCAAAAAGGACAATGATATATAGATGATTTTAGTCAGGAGTCAGTGGTGCAGTTATTGGGCTTTTTTTTTTTTTTTTAAGGATTTTCCTTTAATCTTAGAAAGAAAGAGATGGAGTAATGGTTGGACTCACCTACACCTTTAAGGAATGAATGTGAATTGCACGGTGTAAAATAGGAAAATTAATAAAAATCCCCAAAAATTCTAGATCAGAACATTAGCAACAGAGAGAGCTGACTGTTCTTTTGCAAAGTTTCACTGCAAGTGGGCCCCCACAATAAAAACGTATGAAAATCTACTCTAAGGTAATTTGCTTTGCAAGACAGAATCAGTTCTGATGAAAGGACAGAATTTATCACACAAAGTTGTGTGAATCTGATCTGATGCTGTAGCAAACCATGGCACATACTCTTGTGGAAATGTTCATTGGGGATTTAATGCAACAAGACTCAACCATCTTTCATTTACATCTTCAAATACGCTTAGCAATAAATTGAAGAAAATAATAATTTTATTTTATGAAAAGACTGCATTATGTTGGCTTCATACTATGTTGGAAACACATGCTGGAAATACCTTGTATTGTAACATAACCTAATCAATTTTTTTTTAAATTTAATTATATTTTTCTTGATTTTTCAAAAAATGGTAGAAAAATCAAGAAGGTAGTCCTCCTTGGAATCCTCTAACCAATAACTAGCTACCCAGAATGTGAAATATGTAATAAACTTAGGATAAAGTAGCCATGAAATAGATGAATATGTAATCCTCAGGAGAGAAGAAAGGACAGCAAAAGATAATAAGGAACTAACAAATTTAAGACTCCAACAGCTCTGAAATTTAGTTGAAAAGGTTAATCTAAGCAAGAATGGGACTCAGAAGAATTATTCCTAAAATAAAAATAAAATAATAAAAATTATAACTACAGAGAAAAAGGACTTCTTAGAACATAACCAAAATTTAGGAGAAAATCTGACAGGATTCCTTTGAAGGAATCATTAATTAACCTAAAACTAATTAGCCTTCTTAGCCTAAAGAGAAGAAAACAGAATAATGGTGAAGGAAGTAGGCATTGAAGGTCGGATTAAATGTGCAGATGAAAACGCCTTTATCTAGGTGTCTACACACAGGTGTTTTCATATAAGCTAAGTATATAAACACCAAATACACTCATCTGCCTGTTGGGTGTTTTAGACCATAGCAGATATTGTATTTGCAGGTGTCCAAAGGCCAACTCAGTTGCCTAAAGACAAATACCTATTGCCTTTCACAGAACCATAAAATCAAGAATATTAGGAGTTGGAAAAGAGCCACAAAGATCACTTAATCCAATCCTTTGTCCTGAAGAGGACACCCCAACAATCCCATCATGGGCCTGAGAGCTTTGTCCAAACACTTCTGGAGCTCCACCAGGTTTGGTGCTGTGCCCATTGCCTGGGGAGCTGTTCCAGTGCCCAAACACCCTCTGGGTGAGGAACCTTTCCTGATACCCAACCCAAACCTCCCCTGACACAGCTTCAGGCCGTTCCCTGGCCTCCTGTCCCTGTCCCAGAGCAGGGATCAGATCCTGCCCCTCCTCTGCCCTCACAGGGAGCTGGGGCTGCCCTGGGCTCTCCCCTCAGCCTCCTCTTCTCCAGGATGAACAAAGTGGCCTCTGTCACCTCCAGACCCTTCACCATCCCCATCACGCCTTTGGACAATCTCCAGTGGCTTTATATCTTAGAGCATGGCACCCACAATATCCACAAAGTCTTAGAGTAGAAGATTTTGCATCTATCTGCTGTTCCACAAAGAGGAGAACTCCCAAAGGCTCTGTGCTGTACCTGCCTGTGCTGTGTGGGGTCTGTTCTGCTCTGCAGCACCCTGAAAGGCAGCAGGATCTCTTTTCCACCAAACTGGACCAAACCCCTGTGGTTATCATGGCACAGAGCCCAGAGGGAGTCACTGCGTTTGAGTTTGTGCGCCTTAACCTACTAAAGGAAATTCAGACTGACTATCTTTGGATAAAATGAAGGCTCTTGTAAAATGAAAGAGTATGACAGGTAGTAGAAGTGAAGCTGCAACAGGAAGATGTAATCAGAGGGGAAAGTTAATTGTGGGACTGGTCAAATACCAGGATTATGGTGGATGCTTTGGAAATCTTTGTCTGTGGAAGATTTGGAGAATATACTCAATACACCTTGGCTGGGAATGATATTAGAATACCCCATCTTTCTTAGTCAAGACAAAGTATTAAACAACCTCTTCAGACACTTCCATGCCCATGTTTTCATATCGTTATCCTGAACTCAAACCAACAATCCAAACCCCAAAGCTACAGAAAACCAAAATACCAAAAAAAAAAAAAAGAAAAAATATCTTTTTCCTCTGTGTGAAAAGTGAAAAATAAAAACTGCTCAGATATGTTGGAATGTTTAGTTTTGACACTTTCAGTCAAAACAAAATACTTCCAGATTCCCAGATCAAAATATTTAATTTTTGTGTGTTAAATTAAATGAGAATATTTCATTTGGAGTCAGTTCAATAGTAAACTGCATCTGGTTACAGTACTGTGGTGCCTTATGGGAGTGGGAATTGCAGTGCCAAATGCCCTCAATCTTCCATATAAAGAATGATTCCTTACTGGACTGTATCTTCCCTGATGCCTGATTGTAATACGTTCCCCATATCATATACTATAGGTTGAAAGCATGATTACAGAGCCTCTATTTGTGATATGGTTCAGGCCAGCAATTCAATTTATTTATGAGAAGTTCTAAAGTTCTGAACTAAAAAAAACAATACTAAAAACAAAAACAACAACAACAAAGAAAGAAAGGGAAGCTCAAATTCAATAGAAAAAGTTACTTCCATTTTTCTTTTCACAGAAACTACAGAAATGCAGGTCTAATTTTAAAAATCATTTCTTACAGCAAATCATAAAAAAATAAGCTATTTTTAAAACTACAGGCAGTTTTAAGTATTGCTGATGGCCCTAAACCAATTCTGTTCCTGGCATCAGCGCTGACCAGCAATTTTTTAAAATTTTATTTCAGATTTTCAGGGTCTTTTTGACCCATTCTTTGTCTGCCCTGCAGCCAGATTGCCAGAAGCAAAATGAGAGAAAAATAAGTAGCTGCCCAAATTCTTTGATGCATTCACTGAATTGTGTACAGAATCCTGCAGCTGAGGTCTCCAAAGGGATTTAGATACCTAAATCCATGTGAAAACCTAGACCTCAGTCTATTAAAGACCCTTTTTAGCATAGATCTGCCACCTTCACTCATTACTTTCTGCTTCAGGACCTGGAGGGAGTTTTGCTGTCAATGTGTGCTAACATCTGGCCCTGACTAATTGACATTAGGGTAGGAAGTGACAAACAAACACAGCCGCAGCTTCTTGGAATATTCATCGCAAATAATTTATGCAACTAATTTAGTTCCCCCCCCCCCCTTCCCTTTTCCCGTCTGAGGAATCTGCAAGGGTGGAATGTGACCTTTATGGATTAGTGTCTTCGCACTTGCTCATTGAGCAGTTTGTGTGAACAATTCCCAGCCTATGGATTTCTTGCAAGCTGCTGGCTATGAATGTCCACTAATCCTGATTCACTGTTCATGCCATATGATGATTGGCCGCCTTCTTTTTTTGTTTTTTCCTTCCCCTTCCCTTGCTCGTTGTCTAATTGGTTGACCCCAGTGTTATAAATAGCAGGGAAAAATAAACAAATCACAGGGGCTTTGTGTCTGTGGGGAAACAGGGGGCTGAAATATCAGGAAATAAATAGGTGGAAGGATTTCAGAACATTGTTTGCCTAGATACATAGCTTTGAGCTCTAAAAAGAGTCCTTTTCCTTCCCTACCTGACAGAAAGAGACAGACAGCTTTTTAGCAAGCTTTGAATCTAATTCTTTTACTGTCTCATCCCTCCAAATCCATCACAAGTATGGGAAATGCCATTGGGAGACATTTTGTTCACTCTTACTATGCAGACAGCAAGCTCTTTTGGAACCTACCTTCCCTCTGACCAAGCACGTGTACCTCACCTTGCAAAAGGAGATCCTGACCTCAGCTGAGACTTCTACATCTTTTAGTGACAAACTGAAAATAAGAACAGCAGATAGTCCAATTCCTCCGCAGTGGTTCTTGTTTGCCTCTCTCCAACATGCTCGGATTCATAAACAAAAGCTCCTCCTGGTTCTAAATTAAACATAAATGAACTGAAATTTTATATAAGTGTGTAATAAATATAAATACATAAACATAAAAAATAACCCAAATCAAACATATCCTGGCAACAGTTAGAAGGAAGCAAGTAAATATAATCCTTTTGTTTAAACTTCTATTTGGCTAAATATATTTGAAGGGGGAAAAAAACTTTCCTTCTTTTCCCAGTTTTCATGATGATATGAAAGCACTGGAGCCTGTGCAACTTAAGTCTATAAAACCAATGAAGAAAAGGACTGTCAGCTACTACTAATTCTCTGTAGGCCCAGCTGAACCAGTGGTCTACAGGGAAAAGACAAGGGAGTTTATTACCTATCCCTTGAGCCATCCACTCTTCCCCAGAGAGCCTTTTTGACATCAGGGACTTAACTGAAACATATGAATTAGAGTGGAAATTGAAAGTATTCAAATATAAATTAATTTATACCCAAGGGTTATTCATGCCAACTAGCAATAAATATGCTGGAAGTAAAAAAGGCTAATTTGAATGAATAGGAGTGGGCAAAAAGCAATCAAGGGCAAGAAAGAGGCATATGCAAAGTATAAAACGCCATATAGAGGAGACAGAACTGAAAAGATTACAGTACAAAAGTAATGTAAAGAAAATAGGAATTCTGTGAAAATGAAGGGACCAGCCTTCTGTGTCATGGTGCTAAACTGCCCTGCCAGACCTACCTCATTCTTCTGAAAACCTCAAAACCTGGACACGGCCACATCTATAATAAAAAATCAAGTCCCACCCAAAATATTTGTGGACATTTCTCTAAGGTACTAAGTTGGAAAACAGGGCTTGTTAGACCTTGTTAGTAATTATGGGGTGAAAGAGTGATTGGCAGCAATGAAAAAGGCATTAGAGAGACCGTGTTGAGAGACAAAACCCACCCAAACAGGAGCTGCTAACAAATCTGTCAATTCTCTCCACTGGTCCTGTAAAAGTCTAGCAGGTCTCCCATCTGATGTTTTTTGTATACAGGCAGGAGGATTTCACGGGACATATTTTTCTTTAAAAGGTCAAGAGAGACCACCAATGCTTCTGCTGAAGTTCTGCCCTTAATCACTCGCCCATGGCTGATTCTGGGTCCTGGGGCGCATGGTAGATTATTCACAGTGACAGAAATGTGCAATTTCTGTAATTGCACAGGGACAAAAGAAGATGCAATTTTTATCACTTTGCCTGGTTTTCTCCAGGAGTAATTAGTTACTTTCTTTCTTGAGTAGTAAATTTGTACTTACAAGACAGAAAAAAATAAAAACAAGGGGAAAAAAATATTAAGAAATAAGAATTGGACTTGAGGAATAATGGAGACAGAGGCTAAGACTAAAATTAGAAGTAGTTTGCCTTCACTGGGTTAAATCATCTATGACCTTGTATGAGCTGAGGAACTGAATGAAACATTTTTTCACTGCCCTTTAGAAACAGCAACTGAAAATATTTCTACTCATATCAGTTTGCGTTTCAAGAAAGCACAACAGCTATGTTTTGAGCCTAAACTACTTCTCTGTGTCTGATTAATTAACCTAGAGGCTTTCCCAATATTCCCTACAGATTCTGTCCCTGGCTTTGATTAATTTAATTAAAGATCGCCGGCCTTTATGCACCCAAGGGGCACCATGTCTAACATGAGGAATAATTTTTTTTTTTTTTTTTGAAGAAGTAATAGGAACAGCTGAGGGAAACAAAAAAAGCAGAGTAATTTTCCTGTGTTTTGGAGGTGGTTTTGAATAATCTGCTGTGTAACCCAAGTGTCCCATATTTGAGCAGATGTGCAGTTAAAGACAAAGAGGGAATGTGCAAAATAAAACAAGTTAGCAAGAAATGTCTGAATTTTTTGTCAAAACTTCATTGTTTATTGCAATACCTCCAGCATAACTTCAGCATATCAAACGTAGTTTTTTCCATGGGTGCAGACACTGACCAGAATTTGACAGACTGTCCACAAGAGGATCTAATCCAACTCACAGTGCAGAAGCTTTTCCAGGAAATATTATTTTACTGGATGGTCCTTGAACCAAATATTTAGACCTGGGATTTATTTCTGGTGCCACTACTTTCCTACTGCATGACTTTGGTTAAATCTTGTTCCCTTTCTGTTCTTCCTCTTTTCACAAATTATCTCCTTTTTACTCAGTTTGCCCCTTATGATGTCTCTGTGAAAATTACCATCTCACACAGGGGGCACCTTTCTTGCATGAGGAGTATTCTGAGTTATTGCTTCATGATTTCCAGACTTTTCCTTTTTCCAGGATTTTATGCATCATAGCATTTGGTTCATGGCAGCAGAGCTGATGCCAAGAGGGAGATAAGAGCTGTATCTTCTGCTCTGCATTTAAACAACAGCAGACAGTCAGCAAGGAGGTTAAGGTGGCCAAGCTTTCCAAAAACTATGGCTTTTCCAAAGATATGAGGGTAGAAACATGGCTACTTTTTGCTTTATTTTTTTTTCCTTTTTTTTTCCCCTCTCTGATAGTTACAGCTTACTCATGTTCCTTGGGAAGTATTTTTGCCTCATCCATGCCACTTCTGATTCTGCCATGGATTTCAATACCAGTTACACCACACGCTGTGTCTGATGAGCACCGTCTGACAGATGTTTGGAGACCTCTCAAGATGCCTGACACACTCTGTTGTGCTTGGCTTTTATTAATCCTTTACTTTCATCCTTATTTTCTTCCCCTTTTCCCCCTTGCTTTCCCCCTCTATTTTCAGAGAAGCAAATGCTGACAGAATGAAAGCAAATTGTTCGAGGTCCATTTGAACACAGCACATTAATTTTGGGATTGTTAGCCACATGTTTACATGTCTGGCTTTCTGTGAAGAGCTTGAGCTGTGCAACAAATGAGCCCAGCCACATTTTTATCCAGTTCCCTCTGCTTCCTGTCAGGAAGCTGGGGGGATAGGAGGATTCATTCTGGGCTTTCCATCCCAGCCAGGCTTTGCACCCATTTCAGCTGGCCTCCTGTATCAGCCTACCTGCACCTGCATTTTCGTGGTTCTGGAGAGCAGTGTGAGCATAGTCAGCCAAATTCTGGCACTGGGGATGTCACAATTTCCTTAGTCTTAATCAATAAGCGTGCTTCTCTGTCCCTACCTTGCTCCTGCAGCTTAGCTCCACAGGGCAGCAGCTAACAAAGTGCCTGTACATCCTTTGGTAACCCTGTCACCTAAGTGGGTCTTGTTTTTCCTTCTTACCCTCCAGGACATGTTGGGGTAAAGAAGAATTTGGGGTTTACATTTTTTAAATTAAAGAATGGAAAGAATGGAAAGAAGGCCTACTGTTTTCTCTCTCCTTTTTTTTTTTTTTTTTTTTTTTTTAATTTAATCAAAATATTACTGAATAAACATGGAGATACACTCTGAAAAAATCCTCAGGCACTGCTGACAACTTCAACAGTGAAAACAGTTTTATGCAGTTCTTGCAGTCCTGACCACCATCTTGCAAACCCTGTTTTATTCCCTGTTAACACATGCCACTTGAGTTCCTGAGCAGCTTTGGATTCATCCCTGTAGCCAGCTTGTTTCAAGAAAGAAACAGAGTAGTAGGCCAGCTGTAAAATCCACTGTAGTTTTCTTTCTCTGCATCCTTTGGTAACAGCAGCAGGGACAAAGAAATTAAATCACTCTGCTCTGACTCCCTCTACCCTCTCTATCTCTATCCCTCCCCTCTTACCTCTGCCAGCCGAAACAGAGGACAAACCTGTCATCAAATATTTGTAAATGCTTAGTTACTGGACAGCAGCCGTCTTCTTACTGGATTGGGATGCAGAGGACACATGCTTGCACCATTTTTGTAGGGTTTTGGTTAGAGTTTGAGCGTTCTTTGTCTTATTTTGTTTTTCTTCCCTCAGCATAATCCTTCCCTCCTCTTTACTCACTAGAATAGAGAAAGCCATAGCAGACTTTGATGTCACATACTGCTCATTAACAAGTAATCTTTCCCTCCCCAAAAGCCCCTTGAATAGGTAATCATTGCTTTTTGCTTTGATGAGTGTTAACTAACCAACCTTTCATTACCACAAGGTAAAGACTAGTTAGGAAAAGGGGAGGAGTTGGTGTTATTCACACGGCACTGTGGTTTGCAATGAATTTCAAGGAACTGAGATTCTGCCATACCACTTCTTATAATTAAATTTAACTAATCAGTCCCATAATTTCTCCTATTAGTTTTAGCTAGACTAGAAAAGGTCAATGCCCTGGCAAGCAATGATTCGCAAATAACAGGTGCAGCCAGTTTCTATTATACTGCCATGGGACACTGCTCTGTCACTTTTATTTACTGAATCAATCCACCAATGTCCAGCAGGAGAACAACAGTTAAATGGCCATTAATTGTAGGCTGATGTGCAGATGAAACAAATCTCCAAAGGGATGGTAAACCTTTGTTCTTTAGTCTCCTCCAGCTCACGCAATGGGATTAGCAGTAAATCACTCAATGCTTCATCTTCTTATTAAAAATTTACCATACTGGTCATCCCAGGTGACTTACATCCAACCAGGACGTAATTTTGTTTTTCTTTTTTTTTTTTTAATTTAGTTTCAATGCAGTTACTTAAGATATTCATAGTGAAACAAGCAGTTAACACATAGAGGAAAGTAACATGCATGGTGTATTCCTGATTGTCCTTTATTTGTTATTTCAGGGGGAAAATTCTTTAAGTTGTTTTAGAAAATTCTTTCTGGGCACTAAATTCCTTTTTTTACAGGCTTTGATTTATTTAGTTTCATTCATACTCTAACTCCTGAAACGCAGTTTTAAGTGTGTACATTCACCTTTCAGAAACAAGAGTGACTGAGTTGATTGAAGTGGGTGTAATGTCAGTTCAAATGCCTTCAGAATTCTCCCAAAAGCAAAGGCCTTTCACTCATCCCATGTACCCCTGAGAAATTAATGACTCCATAAGATGAGGACAGTCTTGGAGGGTTTTAGATTTGAGCCTTGAAAGCAGAGCACGGTGCATTGCATGGATGCAGAAACAGCCCTCCCAAATAAAAGCTGGGAAGTAATGAGCTGGTACCCTTCCCCCTTCAACTTCATGGGCTAGAACAGAAAGAAAGAAATAAAAACTGTGGTACATGGGATCTCAGGGGCTTTATTTAATTATCCTTATTGAGACAGTTACATTTGCAAAACAAGAAGAGGTGCCTATCTGAGTGTGGCAGGCACCCCTGACAAACACAATATATCAAAGCAGAAAGAGCAACCTCATAACGCACTATATTTCTGGGTACCTCACAGCTGAGACAATCAACTAAATTCCCCATCTCCCTCACCTAGTGTATCATTCCTAATGATGCTTGTTTCTTCGGCAATCTTTCCAAAGAGAAGCATTTTGAATTAGGCCCTCATCCAAAGCTCAGTGTAATCAAGAAAACTAGCACCAGTATATTAACATAAGACTAATATGCGTACTGAGAAATCAACTTTGTTCTGCCAAAAGAAAAAATGCATATGACTAAAAAATTTGTACCAGTTTTGGTGAAGACCCCCTTTCTTCTAACTCAGTGTAGGGAGCTGCACTGCAGAGGTTTTTACTTCACCTACTCCTCCTATGACTTCTCTCTGGTCAAAGAATAGAAAGAGTTCTTCTATTGTAAGGTTTATCTCATTTTAAAGTGGCAAAAGTATCTCAAAGACATATAAATTATGCTTCAGGAGGGTCTGTTAGTGTTCAGGGATTAGTGACAGGGCTGTTACTGACTTTCTTAGAGGTACCTAAACTGGAAATTTTTTAGTTGTGTGAAAACCCTTGAAGTTGCTAAGCCTTCCAGTTCCAGTGGTTCCACCATAATGTTTGGAGTTCCCAGTGGAAGCTAGGGCCCCATGAATAATGTCTTAAAGAATTAGAAACCTTTAGAAACTATAGACCTCTGAAGGTTCTCCTTGAACCTTCTTCTCATGGTGGTATTGTTGTCCTCACTAGATTTGATCACAGATGGCTTTTTCTAGGAGAATGATTAAAACTTTCAAGGACAGAGAGCAACAAACCCCTCTGGATACCCTGGCCCAGGGGTTTTCTACCCTGCTAACAAAGTATGATTTCCAAATATCCAGCCTGTCCCTATCCACAACAAGCAAACAAGCAAATAAAGCAAGAAATGAGTAAACAGACAAACAAAGAGATGGGTAGATAATTTTGCCTTTTGTTATCCTTATTTCGTATTTAATTTTTGCTAGAACAAAGAGATGAACAGAAAAATTCAGGGTTTGTTGTTCTTATTCCTCATTTAATTTTTGCCACAATAAAGAGTTTGGCATTGTCCTCTTTCTGAAACCTGCAGCAACTGTAGCTGGTGCAGCTGTGTCCCTGCCAGAGTGCTTTGGAGTGGATTTCTACAAACATGAAGAAATACAGATCTCGAGGCATGACAGCACGTTGAAAAGAGAGTCACAGGTAGCAGAATTATTGCATCTGACTCACTCTGTTCCTTCCCCTCTTTCTCCCTCCATTTTGCTTCTTTAATGCATTCAATTTCTCCTCTCTTAAGTATCAAGTGTGCAATTGTTCTTGAGACATGCTGCACCTGTGGCAGAATGAATATCGTATTTTTGATATAGTATTTCCATGATGAACAGAAACAGTAGCTTGAGCATTAACTTGGCAATGGGAGCCATGGATGTGTTCCCTCAGTTCTGTTCTCACAGACTGTTCTCTCACTCTGTAATAAATTTCCCAAGTGACCTGAGGAAAATCGCCTGGACTCCCTTTGTCTCCTGCCTCCTCCTGTGAAACAAAATTATCTGTTTGATCTACTAAGGCAGCTCTAAAACCAAACATACTGATAAGAGTATGTCTGTGGTTTTTTGAGTGGTTTTTTTTTGTTTGTTTGTTGTTGTTTTGGCTTTTTGCTTGTTTGTTTGTTGTTTTTTTGTGCGCTTTTTTGTTGCTTTTTTTCTGGGTAGGTTTTCTTTTGATATATGTTAATTTGTTAAAGAGGATTTTAGAAATTGCTCTTCTGATCAAATGTATTTTTATGACAGTTTATACATAGTTGTATAGCACTTCAATTAGAAAAAGGTAATAATGATTATAATTTTTTTTTTACTTCATTGGTAATTTCCACTCCTCCATAGCTCTCTGTAGTGCTCTGCTAGGTCACATGAAAGCCAGACCCCTGCTCCCTGGCAGTTCCCTTCTGAATTGGACAGATAACATGACAAATAATTACTTTCTAACAACAACTTTTTCTCCTGGGAGTCTCTTTGTATTTTTCAGCATTGGCACCCATTAGGAAGAGAGGCATAGACGTTCTTTAAAGCCTGGATCACATAAGGCAGCTAAGACAGGTTTGGGAGGATCCTCTGCTCTTGGAAATTCTTGTGTCATTGTCGCACACAGTACATGAAACATCCATCAACTTCACATCAGAAACAATATTCTCTTCCTTTGAAAAGCTGGTCCTAAGGGTTTGCAGCATGTGTCCCAGAAGACTAATGATGAGTGTTGTTTTTTGATTGATAGGAACTATCTTTTTCCTCGAAATCATACATGACCAGACAGAGAGGCACAAAAAAAATCCATCACTGCTTAGGCAGGAGGGGGGAGAAAACAGGGGCACTCGTTACAGCAGGGGTGGTCATACTTTGCCCAAATAATTTGAGGACCGTATTGGTAAGTTGCCAAGAGCCGAAGGGCTGCATTGAATTTGCATTAAATGGAGCAGATGGCATCAGCTGCCCTCAACTTTAATGTTGAAATGTGGCCTACAGAGCAAATCTGTACAAAACTTTTCTAATTAAATCTGAAACAACATGCCTCATCTATTCCCCAGTAGCACAGCCTTTCTGGTGGCATTTCTGCAATTCTGCTCCTAGTCCCAGCCAAGAGACACAATGGCAGAACTGCAGAGAAATGAAAAATAAGAACACACAGAGACAAACGGTTTTATCCCAATTTTTTTTGAAGCACCAGACGAGAATGAGTGGATTAGAATTAATCTCCATCAATCTTTACAAGGTAGTGCTCTTTGTAATAAAAGTGCTCTGTTGTATTTGTTAAATGTGAACTTCTGTGCAAACCCAGCAGCGGCACCAAGGAAGTCTGATCAGAGGTAGAAAAAGGGAAAGACATATTTCAAAACCATTCTAACATTCATTAGATAAACTTGGAGTAGCCAGACAAGGCAAACACTTTCAAATTTGCCTGTTTTACCATACATAAAATGAAATAATTTGGAATAGTCAATAAACCATGCTTTAGCTGTATTCATGCACTTCATTGACAGACTGTGTGAACATCTCCCACAAGAATTAAACAGATGACACCATAAATAATTCCATTACACCAACAATTTCTGACAACAGCTGTTAATCCACTCTCTGCAGTGGAACTCAATAGCAGGTAATGGTGTTTAGCAGTTATGAAACCAACCCACTCTTATTTTCTGGGAAAAATAACTTTTAAAAATGTTTAATTTACATATTTCCCAGTACCTTACTTAAAAATATACTTTGCTCATCCTCACTTCTCATAAGTAGAGGATTTTATTGTATCAAAATTATGCAACCATGTTAAATGTTATTGGTTTTCAATATTATTATGTATATGTGAAATAATAATTTGCTTGAATTTTAACAGTCAAGACCAGACATCTGCATCTGGTGAGATTATGTGCAGACATATATTTTAAGAATAAAATGAGGTAAAATGAATAACTAAGCCAAAGCAAAATCTATTTTCATTCAATAATATTATTCAGGAACATTTGAGCCAAATTTTCCCTTGGTAGAATTCCACCAACATCAGGATTAAATAAGACCATTTTTTGTTTCCTCTATGGAACAGACAGGGAGAATATGTGTCTTTTTTAGTTTATAAATAAGTGGTCAATAAGGTAATTGAGTGAGGAAAGAAGAAAAAAGGTTGTGAATAACTAAAATTGATTTTTACACATAGATCCCTGAAATAGCATTAACTATGTGAGCGCTGCACTTTATTTCTGTCCTAAGCTACCTCGTCTGCTGCACAGAAATAGTCCGTATGATGCTGCTGATTAAAGAAAAAATACAAACAAACAGCCAAAATCCCAAACCAAATGCCAAAACATCTTCTGGGCGATGCAAAGCAATTCAGGAATAAGAGAAGGAGATAAAGAGAAACGTGCGTTCAGTTCAAACTGCTCTTTCCACTTCTGCCTTGCCTCAAAGCAGGCAAATATTCCATGTTATAGGTATAATATGACCAAAGAAATGGAACAAGAGCTTTGCCAAATTGAGACCTAAAAGGACTGAGCTGCACCTGGAAAGAGATTTTTAACATTCTCATTTTAGACAGGGGGAGGTAGAAACTTCATGAGTTCTGGTACACTCAGTTTAGTACTGATTTAATTACCAAGTAGGAGTAAGTGAGATCCTTACTCTGTAGCTGAAATTAGGAATATTGGTAGAAAAATGCCATGTATAAAAAACCCCTTGACATTTCATATAGTCATACGCTTTAGGAACATTTTATTTTAATATCAAGACCACTGTAATTGACATGGTGGGGCTTTTATAGTAAGATTGATTTTTTAGGAGAAATCTGTCCTCTATTAAGCATCACATCCCTTTTGGATACTATGACAAAATGGCACAGTGGATTATTTTATTTAATTGTATATTTCAAAGCCATTTGTTGAATTTCAACCTTTCATATGGTCTGTTTTGGGGTGAAATTTACTATTTTCCTTTGAGTTTCCCTGAGGGAAGGAATGCAAACTGAAGCTGAAAATCTTCTGAGTTCCAGGAATATGTCCTATAAGCTAAACAGTAATGGGTGAAATTCAAGCTTAAATCACTGGGGAACAATTTGTTGGCAGCAACATCTGGAAAGCAAATGCGCAAACAGTTAGTTAGTTTTCAGAACAAATGATAGATAGTGGGCTTTAAAGATACATTTATAAGCACAAGGTAGGGGAAAGAAAAAAAACAATGCAGGCACAGGATAAGATCAGGTACTCGTAGAGGGGATTTAGCAGTGTGTGCATGGTGTGGTTTAGTCAAACAAAAGAATATTCTGAAGGAAAAACAACACCGATTTCAGATGTCAGATCATTGATTACAAGCACAAGACAAAACCTGGCAAGGGAGAGAGAAATATTGCTTGTAAATTTTCTGTCAGTTTTTTCTTTAAAAACAAACAAACAAACAAGTAAAAAACGCAAAAAACCGAACAAAAATAGTTTAGATGAAAAAACAAAATTTTTCGCAAAAGGAAACCTGGTTAAATGTAGAGAAAGCTTCTGATTTGTTCTAAAGATTTCATAATTTTCAGTGAAAAAAAATCAATATTTGTGTTTCCAAATAAGCTGGAATTTTTTAAATTTGCAAGTACTTTGTTTAAAAAAAAAGGTTATAAGGAACTCTAAGGTTCTCCAATGTATTAATCTTCTGCATTTGTATATTAACAGGATAAAACATATCTCTACTAACAATTGTGTTTAGGAGGTGATGTCCATCATTTTCTGATTTCAATGGGAAGGGAATTGGACCAAGTCCTTCCAACACTCATACCAAACATCTTAACATGCAGAAGTTTTCCCTACATTTATTATATTTTGAGTCCTGTCTCCTGCTTTATAGCCTTAGATTCCTGTAAAAATCTACAAAAATCTAATAATATTAAAATTTTTAATAATCTTGACAAAAATTTTAAGGAGAGAAATTTCATAAAATGCGATTTCTTCTGGAACAATCTGCATCACACTGTTAATATCTCTATCTCTGACATTACTGGAAGCCCACGAAAAATCTACTTTCATGCTGGACTGTTCTTAGGATTTTAACTGGGCTGACACAATATTCTTCTTTTGGGAAATATGATGAGAAGTCTTCATATTTCCAAAGAGATGAGTGACTTCGAAATCAATTTCTAAGTTTATGAACTACACTGAAGACTGTTAATGTTTGAAAATCATGCCATCAGCTATTCAAGATGAGATAAACCTTCTCAGGCTAGTAGGAAGTAGTAGCATTTTGTGTCAAAAATATTTAATTATTTGCAGGCTAATGGAAGCTCAGGTGTCCCTGTGTGTCTCAGCATCTGACTGAGACTTAAAAGTGATAGGGATGAAGTATTTTTCTTTCAATTTGTCTATCTATCTATTTATCTATCTATCTATTTATCTATCTATCTATCTATCTATCTATCTATCTATCTATCTATCTATCTATCTATCTATTTATCTATCTATTTATCTATCTATCTATCTATCTATCTATCTATCTATCTATCTATCTATCTATCTATCTATCTATCCCTTTTATTATTACATAAACCATTGCAGTATTGGTCATATATCTCAGTTTATACTGCAGTATTTATTAACTGGTATTTACAGACCCAGATGAATGTCCTGGTACTGCAAAATCCTTCCCGCTTAGGTGGTATTGCTGTTTTATTTCTTTCTGTATTAGTATGAAACCCAGAAAACTCCATCATTTTATCAGAAGGAAAAGAAGAATGTGTTTTCAGTGCCAGATATAGAAGGCAAAATACAGTGCAGTGCTGTAAAGGAAAATAAAGCACCTGCAAGAGAGATTTAACAGTCCAGGCATTATTGTTGGATGAAGATAGAGCAGGTCTCAAGTTGATTGGTTGTTTACATGCCATTGCTCCCCCCTGTTCTGTATCTTTTATTGCTGAGACAATTTTTCAATTACGTGCAGGAAACATTTAACTTGCTTCCTTTATTTTATGAAAATAACCTTTTAGAGTTTTTCTTTGCACTTGCAAGCCCCTGACTTGGGAGTGTACTCTCAGATGTTGAGCATTTTCTGGGTCCTTTGGCAACTAACAGCCATATGGAATTCTCAATGGAATTTATCAGAGATCTTTGGAAGATTTTACCTCTGGGTAAATCCAGAGCATGACTGCATCTATGGAGGATTAATCGAGGACCTCCTTGGTTCCACAAGCCCAGTCCTGTGTCCCAGCTGCAGCTCTGCAGCACTGTGTTGGTTATTCCACGAGGCCAAAGTTAGGATCTAGCATCCAAAATCTGGTATCTGGCCTGCTTCTCTGAAGCAGTCACAATACCAGAAAAGCAAAATCTAAGGAGGCCACACAGGATTATGTCCTTAATATCGCTGGCCAGGGGGCTATTTGCAAACCACGAACGAGATGGGGCTGCTGTGGAACGCACCTTGAGCTGTTTCATTTTTCAACATCGGTCTCATGACGTGGTTATGACAATGGGAAGATGCCAGCAGCTCACATTCCAGGCAGCAGACACAGAACTTAATGTCGCAACTTACTTTATAAGCTTTTTGACCAATCACACAAAGCAAAAGCACATTGACAGTAGTTCTATCCAACCACTATAAGCACATGTACCTCTGGTTAAAACAATGCTTACTTATTTTGAATACAATACCTACTTGTAAGCCTTAAAACACAAAGCACAGAGGTCCATTATTAAGTTTCAACCTTCCTGATCTCTTGCTAGATAAACTTTCTGTAGCTTAGAGAGCTATTCAGACTAGTGTTAATACACAGACCACTGTTCTATTTGCCCTTGCTTTTCTACAGTTTAAATACTTTTTCTGCTGACCTGTGTCATGGCTGCTGCATAGCTCTGCTCACTGTTCTGCTGTCTCTGAGGCCTGCATCTTGCAGCTTTCCCAAAACCCTCTAATTTTGTGGATTCTCACATTTAAATCCCAGTGAAAGTGAACTCCTAAATTCCTAGAAATTAACTTCAACCTCCGTATGTGTATATTTGGATACCCAGCTGAATGTGAATAGTGGGGCTTTCAGAGGGACTGGGGATGTAGGACTTCAAGTCACCAAGAAAGTTTGCTGCAACTTTTAAATCTTGGGGAGTTAAAGTGTCTTCTACTTTTTAAAATTTTTGTCTTGAAATTATGTTCACAGCATTTTAAATTCAAAAATTATTTTTGTCTCATTTTAAGCAAACAATGACATACCCTCTAAGTTCATTTGGTGGAGAGAAATCAGCAACACCACAAGATAATTCACTCTATTTGAAGATGAGGTATATGACTCTGTGGAAATGTTATATTCCCCCTCTTGTCTACAGAGGAATCCCAGATTAATGATTAAATAAGATAAGGCTGGATTTGCAGCTCTTATATGGATAAATGCAAGTGATATGAAAGCTTCAACACATTCTTGATAAATTTGGGTTATTTCTTCAACCTTACCATAGAAACTCAAAAAGCTTTGTCTTAAAAGGAACATTGTATATTTAATAGATAAAACAGTTTATATTTTTGGTTTGTTTCTTTTCCCCCAGGGCATAAAGTCAGCAATTTGAAGCCAGTTAAGAACTTCCTGTAGATGATCAGAGATTGTTAAATCTGGGTGTTTCAGTGGCTGTGATAAATAGGGAAAATACATTATATTCAATGTCCCAAAGAAGTCACACATGTACCTAGGGGACCCTAGGTATTATTTCAGTTCCTCCCATAGGGTAAAATGCCTGGTTGCTGGTGGGAGGAGAGCAAAAACCCTAAAGAGCCAACACGTGGAAAGGATTTAAACAAAGGTTGGTACCATTTGTAGAACTGGAGTATGGGGTACCAGTTCTGAAGGACATCAGAATAATAGACTAGATTAGACTAAGATAGAATATTAGAGTATTTCTTCTTGCCCATAAGATAATAACCAAGATATCTTTGAGTCTGTGCGTCACAGTAAATAGGAGAATTATCTTGTACTCTGTCCCATGCTGAGGAAAACCATCAGGTAAACAGTGTTTCCTTTGAATTATTTTATCTCTTTTATTTCAGATCTCAACAAAGACCTTTTCTTTCTTACAGTTGTATTGTTTCTCTAGCCCAGAATCTTATGTCACAAAAAAATCTTCCTTTAAAAAAAACCTAAAAGTTAAAAAAATTGCAGCTACATTTCAGCAAAGTACAAGTCTAAGTGATCCCTTTTACCAGGTGACAAAAGGAAACTCAGACACCACAGCCCACAGTCTCAAATAAAGCACCCAAAATTAAGACAGCTTTCTTGAAAGATTAACCCAATTCATTTTGGGTTAAGAGCTTGGGAGAAACAAAAGGGTCCAAAGTCAATTCTATTAACTTGGTCAGAGCTACACCGGGACTGTGTCTCAAGATCATTACCTTACAAGACACAGATGTCAATCTCATTATGTAATCGAGTGTGTCTAGCACTTTCCTGTATAAATATACTTAATAGATATAGTTTTGACCTTTTGCAGTAAAATTAATAAAAAAGAGATCGGTCTCAGTGTGCCGAGAGGCTTTTCTCAGGCCCATTAAAGAACGATTTTTTGTGTGTAAATAAATATATTTCACCACACAAAAGAAGAAAAATGTTGTCTGAAGAAATGACCTGAGCTTCCCCTCCTCCATATATTATCCATGACCTATTTTATTTCAGAAAAAAAAATCTTCTTATTCCAGAGGTTTATCTGTCTGTACTCATGTCTGTCCCCTCATAACCATATTCCACTAGAATGTTAATGCTTTAAAGTTCCAACTGTACCTCAGAGACAGATATATTTGACACAGGAATTTTGTTGTACTACAAGGACTGGCCCATGGAGTATGGAGCCTGGGGAATTTCCATCGTTTGATTTATATGCACTTTTATAGATCATCCTCATATTATTTGAGAGTGATGGGCAATTCAGGATTCATCTATGCACGCTATGCCTTATGCAGTGACTTGAACAACTCCCTTGAGACAGAGTGTAAATAATATTCCTTACCCATGCAGAAATAAATGGGATTTTGCTACTCTGCTCCCCAAATGTCAGACGGGCAGGAAAGAGACAGTGAAAGAGCTGCAAAGAGGAGGAAGAGTATGAAACTCAGGCTGCTTCCTTCATTTTATTATGCATTTACTGTGGCTGAGGTAAGAAAGGAAAGTCAAGTCTTTAGGGCTAATATTGAAAGAGCGCATTCCAGTGTTATCTCTTTCCTAGGGCCATCCTTTAATGCACACTCTACTTACATCTTTGGGAACCCGTGGGATAGGCACTGCAATGATGCTGATAATCAGCAATGAGAGACAAAAAAACATTTTTGCCCTGCTTATGCTGGTAATTGCAGTGAAAAACCAAGCAGGATTTAATAAGGATATTTTGCCTCGGTTAGCAAGTCAACAGCTGGCAAGCAATGACATCAAGAGCAGGTCTGTGGAGGATAAGGCATCATCTTGGCATAAGCACTGCTCTGTGCCCTTCTTTCACTGTCACACCTGTAGCTCTCTCAACTTTGCAGAAAGGTTAAAATTGATTTATTCAAGCCTAAGAGGAGAAGTAGTCCCACATTTTGAAAATAATGGTACTTGATCGTAATGTCACTTCAGACTATGCACATTCCCTTACTGGTGCAGAGTATTAATAAGTTTAAAAAAAAAAAAAAAAGTTCAGAGAAAAGAAATCTCTGCTGATGAAGACTCACAGAGAAAAATAAAGGGCTACACCTTATCTCAGTCTATGGTTCTCACAGGCACCACACAGTGGGATTCAAAGTGAAAATCAAGGTCCCAGAAGCTGGACAAGAATGTAATTCCTTGAATCTGAAGAATATTTTCAGTATTATAATAAAATTTTCATACTATCTGCATATATAGTCACTTACTGCAAAAAAAAAACTCACAAGGTTAATTTTTGACAAAAGGAAACTAAAGGTATTATTGTCCATATTCATTCTCTCCTGGAGTCTCCAGTGGCTTCCACTCAGCCAATTCTTTTCAGAACTGTAGTGAAAGAATGTGGAGTCCATCTTTCTGCACCTCTCCATGCCAATACCACGAAGCTTTACACAGGTTCTGGTCTCACAGCAACGCACTGAGAACAGCAGATAAGGGAGGAAGCTGCCTTCTAATTGAGATAAACATCCTCAAATATACAGTGCCACTGTAATCACAACAATTATCTGCTAAAAAAAGGGAAAAAAATCAAGAATGGGAGTTCAGTTTTTCACACAGTGCTAAAAATTTTTAAGAATCAAATATTTACTTTATATCTTTCATCAATTCTGGTTGCTGACACCACAGAAAGTTGAGTATATCTCAAATGAATTCCAAAATCTCACCTTTCAACTTACAAAATTCAATGAAAAATTGAAATGCCCTTTCCCATCTCATGAGTACCAAATGTTTCCAAAGCGCTCAACAGTCTATAACTTTATTATAATAAACACTTCAAGATAAAATATGGAAAATTGAGCTCGTAACAGCAACAACAACAAGCCGAAACAAAAAAAAAAACCAAAACAAACAAACCATAAAAAATACAACAAACAAAAAAACCCACAGGCAAACAAAACAGATCAAATTTATTAGTGTCTAGCAGGAGAACAGCTGTCTATCAAAGCTCAGTCTTCCTATCTGACCACAATCAAATAAGCAAGACAGCCAAACGCCTCCAGGGCAGGGGCTCTGAGGAGTAGAGGAACGTCTGCAAGTCTGGAGCTGAAAAGCTGGCATTCTGCTGAGGATGTCAATCAGTCCTTGGTCATTCTCCTATGTGGGAAGAGAAAAAAATACTCTGTTTCACGCAGGTGAACATTAGTCCAAAGTAAAAGTGTGGCTGGAGGATTTTTTTTTTCCTTTTCCTTTTTCTTTTTGCTTTGTTTTCTTGTAACACAAATTAACATTCTCCTAGAGGAGAAGTTCAACTGGGAGGGACAAAACAGTCTGAATGTTTATTTGAAGCAGGCTTTGTACCTTGAAGACTCAAATCTGTTTCCCACTGGAGTCAATCTTTTTTAATTTAAGTTTAACAAAAGTTTTTATGGAACATGTGTATATTCAAAGAGAAGAGATGCCTCTCATCTAGTAAGCTCACCTAGAGAGGCTTACATCTATGCTCTTCTTTCTATCCTTATTTTTTAAAACTATTCCACAATCTCCAGTTTTTCATGTAGATGATCTACACTTGTCTGTCTCCTATGTTTATCTTTTGGGTCCTATGGCTATTGCACCAAAGGATTCTCTACTAGATTCTTAAAAGACAAAGGTGTTTTCCTCAACTGTACATTTTGCTTTCACCACTTCAATATCAGGGAAAATAAGACTATCATGCACCTGTCAAGATTAAAATTCATTCAACAGAAAATTTGTATGCCAAATAGAAAATGCATTAAAAGTATTTTATCTATCAGCAAGCCAGATAATTTGACTGCTCTGGTGATATGATATTCATAGCATTCCTTTCTTGCATCCTCTTTCTTACTGCACTTCAGTTGAATCAAATATCTTAGATTGTTTTTCTTTACGTATAAACTGTGGCTTATCCAGACACGTGCTGGTTTCATTTAGCTGTGTAATTGCTGATCTTGTTTGCGAATGTTGCTAAATATATGATTAGGCATAAACTGCAGCAAGTCAACTTAATACATTCAGACATATTTTATTATTGCACTCCTTATCTCAAACACTCACAGACGAAATCTTCAATTATCCAGTTCACAGTTGTCTAATTTTTTTCTGCAAGGCTTTCGTTATCAGACATGTTGTAGTGAAGTCAGAAACATTTGTGCCAGTGAGTCGAAAGTTGGGACCTACAATGAATCCTGGAGAGTTGGTCACCAGGCACACATGCAGCCCATAAAGCATGAACAGGTCTGATACGTTCTCATTGCACTTGTGGTTTCGTGCTTGGGTTCAAAAGCATGGTTAGACATCAGCTCACAGGTGTGAATGCTTTGGATGAGCCATTTATTATTCCAAAGGAAACCCAGGCCATTTTCTGCACTGATTCATTTCTGGGCAGAAGACTATGGCATCCAAATTGTATCCATCAGCAGTGATAGAATATGGTCCATAGATTGTCTCTAACTTTACACTGGATTTGATTCTTTACAACTCCAGACTCTCTCCCATGAATCCAAAGGTACCCATAGCACGGAAAATTAATCCTTTGAACTCCCATCCAACATGAGAGTGATAAGGAAGATATCAATGGATTGCAAGCAATGTGATGTGCACCTCAGAACAAACGGTGAAAGATGGAAATGGCACCAGAAGGAAAGCAGAGGAAAATGGCAGTTTGCTCTCAGCTGAGAAGCTGGAAGTTTCTTAATCAGTAAATCACCTGCTTTGTCCCCTGTATCAACAAGAATGCTTCAGTGAACTGAGAAACAAAATTCTGGTCTTCTGCCTCAGATTTCTGAAAGCAAGTAGGAATTGAAAAAAAAAAAAAAAAAACAAAAAAAAAAACAAGGAAAACCATTTTTTTTGAAGCTCACTTATGTTTCTTTATATTTGGAGAAACCAGTGTTTCACATAGAGAAGGCAAATGATTGTCCAGTGAGAATATTGGCCAGTATAGTGCTCACTGTTAAAATATCAATTTTGCTTAAAGGTTATAACCTTCACATCTGCTTGGTAGGAATTGACATGAATATATCCAGAACTTCCAGAGACACTTTTCTAGGGAGAGTCTGGGACTTCAGAGAAAGAGATCATCTCTTTGTAAAATGAACCAGGTGAAACACTTTCAGCAGATCTTTTTGCAAACAAATCTATACAGAAATCTATGTGATTAGCTCAACACAGAACAATTTAGGTTAGAAAAGACTCTTAAGATCAAGATGGACTGCATTTCTAACACAACTAAGCCCACAACTTAGCCAAACCCCTAAGTGCCACATCTACCAGCCTCTTAAATATCTCCAGAGATGTTGACTCCACCACAACCCTGGGCAGCCTGCTTGGGTGGTTGAAAATCCTCTTGGTGAAGAAAATTTCCATAGCATCTAATCCAAATCTCCAGTGGTGTAACTTGGGGCCATTTCCCCTTGTCCTGCCAATTGTTCCCTGGAAGCAGAGCCTGACCTGCCTGGCTGCACCCTCCTGTGGAGAGTGAGAAGCTCCCCCCCGAGCCTCCTTTTCTCTGGGCTGAGCCTCCACCAGTCCTTCAGCTGTTCCTGGTGCTCCAGATTCTCCCCCAGCTAAATTCCCTTCTCTGGACACACTGCAGCCCCTCAATGTCTCTCTTGTCCTGAGGGACCCAGAGCTGAACCCAATATTCAAGTTGTGAACGCTCTCTGCCCAGCACAGTTGCTGCCCTGGCACTGTAGGCCACACAAGCCATGATGTCCTTGGCCTCCTTGGCCACCTGGGCTCCTGTCCAGCTGCTGCCACCAGCACCCCCATCTCCTTTCCCACTTGGTAATTTTTTAGACACTCTGTCCCCAGCCTGGAGCTGCAGGGGCTGTTGTGACCCAAGGGAAGGACCCAGAACTTCCCCTTTTTACCCCTCACACCTCTGACTTCACCCAGCCTGCCCAGACCCCTCTGCAGGGCCCTCCAGCAGATCCACACTCCCTACCAGCCTGGTGTCATCTGCAAACTGGCTGAGGGTGCACTTGATCAGATCATTGATGAGGAAGGGCTGTCCCCAGCACTGATCCCAGGGGACACCACAGTGGCCGACTGCACCCTCACCACCACCCTCTGGGCCTGGCCATCAATCAGTTTTTTACCTATCAAAGGGCAGCCAGTCTGACATGCTAAGCTGGACAGGTGTCTTGACTTTATGCCTTCATTCTGGAAACATTCACTTATTAAGTTCAAATACTGTGGACATAAGACAGTCCTGGCATGAAAGTCTTAATTCCAGCATACATGGTTTCTAGAGGACATTATAGATACACTAATACAAGATCATATGATCAAGAACTTAAAGCATGTCAGTGAATGTGGCAAACTAAACTTACCGTGTTTTGCTCTATTCTGACCATTGTTTAGTGTAATTAAATCATGTAATTGTGGCATGTTGAGATTGTTATGAAAGAGAAGTCAGACAAACTGGCCACTTGTAATAGAAACACAATTGTTATTTATTGAGAGTGCTGAACAAAGACTACTCAGTAGTAATATCCCTAACAGTCCAGCTTGACACAACCTGAAGTATTTAATTGTAAGGATCCAGAATGTTTCTGTATCCTACCATGGAAAAAATGGGGAAAAAAAAATTCTGGTGATCAGACTATGCATCTCCCGATTAAAAGATTTACCCCACATAAAGATAATTATTTATATTCCTAGCAGTTTAGTCACAGATACTTAACAAACTCCTCAGTAATTTGGAATTATTATCATTCTCACTTTTTGTTTTGTACGATATGTTTAACACTTCTGGTTTTGACATTTAAATGTTGTAATTGAATACATACATATATATATGTATATGTCAGAATATGTGTATGTGTATACATAACTATCTCAGGGAGTAGGAGACTGATGTGATGGGAATATTTAGAAGACTGATCAATCAAATCAATTTAAACTTTAAAACAGAACTCCACCAGATTGATGTTCATTAACAATACGTATTATTTTAATGGTTTATTCCTACTCATTAACAATTATTGTCACTGCATATTCAACACAGTTAATGCTTAACAATCAATCCTAAATTAAGTACGAGTACAGAGTGGCATAGAGCTCATGTCACTGCAGTTTGTGCTGAGGACTATAGCCCCTGGTGGTCTTAATATACAGGTTAAAGTGATCAAGTTCTCTAAAAGGGAGAACATGTTACCACATCTGAGATCATATCCTGTTATAAAGTGTTGGTTTCCTAGACTGTGCTCAACTCTCAGCCTCCAGCTGTTGCCTATTTGCTGCCCAAAATGGCAAAGATCCTAGTTTGATTCAGGCGTCTTCTCCTCTTTTTTACCTGGGATCTCTTTTGTCCCTCACTGAGCTGAAGTTTTTTTTCCTTCAGTGAATGCCACTCTATTGCTGCTCTTGAAGCTGTGCTGCTCCAATGATGAGCAATGGCCCATCACTGTGGTGTTGGCAGTTCTGGGTCCTGTATTTTTGACCCATGTTTTCAAGGCCTTTGCTGATATCCCACATTTAAACTGACACCATAATGGGAAAAATCTGGTACCGTGCTCAAGTTCACAAAGCAAGTTCTCTTCTCATAGCAAGCTAATACCAAGTCCAGGATTTGCATCTGACCACATCAGCAGAAGGTTTATGTTCTGTCACTAGCACTATTATACCATTTCTGTGGGTGGTTAGGTTCAAAAATGATGGTAATGTTCCATGTTTTAGTGTGTTTATGTTTAGTTCAATGTTCATGCACTTTCACAGGTGCATGCAGCTGACCCGCGTTCATTCAACATATGTTTGAACTGAAAAACAACTGCATTCCCATGACAAAACAAAGACTCTCTGGTGCTGACTGCTCCACTTTCAAGCCTAGGGGAAGAATTTGGGCTGGGAATTTCAGGAAACATGACTGACTGACAATACTCCACCAGTTACTACACCTGTTTTTCTCAGGAATTTTTTACACACTTCACTTCTTGGATTACTTCCCTAGAAAAGATTGAGACGAAAATCTTTACACGAGAAAAATCACGATAAAAAAACATCAACAATAATGTTCTCATTACAGCCTCTCATCTCTGCACAACTTGTTTATTAGCCCTTTCTTCACCTAGAAGCAGGACAATGGCTATGGCCAGCTGAACTCCTCTTGTGAAGCAGGGATTAACAAGGAAATCAAACATCTTGTTTGGGGTCACAAAATAACAAGGACCTTTACTCTGACCCAGCTGAGATAAGGTCAAAGGATAGAGTGAAACAGGGTGATTTAATTTAAAAAAATGCACAAAATAAAATTAAATAACATTTCTAGACCTTAGCATAAATTGAAATTCATGTAAAGTTACTCATTTACTTTAGATGGATGTCTAAATCCTCATACATCTGTATACCAGTGCTGTCTTTGAAGATAAGAGCCTCTAATTTTAGGCCTACCTGATACACCTTTTTCATGCCTGATCCTGAGAGCTCTTATCTCTTCTGAAGCCTTGAGAGAAGCTGCTTTATTCATTTGTTTTTTATCTGAGAGGAACCAGTTCCAGGAGGAATGTGGAGACCTGCTGAAAGGAATCAGGTGTGTGCCAAGGCATTTCTAAGCTCCCTTTTAGAGCGACAGAAATGTCCCTTCCAGAAAGTGTTGGTGTGTTTTGCCCCACATTGAAACAATGCTTCTAAAAGTAGGGGTAAGAAATGTCACCATAACCAGTAATACCTTGAATTCTCCTGCTTCACCATAACACCTTAGAAAACCCTAATTTGTTTCTTTAACCTCAGTGGTAAGTATAATACATATGATATTCTTACTATGTCACCAAAACCAGTGAAATTCTGTCAACGCCATTGTCTAAAAATAATTGCTGGTACATGAAAATCCAGATTCTGAAACCTGATTTTTTACACCACAGTCCTCACCTTAACCATATATCTTTATGTTAAAATAAAATTTCCTTATGGAAGTTGTATGGCCTCATGGCAGAAGATAGATTTCAGATTTTTAGATTTTCTGACAAAAATGTCCCTGCCATCTGCAATAGCTACGCACAAAGTTTGATGTGTTTAAACTGTAGAATTGGGATAAAGTAGTAGAGGGCTTGATGGTGGAGAGAGGGGAGAACAGAAGGGCAGAAATTTGGGTTTATTTTTCTTTTTTTCCTTTTTTTTTCCAGTCAGATAACACTTGGTATAAGTTCTCGGGAAAGTGTCTGAAGTTCAAGATAATAATCCAGTTATCTCTACAGTCTCATCAAAATATTCAATGCTTTGCACAAAGCTGAAGAAATTTTTGTGAGCGTGATCTTGTGTGAAAAGAATATATATTTCATTATTTGACTTGTCAATGTTATTCATGAGGCTATGCTTTTCTCAATTGTGTTTTCTTACATTGAGAAGATTTGTGTGTGGCTTTTAAAATTTATTTTATTTTCTCTCCACAGTCGTAATACACATGAACTTTTGATAGAGCTGGACAAACTGTTTTAAATGCTTTACTAATATTTACTCAAATTTATAAAACAAGGTCTCACTGACTAGGTTAGCCCCCACTCTGTGTTTGTTTTCTGCAGTTATTTTAGTTAATGAGTTTGCTGGCTGGGTTGTTCCTGGGAACAGCTAATTTTAGACAACTATTAAAAAATACTAACAGAAGGTGAATTTCACAAAATGCTGCTATTTGCAATAGAAGTCTGGTTTTAAGAGTTGTGGTTTGCTCATCCAATGAGAAAAACATATCATATGATTTATATATCTGCTCACACCATCTTGAATTTCAGATTTTAAATTTTATGTACTTACAACCATCTGCTCACAAGCTTAACTCACACCACGGTTTTATTGGAGAAAATACACATATTTGGTAAACAGTTTTGAATATTTGATGAAGGGGGGGTACCATTTTATTGGACAATTTCTTCAGCAGGATGGAGGTTATCATCTTTTTATTTTTCTCGGATCTGTAGTGCAATATTTTGACCATTTCTTTTAGTTTGGTCTAGATAGTTTCATTTTTCCTGCATGATTCAGAGTTCTCAGTTCTTGAATGACTACAGTTTCATTTTTCGGGAATTAATGTCTGGATGCAGCTTTTCAGTAGTCTCCATATTTTATTGTCCCAATGATAAATCACTGCTTCTAACAACAACTTCTTCTGGAAATACTCTGAATTTGGTGTTCAGGAAAAGAACAAAGGTTTATGCATTAAACACTAAGGAGAGCTGTGTCACAAGGGCTCAAGGCTTTGCAGGAAGAAGATGCTTCCAGCTGGAAAGGAGAGGTGGCCAGGAAAGGGAACACAGGAATGGCTGGGAGATGCTGGGCAGCACTGACGCTGCTCTGATTGTCCATGGGGAGGAAGGAGGAGCTGAAAGAGCAGATTGAGCATCCCCACTTGCCATGATTGCAACTCTCCCATTTTCTGCAGATTGGGCGTCATCAAATTGGGAAGATTTGTGTGAGAAGTTGTGCCTCGACCACTTTTCCCTTAACTTCTCCTCATTCCTCCCTGCAGTGTGCTGTGCCGTGCAGGCCATGAGCTGGCTTTATGCCAGCTGGAATCCCCAGTTCCAAGTGCAAGCGCTTATTTTCTATCCATTTATGGGCTTTAAGTTAAAACATGGAAAAACTACAATCAGCTGTGCTGCTAATATTTTAACTATAATTTCTGTTCCTCTCTCCAGACGTACCTCACGAGGAGGGATGTCCCTAGACGTTCCAGACGTCCCTACTGTGAATTGTTTTAGGATCCCAGTCTTCTACATGACCTGAACACATCCTGGTTGGAGGACATCAGATCTGCTATCCCAGGTTTGCTTTGTGGAAGAACAACAGCTGAGAGACGGGAAATTGTTTGGATCCCTAACCTATCAATAATGCCAACCTCGGTATAGATGGTGTGAATCCATTAACAAGCTCCAAGTTACACCTCCAGTGGGATGTGTTAACAGAAAGCATCCTTTCTAAAACATGATATCTAAGGTTCTGCTAGAGCTTAGACCTAAAAAAAGCCTAAAATCTAGGTGTATTTGATACTGTGATTAAGCTCTGGGGTAGAAGCAACAGTGTGATGAAGGGGGAAATAAAGAGGGCAGGAAGAAGGAAACTATTGTCAGAGAACATGGAAGGAAACAGTGACCTTCTCACCTTATTTTTATGTTTGTGCAGCAATTGCCCAGCCTCAGAGATGAGAGGATAGAGGAACCCTGACAGCTCTAAATATCATAAAATCCTTAATGCAATTTTTCAAAGAACACCTGTAAAAGTCAGGAGAATATAAAAGTGAAGAATGAATATAGTAGAACTCATTGCTGCTTGTTGAAGGCCCTTCATTATCAGTGCGAGGGACACGCAGGTAGAGACAGAAGAATTTTACTCTCCTTTCCACACAGAAAGAACCACCTGTACCCACAGACTTGCAGACATTCCCCAGCAATTATTTTGCAAAAAAAGTCTCATAATATTTACAAATTCCTCTTCCCTTCACAAAGGTTCAGAAACACCATCAAACACAACTCATTCTGCCTTTGAAGGGGCACAGCAGAGCCCAATATCCCAGCACACATAACTCTGAGGGCACAGGCTGATCTCACCAGTGTGAAAAGGCTCCTCATGCTTAATCCCACCAGCCAGAGAACATTCAGACAAGAAAGCTATTGCTCCCCAAAATTAGCTTTAATTCCCTGCAAATGTGTTCCTTGTCTTGTATTCTTTGCCAGAAAACCAGCCAGTTTGGCATAGCTAAGAACATACTACAACTTGAGGTCTACATCATATTCAAGGATCTCAATTCCTGTATAATTATGGTTTTCTATTCACAACTTGCTATATCTTTAAACTACCTGGGTGAAGTAGCTTTTACCTCAGTCCATCCTTGTCTGTGCTTGCTGCTGAACTTTTACAGAGCTGCCACATTTCAGATGGCAAAAGGAAAGAGGGAAAATTCCAGTCCCATGTAATGGACAACTGTTCTTTTTCTCCACATAAATATAAACAACATTCCTACCAATGTCCAGCAAAATCTTTGTTATTATTTCCAACCTGATTTTACACAGGAAATTTTGGACAATACTGAATTGTTTGGCTGTAAAAAGTAAAGAGAAGTTTTGCTATTTTGCACTTCTAGAATTATGTCATTGTTCCATAGAAACAAAATTAATTTATAACCTGAATTTGTTTGTATCTGGTGTTACAAATAGCTCTCTTCATCAGGGCTGCACAATGCTTTCCCTGCTGTATGGTTAGTAGGTCTGATAAATTAAGAGCCATGCCCAGCATCAGAAGGGAGATTGGTAGCAAAGGTGCAATTTTAATCTGGTTTCATCTGTGTCACACGCTTTAACTGCAAGAAAGTCCTTCTCAGCTAGCTGTCCCACAAGCAGGATACATATGGTAATCAACCTTGCCAGGATGTGCTGGAAGCATTTGAGCAGGCTCTTCCCACAAACATTTGTCACATGGCTTTTCTTTGTTTTAGGGGTGTGATCACAAATAGATCAAGGTGAAGGAGTGTGACGCTTTAGAGAGGGACACACCAGCAGTGCTCAGAGAAAGATGCACTGCAATTCAGAGGACTTTAATCCTGCTCCTAGTTCTGCTACTGAGCTGGGAAATTCACTTCACATCAGACCCAGCTTCCCATGGAAAGCTTTTTAAGCTCCACTGATGGCAAGTCCTATTGTCAGATCCATTTAAGGTTGACGCCATTACTTAAGCAAAAGCCTTTTCCTCATCAAAGCAGTGGTAATGTCATTTCACAGCAAACTCTACTGCCTTGCAGGTTGTCACCCTTTCTGTTGGACCTGAGCTGGGTGCCTTGCCCAGGTGACACAGCTCCCACTGCTCCCATGGCAGAAATGGTGCAGCATTCTCCTGGCCTGGGAGGTGACCCCAGTGCTCCTGACATTTTCTGTCATCCTCACTATTCCCAAAGCTAATGATTTACTTTGCTTAGAGAGTGGGGTTTTGCACCCTGGGGTTTTGCACCCACTGGACAGCGTAGGACATCCATGGAAAAGAGATGCTGTTATCCATAATAAAAGGGGATGCAGCTCTGTGCTTCTAACAGAAAAAGAACAATCCATGACAAAAGGCATGTGGGGCCTTTGAAGCTTGAGAATATATGATTGCACTTCTCAGATCTTAAGTTGGGTCTCCCACAGGTGTCCAGATGAACTCAGAGAATGTCAGCTAGACATGTTTGTAAAAAATAATTTAAAAAAAAGTGTAGGAGAAGCACAATGTGAGAGCTCTGGGCACTCTCCCCTTTGTGAAAGAAAGAAAGAGTGTTTCCAACTGCAGCTAAAAAAACAACTGTCCTCTTAGGTCATTCAGAGAATATGAATGTGGGCAGGGGTCAGGTCCCCAGCACTCACAGGCTGTAAGGAGGTCCACAGGAGCTAGTGAGAATAACCACCCACAGATTTTGAATTTCTGATCCCCCATGTGTTACATTTGTTTTCTGGTGGCCCCAGATTCCTCTTTAAGGCTCAGACACTTGTCACGTGTACTCCTCAAAGATGGCAGAGCCTCTGTGAAACACAGATTTTCCACTGCAGTCTGGGAGTCAGGCCCTCGGTGCTGGTCTGGGAAGAAGCCATGAAAAAAGGCAGAAGTGC
Source organism: Melospiza melodia melodia (assembly GCF_035770615.1). Classification (NCBI taxonomy): domain Eukaryota; kingdom Metazoa; phylum Chordata; class Aves; order Passeriformes; family Passerellidae; genus Melospiza; species Melospiza melodia. The sequence continues at coordinate 4,951,942 of NC_086226.1, forward strand.
CTCTGTACATTAAAGCATAAATGTACATGAAACAGAGCATCTCAGGAAGTGCAATTTGTACCACGGACTCAATTAAATCATCCTGACAAACACAAAGCCTTACCAAAAAGAAATTAAATTCTAAGGAAGAATTTTTTACACAGCCTCAGTTCCTGCCTTCAAAGGGATTGGGACACTAGGAGTTGACAACTTGCTGATATTTCTGGTCTTCTGGTCTTGGTACTGCTCAGTATATATATTACATCCTAGATTTTTTCATGTCTGTAGGACATTCATTTACTTGACTGTGATCTCATTGGATGCATAGGCAATTCAATACTGAAGATAACCTGATTTTATGCACTAAAGAATGGCCAGAAAATAACCAGCCAAGCTGCATCTCTCTGTTCAGGGAAATTCTCCCTCCACCATGCCCCTCTCTATAGAATTTTCCTCTCACTAAAATATTTTCCCATCTAGACATGTGCAATTCCCACACGCAACTCCCAGTGCTGTCAAAATATGCCAGGCACATCAGCGCTGAGCTGATCAGTCGGGAGAGCCAATTCCAAAGGTCAGGCTTCTTATTTCATACCTAACGCTGCTGATGTGGCTGATCAGTTCAAGGATACGTACAGAAAAGAGACAGAGAGGAATGGCTTCCTGGGGAATTCAAGATCTGACTCGTAGCCAGAGAATTGTCCAGGTAAGGCGGGTTGGGATGTTGTGTTGCGCTCGTTTTGTGCTGAGGTAGGGGTGGTTTTCTTCCCAGTGGCTGGTGTGGGGCTGTGTTTTGGGTTTGTGCTGGTTGATAATAACGCAGAGATGTTTTTGTTGCTGCTGAGCCGGGCTTGCATGGAGCCAAGGCCTTTCCTGCTTCTCCGATGGCCAGGCTGGGGAGGGGATGGGAGTGGGAGGAGACACAGCCAGGACAGGTGACCCCAAGTGACCAAAGTGACGTTCCAGACTGTGTGACACCATGCTCAGTGGGGGAAAGGAGGAGGAAGGGGGCATTTCTGGAGTTTGCCTTCCCAAGCTGCCATTTTCGATGGGGCCCTGCTCTGCAGGAGATGGCTGAACACGTTCAAACAGTGAATTGATTCCTTGTTTTGCTTTGCCAGCATGCACAACTTTGTTTTACCTGTTAAAAAGCCTGTAGCTCAATCCATGTGTTTTCTCAGTTTTACCCCTCTGTTTTTTTCCCCAGTCCTTTGGCAGCTAGGTGAAAAGTTTCACAGATTTTGGGTTTTCCTCAAAATTTTCCTCCTTACTTTATAATACCTCCAGGTACAAGAAGAAGACCTCAAAAATTTAAAATTGGCCATTAGCTCAAGGTTACTATATAATCAGAAAACCTTACTCTTCAACTAATATAAAGATGGTTTCATTCTATTCCCAGAAAGAATGGATTCTGAAAGGCAGAATATTTCATGTAGATGTTGTATTTTAATTTTAAAAGTTGGTCACTGCAACAAACATTGCTTCTGGTAGATTCTCATCACAACATCTGTTCAGATAACTTATTCTAGAAATCCATATACACAATGTCTTACACCCTGTACACGCATATGTATGTACACCAGGAATAAACATGAACACACATCAACAAGTATATGTTTAAAATATCTTCTTGAGCAATAACAAATTCAGTATTGTCCTAGTCAAATAATTTCTGACTCTGAAGTTCAAAGCTAGGAAAAAAATTAGCTGTGCAATGGGTTTCTGTAGTTTTGACTGAAAATTCAGAAACCTTCAGCTTTCTTAGTTCACGGTTAAGAAATGTTCTGATTCTGAGCATTGTTAGAGTAGGTGAATCTGTCACTACAGCACACCTAAACCATGATACCTCACTGAGATAACAGTGTCACCTCACTGAGATAACAGTGTCACAGGGAATGAGTTTGGTTCCCAGCACAAAACAACCTATACAATCCGATTGTAGTGTACTTTACATCAGTTTTCCATGTAGATATTTTGCTGGTTTTGAATTCATACTTAAATTCTTGAGTCTTCAGTTGTATTTAAAAGCAAACAAAGGAAAACCAAACAAACCTAACACTCTCAGTGTTCTCGGTCTCTGTAATTAAAAACAAGACAAAATGAACAACAACAACAACAAAAATCCAAAGCGTTCTTTTCTGTGATTAATTTGCCTCTAAACTAAATTGCAACAAAAAGTAATTTGCATCTGATCACTAGAAAAGCAGGAAATTTTTTTTATCCACTTGACCTTAAAGTTTTTGGGTTTTTTTTAAACTTCAGTTGAGAAATTTAAACTGTGCCTTCCTAAACTTTAATTCCTTTGCAAAGACATGCAGGCATTTTTTGGCATCCACCCTCTTGCTGCTTTTCCTTTAGCCACTGAAGTCATAAAGAGGAGGGAAAAAAACAGTGAAAAAAATCCCAAGCCCCAGACACTCAGTGACATTGAGACACAAGCTATACTACCAAGCCATATACCATATGACAAATGAAAGGTCTGGACAATACTGTACAGACAAGGTCAGACTGGGTTTATAGGGAAGAAGTAAATTACAAATGAGAGAAGAAGTCCTTAGAGTCTCTGTAACTGTGGAGGATTTTCTGTTCCCTTGTCAGAGAGTTTAGCAGAGTATTCTGCCTTTCCTCGTCTTATCACATTATTTGAAGCTGAATTATAGTCATGCTCTGAAAATTAGCACTTAACGCCTGCAAATCTTGGCCTAATCAAAAGCAGTTTCCTTTCTACTGTTCTCAGACAACCAAGTGCCAACCAGCACTCTCTGTGTAGCTTAGTCACCTCCAGCAGGTATGTCACACATGTGGGTACTCAGAAACTGTCTGAATTTTGATTTTTGTACTGTGTCATGACTGTCACTCAGCAAAAGTTTGCTCAGGAATGGAAAAACATCTAAACATCAGCGGTTCAAATTAGTGTTTCTTGGTTTCCCCACACTTTTATTCTGGCACTGCCTGGCATGGCTGATGTAAAGGCTTTTCCAGTGCCTCCTCCTCTGACAATATTTGCTGCTTCATGACTGCTTTGTATGTCTGAGAAATAACAAGATCACACATGAATGCATGGAAAAGGACCTTGCATATTCAAGGATTTCCAACATACCTCCTAAACCATCAAAAAACCCTCATGAGGTATTGTTTAGCTTTTGGGATTTTTTTAATGGAATCATGGAATAATTTACATGGTAAAAAAACCCTTACAGTCATCAAGTCCAACTATAACCATGACTCTGCCAAGTTCAGCAATAAACTGTGTCTCCAAGCAACACACCTACATATCTTTTAGCGACCTCCAGGGATGTGTCTCCACCACTGCCCAGCACAGCCTGTTCCAGGGCTTGACAAGCCCTTCCCTGAAGGAATTTTTCCTGTGATATAATTTCAACCTCCCTCTGGTGCAGCCTGAAGTCATTTCCTCTCCTCCTACCTCTCATTTCTTGGGAGAAGAACTCGACACCCACCTCACAACCTTCTTTCTGAGCAGGTGTTGGTACTGAGCAAAAAGAGAGAAATGTATCTGGTCTTGCAGACTATAAATGGCTCTGGAAGGGTCGTGGGCTGCTGGTGTCAGTATTTACCCAAGAAGAACTCTGGTTTTCAGTTTCCTATCATGGAACCTGGTCAGGAATTGGAACAGGCTGCCTAGGGAAGCATCATAATAATCATCCCTGTATTTGTTCAAAAAGCATGTGGATGTGGCAGTTGGGGATGTGGTTTAGTGGTGGACACAGTGGTGTTGGATTAACAGTTGGACTCATTTACCTTGCAAGTCTTTTGCAATCTTAGTGATTCCATGATTTTATGCAGTAGAAAATCTCATACAATTGAAGAAACTCAACTTAACTGGAAACAAAATCACAAGTGGCAATATTTCTTGTTAAAAACCAGAATCCTGCACAAAATTCTATTCTATATTTGAATATAAGGAAAGGAACTGGTAATGAGGGGATAATTGAGTTGGAAACTCAAAGAAGAAATATGATCCTTATATAGCCCATATGGGCAGCAGTGTAGCCAGGTAGAGATCCCTGAAAATTAAAGGAAATTTAACAATTTAGCTGTATTCTCCACAGACAATATCTTTGTAGTACAGACTTGCATAACTCATCATCAGTGTTTGAAGTTTTCTCCCAAACAATTTTGTCCAGAGTTTGAGGTTATGGACTTAATCATGACATAACACTCGTATCTCAAATACCTGAGTACAGAGAAAGCAACTCATAGTAAAACAGAAAAAACAATTAAAAAAATAACAAAACAAAAAGCAAGCAAAAATCTGCCTACCCTATTTTCTGTCCTTTCACTTTGCAACTCCTGACAAGGTCTTTCCAGATTAAACGAGCCAAATATTCTCCGAATGGAATATCATCCTCTGTCATGCACAGGGGCACAACAGAGAACTCTGGTTAGAGCTGCTGAAGCAAATATAGTGGACTGATATCATCACAGAGAAATCCACTTTGCTGCCACATAAATTATTTTATGACTCTTTCTGCATATTTTGGTGTAGTCCTTTGTTATTGTCCCAGCATCCCAAGAACTTTCTCCATCCACACCTTTGTAGCTTGGGGACAAACAGAAAGGCAAAACATCTGATCAGAGCAAGTCACATCAGACTGGATGACCATGACACCATGTCCACTCTGGCATGCATCACAGTTTCAATTAAAGCCATGTAAATGTATATTTTGTCATGTCCTGTGTTATGGGTGTAAATGTTTTACAGAGGTGGTCACACCTGTGATGTTCTGTCTTGGTCTGTGCTTCTGTACATTATCCTATTTGGTTGGTGCTGTGCTGCTTTGCTGTACTTTACTGTACTGTCTTGCTGATATGATCATGAGTTTTATTAAATCAAAATTATTTGAGTTTCACAGGACCATAAAGAGAATTTTCTACTGTTTCCTTGTTTGAGTTGTTTACTGTGTGTTGAATCTACCAAAACAAACTTACTAGTTTTGCTTTGGTTGTCACCAAAATGAATGGCAAAAAGAAAAGGCTAAGCTTAGGAACTTGGGTGGGAAAAAAGAAAAAGGAAGGGCAAAAAAAAAAAAGAGAAGAAAGCCTTGGGAAACCAGCAGTCCAAGACTTTCTGGGTTGGATGCTGAGTAAGTGGGAAAATACAGAAATCAGCAGTGGAAAGAGAGCAGGGAGCTTTGAAGCAGGCCTGTGTTTGTGACCAGGTAACAAGCTTTTGCTGCATGAATAAAAGGACATTGCCATAGGGGTTGAAAAGAACCTGGACTCATCAAATGTGCTAGTTTGACAGTTTTGAGAGCTTCCTTGTGCCAATGCTGTCAAGCTGAAGCAGGAACAGAGAAATAGGCAAAGCCTGTGAGCTGCTAGTTAACACGCTCGTGTTCCGAGTCCCGCATGGCAATTTCAAATTGTCCCTCCTTAGATGTTTCACATCAGGGTTTTACTGCCTAAATTCTTTCCTTTCTGATCTCTGTGACCTACACATGTACCTCTTTCCTCTCGAGGCTGACATGATCACGGGCTGAAGCAAGTAAGAACTGTCCAGGGCTGAGAAGGAAAAATTATGTCTGTAGCTAGTGCAGATTGAATGTTAAAATAATATAAGACTAGATAAGATAAGATACAGCCTGACTAGTGAACAGCCAGAAATAATTAGTGCAAAAGATTCAATGTGAAACCAGCCCACTCTGAATAATCAAAACAATTTTCCTGATTAGAAACACTAGCAAAATCATATTTTTAAATCAAGTGAGGAGCAGAAAATTTAAAGGAGTTTAATGGTGATTATTGCAGTTATACTCACCTGGGAGCCAAGGGCTCTTGAGTCCCCCATTATGGCTACTATGCCATTTTTTTCCATTTTTCGATCCTGGCTTTGAAAACAAGCTCAGATGGGAGTTTGAAAGATAGGAGATAAAGATGGGAAATCAAATTTAGGTGCTGGGACTATTTTTTAAGCTAAATCACCAGCTGCTGCTGATCATCATGATTCCTGTCAAAACAACTATCAGTGGTTGCTTGCTGTGTAAGGGGCCATTCTCAGCTCCTGCGTAACTTGCGTGTGCAACACAAGAAGAGCAGCTCAACTTTTTGTTTCAGCCCATCAAGAACTTGCCTTAACTGTTCCCTCTGGATCAGCCTCTCCTCATCTGTGGGGAAAGGATATTTTGTCAGGCAGGCCATGCCCAATGGGATACACCATAAAAACATTTGTACCCCTGGTCAAAAACTGGCCTTTTTTTACATTCTATTGTTTAAATTATATGATAAATTAGAAGCAGAGCTTTGATGGAGCCAGTGCCACTAGGGCACATGCACCAGTGTGACAGTAAGTGTTTTGCTGTGTTAATGCAACTCTGGACTCTGGGGGATGGACGGCAATGGGGTAGCCAAGGGCTGTCTGGAAGGGTGACCCAGACGTGTTGCTGGTATGCAAATGTGACAGTAAGTCCATCATCTTAGTCCATAAATAGTGGACAGCCCGGGGCCTGTTTGGCTCTCCTGCCCAGAGACGGGCTGCATGCCAGGATATCCCCTTCAGTAGGGACGTCTCAAGGTTATTGCTCAAGTCTGAGACACTCCTTGCAGCAACAGATCCTTGGGATGTGATTAATAGCACGATAAACTTTGAAATCTTAGCAAAGGGATGCTAGGAGTTGATTGTGCAGACACACATTCTTCAGGCATGAACCACTGACCAAGTCTGGGACAAGGAGTGGATCCAGTTATCCCAGACTCCTGTCAGAGAAGGATTTTAGAACACAAAGGGATCCTTTCTGAAGCTCATGGCTCAGTCCTCCCACTGGTCTCCCTGATAGTTCTATGTAATTCTGTTCTCTATTCAGTAATCAAGTGTATCTTGATATTGAATCTTGGTAAATCACTGTCATATTTGCCACCAAACTTCCTTAATTCACTGTTTTATTTCAATAAAGTATGTTGTTGCTTTTCTTCTATCAGGTGAAGTACATCACTCCACCTGTGACAATATTCCATGTGGAGTGTCTGACCATGATGCTTCATGAACAACAAGAAAACGCTATCACCTCTGACAGGATTTCCCTCTGAAGTGACTTGCATTAAAATTCATTGATGGTAAGTATTAGATAACATGATACAATTATTTGGCTTGGGAAGGACAATGAAGTCCCTTCCCCTATTGCCATCCTGCTCCAACCCGGCCTGCCATGGGCAGGGACAGCTTCCACTATCCCAGGTTGTTCAGAGCCCTCTCCAGCCTGGCCTTGGACCCTGCCAGGAGTGAGGCAGCCACAGCTTCTCTGGGCAACCTGTGCCAGAGCCTCAGCACCCTCACAGGGAAGAATTCTTTCTTCATCTCTAATTTAAAACTAGCCTCTTCCAATCTAAAGTAGTTTCCCCTCATCCTATCACTCCAAGCCCTCGTCAAAAGCCCCTCTCCAGCTCTCTTTTAACCTCTTTGGGCTGGGAAGGATCTGAGGTCATCCTAAATCCTTCTTTTCTCTGGGCTGAATGCCTCCAGCTCTCTCAGCCTGTCTCTGGAACAGCCCTAGTCCTCTGGGCATATCTATGGACCCCTGACTCTTTTAATCCTTCTTATTGTGGTCCCCAGAGCTGGATGCAGCATTGCATGTGGAGTTTCACCAGGGACAATCCCCTCCCTTGACCTGCTGGTGACACCTTTTGGCACAGGCAGGACACCCTTGGCTTTCTGGGCTGCAAACGCACACTGCCAGGTCGTGCCCAGTTTTTCACCCACCAGCACCTCACAGTCCTGACACAGTAGGACAGTGTTTTGCTTTCATTTGAATCCCACTCCTCTCTCAGAATTACCCAGAGAGGTGGCTTGTAAACACCTGGCTAAGGCTGAGATCCAGCCTTTTCCCTGACCCCTCATTATGTCACTGACCTATTGGGCTTCATTTGCTTTAGTTATAGCCTGACCCAGTGCTCCTCACAGAGCTGTTAATGGGCATTTGTGGAGTTTTCTGGCATACATGGCTAAGAAACACTCTGAGGAACATGTGTAGGTGCATCACAACAACTTACGCCCTTACTGAGTATCAGCATTTAGCACATTTAGTAAAGAGATGTTCTTTTTTGTTGTTGCTGTTGTCTTGTTTTGTTTTTTTCTCCAATCACCTGCGCAATTAATGAGCAACTGAAGCTGGCTTAACCAGACCTGAATCATCTTCTGGAAGTCCTTATTTAAGGACTTAAATTTAAGTCCTGTTTGTCTTTATTTAATACAGGGAGAGAGTGATAATGTTAATTTTTAACTTCCTGGAAAGTGGCTGAAGTTAGGTGGGATATAGACATGGAGAGGGAAAAATATAATTCACTTGCCTATGCAGAACTGGAATAAGAACCATTGATTTCCAAGGAGAGGTTGAAAAACAAAGATGCTTAACAGTCTGATTGACAAAGAAATTAGAGTATTCATTATGTTTGCTGCAAAATTGAGTTGAATATTTGATGAAATATGTTTCTGAGAGAAGACAGGGAAAATATTTTCAAAAATGTTTGTGTATCCTTTATGTTATGTGGGAGCTATTCAGGGCATTGTAATATTCCTATTAGTAACATGGGAAAAAGGAAGATCATTTAAGTGGAAAATAACTAGATAATAGTTTATCCATATAATTATAGTACAGTGAAATAATTACTGATAAACTCCTTACCAGGATTGTAGTTGTCATTAAAAAAACAGCACTGTCAAATATCATCACTTTTTGACAAAACTATTTCCTGACAGAGGGGAAAAATGATTAAAAACTTCAATCCACAAAGTGACTTTTATTTTAACAATAAATAACATACAAGTCACATTGCAAAATGAGACCCTTAATCATTTTCTGCCATGTTATTTGTCAAAATATAGACAGGAAAAAATGATCACTCATAAATAAAAGGTAACTTTCTTTTACCATTTGCAGGGCGGGGGAGTAAATGCAGTGTTTGTTGAAGTTCTTAGAGAAGGAAAGAGAGGGAAATAAATGGCTGAAGTTTGGAAAGTATAAAAAACAACTCTAATAAAGTTAGTCTGATCAACCAGATTGAGTAATCAAAAATTCATTCTTTATGAAACCTGTGGGGGAAAATAGCATTTTTATTGGAATATTAACACTGAAAGGTTTGAAAGCATCAGAGAGGGACAGTACTTTTCAAAGCCTTACTCTAATTGCTTATGATATATAATCTCAGCCTAATTTAATGTTAATTGGATTTCCCAATATCATTGTCCAAATGACATTTTTTGGTTTTAGCTGCTTTCAGTCACTGATGAAGTCACAGAATAGCTTTCACACTGAACATTTTTTTCCAAATGGCACAAATGTGTAGAATTATATTAGTATTATAGAATTATACAGTATTATACAAATCAGAACCAAGAATGGGGATGTTTAATTTTATTTTGGAAAATCATATGTAAGATTTGCTTTTTTATGACAAATTTTAGTACTAAGGATAGCATCTTGTACTGGGAACATTTTCCAGATTATTTCTGTATGGTTTCCTTGTGTCAACTGCAACATTTAGCAATCTTTTGCATATATCCTATCATATAAAAGTAGAAAACAATTGACAGTAAAACAATTATTGTTTAGTTAATGGGCAAAGGGTTACAGCTTACATGCAGCAAGAAATTAGCATCAGTTAATAATGCCAAGAAATTTCCAGTAAATTATCACAATTCTACTCCCAATTTACAAGTTTAATGTGCCCAAATTTTTTCTTGCTATGATCATGACTTGAAGGTTCAAAGACTTCAACTGACAGACTTTGTGGTGGTGATGGTGTGAATTCACTGTTTTGGTTTTTCAATCACATCAAACTACATTGTCTGGGCCAAAAATTTAATAAAAGAAACACTTTTCCTGAATAATTCTGTTTTTTCTATACCTATACCGTAAAAGAAAAAACAGACAAATAACAACACCCAAACACAATGAAAGGGAGAGAGAAAGAAAGGAGGAGAGAGAGAGAAAGAAAAAGAGAGAGAGAAAGAAAGAAAGATGGAAATAAAGAAATAGATGTCTACTTAAGAGTTTCTTTGATTACAGAAAATTGCACATGGACTTTACCTAGAGAGAAAAGTGATGTACGAGGGGAGGACAGATGGTAGGGAGGGAGAAAGGCAAACATGGAAATTTATAGATTCATTAATTAAGCAGCTTAGAGTACCATGTAAATATAAATATAAATATAAATGACAATATGAATTATTGTTTCTCCTTCTTGAAAAAAATATTAATATGAATAGCACTCACTGAACACTCATGAAGCACTTAATTAGCTTTATGTCCATTTTACAGCTAGCAAGTTTCAGTTTATATAAAGGCTCAAACTACTTGAACTTCTGGCAAAAGTATATAAATCCAGGCTCCTATGCTCTGGGCATGTTTTTAAAGATATCAGTTTTAGCTGAAACTGACTGAATATGAATTTTTCAGTAGGTTTGAATGAAAACAGGGTTTCATGTAGAGTCATAACAGCACTGTAGGACAGACTTGTTTAGGTTTCTTTTGTGAAATAAGTTGAGAATTAAGAAAGGAGCCAAAATCAGCACAGAAAGCAACTCAGCGACAAAGCTGGCAATGCAATGCCAGTGTACTGAAATTATGTTTTCACTTGTTTAAATCCAAAGTAGCTGTTTTACAATCAATAACATGTTGAACATGCAGGGAAATGGCTGAAGCAGAGTAAAGACAGCTATTGGTAAATCCACAGTGGTGAAGTTGACAGGTGTTCTGTTGTGGATTTCAGTTAGGCCAGAAGATGGTCATGCATCTTATATATTAAAATAGTATCAGAAACACCCATCCCTGTCTATATGTTGGTTTCAGAAACATCCATCTCTGTCTATATGTTCTCTATCAGTACATGAAGAAACTTCTGAGTGTAGTGTGGATGAAAGAAAAGGTTTGGTTCCTAGTCCTTCAGCTGGCATGGAATTCAGGAAGTCTCTTTTGCCATGGATAAACCACTTAAGGAGCAGCAGAGTCCACAGAGTAGTTCTGGGAAATAATAGTGTGTATTAATTTCTGTGCTCAGACCTCTGAAAGGGAGACGTCTCAATGCCAACTTTCAGAAAGGAAGAAAAGGCTCAAGGCAAGGAGAGAACATCTTTCTTCTACATCAGAACCTACTGAAGATTCAAGGTGTTTCCAAATGAATTTAGTGAATCTATGCATTTTGAAAAAAAAAAAAAAAAAAAAAAAAAAAAAACAACAAAAAACAAAAAAGAAACCCTTAAAAGCAGGAGATATTATTTTTAACCCTAGATGAAGCAACAGGACTACGATAGCTCCTTCCATTTCTGTTGCTACCATATTCAATGAATCTTGAAAACTTGAGGAGTAAATGTTTCTCCAAGGAGAGTTTCACCTCAGCAGGTTAATTACACTGCCCACTCTGTGCCTATGATACTCATTTCTTCTTGAAACTACTTTCTCCCCTGGGTGGCCATCAGGTCTTTGGCACTCAGATTTGGATGTGGAATCCATAAAGACTAATGAGTCATGCAGGCTGGATCTCAAGTCTGTTATTCCTCTTGAATAGCTCTTGGGCATTTTGTTTTCATTGCAGGTGAACTTAAGCAACAAGCATGTTTTTATTTGCCTACCAAGGAAAATGCATCTGCTAAAGATGTGTGCATCTTTTTTAAGTGTGTCAATTTATATGCAAAGTAGGTTTAGTACTTGTACCTGTGGATAGCTGCCAATGCAACTCTGAGCATCTCAGGTCCAGAGAGCAAGACCCCAGATTCTCGTCCCTTCTTCATTCTCACCTTTTCTCTTTCCCCCATCTCTTCAGAACTGATTGGGGAAAATAATGTTCCCAGTTTTACCCAGCAATATTTAAAACTCTTCCCATGCAGATGGTTTTATAGAGGTCTGAATGGAAATGAGTTGAGGCATCTCAGAACAGCCATAGTCTATCATAAAGAGCAGCAAAAGATAACCAAGATTTTGCATAATGCAGCTCACTTGGCATTCTTAGTGAAAAAAAGGAGCCAAATCTTGTCTGGGTATTGAGAAATTTCCTCTATTAATGTGATAAAGATTGGTCCCTTTGGGTCAAGGTAGTGGAACATTAAGGGGGAAGGAGTAAAACCTACCTTCTGCCCATCTAAATTTAACTTGTCCTACAAATGATAAGAACATTTCATTCTTCTGTGTTCTCATTTTTTTCTCCTTTCTTCTTGAACGCTGAATTTATCATTTAAATGTTAAAAAGAGAAACCAGATGTTATAGTTATTAACTTTTGGAATCAACTATAATCTTCCTATTAAATCCTTCCATCCAGGTACAGGCAATTATTTGCTTGATCTAAAGGTGCAGAAAATGTAGACACACAGGGTTTCAGAAAGTCCAGTTTAATAAGACAGGTGGGTAACTAATAATGTGGAAAATTACCTGCAGATTGAGGATATTGGGAATGACTAATGGCCAAAACTAAGCGAGTAAATTAGTTGCAAAATGATACCATTTGCAGTAGTTGTGTGAGTAGGGGACTGGATGGCACAGAGGCATGTGGCAGTGATCTGTGCTTGAATATGGCCCAAATTCAGGAAAACATGCCATCAACTTATGGCTCTTTTTTTTTATTATTTTCTTCTTTTTATTACATTATGTTTGAAAATATTTTTATTTTTTTCCATGTGCTCTGTGCAACTTATGTAAGGTTTAACAGCACAGTCACAGGAGTCCATTTAGCTTTGCAAAGTTTAACATCAAAGTTGTCATCAATATCAAATGCATTGAAAGTGAGACAGCAGTTTGCTTCACAAGCCAGAGTTCAGACAAGCAGGACATTTGGTTCATTGGGGAAGATTCTGAAATGAAGAGAAGGGAGGATTTCAAGGAGGTTTTTCTCCCTTATAATTTAAGATGTTCCATAAGTTTCTATTTCCAGGAGGCACTCAGATGTTGGTTTCAATGGGACCATTTATGCATTCAGAATTAGCCACATGCTGAAGTGTTTGGGGGTTTAATTAGCTACCTCAAAATACATTATTTGACAGTCTGTTCATGGGCAATGTTTTACCAACAAATTGCAGACCAGATTATCTTCTGTTTCACCAACAAATTGTAGACCATATTATCTTCAAAATCTAAATACTCTGAAGTGAGAGAATGAGCTACACACTTAAGATCCCAAAGGAAAGTAATCCAAGAGTGAGAACGGGATTTGCATATCTGTCTTTCTGATCTTAGATTTGCCCACCTGCCTGAGGTACCGATTACACATTGTTTCTGATGGGGCTATTAACATGATGAATTATTTCATTGTACCAGTTGTGACAGTACTTATTCTCAGAGAGTGTTTTTAAGCATAATATAGTGAACTAATAATGATTATGTTCACTTTTTCCACTTTGACAAACCCAAGTTATCTTTATTGACAGCCAGGGGTGCACAGAATATATTCTGAAAACTACATGGAAATGAATGCATTGAAACATGTTTTCAAATATTTTCAGTTCCCAAAATATATTTTTTAGTACTTTTATAAGCGGAGTCAGTCTGAGTTTATAATTTTAGTTGATTTTTTTTTTTGGTGCTATTGCAAAAAAAAATCTGATTTATAAAGCTGAAGGGTGAAAAAGCCATGCACTTTGAAAAGTATATGCATCTTTAGAAAAACCTACCCCCTAGAATTTTACTATAACAAGGAACACACACACAAACATGAACTTACACACATGCTCACAATCCCGTGCAGATATCTATAGCACGGAACAGCAAGGTAGATGTTACCCCATGCAACAACTTTTTAGACAAAATTATTTTATAAGTAAAGTTAATTTAAAATATAGAGCTACCTACCCCTGTTTAGGAAACAATATTCTGATACTAACATTAATAAAAAAATCAATAATTTCAGTTATGTTGTCCACCAGTCGAAGATGTGGTCAGGTATTTCTCTCCTCCTACTGGCAAAAAATACTTCCTCCCCTCGATTTAGCCCCTGTGCAGATCCTTAGGATTCTGCCTAAGGATCCACTACAGATTTGAAGAGATCCACTCTTTAAACTCGTTAATATTTGAACACAGCTTACATGATTTCTCCAGGGCCTAAACTGTATTTGTGAAGCCTTGCTGTTAGATTCCAGAGACTGAGATAATTTTCAGGAGCTCATGTAGTAAGGGCCACATAAAATTGCACTAAAATACAATTTTCAGGGGCTGAACTGTTCTTACTTGTCTTTGGGTGGTGATTGTCTCTGTGCTCTTACCTCTCTCTCTAATCCTGTGCATTTTTTAAATCATAAAATGTCACTGAGACTGAGTCCTTCCTCACTGTAAGACTATTTTACTAGGAAACATTTGTGGTTTTATATATATGCAGATGCTGGAAGACAAGTGGGCAATTTGATATCATAACTAGTGATAAGGGAAGCAAAATCCGACTGCTTTCAGCTTTTCAGGATCCCAAAAGTTGATCTGAGTGTTTTGAATAAGTGGCATTTATTCAAAAAGGAAAAAAAAAAAAAAAAAAGAAAAAGAAAAAAAGGCCCAAACAAGCAACAACAACCATGAAAAGAACCACATGTACAAAGACTAAGACCAAAGTCTTTAAAGCTCACAGAGAGATTTATTAATTACATTGAGGTCTGACCTTCTGCTGAATAACACCTATAAAACACAGAAACATAACTCTACTGTACCTATAAAAATATGGCCTTCATGTTTAGAACCTGTAAATATACTGGGTTCACAAATTATTGGCACAAAATTAGTCAGATTTCCAAGGGAAGGATTTCTACTGAAGTAAATTGTAATTGATCTGCGGAGGGACAGAGCAATAATTTACACTGGCATAGTCTAATCTGTTGTACGTGGTAACACAGGTCACATCTGTGTGGCCTATTCATTTTCCTTGAACAAGCTGGAAAAAAAAAAAAAGAAAGAAAAAAATGAAACAGAAAGAAAAAGGTATTTTAGCTGTTAATACAAGAGGACCAGGCAACCTACCTTTCACTGCCCAATGCAGATAACCTGACCAAGACTGCTAAAACTGGGAAAAAATTGATATGAGGTCGGAGGTACTTAAACATTTGGGATTCACAGCAGTCAAAATTGGGCTAGCAGTCTAAAGAGCTGCCTGGCAGTTGCTAAGAATCTTGCTGTAATTTCACAGAAGGTTTACAAATACTGTGGTTTTTGTTGACTTGGTTATAATGATTTCCATCCTGCACATGTTTGGATGCAAAGCATGCCACTGGAACCGGGTAGGAAATTTTTATCTGCAGCCAACGAAATGATCACAATCCAGTTTCCATCTGAGCATTCCTGAGGCCAAAGGTACCCTGCTGTGGATGGGCTTTGCTCTGGAGGACAGTGCCACAGCTACGGGGTGGAGACTAAATAGAAATGGCCCTTATAGACTTCAAGGACATAAAACAAGGACTGAGGCACTTGTATTATGTACATTTTATGGAAGTCATTGCTTCTATCCCCTCACCTCCCATAACCTTTCTTGACATCAGCAAAAATTATTAGTTTTGCTCTTCAGTGTCATGCCTCTTGGTTACCTCTAATTGAAATGGAGGTGTTCTGAGCAGCCAAATCAGTTACAAATCTATTCAAGTGCCCCTTTTGTATAATTTATCATGGGATTCAGAGCTTCTGAGCTTGGATCATTTAGTTCTCAGGAGTCTTTAATACCTGATCTCAGTTTCTGGTGGGACAGCATACTTGGTATAGTTGGTAGAATATGAAGATAACTGAAAATTTATTTACTGTATCAAATGCTGATGTTGCCAGAAGAGTGGTTTGAGATGAGGATTACCTTTCACAGCAAATTAATTGCAAGGAACCACTTAATTTGAAGGAACCATAGACAAGAAAGAAAGAAGAAGAAAAAAAAGTAAGACCCTGTAAGTATTGAATAAAAAGAAGCCTGAGCTTTCCTGTTTAAAAGACTTCTTTCATCATGAACAAGGAAAAGATGCTTTAATAAGAAATAAAGTTATTAAAGTCTTTTGATCAGGATAGAAAATGATACAGGGAAATTTAACTTAATGAGAGCTCAGGCAATCACCTGTTATTCTTGCTTTGGAAATGGCACGTAGCTACAGGTCAGTAATCCTCACCCTGTGGGCTGTGTGGGTGCTCTTTAAAGCCAGTAGAAATAGTTATGGTGGAATTTTGTCTTTGTTAGCCAGGTTTCTCTGTGAAGGGTGTATCTTTCCAACTTCTGTGCCATTATTCCTCAGTGTTTTTTCAGTTATTAGTATCAGAGACAGCTTTTTCCTGAGGACTGGAAACTCCAAGTGAATGTCATTAAAATTAAAATGTCTATTTCTCTCTTAGTCTCTGTGTAAAGAAGCTCAACATAATACATCTTTGGTCATGATTCTTCTCTGTTGATTTGATCAGGTCACTCAGATACCTTCCTTGCTGACCATGTGGTGATTTCTGTAGGCTCTGGGTATAATTGCTTATCCTAAAGCATCTGGGCCTTTAGGCTTTTCTGACTCATAGAAATTAGACTATTAATTCCTTCTGCTGGCATCGGGGGCATGGTATTGTATTTAAAAATATATAGTAGGTTTCAGATAAGTATATATCACTGTGATAAAAGAAGCCCCAGATCTGCAAATGAGAGTACCAAGTACAACATTTATTTGGCTGTTTTTCTTCCTCTCACAGCATTGCCTGTGAGTAGCAAAGTAATGGCCATGCTACTGTTTAACAGAGCACAGAATAATTCAATAAACTGAAGAAATATTGGTGTTCATCTGCATAAAAAAATATGAGAGCTGCTCTTACATTTTGGACTGGGCATCTTGTGTGCCTGGAAGAAATGCAGCAGTAACTCCACACTTCTGCTGAACTCTCATATTCAGAATAACTCCAGTTTGAATATTTCATCCAGATTATTCCACTCAGAGGCACAGGCATGTCTTTCACACTGAAGCCCTTAGGAAAAATGAACAAATGGAAAAAAAATTAAGGAAAGGTTGTTGTTGCAATTGGAATGATAGGATGGTTTGGGTTGGAAGAGACCTTCAAAGACACTCCTAGTCCACCCCCACTGCCATGGATGGGGGCATCTTTCACTGGATCAGGTTGTTCAAAACCTCATCCACCCTGACCACGAAGCTGTCCAGTGACAAGCCATCCATGATTTCCAGGTAATGTGTTCCAGTGCTTCACTGCCATCATCATCATCTTCCTCGCACACAATTTTAATATACCCTCTTTCAGTTTAAAATTATTTCCCAAAGTCCTGTTACTATTAAAATAGGAAAAAAAAAAAAAAAACAAAAAAACCCTAACAAACAAACCACTCTATAACTTTGTTATAAATCCCCTGTGGGCACTGGAAGGGGGCTGTAAGGTCTCCCCAGGTCCTTCTCCAGGCTGAACAACACAAACTCCCTCAGGCTGTCTCCAGAGCAGGGGTGCTCCAGCTACCCCAGCATCTTTGTGGCATCCTCTGGACTCATTCCAACAGGTCCACATCTTTTTTGTGCTGGGGACCCCAAAGCTGTGCCCAGCACCCCAGCTGGGTCTCACAAGGGTTCAGGAGACAGGGGCAATGGCCTCCCTTGGCCAAGCATGACCAACTTTCCAGGCTGCAATTGCATGGTGCCAGCTCATGACCTCTTTCATACCTCACCTAAAAGCATCAGTTTGGGCTGGTTTATTTGCCAATATGCTTATTGTATATCAATAAACATACAGCAAAATTTATTGCCAAATTAAGATAAATCAATACATATATATATACATTAATGACATTTATATGCCTTTTACATTAATGACGTTTATATACCTTTATATATCTTTGAAGAAGAAGGTATTGCTAAGGCTAGTTTGCTTCCTCTCATTTCCTCTCTTGTCTTTGTATTTTTATCCTACTAAAACACTTTCCCAAGTAATGGTTGAGCAGCAAACATGGGGAAAAGCAGCACTGCTGGTTTTGTTTGTTAACTTAACCATCTTTTTGAATTCACAGTGTGTAGGCACAGTGTTTTTCATAAAGCATTACAGTGTGAAAGGGCAGGGGGGGGAAAACAGACAGACATCACCCAGAGAGAAGCGATATTGAGAATAACTGGGAAAAAGACATCTTCTTCATGTTAAAACTCACTAAGTAATTCCAGGGAGAGAAAAAATAGTAAATATTTGCTGCAAGTTTTCTTGGGAGCTGTGGGAGACTAAAACGATCACTTCTTACAGCTTGAATATTCTTTCTTTCTTTTCTTAAATTTCTTTTTATGACCATAATTTAAAAAACAAAAAGAAAACCCAACATATTGTTCTTTAAAGCTGAGATTTCAGCGTGAGTTTGACTTCGAATATATAAAGACCTGACTGAGAGAAGAAATAAAAAATACACCGGTCTATGAGGGAAGAAAACACTTCCTCCTTCATGTTTCAAGGAGCAAATAGAGGACCAGATGTGAAAATGGAGACCATTCTTGGGGGCTCAGATTGCATCAGAAATTGGGTAAGGATGTTGGATTTAATCATAAGAATGTATGTCTATGCTAATTCACCCTAAAAACTCTCCTCAGCCATGGTTCAAACGCCTCTGGTCATAGAATCTTACAGTCATTGAATAATTAAGGCTGGAAAAGACCTCTAAAATCAAGGAGTCCAACAATTAACTCAGCTCTACCAAGCCCACCACTGCCCCATGTCCCTAAATATCAAATCTACAGACTTTTTCAGCCCTTCCAGGAAATTGATGACACAAAAAAAGGACAAAAAAATGTTTTCTGGGGGAAAAAACCAGATCATACTACCATTCCTACAAACGTTCAAGGCAAGGTGGGATGGGGCTCTGAGCAACATGGTCTCATGGAAGGTGTCCTGCCCATGGCAGGGGGGTGGAAGTGGGTGATTGTTAAAGTCCCTTCCAATTCAAGCCATTCTGAGTCCACGATTCTGTCTTGTCCAGCAAGTTTCCAAAAGGCAGAAGCAAATATATTGCTCTTTCTTGATAGATAACATTTACAAAACTTCTGCAGAGAAGTCTTAACCCTGCAGAAAAAATTGCAGAGTAAACTATCTTCCATTTTCAAAAGACCTCCTTATTTTTCATTCCATGTGTTTTCTTCTGTTGTGCCTATCCAATATCTAGTGGGTAGAGAGAGAGATTATACATTTTCTGTTTGCATATTTAAAGTATTTGAAGGTTTTTATCGGGTTTCCACATCAGTCTTTTCTTTAGCATAAACTTTGCTCTTTCCTCACTGATCATGCTGCTTAGACATTTGATCATCCTTGTTGCTTTTGAATCCTCAGCAGGTGCCTTAAGGCAGTTTTATGCCCACTTTGATGCAATAAAAGTGCAACTTAAAAGGAGCTCAGGCTCTCCCATATATCTTTATATCTTTTAGGATAATAAATAATAATGATCCATATTCACATTGCACTTTGCATTTGTAAGATACTCTACAAACATTAATTAATTAGTCCTCATGGCTCTCCTGTGTGATAGCAGTAATAAAGCTTTGCAAGGATATGACACCTTTGAGGTAAAGTTCTTAGATAGCTTTAAAAATATTAATGAATATCCAATCTATTTATATGTTACTGCTCACAGCAGTGCAAAATAACAGGTAAATAGTGTTCTACACATTTTGCATTTATCTCAACTGAAACCAGGAACTTTTTGACTGGGGAATCAGAGCTGATATCACTCTCAGTCTTGTGTGAAACAGCCCATGGGATGTTGGCACATATCCTAAAAGATCAGTCTGTATACGATTTTCTCTATCCAGTTTACCTTATTTTTACTGGAAAATATGACCACTGGCAAGGATGTTTTCCTCCTATTGCACCTATTCCACGGATGTAAAGCCTGCAGGAGCAATTTGAACCACCCAGCAGATTGTCTTAATCAGAGTCACAAAGTCCATAATTCATCCAGTTAGAAAAAAATGATGTCAATAATACATACCAAAAAAAAAAAAAAAAACCAAAAAAATAACATTATAATGTCTTTCTATGTCTGCATAAAAAGTAATAAACACACATATATGCATAATATAACTAAAATTTTTAAGATGAAAACATATAATTTAGAGTAAATGAATTTTACACATCCATTAGAAAACCACCAGTCTAGACTCAACATTTATGTACTTTTTTTCCTGCTCATTATTTGTATCAACCTAGGAAATGTGTGGGTAGGTATATAGGCTTTCTGTCCATGGAATCTTCAGTGAAAAAAGAAAAAAACTTCAAAATACCTTCAGCATCTAAGTACACATGACATTAATATCTCTTTAGGCTGCTGCAAGGAAAAAGCAAATATTTGGAACAATGAAAAGGAAGAATAGAAAAGCTATGACAATTCTCACCATGAATTCTGGGAAGATAGTTCAGAAGCATTACTGAAAATTAACTCAGAAATATTGGAAGATGGTCAGGCACCATAAAAATGGCAGTAGAGCTGTATATGAAATATTTTGGAAGAATATTTGTATGACTGGGAGAATTAGCTGATAGAACAAAACTATTAAACACTCTCCAAAATAAAAGGAAATTTTATAAATACTTTTCTCTCATTACTTTTTAATACTTACCCAGAGAAAATGTTTGTTTTCCTTTGTCTTGTGTGATTTTATTACTGTTAACTTCTGACTCATTTTTTAAAATAAAGAATTCCTCCTCCAATGCCATGTATTGTTCTGCAAGTGTGAATATACATAAGTTGCTCCTGCAGAACAAGACCTGCTGGTTAGTGTTGCTTATATGCAGTAATTTTTGCTGTTCTTCATTTACCTTTCAGCAGAACAAATAAAAGATGAAGAGAAAAAGCAAGAAAAACTTAGCAGAGAGAGTAGTCTAGTGAATCTTTCTTGTCGGAATCTGTAAGATATTTAACATTTCTTGCAGATAATAAAGGGAGGTTTTTCTCTAACTCAGGATCAGCTGCAAAAGAAAACAGAAGGAGAAAATGAAATAAAAAAAACCCAACAAGTTGAAAGTAATTTGCAATTAGCAAACCAAAGCTTCAAAATGAAATCCTTGCCATTCTTCTTCAGAACTAAGTTACCATTAAACAAGAGCAACTCCTGTGGTATTATTTGCCTATCATTTCCTGGTAAATCAGTGTCATTAGCATTGATTTTTAGAGGAGAGATTAAAAGAGGTTTAGTTAGGAGAGGAAGGCAGGAGTATATATTATCCAAGCCAGTGTAGCTCTGGGTCTCAAAGATGACATTTCCCTCTCTGCTTCATTAACTTGCATAGCTTGTTGAGCTTTAGCTGTTTCTAATTAATTCTTTTACTGGCTTTTTTGAATGTGTATCATCTCTGGCAAACCATATAAAATGAAGAAATCTCTCTAAGGTTTTACCCTTTTAATTATTATTTTTATTGCTTAAATGAAGCTCTGGAATTGCAAATGTTGACATTTTATTTGATTCTAGTCATTATAGTTTTCAAGAAGTAAAACGGGGAAAAAGGCTAAGGAAGGAAGGGGGCAGTGCAGATAAAATAATAAATAAATAAATTAAATCACTAACTGAGCAGGATGCTCAGCAAATGCTGCAGAAAATGGAAAATAAACAGGTTTGTGAAAAGTGACCTCCATGATGGTTTTGCCCTTTTAAATACTAACAAAGAAAGAGGCATCATTAGAGACAATTCCTCCCTGTCTTGTACACAGGCTGGAAAGTAAACGAATGGAATTCTGCGCTCCTGCTTGTTATTTTGTTTTATTTGGGTAGAGCTTTGCTAGCTGGTGTGGTGGGCACATACGTACACATGTATGCACCTTCACACAGTCATTCATGTTCTTCTCTAAAATAATGACATGAAAACATGATAGAACTTTTTGGGGGAATAGCCCCCCACCAAAAAAAAAAAAAAATAAATAAAACAAACCTTCCCTCAGTGAAAACAACCACAAACCCCACAAGCAAGCAAACGAAAAAAAACAAAAACTAAACCAAACCAAAACAACCTGTGTTTTTTAAAAGCATTTATCAAAAGAGTTTCAATGAACGCATACTTGGCTAATGCACTGCTCTGCCAACGAGTCCAGTTGTTTATCAGGTTGCTGTCTTGACTTAGAAGATGGTGCTCTGAGAAAGGATGTTCATCCCTGTTGTACAAAGAAAGTAACACAGAGCATGCTGAGCAATGATAAACCAGAGGGTGAATTTGGAATGTGTCAGCTGCCTGGGCCACCCCTTATCCCATGGTTTAAGCCCTGTGTTTTCCCTGGCCCCTTTGCTGTCAATGAGAAAATAAAAATTAAAAATTAAAGCCTTCTCTTATAGAAAATTTTAAAGCAGTTCTATCACTATCTCAGACTTTCTCATTACTGCTACTCTGATGATCGTGAAATTGTGCTAAAATCTCCCAGTGAGATTTCTCCACCAGGAGCGTGGGAAAAAGTAGGAGGCTGATGAATGGGCAGGTCTGTTGGCAACCAAAAGGGAAACTAAAAGGTCACAACAAGAGTTTTCTTTCTTATCCTGTGACCCCATCAGACAATACTACTGCATTTATTTCCCTTTCATAGTCATCTAAAGATCAATGAGTATTTTTTGCAAACAATCTACTCAGTGGGAACTGGCTGGAGGTAAAAGGAATTTGTTCACAAAGACATTAATCATTAGTATGGTGAAAATATGGTATGGCTATCTAAGATATATAGGAGAAATGGTATTTTTCAATGAAACTTGCTCCTGAAAGCAACCAGAAGTGCACAGCTTTCTGCTGGAAAAGTACTTCTAACTTGAAATTTTGTACAGCTACTGCAATTAAGCAAAACTGGGTTTTATTGTGAATATTTCAAGTATTCCTGTTTAACTATAGCTGGAATAGAATCTGGAAGCCATAAATATTTGTAAAAATATTCATTTTAATACAAATTTTGAGACCAGCACTTTTGGTACACTTAACCAATCAGTGAAGAGTATAAATAAAACATTACTTTGACCTCTCTGAAATGATGAATGGTAAGTCAAATGGAAGCTTTGGTAAAGCATTGCATGTAATTGTGTCTAAATGTAGCTAAATTATCTTTCTATTGTGAGGATAAGCAGCACAATAAAAGCAATTTTATTTATTAAAATAAATTGCATCTGAGGAAATCGTAGATAGCTAATGCACCCTTCAAAATAGAAATTGCTCCAGTACCTATTGCTTTATTAGCATTTCAAAAGCTATTAAAAATCTGAACCTTGAATCAGAGCACTACTGAGCACTGTGCTTTAGGCAAACACAACTCTAAAGAAATCTTCTTAGAAGAGAGTTATTTTCTCAGCTTTAATAATAATAAAATACCTTTGGTGGGATCACCTGGGCTAAATTTATCTAACTGATAGTGACGTACGTAGTTTAGCTATCATCAAGGCCTCAATTTTATCCAGTGTTTATGCTGCGATGCTGTAACCTACCCTTTGGGACTGGTTTTTCTCCCGTGTAACAAAAAGGGACAATGAAAAGAGGACAGCAGAGGAGGTCACTCTGATAGGAACACAACAGCAGTGGTCACTACCCCAGAGCTGAACCAGCAAAGAGGAAAGAAGATCTGGGAGTTGAGAGAGGAGGCATGGGGCCATGTGTGAGAGGAATCACAGAATCACAGAATTTCTAGGTTGGAAGAGACCTTTAAGATCATCGAGTTCAACCCGTGTTTTAACACCTCAACTACATCATGGCACCAAGTGCCACATCCAGTCTTTTTTCAAACACATTGAGGGATGGTGACTCCACCACCTCCCTGGGTAGATGATTCCAGTATTTGACCACTCTTTCTGTGAAAAACTTCCTCCCTAATTCCAGCCTGTATCTCCCTTGGTGCAGCTTGAGACTGTGTCCTTCAATGGATGAGCATGGGTGGACTTCCATGAGCTGCTACAGCTACACCCAGCATGGACTCTATCTCCAAGGACCCCTACATTGCTGCTAAACCCAAATTATATATTTTTATTTGTCTAGCAACAACACATACCTAAATGTCTTTCGGATTTTGTGTTAATTGCATTAGAACTCCCATTGCGTTCTTGGAATCCAAACAGAACATTTGCTATGCCAGAAACGATAAAATATGTGCTTTTCTTTTCCCGACAAGATTTTGGGTGATCCATGTAGCTGTGGTTCTTTTGAACACTGAACACTTTGTTTTTTTAAACAAAATAAAATCCTAAATTATTTAGGAAATTTAAGTCTTACACCTGTTCACCAGCCTGGGGAAATAAGATTGGGTAGGTCCTGCATCTGGGATAAAGCAATGTCAATCACAAATCCAGCCTGGAGGGAGAGAGATTGAGAGCAGTTCTGGGGTTCCCAACATAAGAAAGATGAGGACCTGTTGGAGTAGGTCCAGAGAAGGGCCATGAGGATGATCAGAGGGCTGGAGCATCTCCAGAACGATTGGGCTGCTCAGTCTGGAGAAGTCTCCAGAGGGAATTTATAGAAACCTTACCTTGCAGTACCTAAGGGTCTACAGGAGAGCTGGACAGGGACTTCTGTCAAGAACAGGGCTGGAGGGAATGACTTCAAACAGAAAGAGAGCAGGTTTAGGTTACATTTTAAGAAGAAATTCTATACTATGAGAGTGATGAGGCTACAGCACAGGTTTCCCAGAGCAGCTGTGGCTCTTCTGATGGCACTTTCATCTCTGGAAGCATTCAAGGCCAGACTGATTTGGGCTCTGAACAACTTGGTCCAGTGCAATGTGATCTTGCCCATGGTGGTAATGGAACTGAGTAATCTTTAAGGTTTCATGCAGCCCAAAGCATTCTATGATTCCATGAAATTAAAGTGTTTCTCTTTCCTTTGAGGCACTGCCATAGTACAGGATTATTTGATACTCTGGCAGGATTAAATTGTAAAGTCCTGAAAGAGATAAACATTTTTTAAATGGTTCATTTCCTTCTGTTCTCAAGCCACCTTGGCTGAAACCAGGACAGTGTGGCCCAGTGACACATGTTACACCCATGATACAAAGGCAAAAGTAAAATACCACACATGCAGAAGTGAGCAAGGACTCCTGCTTATATGTTGTTTTACAGCAAATTTCCACAGATTAATAAAATTATGGGAAGGTCATAATAATGCAACTGCAATATCATACTGAGTCAAACTGAAATTCCATTTGTACCATATATTGTTTCTAATTTTTGGCTAGATTCAATAACTTAAAACTTATGAAAAAAATATATAAAAAGCATAGATATGAAGATTTTTTTTTCATCAGAGTTGTCCATCTACCAAAAGGAATGTGGAAATCTCCTGTACCAGAGAAAACACCTGATCATCAGATTCAACACCCAAGTGGAAAACTGATACCTAGTAATATAGTAGTCAGTAATTTGATTTGATTTAGAGAATATATGGGTCAAATTCTACTTCAATGTAGAGCAATGTGAATCTGGAGTAACATCAAATTCTGGTTTGTGGAAGCCACAGAGGTTTTTGACTATATGAGAAAAGAAAATAGGAGAACAATTTGCCACTAAACAAATAAAACAACCTCAACAAAACATATGAGTTCAGAAGTGAGTTTTTTACTTACTTGTACAATTTTATTAAAGTGGGTTGAGCTTACATTCCTTCCTAACTCTTGCTTTTATTGCAGTATTGTATTTTTTCCCTCATCATTTGCCTGGTTTTACACAATTGAGCTATAATGTGTGCAGTTGACCTTTCTTCATTTAAATGTTAATAGAGATCTTAAGAAAGGTGCTGCCATGCAAAAGGTGAACTAATTCTTAGTAATAGACTTAGGACATTTTGTTTGTTGAGCTGGTTAAACAAAGAAAGGGTTAATTAAAGCTTACACAAAATGTTTAGAGCCCAGGAGAAAAGGTCTGTGTGCTACACATTAGGCTAAAGCCCTGTTCCAGGGTTACAATGTAATATTACATATTTCCAACCATAAAAAAGACATCTTCTCTCTCTGTATTAATTTTGATTGAAAAAATTTTAGGGCCTGTTGCAAGAACCTCTCATTTGGGGCAGTAATTTAGCCTTACTGGGTGCCCACGGGCCCATAAGCACCAAAAAACATTTTATCAGGTAAAGTCGTGGCTAGTTAATGTAAGAGAAGGAAGGGATTTACACCAGTTTAAGCACCAAAATGGCTTTCTTTTCAATTTATTTCCACTGTGCAGGTTTCCTTTTGTATTGGGAACACACACAAGGTTTGAGGGGCAGGCCTCTGCGGAAGAGGGGAGGCCTACCCTGTGCTGGGCTTTTCCATTCAGCTCCAAAATGAACTCACTGCAGGCCACCAGCGAGCTTGTCATCCCTCTGAGAAAGGACATGTGGGAAAGCTCACAAAATGCAGCACAAACAGAGTGGGAAGGGGAAAACCGTGAGAAACAGCAGGAGGAACACTGGAGATCAGAGGAGGTGTTCCATGGTGGAGCAATGTGCCCTGCAGCTCCTGGGAGGCGCGCTCTGGAAAATAGTGAGGAGGAAAGACCAACAGAGAGAAATTATTGTGCACTGACTAACCAACCCCCTGCACCCATTGTGCCCTTGATGAAGGGACCGAATGTTACCTGATGTGATGGCAGGGTGGAATCTGGTGGGGAAAAAAACGCTAGGAGAAGAATCTAGTGGAAAAAAGTGGAGCTGAGTCTAGGAAAGGGGGCAGAAGATTGTTTGTCCTAAATGTTTTAATGTTCGTTGATTTCTGGATTTTTTTAAAAATTGTGTTATGTTTCCCAACACTCAAATCAATAATTAAATATTTTATTAATTGGCAAAAAAAAAAAGAGAAAAAGTTAACTCCCTGAATTTGAGTCTGTTTTGCCTCTGACAGCAGTTGGTAAGCAATCTCCTTGCCTTTGGGTTGCCAGGCTAAGCCACCCCATAACACCCTTACAAGTTATGGAGAGAAGAGGGCAACTGCAGAGTTCAAGAAAACACAATAGAGAAGATTTTTAGTTTGGATGAATCAGCCTTTCCAGGAAACTTAGGGTTGGAAGAGCTTCTAAGTAAGTCAGGACAACCTATCCCCAAGTTTCATCAGCTATTCTGTGTCAGTCCATAGTTTTCTAGCAAACACAGAAAACACAGTTTTCTGACTTTTTTTTTTTTTAACTGGGAAAAGTAATCAAAAAGTGCATTGTGTGCCCTGTTTTTCTATTTTCTCCGGTCTCTGTCATCTTGTACATTTGAGTAATCAAACAGCTCTCTTTTGCAAAAGTCCAGGTCTTGATACATTGCTACATTATTCACATCTTCATTTGAGCTTCAAAATCTTTTTTTGTACTCTGATGAAAAATTGTGACAACTTCTACATTAAGATAAACAAAAATTGGGAAAGGTGGGATTGGAGGAGAATCTTTGTTGAGGCCTACATTTATCTCCCATCAAAATTTGCACCTTTTTGTAGATATGTTTTGTATATATGTATATGCAACTGTATAGAAAATTTATCTAATTCTGATAATAAATATCTGATTAATTTCAGGAAGATTAGTTTAATCTTCATGAATAATAAATTCTTCTGCAAAATGTAGTCTTCCACTGGCATAGTCTGATATATTCCACCTGAATTGCAGCAAAAGCATTCTTGGAAATCATTTCCCTGTAGGCACAAATGATAGTAGGACGCTTTGGGGTGACCTAGGACGGAAGAACAGCTGTAGTTATGCTTGAAGCAGGGTCTTGTGGTGCTTGGGAAACCCCACCTGGTGCTGGAAATCTCTGATCTCTGGGGCACTGTGGGGCTCTGATAACAGGTCTTTCTCAGGCTATAAATTCAATTTTT
This sequence comes from Melospiza melodia melodia, assembly GCF_035770615.1. Taxonomy (NCBI): domain Eukaryota; kingdom Metazoa; phylum Chordata; class Aves; order Passeriformes; family Passerellidae; genus Melospiza; species Melospiza melodia. The sequence goes on from NC_086226.1 coordinate 4,979,591, forward strand.
TAATTATGTCTGAAAAGAAAGCATGGAGAATCACAACACTGACTTGGTATTTCAGGGACTGGAGGTGTGAACACAGAAAATTTCATGACCTGATTTTTTGGAAGCCACTGGATGAGTCACATACACTATGAGGCTTAAGCAGCTCAGGTCATTTGCAATTCACAGTGCCTGTAGTTTAAAATTAGCGTGGGTTTTGGAGAGATTTTAATATTCATAATCTGACCCAATATTGAAATGTTCTTTAGAAAGATAGAGATTTAAGGGGAAATGCTGTGAAGTGATATCAGGAGAATTTGCAAAGTAGCGTTAATAGACTAATTCCAAGTGCATTAGCTGCATTTCTGATCAGAAAATATGAAATGTATCTAGCTTACCTTGAGATTGCAGGTTAGTTATTCTATTTCTGTGATTACTAATAGTGATTCAGCATATATTTCAAATACCTGCAAGTCTTGGATAAATTTACTCCTCCATGCTTTTAAAACTTTATAGACAAAAGGCAAATCTACAAGCTTCAGGGAGAAAAGTGAGGGTTTGTGGTTGGGGTTTTTTCAGTTTCAGGTGGATGTTTAAAGAAAGATTGATACTTTTTAACCACATAATACAAAATATTAGTGGTTTCAATGATGTGCTAAATAAATTCTTCTGCCAAACCGTTTCCAGTACTTTGTCTGGAGGCTCTCCAGAAAGGGGTCACATTGTGCAGCTGTGGGTTATGACACATGACCCTGGTTCCCAAGAAGGGGATTGAGGTAGTCACACTAACTTTCAACTAGATTCTAAATTAATAACAATCAGAACATAATTAAAAAAAAAAAAAAAGTGTAATCCAGACTTGTTTGAAAGAAGTTAGGACAGGAAATCTCTCTAGGTGGGAAAAACATCAGAAGTCCCTCATGCTACCCAGGCATCTACCAACACAGTCTTGGGCTGTAAACGGACAGAGAATTTGGGTGAAATGTGTCACCTAAATGCCTGTTTAGCACAGGTTTGCCCACAGAGCAAATGCTTGGGATTTAAAAGCAGTTGAAAGCTAAGTGGCCCTTATGATTATTTGGTGAAGCAAAGATAACAGGTATTGAGTTGTCAGACACAAACAGAGCAGCGACTTCATGATTCACTGAAGTCTTACACTTTCTTAGGGAGCTTTATTCTTGATTAGGCAATCTGTTGGTTGTGCTTTACCTCAGATGGAAATAGGCTTATGATGTGAGCTTCAAGTCAGAGTAAATCTTCTTTGGACTGCTACAGAAGCAGAAGATTCATTAGGACTCTGCATGTTCCTAATATGATATGTTTGACTCTAACACCTTAGCCTTCATTTAGCTGGTACCTGAGTCTTTGTGGGCAGCTAGGGTCAGAAAATCACTTGACAAAATTTGCTTATTACTGTATTATATCAATTTTTCTTCATAAATACATGATCTGTGGTTTTCCACAGCAACTTTCATCTGAAGATCTCTCATTTCTATGCCTTCTGCAGTTGGGAGTAGCTTTTGGGGAAACAATTGTGGCTGCCTCCCTTGTTCAGTAAATAAAATGTACTCAGTACAATCAGATACTTGCCTTTCAAGAAAAAATTGGGTCATGAAAGGTCAAACTAAATGATTACAGCAGTGTTAAACAAACATAATATGCCTCTTTCAGCCCAGTTTTTATTGTGTGAGATAAGAAGGCTTTGAGAGATGCAAATAAAAAATAAATTGCAGTGCATTTTAAGCCAAAAATTGATCTAAGTTCAGTGAAGTTATACCAAAATATTATCACTTCAGAAGTCAGAACAACAGCCACTTGAAGTGATGCAGTTTTAACTTGCAGTGATGCTTAAGGGACTAGCAACTTCTGCTAAGTGGTTTTAGTTATATTTTCTTCCTTTTCTTTATGATAAATTTTACCATGGAAATGTAAGGTTTTTGCATTTAGAAGTCTTGTAAAAATCAAAGAAAACACGCTGATTCCTTTTCTTGGAATGGATCCTCACGCCTTTATTTAACAAGGCAGATTTTGTTCAACGGACAAGAAAAACAAAACCAGGTTTCAGAATGTCACTGGGTTACCTTTGATCCTCCATTCTCCAAAATGTCAAGCACTTCTTTAGGGTCATAAGAGAACTTTTGAGGCAATTTAGAGGCACTCAGGCCACACATTTTTGTGCTGTATGAAAAGTCTGCAGCAGTTATTTACCCACCAGGAACTTGACTGTTCTTCAGGATCCAAGTTCTTTATGATCTAGGACTACAGAGATTAAAGTATCCAAAGAACTGATGGCCTGTAACAAGCACTTTTGTAAAGGCTTGCTCCTCAGGCTTTTTTTAACTTTTTTTTCCTCTCCCCCCAGGAAAAATCGTGAGCAAATCAGAAAATTTTAACTGACTGGAAATTTCCTACTAATTGTGTGGTCCATTCTACATACATTTTACATGGAAATAGATTTTCTGCTGATGATAACCATCAATCATCACTGCAAGAAAATGCATTGAAATTTAGAAAGTGAAACTTACCTCTGTAAACTTTTAATTCCCAAGATGATTCTGGAATTATGTCTATTTACACCAGAGGAGTACCTACCGCCCCAATTCTTCTCTCCAAGCAAAAGAAGACTGAGGGTTCTATTTCACAATTTCTTTCCTTGAGATCCCAAGGATATTAATATGTATGGATATTTAAAGGCAATTAGTTGTTTGCACTAACCACAGGGAATTGCTATCACTGTCCATTTCTGCTTGGTAGGCTGTTATTTTGATCACACAAACAAGCAGAGCTGAAAGAAAGTACAATAAAGGGATAAGAAGTGACAGTGAGGTTTTTATTTTAATTGAAAGCAGACCAGAAGGAATCCAAAGGGTCTATAAACAGCAGACTCTGAATGAATGAAAGGGTAAATGAACAAACAAAAACAAGGAAAAAAATACCTTTTTGATAGAGAAATATATTTTTTTCAGGGTTGATGTTTTTAACATTGGACACAGAACATAAGGCTGTGATAGGCAACCTCTCTGACATAAGAGAACATTTGTGGACATATGAGATCATTTCTTCTCTGATTCTCCAGAATATGGATGAAATATTTTGGAACAGTGAACTGCTGCATATAACAACCTCTAGTCCTAGAGTTCTGAGGAAATCTTATATATTAAATACACTAAAACAGAAATACACTCTGGAACCTAGTCAATAAAGATGAAACTCACATTTGAGAAATAAATATATAGACAAAGAGGAGAATAGACAGCTTCATCCCATGGCTGGGGGAAATTTTGGTATTTCAATGATTCTGTTCTTCTCCCAGTCTTTGGCTTTGTGATCATTTACTGTAGTCTTTTCCCAGGATGTTGGGCTATGCTATTCAACAATCCCAGGAAACATTCTTAGGCACGGGACTCAGCTAGAGTGAGAAATTTTTACAGTGGTCAATAACAAAGAACGGAAGAAAACTTGTAAGACTCTCCCAAGGAATTCTTGATCAGCACCAGCCCAGGACAACTTGCAAAAGCATTTCAGAAACAGATGCCTCATTTTTGAAGAGGAAGAGTTTTGTCAATATGGCACTCTGTGACTGTCTTACTGTCAGATACATTTCCAACCATGTGTATGTCTTTCATGCACAAAGTGCAAGGCCATTAAATTTAAAGTGAGAAGCTGCATACATTAACAATGATGCAGGCCTGACAAGGATGATCTAACTTTTAATCTGTAATATAATTAAATTCTTAAATTAATTGAGAATTAAGGATGGCAGCTTTCTTGGAATCTAAATTATTCTATGTTTAATTTACTGGAAGAGACAGACACCTCCATGCTGGACAAATCCCCTCTGTACTTAATTCCAGCTTTCCAGGAAAACAAGATCAGGTTATCCTGGTCTTCCTAAAAACATTTTTTTTTATTGCTTTACTAGAGTACAAATAATTTCCACTTGTTTGAAAAAGAAGAGACAGGATGAGACTGAGATTTCCACAACCATACCATGTTTTTTTTTTTTTTATTTTTCCAGAACTTTTTTATTCAGAAAATATTGCTTTTTCTTCCTTTGTTTTCTTTTCTTTCTCTTTTTTGGACCAGACAACATGTCTGGGTACAAGACAGATGCAGCCAAGCAGGTGATTATTATAAGAAATTCATTCTGCTGAAGCAATTTATTGCAAATATACCCAGAAAAAAATTTAGGAATTTGGTACATTGTGTTTGCATTTTGACCAGGCAACATTTGCATTGTTGTTTCCAGTTCCTTTCTATAATTATATTTTTAGCGTCTTTTTCCTCAGTAATCTGCCTTATTTGAAGAAATTTATTGCAAATGAAGAAAACAGAAAATACCTTTGTTCTCCTGTGAAGTTTGGTAAGGGAAGAAGAAGTCTATCACTCTGGTCTGTCTTATCACAATGAATCCCAAGAGTTACAGAAATGGAAAACAATTCTCATGTTTTATTTTTCCATTAACAATCTCCAAATACACACTCGAGACTTTAGAGCTGAAACTGCAATTGTGTATGTAAAAATACTCAAAAAATTAGAAGCATTGATTGCAGAGGGCAATAAAGCTCTCGGATCAGTATTTTAACATGCAGAGTAGCAATTGTCTTCAAATCATAGCAATTAATTTATAGCCTAGTTACAAAAATGACAATATCTGCAAATCACAGGGTTGTTTTGGTGGACACTTCAATCTTTCAAGGAAAAGAATGCTTTTGTTTGTATTGTATTGCAATTAAGGGAAATTCCTGCAACTTTTTAGAGAACCTTACAACTCTAGATGACAAAGTACGCTACAAAAAACAGCAATGTTTTTTCATCACAACCATGACTATATAAAATGTAATGTGAAGATATTTTTATGTATGGAATCATGGCATACTTAAGGTTAGATGTGACTTCTGGAGGTCATATTATTTCACATTTTTTTCCCTCAGCTTTTCTACTGCACTATTTGCTTCTACTTTTTTCTTTTTTCTGTATCCTCATTTTTCAAATGGTCCTTCATCTCTCTCCTTCTTCCACCAATATTTGTTTTCTCCTGTCTGCCTTGATTTCCTGTCTAATTCTTCTACATCGTTTTCCTTCCTCAAAGTTTTTTTTAATATATTTTCTGCTGTCTTTCACTCCTTTATTCTATCCTGCTTCTCTGACAGTTTTGTCCCCTAATTGTTTCCTCTTCAAATAATTTAAAGGGTCTGTAAGGCAACATGGATTTTAATAAAAGTGACTCTCATAGGGGTTGGTAAAGGATAAATATTTTAACCTAAATCTGCATGTCCACTTCACAGTCCCTCTTCCTTTTCATTTGCTGTGATCACAGCCACTGTATTCCTTTTTCTCTTTCAAAGGAGATGTGAAGGAAGTTCAGGATTGATTAGATTATATAGCTAAAATCCCTATAACAGTGAAGAGCTATTTGAATGATGCCTCCAAACTGTCTACTGGTAGATTCATTAAGGGCTTCTATATACACAAATCGTGTCTATTATGGGATATTTGCCCAGACATTTTCTGGATGCCCCAGCCTTGAACAGGGCTTGGAGCAGCCTGGTCTAGTGGCAGTGGACATGGAACAAGAAGATATATAAGGTCCCTTCCAATCCACAAACTTCTGTTATCCTATGATTCCATGACATTTCAACTCTCAAAGTAACTTCCCATCTTCTTATAGTGATTGGTCCCCTAGATCTTAAAATTATATTGAAATAAAAAGTAAAATAAACAATTGATAGCCCCAGTTTGATGCATCCACTATGGCAATTTATTTTTAAATCTGTTGGTACTTTCATTTTCCATAATGTACAGCATCAAGCACTTCCTCAGTCCTCACTTGAAAAACTAGTTCTTTTGCTTTTAACCTTTGCCTGAATTTTTTCTTCTTCTTGTATTCTGAGAAATAATGAATGATCACTTTCTACTCAGTTTTTCTGCATTAATTAAGTAATGGAACTCCATGCCACAGGATCTTGTCAAATCTGAATGTCTCTGTGGTTTCAAGGGGAGACTGGACAAGGTCATTGAGGATAATTACATCTGTATAACCCATCTCCAGATCAAAAAACCCTGAGGTGAAATTATTTCAGGCTCCGGAAATAGCAAGAAAAATATCACACACACTAACCCTGATCTTATACTTATTACTGGACATCCATTTTTGGCCTAAGACAGGACATTGTATTAGATGAGCCTTTTGTATGATACACTCTAGCTGATCATATGTTCTTATCCATGGTTTCATCTCTTCTTTGTCATTCTGAAAACACACCACTGAATTTTTTTAGCTAAGTTTTCAACAGGGCATCATTTTGACATCCCCCTCCTACATTCAAAGGCATCTTCCCAAGGGGAGCCCTGCATAAGCTTGCAAGAAGGGGGGAGTGTGCTAATTATCAAATGGCAATCTATGGGATCACCTGCCCTGATTGAGATATACAGTCCTTTGTTAAGTGGGTCGGCCGTGGGTCAAGGGAACAGGTGGTTGAGCACAATTTCATAAATGCCTGTTTAATATCTGGCTCTGAAATTTCCCTGAAGTTGTCGGGGAGGAGGGACAGGATCATTATCAAAGACTGTTTGGAGAGGCAGAATCTATACTGGTGGGGAAACTGCTAATTACCATGTAATCTTTCCAATTTGGGCAGCAATAAAATTTAAATAAGATTGGCAAGTAGCAGGATGGCTTTCGGAGGCCGCCCCCACCACTGTTCCTGTCCCCATAGCCTGACGCCAGATGCAAAGCTTCAGTCTGCATGTTCTTCTGCTGCTTCATAAATTATGACTGCTTAGTTGTGCATAATTACAAGGCACTGGATTGAATAGGATTAAGACTGAAATTGTCAGTTTTCTAAACACATTAGCAAATCTTGGTATTTGGATTGAAATGTGCAGCTTTTTTTTTTTTTCAATTTGCTGACAGTCCTGTCCATTCCCACAGTGTTTTGCGTTGTGCTTCATAAAATATGTAAGATTTAGGAAAAGCCTCTAAGCTGGCCACTGAAAGCTCTTGGCAACATGAATCATAAATGTGGCAGCATGCAAAAAGGGCAGCATGGAGTTACAATTAGCCACTCCTTCAGCATCAAGCTATTTCAAATGGTTTTCTGTGCCCCATACCATTCCAGCACAGCTAAGTTGTTAAGTGAGAGCATGTGCAAATGAATGCAGCTATAAGCCTAAACTATACAAAATATACTATGGCCCATGGTTATGTATTTATCAATCAATTAATTTTATTTTTAAATAAAATTAACCCAACTTTCTTAGCAATGGCAATGTCATGTTAGATTCTGTGATGTGGCATGAACAGACTGTATTGTGAGATGGGCAGAAGACTATTGAAGCCATATCAACAATGTTCAAAATAAAAACAAAAGAAAATATGGGTGTTTTTCTTTCCCAGCAATAGTGGAAATCCAACCAAAAATTTATTTTCAAATTTCTTTGAAATCTTTTTATTTATTAAAGACCTCATTTCTAATTTAATTTAGAAAAAAGCATATTGCATCTATTTATGATCTCATCCTTGGCTAAGATGTTTATTTCTACTTCCAATTTGATGGCAGGAGATGTATATTTAAGTATCAAAATTCAAACAGGAGAGAACACTTCCTTCCTTCCTTCCTTCCTTCCTTCCTTCCTTCCTTCCTTCCTTCCTTCCTTCCTTCCTTCCTTCCTTCCTTCCTTCCTTCCTTCCTTCCTTCCTTCCTTCCTTCCTTCCTTCCTTCCTTCCTTCCTTCCTTCCTTCCTTCCTTCCTTCCTTCCTTCCTTCCTTCCGCCACTTCCGCCACTTCCGCCACTTCCGCCACTTCCGCCACTTCCGCCACTTCCGCCACTTCCGCCACTTCCTTCCTTCCTTCCTTCCTTCCTTCCTTCCTTCCTTCCTTCCTTCCTTCCTTCCTTCCTTCCTTCCTTCCTTCCTTCCTTCCTTCCTTCCTTCCTTCCTTCCTTCCTTCCGCCACTTCCGCCACTTCCGCCACTTCCGCCACTTCCGCCACTTCCGCCACTTCCTTCCGACACTTCCTTCCGACACTTCCTTCCGACACTTCCTTCCCTCCGACACTTCCTTCCTTCCGCCACTTCCTTCCTTCCGCCACTTCCTTCCTTCCTTCCTTCCGCCATTTCCTTCCGCCACTTCCTTCCTTCCTTCCGCCACTTCCTTCCGCCACTTCCTTCCTCCCTCCCTTCTCGAGAGAAGGCAGAAAGCCTTGACTACACTCTTAAGCCTTCCTCATGTTTTTACTGTTAGTACTTTTGTTTAAGCATAATTTTTCTACACTAATCTTGCACCGGTGAGTTGCAGTGATGCATTTATTCAGGTTTGGCTTCACAGGGTCATAGAATATGCTGGGCTGGAAGGAACTCACAAGGATCATTGTATTCAACTCTTGCATGATCATAGCAAGAATTCACAAGATGGATCAACATTCTTATTTGTACAGCCTTGAAAAACTCATGTTTTCTTATAAAGATCCCAAAACATTCAGGCTCTCAAATAAAATGTTCCTGATGAGTTTCACCTTTTGTTTTCACCAAGAAGCTTCAGTGCTGTCTCTAATTTGATTCACGGCATGATTTTTTTAGAAAACTTCTCAATCTATTGTAACAGCAGAAAAAGGGCTGATGCAGTTGGTATTCCATTAGGAGAGACATCCTGCTATGAGTCAGCAAGTGAAAGAGCAGGGCATTCATTAATGGAGTTGTCATGTTAAAGGATGATTATCTGCCAAATTTGTGGCAAGGCCAGGGAGGTCTTTTACAAAGAAGTCACAGGACAGGTAGCCATTTATTTTCTCTGTGGTTTTTACGTGCTACGTGATTGGGTTCATCATTTGCAGTTTTGTCTTCAGAAAACATTAGTACTAATTCTGCTCTCCTGCATTGTAAGAATGGAATGTAAATAAAATGAAAGGAAAATAATACTAACAACTATGTAAGGAGAAAGAAACTTTTGCAATATCATGGACTTCATTACAATAACATGAGTTTTATTGCTTCAGCCTTGAGTTAAACATCTGATAGCAATGAAACCTTCATGGGAAATAAGGAAGACAAAATCAGTAGTGCTCTATAGAAGAGTCCAGCTTTGTTAGAAATGGGAATTTTTTTTTGCAAATATATAAAACGGGATTTTAAAAGATGACATTTTTCAGGTACCTTTGTTTCTCAGTGTCTATGGAGAACATATAACTCATAAGAACCTTCCTTTACGTAGTCTGAAAGGTGATATCTACGTTAGATGGACTGTGATACTACAAAGTTTCAAAAGTGTTGAAAATATCATTACTCCCTTTCTGTTATGCCAGTGTGGTACAAATAAATTTACATATCATGGATTTGTTATCACTAAAAAAAAAAAAAGTAGTACTTGGTGTTATTATTACCATAATCTCAACGTTTTCTGAGGTTTATATCTATTCACAATAAACAACAAAAGGCCAAGAGGAAGGAAAAATAAGCTAACATAGAATTTCTTTAAACATCTCTTATTAAAAATAATACAATGAAAACAAACGGACATTTTGATTAAATGGATGTCATTAATGCAGCATGTTATGATCTGAACTCACAGTTTAATTATCTAATTAAGAGCAAATGAAAATCATTAAGGTCTGAGGAATGAAATAATTCATTTTAGGGGAGAAACAGAAAAAAAAAGCAGTCCCCTTAATTACAAACTGTCATCGGCATGTAGCACCTAGGAGTAAATCTTGCTGCAAGATGTCAAGCCCAGCTATATTGTACAGCAGGTGGTGGATGAATCATACCAGCTTCATGAAGAATTGCTAAAGAAGGGAGTGTCATTAACGAGTAGACCTCCAGACTGGGAGTAAGGTCTTGTGAGTCCTATAAACATTTCTCTTTCTGACATTTGGCAAATCACTCAGCATCGGTTTGCTTAGCTGCAAAATAATCATATGCTGTTTGAGACCTTGAAGACCTTATGCAGATTTGCTGGCCTGCTGCTGAAAGAAGTTGCCAAATGAGGGCAAGAAACTTCCCTAAATTCACCTCAAAGGTTATGGAAGCAAAGGATGGGACCTGTGCACTGTCACCCACTCAGGTACCAGAATAATGCAGTCTGGGATCAAATCACATGGAGGAGAAACACACCAAGGAGCTGCAAAGACAGCATTCAGTTCAAATATGGCTTTGTTTGAGGCTTACTGATTCTTTAAAATCTTTCAAGTGTGCCTAGAGAGTACACTGAGAGAGGGCAGTTCCCTTATTAACTATGGAGCCATAAACACATTTTTTTCTTTCTGTGGAAAGAGTTGTGCTGGAGAAAGGTGAAGTGGCCATATGTTAAGGTATGATTGGACTAACTTATCCCCTGAGAACTGCTGCTGGCTTTTTCTGATTATGTTTGCAAAGAAGCAGGCAGGCATTGACACAGATTTTCCCCATAAGTTCATTGATTAGGAAAGACGCCCAAACTTCATGGAGGCCCTAATGAGAAGGGCTGGGACATTAAATCAATGTGATTCTTTTCACTTTTAAGGGTCCTGAAAAACAAATATGTTTCTTTTATTGATAGTTTATTTTGAGGGTGCAAATAAAAACAAGCCAATTATAAAGTTCAGTAATGTGGAGAGAACATTACTGTTCCTAAAGGCTTTACAGCACAAGAGATAAACCCAGATTTCAAACAATGAGAGATCAGTTTCCAGTTATGAATGTGACCTACATTTTTTATCTTAGGATATCTGAATCACCTACTATTTCCCATTATTCTGCACAAAAATTTGGGATTTTGATGATGAAGTGCAAGACCTGATGAAGAAACCTGCAAGGAAATTTGACCATATCTGTAAAGCCTAAAGCCTGCCTCAAAAAGGGGTTTTGTGGTCATTCTCTGCTTTCTAGTTGCTCCTCAAACAGCAGCTTAAGTATTGCAAGTAAACATATAATGCCAATGACTGTAGAGGAATTCAGGGTAAACACAATATGTTCTGCAGGGGTGTCAGATAATGGGTATGAGAAAAGAAATATCTAAAACTTGATTCTGAAGATGACAAGTCTAATGAATGAAGATAAGAAACTGTAGAATAACTTTTTTAAATAACAGCTCAATGGGAGACCACTGAAGTGAAAACAGCTGCTGGGACTATTACACAGAAAACAGCTTGAAATAGCTACAGACACTTATATTTGTTACTAGGAGAGGATTTTATATGTATGGAAAAGTCCATCTAGAGTACAGTTGTGGACAGATGTAGCCAAGGCAAAGCTGGATCTGCAGAGGGAATTGCAGAGTCTGGTTGGTTTCAGAAACTGAGATTTAAATAGCTAAAGTTTGTCTGAATTGTCCATTATCTGGACTGAATAATGAGCCATGGCTTTGGGGGCAGGGAATTTGCTGCCTGAGTATCTGAAACCAGGTGTTGCTGTTTTTTTCTGTGGCCAGTACCATCTGTTCTGTGCCCAACAGAACACTTCAGCCCAAATCATTTATTTTATGGCTGTGGATGAAAAGGTGAGTGATGCCCTATGGAAGGCAATTGTAATATGGCACAAGGAAAGTACAGAGCATGACTGTGGATGAATAATCAGACAGATCTGAAGTGAGGAGACCTATTACAAAAACACCAGGTTATATTGCCTGCTTTCTTTCTCTCTGTGAAACCTCTGCAGTTGACTGGACCCTGCACTCTCAAAATTCTATTGAGTTCTGCTAGTTGACTAGAGAGCTGGGAAACAGGGACCAGGGAACCTTGTGCCAGGTGTTTTCAGATGTCTGTGGGCTGCTGCTGCTTCATCTTCAGGATGGACCACCTGCCTGTGACAGTGGTTTGGAGCACAGTTGCATGAGTAAGGTAGAATGTACAGCACAGGGAGAGAGTGTTTCTTTATTCTTTCATCCACGCAGTCCACAGTCTCACCCCTAATATTCTCCATCACTGGCAACGTGAAACAAGAAGTAATTTCTACACACTGAACACCTTTGCTTTTATCCCATTCATATCCATAATCAATTTCCCTGGATTTCTTGTAAATTCCTTTTTTTTTTTTCATTAGGCCACAGAAGCACTGACTCCAGCTTTATGCACTGCAGTTTACAACTGTACCCAGCAGGAATGTTGCACAGCTGGCCCAGCATATAACATGCTAACTTTCCACTGCTGACAACCTCATTTTCTTATCCTCAATCAGGTTACATACTCTACCTTCTCTTCCAACAAAAACAGCTAAAAAAATCGAGCAAAGGAAGTCACTGTAAACAACCAAAAAAACAGAAATATACCCAAACATTGCCATTTTTGTAATTTAATTTTTTTCCATAGTAAGAAATGATTTATTAAAAGAAACTTCTCATATCAGAGGTAAATGTACTGCATTTAATTTGCAGGTGGTGTGCCAGTGACCGGTCAGATGAAGAAGCAAAGGAAACTGAAGATGTGAAGGTAGAAGTACTGAATTTCCAAGGGTTTGAGTTTTTTCCTAGACACAGATTATCATATTTTCAGGTTTCCAGATTTGCAAAAGGGACTTTAAAGGTGTGGGTCTTCAGGGATCACAGCAGCATAAATTTAAACTGACTTACATAAGATCATAGTTGTCATTATTTCTATCTGCTCTGTTTTCAGTGAAGAGTTTGCAAGTCCAGAAAACCTTCCAGGATCCAGCCTTCTTCATGCATAGAAAGAATTTTAGGTTGAAAAGTTTTTGGGGTTATTTTCTTCCAGGTTTGAGGAGTCTCAAAGTCCTGATTCCATAGCAAGAGCAGCATGAATATCAAGAAATATGACTTTGTGATTACTGTTCACATAATGTACTTAGGAATAAGCTATTGTGGGTCCAAGAATGTCTTTAAGACACAGAAATAGGAAGCTTTAGCTTCTGAGAATTTCAGATGAAAATCTAGAAAAAAATTAGCACCTTTCCTTCAGGGGAGAAGCCATGAACTTTAGGCCTTGTGTTCTTTGGGAGCCACCCACTCGTCACAAATCAGCTAAAGTCCACAGTACTAAAATCCACAGTATCTAGCTATTCTTTAACATTCATTATCAGTGTATTTCTTCATTTCCCTGAAGATTTAGTACCAAAGGCATATTTAATAATGTTAGTACTTTCCGCTTTGGAGCACTACTGGATACAAAGCAGATAAATATTTTTCCTTTAAATTAAGAAACAAAAACCTGTAATGCTAATTGTATTTCAGTTTAAAAGTCTCTTTGAAGACTCTCAGTCACAATTTATAGATGTAGATTTTTTTTCTTATTCCAGGCAAGTCCTGGGAATCTTTAAAAGAATTTCCATTTCTTATTTAATTTTCTTTCTGAGATATTTACATTTTTGCTGCTGTTGTTGAACTTATTCTGATTTTAATGTGCCTAAAATGTAGAGGAACTTGTCCTTGACTAGATTTTAAATGTAGATAAAAAAGCTTTAACAAAATTTTAGTTTTGGGTGTTGAAAAAATTTGCAAGTTTCCTAGGTGTGAAGCCAAAATGAGGAGACCATTTTCAGATGAAGAAACATGGTTGTATACTATATTAACTGAATATTTTTTATGTTCCTGGGGAAAGAGCAAGAAACAGTCAGCTGATTCTGTAACTGGAAAATTTACTCTGTACAACAGAGATATCAATGAAAATTTGCTGTGTTTTTTTTTTTTATTTTATTTTTTGAAAAGATAAAAGAGAAAGAAAATGATGTCTTATTGATATTGAGGAATGTCCATCCCTAAAGATTTGATAAACATCACCTAAAAGTTCTCTGCCTATGTTATTTTAGACTGGGCCTGAAAGTGCTATAGGCAAACCCTGGATTTTGGTTCCAGTGCTGAATCCCCATGGATCTATGTAAATGAGACATGAAGAGGACGCCTCGATTATTCTGAATTTACTTGGATTATCTATGGTTCTCCTTACTGCCAGATTACTGAACACCTTGTACGACATATTATGCTATGGGATCCAGAGAATTTAGAAAATTATATTTATTCTTTTGAGCTGTTGAAAGTGAAAGGAAGGAAGAAAGTATAAACTCAGCAAACTTTCAATAGAGCCTGCTTACACAAAAAGCAGAAATCATCATGCAGATTGATTAAGAAAAATAGAAAACACATCATCTTTGGGAAAACACTACGCCTTGAATTGTTGAATCACTCTACATTTTAATGTGCAAATTTGTTCCATGGCTTTTTGTTGAAAGGATCAGACCATTTGGCATTTTGTCTGACAAAAATGCATTAGGAAGATGCAGTATAATTTATTAGAATGTATAAAGGGAACAAAGAATAGGATTAATTTTCTTCTTTTTTTTTTTTTAATTCCAGGGGCACCACTAGGGCATTTAATATGGGTTAAACCAGATTCAAAGAGCTTTTCATTAGACATTTAACATAAATGACTAAGAGCTTAATCAGCACATACCATTTAAATGCATTGAATGGAGGAATTGGACTGTACATAGCATTATAATTTATAGAGTTTTGTTTTTGATTACATAAGGGAAATACATTTTTTATTCCTTAAAAGCATTCTTTTGTGATGTCAAAAAAAAAAAAAAGTATAGTATTATTGTTCAGAAAATGGTGTTTCAATTTGGTAGTGAAGCCTAAAGTCACCCAAGTGGAAAAGATAACTAGTAAATTCCTCAAAGTCCTGTAGTTTGTGGGTTTTTCTCTTCAACACATCCTTTTCTTCTGGGCCTGATAATGAACATTGCCTCTGCTTTCCACACTATGTTGCTCGTACATTCTTTTTAATGGCTTCAAAAAAATTGACTTGTGAATACTTCTGGAATGCAGTTTAAACAGAATTAGTGAGAGCATCACTATGCTGGGCTTGCAGCATGGAAGCAGAGCGATCCTGAAAACGTGCTTTGCTTCCTTTTTTTCAATCATTTAGTGATAGTATAAAAGTAATTCAGTCCCCACTTAAACAATACCTGGGGTAACTCTGTGTGTATCATCTGTTCCATCAGAGATGATTATAGGAAATTAAAGTGCTGCAGAGGCAAAAGTGGCTCCCATTTTCAGGAACTTTATCAAAATGTTAAGGAAGGATAATATTCTAAAACGCTTACTTCTTAGCTTCTGTTTGCCTTCAGCAATACTGTCTATTACAATCGCTCTTCAAATTGCACTTGCTTTCCTTTCTAACAAAAGGCATTGTTTTTTTCCCTCTCTTCTCTTATATCTTTGCAGGAGACAATAAAGTATCTCTTCTTATCTAGAAACACTGAGAGTTCTTATCAGCAGAAAGGTAAGAAAAAGGAAATATCTCAGCAATGGAGATTTTTTTTTTTGTACTGTGTTTTATTTTTTTTTTTAGTAGGTCAGCAAAAAGAAAAAAGAAGTTCCATTCTCTGAGATGCTATCCCTTATTGTTAGAAGGAGAGCTGGAAATCAAGATAAAGCTCTTATTCTCTGAGAACACAGTCACCCTAAAATGCATACCTTCATCTCACTCTTGCTGTTTCTTCTTTCCCTCTCTTTTTTTCTGTCTTTCTTTTTCTCCCTGTCTTTTCTTCTTCATCATCTTATTTTTTTTAACCTAATAATTTAGTTTTAATGTAATTTTTTTTATAGTGGATTTGGTCCCTCCTCACTGATCCCACCCACAGTACTGGAAAAACAGGAGTAAAAACACACTTTGAGAAATGAAACACCCATTTATGCATAAACATGCACAAATAAATATAGATATATATAAAGCTAAGGATCTGTATTGCTATATCTATGGTTCAAATGCATACACTTAACTATGCATAAATATGTTTCTGTACATATGTATATTTATGTGCATTATTTTTATGCATGCAAGGATATAAAGAAGCTCTTAGAAGCTGGAATTCAGCTCTTATTATGGAGGCTAGTTGTATTAATGCTCTCAGTGTCATCCATTTGCCTCCATTTGAGGCAGTAATGAATTGAGTGACGCAGCTGACATTTGCTTGGGGTGGCTCCCGTTTCTTTCATCCTCTCTCTCAGAGTTGTAGTTGTCCAGACATTATTTTGGTGGCGTTTTGCTTTGATCTGATGAAATATTTACCCAAACTGAGATGGGATGGGGGAGAGGGGGGGTGAAGGAAAATCAGTCTGTTTGACTTGGGCACCAAACATGGTAATATCAGTACAGGTCCCTACATCCCACCAGAGTTTGTTCCATTCCTTCAAATTTCTCACTAGGGAATTTCTCACTTTGTCTTTTGCACAGGCTCCACAGTGAGCTGTGCCCTGCTTGCTCCTCTCCAGGCATGGCACAATGCTGAGAAGGACAGCTGTGTGCATTTTCCCCATCCCCAGTAAACCTTCCTGATCCTTCTTTGCATCAGGTTTGGGAATATCAAGACAGGTGAGTCAGGTCAGCATGGCCAAGTGGTAGTTGTGTATCAGACCAAGATTTTGGATTTTGCTCCCCTACTAAACAATGTCTAAAAGTTCATTCAATATTTGAACTAATTAAGCACTGGAAACAAATACTTTTAGATGAAGTTCTTTGAGTCTATTTTGCACATTCATCCTGAGGAATTGCTCTTTAGAGTTGCAGATTTTCATCTGTTTCTAAGGGATTTTTTTTCTAACCCTCAGTGTTAGCTAGGGCAAAGGGACCAAGGCCAGGCTGGATGTGGGTCTGAGCAACCTGGTCTAGTGCCAGGTGTCCCTGTCCATGGCAGAGGGCTGGAAACAGATGATCTTTAAGGTCCCCTTGAACACGAACCATTCTGTGATTCTATGAGTACCACCTGTTGTCTTTCTTTATAGTCATCACACAGTGACCGAATTATCTTCCCTTATCAGGATGATCTTCAAATCTGTTCACAGAATCCCAGCTATCACTTGACTAGGGAAAAAAAAAAATGAAGGTGGTGGGGAGAAGGGGAGAAATGTGGAAAAACTACACAGCTTCAAATATAAGAATAGAAATGCTCTCTTCCAGCATAAGGATACTCCCATCCTTTCCTACAGTAAATAGGTAGAGGCTGACTACAAAAATCAGGTTCTGGGAATCTGATGGTCTTCAGAATTGTCCACTTTCTCTAATGGCAATATATGAGAGCTTTAGCGAGTTTTCTGGGTTATCTGAACCACATCTAAAGCAAAGGCATTTCACTTGAAAGGGATGCCAGAAGTCACATCATTATTTTGGTTGTCAATATTTAGGAAATAATTTTAAATATATATTTAAAAGCCAGCTGTGTATTTGGTAAATGCGATTATGTTGGCCTATTGGAGACATCCATCTGGAGCAGGTGGATATTCCTGAAATAGGCAGGACCCTGTGAGAGGGATTCAATCTGGACTAGAGAAGAGTGAGAAGGGAGGAGCAGCAGTGAGAAGCTGTAGTTCTTGGGTCATAACTATCCCCACCAAGCTGCACAGCCCAAGGGAGTGAGATAATGAAGATCAGAGTGAAGGAGTAAAGCTGAGCCCGGACAAAGTGGTGGTGGGAAGAGAAGCATGTTTGTTTTTGTTTGTTTGTCGTTTTTTATCAGTTTCTTCCCATTTAAGTCCATTTGAAATGACATTAACTTGATTTTCACCAAGTGGTCTGTTTTGCCTGTAATGGTAATTGGTAAATGATCTTCCTGTCTTTTTTTTTTGACCCATTTTGCTGCCCTGTCCCACTGAGGGAAGGAAGAGCTGGATGGGCATTTGGCAGCTGACCAAGACCAGCTCTCTACACCCACAGATCTGTCCATCACTTATTGAAATGTTTCAGACTGCTGAAGATTTGATGACCACCTTCATGAACTTAGGATTGAAACCCTCTTGTGCACCTCAATGAATTTGCTTAAGGATTCTGAGCTGGTGCTCCCCTTCAGGGACATTTGAAATTGTGAGATACTTCTGAAAATTACACCAGTCTCACACATTGTCTTGAGGTTTTGAGCAAAAAAAAAACTATTACATGAAAATGTGAGGCAAAATTTGACCTTCTTGTATTAAAGGATGTTATGCTGTTGAAACAATAGCCAATTAAAAAAAATTGTTTTGTACCTAAACCTAAGAACTTGTGATTTCAGCTCATCAAGAAACAGAAAACTGTCAAAGCCATCCAACTTGTGGTGGATTATAATGCTATTCATAATTTTTGCTGTAGTTATGGGGGATGAGTGGTTTTTTTTTTCCTTTGCTTTGGTTTTTTATGGGTACATACCTTGTGTGTGCATGTGCATTTTTGTCTTTGCTTGGCTCATAGTTGATTTTTACACTTGTCTTGATAAATTATCAGGGGAACTCTTTAGAAATATCCTCTTTGTTTCTCCTAAGCACAACATTAGCAAGGGGGTTTTGTCATTAACTTCACTTTTATGCATTAAAAGTGGGAGGGGGAAGACACTACATTTTGGTATTTTGAAATGATTTTTCCCTTTTCTGCATATTTTTTTCTTGCTCATCACTCGGATTTTTTTTTTTTTTTTTTGGTCTCATGTTGCTATTTTGTCAGTGATGACAATATGGAAATCCATACATTTTGGTATTCCAACAGAGATTTGCCTAGCCAAACAGAAGCAAAAAATTACGTGAATACAAATGTATTAACTGCAAAGATAAATCACAACCCGCAGGCAACTTGAATAAGCTGAGGAAGGAGAGGAAAAGATGTGGGGTGGGGAGTGCATCTTGAAACAAGCTGGAGTTGGAGGGTGGAACATCACACAAAGAAATCAGGAAACGTTTATAAGCATAACTTTTTAGTATCACACAAACAGAAAATGTGATTGAAAAGCGAGAAGGCCCGCAACCACACAGCATTGGAAAAGTTTTATCATCTTTGGAAATCATCTGTGCTCATTGTCAGGCTTTTTACAGCTCCACCTTGGTTTGGAGGTCTTTTTCTTTCTTCTTCTCCTTCTTCTTCTTCTTCTTTTTATAAAGGGGAAAAAAAAAGTTTAAAAAATATGAACTTAGGAAAAGCCAATTTCATGTGCTGTTAATTTAATTCCCAACATAAAACCTTACTTCTTCTGATGGAAAATGAAATTACCCTTTCTACATCCGTTTTATCTGTCAATTAAATTCTTTTTTTTTCCCCTTTCCTCCCCTCAAAGAAAAAGGAACGTGCACATTATTGGTTATATTTTCTGTGCTTGCAACAAAATGAAAATGGGAAGAGGTGGCATTAACTACAGTAAGTACACAAAACCTGCTTGATTATCATGTAAAGATGCTGGAATGACAACTCCAGAGACTTTGAATCTCCTTTGTGAGGTTGTAGATGTCTAGGCTAATTTTCATTTTCCATTTGTCCTGGTATTGCATGGCAAAGCAGTTTTAATAATGGGACTCTTCACAGCGTTAACTATTAACCTTTCTATTTCGTGGTATCTTAAAGAAATGGCTTTTGGAGGCAGCTTTCTCTGCCTGAATCTCTATGTGAATAAAGATAGGAAAATGAAATGCATCTTCTGGGCAGAAAGAGGGGATATTCACTGTGATCCATTCTGTATGATTAATTTCAGGATGCTATTTGTCCCTTCCATATGTTGTCATTATTTGACAGTTATGAAAAAATCACCTACTTTGGTCTGGCTTGGTTATTACTTGTATTACCTTAAAACTGACTGGAAAATAGTATTTTAAAAAAATCAGTGTTTCAAAATTGAAAAAAAAAAAAAGAGGCAGTATTTTTTTTCTTTGTGTTTTAAATGAAAGGGGGAAAAAACCCCAACAAAACATCTTTCACGACCAAAACAAATGAAAAATCATCCTTTCAGTTTTTTAAGAGCATCCCTAAAAGGAGAGAAATGCAGATGTAATTTTTTAGGTAAATCCTAGAAAATTGTATAGCTCAACGATAATAGTTTGTCTTGCATATGAAGCTCTGAAATGTTTCAATCCTTACCTGAAGCAAAGATACGATTGATAAATTGAAAATAAGAAGAGTTTTACCTTGCAGGTTTTTTGGGGGTATGCAGGGGCCGGGCGCGTACCAGTGTTTGGGTGCTGAGGGGCAGCTTCTGGTGAATGTTTTCTTTTGGCATTGCCACAAGAGTCCTGCTACAAGTGGGGGTGGCAGGAGCAGCCACCCTTCAGCTGTGCCAGCTGGGACTTCAGTGGCACTGAGTTCCATCAGTGGATTTAACTCTGGCCTGAGGTGTCACAGACATTTTTTCATAAAATCCTTTCTTTTAGGATTTGTCCTTTCTGGGAAGCTGAGGCCCCAGAAGAAGAATGTAAACAATCATTATCTGCTGTTGTGGAATGTAACAGGTGCACCTGTGATTGGTCTTCTGTGAGTGTTTGGATTTACTGACCACTCACAGGAGAAATTGTCCTGCTTTCTGCCTGGACACAGAACCTTGTTTTTAGATTCCTATTCTATACTTAGCTTAGCAAGCTTCTGCAACTTCTCTCTTTGTTCCTTTTATCATAGTAATAATGTAACTTATATCATAAATTAATAAATCCAGCCTTCTGATCATGAACCAAGATTCTCGTCCATCTCTCTCACCCTGAGGAACCCTCACAAGTCCCTGCAATACTGATGTAGTGAGGTTCAGATTTCTGAGCTCAGATTTCTTTTTTTCCACAGCGTTTTTTAGAAGAGAATAGCTTGGAGGCTCTGAGTCAGAGGCCTGAGCAAACGTGTGTCTTAGAACCTCTGCAACCAGATTTGCCAGAGGACATCTGCTATCTTTTCTCTTAGAACAATTTTCAAGGAGGATATTTTCCTCCACTTTGTCTTCAGTGACCTTGAGAAGAAGGACAAGTGAAAGTTAAACACTTTCTGCTTGCACCTGTAAGAGTTTGGGAAAGCTTAATGTGGAGTTCTTTGAATCTCTCAGGCATTCAGTGAGGGGCATTTCCTGGGTGAACTTCCTCCTATGGAAAATATTTTTTTTTTTTTTTTTGCATAGCTGAATGTATCTGAGTCTAAATAAATAAAACAGATTTTTTAAATTTTTTTTTCTCTTTTTTTTTTTTTTTTTTTTTATTTTTTGTCCAACAATATATACATAGTAAACCAGAACTGTTTCAGGTTTGTCACAGCAGAGGCATCTGAGGCATGAATCTCCTCGCACTGACATATGCAAAAACCAGACACAATTTGGTTAAAGTCAAAACTAGTATTATACCAGAGGAGAGTGATTGAGTGAAAAATCAGGCCTACAGCCTAAAAAGTGCAAGTATATATGTATATATGTATATAGCTTCACTTTTTTTTTTTTTTTTAGCTTGACTACATATGCCTGGAAGGCATTCAAATCATGCACTTGCTGTTATTTGTTACTCCTGAAATGATTAAAGTAAATCACATTGTTTGATATGAAAAATATGTTGAACACACACTCCTATTTTTCTCAGTGCTCTGCCCTCCATGCTGCATTTTGTAGCGTAATCAAAATGCAAAATACATTTTGAAAAATTAAGTGAGAGACACATGTGTGAATCATGAGGTTTATTTGCATGTTTGGCCCTTCAATTCATTAGGGATTTTGATTTTTCCAGGAGGGAAACTGTCATATTTACATATTCTTAGACAGGCATGCAAATATTAGTCAGAAACTATAGCTTATTCAATGCATTACAAGCTCCTGGGCTGCAAAACAGTAATTTCAGTTCTTGAGTAATATATGTTTTTGGAAATCTGGCATAATAGCGCTGTATCATAGTATTGCCCACTAGGACCACTTATGGTTTTGTCAGGTTTTCCATTATCAAGCCTTATATTCTGGGCCATGCTCATTGTACACCAGCCATATAAATTTGTTATCTGACATGCATGGTCTCAGTCCCAGAGCAAATTTCTTTTGCAAATTTCACAAAGAAAAATCACGGCAGCTTATTCACAAGTTCCAGTTGAACCAGAGGGGACACAGCACCAAGAGCAAGAAAACCAACTAGCTCAACTCCTTTATGGCCACTTCTGTGTTTCTGTGATCCGATGTGCTGCAGAGGTTTGCTGCTGCAGACAGAAATGTGCATGCCAAAGAACACACACAGTGTAAATACACTGTTGGTAGCACCTGTCAAGTGGAAAAGAAGCATCTGTCACCTGTCTGGGAAGTGTGATATGGTGTTTTATATGGCTTTGCTCGGCATAAATTCATGAAGTGATGTAACAGAATGGAGATTACTTGAATGTATACTTAAGCAAATTGTTCACATCAGCTGACTTCCCTTCTCCCTGTCCCCCATTTCAGGTGGAGGTTATTATTACTGCTAAAAAATTCCCGTGGGTGAATTCAGGCCTGGTAAGAGACAAGGTTACCAATAAGGTCAAGGAACCACTGCAGCAAAAACAGCTCACCAGGGTGATATATGTGTGACCGTGCTCACAGGGGTCTGAGGATTGGGGAAGAGACGAGGATCTCACTCCATGTCTCAGAAGGCTTGATTTATTATTTTATGCTATATATTATACTAAAACTATACTAAAAGAATAGAAAAAAATTCGTCAGAAAGCTAGGTAAGAACAGCAAAAAAAAGAATGATAACAAAGGTTTGTGGCTCAGACACAGAGTCTGAGCCAGCTGACTGTGATTGGCCATTAATTAGAAACAACCACATGAGACCAATCACAGATGCACCTGTTGCATTCCACAGCAGCAGATAATCATTGTTTACATTTTGTTCCTGAGGCCTCACAGCTTCTCAGGAGGAAAAATCCTAAAAAAAGGATTTTTCATAAAAGATGTCTGTGACGATATATGTGCCAAAGGTTTCTTTATCCAGTGTCAGAGAAACAGTGTGATTATTGTCACAAGAGGTGCTACCTTCAGCTTCTAACCTTAATGCCCCAGGACACATCCACATTTACATTTATTTACCCTGGTCCATAAGCTGGGTGAAGCCTAAACACATGCTCCTGGCTATTTCAGCAAGTGAAGAAAGTTAAAATGTTTATAAGGAAAAATCAAACCCAGAGATGAGGAACATAGATATCCTTATAGAAATTAATCAGGAGAACACATTGATTGAAACATAGGGACTGAATTAACCAATAAACTCTTTCAATTAATATTAACAGGTAGGAAAAAAACTGACTCATGTGTAAATTTTTCTTTACTTTGTGTTAAAATATTAAAGACAACAATATCTGCTGCAAGTCATCACAGGAGCTTTGCAACTGTCCTAATCTCATTTTCACTAGACCATTTGAGGAACTGGGACTAGATGATTGCTGCCATTCATGAAATTCATGTAATACACTGATATGAAAGCAACTCAGTAGAATTTGAATTCTAGTTATGCCATCAGGAGGATGCACAGAACATTGTGACATGGCTGGAGGAGACAAAATTAATAACTAGTGGACATCTGATACATGTTTGAGACTAGCTTGTTGTTGTCGTTGTTGTTGTTGTTTTCCTCTTAGAAGTGTAATTATTAAAATGTTCATGTTTTTCATACAGTTTTTGTCAGATCTCTTATTGTGCAGAGGAGATATGTATGTAAAAATCTGCTGTTCTCTAAATCCCCATATGTACTAGAAACTGTAAAATATGTGAAAGGACTGTTGCAATCAGCCACGCTCTCGATTTACAGGTTTAGGATTTCTCTGTGTGCGGCTGCAGAGTTCTCCAGTGATCCATTTTGCTGTATCAATAACCCGTAGACTGTGGCTTGGTTGTAGATATTTGAGCCGTGCCTTACAAACACAGTGTGGTTCTTTGAGGGCTTTCTAGGGGCTCTGAAGGTCTTTGTACTTTGAGGCGATTCCAAACAGCATTAAGGCTTGATGAATTAGCGGTTTGACAAGATTCTGCTACAGTAATGCAATGATCATGCTTCTTTCTTCTGATTTAGTCCAAACAACACTTCCCTACAATATGCTTGTGTAGGAAACAAAGTCAGCATTTAGGAATGGCTCAAGAACCTTTCTGGAGTCTGGGGAGGGCTTTACAGCTCACACTGATTTCTGTGTTGCAATTTCTGGGCAGATGTGGAAGCCTCATTTAGCTGGGGTATGTCAGTGCTAATAGATTATGTGCCCTTGGTCAGGGATCAAGAAATGCACCTAAAAAGAAGAGTTTTCATCTTATAATTTCTATTCTTTGTTTTATGTAATTAGTGTAGTAGTACAACAAAAAATAATGATGTGGATTTCAGTGATTATCTTAATTTACATAAATTATAATAACACAAATTTGAGAGAGGCAATAGAATCCTTTAAACAACACTGCAACACAACATTTTGGTAACAGCCCCAGTTCTCCTCTTCACCTTAAGTATGGCTATAGGCTACTCACCGTTTCCCCTCCTATTTATGTCTTTTTTTTTGTAAATTTATATTGTTTGTGAACAACTCTTCACAGTTTGATTTATCACTAACTGTTGTGTAGACAGCCTTCCAGAAAAGCCAGCTTGGATGAGACATTTAAATCCTGTTACAATAAAAAATAAATGTAATATAGGCTATTTTATATACTTACAAGAAAATAATTTTCTTTTTGGACAAGTAAAAAACATTGCTTATCATCCCGAAAGCCAAATTTTTTCAAGACAACTCACTAGCAGAATGTTGCAATCAAATATATTCTTTCTCTCTTCCTCTTCTGTGTTGGATTTATTCTAGTCACATGTGTGGGTTGAGAAATATACAAAAAAAACCCCGGTGCTTTCATTAAGATTAGAGAGCTGCAGCCCTTAAATCATTCATTTATGCAATTTTTAACTGTTTTTAACTAGCACAAAATAGCTCATTGGAATTATGCAAGTATAGATCATTTTAATTTGAATCATTGTGGAATCATAAAGGACTCCGTTCTTTAATTTTGTGCCTTCAAGACAGACACTTTGATTAAAAAATAATAAAGCATGAGAGCTGGAGGGTCCTTGCAGGTTCTTCCAGCTATCATGGATCCCTGATCTTTGGTACTAATTCTTCTCATTAATATTAATAAAGGGCTGATAGGCCATCTCAAAGCATAGTACAAACCCCATGCATTTAATTGCTTGTAGTGTTTTTATGCTTATTTTGCACAATGAGAAGTGATGCCTCAGGAGTCTAAATATCAGTTAATCGATAATATAAAACTCACTGGAAATGAGCCCTTCAACTCCCTGTTTTCTCATAGAATCACAGGATCATTTAGGATGGGAAAGACCTTTAAGATCATCAAGTCCAGCTGCAAACCTGATACTGCTAAATCCACCACTGAGCTGTATCCTCAAGAGAGAGATTTACAGATGTTTTTGGATACCTCCAGCGCTGGTGACTCCAGTGTTCCCTGGCAGATCTCACCTGGCTGCAGGCTCCTTGCAGCTCCTCGTGGAGAGCAAGAGGGTGTCCCTTAATCTTCCTTTTCTCCATGCATATGTTGCATATTATATGAAAAAAAATAGTTAAAAAAATAAGGTAATATCAGTGTATTTTTTTCTCTAACAGAATTTGTTCCAAATTTTCTGTAACACATGAGCGACGTTCTCTGTGCTCATGCAGCCCATAATATAAAGTGATAGTTACATTTAATAGAGGTATTCAGTTTCCTGACCTCTACAGGCATTTGATGCAGTTTTAGACTTCCAAAATTTTTCATGGTCTAGTAAGTACCATGGAGGAACTCAAAAATAACATGAGGAATTTATATTTAGGGAATTGGAATATAATCTAAAGGTATTTATATATAATTGAAATCAACTAGTTGTTTTAAATTCTTGTATTTCCATAGAGTTATCATCAAAACACAGATGGACACAAGTTCTAGATATGTACATGTCTGGAGTGATTTCATCTTATAGCATGATTTTTATAGTTGTCAAAGTGGTACAGAATAATATATGTACCCTACTCCTAGGATTAAAAGAAAACAAAACAAAACAAACAAACAAACAAACAAAAAACCACAGTTCAGATTACAGTAGATTTTAAGTAAGAAATTAATTTTTCTAATTTATCATAAGGGCTTCTGTCATCCGAAGTAATATACATTTAATACAGATATACCATTTTGAGGAATACTCCAGAAACTGAAGCTTGAAGACTACCTACAGACACATGAAAATTAACTTTTGCTTTTTGTCCTAAGACTTTATTTTAATATTTTGTCTTTCATTTTTGTTAGCAATTTTGCTTTTAAATCTTCTTTTACTATGCTTTCTCTTATTTCTGTCTTGAATTGTGAAATTGCAGAACTGTGTTTCTTATTACCAATTGGATCAGAATACTTGATCTAGGAAATAAGTTTCCAACCAACTTTTGTGCCTTATTCTACATTCTTATGTGGAAGAAAATCTCTTTGGGTTTTCTTTCTCAGTGGCACATTTTTCCGCACACTGAAGGATTTCTCTCCTTGATGTACCTGACATGGTTCTTGGAAGAACACAGGGAGATTATAGCCCAAAAAAGCACTTTTGCTAAGCAGTGCTTTTTTATAAATCTTCCCAATTTTCAGCAGGATTAAATCCAATTATGTGGTTTGTTTTGAAATTTAAAAAAAAGGAAAAAAAGAGAGGGAAAGAGAAGACAATACAGACAGATTTGTATGTAGCCCTTTGCTTCTCCGTTCAGTGCAGCAGTTTTTATGAGGTAAAATGTTTAAATTCTCTTTCTTTTCCTTCTTTTTCTTTTACTTCTACATAACGGAAAGGTGATGTAGGAAAAGTAGATGGAACACCGACAATAAAACCTTTAGAACAGGTTCCTGCAAATTTGGAATTGTTAACTATGCTGAGTTGGGTGGCATCCCTCAACTGCACCTGATTACACGGGGTTTTGGCCAACAAAACATTTCAGAAAAATAAGAAGTTCTCTCTCATCCTGAACTGATATACAAAGATGGCTTGCTGACACTACAGAAGAAAAAGGAAAATTATTTGGATTTTGTTCACTTCTTTTTAAATACAAATATAATGTTGCACTAAATTGTTTGTATTGGTGTAAAGGTTTAACCCCACCCGGCAACAAGGTATTGCATTCTCTACTACCCTTTGGCCCCCTTGGTAAGGAGGAGAATTGGAAAAACAAAAAAAAAGTAAATCTCCTGGACTGAGATAAGAACTATTTCATAACTGTAAAAAATACATGAAAAAAACCATAATAATTATTTAATATTAATTTCCATGAAAATTAGGGAGAGGAATATAACCCAAGAGAAAAAAGTGATGCAGAAGAAAATTTCTCACCACCTGCTGACCAATGTCCAGCCCACATACCAGTGGTGATCTGTCCCTCCAGCTTACATATTGGGCATGATTTCTTATGCTGTGGAATATAATTTTGGCCATTTTGGGTCATCTGTCCTCATCATGTTCTCTTTACTCGCTCATGGATTCTTGTGCCTTTGCTCATGGGCAGAGCATGGGACCCTTATTAATAGTATTTTCGTACTAAATCATAAACACAGCACCATTACAGATACTAGAAGGAAAATTATCTCACCTGAAACCAGGGCAACTGGGGATGGCCAGATATGGGGATGTGGTCCTGTAAAGATAAATGACCAATAATATCCCTACTTTTTTGTCATTTGTATTCAAATAGACATTTATCAGCTATTGTGCCCACTAGTATAGATGGTGTTTCAAATAGAATGCACTCTAACAAAGAATCCCCACAGTAAATTTTTATTTCTGTTTGGTTGTTGGTTTTCTGTAGCATCATGGTACAGAAAAAATGAATTTGAAGAAGGCTGGGTGGTGGTTATTTCAGACTGTAATATTTTGGGGCCTACAGAAGAGGGTTGTTCTGCTGCATGTGGCTCACAATAACTGGTTAAATCCTGCCGCTACTCCTATGGGCTTTTTACAGCTGGGTGAAGTATTTTTAGCAAGAGAAAAGTACATTTTCATGCACACCTCTACCTGTATTGTTTTATCAACAAGTATGAATTTATAAGGTCAAGTCTCATCCTTCAAGTAGTCTTCGTATACACACGCACACATGAAAGAAAATGGTTTTAGGAAATGTCAGAATGCTTTATATCAACATTTTCAGAATGAACTGGAATGTTTCATTTCAAAATGTCATTTCCATTTTGAAATTGATCTTTTTAAAGGGTAAGAAAAGGAGAAAAAAAAAAGTCTTAAATAACTTGAAAATGAAACACAACATTTTCCAATTTGAACAAAACTTCTTGGCGTACAAACCCAAACCCATTGATTTATTTCTTTTTTCTTTACCACTGAGCTCCAAAGTCAGATATCCTCACGAGATGAGTGTTTTACTCATATTCCAAACCAGTGGTCAGCTAAAAGTGCAGTTTCTGTTTTCTCTGTGCCTGCACACAGGCTGTGCTCTCAGGTGCATCTTCCACCACTGGAGGTTTCAGGCATGACTTCATGGCCGTGTAATTCCTGCCCCTGCCCTGCTGAGAGTGATGGTAGGTACCCTAAATTGCTATAAAAATGAAATTTTGTCCAAGGAAGATCCACAAAAGTGAGAAAAGCTACAGTTTTGCCCATTTTAAAGAGAAGCCACAGCAAGATGGAAAACTCCAGGTGTTGCAACATGTAGAACCATATAGAGTTCCTCCTAATTTTCTTTTTTTCTTGGGTTCTAATTGCTTAGAATCCACTTGATTCATGAGGGCAACAAATGGCCCCTTCCTAGACATCCCTTCCAATCAGCAGGGTGGGAGCAGCCAAGAGCTACCTGAACATTATTATTGCCTTTTGGTTCACTGTGCATCCTGACAAGGTCATGAATATAAAATTCTATTTCTTTTTTCAACTCTTACTATGTAAAGATTCTTCTCTTTTTTTTTTTTTTTTTTTTTTTTTTTTTTAAGTCCAATATTGCAAAAAGTATAAGAGAAGACACTGCAGGTAATGAATGGCAGACCAGTCTGGCATCGATTCTAATTCAAAATAAAGAAAACATTAACTTGAAATTACCTGGAAGATTTTTACCTTGTGAATCCACTTGTTCTATAAAAATGTTGGGCTGAAATACAACATCTGGAACAAGTTCTTTTCCATATCACTGTCATTTGATTCAGCTGATATTAACAGCCTGAACAAGCCAGGCAAACAATTACCTCTCTGTCTCACAAACTCTTTTCTCCAATGTCATTAACCTACCCAGCTATTATGAAGGACTTGTCACTGCTAAACTCTGACTTAAATGTGCCATTCATCATACCCTAAGAATATATCAACAAAGAATTAGAAGCTAAAAATACTACTAACAGCAATTAGTGCAGTTTCATGCAAAGTGGGTCTTGCAACTTATTTCCTACTTTTGATAAAATAAAGGTGTGGGTGTTCAGGTCTAGAAAGTATGTTTCAGCACACTCCATTTTAGTATCCCATGACCTTTCAGTTTAAAAAAAATAATGAGAAAAACTAAATAAGCAGATAAAACAGATTAGTTCTAATTACCTGGTTATAGAGACCTTTTTTTTTTTCCCTGAATACCAATGTAGTATTTATTTTTCGTTTCTTTTTAATTTCTTTTTAATTTTTTTTCTCAGATTAAGAGTAAAAAGCAGAAAAAGGGTGGTGTGTTATGAGAAATCATGTCTATGGATGGTAAAACCAATCTAAACAGTTTGGATGGGGCATGCAGCAACCTGGCCAAGTGGAAGGGTGTATGGCAAAGGGGTTGGAATTTGATGGTTTTTAAAGTCCTTTGCAGCCCAAACCATTCTGTGCCTTGATGACCTTAAAACTCTTTTCCAATCTAAATGATTCCGTGGTTCTATTATTCTATAATTTAATTTTGGTCCAAGCTCTTTCTTCTCTTGATTCCCCCATTTTCCGTGAACATCATGCAAGGATTCCTTTGGACCCTCTCTGGGCTGATTCAGTAAATTTATTTTGTAGCAAAATATATTCAGTTTATTGTCAAGTTTCAAACGAATGTGAGTGATAAACAAATAAAAAGGGAGGAGATAGCTTCACTTTCAGCAGTAATGAGCCATTTAAACTTAAACTTCATGAATATTTCCTGTTTGAATTCCGTAAGATAATATGGTCTCCAAAATAATTTAATTATTTACTGTAGTTAAAGTCAATGTAATAAAGCTTCAATTTATTGTTTTCCTGTGGTACAGAAAGTCACTTTGTACAAATAAATAACACCAGTCAAAGTGCATGCCTAAGAAAATCTGAAATCACTTTCCAAAAAGTCTCCAGGGGCAGTTAATAGCTGACTAGAGGTGTATCTAGATGATTTCCAGCTGGGGAGAAGATGCATAAGATAATGACAAAAGGCGCTAAAATAAAAAAATATTTACAGAAAAAAATTCTGATGTATTCTCCCAAGATAATATCTCCAAAGCTTTAATGAAGTCCTTGGACAAAAATTAGTTTTTCTGCTATTTTTCACAAAACTCTCATTTTACAACAAAGCATTATCGTAGGAGGAGACTCCATAAAGGCCAGATGTGTTTCATCCTCTCATGAGAGTAACAGGACTACACTGTGATAATACTTGTACGAACAAACCCTTTCCTCAAAGGACTTGCAATTCAAATAAGTAGGAATAATAATAATATGACAAATTTTGAGAGGAATTCTTGGAACGAACAATGATTGTACAGTTCACCTGCTGTGACACAAGTGCTCAGACTTGGTAGATATTTACTTTAGACATATGAAAAATTGTCAGAGAATTTACTGAGTTGGAAAGGATCCATAGGATCACTGAATCCAACTCCTGGCCCTGAGATCACACTATGGAATTTCCTGCCCTACCCCAGCTGAAGAACTTTCTCTACCCTTCCTCTACCAGGGGCAGAGAGGGTGGTGTGTCCATCATTCCCAGTCCCATGGGTTAATATCAAGTGGAGCAGTTTTTATCTTCAATTAGTGCTCAGAGTTGTGATTTACAGCAGCAGAAATGCCACAGATTCTTTCAACCCCAGCTCAGAGATAGGACAGAAACATACGAAAGGCAGATTTCCTCAGATTCTGCAGTGAAAATATCCAGATGCCAAGAAGCCAAAGTCTTGATGAAATAATGAAAATTCCCACAAATTCATAGGAATTTACCAGGAATTTGTGGGAATTTGCCATGAATAAAATTGCCATGAATTTGTGAGAATTTGCCATGAATATTTGCCATGAATAAAACTGCCACATGGCAGTTTTAACAGAAGACCTTCTTTGCCAGTGGTGGGTTTGCCTAACTTTATTTTGGAGATTTTTCCATCATTAATTTACAGCTATTAAATGAACAAAGATAGCAGAATTAGCAATAAAGGCACTGGCAATTGCTGGAGCTGTAATTCACACTTAGGCACAGTTGGCCGAACAATAAGGATTGTACTCCTAGCAAGGAGTGACACGCAACCTATCTGTGATTTAAAGCATGCTTCTCCCTTTCTTAAACACCTATTTAAATACAAATTAATGATAAAACTCATATTTCTTGGCGATCGGAAGCACCTCCACCTCTGCACTGCTGTCAACATTAGCATTAAAACCCGTCGGAAACCGTGAGCAAAGTCCAGCAATGGTGTGGAGCTGAGCTCCAGTGTTCCACTCACAGCTGGCATCACCCAGATAATTTTGCCTGGGTACCCCATCCCTTCTGCACCGAGGAGCTGATAGGCAGGAGCCTGAGTTCTTGGTGGTCAGCAACGATGATCATACATACCTTGCACGCTCGGTGACAGAAATACCACAGGGTAGGGAGCAGGTGTGAATTACCCAGGAGCTGCCAGACTGGTGGTGCATGCTGGAAACAGCTGTGAGGGGCCCTGAACAAAGCGCAGCAGTTGTAGTGAGAAAACTATTAGCATATGCATGAATAAGTGGGTGTGAAAATGCTGGCTAACAACATGCAGTGAGTACTGCCTTCCAGCTGAGTAGGTGTGAAAAACATCCTCTTGACGAAGAAGTGTGAATTTCAGGGAGACAGGCCTGATGAAAGATAAAGATTTGTGTTTGTTTCATTTGTTTAGATAAAGGGCCGTGTACTCCTGCGGTGTTATTCTGTCATAATTTGGTGAGTTTTGCCCCGGTTTAAGGCAAATGAAGCAAGCCCAAAAATAACAGGACAGCAGCTGTGTAGGACCGAGAATCACAATGGGTTTTGAGCCAGCTCTTTGAGGTCAAAAATGTAACTTTCTCACTGGTAATACTCATCAGAACTTCAGTGCCTTCACCAGGCTGCACAGAGGTCATGGCCCAGACTTCTGTACGGCTCTTTGTTGTATGTGCCTGTTAAGACTACCACTAAAAATCGAAAGAGAAACTGAGCCATCCCTTTGCTGGAGATCATAACTGTCCACTAAAAAAGGACGCTTAAAAATTCTGCTCCTGGGCACTTGGGGGCATTTCACATTTCGGCTGCTCACAATTTATATTTATTTGAAAAATTGTGTTGCTCGGCAGTCTTTTCTAATAGCAATATAATGGTATTGCAGCTGGAATTTAATGGTACACTATTACACTTCAGGGCAACCACAGCACGAGTGTATCAATTCTGGGTTGAGTCAATGGTGAAAAAGCAATATTGAGGTCATATTTTTCCTCTTTCTGTATATCAGAGAGATAGAGGTATACAACTTTTGGCAGAAATGTAAAAGATTATTTTTCAGTGATCTAGTTTTATTCTAGACAAATTTGTGTATCTCTCACTTGAAGGTTTGCAGTTCTACCTTGTTCTGTCCTCTGACAGGAGTTGTCACAGGGATATCAGAAGAGTTACCTACAAAGCAATAAATGACATGATCTTCCACCTCATTTGCCTTTGTTTTTAACATAACTTTTCATCATTCCTTGAAACTTATTTTCTGTCACAGATAGAGTGAACATGCAGTTGACACAATACACCGTGGAAGGCAATAAGACTGTTGGTTCAAAAGATCACTTTTAATCCAGAATTAAAAAAAAAAAAGTAATCTCTTTTGCTATTAAACTTTGGGTTTTGCAGCTGATAGACATGTCGTTTTTAAATTGAGATCAAATCAGATGTCTCCCGTGTTTTGCTGTAGGGGTTCTTGCTTCAATACCTCATTTAGGGAGAAAAGGCATCAGATCATAAAGCTGGCCATGCTAGATCAGACCAGAGGTTCACCTAAGTCAATATTCTCTTTACAGTACTTCCCAGAAGCTGATAAGTAAAGCAAACCAGAATAACAAGCAGGTCTGTGTACATTTTGCTGGTGCACAGTTGCAGCCTTCAACAGTTTGTGCCTTGGAAATTTCTTGAGCTAGTGTTTGCATGTTTAGCAGCCTTAGGTGGATTTTTCTTTAGTTTCTTTATGCAACAATTTCTTGAATCCATGTAAACTACGAACTGTTAGAGAAAGAGCAAATTTTTCTACCACGTTGCATCTATCTGACAGTCTCTCTATATAAATATTTTTGTACATATAGCTTCAGGTATATGTAAATACCATAAAATAGCAGTTCCATAGGAAACAGGAAAGGATTACATATTATTGTCATTGCTGTAATAATCTCCTTCACAGAAAATTAAAAGGAATAGCAGAATTTCAAGTCAAATTCACTCCCAAAAAGAATCACAAATCCCTACAATTTTGATGAACTACATTACCTTGTACTGATCTGCATGTTGTTGTTTAGCTTGAGAAAGCAGTCATCACCATTCAGAGACACACAGAGAGGACATATTTTTGCAGTCTAGAGATTAAAGTCCTTATCTAAGTGGCTAAAGATCTTCAGCTACTGTCAAGAGCATTCTAATTAATTGTATTTTTAAAACTTATCAATGGATAGCATAAATGAACAGTCTTGCGAAGAGATAAGGCATTTTAAACCTTTACTTTTTAAGAAGAATACTAAAGTGGAAGTCTGCTTTATTTCCTTGTACTCTACAGAATTTGCTGTCTAATAGCTGAACTTCAAAAACAAAGTACTAGCAAAGTACCAAGACAATAGAAAATTATGATATTTCCCAGTTTATCAGAGTAAAAATAGTTTTGGATGGCACAAGACCACAGGTCTGGACTGAACTGACAGTACGGGGTCTCTGAAAAGAGAACAAAAGT
Source organism: Melospiza melodia melodia (assembly GCF_035770615.1). Classification (NCBI taxonomy): domain Eukaryota; kingdom Metazoa; phylum Chordata; class Aves; order Passeriformes; family Passerellidae; genus Melospiza; species Melospiza melodia. The sequence goes on from NC_086226.1 coordinate 5,013,368, forward strand.
CAAAACTGTGTAACAAACAACAGCTTTTTATATTATTTGGGACCAGTGAAGGTTTTAGGGCACTTGAAAACCTCAGCTGGGAAGTCACATGGAGCGGAGGGGTCATGCAAAGGAAAAGGAGAATTAAAGGGCTGAGTGGCTGAAAACTGGGGGAGAAGGAGAATTAAAGGGGGAATTCATAGGGGAAAAGGAGAATTAAAGGGCTGAGTGGCTGAAAACTGGGGGAAAAGGAGAATTAAAGGGGGAATTCATGGGGGAAAAGGAGAATTAAAGGGCTGGGTGGCTGGAAACTGAAGAGAAGGAGGAATCCTCCACTGCACATCACCCACCTCCCTGCATCAGGACCTGGTCAGCGTTTAACTCCACCCCAGACATTCCTCCTCAGAAGGACTGAAGCTTTCAACACTGGAACTCGGAGTAGAGTGAGCACAAATTTTCTGTATAACAATTTTAGCTCTAAATGGCTTTTCTGTGTTAATTTTCACTATGTGCATTGGTACAAGTACTAATAAGAAAAAAGAATTAGGCTTTTATTTAGACTGTTAAACATTAATTAAAGTAACAATAAAGCTTTAGTTTCAAATACAAGAGAGACTGTTCCCTTTTGCACCAACAACATTTTGAGTGTGGTACTATCAAGAGAGAAGATTTGTGTCTGTTGGGTATAAAATAAACCAAAGCAGAGCAAAATGAAATTTAATTGGATTTTATTAATAAAAAAGAAACTAAAATGTAGGCATAAACCCAGTGAAATTATTATGAATTTCAAATTTCTGTTGTAATTTCTGTTCTGACATTTTTTCCAAATGTCATTCCTAATTCTGTAATTGTGTCATGCCATCACAAAGACATCCATTTAATCAAAAGCCTCCTGCACCTGGGACACTGCTAGTCAATATGTAGTAAACAACCCATGTCTTCCAATCTAAAGTGGGGACACTGTGTTCCAGAGAGATCCATTGATCTCAAATGGCAGAGTTAGTCTTCTTTTGTGAAAAGAATCTTTCAAATAAAGCTACTTGAGTGTTTGAAGGTGTGAGCACTTTGATGTTTCAAAGCCTCAATTATTTAGGTACCAGAGCTGAGCATTGTGTATCTGCCAAAGTCTCGTTTAAAAAGCTCAGATGGCTAAGATGTCATGTTCTTTTCAAAGTCTTCTGGTGGCTGAAATTAAGAGAAAAGCCCTTTCATTTCAGTGACTCCTAAGGCTCTCTCAGCATCCACTCTGCTGTGCTTCAGCATGACACCATTAAATGCTTGCTTGCAGTTTGAGTACATTGTCAACAGAGCAGATGTATTCCAGCTAAGGAAGTGGTATTTATGCTGATAGACTGTGGTAAAAGAAAAACAAACAACCAGCACTCCCCCTTCCAGCTTCTGGTGCACCTTATTAAGGGATAAGATTCAAGTGCCTGGCTGAAAAGCAGTTTTACTCATACCATCACATTTAATAATTAGTTCGGTTTTGTCACCAGGATTGTGTAAAGGCAAGTGTTTGCCTCTCCTCAATTTACTACAGCTGAGGAGAGAACGATTCCGTCAGCGGTGCATCATGCAGCTTTCTCTTGCTGTTAACCTGTCGTTATTCCTATGTAGACTTCTGCACTGAGCTGAATTGTGGTAATTAAGCAAGATCTGGTCTGTGGAGAAAAATGTGTTATCCAAAGAGAAATGACAACCTTTAAATTAAATGGTTGAATAAAAGCCATTGGTTGAGAGAGGTAAGGAGCAATTTACAGGTGGTATTTTGAGTAAGAAGACACAGGCTGAACTCAACTTTTAGGCTCATAACTGAGGTATTTAGGCTAGAATACTTCAGATAAATTCCTTTCTGCTACCTTTTCAGCTGCTGGAAAGCTACAGGAACCTTCAGGGTGATTGAGATCTAAGCAGAATAAATTGTCCCGTCAGGAAGAATATTTGGTCATATAAATGAACTAAGGTACTAAATAAATTGTCTTAATTAAGAGCCTAAAATTCAATGGAATTAACACTTGCTTTTCTTTCTTTTAATGAAATAAGATATGTTTTCCCTGATTAAAAAGATGAAATAACATGAAGAAATAAATAAAAGACAGGTGGAACAGTTAGGTGTTTGTATTCATTGAAACAAAACTACAATCTGTTGACATTTTGAAAAGTACTTATCTCTTATTCTCCCATGTAAATACAAATTACTTTTGCCTTTTTTGGTTTTTTTTGGTGTTTTTTGTGGTTTTTAGTGTTTGATTTTTTTTTTATTTATTTTTTTTTTTTTGCTAATCTTCTCATAAGAGAAAAACAATGCAGAATTTAGACCAAAAACTGTGAAGTTATTAGATCCCATTTTCTTGAAATAAAGACCTTTTAGCTTCAGGCATGGACACCTAGGATGTGGGTGCACAGTTACTTGGTGTGAAGGTTTTCAATGGAAGAGACAAAAGTCAACCGAGAATTGCAGCATTCACTAGGGACACTGTAGGAATTAGAAGCCTAACATAAGGGACTGTGAACTTCCCTGCAACTTTAAAATAAATTGCTTTTATTTCATCATTTCTCCACCATCTTCAGCTAAAGGACATACAAACTTCTATCAGCGCTGAGTTTGCTTTAGGTAGCTGAAAAGCCTTCTGGTATTTTTGTTTACCTTTTTCTTATTTTTATTGAACACATATGCCTTGCAATACATAACCTTTTTTTTTTCTTGTTTTGCCTCACAATCAAGACCATTGTTCCTCCTTTATTTTAAGACCAAGAGGTGGCTGCGTTTTCTGCTCAATCAGCCCCATAGTACTGCTTAACCACACGACTTTGAGAGAAATTGACGCCCCTCACAAAACCATGCGCTAGGTTACCAGGCAAGAAGAAAGTAACATAACCAATTAGACAATTAGTTAATTTGCATGAGTTTCTCAGTGCAACTAGCTGCAGAAAATTCCCTTCTACTAGAAAACACAAGCTGGGTGTTAAATTTGCTCAGGTTCCTCCTGATGTGTAAGGTAGGGGGAGACACCACGACTGACTTCCCTGGAATCTCAGGGAGTGCACAGTGGACGACAATTAGAAAGACAGATGGACACTGCAAGTTGCTCCAAGCCCTTCTGCTGATCAGCCTTATTAATTATCACTTCTTTGTATTGCAGAGACATGCAGGTAGTCTTTATGAATTATGTGCTCTAAACTCGGTGCATGAAATGCCTCATTTTGGTGTACGTCCCTTAAAAAAAAATCTAGTTGAGAATGCAGAGATACTTATTACCTCCGAGAAGAAGACAAAAATCCATACTTTTGTAGGGAGATAAAGCAGCAGGTCAACAAAATTTTTAATTATTTTTTAGCTCAATTTTAAAATATAAGGTAGGGACAGAGAGAAATGAACAGAAATATTAAAAAAAAAAAGGGGAAAACATAGGAAATAATAGTAATAAAAGCCAAAGCTAATTAATAAGAAAACTAAATTTACTTTTTAAAATTTAATTTATTAAAACATAGTCAGGTCTTTGATGGCCTATGAAGTCTGGCATCCCATCAATTATGTTCCCAAAAGATTTCTGGAAAAATTTTTTTAAGTGAGAAGTAAGTAAATTATGGGTCTGTCTTTTAAAGTGTGTTTTATTATGTCATTACTTCAAATAATGTCAGTAACTTGGTACCAGTTTGAATGGTTATGGAACATTTGTAATTCAAGGGGGTGTGATTATCAGTGTATATTCTGGTATAAAAAAGACTTTAGCCAGATTACTTTTTATCGGCTCATGAATTTAGATGCAGTTCCTTTAGCTCCATAGCACAGCTGTCTGAGGGTAAATATATGCAGTCCCTCAGACTGGTTGCCATTGAAAACTTGTAGTGTGAGCCTTGATAGTTTGCCTTGGGAGGAACTCTACTGGTTCATGAGTAAAGATATTTTAAAGGAAAGGAAAAAAAAATAATAGAACTGAGAACTGAGAGTCAGCCAACCATTTCATAGGCTGAGATCTGTTTTTGAGTCTCATCCTGTGGACAAAATGTGCTGGTCAATCATGTAAAGCCATTCAGTAGATTTAATGCAGGTTTTAGCTTCTTACCCAAACAAACAAAACCTGCATGCTGTCTGACATGAAACCATTAATTTAAATGCCAAATTCATTCTTTACACTTAATGCGTTTGCATTTAGATTCTAAAGCCATTGCGAAGTGGGGAGGGCAGAAGCAAAGGTTGGCAAAATTCATAGTGCCAGCAGTTTTCCATCCATTGAAGATTAAATGCAGTACATTCTGTATACACCTACGTGACTATCACACACGGCACAATAACTCAGCAACTTCAAATGATTTAATTGGCAAGCTGCATGACTCTGAAAAAAGCCAGAGGAATAATGCAGAAGTTACTCATGTGAACTTGGTCAAATGGCTTTTAAAAGATCACAAAAAAAAAAAAAAGCCTTCTTATGAAGGAAGACACAAGTCATGCCTCTGGTTAATGTAGATTAGAGTTTGTAATATAATGTGAACATTTCTGTCAGGATAGAGCTGAATGCAGTCACAACTCACTGACTGATTTATTGGAGTTGGACTTTGTCAGCTGAATGCTGTGAGTAAAAAGACTCCCTTATTAGACACAGATGAAGATTAGGAACTGAAGGGCAGAGTTTAGTGGGGCAAAAAAGGACTAGGATTTATTTCAGCAGAGTAAATAAGTTTAGGAAATATCAGAGCACTATGAAGTGAGAGAAAGGAAAGTTTTAACAGTTCCTTGCAGCTCCTGAGCAGCCTCTGCTGCTGTAGGATATTGACCACATTCACAGGAGATTTTGAGAGGTCATTTACTCAGTATTCTGGGAACCAACTTGGGCATAGCTTCATGTCAATGAGGACTACAAAGCTTAGAGAGTTTTTAATGAAAGAAGGAAAGAAATAGAACGCAAACTTATTCCTTTCTCTCCTGGCATGGTTGGAAAAAGTTGTAAAAGAGATCCTCAGTTTGTGTTCTCACAGAAAGGTAGAACTGGTTTAATGTTCTGTAATGCAGACAGAGAGGGTAAAATGATCTGTAGTTAATGCTGAGTGCAAAGGGTTTAACGAGATTATTATGGTCGCCAGTTTTTGATAAGTGCAATAATACATTTTGAGAAGAGCTGACTCTTTGGGGCAGGACTTGTAAACTGGCATCTTGGTGTCTGTTGGGAGATCTCAATGTGTACTTCAGAAAACTTTATAATTCATTCCCCTGCTGTTAAGTGTTATTAAACTTGCTTAAAAAACATGTTGTGTGTCATCTATTTTGTCTCAGGTGAGTATAAAATTGTGCTGATGCTAAATGCCTGGAATATTTTAACTACAGCTTGCAAGGATCCACAGAATTGATTAATGCCCAGTCCAAACATCGCACTGATGCTGCATAAGATAAATAGAATATGTAAAATACTTCAGACAAAATATACTTGGGGGTTTTATTGTTGTGGTTGGAGTTTCTTTTGATTTGGTTCTTGTTTTGGGTTCCTTCATCTGGTTTGTTGCTTAGTTCGGTTTTTGGTTTTTGGTTTTGTTTTGTTGTTTTTGGTCTTTTTGTAAATTAGTGTGGAAAGCTACTAAAGTTATGAGGAAGAAGAACCTCACTTAACAGGAACCCATGGGGAAGGAACAGTTTGAAGGGAGCCTTTTCTACAATGCAGCAAATGCAGAGGAACTTTTCCCCTGTTCCTTGTCCTCTAAGACCCATCCTGTAGCAGCAGTAAAAGAAATAATACAAACCAGGGTGTAGTTTATGTGCTGTTGGTACAGCATTTTGTGAATGTAAAGTACTATGCAGGTGCTGTTATTAGTATTATCAGGTGAGTTTCTCCTTGCATAAAAGAGAAAAATTGCATCAATATAATTGCTGTGTCCTGAGTCTCTGGGATTTTTTAATTACTACACTAAGACTGAGGCTTTATGTAAGGTACTGGGACCTTTATGAGTGTATGCACCTTTACTGTGGCCTATCCACATTTTTGACCAGTTTATTATCCCTTGCCTTATCACTTGCATTTATGCAGCTTGAGTCTGGTATGTCTCAACTTTTCCTTTTTCCCTTTTATTTTTTAAAGTATTCAGAATGTATTTATTTGAATACAGGTCTAAATGTAAGGATAGACTGATATCCCATTTAGAGATGGGTGAGATTTAGGTATTTTTCTAAAAATTTAGTAGTTTGCTGAAAAAGAGTGATCAACAAAAAATACAACATCCCAGCCACTTAATAAAGCTAATTAAAAGAGTGTCGGAGTAGAATTCCTCATCCATTAATTCTATTCACTTGAAAATGACAGAAAAATAGTATAAAATCAAATATGTGGGGTTTTTTTCCTTCAAAGGTAACTTGATGAAATCTGTAGAGTAATGTATGATCGGTGAAGCTAAGAGGTACTATGGTATATCACTAGAACATGAGAAATTCACATTAATTTCCCTTGTAAGTGCTTGCTCAAATGGTGATTGTTTTTCAAGAGACTTTGTTTGGTTTTGGGTTGTTTTGTTAAGGCATTTTGTATCTATAGGGTATTTTATTTATTTGTTTGTTTGTTTTATTGTTTCTCAAGGGATGCATTGACTGAAAGACAAGGAAGTCAAGTGATTGTCCAGGTTTTCCTTCCAGTGAACAAAGGTGTGGACTTCTTAAAAGAGCAGCTCTAGGTAACCTTAGCCTTTAAACATCAAATAAACCCTTTCATGTTGTTAAACACTGAGTGTAGCCATAGTTAAATGACAACAAGGCTCTGCTGTGTCTCAGCACTGATTGGCAGCAGGCATCCATCATTATTCTGGCAAAGATCTTCAGGAAGGCATCACTTTGCTACAGTTCTGGCAGGTTTGAATGGGATTATTTCGGATCGGTTTACCAATAACTGTCATGCCCAAAATCTCAACACAATAAGAATTCGTCACTGGTGCCAATCACACACTTTGTGCCAGCCTGAATTCCCATCCAGGATAGTTTTTATCCTCAGTAATGCTGCAAACAGAATCACCAGGCCAGAGGGGGGAGGAGAAACAAATGGTGCAAACCACCAAGAGAACAAGATTTGGAGTTTCCCCTGGCATTTGGGGAGAGGCCTGAGTGTTTTGTTATGTGGAGCCACCATTTCTCTGGGTCATGCTGCCCATGGAGCTGAAAATATTGAATAGACCAAGAAAAAGCAATAATTTCATATGATCGTTATTGCAATGATTCCTACTGACTGCGCAGACATAAATTAGGCACATAAATTTATGGTAATAACAAAGTCCAGGGCCCTGTTGTCACCATATTTGAGCACTAATTGGGGGGTAGGAAAATATAAGAAATTAAGTCAAAGAGTGAATAAATGTCATTTCCAAGGTCTTATGGAAGTTTTTTGTTAAAACAGAATTTGAAATATATGTGTTGCTGCCATGCTAGAGCAGCAATAACCAGTAGATACATTCCAGAAAAGGGACAACCTTATATGCAGGGTCAAATTGAAGACACAATGAAGGTGGAGTCCATTTGTCATGGAAGTAGCTGGAATTCAAATTAACTTTAGGAAGCCTTGACTGTAGTTCTGCCCTACATGCCATAGAAACATAGAAAATAAGATTTTGATCTATAGAAAAAGAAGAAAGGGAACATGGGAAAAATCATATTGGTATTGGGGACGCACTATTTCCAATATACACTTTCTGAATCCAGACACTTTAGGGATAATAAATATCAATACTACCTGGTTTCCACCAGAACTGCATAACCATGTCATCAGATATTCCATTATCTTCTCCTTGTGAAGAGACCTGGGTGTTTTTTCTCTTCTAGGTCCTACAATAACAGAACATCAGCCCCAAGATACAGAACTGTATGCACGGACAGACCATAGCAAAAGGATGTGGTAGAGAAAAGGAAAGTTGGTTGTGTACAAAAAAAAAATACTGAAAGTGAAATTTTCTTCTGAGGTCTTCCAAAAATAGATAGAGCTGATGGGGATCACAGACTCACAGCTTTCTGCTATCAGCAGAAGAACCCTCAATAAATGAATCATTGACAGCATGAAAATGACACTGATTCAGCCTTCCTAATATGGCACTTTCCTTGGAAAATTTGAGAACAGCATAATCAGCAAGAAATTAATTCACTTCTTTAGGGCCTAGGGCTTTGAGGGACAGTGCATATCTCACACCATGTTTATGTATTTGTATATACTTACATATTTCTTAAGGACAATAAATTGATTTAAAAAAACCAAAAACCTGTGGGTTTTAGATTTTTTTTTTCCTGAACCCTGTATATTTCAGTCCTCCTACCTCATTTACATTTTGCCTGACAAGATGGTATAACAGCATTCACATATCCCCGTGGAGCAAAACAAGCAGGGGAAAATGAGCCTGGGAGCAGGAAGGGCAGGTCTAGCGATGGCACCAGCGCCAGCCGTGGGCAGTGAACCCCAGACAGGGGCACAGGGATGGAACAGGCTGGGGCTCAGCCAGAATCCCAGCCAGCAGGTCAGGGCAGCCTGAACAAAGGCGAGGGCGCAGACGTGCCTGCAGGGTAGCTCAGACAAGGAACCAAAACCTCAGAAAACAACTTTGACTCCAAAGCCAGAGGACAGAGGCTCCAGTGAGTTTCCTCACAGCTTCTTCTTCTCCAAAGGAAGTAACTACCAAATCAATGCTCCCTAGAAAATGTTTATTCAGTAATAGATTCTGCTTAACCTTTTATTTTAAGCTGTCCATGTGCCACTCTAGTATATATCACAGCAAATAATGTTTCTTACTCGGCTTGCTTCATTTCTCATTGCATTGTTTGAAAAGTGTCACACCAGTTCATCTAGAGCTGAGAGATAGGATAATGATGTAGTAGAAAGGTAAAAAAACCCAAAACTATTTTTCTGTTGATGTTGCGGTGGACTTTTGTTTTCTTGGTTATGTCCTGTGTATTTATTTGCCTTGTGACACACATCCAAATTAATTTCATAGTTTTGAGTTGGGCACACTGGGCCACAGAAACTTATGTACCTCAACACGTGGCTATCTAAAACACTCTCTTTCTGGAGGAACAATCCTCCATTTTAAAACTGATCCCAGCTCACTTCAAATGAAAACATTGCCCAAGATTGTGCAAAAAAAATTAAGCAGTGTGAGCAAAATTCACAGAGCAGCAGTAAGCCACAGAACTGTGGAAACAAATCCTCAGAAAGATTTCTGGTATCATCTCCTAACTGAGACTTGCTCATGATCCATTTTTCCCTCCTTCTTTCCCTCTTTCTCTTTAAACAAAAAAGAATGATTTATTAACAAATGAGAAAAAACTTTGCTGGCATATATTTTGCAAAGAATTGTTAAAAATTACAAATTTAAAATCTATTTATTATTATTACTATAATATGTATTAATATTAGTGTTAGTGTTAGTGTTAGTATTAGTATTAGTATTAGTATTAGTATTAGTATTAGTATTAGTATTAGTATTAGTATTTATTCCCGAGACACCTTAATTAAAAAAAAAAAAAATTTCAACTTTGAAATTATAAGAATAATGAAGAAAAAAACAGGCCAAATAGAAATTCTTTAAAAAATTTGTTTGAGCTACTAGATAATGTTGAAAACCTTCCTTATTCACCTGAATGAAGCATTTATAGGATGAATTCCCATGAAATTGTAGAGAAATTACAGGGGACAACCAATATGTCCTTTTTGCTTAACCAGAAACCTCTTGGATGATGCTAATAGAATGATTCCCTTCAGGTCTCAACAGCAGCAATTTTACATGGCTGCAGAGAGCCAGATTAATCCAGAGGTTTGGAGGTGAAGGGATGTGGACATCACACAAAAATCATCATATGGACATCATATAAACATAACATTACAAATCTGGAATACAAGAAGATTTGAAATCAGGGAAGATTGTCTTTCTGGTTGAATCCAAGAAAACCATGAGTCAAGTAACAGTCATGGCAATGAGATGTATATGGGTATTATAAAGCAGGATTCACTAAATCTGATCATGGTACCTGAATGAGGTATAGGACAATATTTTCTAAAATCTTTGGGTTTGTTTTGGGGTCTTGTTGGTAGGTGGTCACAAGCATGGTGGCCTGGCACGTGTGACAAAGTAAAGATCTTGGTTTTGCATCATTTTGTTTTGTGGGAGTGAAAAAGAGCCACAGGAGTGTTCTCCTTCATCAGGTGAAATGTTTGTGATGCATCTGTGGTGGGAGCTCTCAGGGCAGAGGGGACCTGCTGCCACCTCACTGAGCTCTGTGTAGGACATGGTTAATGCTGCCTGCACAAAGGAATTTAATTCACTAATTGTGGTGATTAAAGAACAGACTGGCTCCTGAACCCAGGTCTCTCTTAAATAATGTTCTCCCAACCAGCCAAAGTGTCCTCCAATGGCTGCTGATGTGAAATTCCTACTCTTCAGCTGGGGAGGTGCATTCCATGGTCAAAAGTGGGTTTTGTTTCCACATTTCATAGCTCCAGAGAATGTTTTGTGTTGGAAGGAACCTTAAGGACCATCTTGTTCTGATGCCCCTGACATGGGCAGGGACTCTTACCACTAGACTAGGTTGCCACAAACCCCATCCAACCTGCTCCACAACACTCCCAGGGATGGGGCTGGCACATCTCTGGGCAACTTGTGCCAGGACCTCACCCTCACAGAGAAGAAATTCTTCTCAATATCCAATCTAAACCTACCCTCTTCCTTTTTACAGCCATTCCCCCTTGATTTATCACAACATGTTCTTCCAAACTCTTCCTCCTTTAAGCCGATTTCCTCACACATGAGGAATTTAATCCACAGAAGCAGAGACCTGTGCCAAGCTCACATGTTTCAGTTTCTGTACAGGTTTTCTAATGGGTAGACATTATGCCAAATGCTTGCTGCACCACATTGCCCTCAAAGCCTGGTACCAGCAAAGTGAAGCCCAAGGGTGTGCTCTGCATGACTAATTTCAGAGAGGTGGTTTAAGCCCTGGAGATCGTGCTCCCAGAGGTTGGGAGAAGGGCTCAGATACCCAGGAAAGAAGGATAGATTCAAACACGCTTCTGTCCTCCACGCCTCTTTGCTTTTTCCTGACATGATTATAACTCTCATTAAATACACCTTCTTAATACAGTGGAATCAGTACAGTGTCTATGTCCACCTGTAATAGACACCTCATTCTATTTTAAGACCTAATCCCCCTGCTCCCGACTTCTGGGAAACATCCCTCAAGAGTTCTTAAAAAACAGAAAGAAAATTGAGTGTTTACAGTCTGTTGTTACATAGTTGGTGCTCCTTTTTATACAGAGAGGTTACACATTTAAAAAAGATTTAGTATGAAATTCCCTCTCTTCCTTGGGGTATACTGAGACCTAAAACTTCCAACGTTAAGAAAAGAATGTGTAATGTTATGAAACAATTTTCCTTTTTAGTGTTTGTTGTTGGAATTATTCTAGTTCATATGAGAGCTAGAGAACAAGATAAACAGAAAAAGAGATGCAGATGGTAAGAAAAAGCAAGGAGGCAGAGAGGCACATTTCCATGGCCTAGATACTTTTCTGCGGGACATGGGGGTTCCAGTCCCTTTTGCAATAAATTAAAATTATGTGTAGGCTGGTTTCCTGTAGCAACATGATCAATTGGTCTGTAGGTGTACCTGAGTCTCCCACAATTTCTTTCTGAACTTCTTGACTCTTTTAAATCCAGAGGGTCTCAGAAATGATGGTCACAGGATAATAATAATAATGTACCCACATATTATGACAACAATAACAAACAAAATAACAAACAACAAAAAACAACAACAACAATAATAGTAATAACAGTAATAATAGTAATAGTAATAGTAATAGTAATAATAATAATAATAATAATAATAATAATAATAATAATAAAAACAGAAAAAGCAGATGAGATAATTGCAGTGGCTAGATGGAACACAAACATATTTTTTACCATGTGAGGTCTTCACTGGGGAAGTCAAATCGCTTCTCGCCATCAAAGCAATTCCAAGTTCATAGAATGGAATGTGGAGTTGGAAGGGACAGACAAGGTTCATCGAATCCAGCTCTTGGCCCCACTCAGGACACCCCCACAAATCTCACTGTGTGCAGAGAGCATTCTGCAAACACCTGAGCTCTGTCAGGTTTGGTGCTGTGGCCACTCCCCTGTTCTGGTTCTCAAGAACTCTGCAAATGAAGAACTTTTTTCAAATACCCAACCCAAACCTCCCCTGACACAGCTTCAGGCCGTTCCCTGGGGTCCTGTCCCTGTCCCAGAGCAGGGATCAGATCCTGCCCCTCCTCTTCCTCACAGGGAGCTGGGGCTGCCCTGGGCTCTCCCCTCGGTTTTGTCTTCCACAGATGAGCAGCCCAAGGCGCCTCAGCCACTCCTCACAGGGCTTCTCCTCAAGCTCTGGTCCTCCAAAATGCTGTTAAGCCATCAAGACAAATGGTTTCAACATCTACTGGATAAAAAACAACAGAACTTCCTGGCTTTGCAAATACTCAGCTTTTAATGGCAAGAATACTCAAAGGAATTCGCCCTGTCTCAAGAGTGCCTACATCTCAGTGACTGCTTGCATTGAGATTGTCACTAAGAAACATAAAACACTACAGGTCACCCATAGGGGGACAAGAAGAAGTACTATTACAAGTAGATGTGAAGATAACAGCATATTTTAATACAATACAGCATGAAGTCATTTAACAAAAAAGGCACAGATCTACTGGAAACCAGCTTTAGCTGCAGTGCTTGTGACTGTCATTGGTGTATCTTCACTGTTTCCCTTTCTGGATAATCTTCCTAACTTTATGTCAATTTCTCTTAATAATTTGTTCTTTGTTGGTGTAGCCCAGAAAGTCAGGAAATCCCTCAAATAGTTATGAAACAACCTGAAAGGGGGTTCCTACTAACAGGCATGATGCTGACAGCCTGAAGCCAGGTATGAGACTTTCCAAAAGTGGAAAAATAAATGCTTTTAACTGGTACAAAGCGTACTTTGAATGCTTTTCATATTCCCTTTTCAAGTAGAAGTAACAACTCTATTATTTCCATTTTTTGTTTAAGGTTAATTTCAGTTCTGGATGCTACATATCTGGGATGGTTTAACCCTTAGTTTATTTTCTACATAATATCCAAAACATTTTTAAGGCTTTGAATGTGCCCAGTATATTTGTTTATATTTGTCTGCATGTACATTTACATGTCTCTCTGGAGAGGTTTGGTCACTAAAAGTTGCCAAAACACAGGAGTTAGTATTTCCTATAAAACCAGCATTTTGTCTCATTATCCAGATAGATTTTGATTGCAACCAGTATGGAAAAAGTCCTTCCTGTTCCCAAAATTAAACTTTTCAGCTGGGAAAAAGATCATTCCATTCCTTCAAAATAGCCAAATACACACACACAAACAGATGCATCAACTCAAACTCACCATCAGAAAGAATCTTTTGGACTTATTGTATATTTAACATCTGAAGCACTATGTCTGCATAAAATACATATTTATATTCACATATGTACAAATACACACATAGGCAACCAGACACACACACGTGTCACATAGACACATATATACATATGAACATCCTCATACATAATTGAGATACCACCTCCAAAAAAAACATGGTCTTCTTTCTTTCTTTCTTTTCTAAATTTCACTTTTACATTGCAAATTGTTGTTTACCGTGAAGGAGATATGTAAATGCAGAAAACAGATAATTTAATTTTTAAAATGGAGAAAGAAAAACAACTGGGTAATGTTGGAGAAAAAAGAAATTAAACCAACAAATTAATCATTTAAATTCTCTAGATTTGAGAGGCTGCTGGTTGGACTGATAGAGGGAAGAGCTCATTATACAGGGAACACATATGGTGCCCTTAAAATATAACTTCTGAAATACATTATTTTAAGAACCATTATTTACTCTGTGTGTAATATGCTTTTATTATTTATGGTCAGGTGGTTTTTAATTGGAAGTAGACTGGGTGCCTTCCAAAGGGGTTGGTACCACTTGTAATGAGTCTTTGACTGATAATCAAAGAACACATATTTAATTATATGCTCATATATTGCCTGTGTTCAAAGGGGGATCTGGGGAGGGGTTCATCAGCATTCTTTGGGTAACACCTTGAAGTGTTCTCAGCATCCAATTCTGCAGAAGCACCCCTCTTTTGCAGTAAAGTAAATGATTTATACTGCCCGTGTTCTTTTTTTAGACTGCCAGTTTATCTAAACTAGAATGTTAATAATAATAATAATAATAATAATAATAATAATAATAATAATAATAATAATAATAATAATAACTACATCGAATTGCTAGCACACTTGTAAACTTTAATGACAAAGTTCTCTCTGAGCATTGGATTTTTCTTCTGTGTTTTCTTTTCTGTAGCACACAGCAAGGGGTATTATTTCATGTACATACTGTTAAGAAAAATCTTCCTGCCTCTGTTACAAGTCCAGCCTTATTTCTTGTTCAGGGACTGATTTTGTTTGGTTTGGCGTGGTTTGATTTTTTTGTTAAAATGAAATACGTGCCTTCTCTCAGTCGTGTTTATCTGTGACAGATTCAAAGGCCTCTCTCAGAGGTGAATCATGCACGTTGCCAATGAGGAAAGGCGGCAAAAGAAAATGCAAAGGAGCAGAGGGACAGAGAGCAATGCTCAAGGTGTTCCTCAGAAGGGTGTTAAGACAGCTCAGCATGTAGCCTCCAAATTTTTCCCCAGTCTGCTTCACCTTGATCTACAGTATTTGTACATCATAACCCAGCAGCTTTAGGTCAGGGATATCAAGAGCTGATGCTCCTGTGCTACAGAATTTGTGGCGGACTGTAACCTGTCATGCTCACGTATCCAGCCTTTTTCTCATCCTGCTCTTGCTACTTCCTAGGCCAATGTTCTTTCCTATGAACAATTATTAAGATCCAAGTTTTAAATATATTAATAAGAAATTTCTAAAATCTCACATCAGAAACTAATCCCATAAATTTCACTGCCACAATTCACCATCAAATGTGTCTTCCTTTCAATTTAGACCCAACTGAATTAGCAAAGCATTCATCTCCTTTCCTTTTCTGCAAAAGACTGGGTACCTGATTTCATTGTTCAACAGAACACAGTATCTTATATTGTGTGCTCCATACTGCTGTGGCTTGTTCTGTGCAGCTGGCACAGAAATTGCAGTTTCTGGGCCAAAAGAGATTAAAAATTTTATAGCTTCACCAATTTAGCTTAAGACTAGAGACACCAAGAGCTTGGAAGTAGTAAAAATTCTACCTGACAGCAAGAAAGTTTAACACAGACACTCACATGCACACGCACACAAAATGTGCATAGATGGTCAGAGGTTTATGGTGATCCCCTGAGGACCAGATTAGAAAAAAATTATTTTCGTTTGACACAATCAAAAGGCAATAATTGCCTGTTTGCCTTATGCTAACATTTCCTCTCTCCCTCTTTTCTTCACCCTCTAACCAAATGTGTGACTCTGTAACGCCCATCAGTCCTATAAGACTGTAAAAGAATCATTCATTACTTCAGCTGATGCCCCAAAGATTGAAAAATATTTGTTAGATATCAAGAGATGATTGCGCACTGAAATATCAATAGGCATAAGGATTCACCAGCTGTCCACTCTATTCAGAGAGAAGGAAAAAATAATGCAAATCACTTTGGCTGCTGGCACAAGATGTTCTGCAAAATTTGCCTGGTGCTGGAGTCACCACACCAAAAAAAGAAAAAAATTGTTTACTTCATTTGGGCCTTATCACCTTCCTACCTAAGTCTGGAATGCCAAGAGCTGGGTTGTCCAGGGACTCCCACCTTCAGCACTTCATGCAAATGCACTTCTTTCTGTGCAATTCACCCTTTTGTGTGGAAAAATTTGAATAGAAGTGCTTTCAAACCATAAATTAAGTCAAGTCTCCCTCCATCTCAGCTCCCTAGTACACTTTTTCTGTCTCACTCCATGTCTGGAAATGGAAACTTTAAATTAGTCCACGTAAATCAGTTTTTCATGTGCTTTGTATTAGCACAGTACAGCCTCCTTTGCACATTATCATTGGAGGATTTGGACTTGGGTTCCTTGCTTGTTGTGTTGGGGTTTTTTATCAGAAGCATCAGCTGTGATCAGCTTCAAAATCAGTGTTACATAGACAGCTAACAAAATAATGGAAGAAAGGGAGTATGGAGAGATGCAGGAACAAATTATGGGGACTTTGGAAAGAGAGAGTGTCAAGGCTGAAAATAAATAAAATAGTTATTTGATTGTTATGAAAATAGGTATTTTGGTCTTATTTTCAAAGTCCATATGCTATTAGAACCCCATTTGGATTAATTCTTTTCCATAAAAATGAGAGACACTTTTTATGTACAGTTGAAAATTTATGGATTCAGCAGACATGCACTGTTCACTACGTGAGATACAGGCAGGACTTTACAATTTTATACACTTCATGATCAGTAAAGATAAAAACAGGTGTTAGAATATATGATGAAGGTACCTCTTCTTCCCTTCCTGCAGAAGAAAATTAATATTTGGTTTGCTACAGAGCTGAATATAGATTTTAAGATGCTCTAGTGAGGATGAATTAAAAATTAAGGAACAAGACATTTCTGTCACAGAATTACAAGTTAATAGAGAAAACAAGAAAAAGGGTACTGGAATCATCATTTTCCAAGATGGAACCTAAGGCTGTTTTATACATATTGACTCAGAAATGGTAACTAATGCCAAAATATTAGAGTTTAGTTCATAGGAACTCCAGGTTTCTTTAAGTGGAAATCTTACTTCTGAAAGAGAATTCACCAGCTTAAAAAAGTGTTCACATCTGGAAATGCATTATGCATAGTTAGCAAGTATGGAAGTTTGAAATTGTTAATGTTGGCAAAGGAAGAGATGCGAAAAATAAAATCGCCTGATATCTTAAGTACTCTTCAAGCTGATTATCTAACCTATTCAGAGGAAGACTGGAGGAACGTTTGCCCAAAGGTGGAATTTGTAATACACCAAAATTATATTTTAGAATAGACTTCTCTATAAACATTACCCCTAACGTGTTTATATGTTTGACAGCCAACCAAAGTATTGCAAGTTAACCAGATGTTTTTGGCGTTATTGAACCCGAACTGCATGACCTGTTAGTCAGCTGTGGTGGGCTGGCCCAGGCTGGACACCAGGTGCCAGCCAAAGCCACCCTGTCACTTCCCTTCTCAGCTGGGCAGGGAAGACAAAAATATACTAAAGGTTCCTCGGCTGAGGTGAGCACAAGGGCAGATTCCTCACCAGTTAATACCACAGGGAAAACTGACTTGGTTTGGGGAAATTAGTTTACTATACATGAAATCAGAGCAGGATAACCAGAAATAAAAACCAGATACTAAAACAACTTTTCCCACCTGTCCCTCATTCCTGGGCTCAGCTTCACTCCTGATTTCTCTACTCTTTCCCACTCAGCAGTGCAGAGGAATGGGGCGAGTGTTGCAGGGTGACCAAGGGGCTGAGGAAAGCTGGAATTGACTCTGTTGGACCTGGGTGAAGCCTTCAACATCTTCTCAGAGAAGCCACACCTGCAGTCCCATCTCAAACTGAAGCCTTACCATGCAACCAAACACACCAGAAGAAAAAAAAAAGTAAAAATTAAACACACCTGGAATAAGAAGTTACTGAGTTCAAGAGATTCAATTCTTTAAAACTTGCTAGACAAACATGACCTCTGATTCCATTATTTTGAGAGCTGCTTGCCAGCTGACAGCATATCTTCTTATTGAAAAGCTCTGCTAATGACTAAAAATATTATTGCTCTAGCCAAGCTTGGCATACTGCTATATTGAATTACAAAATCCAACCAGTTAACATGTTTGTTTACCTTAACTCAAAGAGTTCAAACTCATTCCTACCAGATTCCATGGGATTTTAGTGACTGGCTGAGATTTCTCTGAAATCCTAAGATCTCTCAGGCTTAAAACAGCTAAAACAAATATCCCCTGCATTATGGCTGTCACTGTTTGGAGCAAGAATCTTGTGCATTGAAAAGAACAGATAGAGAACCATGTGAGAGAGGCAATGGCATTGAATTACTGAATTAGGAGTTAAAAGCATGTTACATCTGGAAATACATTTCTTCTTTGTTTTCCTTTCAAGGTTAATTTGGGCAATTTGGAGTTTTCTACTGAAGAGGAAAGTGTTCTGGATTAATAATAATAAATGCTTATCATATTTATGCCTTTGGCCCATTGCTCACCATGATTCTGACAAGCACAGCCTGAGAAAAAATATTAGTCCAATTTTTCCCAGTTGTTTGGTTTAGTCAGTAAAATGGATGTCCTTGTATCCAATGTGGTGTCATACATGGCACTCACAGAGCTCAGATGGACCACCAGGTCCCCACTGACCTTAGACTTCAGGTTCTAGACGAAGTGGATCATCTTCTACACCGTCCATCTAAAATCTGTCTTTTAGGAAAATACTGATTCTGTTGATGCTTCCTAAAAAAGAGGCATTGAGAGCACCACATTGCAGACATAACCTGAATATTACCACCCATACAAGTTTGCCCCGAGTCCAGGCACAAACACGGAGTGCTGATAACACCAGGAGGAGGGCTGAGGCTCTTGGGTGAATCCTGTGAGCTTTACCTCAAAAAAGGCATCACCTCATCTCTCCTCAGCCACTGTTTCACTCAGCTCACACTCCTCTTCGCAGGTGTGTCTGAAGACCAGTCTACACTGAGAGTGTCTGATTTTGTTTAAGCACATTTTCTCCAGCTAATATCTCCTCAGAAAGACACCCTAAGGCAAGGCCTCCCTGCATGTGCCCCGTGCCATCACCTGAAGGAAGCTCTGGATGTTCACCAGGACAGAAGACAGAAGGAAGGATGGGTTTGGTGGGTTTAGGACCCCTCTAGAAGCTTCATCCTCAATCTGATGTAGACACAGAAACAGCTCTGTGCTTTCACTTCTCTGCTCGCTTAACAGGAGATGGTATTTCCTTGCCTTGCAGGGGTTTCACAAAGTTTAATTCATCAGAGGTCTGCGAGGGACCACTGTGAGGGAGTTTTTGCAGGCATGAGTACCTCAGAATGGCCTAAATAATTTATCCCTGTTTTTTTCTTTTCCCCAGTAGGGTTCTCTTTAAAATGCTTCCAGCCCTTTAAAGTTTGGGAGCACACTGTACTTGTGGAAAGAAAAAAAAAAATTACAAAGAAAAAAATGCATAATGTATGATAATGTTGAAAGTAGCAAGAATTAAAGTAAATGGTCTGATATAAAAAGGCTTTCAAACAGGATTAATAATTCTGCAATTTGTTATACAAAGTCAATTTTTCCACTTCCAAAGCTAAGTTGCCTGGTGGGGTTTATTGGCTCACTCATTATTAGGTATATATCACTTTTATTGTTTCACATTTTTATGTGTTTATAAAAAAAAAAAAAGAGAAAAAAAGAAAAAAGACATAATTCATGAATAAAACATTTTTGCTCTAAGCTGCCATATATGAAAGTTGGTCTAGGAGCCTATATCCTCTTTTATTGGAAAAGGAAAATACATTGTATATTTATGTATTTATGGGTTGGTCCGTGTTGGGAGGTTTTGTGTGTTTGTATGCATATGAACATATATATGCATATGTATATATGGTAATATGGCAAAATGCGTGTGCATCTATTATGTGCCCCATTACCATATATATGCACACACCAATCTTTGAAAAAAGACTTTGTGATGCTAAAAATTATATGTTTTCTTTCTGGTAAGCCTTCTGATAAGCCAAACCCTGCCCCTCTTCTGCTCCATTTGACTTATCCTGGACAACACCTTTTGTAAATGCCGTTCTTCTTTCCCCCTTTTCCGTACCCATCGGGTTTCTTGGGTGCTGCCAAAGCCCCGTCCCTGCTCTGATCCGTGGCAGAGTGTCTCCTGTCCAAATGTCACCTCAGAGCACCAGACAAGATTGATCATCCAGGCAGCAGTCGATGCGCCGCCGCAGATGATGTGAGGAAACGTTAGCTTGATAGATAATGGTTTTTATTTTTGGCCTTCCTAATCACTCCGCACCTGGTAGGAGTTTTATATGAACAGATAAGTGGTATCGAGAGACAGATAGAAGTTGATGGGGAACATTTTTATGTATGAATGCATTTATTTATTTATTTATTTATTTATTTATTTGCTTAGAATATTTGGGTTCAAGGATTTTTCTGGGCAGTTTTATGAAGGTTTGCTTTTTTTCCCTGATCTTCCTTCATCATATTAAAGCTAATTTTCTCTTGGCAAATTTTCACCAGAGTTTTAGAGTTTATAGAAACAAAAATTAAAGAGATGTCCAACAAACATAATTTTAGCTGATTTGAGGGAACTGGCTCTTCTAAAAGCAGCTTTAAAAAATGGAGTTTTTACTGAGAGCTCAGCCTTTGACCTTAAGACTCTGTCCTCTTTAGTGTTGAGAGGTAAATTACATTTGCTAACTTCATCTATGACATGACACAAGTAACTCCATAAATGCTCCATAATTGTGCTGTGATTATATGGTTATTGCTGCACATTGTCAACAAAATGATCACCCTGAGGCCCCATAACTCCAGTGTCTGGCACATGGTAATTAGCTAAGAAAGGACTAGGATCTAAGGGGCTTTGGAGGAGCTCTTTCAGCACACACACAGGGAAATCAGCATGTTGAATGGACACCTCCAAAGAGAGCAACAGTGGAGACGGGAGCAGGAAGAAAACATTTTGAAAAACATTTTGAAAAATGTGAGACACAAGCTCAATGGCCAACTAAAAAAAATTGTAAATTAAGAGAAAGAAAGCTAAGTAGTGTCATAGTCCACTGCCTCACAGCAGAAGTTTCTGCACTGAGTTGGGCACTTGTCATCAGAAACAAGGCCAGGGATTGCTTTGTCCCAATAAGAGCTGTCTCTCTTTCATTTTTTACATTAGTCATTGCTGCAGCTACAGTCAGATCTGAAGTAGAGATCAAAAATTTTCAGAGAGCTCTGAGACAAAGACTTTATGATATCTACTGCATATTTTTCCAGTCTATTTGGAATTATCTTATGTGTCCAGCCACTGGAATATCTGACTACAGTGTCCTGTTTGTTAATCCCAAGACCACGAGTGTTCTGACATTTGGCCATACTTCCCTCCTGTGTCTCTAATGTAGGCTGAGTCCTGGAGTCCTCTATCATGACAACCAAAACTTGTCCAACCAAATGGACTCCTCTATGATGACAGCCAAATGTTGGTTGGTTTTTTTTTTATGCAGCTTAGATTTCATGGTTGAGAAGGCAAATATGACCTGTACCATATGACAGGTACCTGGCTTTCAGCACAGCAGGGTCTGTTTGTTTCTGCCTGCAAGAAAGCTAATTTTATAGATAGTGAAAAAGTGGGCCATGGGATTTGTTGTACTTTTGTTTGAGGATTTTGCCACCCCTGTTGCATCTTGAGGCCATTGTTGAGGCCATACCTCAAAGCCTGGATTCAGTTCTGGGCCACTCAAAAGAAGACAGATTTTCAGGTGTTCGAGTGTATCTGAAGACAGGCTATAGAGCTGGGGAAGGATCTGGAGGAAAAGCCTGATGAGAAGCAGCTGAGGCAGCTGGGGGGCTCAGTCTGGAGAAAAAGAGGCTCAGGGGGCCTCTCACACTCTAGTGAGATGGGGCTTGGTCTCTTCTCCCAAGTGACAAGCGACCAAAAAAGAGGAAAACACCTCAAGTTGCACAAGCAGAGGTTTAGAGGTTTATTAATATCCTTAGGATATTAGGAAAAATTTCTTCACTGAAGGGGTGACGTTGGAACAGGCTGCCCAGGGAAGTGCTGGAATCACCACGCTAGGAAGTATAAGGAAGGCACTTGTGGATGACTTAGTGGCGAATGCAGTTTGGTGTTCATGGCTCGGCTCAAGGATCTTGAAAATCATTTCCAACCTCGGTGTTTCTAGGATTCCAATCTCATCTCTGTTAACCCCAGAGCAAATTTCCAGGGTTAGATTTTTTTTTTTTTTTCCCCAAATGTTTTAACTGAGCAACAAGGATACAGAAGTTAGAAGTAGAGAAGCATTGGTGTTATTCCTTGCTCCAAAAACCAGGCTGGTATTTTGCAAAAGTAGAACAGTCTACTCTTGGGACAGCTGTATCTATCTTTAAGTTATACATCTGGAGAGATGCTGCCCAAATTGTTCTTTTCGCTTACTAACTATCACTCTGCTTGGCCTGCTGGCTCTCTTTCTCAGACTTCAAGCTCATTATATATAATCCTGAAACTTTAGACTCATAACAGTTCTGAATATTTTTTACCTGCCTTGCTTACCTCTACCAGCACATTTTCTAGGCTTAATTATAGGTGATTTGGACAAGATCATGGGGAAAGATTTTTGCGCAACACGGACCTGAACCCAGGTCTGCAGGCATCCCAAACTTCTGCCCTAAGCACTGACTCATCCTTCCTCCCACACGTTATCCCTCAGCCCTCGCTGCTCTTGGTCCCTGTCCTTATGCCAAGGGAAGAGGGCGCATAGGGGAGAGGCAAGGGAGAAGACCCATGACACTCAAAAACACTGGTGCAGCCAGGAGTGTTTGCAGTTACTTTTTTCAGGCATTTTTTTTTTTTTGTTGGTTTTCCTCCCCCCATTAGCACAAAGCAGCTGGAGTTAAGGCCTTGGCCTGACCCCAAGGTATGGTCGGTGTTCAAACTGAAAATGAACTGCTCAGTTGCTCACTGCAGTGAGTGATTACCTGGTTGTACTTTTTTGTTCAACTATTATTGCAATTATTTGAAGTTAAATTTTGAGTGGATTCACTGCTCCCAGACTCTGAAACTTTCATCACCAAATTCAGCAAATTCTCCTAATTTTTTTTTTTTTTTGAAAATGGGAATATTAGTCCAAGATGGTAACTTGTACAAGATGAAATCCTTAAAGCTGAATTCAGCCCTGTAATGTATCCAATGACTTCTTCATAGAGCTGCTGCAAAGATGAATTGGTCTGGAATGTATATGTTGAATATTTAATGCAAATACAACATGCCATAAGTGCATGTCCTGCAGGTAAAATGTAATTATTCTAATTATGCTGCAATAACTGTACATCTACAGAGTAAATTACCGGATTATTTGCATTCTGTGCTCTAAAATGTTTTAATTCAGTCTCCAAACTCATGCAAACCAGTTTCCTTAGCATAAGAACTCCAGATATTTTGTTTAGCAGGCACGCCATGGCAAAACACAGTTCTGGGGTACTGACACATCTTTTACCCCTTATTCACATCTTGCTGCTTCCACTCACCTGAAGCTGGCTGTGATTTGTTTGACAGATTCAGGAAGATGTCCACAGCATTAGCCTCAGCAATGGGCAGCAGTGCTGCTGTTGCCCATCTGCATGCCCAGGAAGGCTGTGGCACACTGTGGTGAATTATTGTGTGAGCAGGAGCTCGGTGCTGGGAGATGACATCTCCATTTTCTCATGCAGATGGATGAGAAAAGCACACAGGAAAATGGAACAGCACCACGAAGGGAGAAGGCAGAAGGGATAAGGACAAGGACTCCCCTCCAGTGAGGGAGGAAAACCATGTGGGACAAAATGAGAGGCCATCTGGGAGCAGTGTAGAACCAGCTGCAATGCAGCCCTTGCAGCAGCCACCCTGAAGGCAAAGGGTGCTCATATAAAGAGTGGTACAAATCTTGCAGCGCTTCCTGTTGCGCTAGGAGCAGGGGTAAACAGATTTTTACTGTGTGGGTGGTGAAACTCTGGAACAGGTTGCCCAGAAAGGAGCTGGATGCCCCAGAGCTGCAACCAGTCAAGGTCAGGTTAGACAGGGCTGTGATTCCACTGATCCAGTGGAAGATGTCTCTGGTCACTGCAAAGGGCACCTAGTAGATGATTTTGAAAGGTCCCTTCCAACACAAAGAGTTTTATGATTCTATGATCATAAAAAGATTGATTAAAAGAGACCTCTCCAGATGATCTCTTCTAAGTTTCTGCTTAAAACCAACACAAGGGGAAGTCAGACATGGTTTTGTCTAAATAAGTGTGAAAATACGCAGAAATGAAGATTTCATAGCATTCCTAGTACCTAGTCTTAACTTCACAAAGAACAATGCTTCCCCACCATCCTTCAATGTATTTTCTACCACTGCTGAGAAGTATTGGCTTTTTGATCTTTGAAACCATCCCTAAGGTAGCTGGGGACAAAAATTAGGGAATACAAGGTTAGACTGTGTAAAAGTACATAGGAGGGTGGTGTTGGCAGAGAAAACAATTGTAAAACAAGAAGATTTCCTGGATTCCCTGTTCATAGTAATATCAAGATACAGTAATATCAAGGTAATGTCAAGACACATTGTACACATGCAAGTATAATCTATACATATGTACAAATAAAGCTCAAGTCTAAAAGATAAGCATTAAGTGAAGATGGTCCAAAGCCTAATTTCTGCTCTGTCACTGACTGATGGATGACCTTGACCAAGTCACTTCTCTGCATAACAGGATTACTGAGGGAAACTTTCTAAGTTGCTCTGATCCATAATAATGACAAGAGCTAGGTAAGAATAAAGTCATGCAGTAATTATTATCATTACATACTATTAGGTGTTGTGTATCATGCACACAAAATAATACATTCCTGTGAAATTTATCACCAGAGGTCAATAAATTCCTCCCTCCCCCCCTTTTTTTTTTTTTTGTTTTTGTTTTTTTTTTTTTTTAATTCTCAGACTGGAGTTAAATGATCACTTTTTATTGAGCAGGTATCATGGATTCCCTTCACTCACCTCTTTCTCTCTGTCTGGGAAAGTCTCTGAGGCTTTGTTTTCTCCACTCCACGGCAAAGGCAATTCAATTAAGACATCAAGCCAGCCTGAAACTGAGGTCTCTGAGGTGCACTGGAGACAATCTTCTAAGATGGCCAGTCCTGCAGAAATGAATGTCTTTCTTATTAATTTGGGAACACAATGGTTCTTCCTGACCCTTTGGACCCTGCTTTTTATTGATCAAAGTATGTAGGCATTTTTCCTTGAAGACAGAAACTTGAAGATGAAGGCTGTTTCCTAAAATTGGGTTATTTTTGTTGGGAAGATGATGCATACTGGAAATTAATAGTCAAAATTTTAATTCACAAACTAAAGTACATTAGTTTTTGAGTTTTACCTTTACTATGATATATAAACTATTTTTTTTTTTTTGTCCCATGGTCTGTGCTTGAAAATTAAACTGAATGTCTTATTCAAAGTGAGGGGGTTTTTTATATTTTAAAGTCTGGTCTCAGATACAGTATTTCTGATGAGTTTCTAGGGATTTCTGAAGTAATTCATGCTCCACAAATAGAACTTTGACACCAAATTATAGAGAATTCTGGTGATGTTAGTCCTAAATGACGCTCTATATCATATTTTGTTACAAAACAAAATACCCCTGCAGTTTCAGTAGTAATACATTATTTTTCGCCAACTCATATTTTCTTTTCTTTTTTTTTCATGTTTGTGTTTCTTTGGTGTCTACCTTTGTGTGTGTTATTATTTGTTTTATATTTATTGGGTGAAGTTTCAGGTTATACGATGTAGCCATTGGTATCAACAAGGTAATAGAAGAAAATTTTGGCTATTCTTGACCATATTTAAAAAAAAGGAAAAATTAGAAAACAACAGCAAAATAATGTAAATTTAATATGTTTACATTTGGGAACCTCTAGAATATTGGTGTTTTATAATACAAGTATTATTTCAGCACAATATACTGTGATCGTGTCGAGATTCCAGTCTTCATATTCCACCAAAGGTGAATGATGCGCAGGGCTTTCGTTTCCCACTTGGTCAGTACACACTGACAACAATTCTTAGCAATTATTTTCTGAAGGTTTTATCTGCCCTCTGCCCACTCCCTCCCCTTCTACTCTCACTTTCCTTCTGTCTGCCCCATCACATTTATGAAGATTTTCATATTAGGCATGCAAATCCTAAGCAGGAGTTCTCCTTAAGCAAGTTCTCCTTGGCCTTCTGCAACATTTCTGGGAGGTCCAAAAGCAAAGAAAATTTCTGACATGACCAAATATTTGCGAAATCAAAGACACATCTTTGTCCAATAAGTACATGTTGTATAGGACTTCCTTGAAGTGAAAGAATAGACAGTTAATAAATCCATTTGTTTTGCTTTTAACATTGCTGTAAAATGTTTCATATGCATATTGTCATGTGTAAGCTGTGGTAAATGTTTTATTGGACCAAGAGAAATGTGTGCATGAGGTAACATGCACATGATTTTTCTTTTCAAAGCATAGAAAAGATCCTAGAGGAAGGAAAGGTACTTTCTGTTAATGATCACGTGCTTTGAAATATGTGAAGATAAACCCCTGAAGCCAAAATTGAGCAGATCATCCCATTATTATGCACATATGTTGTTCAAAAGTTTCAGAAAATGTGGATTTTGTGAAACACACACATGTTTAGTTAAGTAGGCATTTAGAAACATTTTTGATGAATTGCAGTGTTCTGGAACTAAGAGCAAGTATTGCACAAAATCAGAATTTATCCCAACAAATATCTACCCATGCTTAGTCTTACAACTTATTACACCTATTTTTGAACATGATGTAGAAAAATCTCTCCTATCTCTTTACAGGAGAGATTCTTTATGATGCTATTTAATGATTCTTTAATTTCAAGACTGATCAATTTTCCAGCTCTCAGATGGAACTGTGACCCTCTATATATTTCAAAAAGGCTAAACAAAACCTTTAACTGGTGCTTAGTGCTTCCTTCTTTTTTCCTCATATTTTGGTTAATGTTTGTGTCTATAATATAGTGATGGGAGGAGTTGTCATAAATCTCCCCATACCCTTCTTTTCAAGCTGATTCACAATTTATGTACATTTGCTTCTAATGAGATGATTAGAGTGAAATCAGATCAGATTTAATCTGCAGTTAAACTGTGAAGTTATTTTTCCCCCACAATGAGGTTGTAAAACCAACATCACATTTAAACTGCTATGAGTGATTTTTTCTTTTTTTTTTTTTTGTTCACTTCAATATTTCACAACTGCAAAACAAGCCATCTATTTGAACATAGTAAATGCTGACATCTGGTTTGCAGCTACTTCTAAACTACATAAGTTGAATTAGAACTGTGTTAATATATTTTTCAGAGATATGTTGAAGTATGAGATAAATTTATTGGAGTTTCTCTTGAAATATTGTTTACTGAAGGTTCACAGAGCTCCCAGATTTGGCAATGGAAGATCTTTTCCAATTTTATATGTAAATTAACTTTTTCAATCCTGACAAGATCACTAGAGGTCATGGTCTTTTTGTGTCCAGCAGCTGGCAAATCTTTGCTAGTATCAGTTCCCTTTTTTCTGGATGCATAACATATTAAATTTTAGATGTCTGTGCCTCTCCATTTATTCAGTTTGGTAGAGTCACATGCTTAGCTTGAGTACTCTCTTGTAAGAGCCCCACTGTTGATCATTTCTTGCTTCTGTTTTCTGCATGCTCACCAAAGGGCTCATGCCAGGTTTGCACAACTGAGTCACACCAGCTCTTTGCTGACTGTGAAACCTCATTAGGAGCAGAGCAGACACAGATCCCTGATTTGGACATCCCTTTACCAATGATATCAAACGGTGAAGGTCTTTGCCTTCAGAACTAGACTTTCACCCATAGCTTGCTAATGAAATAGCCAAGAATCATTGCAGCAGTAGCAACACATGCACACAAGTTGTTGTTAAAGTCTGTGTGAGCTGCAGGAAATCACGAGTCTCCCACACTTTATGGACACAGGTTATTATAGCCCAAAGTCCACTGAGGGAGGGTGTATATCAAAACCCAGAGCCCTTTCAAAGCAGGAGACGCATTGTCCCATCACTCTGAAGTGAGCCTTGCGCTCACAGCATGACACACCAATAGCTTTAAAAGCACAATGACTATATTGTTCAGGTGACACATAAAACTTGGCCATCAGACCACAATCACTCGAGCCCATGTGAATCCTCCATAGTATAAAATGCCAGCCTGTGAGTCCTTGCCAGAACAACTGATTGCAAGGTCATAGCCTTAGAAATCAAGGTCTTCCCAAACCAATGTCTAATCAAATAACCCAAAGTAACTATATTTAATTCTGTCCCTTTTTGCAGCATTTCTATCCTGTTATTTTAGAAGAATATAGAACTTGTATACTGTACAACATGCTTATCTATAGTTTAGCCAGTGAAATATTATTAGTTTTCATATCTATAACTTTTATTGTTTTATCTTTGACAAACTCTGAAATAGTACACTAGTGACATTTTTAAAAATTAGCCTTCTGCTTTTAAAGACCACTCATCATTTTTATCTATCATTGTTCTGGAAATGTCACATTGATTTTATCCTCTGTGCAAAAAATGTTAACATCCAAAAAACCCCCCCAAATAATAGTCTGACACTTCAAAATCAGCTGCCACTGTTGGAGAGAGCAAAAATAAATAAAAAGAACCATTTTCTTGAAGGACAGGGGAGAGAAAAAAGAGCATAAAATTGAGACAGAAAAAAATCTTTATCTCTTTCTGACAATACTGACAATAACCAAAATAGCAGGAATCATAACCAGTTCTTTCTGTCCCAGCGGTATACACAAATAGTAATCATGTTGCTGATCAATAGAAATGCTCCCAAACTAGTCTTAAGAATATTTAGTTAAAAATCCTTCTAAGTGTGAGGTAATGCACTGAACAAGAAAATGGGAGGAAAGGTAAGAAAATTCGGGCTCCATTTCCTTTCCCTTTCTCCCAGACCCAGCAATATGATCGAGTAACAGAGACCTTAAACTGAAATTCTGGCCTTGCCAGATCATGCAGGGGTTTTGCCCATGACCTCACCATCCTCAGGAGCTAAAGCTCAGTGACAGGAGGGTAGTGTTGTACCCCTGGTGAAGAAAGGGCTGGACCAAGCAGCTCTCCAGAATCTCAGCTTGTCCCAGGCCAAGTCCCTTCTAAGTGAAATTATTGCAAGGTTAATTTTGTTGGCATTGAATGGTGGACCAAGAAACTTGTGTCCACATCCAGGTGGGCAGTGGAATAGGGAAATTGGTGGATGGTGGCTAAAAATAAACAGGTAGAGAAAGAGTGGGGGTGGTCTATACAGGTGATAATCATAGACGTGTCTAAAGGGTTTCGTCCTTTAGACATCAGGTCTAAAGACAAGTTAGGAAGAAAATTCCTTAAAAATGCTTTCTGAGGGCACATGGAATGATTTGGTGATATTTATTTGTCTTCATAACCATTTGTTTAAGATTATCTATGGTTGTTTTTCTAAAATTTGAATATTTAAAAACAAAATAATTATGTCAATGTTGATCACAGTCAGTATAGTTTTTATTTTTCTGTAAGGGTTTTTTAGATCCCTTAAAAAACTTTCTCCGTCATGATAAACAATGCTCTGTCATTTCCTCCAGAGCTATATTTAGAGCTAGATTTAGCATTGGCTTCTGTCTTGCCGTGACCATCTACACAATTGCAAAGAAATCACACAAATATGTTCTGAATCTCTGCTTCATCAGGTCCAATGAAGAATGTTTTCCAGTGGGCTCATGCCTTCAAGATGATTGAGTCTGGAAATTAAATTAGAATGAATCTGCTGCCCATATGCTACCAACATGTGCCTTCAAGTCCTATCTTCTTCCCCGAGACATGAAAAGGCTTCTCCTTGTTCCCAACAGAGCCCAACCATGATTTTCCTCAATGTCTTCTTGTCCCCTCACATTGTAGCACAGCATTCACCATGAAAATCTGTCCCTTCAGCAAAAGAATATAATTTCTCCACATCAGTTTGCTCATAAACAGTCCCTAATTTCTTTCTGCTGTTGGATCAGGTTAAGAGCAAAGTTTGGTTTTATAAATCAAAGGCCCAAACCATTTATTTTGGAAGAAGAGGAGAATGAAACAGTTAAATATAATATAACAAATAATATGATACCATGAACAAATCTGCTTTATTTTTTTAGTAAACTTGGGAATAGTTTCCACTCCAACGTAAATATGATTTCAATTTAGCATTTCATCCTTACTCAGCAAAGCATGTTAACACCCTCTAAATTTTAAGCAAGTCCTTAAATCCCATTCCAGTGGCACTTAATCAGGCACTAAAGTTAAGTATGTGTTTAAATGCTTTGATGACTTGAAGCCTAAACAATGAGCAAAGTAATGACTTACTGAGATTTCGCTGTGCCAGGAAATAATGCTTACTGAAGAAAGGACACTATGATACACCTCAAGCCATTTCATGGTGAAAGAAAGGGCTTTGGATTTCTCGCCTGGTTTTCTACAGTCTTTCACCTTCATTCAAACAAAATAACACAAAAGAAAGGAAAAATATCCTTGAGAAATATTCAGAGCCATAAATAAATAATGAGGCATGCAGTATTTCAATCTATAATCACAGTTTATGAAAGTTGTGGAGAGTGTGGTAGAAATTTGTTCATCTGTCTTGTACATGAACAATAAGGCCATGTCATGAACAATGAGCCTATAAAACAGGATCATAACAGGAAGAAAGCTTTTATGTACATATTATTAAGATTAGGATATAACACTGTAAAGCTCCTTCTTTATTTTATTTTTTTTTACTTAAATTGAACACTGCATACATAAGAAAGATATGCTTTACCTCCTTCCTCACTGATGGAATGAGTTTGTAATTGTTTTTATGTGGAAATATTATTTGGGTAAGTAATAGGAGGCTGTGCTTCCTATTCATCTCAGTGGTGAAACAGTTAATTTTAAAATCCAAATTTATTTTATATTCATGAGAAAGCACCTGTATAGGGCATGCTTGTATCCGCAGGACAGTAACACCTTGACTGATTTAGTATCAATCCTTACACTATAGCTTGAGGATATTGAAGAAACAAGCATATTATATTGTTTCAAATGAGAATTTCAAAAAGTACTGAATAAAGGATAAGAAAACTTACAAAACTGAGCATAAACATTCAGGTTCAGTGCATAAGCAGGTCAGAAACAGGAAAGATTAGAATGTGTTCATGTTGTGTGACTGTTCCACGAACCCTTACTACAGAATGTCTTGCTCTCCTGAAACCAACAGTAATCAACACAGATCACTGTAAACCATTAGACAGAGGTCTGTAAAATGGGGATAACAGTGTACTATTTACCAAACTACCTGGTGTCTTCAGACTAGGAGTACCAAAAGAATACACAATAGTCCTATTTGAACAGCATGTCAATTTTGCTATACATGCCTAGATGTGTGTAATGCTCCCTGCATTCCTTTGAGAAAATGGAGATTATCTGTGTTAAAACATATATCATATTATTCTTTCCTTCTCTATGAAAGATGTGAAGCACAACCACTTTTGAACTGGGCCCAGTAAGAGTTCAAACAATCATCTCAATAAATGGGCTTAAAAAATTTCACACCAACATTTAATTCAAAAATAAAAAATAGAAAAGAAACAAATAAACATGTTAACAAAAGAAATCCTGATATGAAGAAGATTACTGGGACAGGAACTATCTTTTCCTTTAGTTTTATATTGCACTCACAAGAAGAGACGTCTTATATTTGAGGCTAGCAGACGCTAATGTAATAATTAACATTAAAAAATTAGGAGCATTTGAAACCATCAGACATCACGTCTGTGTGCTTTTTCTATTCATACGTTGCTGATACTCATAGGGGAAGCAAATAAAGCTTAAGAACTATCAGGTTCCTTCTTGAATATCTCACAGAGGCTTGAACTTCATAGAGGAATTATCTTAATCATATCATCAAAGGAAACGGCTTGAAATATGATCTCAGATGGAAACTCTGATGAAGAGAAGTATAGCATAAATTTCTTGGCACTCAAGCCTTAGAAATTACAGCCATGACTCCATATCTCAGTCTCTGTAAGGAATAATAATTACTATTTGGCAATTTATCAAGGTGATGGTTCCACTGGAGGGAACATCTTATTCAATTTGGGAGCTGAAATTACAGAACTAGTGAGATATTGAATAACAGCACAAAGCAGGACGTATAGGCAAGGAAAGTGATGGAACAAATCTGAAGTAAAGGTGAAGAAGTCAGAATGAGCTATCAAGACAACCTCCTTGTTTTCCAGTTATTCCCTTTAGATCCTCCAGTAGAAAAGATTTTGTAGCATGCCAATCCAGCTCAGCAACTAGTGTCAGAAGCATTATGAGAAGATAGAACCTGGAAAAATACAGGTACTTCTCTTTTTAGACTGAACTTGAATGAATTTTATGAGTATGCTTAGAATACTAGAATCACAGTGTATCCCGAGTTGGAAGGGACCCACCACACAAATTGGATCCATTTCCTGGTTCTCCACAGGAAGTAACTGCTGAATTTGTCTCAGGCTTTTCCTTGGCTATAGTTTTCCAAAATATTTAATTAAGTGTTTGAAGAGACTTATAACTTAACTATCTGTAGAGTCAAAATTAAATATGTGTTTAAGAGTACATTCCCCATTTACAAGCTGCTGAGGCAATTGTTTTAAGAAACATTTTTTCCTTGCTCAACACACAAGTCCCTATTCCTGCTTCATGGAAATTGTGAGGAATGTTCATATAACTTAGATTCCCTTATATCTCCTACTTCAGCTGTCATTTCCAAGGGTGGAAGTATCTATACATAACCTGTAACCTGTAGAACCTCTCCCGTGACAGACAAAATTTGTGCAAATTCATTACTTTGGTTCTAATTGTAAGGGTAAGATATCAGTACTTTTAGGATTTTGTAGGGAATCAGAGAAGCCCCTAAGGACCCTTAACAATGTGAATGTAGAATTAGTAGGAAATTGGACTGGATGACCCCCTGGGATCTCTTCCAACCTAAATTGTTACATGATTCAGGCTTCCCAAGGAAGTGGCAGAGTTGTCATTCTTGGAGGTATTTAGCAGACAAGGAGATTTGGCTTAGCAGTGTGAGGTCAAGGATTGGTCTCCATGTTCTTAGAGAGTTCCTCCAGCCTAAATGATTCAGTGTTTCCATGATTCTGTGATCTGGTCTGCTCTAGATATCTCTGTTACCATATGGGGAATTGCATATGGAAATTTGCATTCTTGCTGATTATAAAACCACAGAATCTAAGAATGGCTATGGGACTGCTGGAGGTGTTCTACTCCACCCTCCCTCTTGTGCCCTGCTCAGACTCTCAAATCTGCATTGGTTATGGAGCTGTTATACAACGACTCAACAGGAGTGTAACATTTTATCTGGATATGCTAGACCACTACTTATAAGAATATAAAGAACATATAAGCATGCATTTTCCACAATTTGAAAAACATTATGTGTCACCTCTTTTGTTGTAGGTTGATTAAGGCAAGGGGTGTCTTTACTGTGGCCTGCAACTTTCAGAGGTTTCAGCACTACAGATACATTGTGGAGGACTTGTGTTAACTAAGCTAATGATCAATTAAACAAATTTGAATAGTATGTTAAATGTGTGACATTGGATTTTCTAGGCAAGAATGCCTAAATCTTGGTAGCTGAACCAGAGGCAGGACTGGCACAGTGAATTTATCTTTGCATTAATGCATTTAGTTCACAAATTTCCTGTGTATTTGTTTAGTCTCAAGGATATTCAATGCAATATTCCCAGACTGATACATGAATTACTGCAAAAATGTTTAGGCAGTGTCATGCTTTATGAACCAGACCCCTGGGCTGTTCAGTATGGGTTAAACCAAGGACAGACTGTTTTTCATGACAAAGATATTAAGCTATCTATATGAACCCCTGACCATCAAATTACTCACTGTTTGTCATACCATTTTTAATTTACATGGTACAAGGGGCTTAAATGTCAGCATCTCTGTTATAACTTAGACTCCAGTGTCTTTAATTAATGTTTCATGTTCATGTTATGGTTATTTAGAATTTGCTGAAAACCCAAGAGTCATAAATTTCTTTTACAGGTCTTTGTGGTATGAACTTTAACAAAACAGCTATAAAGAGGTAATAGGAATGAACAGTACATCACATAAAGCACAGCAAAGGAAGAAAGGTGGAAATAAACTCCAGGCAGATAAAAAAATTTCATCTTTTTAGATTGTTGTTTATGATAATTTCATTATTTCTTCAGACACAGGGACACAGAAGGTAAATAAGGAAACTGTGCATAAAAAAATTCATAGTTGTTGGGTGTTGCATTTTCTTTTTGTATATACATTAGGATTAAATTAATATCTTTTACAAAGATTTAACTAACTGAAGCTGAAAGGAGTCCATCTACTTGCATTCAATACTCCTGTCTCAGTTAACCTGGTGTTCTTTGTGAGTGCCTGGACTCCTTGAGCTGGACACAGAGCCATTAATGTGAGTTTGGTCTTGCAGCTGGCAGTGAGGACGGGGAAATTCACTCTGTTGCTTGTCATCCACGAATGTGGAGTCACATTGCAGACGTAGAATAAACTTGGGAATCTGAAAAAGTCAATGAAACCATATGAAAGGGAGTAGAGGATACTCAGCTTCCAAATGTGGCCACCTTAGTGACAGAGGTAAAGACCACATCTTGTTTTCTTCTGGATCACTCTGGTAATCGGTCAAGTTTAAGTGGGAAACTGTAGTAGGGAATAAGCTTATGTTCAATGTAAAGGAAGATATAAATTGACTTAAGAATATGAAACAGCTGTTATGAACAGTGTATGTGGAGTAAATTAAAAACCACTATAGTATGACTAAGAAATATAGTACAAAATATGTAGCAGATTGGAATTGAGGCTGATATATTTTCATATGAGTGAGGAAGATGTCTTCTTGTCAAGTTCTCTTCTAACACACAAGCCAGACATGGATTTATGTTCGCAAAATATTGGAGAGGCTTGTGTCTCCAAATAAATAGCAGAGTGGCTCAGAACCATTCTTTTTTATTTTTTTCAAAAGAATGGTAAGTCTCACAATGAACGTGTTTGCGCATGTGTATTAATACAGAAATATATAAGAAATAAATTGTGTTAGGAATTTGTCAAAATTGTGTATGAACTTCATAAATCCTTAAGTTGCCTTAAAAATAAAGATGAAGAAATTCTGTGCTACCACAGGTCAACCTTTGGTAAACTTTGTGGGAAGGAGCTGAAATAAAAGAACAGATTGAAAAAAGAAGGAAGTTGTCCTGACCATAGAGGGCCATTATCTATCAACATGATTGTGACATCTCAGTGTCTTCAAGAGCACCCAGGATACACAAAGCCGTTTGGAGAATGATCAGCACTGCCCTGTTCTTACCACCTCTGTTCATCCACACAAAGGCTGAGAAATGTTCTACAGCTTTATCCTAATTTGCATGTTTACCTGCAAATACACATATGCGTGAAATATTACAGTTGTGTAAACAGGGTCTTTTGTTGCTTTCACGCTGGGAATTAAACATTCTTGTCATAATGATGCAATCTAGATGGATAAAATACAACAGTTAGGAAAACTCTGAGCTTATGATTTGTTTTACAGAGAAGTAAAAAAAAAGTACAGACAGGCAGAAATCTGAATTCAAAAGGAGACTCACTTCTCTCTCCCCCCAGATCTGAGAAGGAAAGTAACCATCGGTGTTGTAGATTTTACCCAGGTCTGATACTGAGTTCTGACCTTGGTGAGCAAGATTACAGACTATATCCAGATCCATGTCATTGTTATTTTCAAATCCCTACATCGTTTTTGTATACACTGAGATGACCACCAGTTGCTCAAGCCAGAGTTCTGTAGTTCTAAACAGAAGTGACTTGGTGCCTCATCTGAAGTGATTTCCTCAATTTACAAGGATTTTGGGAAGTCTTTTATTTGCTGGATGAAATCCTGCCTTGGATTCTTTTTGTCAACCTTGCAAATATTTTGGTTAAGTTTGAGTCAGTGAAAAATGAGATCATTCAGCTGTCTCTTTTCTTGTTCCAGTCAACAACAAAAGCATGCAGCTTTGCTTCTGTTGCCTTCTCTGCCTACAGTTTCTGCTGCTTTCCCATTTCCTGCAATCAGCTTGACCCCCAGTGTTCCTGCTAACCACATTTCTTCATTGCAAATAACTTACATATTCTCCTGACTCCTTTAGATGAAGAGAAAGTTGTGATGGAATATTCATTTATAAGACTGAGTGCTCAGTAGTGGGACCCACAGCCTGGTCGAAATTTGGGGAGTGGAGGAGAAAGCAGGGAAATGAGAAAAAAACCCAAACAAACTAAATCAATAGAGTGGCTGGGGAGGAAAAAGATGCCATTTAGAATCAAAAGAAAACCCCACTCTCTCTCCCTAACAACTGAAATTCCAATCTTGATATAAGTAGAAGGGGGGGAGGTTTGGGGGGAAAAAGAAAAATAAAAGAAGAATAAAGGATTTCTTTTATTCTCTTCAGAATACTTCAGTACCAAAGCATTTTCAGAGACTGCAACCATGCCTCAAGGGATTGAAAATGCCTTCTGTCATCATTCCCATCCATTGAAATGTACATTAGACACTACAGAGAGAAAACTGGGGCAAGGCAAAAATGAAACAAACCAAAACCAAAGCAAAGCCCATCAAAGAAAGGGCTCGTATTTTTGTGGAGTTCAAAGGAATGGTGTGTCCCTAAAACAAACCAATTTTCTCTCCCTACATACATCACACACACACACACACACACACACACACAACTTGAACACACACACTCACACAGGCTTCTGGTCTCGTTGTAGGCATCCACTTTCTGAATAACCATTTCTGTGAGTAAACAAGCTGCTCCGACTGCAGCATAAAATGAGCTTAATAACAACTGAGATCAAAATGAGCCAAGATAGTAGGGGATAATAGTGGGGGATCATTCCTAAGACTGTTTGCCCCTGAAGGGAGAATTATTATTATGACCTTGTACCACCGAGCGGGCATGTGCTCCTGGCTGGATCAAATGTAGGCCTTGGCAAAGCTCTCTGCCTGGGAATGTGGCTGCAGTGTCTAGTTTTTAACACTACTGGAAGTGTTGCTATGGGCACTGAGGCACGGGAGCCAAATACAGGGGAAGGGAAATAATGAAAAATGCTGATTAGGAGCTCAGAGAAAGGAATAGAACATTTGTGCTTAACAATAAAATGTGATGCTCTGGTAATCTCTTTCTTGGCTGTCTGTACTCCATAGGATTTTTAACATACTTTTTGTGTATTACTATATAGTTTATTTAATACACATTTACTCTATGGGATATTGAATATCCTCCTTTAATCCCTGTTAAGCTACCTACATACACCCTTCTCATAAAAACCCCACAACCTTTTCCAACGAAGCTAGATTGAGTCTAATGCACACTCATGCTCTAGGAAATAGAAAACAAACTCTCATGCTGACTGCTTAAGAGAACAGACATGAATTAGGACTCTCAGATGTGCTACAGATCAAAGAAAATATTTCCTTCTATGAGAGCTTCCTTTTAGCTATCCACCCTAGTATGGTTTACCCTTTTCCCACTGCTAAATGGAAGTTCATACCTATGTCATTTTCTCAGTGACATCCAAGGCACCAACACGATAAACAAGCGAACAAAGATAAACCTTTGTGGTTTCCAACACTTTCTCTTTAGCCAGTTGTCACACTGGGGGATTGTTTCTCATTCCCAGATTTTATATACTTGAAAACAGAGCTGTATCAGTGTGAAAATTTGAACAAACCCACAGTTGTTTAGCTGTTCAAAGAGCGGGAATCTCTTGCAGTTGGGTATCTTCTTTTTAATTAAAGTAGTGTGCACTTGTTCACCATACCAAATTTATCATAGAACCACAGAATCCTAGAAAAGAGTGGGTTGAGTTGGGTTGTGTTATAAGGGTTCCTAAAAGCAATCTAGGTCCAAATCCCTGCCATGGGCTGGAACGCCTTCCACTGTCCCAGGCTGCTCCAAGTCCTGGCCAACCCAGCCCTAAATGCTTCCACAGATGGAGCAGCCACAACTTCTCTGAAAAATCTGTGCCTGTGCCCTACCCCCCTCATTGTAAATAATTTCTTTCTAATACCTCGCTTAACCCTACACTCCGTCAGTTTGAAGATATTCCCTTTGTCCTGTCACTCTAGGCCATTGTCCAAGGTCCCTCTGGTGCTCCCTTGGAGCCCCTCTAAGCACTGGAAAGGCGTCCAACACCTCTCTGAAGCCTTCTCTCCTCTAGCTGAGCACTCCCTACACTCTCAGCCTGTCTCTTTGTGACCTCCTTTGGATCACTTCAATAGCTCCATATCCTTCCCATGTTGGGGCCCAGCCCTGGATTCAGCACCTGCAGATGTGGTTGCAAAAAAGTTAAGTAAAAGGGAGATTCAGCTCCAGTGTCCTGGGAAATTTTAAGCTGTGACAGATTAAAACTGGTGCCTGTAATTTTGCCTTTTTTGCAGCATACTTGGCTTGCTGGCCTTCAGAGATCAGAGTCTTAACCATTATACTATAAAAATATAGGGTTAAAAATAAATATTATGGTTTTTCTCATCAAACATATTTCAAACTAATGTACAATAATACCATAGCAGGGTCACCCAAGCTGGGTGTCTGCCTAGAATATAATAACTTTTATAATATATCAATATAATTAACTAATTATTACTTATTTTATGTAAATACACACACATTCACCATATATGATATATATGTGCATATGCATATAAAATGAAAAGGCAACACAACATGAAAAACTTTCTAAATTTACTAAAGTAAATGGACAAAGCTTTTCTAGCTTCAACAAAATATTAATTCCAGTTCAAAATGGGTTTCCAGTAAACAGGTAAAACTAGTGAGAACAGGTGGTTTTACCCCTATTTATGTTACTAGGAATGGAAGGATCTTCACTTCTTGTTTGGTAAGTTTTCATATTAAATTAGGAAATCTTGGAAAGTTACATATGAGACAGTTTTGGGTAAAATTGTCCTGATTTTTCTTCTACTCAACATGTTTTATCACAACCTGCTTAACTTAATGGGACCAGACATCCATTAACCTACAGACCTGTGAAGGTCTCCTACTTCTCCTGAGCCAAGGATCTGGTCTAGCAGCATTTTTTACCTGCATAAATTTTACGGGGAAAATTATTCTCTTAAATTACACCAGAATAACACCTTCGGAATTAAAAAATAGGGAAAGGCAAATCAGAAGAAGCAGGGGGAGGAAGAAGAACCTGGGAGCAGGCAGACAGAAGGAAACCTCATTCATTGTTCTGAGCAGATGCATGCTTGTGGGAACTGAAATAATACCCTGTTTAGCTAATCTGGGTTTGGAAACATGCAGTGCTGTAGATTAGGCACGAAGACAGAGCCTGATCCTTTTCCAGAGGAACAGGATTAACTGTTCAGCATGCACAGGGCCATACTGGGAGCACTCGAACCCTTTTCCTCCTTAAATGCTTCGGCAGCATCCCCCAGACCCACCTTGACTGGTGAGGAAGGGAGTGAGTGGAAGGCAACACTGTTGGATGTCGCTGTGAGGAGGTGCTGACCTGATCTCCCTGCTCAGAGCTCTTGATTTGATTCAGATAGCAGTTGTTAAGAGCAGAAGGAGCTGCTGGCACGGATGGCAGCTGCCTCAGCCAGCCACACTTTCCAACTGCCCTGAATATTTAAAAAAAAAAATAAAAAAATAAAGGAGAGGGAGTAAGAGAGACTGGGAAAGAGAGAGGCTCAAAGAACAAG
Organism: Melospiza melodia melodia; assembly: GCF_035770615.1. Taxonomy (NCBI): domain Eukaryota; kingdom Metazoa; phylum Chordata; class Aves; order Passeriformes; family Passerellidae; genus Melospiza; species Melospiza melodia. Next base: position 5,052,915 of record NC_086226.1, read on the forward strand.
AGAACAAGCCTACAAAGAGCAGTGGCTGCAGCTCACTCGGAGGAATTCCATTAAATGAACTCATCCGTCATCTTGCCTTTTATTGATGAGTGGCATTGCTTGGCGGCAAGTGACATGGCAGAACAAATGGCATCGGAGCCCTGGCTTCCTCTGCCACTGCACACAGAGACACACAGGCCCCAAAACAATGAGTCATTACTTATTACATCCATTATTAACTCAGCTCAGGCTCATTAGGCATGGAAATTGAGGAGGAAAAAGGAAAAAAAAAAAAAAAAAAAAAAAAAAAAAAGACAAAACCAGGAGCTAACTTACCCACAGATTTAGGGAAAGGGTGTGGTGGGAGGGGGAGGGAGACGGGCAGTTAAAATCTGCTGCTCAACACTTGTGACATTGTTAAATCCTGAGGGTGGTGGGTAGTTGATCATATGTTTTCCTTTTTCTGACATGATTGCATTGAGGAATGTGCTTTAAAGCAACAAGGCCAAAAAGAACAGGAATGTAAGAACTACATCATTAACTACTGCAAGGCCTTCAGAATAAAGTTTGTCAGGAATGATGCGGTTTTATTAGAGGAATCTCAGGTGGACACAATAAAAAAAGGAAAAAAAAAAGACAAATGGAGCTACTAGAATAGCAATCAAGTTAAATGCAAGCATTTTTTTAAAGGAGAGCGAAATGGAATTCCTGCGTGTCTCACTGTCTGTGCCATTGGTTTTATTTCACTGAATGTTGGTTTTCTAAGAGATAGACACCTAGCCCAAAAAAGTGCTATGTACAAATTTCCTTTTCAGTCAAGAGAGAGCTCTAATTTTGTTTCGGAATGACTTGCCCAATCTTAAAAAAAACCAAACCAAAACAATTTAAATTAACTGCCATGTGGAGATGTTGACATCTCTCTTTTAGCTATCAAGGAAGCTTAGATGGCCAGTTTTGATGGAGCATCCAATTTATAGACAGCTAAAGTTAAATGAGTGGACTACTGTTATCTTAGCTCATGCCTGACTATGGTGGCAACTGTGTTCTGGATTGATATGTGAACAAGACTTTTTTCCACTTCTTTGACTACTCAGGACTAGAAAAAAAATCCTGAAATGCGTCCATTCACATTTAAATAAATAAATTAATAAAACCATTCAGGAGAAAAAAAATATCTTGTGAGCTAAAGGAGGACCAATAAAATACACACAAAACTAAAGTGGGATTTTTTTCTGAAAAAAAAAAATGTACATGGACCCACTCAAATAAAATGAGACAGCAGTAAAACAATTCCAGGAAAAGTAAGGTGTCGGAATTGCCTTAGTCACCTATTCAAGTAAAAGGAAAATTATTCCAAATATCTCTACCAGGTTCAATCTGATTCAAGTTTCAGACTTCCTCTGTAAATTCATGTCTTTTTTTTGGCTAGATTTCACCTTTTCTTTGTCAGTGCCCTTTGGCCGAAGGATGAGATGGAAGAAAAGATATTGCTGAAGTACTGAGAAAGACATTGATACTTCAAACATTAGCCAAAGTCAGAGCGGAAAGTCTTGAAAATTCTCAAGGGATTCCAATCAGCCTGTAAATGGAGACTGAGGGCAGTGCAGGTGGTCCTCACCTTTAAACACGGGCTTACAAGTGGATTTTGAAACCTCTGTAGTACTTCCTCAAATTATTTGGCACAAGGCAGAATTTAAGATTCACACTGTGAGTGCAACTAAAGCAAATTAAATTAGTACTTGGAGTGAGTAGCTATATTTTCAATATAATCAACAGAAATAGTTATTTGCTTCAATTTCTGAAGCCAGGTGTCACCAAACTGGCTGATTTCTTTTTTTGCACCAAAAATACTTGCTGTGTGTTACCTCCTATAACTCCTGGCTTATACCTGCAGTAACAGGAGGTGGCTAGCTTAAGATTTTGCACATTTATCTCCTCTAGAGGTTTGCTGGGAACAGACAGTAATGAGGAGTAGAACAAGATTCCTTCCAAGTTCATCTTGGCAAGAACATGTGTATTAAAGGCTGTTCTTCTGCTAATTAATTCTGAGAAGAAGCACAGAAGATAGTTGTGGTGCTTGACAGCTGCCCTAAATATCTTAGTGTCGAGGTTGGTTAGCACATGCCACTGATCAGATTCTTTCAGCTCAGATGCATAAGTTTCAGTTACCTTGTGCAAGAGTTAGCAGAACTGGGAAAGACCAAAAAAAAAAAATTAAATGGGTCCTTTTTAATATGGCAATTCAGCTGATGTTTCTCTGCATTCCTTCCATCACCCTATAGAGGCAGTTTGCAAGCTCTCAGTGTTATTTTAAAAACTTATTTTATTAAACAGAATGGAAAACATCTCACCCATTTTCATCTCTTTTTCTTCCTGTTTCAACATTTTCTGCTCTCTAAGAAAAATAAGCCAAATAATGGAAAGTATAAGAAATTTAAGTTTCAGGGATAGGAGATATATTATTATTTGTTCTGTGGCATTGTGATGGGTTTAATTCAGACACACAAAAAATAAATGATTCCTATAGAATTAAATATTTTAAATGACTATCTGTAATATATCTGTGTGCCATAATAATAATTTTTTTCTTTTAATCTCAGAAAGCACAATTTCTTAGAAATATTATTTCAGAGAAGAGATAAGAAAGAAAAGAAATCAATTACATCCAAATGATACCTACATGTCATTGTGGCCAAATTTCCCCATTTATTCTACTGTTTGAAGTTCAAGACGGAAAATATGAGAGTGATACCCTGGGCTTTTGATTTTGTGGCAAGCATAAGAATAGACAAAATCAACTGTAGCATTTTACCAATGACTCAGAAGACGTTAAAAACGCAAGAAAAATAATAGGTGCATTCTCATGGTTTATTTTTCTCCAATTAATTCTGAGGCATCTGTTTTGAACATTAAGAAACATTCTCTTTGTAAATATACGGCTATTAAAAAGAAAAATCACGAGTAGTCTTGGCAAGGTATCTACCTTCCCAAAATCTATGAGACTTGCATGGGTTCATTTAGAAGCTCAGGAGCTTCGGATCTCTTCAGGTGAACGAGTTTCTCTGGATGCTCAGGCAATATCTCTGACACCAGTCTCATTTGCCACCTCTGGAACCTGCTGTGGGAAATCACTGCTCATAACCTGCAGCACCACAGCACAGTCCACGGGAGCCTGATGTGGTTGCTTTGGATGATCACCCTCTCCTGCTCAGAGCACTTTGTCTCCGAGGATGCTGCCTTGCAATGAGCTTTAATTATTCATCAGCTTTCCCTTCAGCTAAGCCTGTTCCAGGGCCAGGCCTAGGGGTGCGAATCCTTTCACCTTGTGTGAAGTGTCTGTAGAGCAGAAATGCAAGGGAGTCCATACTTCAGTCTCTCTTTCCATTATTAAAGAGAAATTGGAACGTTTGGGCACAATTCAATGACCCATTTTTTGACTTCCACCTTAGGATTAGATGAATTGTGCCTTAAACTTGCTTGGTTCTCCATCGATTACCGTGGCTCAAGTGACTGCCTCAGATGTCAACAGCTACGCTTTGGCAGATGAATCTCACCCCCAGGAGGTTTACATTTTATTTTATTACTTTGTGTTAAGGAACCAGAGACGAGGCGCACGAGAAAACGCCAGCAAGGAAATATCCTCCTCCCCCTGCCTGTGGTAGGGTGATGCTTTGTGCTAATGTTTTGCAAGCGTTGTTCATGGCTTCCTCCTTTGCAGTGTCTGCAGCAGTGAGGGGGCTGGAGGCGCCTCATCAGCCTGTCTCAATTCCACCCCACAGCTGCCGTAGCGGGAGAAATCCTAATTTGGTACAATGTGCCAGTCGCTGAGGTTAGCTCAGCAGCAGCAGCAGCTGAAAGACAGATGTAAAATCAGTAGCTGACGATTTTACATCAGAGGAGTGAATGTAAAATCAATGAGAAGTTTTAAAATGGGGAATGGCTTAAATTTAACAAGGCAAATTAAGTAAATGTTTGTTTTAGCAAATGGAAAGGTTTTCCCTCTCTCAGGCTAAGACTATGATTAGCAGCATGCTGGATACTGAAGACATTTTAGGAGAATCCTGTGCTAAGCACAGGTTCTTGATGTCAAAACCACACCCTACATCTCTCTGAATATTCACAGATTCAAACAGCCCTGAATTTTGTAGGACAAAATATGTAATGGAGTTGAAAATGATATCGCAATATGGGAAGGCTACAGACTTGCGAAAAATAAAACAAAGTGTTTTCCAAAGAAAAGGATTTTATTTCCCCTGAATTTTATTTTTTTTTCTTCATTATATATGTGTTTATTTGTAAAAAAGTACTTTTTTTCCTCAAAATTTTAATTTCTTCTTTCCCCCTCACTTCCTTTCCACTTTCACTTACTCCTTTTTCCTGGGGTTGGGGAAGGGAGTCTGGGTAAGGAAAAATAAAAAGGAAAATCAGAGGAAAAAAAGGAGAAAAAAGAACAAAATAAGTAAGAAAGACATTAAAATAAAGAACATAGACAGTAACATACTTGAATATTTTTCACTATTTTTTGTCTTTCTCCACTTTGTTTGAAAAAAAAATAAGAGTGAAAATTGAAATAAGCCCCCTTGTAATGAAAAGGATTTTGAACTTGAACTTCTGTTAGCTCTATTGTTGCTCAGTAAAGGTCAAGCACAAGCTAAACTTTAATCGTATATTCCCAAGGAAATCGCAATGAAACATTCATGTTCACAGAAAAAGAACCTTGAAACTTTTGTATTTAAAATGTTTCCGCACATATTTCTAAGTAAGTGAGAATTCAAGTGTTTAAGATGCTGTGCTGAAACCCCTTGTATATAAGACACTCCTTGCTGAACCCTGTCCCAGAGATTTATGTGTGCCCTCCTATCAGTCTCCTCTCTGAGATGTGTGACCAGATGCGAGCTGGTAGATTACAGCTTGGGTGTTTGCAGTTCTCTGACATTTACTTGTATCAGCTCATCTCTTTCCCCATTCTGGAAAAGTGCAATCTGGGAAGGCTTCTTTCTTCCTTTCTCCCGTGTTTTAATGCTGCCCTTCAATCTAAAGTATATGTGTACAAATATTATATATGCATATGCACCTTTATAGATGTAGATGTTTATGTGCAGCCCATTTGGCCAAGAGGCATCTGCCTGCACTGCTGGTATTAGAATCTTAGAGTTCTAAGAGCTATGTTTCACTTTGCACGTCCTTGGTCAATATTTTTTACCACTTAATTGGAAAGGAAAACTCTTCTTATTGTTACCAGTTTTCTCACCCTCTGCTGACACTGTTTCAACTTGTTTAATCGCACCATCTTAAAATGAGGTACCTAAACTAAACTGAAGTCATTTTACTCTGTTGAGAGCCAGACTAGACCAATACTGGTCTTTGGACAAAAGTTTGCCACACTTCCTAAAATGTGTGCACATTTGGGAGGGATAAATCACCTTCTGGAAATGTTTAAATATTTATATTCTATTTCTATATACTGCTTAAATATTTCTATTCTGTCCATCTATTTTGTCTATGTCTGTACCCACTTTTGTCTTCACTATGCCCCAGCTAGTACATGCCTAAATTCTAGACCACAAAAAGGGAGAATAATCCCTCCATTTACACAGCTGCACTGTTTTCTGACACTTGTAAAGAACAATGGTAGTGGTTTCTTAGCAGTGACTTTATGGTAAAGATAAAAGTCATATCAGTATCCATATTAAATGTACAGCATGAAAATAAATATTCTGGGATCCTTCCAGAAAAAAATTACTAAGATCCAAATCCTGGAGCTTTAGAACTCTATGGGGAATCTGCAACAGTGGATGAGCTCTATATCATAATATTGAGATTGTGCATGAGTTATAATATTTTGAGGCAGCATGAATATTAAGAAGAAGGATTTTTTAAACAGTATTTTTAAACTAATTTCATAAATCTAAAATATTAAAAGGAGAGTACAATAAGTCATATATATCATGTTATACAAAAGAGAGGAAAAAGGATATGTTACAAATACAAGATTATTTTCAAATCTTTATGGCCTTTCTGAACATACAGTATGATGAAACACCCAAATGAGCCTGCATGACATAGTGTAATGTATTTATTTAAGGCCTTCTTTTTATTAGATCCCTCATATATAGTCATGTAAAGCACATATAGTGTCTGGTATACACTATCAATCCATTTGTTCCTTATCTAGATTTACATTTCTTCCCTAGAATGAAAATAGGGTGTTCTCCCTAACAGACTATTTTAGGATTCAGATTTTGGATGCAAGATTTTAATTGCTATGACAACAATGTGTTTACTGTGTCTAAAGATATGTGAGCTGCTTTATAAGTGACTTGATAGTCTAATATGTGTTTGTTTGTGATCTTTTTCTGTTAGGGGCTGATCCAGAGCTCTTTGAAGTCCATGGGGCTTTTTTCACTGACTTCAAAGGGGTTTTGGCTCAGACCCTTATCCTTAAACACTGAATAGATTAACAACTGATTTGTGAATAGCTTGCAATGCCAAAAGGAATAGAAAAAAAGCTAGCCCTTAAAAAATTATGTATCTGGTGAACATTATTTAACCATATTCTATTGATGTATGTATTAATAATTAACTGTTACCACAATGGCACACGTTCACTTGTGGGCTGGCAGAACAGTGGAGAAGAAAATACATGGAATATGGAAATATTTAATGATATCCTTGTATTTCTTACACAGCTTCACCAAAGCCTATTCCAAGAGTGAGGCCACTGGAGTATTCAAGGATGCACAACCATTTCCTAGGCAGAAGTTCCTTCCCAGATGTTCAGTTTGACCTGGGGCAACTCAATCAAAGTCTGTAAGGTTTCCAACATTTCTAGTGGGGATTTATTTTTAAAAATGTGGCATATGGATTTTTCTGGCAATAATGAAATATAGCTGTGCACACTCCATTAAATAAAATGAGACTTTAATCCTTAAAACTGTGTGAGTAACTGGAATTGGAAATTGGGAGCTGGGAAAAAGATAATAGATTGAGGGTGAAGAAACTGAAGAACTTCAGGAAGGACGTCTGAAGAGGTGACCTAGGCAAAATATGGAATGAGCCATTTGGGATATGTGAATTCAATAACCATTCCTGAAAATATGGATAGGTGTAGCATTGTAAAATAAATTCAGGAAGAAAAAAAATCAGATAAAAATAGGAAGATTGACTTAATGGAACTATTTAAATAAGTAGATTGCAGTTTTTTAGTGCTTGTTGTGGAGTTCTTTCTGTATTTCAGCCTCCTGCAAGTTAAAAGCATTAAAATACTGCTTTGGGTAATTAACTGACTGGATTTGCACTACAGCACTTTTGAAACTTTCAAAGCAGAATGACAGGCTTAAGAACCTCTACTTCCATAAATTCAGTTCCAGTTTCAAAAAAATTAAAACACTAGTAGACGAAGTAGAGAGAAAAATAACTTCATACAATATTTCTGGGATTTCTTATAGATATAGGGTTTGATCTTTTAGTTTGTACAGCCTTTCACCCCAACACAAACTGGGAATGCTAAGATTTAGAAGGAATATTTTCCCTACATTGCTCCAGGAGGCCTGACCACAGAATGAGCAATATCAAACTTTTACTGTTTGAGACCTCTGGAGCTCACCAGAGCCATTTTTTACAGGAGCATGTTCTTCTGCCTCATTCTCTTTATTCTTCCAGAAAATGGTCGTAATAACCATTTTCCTCTTCCTTCTTATTTAAAGCTTCAAAATACTTTATATATATATATATATATATATATGTATGTGTGTGTGTCTGTGTGTCTGTGTGTATATATATATATATATATATATATATATATACAAAGACAGTATTTCTCCTTCAAGTGTGCTCCATTTAAGCTTACATTTAGGAGATATTTCTACGGTGATCTAACATGAATGCAAGAACATCCCCACCCAGTCCTTTATGAACAAATGTCTGTGCACACTCACATAGCTGTCTGTGTTAAAGTAACTCCCTTCCCTACATTTACCAGATATGAACATTACTGGGTCCATTTGGCACTTAGTAAATAACAAATAACAACAATGACAGCAACAACAACAACAACAACAAACAACAACTATAATAATTTAATTCCATGTAATTGAATAATTTTCTGTCTAACCATGGCAGTGGGGAGTCCATTATGCCACCAAAACTGTTTGCTAAACATGAGCCCTTCTACAGGGTAGCTCAAGCAGCTGCTGCTGAGGTCTTGTCGTGCTGCAGCAGCACTTGGCTGGCCAAAACTTTCTGGTGCAGAGACATCAATCTCCTCCCTGCTGGCTGCTGAGTTCACTCTGTAGAGCCAGTGCTGCTGTCAGCTCTGCATCCCTGATGGACAGCAGAGCTCACTCAAAATGCACCAGAGTAGAGCACTGATTTTCGCATGGGCAGAAGGGGGCTGCACTGCCACGGACAGTGGCAGTAGAGTTTGGGGTTTTGGTAGGAAGTGAATGGCTCTGAAGCCTTTTGGAATATTAGGGGAAATTGATGCTGCCTTCTTTAGGGACTCAAAAGCAGACAATTAGTGTTGTACCTTCTTCTTTAGACTAAAGAGATATTGTGTAAGGGGTCAAAAATGTCTAAGAGACTATCAAAATATGTAGATGTTTGAGAAATTTTGTCCATTGCAAAAGAGCAGGAGCCAGTAAGACTCATACCCGTAAAAACCCAGACTGAAAAATTTAACTTCAGATGCAGTTTAAGCATCTAAATCTATTATAATTTCTCACAAAACCCTATCCAAACTGCTGGGGCATCTCAGTATTCACAGGTGTCTCTATTATTTTGCCACAAGACTTACAGAACTCCATAAACTTTGCCTGCAGCCAAAGCCATCATCTTGACATAGACAAGCAGTCCAGCAGCTGCTTTCACCTCAGTGGGCTTAGGTGACAGTGCTGGATTTTGTACAAATCACAGTCTGTCCTGTTCTGAAGTGTACTGTGTATGCCACTGATTACAGCAGCCAGTTTTCACTTTTCATTTTACACAGATGTCCCTCCCGTGTGTCAGAAACCTCCAACTCCTACTTCCCAGAACTCATGAGAATGCCTTAACTGCTAGCCTTAATATAATCCTGCTTTACTGGCTTTATGGCCCCTGAATTACCTAAACTTGTTTTTTCCCTTTTTTTTTTCTTTTAATCTTTTAATTTTAATTTTTTTTAAATTATTTTTCACATTTAAGAAAAAGTAAACAAGGTAACACAAGCTGAAGCAAAGTAGGTGGGTATTCACCTAAGAATATGTTCTTACTCCATTACACCTGTTGTATAACTTGCATTTCTCCCCCAAATGTTAGAGAACTTCTCCTTATTAATTTAATAAGGAGAAGTTAATTTAGCTTTAATGTTAAAAAGCTTTAATTTAAAGCTTTTTTTGAAGGTTTAAATAAAGATCACATACAAGCACTTACCATCAGGAATGTTTGTAAAGACAAACCTTGCCTTATTTAATGAAAGTTTGCTCATCTTCCCAAACTTTTACATAGACATTAAAAAGACGCAAGATAAAATAAGATGAATAAAAATAAGACAAATACCTTAGTATAAAAACTAGAGTTTATAAGCGTAGATTGGCATAGATAAGCTGTTTGGAATACTCAGGAGATAGTTTCCCTCACAGAGTCATGGGATGGTTTGGGTTGGTAGGGTCATATTGAAGATCATATTAAAGATCATATTTTTCCAACTGCCCACCCTGGGCAGGAACACCTTCCACCAGACCAGGTTGCTCCAAGCTCTATCCAGCCTGGTCTTGAATACTTCCAGGGATGCGGAAGCCACAGCTTCTCAGGGCAACCTGTGCCAGGGCCTCACCATCATCACAGCCAAGAATTCTTTCATAATACCTAATTTAATTTTATCCTCCTTCATCTTAAAGACATTACCCCTTGTTCTGTTACAACATGCAATTTATTAATTCCCACTCAAGCTCTCTGATAGAATCTTTAGTACCAGAATGTGCAATCATGTCCCTCTCTTTTCCAGAGCGAACAGTCCCAGCTCTCTTAGAAGAGGTGCTGCAGCCCCATGGCCTCCTCTGGGGTCATTTTGATAGCCAGAATTCCCTTGTGTTGGGAGTCCCAGAGCTGGAGGCAGCCCTGCAGCTGGAGGATCTCACAAGAGCAGAGCAGAGAGAGAGAGAATCACCCCCCTGACCTGCTGGTCACCTTTAAGGTCTGTCCCCTTGGCTTTGGGATGGAGTCACTTACAGCCAAAGGTGAGGTCACTCCTGTCTCATCACTCTGTTGGTGGCTGCACATATTGAAGGATGCAACCCAGTGGTCACTCTGACTGTGGGCTCGTCTCTCACCCAGCAGCAGAGGCTGCAGCTCTCTTCCTCTCCAAGCAAACCAACACATTTCTCAGCGTTAGTTTTGCAATTCTGTCTCCTAAAACATATTCTCAGTATTAATTTCCCGAAGACTAATTTTTCATCAAGTGGCTTACAGAGTGAAAATGATTCTCTGAGAGAGTGACTGGAAAACATGAATGGAAAGACAAGTAATGCCTGGTGTTCCCAAAGGAATTTGCGGGGAAAGTGGAAATGTGAAAGTTAACTGTGATAAATTGGAGTCACAACTAGGAAGCTGTGGAGCGCTCTGTGACCCAGTCCAAGCCACAACTTGCCCACGTCTTTCTTTCTTTTTTTTTTTTTCTGTGTTCCTAATAATCTTTAAACTCACAGAAAGTCACACAGAGTAAGCAGATGTGGCTGAGTGACAGGCTTGTGCTTAACAGCAGTAACAGCTTAAAGTAAGTGACTGTCATCCTTAACCACACACATCTGCAAATCCCAAGAATACTTTGCCTTTATGTATACAGCAGAATCTCATGGTAAAACTTATATTGTCTGCTTAATGCTTTTTGCTTTTTCTGGTAATTCTTACTCCAGGTTTAAATGTGTTAGAACATGGTTCATAAGAACGTTTGGTTTTTTTTTTTTTCCTCCTTTTTTTTTCCCCCCATCTTATCTAATCCAATCCAATGATCTTTGGGAAGCGGGGATCCTTCTTTGATTTAATTAAGTGTAATAATATATTTTCTTTTTGTGGTATTGCCCTTTCAGCTCAGTTTTACTAAATCATAAACTTAACTGCATTAGGTCTAGTGATATGCAAATGATTCCTTTAAAAATCCACCCCCTAAGCTCTGGAGACATGTGGGGTGTAATACCCGCAGAAATCAGAGCCTCTGGGGTTCATCTGTTGTTAGACCTGTCAGAAACAACATCCCTGAATATACACTGATGTCTTCTACCCCTCACCCCTCCCTGAAAGCACTTACTTGCAGATTGTAGCATTTTGAGTCTTTGAAGTGGCACCTACAACTAAACTGCCACCCACACTCTCCTCTATTTAGGTCAGAGTGACTTCAAACTGGAGAGAAAAAAGCCACACGCGCAGAGGCACACATGCACACGCTCTCACAAACAAAACTGATGCAGAGAAAATCAAATAATGAGGTGCAGCCACCCAAGGCTGGTGTGAAAATCAACATATGGGGAATTATTGCGAGCGCCGGGCTCGGCTTCAAATGGGCTTGTTTTGCCTGGAACCCTAAGATGAGCTGAAAAAGGCAGAGTCGGTTGCTCTGCTAATCACTGAGCTACCTGCAGAGAAACAGGCAACCATAAAAAGAAACAAAACAATAGAGGAATGGATGCAGAGGGAGCTGCTGCGGAATGGCGTGGGACGGGCTCGCTGGCACCTCCAGGAGCGCTCCTAAAACTGCTGGTTAAAAATGCTCAATGTGGCACGTGTTGCCAAAGCCAGACCTTGGGCTTTGGACCCTCCTCTGTGGCTGAGACATCCACAGAGAGAGGATTCCAATGTCTTCAAGGGGAGGGCAGGCATTCATTTCACTGTGCTGGGCACACCAAAAGTAGTGGTGGGCCTCTGCTTCAAACCCTGAAACAGCTGATAAAGCATGGGCAGGGGGATTATTCTTCTGGTTTTGTAATCCAGAGACTTCAAAGGATGTCACTTCTTAGGGTGGGTTTTTAAGGAGAGGTGCAAAGCCCCCTACAAATAAAAATTTAATGGAAAAATAAAATATTTTTGAAAGAATGAAAAAAACCCCAATTCATAAATACCTTATGGACTCCCATCTGCATCCTAAGGGATATAGAGAATGGGGCACCACTGCCCATGGCAAGAGAGTTACATGACCTTTAAGGTCCCTTCCAACCCAAAGCATTCTGTGACTCTATGATTCAGCAAAGGAAACTGCCCAAGAAAAAGAAAAAAGAAGAGGTGAGTGGAATCAGTTCATAAAGCTCTAATCCTTGGCTGATATCTGAGACTAGAAAAACAAGAAACCCTAGGAAGATGCCCATCTCTCTCCTTACACTTAGATAATCTCATTAGGTTTTCATAGGCTAAATTACATCATCTTGGAAAGGCAGAAAAAATATTCATTGATTTTATTATTTTATTCATATTTATCTGGCTGTTTTAATACAGGTATGTAAGTACACATGTTGAATAACATGCATTTATGTCAGTACACATGAAGATTTGATATCAAGTAATGCCTAACATTGAGCATATTCTGTTGGAATATTTCCTCCTTAAAATTAAGAAATGTGATAGCATAAAGAAATGTTAGGATTTAGATTTTCTGTTTTTTTTTCATTCTGAAAAAAGTAATTAATATATATTTTTAATGAAAACAAAAAAAAAAAAAAAAGACATGTCAAAGCTTATCAGAAAAAATGAATTTCAAAAATGTCAGGATTTCTGGGAGGAGAGACTTGCTTTATCCTTTTGGGAAAAACAGAGGATTTCAACATGACAAAAAGGGACAAGACAATAATGCCAAGTGATATAATTGCCTTTAACTCAGAGTTATTAAAATCTATTCTCTTACAAAATTGAATGTGTATTTGGTATCCAAATAGAAGTGCAATGCTAAAATGCCATTGCAAATCCAGACAGTACTTATCTAAAAGTAAATAGGTGAATTCCAAGACGGCACGGAGGTTTGCCCACATTTACATTTCTGCTTCAGTGGATTTTTCAGTGGATTTTTCAGTGCATTGCCTGGCATTTCCTTGCTTGTGTACTTAGACCTGGAGATGGTTGTACTCAAACCTCTCCTGTAGGCCGCCAGTGCACTCCAGATGCCCACAGATGTGCAGCTTCAGGACCCCACTGAGGCTGTAACCTGGAATGAAAATGATACAGAGGGAAAATGATGTGGAGGGCACAGGCACTGACAGAGGTAAATAGTGACAGATTAGTGGGATCATATTCCTGAGAAACACGAGGTGGTAAAATGTGGCTGTGCTGGTGTGTGTGTGTGCCTGTGTGTATGTAATACAGTTATAACCATGCCAGCAAAGAAAATATTGCCAGCACTAAGATACTACAGAGATCTTAGCACCATATTGTATTGTGGTAAATATTTCTTTCTTTGTTCCACTGTAGTTTTATAACCTTCTTAAAACACATTATTGAGAGTGATTCCCATATCCCCTAGTAGTGATTAGTCAGTCATGAGTGAGAAAGTTTCAAAGGAAATTGTGTATATATACAATAAAATAATTTTTCATTTTTATAGCTGTAATAAAAGCATGAAAAAAAGAGAAAGGAAAACAAAACCCAGCCAAACAAAAAAATTAAATAAAACATTGAATGCTACTAAAAGGAGAAATAAAAGACACAAGTAACAATGGCAGGTCAGGATTCAGATAGAGCATTCAAATCATACAGGAAATGTGAAAAGCATTCAGCACTGGTATTCAACCAGCAATATGCATAAAACAAAAAGATATTATTCCCAAGGTGATGCACATCTCTCACCCAGGGCAAACTCAAGCTAACTAGAAAAGTCAAGTACTTATCGTGAAAATTACGTGAAGGATTATAAGAACAACATCCCAGTCATTCTTAGAGAAGAAACACAAACTATAAAATCCCTAATGCCAGTTATTTAGTGAGGTGTAGGTTTCATTTTCTCTCTCATCTTTTTCTTTTCCTTTCAGCTTGACAAAGATAACTTGTCTAAACAATAGAAATACCTCCTGTGCTGCACCAGTTCAATCCGAAATCTATCAAGGTAATAATGTGGTTTGAAAAACCATCACAGAAGCTCGCTGAAAATATTACTGAACATACACCCCAGAGAGGCTATATGGCTTATGGTTCACGTCAGGGAGATGAAAATCAAGTTAAAATACAGGCTAAGTGACATGCCCAGGGTCTCACCAGTATTTTGTGGCAGACTGAGGGTGTGAACCCAGGCTAATGTTCTGATCAGCACTTGACTACACAGACTTTGATTTAAATAGCTTACTTAAGACAGAGATGGCTGTAAATCCTGAACTTGAACCCAGAGAAATGAAGCAAACAGAGGAAGTTATTTGCAGATATGTAACTTTGAGAGAGATCTGTCAATTAAACATATAATTTGTAGGACTGAAGGTATTGCTTTAAACGAAAGACTATGCATTCTGAGCAGCAGGGACATGTTTTTGTTGACTTTTATTTGCTATGTTCTACACTCAGATAATTGCTATTCCACAAGAATTTGGGTGATATTATCAATCTAGAATGTGCAGAAGCCTAAGTTTGTCACACATTTAGCAAGAACTTACGCAATGTTAGATTATTGCTAGAATCAGCTAGGAAAAAAATAATTCGAAAGACATTCATTACAGCATCCAGATACTAAAGACATTTCAGCTTAGAACTGGTTGAAGCAGGAGCAAAAAAGAGCTTGCAAGGACAGCAAAATATTTATCAGCTCAGTCATTGGAAGTTGTTTGGGGTTTTTTTAATCCCTTCCCCTTCCTTTCCTGGAACTTCCCTTCCCATCCTTTTTTTTTTTTTTTTTTTTTTCCTCTTTTTCTTTTTATTTTTTTTTCTTTTTTTTTCTTTTTTTGTTCTTTTCCTTCTCTTCCTTCTCCTCCTTCTTTCTCTTCTCCCTCACTGTTCCTCACATTCACCTCTGCACAGCTGCTATACAGGGAAGAACAGCCCTGATTCCTTCAGGTGAGAAGCTGTAAATCAGTGAAGACTTCTTTCAGCCTTAAATGGGCCTAAAAATAGTCTGCACTGAGGACTTAGTCTGGGTAAGAAACAGGCAGCAACTCTAAAGCAAACTAGAAGTTTTGGGTCAGACTATAAATCAAATAAAATCTTTTCTTACAGAAAAAACTGAAGGCATAAGTCCCACCCAGAAATCTAAGTGATGAAAGTTGTTGACTTTCTTCTGATATATTTTCATAACTGCTTTTAACATTTTGTGTTTACCAAAGTTTCTAAATACAGAATTTAAATCTGCCTTATTCAGTACTTTTCCCCCACCTTCATTCAGTTGTTTCATTGGGTTTTTGATGAAACAAAACTTAATATCATCCGATTCCCTCTCTGTGCAAAAAGCTTTCACCACTTCACCACATATAAAGAGCACACAGAGAGGTGGTGAAACTGATTTGGACACAATGAAGGTAAAATATTACAGAACATTCCTGAAACGTCAGATACGCACAAATATTTTTTATTGTACCCCAGTTGCTGACCAGCTCTTGATTTCTTCCAGTCACATGCATTAACATTTCTGAAACCACCTCATGATTTTCATATTATTCCAGTCTATCTTTTTACTCCTCTATCATTCCTTAACCCTTCTGGGATTCACAGGAAAGACAGACCAGGCACTTCAGAAGACATGATTAAAGGGAAGCATTACGAAGAGAAGCCTATTTGAATCTGTGGTTTTCCTACTTCATCTGGAATAGGAGATTTGAGATTGATTTCCACATTTTTTAGAGAGAAACTTAAAAAATTTCATCTTAGTTACATGTTTTTTCTGATGCTGGAGGTAAGTATGGGTATATCTCAATTATCTATAGTAAAACTGTCCATTTTGCATGCCATTAATAAAAGAAATTATGTGAACATTACTCCTAAGTTTATTGCTTGAGCATGTAAGTGACACTACAGAGCTCTCAGTGACAATGCTTTTACCTCAATTTTAAACTCATAATTCTAAAAGGAGGCAGGACTAGAATGAAAAATATTTTTGTATCTGTCCTGGTTTAAAGCAAATTTGGGAGAGAATCCCCAAAGGGGCTCCTGTAGGAAAGCAGATCCAATCGGCCCCTCCCCACAACTGGGTCCGGGAGGAAAAAATACCTCCTTGGAGAAAGGGGAAAAAACTGTTCATTAAACAACAAAACCTGAACAACATCAAACAATAAAACCCCTTGCCGCTCCAAAAGAGACGACAAACTGAGAAAGTCCCTCCCCGGGTTGTAGCTCAGCTCACTCAGTCTCTGATCAGTCCCTCAGTGCTGGAACTGTCGCAGGCCCGGCCCGGCCCGCTGGGCCACAGCTGCAGCTGCCGGTGCTCTCCTGGGGGTTCAGGCCAGAGCAGTTTCAAGAGGTCCGAAGAAAAGGGAAAAAAAACAGTCCAGGGAACTTCTTTGCCTCAGCTAGCTAACACTAACTAAAAAGCAAAAGAGAACTTGATCCTGCTGTCTGTCCGTCCACAGACAACACAGTGCAGGAGCAGGAATGTGGAGGAGTGAGTGCAGTGTCTGAAAAGAAAACTGTGCACTTCTCTCCCCGCTTCACTCTCTGCAACACATCTTAAAGGTGCAAAACTTATTATTCAACATAAACAGAACGAGACGACTGGGGATAAAAGCATAATATAGTCAACCTAGGACAGTATCATATGAGTGCCTCAATCCAAAGATAGTCATCCTCCCTGCTGTGTTTTCACTTGTCCTCCACATCTCCATCCCCTGTGTTTTCACTTGTCCTCCACATCTCCATCCCCTGCTCCTGTCTCCCTTTACCCCTGCCATGGTGTCACAAGACAAAGGCTGTTCTTTCAGCTTGGGTGACCCAGGGGTTGACCACAGGCATTACAAGAACATGACTGCAGTGCTCAAGAGTCCCTTGCAAATCTGAGTGTGTCCCTAAGAATGGGTAACACTCACCTCTGGCAAAACGTGTTTCATTAGGAGATCTCAGCACTTTTCTGTGGAAGTCAACACCAGTGTTTTGCAGGTATGACATTAAAAGAATTATTCAGCTGTAAAGTGGATAAATTAAAAAAAATAAAAACAAAACAAAACAAACACAAAAGAAAAAAAAACCAAAACCCATACACAAAAAAAACCCAAAAAACCAAACCAAACAAACAAAAAACCCCAAAAACAAAATTAAAAAACCCAAAACCAAAAATCCCCACCAAAACCTGAAACTCTAAGACATTACATACTCCCAAAAAGCCCAGCTTAGCCCTGTATATATTTTAATATCAGGTAGTGTCTGTTCTATCTACTTTTTCATCAAATTAAGTAATTGTTATTGAGGCATCAGTACTCTACTATTTTAGGTTCCTTCCTGATTCTTTGTTTCTTGTTTTTTTCCCTTTCATGGAGTACATGAAGAAGGAATCTAGGTGATTGATGGCCAAGTGTTGGCCAAGTAGAAATGATAGTGAGATATGTAAAAAATTAGAGAGACAAACATGAGTGACTTGTGTAGGCCCTAAAATAAAATTTATGTATAACCTTCAAAAGGCTCCACAGGTTTCATATAAAGAACACAAAGTATACTTTAATCCCTGATTTTGGGTCCTACCTACTATGGCAGTAAACTAAAAGCCTAATGGTGAACTGCAAAGCACATCTGGAGTTACCTAATTCATAATTAGGTATTCCTTATTTTCATTTCTTTTCTGCTGCCTGCTTATTCTCCTTCTCCCAGTCTCTCCACAAGCTCAATACTTTTTTTTTTCTTTTTTTTTTCCCCCCTCAGGGTATATTGGAAAATAAATTAGTTGGATTTCTGCTATCAGGAGCCTGTCATTAGGGGGATATTTGTCTTTTTCTGCTTCCCTTGTGGTTTCTATCAAAGGTTCAAGCATGAGGGCTATATCTCTCTTTATCTCCATTGTGTTTTAACTTAGAAGGGAAAGAAAACAGGAAAGATATTTTATCTCCTTATGTACCGTGTAAAGATCAGTTGCATTGAGGTAGCACCCATATCTCTCTCCTGCTTCACATGTCCACAAATTGTTTGAGCCTGCTGACCAAACTGAAACAAAAAAAGAGAATGTGATTTAGATAAGATTTCTTCTGGGTTACTAAATTATTGGAAGTCTGGGTAACTGTGCCAGTTTGTGCAGTCTTTATACAACTTTAAGCTTATTGTAGGTATGACTTTCTATAACTTTCAGAAAAGTAAATACAAAAATAGAGAAGGGAAATTTAATTTTAGGAAAAAAGCATTTGTTACAATTGTTTTGTCAATTTGAAATATAATTGTATGCCCTCCTAACAAATATGAATATTTGTTTGGATATATATTATATATGTATAGCATTATCTTGAACCCCCAATTTAGTTCTGGTAAACTTGGATGCTGCATCAGACATGCATTTCTTATCCACCGTGTATCTTCATCCCACAAAATGCAGGAAACTACTTCACAATATAAAGACTTGGCCTGAGATTTCAGAGACCACCTGGGGTCAGTCAGTCTGTGGCTTCTTTGAATGAAGTAAGCAGCATTTCTTATCCTCCCTTTCCAAACTCAGGGTGTTATGGACAGAACAATGCCAGTAACAAGCCCTCCAGAATCAAATACATCCAAATTACTCAAGTCTTGTAAATATGATCAGTATGCAAAACATATTTTAGGGAACAAAATTATTGTAGTGTCCTTATTTTTTTTTTCCTCCAGAATTATTGGCTTTGTGTTTTGTCTTAAATCTCTGTTGAACTGAAGCCCACACTTAGCTGAGTCCCCATGGAAAGCTCCATATTCTCAGATTTTACCAAGGACTTCAGCACCCTTGTAAAATAAATATTAGGTTGATTGAGCAATAAATGTGATATAGGCAAAGTCAGTTAAATTTACTTGTGGTTTTGGCATTGCCAAATGTGAAATGTGTCTGACCCTTTTATATATGCAATATATTAACCATAAATTTGCATTTTGCATGCTGTAATATCAAAATTTTCTGTTTAATCTTTTTGGTTATTTTTTTCTTTTTTTTGTTCCCCAATGTTACATTTAAATGGACAATAAAGCAATTACTTGCTTGGCCAAAAAAAACCCAGCAACATAAAATGACGACAAAAAAGCCAAAAACCAAAAGCAAAGCCAAAAACCACCAAAACAAACAAACAAAAAAAACCCCAGAAAAGAACACAGCCAATATTATAATGTTTAACTTAACACTAGTGCTAATTCACTGAATATTCTATTCTCAAATTATTTGTTTTCTGGCAATAGAAAAAAAGAGTAAGAGAGGACAAGATTCTGACTGAGAGAGAGGTGAAAATACAGCCAAAGATGACTTAAGTGGTGATAAAAATACAGTGGCTGGGACAGATGTCTGAATTATTCATTTCTGTTGAAATCATAAGCACTGCATGGGGCAAGCTGTAATATATGTCTTGGAGGTCACATAGATAATGAAATCAGTTGTTTATTTCAATAAAAATCATAGGGAGGACTTTTGATTAAATAATAAGGATCTGTTAACCTTGATTTCTCTGCATAGTTTTAAAGGGGATGTAGGGGAGGGTGGAAAAATATTCTCTTTTTCACTAAGAAGCAGCTTTTTCTCTCAAAGAGAATTCTGCGTTGTGATGAAGTTATTTAACTCTTTTATTTTGACATGAAAACACTACTACTTTCAAAAACCGAGCTGTGCAGTGTTTCAGGCACCTCCTGTGACTACAGAACCTGGTACCACTTCCAAGCTTTCCCTTTGCACATTTGTTGGCACTCAGATGTCCCTTAGATAATTAACCCTTTGGGGCAGGAGCTGCTGCTTTATTTAGAAGCCAAGCTGCACATGAGTGACTTTCAACCTGATCCAGTAAAGCTGGATATACCATCTTGTTGCCAGCACTCTGTGGAAGGTTTCTGCCCCATAGAATGGGTTCTGGCAACAACAGGGACCAGCTCAGAACAAGTACAACAAGTGGGAAAAAGCTGAATTCTCTCTGGTCTCCTAGTGCACAGTGAAAGAATGAGCATGTCCAGGGGGGCTCCCTCCGCTTCCACTGTGGCTTGTGGAACATTTTCCCATTTAATTACTCTGTGCACACCTCCAACAGCCTTTTTTTGTACAGTGGCACAGTATGAACATGTTTCTAATAACAGCTGTACTTACACTGATCATTGAAGAAACCAGAGATACTCTTTCGATATAGAGGTAATAGGTTGGTGTTTCACTGATGCGTGGGAAATTGTTCTAATGACGTGACTAAGGCTTTTAATTCCTGCAACATGTATCATTGTTATGTTATCAATGAGACTCCAATGAGATATCAGTGTTAATGAAATATATTACTTGTTAAATGGTGTTTGAGTTGTCAAGCACCTTAGGTGGAGTGTTTTTGTTTGTTTTGACAGAGGGCGGAAAGATGTTCTGAGAATGAAGAACTACTATATAAAATAAATAAATAAATAAATAAATAAATAAATACATAAATATATGACATACTATATACGATATACAATATATGATATATGATATATCATATACCATATATCGTATACATCACATATTATATGCCCACAGGAAGGAAGAACTGTAAATTAATTTTTTTTTCCATCATCATGTTTTAGGACCAGACCTGTAAAAAAATTAAGTTATGCTAACTTAAAACACAAGTTATTTTATCCCAGCATGTTGTATCTGAAAAAAAAAAAAAAGCCATAGTAGAGGTGGAGAGAAGGAACAAAAAGTGTATATATAGAAACAGTGTACAGAATATTCTCCAAGGCTGAATGCTTGTCCATAATTTTGTTGATTTAATTTTGTTCATCATTCTGTCACCTTCACCTCTGGGCTACCCCAGTTGGAGGAACCAGCCACACAAAACAAACTCAGTGAATTTCTCAAGATGCCAGACAAACAGCAGAAAATATGACAGATATGAGATACACAGATATGAGATCTTTCCCAAAACCACAGAAGTTTCTTTTCCCTCAGATGCTGATGAGATCTAGTAAAAAACTTCTTGCCATCTGAGTTCAGTCAGTCATTTGGGGAAGACCAAAGACAGAAACCCTGAAGCTCACCAATATTTGTCTTGTGTCCTGGCTTAAACAGAGTTACTTTTTGCAGCCCATCCTCTTGGCTGTTTTTACCACTTGGCTGTTGAATCTCCCTGTGGTGTGGTGGTTACTTCCACAGGTAACCTAATCCATCCTCTACAGGTTTGCTTTGTAATAGAGCATTTACAAATGTATGAACAAAACAACTTCTGGTCATACATATTTAAAAGTGAAGTTGCATGAGGCTTCAGCTCAGAAGATAACACTGTATATTTATTTATCTTTTTAAAGCATTGTTGTAGTTCCTGGAGTTCTCCTTGACATCTTATCTATCATAGTGCTTCCACTGAATATTCTAACACTGTGCTGCTTTTAATCTTCAGATGTAAACAAAAGCCCATCACTACCTGACAAAAGAAGAGGCTGAATATTGATTTATCTGCTGAAAGAAACTGTCCAAAGATAATTCAAAATACCCTCTGATCTACTAAATATCCATTACGTGGCGTGTTCTTTGTTTTTTTTTGCTTTTCTTATTTGGAGTCTCACAGGCCATATTTGCAGGGAGTATACACCAGGAGGGAAAGCTGCAACTTTGCTTCATGATTGTAACTTTTTCATTTGTACTCGGTGCCATAAAGGGAAGAATGATAAATCAGTGGTGTAGTCTGCTGTCACCTTGAACACTGTGCTCTGTTTTGGTCGACTCAACATGGCAGGAATAGAGAAGTCCTGGGAAAAGCAATGAGAGTGACTAAGGTTTCCACATGAGGAGAGATTAAAAATCTTGAAAACTATTTAGGTCTCAGTTTCCCATAGTTATTACTCCCACCTGTAATTCACCTGGCATGAGGAAAGATTAACCAGAGCTGGCTGAGGCTTGGACTACTGATATTTTTTATCTCCAGAAGCACTTCCAGGTCCCTTACCACTGTGGACTTTCACATCTAGTCTTTCTTTGATGCAGAGAAGCCAGGGGCACAAGCACAAATACAAAGTCAGCAAGACTATGTCCTTAATGGGAAGATTGTGAAGGGAGAGTAAGAGAAAATTTATTCTTTCAGATTAAAAATTACTTGCAAAAAGATATTTTTATCATGATGCACGTGTGCAATGCCTAGCAGAATGTTTTCCAATGCTTCCAAAATATAAATGTGAAATATGAAGAAAGACAGAACTGGCAGTGATATATAAATAACAAGTGACATGGAAAAAGCCCATTAGGAACGCTACTAATTTAGTTCTGTCTTAATTATACTATTAGGGTAAATGTCACCAGATGATGCATTTATATACAGTCTTCCAAATTCTTTTTCCTGGAATGCAGAGAAAGAAATTATCCATAAAATATTTTTATAGTTGCATTAACCCTATATGTTGGAACCCTATATGTTGGAAGCTCTACAACTGTCAGGACATTTTATTCTTCTCCTTTATTCAACTTCTATGACAAAACTGATTAGGAGAAATGGATAACTGGCAATCAGATACAAGAATTGCCAGCATACTTTTTGGACACGTCTGTCCCAGGATTTTTGTACCTGTATCATTTAAATAACTTGTTTAAAATAATGTTCAATGTCACAGACTGACAAGTCCACAGACTGGCTAGATAGATCTCAACAAAGGGACACAATGAAATGATTAATGGTCAAAATAACTAAAGAACTAGTAATAGAACATTTAAAAATCAAATTACTTGATATTCAACTCTGACCCTCTGTACCTAGAAAGTTCATGTCCAAAGCCATAACTACCCTTTTTGTAAAATGGATATTTCATTCTTCCACAAGAAATATGCAGATAAGAGAAGAACATCAAAATTCTTAACTGCTCAGATTTTTCAGAAATCCTCATTTTTTTCTAGCAAGAAAATGTTATCATCTGGCCTCTGTGGGTAGAGATCAAACACAGAGCTGAGATGCTGCAGTTTGCTACCATTCATCACAGAGCAGAGGTAACATCACTGAGGGCTTCACTCAGCCTTTTATTAACAATATGACAGATATGTTAGGGGTTTCTTTTGGAAAACAAATGCAAAATAGCACAAAGTGAAATTAAAGAAAATCCCAAACATACAAACAAAGTAACAACAGCAATTGCAAAAATAAAACAAGAAAACTTTCTTAGTGGAATAAATTTAAGTTTGGTTTTTTTCTTGCGTCTGTGCAGGGTTATGAGCACTCATTCCCTCTGAGCTCAGGTGAAAGAAAATATCTCATCAGATATTGTCTTTTGATTCTGAAGCCGATCTTTTACAAACCCAAGTGAGAAGTGTGGTGTTCTGGAAGCAGGCAGTGGGTGCTGAGTGGATGCTGCACGCATTTGTCTCTGTGTTCCTGAAACACTTTTTTGTTTCAGGTCTGCCTGGTGCTCCAGGGCTGTGGTGTGTAATGCCATGGGAGTGTCCTTTGTCATTGTCCAGGTTTAGAGCAAATTTGGGGAAGAATCCCCCAAAGGAGCTCTGGTGGGAAAAGCAGATCCAATCGGCCCCTCCCCACAACTGGGTCCGGGAGGAAAAAATATCTCCTTGGAGAAAGGTGGAAAAAACCTGTTTATTAAACAATAAAGCCAAAACAATATCAATCAATGAGACCCCTTGCCACTCTAACAGAGATGACAAACTGAGAAAACCCCGTCCTCGGGTTGCAGCTCACTCAGTCTCTGATCAGTCCCTCAGTGCTGGAACTGTCGCAGGCCCGGCCCGGCCCGCTGGGCCACAGCTGCAGCTGCCGGTGCTCTCCTGGGGGTTCAGGCCAGAGCAGTTTCAAGAGGTCCAAAGAAAAGGGAGAAAAACAGTCCAGGGAACTTCTTTGCCTCAGCTAGCTAACACTTAACTAAAAAGCAACAGAAGAGCTCTGTCCCGCTGTCTGTCCATCCGCAGACAACACAGTGCAGGAGCAGGAATGTGGAGGAGTGAGTGCAGTGTCTGAAAACAAACTGTGCGCTTCTTCTCTCCCCCCCTTCACTCTCTAGAACGCTCTTAAAGGTGCAAAACTTATTATTCAACATAAACAGAATGAGACGACTGGGGATAAAAGCCTCAGATAGTCAACCCAGGACAGTCATGCTGCACTAATGGAGCCTGTCAGGCACAGAGCACCCACACCTCACAGAGTGCAGACCTGGCACAGATGGCTTCTTTGCTTACACCTGACTTTGCCTCTGTACATTCCAAACTGTTTGATTTGTTTGCGTTCTGTGTTTTGTGGGGTTCTTTTTGTCTGTTTGTTTTGTTTTGGGGTTTTGTTTGTTTTAATTTTTGATTTTTTTTTTGTTTTAATCTGTAATAAAATGCCTCTTTACAGGAATTTGGCATGCAGGTTCTGTTAATCCAATCCTTCAGCATCTTTCTTGCAATGTACAAGAGGGGAAATAAATAGAACTCTCCTAGAAGTGTATGCAGCCACCCACTTTGTTATTTTTATTCAGTCAGCTACCCCAAAATCCAGATTTTAACATCTGCTAACAGGCTAAGAACATGAAAATCTTTGTCATGTTTGGGGCAGTCACTCCTTGATAAAGCGCTTGAAAAAGCCCTTAGGTGCTATTGAGGCTAGTGGATAAACATATATATTTAAATGTGTTTTCACTATGTTCTGCTGGGATCATGACTTGCTTATAACTCCTATGAGCCCCCGCAGCAGACTTGTTGGGTAATGAAAAAAATCCCTGCCCAAAACTTAGTGCAACCAAGCGGGAAAGGAAAGGGAATGATGTCTCTCAATCCCTATTTTCCAGTGGTTCAGAGTACATGAAGAGATCTCAGTAGCACACTATCAATTAATAGGAGAAAAAACATATACGTGTGTGCATAATTAGGTCAGGGTCTTTTCACCTGAGGATAGTCTTGTCCCAGAGCACCTTCTAGAGTCCCATTAACAAAGAAAACACCTTAAACAACTTTTTAAGACATCTCAAAGAGACAATACAGACGGTCATTTTACCAGAAATGTCTCATTTTCAAATTCTCAGAGAGTTGTAGAATTGAAATTCATATTGTGAACAATGCAAACTATACAAGTGGAAGAAGAAAATAAAGCAAGCTCATGTAAAAAACACCCTAAATTATAAAAAATGAAATTTCCTAATTAATTAAGTCCGTAATTGACAATATTTTGAAATAAGATTTTTTTAAATAGTTTTGCAAAGGATGTAAATTTTTCAACAATGAGAAAATTGAAGTGTCACTTGCCCATCTTAAATTTTGCTACCTTGACTTCTTCTGCCCATTGGTTTACGTTTCTGAGAATTGGCTGTGTCTCACTTCCAGTCCAAACTTCTTAGAACTGTAATGATCATTGGAGATTGCTCAGTTTCTTTATTCTTACTCTATTAATAACTCAACATCTTCCAACATCTTATCCAAAACAATGTGGTGCAATAATTCCACAATATCTGCACTTCTTCCATTTTAAGATTCTTAGTAGATGAAGAGTAGATGAATGAATGAACAAATTGGCAGATGATCATAAACACTTAGAGTACAATTTCACCCAAAGATATTAGCTGTTGGATGCAGAAATATCTTTAGCTTTTTGAATTTAAATTCCAATTTATTTTTGAACTGTGTTTAAAACACAGTGTTTATGTTGATTTAGAATGAGGCTTTGCAAAACTGTCTATAAATGTGTAAAGTATGTGTGGGATATTACTTTGTAGCTAGAACAAGTTAAAATTGTTCTATGAAGAAAATTAAATAAATAAAACCCTCAACCTTTTCCTCATATGAAAATTATCAGCTGGATTTTTACTGAAATGTACTTTCTGCTACAGCTGTTCATTTATACAACAGTTTTAACCAGAATAATGTCAGATATTTTTTTCCCCCACCATTATAAGGTCACAACCTGTTTTAGCCAGTTAAGAGATCCAAACCCTCCTGAAGTAGATCTTAAGCAATCAGGTTTTAGCATGTCACACCAGATTGGCCTTTTGCTGCACTAATTTCAAACTGGGATGGATTATTTTACTTATACCTGTCCTGGTGTAATCCAATTCCACCATTCTCCCCAAGCACAGCCTCTGGCTGGCAGCTGCTCTCCTCAGGGATACACGAGGAGACTTCACCCTCCTGACCAAGGACAATGAAGAAATATCTGTCACAGGGGCTAATTTGGAGTGCCTGAATCATGTGAAATGCAGGTGAAATTTGTCTTGTAACATAATTTAAACAAAAAAAAAAAGAGTTTATGCCTTCAAAACTCCTATCCTTGATAAGTACGTGTTTATGGCCAACATGGAACTCTGTGTGCAGTAAGCCCAGCTGTCATGTTGACCCCATGTGCTGATACTTCCAGTAGCTGAGAAAGTCAGGAAAGGTCTTTAAAAAACCAGTATTGTGCTTTGTTTCATAATCTATATTAATACTTGGAGAAGGAGACTTTATAAGATAGTCAGTCCATTCTTACTGACCTTCTCCATTTCCTTGCTGAGTAAAAAATAATGGGAAAATGACATTTTTATAATTTGCCCTGCAAAAGGTTCTTCAGTTGTGATGATGGTGAAGTTTTTTTTCTTTCTATTTATTTTTTCCTTTTTTTTTCTTTTTGTTTGTTTTCCTTTTTTGTTTTAGATATAAGCTTTAAGGCTTCTAACTTGGTGCTGTTAGAGAATGAGAAAATCGGAGAAAATTTGGAAAGAAAACCACCAGTTAGCCTGGAAGAAATTCCTCCTATAAGCAGGGACAGCTTCCAATTCAACTAAGCCTGTGCAGTTCATTCCAGAGAAGGTCTGAAATGCCCTTTATCCATGTCATCTGTATCTTTATGCTTTCTTCAATCCCTGGTTTGTTATTCTGCGAAGGATTTAGGAGCCCACTTTTGGGCATTAGAAATTCATATTAATCCAAGGTGAAACTTAAAGAATACTCTGCTTCTCCTCTTTTTTAATTAATTAAAGATAACATTCAGACAATAGCTGGTATCTTAACTGGAACTCACCTCAAAACCCATTTGTTTTATAGTGGACTTCAGGATTAAATCTCACACTCGAGCCCAGCTCTTAATTTTTCAGCATTGTTTTCATGGCTCCTTGTGACAGAATAACACGCACAGCGTAATGAGTTTGCCACAGCCATAAAGTTTATTGACTTAGACTTTTATCTGAAAGCATTGATATTTATGTGGGTAGATCGATGGATCACAGATGTTCACAGATGACCTAGCCAGTGGCATTATTCAATATAAAACAAAAATACTTTTCATCAGGCTGCAGCTTCTGCGAATTTGCATCTCTTCTGCTCTTTCATTTTTGCCAAAGTGGCTAAAATATTTATGTGCACAAGAGAAACAACACTAGGATATGAAATAGTGTAGAATTAAGTTTAAAATCTTTGAGGTCTATCAAAGATACACTGGAATGAGTTGCCTAGAAGGGCAGTAGAGCTTTCATCCTTGCCAGGCCAGAGGCTGTTACACAAATGTAAACTCAGACATAAACTAGATAGTGTGCGCACTCAGTCCAATTGCAGAATTGATCCATGAAGAAGATGTCCTTTGGATAATCTTACCACTTCCAGTTTCTGTGAGAAAATTAAAATCCAGGCTTTATCAATGGAAAAAAATTTGATGGGTTTTTTTTTTTTGTAAACATAAACAATGGAGTCATAATGCTAACAACACCATTATAATCACAGGATTATTATTTTATTAATGCTGATTTGGGTTTGGAGAAAATAAGTAATGAAATATATTCATACAAGTCATTTTTTCATCCTTGAAGACCTTGGTAAGAAAGTTATTTAGAGAAGTGATTTATGAAAACCCAAAAACCTTATTTTAAGTTGCCCTCAGATTTGCCAAAAAGATGCTTAATTTTTTCTAACAAAAGCATCTGATGCAGGTGCATGATGACTTCAGTGACTATGAAAGGTCAAATACTAACAAATAAGACTTCACCCAATAATTTTGTTATCGAAGACAGGGCTGAGGTCCTTTTGCCAGATAGGTTTTTAGACTTAGGGAACCAAAATGGAAGAAAGAACACAGAAAAATAAACCAAACCATATCAATCAAACACAAAAACCTAAAATAAAACAAAACAAAAAAGGCAACAAGAACTAAACCCCAGAATTTCAGACATACAAAATAAGCAAGAAATTTATTAAAAAAATAAAAACTCCATAAGTGTGGCTTAGAAAGGTGTGTCAGACATATGTTGTCTAAAAAAAATTTGAATGGCAGTGAGATTTTTTTTTATCCATTTCCATCAGCACTGAGAAAATTGTATCATCATTTAACTGGTCTCCTGATAGTTTTGGTACAAAAACCAGGAATTTATATAATAATAATAATAATAATAATAATAATAATAATAATAATAATAATAATAATAATAATAATAATAATAACTTTATCTTATAACTTTTTTGTCCTCTAGTATGCTTCTAAGTTTACAAGACTCACTCTTTCTTGGAAATCATTATTCACCAGTGCCATCAGAGAGGAATAAAGGAACCAAAAACTCCTTCTGGACAAAGTTTTCATGGTTTAATGTTAAAATTCATAACGGCAGAGGATAAATTACTTTCCTGACAAGACACCAAAATGGGTAACAAAGCAGGAATAGCATCTTTACTGTGTTAGTGACACTTTAATTTCAGAAGCACCCAAATCCTCACTACATATCAGGGTGGTGAAAATTTTTGTTTTCATATTTTGGAGAATTTAAATTCATAGGAATTTAAAAGAGTGTAAGTTACCAATTTCCTGCTCTCCTTCAAGAAGGAGTTCTTTCCAATTGTCCTTCTCAGAGAAACAGACATTTTAGTATGGCAATTAGCTAGTTTATTTAACTGAGAAGCAAATATTCCTTGTGATCACTCAGGCTAACAGCAAAAGCAAGCAAGAACAAATCCGTACTTTAATGACTGCAGATGGCAATACTATTCTACATCTCATCTCTTCTGCATTGCAAATTCTCTTATTAATATCCTTACATGTCCATTTTAGACTTAGGGTTTTTTTTTTCATGTTACTCCATATTTCCCCATGGTGTTCATAATTAAAAGTCTCCAGAGTAGACTAAAGTTAATCTGAGCTCTTGTTCTGCCTCTGAGTTCCATAATTATAACTTGCTACATTCATGGTTTTTTATAAAAGACTGACTGCTTTATGCACTGCTATAGCAGTGCTGCTACTCTTTTGGATTTTTTTGGGGAGGAAACAAGGGCAGAAGGGTATTTCATCTACATCCTGAGAGCCAACTGCACATCAAGTCAGGCTTGAAAGCAGAAAGCTGGAGCACAGTAGCTACAGATGCTTTTGTGGGACAGGTTTCTTGGCTTTCCTGCATGAGGTCAATTACAGTAGCAATTACATCACAGCTTTAGCCAAAATCCTCCTTTTGGCATAGAAACAAATTGCCTGCTGGCGTCCATTACAGATTTCAGATCAGCAAAAAAAAAAAAAAAAAAAAAAAAAAAAAAAAAATAAAAAAAAATGAAAAAGATAAGGTCCAGAGTAATTTGGGTGAGGATAAGGTTGCAAGCTAAAACTTCATGAAAAATGTTACAGCTGAACTTTATGACAGGTCATATGACAGAGTCATCCACTCTGAACTGCTCAATAAGTCTCCTCGTAATTTTTAGTGCGTGCCCTACTGTGGTCGAAATGCTTTATCCCCAACTTTCCAGCAGCAAACCTAATTCTCCAAAGGGGGAAAAGAGATTGTAAGAGGGAATGTGTCATGAGTAAAATACAAGCAGCCAGATGGCACATGGCTCTGGGTCAAGTGAAAGACAAATCTGCAGCTCTCCCAGAGCAGCAGTTGGGAGAGACTGAGTTGCATGAGATGTCATCCTTCCACCAGCTCTCTGGCCTGCAGGGCAAACAGATCTTTTCTGGCACCACAAAGGGTTCAAGGGCTCTCCATACGTGGATTTGAAGGAAGCAGACAATAGAAGAATTAAGACTAAAACTGTAATCTCAGATCTTGAAAAACAACCAACAAAGAAAGAGGCTCTGTACTCTACTGTGTAACTATTTAAGGACTGAAACAATTAGGAGAATCAGTTACCTCAATGAAAGCCTAATGAAACATCTACTGAGATATGACGCAACCAGAGTGGTTTTAACATTTGCTTTCTTTATTTCCATGCAACTTTTGTCCAAGAATACCAGAATACAAAGTGTGTTGGGAACAATTTCCACCCACAGAAATGCCAGACCTCACACCTTGAAGGAGTCTCAGCACTTTCAATGGCCACTGAGTGTCAGCTTCTGCTCCCCTGTGTCTGCCAGGGCACTCTGGCTGTTTCCTTGCTCCTTTTCATGTGATAGCACAGGGGTTTAGCTGCACCAGGATGGCTCTGGGAGAAGGAAGCCTATAGGGTTTTGTTTCCCCTTGCAATCTTACTAGTTTAATGTGAAAGTAAAACATGCTTGCAAGCAAGCTGGCTCTGCCCACCTAAATATCTTGCTGCTACCAAGAGGGATGCCTCCCTTTCTCTTCCCTGCCTTCACTCCCTCACATGTGCAGCCTTATCCTGTTCCCAGTTCCAGCACAGGTTCACTGGATACAATCCAACTCACCAACTCAGCAGAAAACAAAAGGATCAAAATAAGACCTAAAAAAAATATATATTTTAAAAAAATCAGATAATTATTACTTGTTTAGGTGTGGAAACCCAGGGCACCGGGAATATTTCCCTGTCTGCTCTGGGGTGCCCTGACCCCCAGGGGAACACTGACTTTGACCCTCATTCATGGAGAAAGTTTCCTAAACTCCAGAAGAGATCAGAAACCACTAGGGTGTGAAGGAGATTGTAGAGAGTAGTGTAGGTGTATCACTTAGATGGGAAATTTAGGTTTTGGTATTTTTAGTATGTTGTGGATGGAAGCAAGATGGGGGGCACAGGGTGTCATCCTGGGCTTCTTCTTCATGCTTCTTCTTCCTCTTTCTTCTTGGGTTTGGATGCCACTCTGTAATTGGGCAGAAAATCTGCACTGCGGGCTTTTAGGGATCAATTATTGGGCTGAAAAGGGAAATAATCTAGGTGTCAGTTCTTAATTGTATAGTTTACCTTTACAAGACCTTGTAACAAGAGATTGTTGGCCATTTTTGCGATGCTTTTCCAGTGCGCTGAGCCTGGTGTGGACAGCGTGCAAAACTCTAGGTAAGATAATGATAAAAAAGAACCTGAAGACCAAAAAATTCAGCATGTCTGTCTTTCCTGACACAAGACCAATATTGTAATCGGTCTATACGCATTTTCACATTATCACTCACATTATCCAAGGGATTCATGTTCTCTATGTTTTGATTTATAGTATAGAAGGATTTGGGAGGGCAGGGGCATGGACACAGGAAGTGGGGAGAACAGAAACAAACTCTTCAGTTTGATGATAACTTTGATTAGCTGCTAGAATAACGCCAGAATTGTCCCACAGACCATGCAATTACGCTCAGTAGAGCAGGTTAGGTTTTGAGATAAGGCTACCCCAGACATTCTAGAGAGCAAAGCCTTAATTACAAGCCAAGGCACAAACTTTGTCCATCACTGGACCCCACCTGGAGCACTGCATTGAGCTCTGGGGCCTTCAGCACAGGAAAGGCATGGACCCATTGGGGAAGGTCCAAAGGAAAGGCTGAAAGAACCAGGATTGATCATCCTGGGGAAGAGAGGGCTCTGTACAGTCTTTGGAGGACCTTGCAGTATCTAAGGGCACTCCAAGAGAGCTGGAGAGGGACTTTTGACAAGAACCTGTAGTAATTAAGGGGAATGGCTGGTGCTTTAAACTAAAAGAGGGTTGATTTAGATTAAATAAAGAAAGAACTTTTACAATAAGCATGGTAAAACACAAGCACAAATTGCCTACATCCTCCATCCTTGCAAACATTCAAGATCAGATTTAGCACAGGTCTGAGGAGCCTGATCTGGTTGAAAATATCCCAAGTTCATCCCAAACTTCAGTGGACAAGTTTGTACAAATGGCCTTTAAGGTCTCTTGCAACGCAAACCATTCTATGATTCTATGACCTGCATGCTCAAGTGCTTGTATTAAGGCTACTATGTTAAATTCCTGATAAGGGGAATTTGGAATTGGTATCTATTTTAGTATTTTTGCCTCTTTTTAAAACTTGTTTGTTTTGTTTTGTTCCATTTTGTTGATTTTTTGTTTGGTTTGGGGTTTTGTTTGTTTCGTTGGGTTTTTGTCTTTGTTTATTTTGTTTTCTTTTGGGATGAACCCCTTTGTCCATCTGGCCACCAAGGCCCTTAACTAACGTGCAATTGCCACTAGCAGAAAATGCGCCACATCGCTTCTCATCCTTGCTTATAAAATCTTTGAGAGCTTTATGTCACCTGGGCGGAGCTGACCAAGGACTGAGCAGCTCTGTGACCTCTCCTTGTCACCTTCCGATGCACCCACATAATGCCTCTCAAACAAGAACCTTCTTCGTGGCAGGCAGAAATGGATCATCAAGGAAGATTAAAAGCCTGGTCAGAGAAAAGTGACTTTCTTTCATCTTAGCCAAGGTTTCAGCAGCTCTTAAAGCCCTAATTGCAGAGCCTTTAGCACTCCATTTCCTAGACTGAGGCATGATGTGGGCTCTGTATTTATTTATCTCACCCTACCAGTCTTCCACAGAAAACACAGTAGCTCTCTTTTTATGAAGTAGGAACATTTGGCAGCACTGCAGGTGCTTTTTGTCCAGTATCTCTGCTACAGCAGGCAGAAGCTAAATGGGTGATTACGGATGCACAAATCTCAAGAGATTCAGAAGTTTATTTCTGACAGGCACCCAGGAGTGCTCTTGTTTTACTATCCAAAGACACTAGTCAAACCTCTTGTGTATTCATTTCTAGCACTGCAGTGTCCTATTTGATGACAATAGCCCAAATTCATTTACAAGAAAGTTTCTCTGACTTCCTTCTTTTTGCCTCAAATATGCTAGGCTGCAGGAATGTCAAGTCAGAATCGGTTTTTTTAGGTAGATACACCTTTCTTAGAACTCAGAGCTTAAATTGAGACATCCCAGGCTTATTGTACTGTGACATGAGACAAGTTAGACTACATTTGGTTTTATGCTTAGATCTGGCGATTTGAATGCTATCACATAGCAATATATAAGCAAGGTAAGTGAGAAATAGAGAAACTATCAAATACAGATTTTCTTTGAACAAAAATATGCCTGTGCCCCAAAAGCTTATGTTTTTCCAGCAAGAACAGTCATTCTAAAACAGATGTCTCTTCCCTTCTTCCCATCTTAGCTTTCTTATACCCAGGGATCAGCCTTTTTTTTACATGAACAGGCAAAATACTTTGCCTGTGTGAATGGTGACTGAGCTGTGTAAGCTAAAAAAGGGAAATCTGACCATCTTTCCTCCTCCTTTGTACAGCAGAAGGGCTATGACTGCCGTTGGCCACTGCTGTTGGTCTAGGACTGCAAGAACACCATAGTGGTATAAAAATATAATCAGAGCCTCAAGATGAATGTGCAATATTTGCACACAGGCAAATTCAAATGGTAGGGCAGCAGGATTTAACTGACTGCAACAGTTTGGGGTGTCTGTACCTCAGGTCCCCGTGAGAAAGGAGTTATGCTGTGGGGCTTGCTTTAAGGTGTTTTTCCTTTTTTCCTTAGAAAACAGCTCTGTAAATTGGGTGTGTTGGGCTCTGGTTAGGAGCTTCATTTAACCTTTCCTGGCTTTGCACAGTAGCAGCTTGTAAAACTGCTACCTGTACTTCTTTCGATTAAAGCAGAACTAATATAAAACAGCATTTCCGTCTGCTTATAAGTCTCAGGTTAAATTAAGAAATAAAGATACAGCAGACAAAAACAAGAGAAGATTTTGAAATTTGCATAAGCAATATTTTCGGAGATTAAAAAAAAAAAAAGTTCATTATGAACCTTGGGCAAAGATTTGAGTGGTTTCTTATTTGATCAGAACCTGTTTGTTTATCCCTAACTTTAACCATATGGGAACAGTTTTATGGAGCAAGCTCATAAAATGAAAATGACAGAGTGCACAGCTCAATCTGAGTCTGCTTGGGCTGTAAATATCTTGTTATCACCCGCTATGATGCTCTAAACCTTAGCTCCTGTATTAGCATAGTCAGTGCTGTGCTCCTCCAGACTGTAAAGATACTTCAGCCCGAAGATCCAGAAATGTAGAATGCCAAAAACACACATCAATATAGAAAATGTCAGCATTGTAAAACAAAGGGCAATACGGGGGTGGGAAGGAAGAGAGAGAAAGAGAGAAGAAAGAGAGAAAGAGAGAGAGAAAGAGAGAGAGAGAAAGGGAGAAAGGGAGAAAGGGAGAAAGAGAGAAAGAGAGAAAGAGAGAAAGAGAGAAAGAGAGAAAGAGAGAAAGAGAGAAAGAGAGAAAGAGAGAAAGAGAGAAAGAAAGAAAGAAAGAAAGAAAGAAAGAAAGAAAGAAAGAAAGAAAGAAAGAAAGAAAGAAAGAAAGAAAGAAAGAAAGAAAGAAAGAAAGAAAGAAAGAAAGAAAGAAAGAAAGAAAGAAAGAAAGAAAGAAAGAAAGAAAAAAAGAAAGAAGCAGAGAATTCTTATGAAATATAATAAGGTCAAACCAGACACAGGTGAGGAAACTCAGTCCCAAACAGGCAATGTGATTTGCCAAGACAGCAGAACAGATCACTGAACGAGTAAAGTAAATCTGATTTTAAAAATAAATTTCCAATTTGATTTTTCTGATTTCTTTTACTGAGCATTTCCACAGCCCACAGTTGCACACAGTCATGGCATGACAGCTCTGTCTGAGTCTTTCAGCTTCAAGAAAGAAAGAATAAAAAAACTCCAACAGAACAACAACTAAACCAGAACCAAGCCTGAACACCAACAAAAGCAAACCCCAATGATCCCTTCTCTCAGTTCTGCTGCCTGGAGGGATACAAACACTCCTCGCCCAGTTTCAGGGGATGCCTGTTGGCTCATTTACTTGGCGCTGCATCAGGATCAGCTGATCACTTGACAAAAAATCCCCGAAGGTTATGAGCCTCAAAACAGCCATGCATCTGACCCAGATAGCTTTCAGTGTCTCGGCATCACCGGGGTGCTAAGAAGAGTTAAAATTCATCCCTAAGTGATGCTATACCTGCTCCCATCAGTGCCTAGTTACACATCAGATTGATTGTAAAGCTTTATTGTTTTATAAGTCTCTGCTTGGTCTGTTACCAAGTCACATTAACAATCTGTTAATGGTTTTCATTATTCCCAAAGCATCCACAATAGGTGTCTACGACCTGGAAACAGTCCTTAGAGGAGTGAAGAATAATGAGGATAATCGTGTTGCTCTGTTCCTCCAGTGACATTTCTGATGCTCTGGCAGGGAGGGTTCTGAACCTGTTTTCTGCTCCCTGAGCAGTGTCTGGCCTGTAAACAGAGAGATGTTAGGAAAATGTAAAAGCACCCGTCCACAATACAGAGCAGAGGAATTCAATTCACCCCTCTCAGCTGCTAAACTTCAAAGAAGGGAGGGAAGAAGTTAAGGAAAAATGCAAGCCTATCTGGGGGCTGCTTCCCGAAAGCAAACCCTCATCCATCTTTAATGGAAACAGTGGAAGTAAACATGCTGGCTTCAGTCATTTAAATGTAAATTTGACTAGTCACCGCAGAACCTATGAGGAAAAAAAAAAAAATCCTGTCTTAACAGCTTGATGAGAATTTGTAAGTCCAGTCTATAGTTTCTTGCTGGGGAAGGTGGTGCCAAATAACGATCAGGAGGACATTAACTGTGAAACACAATTCTAGTTCCCAGCTTCACCACTGATCTGCAGGCTGGCATTGACCAAATAACCTGACTTCGCCATTCATCTGTTTTCCACTCATATTTTATTGAAAAAATAAGTTTTGATACCATTGGTTGTTGTTTTTCATACATTCAGACAGCAGAAACAAACTTTTGGGGGACATATCAGCTGATGCTTTCGAGAACATCTGTGGTTGAAAGGAAAATAGAACTATACTTGGGTGGCTAGAAAGATTTAAAGAATCCATTCCCTGATTAGTTGCTCTTATAGAAAGGGATGAATCTTTTCTCAGGCTCCAGGATGTTTTGCAAACAGATCTGATTACTGTTAGCTGGACTTTATCACTGGTGTTGCAAAGCACATAACAACAACAACAACAACAGTGATGACAAAATATATATATATACACATATGTGACTTTACAGAGTCAAATTATTCTTTAAATATTAAAAAATCCGTGTTAAACTATTTTTATAAGTCCAACATGACTTGCTATCAATAAACAAGCAATGTCATAGAAAAACTAGCATTATGGAAAGATGAACTGATAGACAAGAAGAAATTTGGATAATTCTGAAAAAAAACCCTTCAGTTTAAAAGTGTGGGATTCTTTCCTAGATAAACATTTCTCAGTTATGTCTGCACACACTTGATTTACTGCGCTGTATGTCCCTGCTCCCCTGTCCCTGAAGGTCACCTGTGCTGCCTACTGAGTGCAAAAGGAGAGTCACCATAGACTTTAAAGGTCAGTTCTCTGTAAGAGGGCTCTGACAGACTTTAGCTCATGCAGGGGATTTTTGATACAGATGATAGAAATTGGGACAGCTCCTCTTTCTGTGAGTCTTCAACTCTTTCACAGACTGTTCAAGTCAGGTCCCAATTAATCATAAGATTCAGGGATTGAAGCCAAAAAAATGCCAGAAATTGTTTATTTGAAAATATGGTATATGTACACCTAAATTTCAGTAAACAAAGTTTAGGGTACTAAATGTGTGTCTGCAGTCCTGACATCTAAGTTCTTCAGGTAATCCTGCCTGTTACTGTTCCCATACTGACAGATATAAATTGTTCAGACCTCATATCTAAGTGCTATTAGATTCCAAAAACTATTGTGTATCTCTCATGAAAATATCTGTTTTGTTGTCTTCTTGAATCTTATGCTAAAAGATGATTTTTTTTTCTATGTAAGTCATCAGACACCCCACTGCCTAATTGGAGATCATGGATCCCATGATAAGAGTAAAGAACTGAAAAATAATTACCTATTTCAATGCTCAGCTTTGAAGTCCCTAAATCCAATTTTGTATTCACACTTAAGAACTCCACTGGACTGGCTTACTCACAACAGGAATTTTTCTTTTTAAAAACTTATTAAGTCATTTTTAAATTATTTTTAAACAGTTTTGAAGAGGCATAGCTTTTGTTAGTAAATACTCACACGTCAGTCATTTGGACTAGTATGAACCGGACCAGACCTAAATCTGATGTGTGCCTTGATGCAGAGCACATGTGGATTTTTTATTTATGGCCCTGATTACTCATCTTCTTTTTCACTTAGCTACTTACACTAAAGCACAAGACAGTAAAATATCACGAAATACAAAGAATGCAATTGTAAAGGCAATACAAAACAGTGACGAATGGAGAATTAAGTATATATTTGTTACAGTCATTCTCAGTTTTACACATCATAATATTTTGCACGATAGGTCCGTAACTGTTGATACAGTTTCTCAAAATGCTACCGTGTTTAATTCTTAAGACCATAGTGAAAGTATCAATTCACTGTGAGGTTCAGTATTGTTCTGGGTGTCCCAGGGTACATTTCCCTAAATCCTTGATTTTTAGGGGGTTACGTGGCAATAAGAAGTAAAACAGCCTCTGAACAAGCAAGTGAATTTCTTCTTTTAATGATGAGGTGATAGCTCTGAATCTTCTTCTTTTTCTCTTCATAAGGCATTTAAATTATTCTGAATATATTTATTTATACTGCTAAAGAAAAAAAATAAAAGGAAAAAAACCCAGAAAATGAAGGAATCTTGCTACATAAAAGAAGCAAAGAAAATATAATCTTTTACTTTGAATTTGTTTGCCAGTAGCTTATAAAATCTCTGGGTTATATGAAGCTTTTAATCTATCACCCAGAGCTGAACCCTCTCATTGAAAACACATTTTATTGAATTGCATTAAAATTATTTAGCCATTTTTATAGGCATAAGGTGATCAAATACATAATGTATTTTGATGGTCCCCAAAATGTCCCTGATGTGTGCTGGCTTTTGCTAATTAAATTCAGAATACTTGCTTTTTTAATGTTTCGGTTTTTGTTTCTTTTTTTCTGTCTCTCTCTTTCTTCTTTCTTTCTTTCCTGCTTTCTTTCTTCTTAGGAAAAAATAAAGGTCAGCTGTTAATTAGCGGTTTTCTGAAAGTATCCATTAATATTACATAAATTACTGCCTCAAAATCCAATTAGAATCCTGGGCCATATTGAAACTAAATAGATCATTTAATTTTCAGGGCACAATATGAAATGAGGTCTAGGAAAGAAATCAATACTGGTTCAGTAAGGAAATATCAAGAGAGGTGTGTGTGTGTGTGGGGGCGGTGGTGGTGGTGTGTATACTCACATAACATAGTGATCTCAGCTTTATGAGGGCTTGGATGTATGAGATAAACGTATATTTAAGTGTGCAGCAAACCTGGCTTTAAAACAATAGGAAAACATCTTTTTACTCTCTGGGGTTTTGCCCTCCCGATCAACTCCCCCTCCCCACTTTGTCGTTGTTGGGGTTTTTTTCTGTTTTTGTTTTGTTTTCGTTTTGCTTTTGGTTTTAGGGTTTTAGTTGCTTCGTTTCCTTGGTTTGTTGGCTTTTGATTGTTTTTTGGGGGATTTGTTGTGGGTTTGGGGTTTTTTGTTTGCTTGTGGGTTATTTTATCAGGTTTTTTTTGCCTTTCATCCCTGGTAGTATCCTCTTCCAATTTAATAAAAAGGAACATTAGAAACTTTTGATTAAAGAAGGAGATGACCATAAAATCAGATTTTTTGAATTAGAAAACTATAGGCACGTAGAAAAAGGCTATTTTAGTATTTTATTTGCTGTGGAAGTTGTACGATTTGACCATGAAAAACATAAATGAAAAAATGTACCTGATTTCTATACAGCAGATATTGTGATTCACTTCTCGCTGAATATTGGTGATATTTGAGCTTCTTGAGCATTTGTGAAGAGATGGAATTGAGTTGGTTGGCCTAATGGCTCTTAAACATTTTAGGACATTTGGAGAGCCAGTGCTTTTAGCACTTTCTTTTAGCAAGAGCCCTTCTCTGCACATAATGAACAATAATTGATCAATATGACATGGAAATGTGTTTTTGTTATTATTAGCTTCTCCTGTGGATAAAAGGAGTGCAAGTACTTCTACAAAGGACCATTAGGCAAATGGACTAGAAGCATCAAACTGTTAGATTAAATGGGCAGCTCCAGAGCCTGAAGAAGCCAGGTTTCTAAGCAAATAAAATTGGTAGATGGTATCACAGCCACTTTTCCAGCAAAAAAGGACCAGGAAAATAATGGTTCAGAACATTCAGCAAAATTGCATCAGCAGGTCAAGCAGCTTGTGAGAGATGAGTAGGGAGATGGAAAAGGGGATAGCAAGCAACAACAGGGAAGGAGGTGGTAGAATTCTGGTTATAGAAATTTCTGCTCTTTTCACAGAGCAAGGATAGAGTATAATAAAGATATCCTTGCAGACTCATCTGGACAAAGGGAAAGTTAGATTAGAATGCACCTTTGAATGTCTGCTGGGCTTCAGCAATAAATAAGTCTAATCTAAAGTTGTTAATTATGAACCCAAAAAACTGGTAGAAGGGTAGAAGATTTATCTGGATAAAACATTAAAATCCATAGGTGGAAACCAGTCAAGAAAGAGTGATTTAACAAAAGAAAATAAAAACTGGCAATGCTTGTCAAAATAAAAGTGCTACTTTCCTTATGTTTCTTACTCAGTTAATATTCAGAAGAAAAAATGATCAGGTATGAAAAGAAAATAATGGAAAGAGATTTTGGAGATAAATTTCTGGTTTGGGAAGCTGTGTGTGACACGGTAGTTAGAACACTGCTCTTGTAAAATCTTTGAGGACTTGTGCTGGGACAGCAGGTGTGGGTGAGAAGCAGAATCCGTGGAGCTCCGTTAAGTGCTGTCCCCTCAAAAGCTGTCACGTTATCAGAGACAGCAGCTAGATTACTCATGAATTAAAGAACAGATGCAAAAAAGGGACTGTTAACAACAGAGAACCTGGAAATTTTTACCCATTTAGCACAAAGCCAAAGTAGAAGGAATGCAGAGAGTGTTTTGAATTCGACTGCTGCCTTCAGTTTCCTCAGTCTGCATAGGGATGGGAAAAAGGTTGAACATTTTGATGGACTTGGGTTGGAATATTGGAACTTCTGGCTAGAAATCAGGAAAAATGTTTAATGGTGAATATTATACTAATGCAAAAAAGGGCAAACATTTTGAGTGCATAATCCACTTCTGAATTTGGGACAAGCTGAAAGATTTACTCTTAGAA
Source organism: Melospiza melodia melodia (assembly GCF_035770615.1). NCBI lineage: Eukaryota > Metazoa > Chordata > Aves > Passeriformes > Passerellidae > Melospiza > Melospiza melodia. Next base: position 5,093,217 of record NC_086226.1, read on the forward strand.
TAAGTTGACATGATTTCAACTCCGAGGAATGGTTGAAGCCTGTTGGACCACTGATATTAAGTCTGACATATTTTCATTAACATTTTAGATAGTTTATACCAAAGAACTCTAAAAATAATCTGTCTGAGACCATCTCTGATACATCTATTTCAATGTCCACAAAATTTTGGAATGCTGGAGATAATTTGGAGAAGCAGTGACAAAAGTGTTGGTGTTTTCAAGAGGAAACAATAAACCCAAATAGCTATATATTTAGTAGAGATTCATTCTTACCTATTTTATGCAAAGTAGATTCCATCTAACTAATTGTGACATTTTCATTTGAGAGGAGCATATGTTAAATTAATAAATGCAGCAGTGCTGGTACAGTGCTCTTAGATGTCCATGAGGCATTTGATTTGAGGCTATACAATATTTGATTAAATAATTAAAGCAGTTAGAATCAATGCAATAAATAGGTTTAAAGGAATGAACAGATGCATTTTCCTGTAAATAGTTTTGTTTGCAGTCAGATGCTGCACCATTTATAAAGTTTATTGTGAGTGACAGAGCTGAAGCCTCAAGACATGAAGAAGAAAAGTTGAGTAACCTCTGGTTGAGGATTGAGCAGCTCCAGGGTGATCTTGTCTATGTGAATAGACACCTGTTGCCAGGGTGTAAAAAAGACAAAGCCTGACACCTGTCAGTGGTACCCAGTAAAACGACAGGAGTCACCAGGCATAAAGTGAAAAAAAAAACAAACCCAAACCAAACCCAAAACATCTCCTAAAACACTAAAACACAAGGAAAAAAAAAAGGAAAAAAAAAAAAAAGTAGTTTATGTTGATCAAGCACTAGAGAAGATTGCCCAGGTTTACAGAGAGAGTGTGGAGTCTTCCTTGGTGGAAATATTAAAAATCATGCTGGGTAATGTCCTGAGAAACTTGCTTTTTTTGACCAGGTTTTAAGCAGGTTGGTTGGTCTATGTGACCTCTAGACATGCTTTCAAACCTCAGGTTTTCTGTGATTCTGAAAAGCCTTGTTCAATTCTGATGACAAAACAAAGGCAAGTCAATACTACAGAACTTGTTCAAGTAAGTGAAAATAAACATAATTGTTTTAATGCACAGTCAAAGAAGTCTGAAAAATTTTGAGGGCCATGGTGTCTAGCCAATAAAAATAAACCTTCAACACCATTGTAGGGAGCAGCACCAAAAAGAGCAACCATAAGACCCAGGCCAGATAAAGTGGAAGATCTCGAGGAGGAAGACAGAGGCTAGATGATCTTCACATTTAGCACAGCACAGCAATAAGACCTCAGAGGAGAATGAGAGAAACATATCACATTAATGGTTTTCCCTTGCAGATGGGGTCTTTGTTCTGGGTTATGTTGTGCCTCATTCCTTTGTTCTGCAGCCTTGCAGGATGGCATATGGCCCCACGTGTTTTATACCAGACATAGCCTATTTAATCTTTTCAGCAACAATTAAGTTTCCACGTTAGCTGATTCACAGATTATTGTATCAGAACTATTAAACTGGTGGGTTGTTTTTCTTCCACCTCAGTTTAGCTATTTTTTTTTTTTGTTGTTGTTTATAAGAAACACTTGTCTCTGTGGTGCAGCACATACCAATATAGAACAGAATTACAATGTACTTCCAGCCAAAATCAGTTTATTGTCTATTTCAGTAGTTTTCTTATGGTAGCAATTATTCTCTGTAAGCCTGCAAGCAAGCAGCAGAAATCTGAAATCATCAAAGAGTTTTTATCTGCAGCAATTTCAAAAATGGCAGGTAGCTGATAGTTTAAACTTTAGTTCTCTGCAGTAGAGCAGTGTGAGAACTGGAGAATGCCATCTGCCTTCAACAGCCAGGTTTAAATGCTCAGGAATCAGTGGCTTGTGTTGCCATTGCTCATATGTGCTAGTTAAATCAAGCTGGCAGGGCACAGCAACAAATGAGTTACCCATAATAAAAGTGAGGGGTGAACTCCATCACTCTGAGGGAAAGGGCTGCTCTGGAAAGGGGCATTCTCAGCTCTACCATGAGTGTGCCACTCAACAACAGCTCTCTACTAAACCAGAGGAGGATACACTGGAAGAGTACTGAACACTGCCCTTTTTTAATGCAATATAATGTTTCTAATATATCCTCATAGGAAAAACAGGTGTTGTGTATATATATATATATGTATATAGCAACAGGACTGCAAAGGGATGAATGCTGTCAAAAAACCAAAACCAAGCAAAAAAAAACGACCAAATAATCTTCTAAATTCCCAGACCTGGAGCTGAGAACTGATAATCCCTGGCAACATGGTGATTCTAGTGTTACCATGAAATATTCTAGTTCATCACTTATATTTCCAGCAATGACAACTGAGTTCCTTTCGTCTTGGTTTAGCCCCAGTGGCAGCTAAACCTCATGAAGCATTTTGCTCACTCTCTGCCCCTCCAATCCCCACAGTGGGATGGAGGACAAAAATTGAAAAAGGAAGAAAACTCATGGGTTGAGATAAAGGCTGTGTAAAAGGTAAAACAAAAGCCATGCACACAAACAAAACAAAACGAGGAAATCATCCACCACTTTCCATGGTGTTCAGCAATCCCCAGGAAAGCAGGGGATTACTGTAACATGCAACCATGACTTGAAAAGACCAACACCATCTGATGACCCTCTCTTTCCTTTTCCTTCTGATCAGTTTTTTATGCTGAGCGTGGCACCATGCCCTTATGGAGCACCCCACTGCTCAGCTGGGGTCACCTGTCCCCACTGTGCCCCCTCCCAGTTCCTTCTGCACACCCAGACCCCTCACTAGTGGGGTGGGCTGAGTGGCAGGAAAGACATTTTTCCATTTAAGCACTGTACAGCAATAACAAGAATCTGCTGCAGCCTGCATCAGTGATTAAAAAAATTGTAAAAAGTAATATATTTTCATCATAAAACCTATTACTACCTAATTATTTCTATTTGGAACTTTCTGGTTTGGGGCAGGCTGTATTTGGTTTTTTGAGGAATTTCTCTGCCCAAAAATTATCCATTTTTTTTTTCCAAAATTTTTGAAGCTCATTGAGAACTATAAGAAAACCCAAAGAGCCCCAAAGTGTTTTCACAAAATTAGGTGAAAGAACAGAGGGTAACTTTTTGATAGAAAGGAAATAATGCAGCACAGAAGGAGAAAACTTATTTGCTCCTGTACTCTGTTGAGATCTAAAGGTGGGAGAAGAGAAGGATCCTGCCTGTTGAGATGAATTTGACTCAACAGAAAGAATTACTCAGAAAGAGCTCAGCTGTAGAACACATAGAATAAAAGGAAAGGAAATCTGACCCAGAGTAACGTGTTCCAACTTGGTTATCTGATGAGACAAAAATATGATGCTGAAGAAAGAAAGTGTCTTTAGATGTAAGGAATACAAATGATAGGATCACATTTGAGTTAATCTTGTTAATTTTGTTAATAACCTAAGGCCCTGCCATGGGCAGGGACACCTCCCACTATCCCAGGTTGCTCTAATCCAACCTGGCTTTGGACAATTCCAGGGATGGGGCAGCCGCAGCTCCTCTGAGCAACCTCTGCCAGGGCCTCACCACCCTCCCTGTAAGGAATTCCTTCCAAACATCCAATCTAAATCTCCTATCTTTAGTTTAAAACTATTCTACCTTGTCCTATCACTGTCTGCCCATGTGAATGGTCACTCTCTGTCTCTATAAATCCCCTCCAAGAATGGAAAGGCTGCAGAAAGGTCTCCCTTCTCTTTTTCAGGCTGAACACTCCCTGCTGTCTCATCCTGTCTTTACAGGAGAGGTGTATGCTCCTGCCCCTGGAGTATCTTTGGGAACATTAAAAGCAGCTTTCCTCCCTGAAATAACTGCAGTACCTGTATCTATAAATAAATGATGTATTGAAATGAGTAAAGTGCTCTTATTTTGATTTCTTATAATGGAAACATATGGAAATATTCAGCAAAATTCACAGGCAACTCATTTAAAACTTACTGAAAAATATGGAGCTCATTTCCACCAGATACAATTTGGCGCATACATTTTCATAGGGAAAATATCAATATCTGCAGTTATATTAAAGAGCATCATATGGGAGTTTGTCTGATTTTGAGCAAAATCCAAACTCTATATGATTGAAACAAACAAAAGCTGTCCCTACAGGGACAAAGTTTAAGCATTTTCAAGAAAATGAAAAAATTTACTTTTCTAACCTAAATTTACTTCAAAGGCAGAAACAGCATCACAGCTAAGGTCACATTCACCATGAATTTTATGTATAAATTGGGGGAGAAAGAGTCTCAGAAGCAAAGTATGAAAAAAATTACTACTATAAATATTTTCATGAACATTCTACTGAACTTTCAGCTCCTCGGTTTGCAACCAGAAAAGAGATTGAACTTTTTCACATGGTTTCCATTATTTTCAGTTTCAGAAGTGTTAGAAATAGAGCTACAAACATTGCCTCCTGTCAAGCTCTTTTTCAGGAGCAGATGACAGCAGAAAGTCAGGAGGAAGCAACTAGCAAAAAAAAAAAAAAAAAGAAAACCCACACCATAACTTTTTTAAACTTTCTCAAATAGTATAAAATCTTGAGTTCAACTCAGTATTTGGAAGATGTTTTTAACCCAATTGTTGTTTCCTGCTGTTATTCCCATAATCTGAAAAAAAAAAAAAAAAAAAAAAAAAGTGATTTTATGACCCCCTCCAAAAATATCTGAAGCCTGTCTCACTTTATGATTCACCCAAAACTCCCCTCATTACAATTCCACTTCCTTTCTTTATGAAATACCTTTTATCATGCGCTGGAGGGTGATGGCTTAAAAGTCGTGCCTAAGGGTTGAATTACTTAGACTCCCTTGAGCCACAGGTTCAAATTCTGGCTGGGTTGACTCAATTCTGCCTCCTTTCAAGGGAAAGAAATTGAATTCCGTGCAGGTCATTCTGCCAGGCTCTTTCAGGGAAGAGCAAAATTGCAACTAATATCCAGCCTGCTTTCTGGAAACATTAAAGCTTTCTATCAGAAGGAAGTTTTTTCCCAGCATCTTTCACAAGTATTTCGTCTCCTGTCACTTCAGTGCTGCACCTTCATCAGTGCTGTGTGCTTGGCAGTCACACTCTACCAGGGTGTGCATTAGATCTCGTGTGGTTGTACAAGGCCAGGGAACACACTGCCTTTTATTCCTGCCCCGGTTCGTTAAAATTTCACTAACAGCCACTATTTCCTAAAGTCTTAATGTGATTTTCCTTTCAGAGCTCCAAAATAGGAAGCAGAAGTCAATCGTTGCAAGCCTCACCTTTAATTAGGAGGAAACCAAGAAGCTGTTTTTTTATTTTTTTTTTTTATTTTTTTTTTTTTTTAAAAAGATCTTGGACACCTCACACATGCACACCTCGAGGGGTCAGCAGCTGAATGGCAGAGAAGGACAGCCTCAAATCCATCATTTTAAAACTGTGTGGTTTCCAGCAGTCTTTCATGGTTTGTAAATGCTTTGGGCTGGCAGCTCTGTGGAGTGATGACAGGGATGCAATCAGCAGCAGAAGGCAGCCCAGGTTGTAAAAGGTGTTGGCATCCTGTGGGAAGAATGGCATCACAGAGCCAGGCAGCTTAGGAAACAAAGTCAGCGCTTTTTTTTGCTAAAATTTCCCATATCTGGACTCTCTTTCCAACTGGTAACAATACTGCCAGTTTTTAAAATTTCAGACAGGAATGCTTTATCCTGGCAGACAGTGTTGGGCAGACATTGCATGGAAAATACCACAATAAATATAATTTCTTAAAGCAAGCTCAAGCGAAAAACAACCAACAAGGTTTTACTCACTTATAAATAATGCTCATATAGAAGTGTTTTCTGAGAAGCATCCTGACTTTTGCTTGTTAAAATGATCTGGAATTTTAAAGATTATCTCATACTTTGTGTGAGAATTCATATAATATTTCTTGATTAATCAAAACACAATTTTCAGAAAGTCAGGTCATGCTAGCCCCACTAATTGATAATTGACAGGCAAATAATATGTTTTTAGAGTTACAGAAATACTGTTTTCAGCATTATAGTTTTTTCTTCCCCTGAAATCACTGTATATTCTTTCTTGGGGTTGTGGAGCTCAAGAGAATTTCCCTGTAGCCACAACCTCCAGTGACCAGCAGTGACCTTTTTGGCATTATGCTGGGAAAAGAGGATATAGCCTAAGGCAAATTCACAAGGGTGAAGTTCAGGGACCAGGTTAAAAAAAATACAAATATAAGGAATAAAAAAACTGGAAAAAAAAACCCAAAAACCAATGCCTGATGTCTATGGCATATATCATTTGTAACAGACAATTTTTACCTCTCAATAAGAAAGGTGGCATGTACCAACTCTTGTTTTCATACAACCTTCAGCCTAATTGAGGGATACTCTTCCCAATAAGACAAACCGATTTTGGAACAAATTGCTGTTTCTGGTACCTTTGGTTGATTCCCCAGCACCATCCCCCTGAAAGCCCCATGTTTTCACCATGTTACGCCAGGTTTAATATACATAAGAACAGACTGTTTTGTGCTCACCAGGAGAGATGGCAGGCCAGCAGTTGAATTCTATTTCCCCAGCACCTCCTGAAGCCAGCTTCTGGTCTCCTCTTGAGTTGATGTCTCAGGCTTGAGCCATGAGCAGGGTGGGGAGCAGGAAAGCAAAGCCTCCCTCTGCCTTGAGGGTCCACTTTGTTGCCCATCAGGTGGAGTGTGCTCCTTGTTCACAAGACTTGGTCCTTTCTTCAACAAAACTGCGCCAGAGTCATGGAGGGCAAATGCTGGGCTGTGAGAGTGGCTTACTTCCTTGGAAAACAAACGTGTTATTTCGTAGTCTTGGTCAGCAAATCTGCAATAGATTCTGTTTTGTGTGTGCTTATATGTGTTTGTGTCAGTTGAAGCAACATTTTAAGTAAACACAATGACTTCAACCCAAGGCCAGCATGTTTAAAGGTTGTTTCTCTTCTGTTGTGAGAACTGTGCCCATATATGATTGCTTTTGGTACTCATTCAAATGTTTTAAACCCAACAGATGTCTTTTTTTTTTCTTTGTGAGCATAGGAAATGGAGAAAATAAATAGACTGTTTAATTTGTTCTGACTCTATTTTAAAATGCAATTAGATTGGAGGAAAAATCCAGAATAAACATTTAAATTATTTGGTGATAGTGCTCGGTACCTTTTTTTCTCTAGATCACTGTTCTTTCTCCCACCTAAGCCAAGGGAGAGTTGCAAAAAGCCAATGACATTCTCATGGTTCCCAGTTCTGTGCCTGTGGTCCACTCATGAGGTGTGCACACCCTTGCACTCTGATGGCTGTCCAAAAGCATGAGGACTGAAAACTGAAGAACAAGGAGTGCTTCAATAAGTCCTGAAGTCCATTTTTACCTCTGAACAGAAAATTGCAGCTGGTAAGGCTGCTACAGGAACGTCTCTCACCAGTTTTTGATTTACCTTACCTCTTGAGAGGCATGATGAAAATAAGAGTAAGTCACTCTCCCTGGCTCCTGGAAACTGTGGGAAATGAACACCTAGCCTCAAGCTAATATTCAAAACTGATTATTGGTTTTTCAGTTAGTTGTCTCTTTAATGAGATCCAGCTTAAAATTAACCTATTACGATCTTAAATTTTGAAATACAGAGAATGTAAAAAGTATGCTGAAGCACTAAAGAGAAAACTCATAGGTGAGAGGAAGTGTGCAGGATTTTGGGCTGCAGCATAAGGCTGAAATCTTCCAAGGCATGGAGCTTCAAGTGAGTAGTTGACTTTTGATTAATTGTTTTCTCTTTATGCTTGCTTCTAAATTACAGGTCAAAAACCACAACTGTGCTACAATTACTCTTTATTTTGTTTCATATGCACTCATAGTACAGGAATTGTGGGATAGAAGATTAGGAAAGAATCTGAAAACTTTGGAGACTTAAATTACTTGTTGATGAATCCTTTTCACTAAGAGTTTCTAGACCTATTGGTGTCAACGTAGATGTCACTTTACCCAATGTTTACTTAATTTTGAGTTGCTTATTTTTGTGTACTTCCTCTCAAGGCATCGATGTCCCAGTGTTAGGGTGTTCATAAAGCCCTATTTATATTGTTTTGTTGATATCTTCCCCAGTGCCATCCAGGTAGTGGAGAAAGGAATGTGACAAAATATTTTTTCTTACCTTTACAGTTAGCTGCTATGATATCTCCCCAGCACTATAATTATAAAGACAGAGGAGAATGCTTTTTTTTCAGTATCCTAATGAGAACTGAGAATGCCTGCATTCCCTTGGCTGCTTCTTTTAGCCAGCAGCTACTGCAACATGCCTGTAAGGAGAAACTCAGAGCAGAAATTCAAAGAGGGAAAGACACATAGAAAATATCTCATCATCATCCAATTTTCAAAGAAACAATTTAAAGATAACTAGCTTGTAAGTGATTGGGGTTGTATTGCTTTTAACTGCAGCCACCTGTTTCTAAAAGAGGAAGAATGGGTTTTTGGCTAAAGCTTGGCTAAAACAATATCTAGCTGAATTTGGGTATCTTGGCTCTCTTCCTGTAGCTGCCACAAGGTTCCTGCAGGACCTCATAGCACTTTTTACAGTTCCTGGAAATTGCTTTATTCATCCCAGTCCACTTACATGCCTGTCAGTCATTAATGAGAAGCTCTCTAATATATGACAAGTAGAACAAGTAATTTTTGATAAGGCAGCAAAATGATGGAAAGTGAGGTGCTCCCAGCAGGGCGTTGGAATCCGTAAGCAGTGCAGTGGGTTTCTTTAATGATAAAAAATGCTGCCTCTGACCCTCTGGAATGGAGATGAATCAGGGTCCATGAGGTGGTTCTGGAACAGTAAACTGAGATCTACAGACACTAGCACACATTTGTACTCTCAGAGAATAGTACAAACTATTTACTAAAATTACATTCCCTAATAGAGAGAGGCCATTAAGCCCTGACTCTGTTCCCACCTGTGGCACTCTAGAGCAGGTCACCTAATTTCTCTGAACTTCTCATTTCCTCCCCTGCCTTTTCTCACTGACAAAAGTTCTCTGGGCCATGGTTTCTCTTTTACAGTGGCCTTTCCTATTTTCTTTAGTCTCGAGCTCCTCTCTAGTTTGATAGATCTGTCAGTGTGAGGATGTTGTGCTGAATAACAGCTGCAGAGATGTTAGGTTCCTCTATCCTTGACAAGACTTAAAAAATCCTTGCGGGCTCCATAGGGGAGGGATGATGGAAGGAATCATGATTTTATACACTTATTTATTCATTCTTTCATTCACTCACAGATATTACTGACTAGTTTCAGTGTATACCCTGGAGTTCCAACACATGTTCTTAACAGATGTTTTATTATATGATCTTTTATTATATTCATCCAAACTGCTGCAACACTCCCCCCCCCTTTTATTTCCTTCTACCCCAAACTAAATTAAAAGAAAATAAACTCTTCATAGTCATAGATAGTGTTGTGTTTCTCTGACTCAGAAATCACTCCCTCCAAGGGCAATTATAATCAACTCTCATCTTTACAAAATGTACTGCAGGAGCTTAGTGACTTGAGATGATGTGATTTCTGAAGCCTCAGTCTTGGATTTTCAGGAAAAAGGGATTGTTCTTTCTGAACAGTTATCTCTTGAATGGCTTCCTGGAACTAAAAAGAGCTAAGACGCATAATTTTAAAAGTATGATTAAATATTTTGGAGCAAAAGTTTGTCGGTCTGTTTCATGGATCTTACTCTGATAAGCTCTGTATTTTCTTACATATAATCAATATACCACCACTCAGGAGCAGAAACCTGTGATTCAGCATGGTGTGGGTTACAAAACAAGTTTATCCCCTTGATCTTATTGTTTCTGATTCAACCCCCTGTCTACCACCATTTCTGTGCTGAGTTTATCTGAGTTTGCGCAGCTCTGGAATGGGACAGTATGAAGCAGAATTATTTGTTAGGTGATTCAAGTTCTCCTTGAATCATGTTGGCCTTATAGCTGCATCTACTTTACTGCCTTACTGTATTCACCTAACTTTGGAAATGTTTGCCTAAGCAATTTTCCTGTATTAACTTAGCAAGTTAATAGCAGAGAAGAAAGACAATCCTTTGCTTCACCCACCATTCCCACTTCCTGACTGAGGCTGTCATTGGAAAAAGAAAAGTTATTAATGCCAGTTACATTTATATTTCTCCAACAAAATTTCATACTGATGTGCATTGAATATTATTTATTATACTGCTTACAGAAAACTTGAAGCAATCCTAAGCCCAGGTACTAGCAAACACAAAGTATTCACATCAGTATCATCCTTATCTTATTAATGTTTTGGAATCATCTGGGATTACTTTCAGCCCTCCAAAGCCCTTTTTGTAATATTTATAAGTGTCCCAAGAGCATACAGAGAGTGTAAAAATTTTGTAAGTGGTGCTACTGAGGAAAATGTCGATTTTCTATTGGTAACTCTAAACAAAAAGTGATTTCTCAGCTTTTATACAAAAATCCTTCATTAGATAACATTAATTTGAAATTCTTTTTTAATTTTTTAATTTTTATTTTTAGAGCTTCCTCCAGATTCATGACCTGATGCAAGTGTGATTGCTATCATCTTAGCCAATATATCAGGCTGGATTTAGGACTCCATTAAAAGAGAAAAGTTGCTGACATTCAAAGCAAACTGTCCTACTCTGAAAATTTATAAGAACTACACAGACATCCTACCTTACTGAAGAATATTCAACGAATATTCTGGTTGGAGTACTAGTAACATTTTGGTATTTTCCTTAGACATTACTTACTGAATTGCAGACAGACACCTTTCAATTTGGGGCTTGCTGCAGCCTTTGAAAATGTAAGATTTTAGGCATATTCTGATGTGGTTTTCTCAAGGATTTTTGTCTTCATTTTGGTTTTGGTTTTGGTTTTGGTTTTGGTTTTGGTTTTGATTTTGGTTTTGGTTTTGGTTTTGGTTTTGGTTTTGGTTCTGTTTTTGTTTCTGCTTGGAAGTGAATTGTAAGACACATGGAACTATTATTTAGGGAAGAATGCAGTTGAGTTGGTGGCACCAGTGGTGGTGAGAGGTGTACATATCCCACACTGTGATGAGGAATGAGTTCTTCTTGTGATATTGCCAGCGAGGGGAGAAAAAAGGGGAGACCTTTTCTTCTCACTCACTCACTCCCGAGTGTGCATTGTTGTGTGACAGTCAAAACATTCTGATGTCATTTGCAGTTATTGGACTGTCATTGCTCATGATGATTAATTCAAAAGAGGACTCTCCAGAAGTGCTAGCTGCTATTTGTTTTTTCCAGCGTCAGTGGATGAAATTTTATGTGCAAATAGGCAGTTATAAGCCACCAAAGAACATCTGATTCAATATAAGATTTCCACCATGGAATTCCAGACTTTTTTATTAAAATGCTGTTGGAAAGAGAAGTTGTATTAACCATCACTTTAAATTTAGTTTTATACTTCTTCCTGCCTTTTGCAGATACTACAGTGTGATGTATGATGATCTTCTCACAACTGCTGAGGCTTTATTTGTGTCATGTTACATTATAATTTTATTTTCTAGAGTACTAATTCCTTTTTGGACCAAAGCAGCAAAGCCCAGATGACAAAATCTTCTGTCATTAGACACTCAAGAAAATGTCCAATATGAATCTGAACATTTTTTTTAACTGCAGAAGTTAATATATGGTGCTTATATCTTGGAGAATACTTACTATATAAGACATCTAAGATAACACTTTTCCTCAGCTCATACTTTCAAGAACAGATCCAGTCAATGGAATAATTGAAAATTTTCTTTGTTTCAGTATGTCTTGGTACAAATGAACCTCATTTCTGTACCCCAAACTAGACATATACGATAAAAAAATAACCTGGTACAGAGATAAAGATACATAAAACTTCAGCAAATATACATACATGAGCTGTTTTGGTTGAGGTTTTTTTAATTTTCTTGGAAGGTTGAAGAGAGGAATAAGTTCATTTGGGATAAATATAAAAAGTGACAGCAAAAGTTTTCAACCTCTTTGGGACTGCAGTTTCTGTTATTGTGGAGAAGATTCAGTACTTGTGCACAGCATTCTCAAAGGAAAACAGCAAAGAAAGGCCTTTAAAAATATGAAAATAAATGGATATTGATCCTATCAGCTGAGTTGGTTTTGCTTTGCTTTGCTTTGTTTTGTTTTGTTTTTCCCTACAAAGAAAACACTGACATAGCATGACATGATGAAAAACTCCTTTAGAGCCTTTAAGTTGAATGGATTCTGGCTGTCTTGAATCAAGGCTGGCAGGGAATGTGCTCTCCAGACTGTGGCAGATGGCATCTGTTTTGTTTGCTTGCTGGGGTTTGCTGTAAGTTCCTGAGTGTTAGCCCTGTGCTCTGCTCTGTTCTGCTAAAAGGCTGCCTTGCAGAGCGAGGAGGGCTGATTCTTCACGTGCTCCTGGTCTCTGGGGCTGGTGGAATTCTCTCAGTGGAGGAAATATCAGACCTTCTCTGATAGCAAAGCAATATGACTTACTGCAATTTTTTTTTTTTTTTTTTTTTTTTTGAAGAGCTGGTTGGATAAAGCAGGGAGCGAAGTTCACAGATATCTGGGATCTTGAGACACAAGTAGAGACAAAGTAGGTTTCCAGGAAGAAAAGAAAGCAGATAAACATTTCATAGGAAGGGGAAAGTATTATAAACATGTGATATATGATGTTTCTGTTCAGTCTGGTACAACTAAGTAGCACAGAGGGGAGTAAGATTTAAGAAAAGCAGCTCAGAAACACATGTACTTTCAAGCTGGATTTCTCACAGGGATTAAGCATGTTTTTCTACCTTTTAAAAAAAATATGTACTTTATTTTTGAAAAATGACATTGCTTTATTTAAAGAGCATTTAAACCCTAGAGTTTATTGTCACCTGACATTATGGAAACACAAAAAGCTCCATTCAAACTGGAGAAAGATGAATTCAGGGACAACGTGAATCAATGTGTTAAATTTTAATCTCAATGTGAATGATGTCTACTGAGAATATAGGGGTTTTTTTTGCTCAGAAATTAATTACAGACTGGAGAAGCGAGCCTTCTTCACTAGGGAGCCTTGCAACAGCTTTCAGAGCATGCATTGCTTCCATCCCAGGTGCCTTCTGGAGACTAAAAAGACTCCCTTAGGAAAGGATGCTGGACCACACAGTCTGTGTTCACCACAATTCTAAACAGCGGTGTTCGCTCATTGGAGGCAATGATTATTCAGATGACAAGAAAGAAGTCTGAAGAGTGAGGGGACAACAGAGGGGAAAACAAGGATGGTTTTGCAAGACAGATATCTTCTGCATCACTTTTGCCATTTTTGACCAAATTACCTCCTTACACTTGGGTTAAGAACTTTGTTTTTTCCACAGTGGCTGACCACAGCAGGAAGGATGGCCCGAAGGCCAAGCAGAGTGGATGGAAGCTCTCCAGAGGACAGAGATGGCAGGGTAGCTGATTGAGAACCCAGTGCTAACATCCCTCGCTTGTTTCTTGGAAATGGTGTGATTTCCTTGCCTGTGCAGAGGACCTCCCTGAATCCACAGTGTGCTGACAGGGGGTGCCCGACAAAGGACGGTGAAAGGATGTCTTGATCCAAGGGAAATTTCTTGTTTAGGAAGCAGCATACTAAAAACCTAGCAAAAATGTTTGGAGGGACAAGTTCTAAACATTGATGAGAAAGGTAACAGATACAAAAGGGACAGAGAAGCTTTCTTTTTCTGGACAAATTTCCTAGGGCTGCACGAAGGCACTTTCTGGTCATATATTGTTCACAGCTGTAATCACTGCTTTTCTTAAATTCAGTTTGAAGCCAGATGGCAACAGGGACACAATATTTCCCTGCCACAGCAAAAGGAGGCAGAGGTGATAGTCTTGTATTTGGCTCGTAGCCCTTGCCCCTCTCCCTAAGGAAGAAGCTGGACTTCCTCTTGTGGGGATCAGGAATGATTTGGCCATTTGTCAGCCAGGTCTGTAAAACTTTATAGCAAATCAGCCATATTGCCTTATTCTGCTTTGCACCATCCATACCTACAGTCATGCTTTTTCTCTGATGGCAAAAACCCATGATAGAAGACTCATCCATGCCAGAGAGTTGTGTTTTTCCAGCCACAGGTCAATATCTCTTCTGAGGATTCTGTAGGAAGAATAGCTGAGTTGAACATCTAAGATTCCACAAAAAAAGTATGGTCTGAGGGGAAAAATATTTTTTGCAAAAGTTTTTTCTTCTCCCTCAAGTACTGAGAATCCAGCTGGATATTATCTGAGATGACAAACTGGTAGAAAGGACATTTTCTAAGTAGTGTGATGAGTTTTTCCATCTTACTTCAATATGCTTGATACTGGGCAGTCATCTTCTAACATTGAAAAATTCCCACGTAATTTTTGTGCCCTTTTCTTCTCTTTAAACGGAGTGGATGGTCTTATATTAAGTTCATTGACCCAGAAGTTTGTAGCTGACCTATATTGATTGTCTCTACTGAGAGCTGTTGATATTTCTTGAAAGTGTGGACATGTTCATTGTTTTTCATAATTTTATATGAATAAGACATTGATTCTCCTTTCTTATGTCAGATGGAATTGTGATTATGAAATCAACAGCTTTTGTATGATGTCTGTTCATGATGTTCTGAGTGACATGGAGCTGAGGGTTCTCACTGAGCTCTCAGAGACCATGTCTGATATGATAGGAACCAAATTTAATTATTAAAAAGGGACTTTTAGGTTCCAAGAGATGAAGGTTTTAGACCCTTAAAAACTCATTTGTTTCAAATGTCCCTGTCCATTAGCAAATGTTTAAAATGTTCCTCAGAACAGTTTTCTCATTTTTAACATAGAAAAAGCTTTTATTTATTTATTTTTCTTATCCTGTTTTGCCTCTTAAATATTTCCTCCTGTAGTCTTCGGCTGAGAGCTTTGTTATCCTGCTCTTTAATTACTGCTGGTTTGATTGACAGAAAAACAGGACAGGAGGGTTTTGGGGTTTTTTTTTAAGTGAAATGAAGCTTTTTCTTCTTTATCCTTAGCGACACAGTGTATCGAGCTGCTTGCAGACTTTCAGAGAAGGAGAGAAGGAAAACTCCAACGTTTGATGGGAAATTGTAGAGAGTGAGAGAACAATCAACAAAAAAAAAAAAAAAAAAAAAAAAGGAGGAATTATATGAAAAGAAAAAGTTAATTGGTATAGAAACCTAAATTCAGTACTCATTTGTGGGCTGCTTTAATGGTTTAATAACTGCCAATTTTGTACACACGCACTTTGCAGTTGTACCAGGAATTTCATCCCCAGCTCTTACCGGGAAAAGATAAGCAAGCAAATATACTGTGGCCACTGAATGCCCTAGTACTGTGTTTTATTATGTTTACTTTATAATCCCATCATCCCTATGCCACCAGCATGCTTGAGGGGTAGTGGAGGCAGCAGTCAGCACTCCCTGTTGGCTCCCTGTCTTTCACTGCTACCCTAAGGTACTTAAGAATGACAGTATAAAGAATTTCTGTGCAGATGAGGCTGTAGATTTGGGGAATTGGCTGCTTATAGACAAGGATTCTTTTGGTAGACTTAATTCCTTTAGCAAGGGTGAAGAACCATCTGTGGGGATTCTTGTCATGTATAAGGAAGTTAGTCATGCTCTCTGTGGAGTTGAGTTTCTTGAATTTTAATGAAACTCATGTCAATCTGTCTCTTCTATACCCCTGCGTTGAAATCAGTGGTCAGCTAGTCAACAATCACAACAGTAAATCACAGCAGATAAGCCATGAAGGACAGCAGTGAAGAATTTACACTTGTCTCTCTTTCTTTCTTTCTTTCTTTCTTTCTTTCTTTCTTTCTTTCTTTCTTTCTTTCTTTCTTTCTTTCTTTCTTTCTTTCTTTCTTTCTTTCTTTCTTTCTTTCTTTCTTTCTTTCTTTCTTTCTTTCTTTCTTTCTTTCTTTCTTTCTTTCTTTCTTTCTTTCTTTCTTTCTTTCTTTCTTTCTTTCTTTCTTTCTTTCTTTCTTTCTTTCTTTCTTTCTTTCTTTCTTTCTTTCTTTCTTTCTTTCTTTCTTTCTTTCTTTCTTTCTTTCTTTCTTTCTTTCTTTCTTTCTCTTTCTTTCTTTCTTTCTTTCTTTCTTTCTTTCTTTCTTTCTTTCTTTCTTTCTTTCTTTCTTTCTTTCTTTCTTTCTTCCTTTCTTCCTTTCTTTCTTTTTCTTTCTTCCTTTCTTCCTTTCTTCCTTTCTTTCTCTCTTTCTCTCTTTCTTTCTCTCCTTCTCTCTTTCTTTCTCTCTCTCTTTCTCTTTCTTTCTCTCTTTCTTTTATTCTTTTTCTCTCTTTCCTTCCACCAGTTCTTTTCTTCACCACTCCCTTCTGCCACTTCCTTCCTTTCCTCCTTCTCTTGCCTCATTCCTTTTTCTTTCCCTTCTTTTCTCTAATCTTTTTTCCTTGCTTTTTTCACCTTCTGCTGACCCCTCCTCTTCTCAGAAAAGTATTCCGAAAGTGTAAAAAATGAGTTATTGACAAATTTTTTTGTCTTTGAGTGATAGGTGTTTCAGAGTGTAAGGAAAGGAAAGTGAAAAACACCTTGCATTTTTGAGATATTTTATCTTTCTTGTTCCATCTATGCTTTTTATTGCTCATTTAAATTACTTTCCATGCGCTTGATTTCCTTCAGTGTCTGAAATACAGAGACTGAGTTTTACTTTCCTAATTTTTTTTAAATTTATATGTACAGAAATACAGTATGCATGGGAATCATTAAATCTATTTAAAAAACAGAAGTTACAAAAAAGGTCACTATAAATGACAGAGTATTGAAAAAAAATTTTAAGGTTCTACATTTTAAGAGTACATGAAACAATTAAAATCAGAAAAGCTGTTTTGTATAATACGTGGCTTTATTAAAATTTCTTCTTCTACTCTAATGAGACAGCTTTCAGACTCCAACAGTAAATGCAACACATTGAAGAGTTTTTTGCTTTTTTCTTTGTTTTTTTTTTTTTCTTTTTTTTTTTATTTCTCAACCATTCTTATTTCTTTCCAATTTGTACAATTTTAAAAGAGTAAATGTCTCTCTTGGGTTTGCTTTGAAAGCTTCCAATATCATTATGGAGGAGGGTTTTGGAACTGATCAGGAAACACAGATGTGCACTCTGCTTCCCGTTTTAGGCTGAATGGGGGACGTAGATTGGGAAACCAGCATAAAAGAGCCCTCCTGTTCTGTGGAGACCTGTCCTTCCTCCTTTTAGCATCATGGCACACAACCTCATTCTTATTAAGTTCTACCTTAAAAGTGCATAAAGGATGTTGTCAGAAACAAAATTCTTGAAAAGTTGGTGTGTCTGCTCTAATGCTTGAGTCACATTTTTAAGATGGGGTTTCTTTTACTTTTTTTTTTTTTTTTTTTTCTTCAGTGTAGCCACTTGGTTTGTGCAAACTACAGTAAAGGCAGGAATAAACTAAATTGTCAGTCATCCTACTTCATCCCTTTCAATCAGGGAAGGCTATATAATAGACACCTACATTAGAAAAGCACACAAATTTTTTCTAAATTTTATACTACCATGCACAATAAGCTACAGATTACTTGCTGTACATGACAAAGATTCATGGTAGGAGAGTGAAAGATGCTGCAGGATGGGAGGACAAGAAATCATGTCCATGGCCATTGTCCTGGGCCCTTCCACTAATGGACTGCTTGATAAATTAAGTTCCCAGATGCCTGGGAAAATGTTGTCTCAATACAAATTATTCAGCTTGGACACAGTACTGGACTAATGAGATAATGTGTTCTGGAATAAACCTGGTTTGGATCTGGATTTTCTGGATATGGACTGGTCAGCTAAAAGGAGATTTGAACAGTTTGTTCAAATTTATGCATCTTCAAATAATCTTTGATCTTCCTTTTACATGGCAGGTTCCATGTTGCTGCTTCTCTTGGGAAAGTTAATTTTGCTCCTTTGTCCTGATGTTGAACTTGTACTCAGAAGAAGCTAGGAAAATTTGTTTGTTTTTTTTTTTTATTTTTTTTCCCCTCCACCCCCATAACACGAAAAAAACCCACAATTAGTTTATTTATAGGAAGCTGTTGATATGGTGCTAATAGCACCAACGTAATGGATTCCATCCCCCATTGAATCCCCTTGGCCATTCATAAAGATTTCGATTTGGCGATCCTAGTGGGTCCCTTTCAGCTCAGAACATTTTGTGATTTGGTAGAGACACTCTTCTTCTCATATAAACTAAAAGCCAGGTTTTCCTGAATTGCCAGCTCCTGTGACTTCTTGTGATTTTATAAAATTAACATAATTATGTTAAAATAATCTTCAGGTGTTGTCATTCTTCAGTAGAATTTTTTTAAATCTAGAAGTGCCATCTGTAGAAAAATGAAGAATCCTTTCAAGTTAGTGCCAAATGTCAAAATATTAGAATCTTCCATGCAGTCAAGATATTCATTCTCTTAATTGTGAAGCGTCAGGATTTGTTTCTTGTTATTATGTTGTGTAAAATTTGCTTGCGTTAAATGCTTTATCTAAAATATTAAGAACATTTTGCCTTCAAATTTTTCTAATTTGTCTGAATTTTAAAGATAGCCAAACAAAATTAAAAATGTTGTAAGGCTATATGATTGTAGGCCTCAACATTTTGAGAAGTAATAATCCTAAATTGTAAGTTAGACGGAAAAATCACTTACAAATTTGCAAGCCCAACTTTCATACCAATTCCTTTTACTATTCCTGTTGCAGACAACAATAAAGCATTCCTGTGCTGAAAGTCATCTGTTTTTTTCTCATAAATCCATAAAGAAGAAAGAATATTTAGGTTAGGATCCTAATTTAATGGCTACTACCCTTTTCTTTGTTTGTTTCTCTGTTTGCTTTTGGAGTTTTTGTTGTGTTTTTTGGTTGGTTGGTAGGTTGGGGTGGGTTTTATTTTATAGTTTTGGTTTTGTGTGTTTGTTGTTTTTTGGGGATTTTTTTTGCTTTTTTTTTTCTTTTTTTTGTTTTTTTTTTTTTTTTTTTTTCTTGTATTGTGGTTTGTTTTTTTTGTTTTTTTGGGTTTTTTTTTGTTTTTTTGGTTTTTTTTTTTTTGAGGTATTTAGCTTCTGTTTCAGTATAGAAGTCAGACACTTAATCCTTTTTTGTCTGGATATTCTGAGGACTATGGTATAGCAGAGTCACACCATCCTAAGCCTGGCATGATTATGAGAGGATTTTGACTGGAAATGTCTTGTCTTACTTTAATTAATTCAGCCTCAGGAACTGAGTGCTGATCTAGGGTATTTATAACAAGTGTTAGTGAAGTAAAATAGCCAACCCAATGTAGCAAACCTTTCAGAAGACGAAAAATTCTCCCACCTCCAGCTGATGTCTAAGAGTGTCTAAGATGGACCAAGTGAAATGCCACATTTTTACAGAGAATTACAGAATCATCAAGATTCATTTGAACTTTATCAATGATTGAACTTTAACTGATGGTGTCCTCAGACATTGTTGATAATGGCAACCACATTAATGTGTAGAAAAAACAGGCTAAAGTCTCAGTGTATTGAGACTGGGGAGCTTTGAGGCAGTGACTAAAGACCCAGTATATTTGCCATAGGTATGTTCACATGCAGTAATGCATTTGCTGCTGAAACACGTTACCCAGAGAGGAAATACAGATTCTGCTGTTCCAACACCCCCCCATAGCCTTTTTTTTTTTTTTTTTTTTTAAATCAACTCTGTAAAGAATTTTTCTTATTTCTTGTCTGGTCAGCTAAAAAAATGCAGCATTTTCCCCTGAGTATTCAGATTGCTTCTGACTTTATGGTTATGAACCTGTCTGCTTTATGTGGCTTTTACTGGTTGCATCCTGCCTTCCCATGTTTATTTCTAATGCTTAATACAGCGTTTTCTGATCTGTAGTTAACCACTGTCAAAACAGATCAAGGATTTCTTCCTATCCTCAGGGTAATTAATAGGGAAACTTCTTTCTTATTTTATTTTGGAAATATTTGTAAAAACTAATGAAGCATGTTTTGCTAAATTGAAGCTGTTCAACTTTTACAACTGAAATATATGCTGTCTTAGTGAGAAAGACTTAAGCATGGAGGAAAAAGTAATGCATAGATAGTCCCTACCAAAATAGTCACAAAAATGGCATGTATTTGTACTGTTTATTTTTCAGTTGTATAACTTGCAATTCTTAAGAAAAAAAAACACTTATTAATCAATTAAGGCTAGTGTTTTCAATCTTGTATTTAAAGTACATTAAACTTCCATCTTCAATATTCCAAATTTCTATAATCTAATGATCTTGCGGAATAATATCAATAAACTGATTTAGGAAAACAAATGAAGACACGTAATATCAATCTTTCATGGCAGCCAACATGGCTTAATTGAGAGCAAACCAAGCCTGACCTATTTGGTGGCCCTCAGAAATGGGATTACGGTAGTGGTGGAAGAGGGAGGAGCAGCTCACATCACCTACCTCAACTTGTGCAGAGCATTTGGTACTGTCCTGTAGAGCACTCTGGTCTGTGAACAGGAGAGGCATGGATCTGACAGATGGAGCACTCTGAGGGTGAGAAGTTTACTGGATGGAATTGTGGTCTGGTGCCTCGGGTTTTAGATTTTATATTTTTCAGATTCTGTGCTGCTTTAGTGTGTGGTTCTGGGCTGCGTATAAAGGGTAAGCTCTTTTCACAGAGTAGGGAGACAAAACAATTCCTTCTCTGTCTGGGGACCAAGGACAACCAATCCAGATCTTAGGCCCAAGAGCATAAACAACATGGATTGAAGAGATAAAACCAACAAGGATGGGACTTCATGGGCTAAAGCAATAAGTGGACAATTAACTCTAATATGCAAACAGAACAAAACTGTTAGACCTTGTGATCGTGCGTCCCTTTTGTGACCATTTTGAGCTCACCTGGGGTGTAGCTCTAGCTGAGTTCCTGTGTTGCCCAAGATAAATCTATTGAGACATTTTAATAAACCCTACTTTAAGTCTGTCTAGTCTCTGTTCCAGTTCAGCCTTCACAAGGCATCGGTCACTGACTCGGTGTCTGCGTGGAGACCAGTTGCAATGGCGCTGCCCAGAGGAGCCAACATTGACACCTTTGTTGGTGACATGGCCAGGGGGATCGAGGGCATCCTCAGAAAGTTCAGGTGACACCAAGCTGTGAGGAGAGGTGACACACTGGAGGGAAGGGATGCCAGCCAGGGAGACCTGGGCAGGCTGCAGAGACAGGACTGCGTGAACATCTCAAAATCCAATGAGGCCAAGGGCCAGGTCCTGCACCCGAGTCAGGGCAATCCCCAGCTCAAGTGCAGTCTGGGCACTGAATTATGATTGAGACCAGCCTTGAGTATAAAGACTTGGGGATACTTCATGTTATCCAGCCTCTCCTATGGAGACAGGCTGAGAGATATGGGATATCCAAAACTTCTGTGGAAAATTTGTTCCAGTGTCTTACCTTTCTCACAGTAAAAAGTATCTCCCTAATACCTAACGTAAATCTATGCTTTTTTAGTTCAAAGCCATTCTCTGTCATCCTGCCAGAGCATGCCCTCGCACAAAGGGCCTCTCTCACCTTCCTGTTAAGTACCAGAAGGATGAAACAAGATCTCATTGGAGCTTTCTCCAGATGAGCAATTCTATCTCTCTTAGATTATCCTCACAGGATAAGGCCAGGTTAAGGAAGATGGACAAGTCAAAGATGTCCCTCTCATGGCAGGAGGATTCAAACTAGATTTGTGGCGTCTTTCAAACCAAACCAATCCATGATTCCATGATTTTCTATACAAATCATTGCTATAAGTCCTTACTAGATTGTGGTATTCCAACAGAAACTTTAGGTCAAATTTACACACAGGCACAAAAAAGAACACAGAGAGATAGTGAATAATTTCCATCTTAGAATATAGGAAAAATAAATCTTTGACTTATGCATCACAAGCCTTTGTTGCCCAGCTTTTTGTTCCTATTGTCATTATTATATCTTTTTGACAACATTTGCCCTCTGAATCCATCATATTGTTCTGATGTATAAGGCTTAACTGTCAATGTTTTCTCTCTCTTATTTCCTCTTTTCTTTGTTTCTTTCAAAGGGATTAGTCATCTAGTTTGACTATAGCCTTATTCTAATGAATGAAATAGACTGGAAAGAAAAGATAATATTCAAATTACCATATGACTAAAACATGGTGATGCTGAAGGACTCTGCACTTAACTTTTAGACTCCTAAATCCAAGAACTGAGCTAGACGCTGAAGTCCCCAGTACAAAGTGAAAGAAGATGCAAATATCTCAGCATGAATGTTTCAGTGCTGTGGATTTTAACAGGGTGCTGACAGGTTTAAGAACATATCCTAAATTTCAGTTCTCTCTTGGATTGAAGATCCTATGTCTGGATCGATCTGGGCACATCTGTAAGTCTGGGATTCCAAACCTCAAATCAGATCCAGGCTTCTTCTAAGACTATGAACATGGGAATAAATAAATGTGACAAGTAACTGAGGAGAATTTGTGTGCCAAAAGACTTAAGATCAGCCTTCTAGACTCGTTCACCAGAAGGAGTTTTAGTTATGACTCTTTCTTTATTCAGTGCTGTAACTCAGATGGAAAATTCTTATTCTTTCTTGCATGTTTTGTTTCCTTTTACCACAGCAGAGATGTTATTTGATATAATGACAATGATGCTGCTGCTGCTGATAACAATTAATGTATGGAATATCTTTTTCTCTGGCAGCCAGTTATTTAACAGCATTCAACTGGCACTGCTGAAATGAAGGAAAAGTTAGGTTAAACTGTGTTTGGCTGGCATTGCTAATATTTCTTGACTAAAAAGGTCCAAGAGAGATGGTTTTCTGGGAAGGGACACAACCATGGATTTTCCAACAAACTACACTCTGTGTGTAGAAATTTGCACATATGTGTTTTTTCTGCTCACATGAAGGTCAAGTTATTAATTGTTAGGTATCCAAATATTGTTGTGGTTTAACCCCAGACAGCAAAAAGGCCCCACACAGACACTCCCTATGCTTCAGGACAGGGCAGAAAATCTAAAAAACAAAAGTGAGAAAACTCGTGGCTTGAGATAAAGACAGTTTACAGGTAAAGCAAGAGTTGATCATGAAAGGAAAATAAAATTAGAAACTTATCCATGACTTTGCAGGGCAATCAGGTGCTCAGCCATCTCCAGGAAAGCAGGCCTCTGCAAAGACAGAGATCATCACTGAACACCCCAACATTCTTTCTTCAGGTTTACATGCTGGGCATGGCGCCATGTGATCCAGATTGTCTCTGTGGTCCCTTGGGGTCCCTTGTCCTGGTTGTGTTCCCTGCTCAGTTCCCAGCTGGGGCTGTGTGAGAAGCAAAGGAGGCCCTGGCTCTGTGCAATCCCTGCTCAGCCATAATTAAAACATCCCTAAATTATCAACATGGTTTTCAGCACAAATCCAAAACACGGCCCAGAGCAGCTATTATGAAGACAATTAACTCTATCCCGTCCCAAGCAAGCACAATATAAATTTTGCTGTCACATTGAACAGCCCAATATAAAAATATACTTACACAGCTCTGATTAAAATGCTAAAAGAGAAACACATGATGGAGGGAAGTTTGCAAATTACAGCAAGGTGTGATATTGGACAACCTGGGACTGTCAACCTCCAGCTGAAATTTTCTAATAGCTCATGAAAAGTATTTTGCAATATTAATTCATTTTGCTTTGGGGTCATTGGCATTGTGCTGCCTTTGTGCGGGTGTGATGGGGAGTTGATGGGCTGTACATAGTTTCATTAGAACTGAAGAACTGGCTTAGTACCTCTGCCAGACAAGCAGAAAAAGAACCACTGTAAAGCTCCAAAGAGCAGTGTTTATAAGTTTTCAAATAGAAGCTGAGAAACACCAATAAAGTTTGGATTCAGCTCAAGTGTACCATCAACCTCAGGCAGCTTCCTGGTATTTTTATTTATTTATTTTTTTATGATCCATTTATCTAGTACCACTGAAAGATCTATAGAGAAAATTACTGGGGCAAAACAGAGATCCAATTGCACACTGTACAATAGGAGCAAATAATTCCTGTTCTCATTATTTGAATCAATAATTTGCTAAACCAGTATTAACAAGAGCAACAACTTTACCAGGTTAAGGGAGTTTTGTACTGAGTAATGACTGCCTGGAGAAGGAGAGAACAGAGGGAGTAAATCCTGGCAGCCTTTTACTATTGAGGTAGCACATGCAAGTGAATCAATAGTGGCCGGAAAGGAGGTGCTGTAAAGATGTTTTATTGGATTGACTAAGTAGGTTGGCAGGGAAGCTGCTGCAAGTATCAGTGCAAACAATCAAACTGGCCCAAACACGGAGTTGAAGCCCAAGAGCCTCCACTTTCTCGGAGGCACTAAAAATAATGTTTTGGTCATAGGAGCCTATGTCATCCAGCCTGACCTTGTGTCAAGGCTGCGAACTGCCTGGCCAGTTCAAACATTTTCTTTTAGTCTCACGGGACACCTCACCTCAGCCATTTGCAAAGGATTTTGTCCCAGCTAATGAGCTACAAGCACATCTGAGTCCACTGCAGGAGAGAAGCATAGGATAGCCCTGAGTGGCTCAGTTTGGGCTTACAACAGCCCAAATCTCTCACCCACCTCTGCACACCTGCCTGGGGCAGATAGCAGGGATCTCAGGGCTAAAGCTCCCTTTGTAGCCAGAGACATTTCCCCTAGGGCTGCTTCAGTCTTGCTTGGATCTTCCTGACTCTCTAAAGCAGCCTTTGTCTCCCAATTTTCTTCGCTGGGAGCCCATGGAAACCAGGGTCCCAGGTTAAATCCATTTCCCAGGTGCCTACATTAGCTTGAATCTAAGCCCACAAGTACCCAGCCAGTGAGTCAGTAATTTTTCAGCAGAGAGGCCATAAGCTATTGTTACACTGATTCATTGGGAGGTTTTTTGAACATTCATAAATAACATTTTCACCCAAGAGAAATTTGTTGACTCATGAGACTTTCAACTTTGTTTTCGGCAACATACAATCTGCCAACATCCTTTCAGCAGCAAAAACTTTGCCCGTACCTGGGACAAAAGAAACCTTAAAAGTGCTTTAATATTTTTAAAACGTATTTTAGTAGAAGTAGCAATCATAGTAATAGTAATAAAGAGCACATCTCCCTGTGCTCCTCTGGGGGAAGAGGTAGAGAATATTGGGAGTGAGGTTGTGCTGAGTTGTCCAGCTGAGCAAGGAAGTGACAGAGTGACTTTGGTGGGCAATGGGCATCCAGGCATGGTGAACCCATAACCTGTGTATATATAAGGAAATTTATATATAAACAGTTTTAAGTCTCTTTAT
Source organism: Melospiza melodia melodia (assembly GCF_035770615.1). Classification (NCBI taxonomy): domain Eukaryota; kingdom Metazoa; phylum Chordata; class Aves; order Passeriformes; family Passerellidae; genus Melospiza; species Melospiza melodia. Next base: position 5,118,518 of record NC_086226.1, read on the forward strand.
GCCCTTGGCACAGTCAAAGATAATGGTGTTTACTACTCTTATTAATTATTATTTTCATTAGTAGTAGTATTTGCATTTCTATTTATTTGTATTTGTGTTTGTGCTTGTATTGCAGTAGTGCATAATGAAGAGCTACGGCACAAGATCAGAATTTCATTAAACTATGTACTTTGCAAACATAGAACATTTTTAAAATAATTTATAAGTCAAGTATAAAACAAAGCTAGGGAATACACACAAATATACATATGAATGTGAAGGGTTTTTTTTGTTTCTCTATGTGTGTGAGAGGGTGTAAATGTATTGTCTATGTGTGAGACTGCAGAACAAGGTGATGATCGTAGTGCACTAAACAGAATAAACAAAGCCCAGAATATCAGATTATTTTTTCAGCCTAAAAATTCAAACAAACAATAATATTGAGAAAATTTTCAGAAATTCACATGAGTTAAACAGATGAAATTTACATATCATTCAAACTCCAATCAAACCCGGGAAAGATCTGACCTTCTTTAAAATCAGGCAGGGATGGAATATAATTACAAAAGCTTTCTTGTGAAAGCAGGATCAGAGATTACCCACCACAAACTCTTCTGCTTGGCAACTTTGTTTATACTAAGAAATGTGTTAAATGCTTTAGGTACTTTAGTCCTTAGTGTTTCATTTTTCCTCTTGACAGTCAAATGACCTTCACTTGCGACAAGATGTTGGGCTGATGGCTAGACAAATGAGTTAATAAAATTCACAGTTTTGATTGTGTGAAGTTAAAGATCTGGTCAGATTTTAAATTAGTTACTATTTTGAGAGGGGAAGAATGCACAAGAATGATTTTAGCTATGTCTGGTTTCTACCTGAAAGAGCAGAAAGAGGAAGCAAAAAAGGCTCTCTGCATTTTCTTCTGACAGTCTCTTGTGAAAAACATACATCTCCCAGGTGAAAATGGTCATTGTTGAGCCTGGAATGCATCACTGAGCAGGAGAAATGTAAGTCACAAGCAAAACTTACCTTGACTTCTTCTAACATTGGGAGACAAAGACACTTCCAGACATTTCAGGCAGCCTGGAAGCCCTTCTCTCCTCTTCAGGGGCTGCAGGTATTGTCTGGACACTTATTTCAAGATCCTTCCTTACACATCAAAATCTGACCCCCTCCTGTCTCTGTGGTCACCGCGCTGGTGCAGGCTGTTTGGGTTTGAGGATTATCTGGGAAAAGAATCTCAGTTATATACATAAAATATAGCACTGACTATGGATTAGAGAGGGGCTGCCAAGTGCAGCATTCAGACACCTGGCTGTATTGATTTTACACTTTTCCTGTGATTCTACATCATGTTCCTTTGGTTTCTGGCAATCTCTATAACTTTTATACTGACATAAATTGTGATAAAAAAGGAATCAAATAATCCCTCTTCCCCCTCAAGAAGTAGTTGGGAAAGCTCTATAGCGCCATTAATATTTTGGCTAATGCAGGTGAACTCAAGGAGGACAAAAGTACAAGCAAAGTTAAATCTAAGCTCTTGTTATTGTTTCTGTCTTGGCTTTAGACTTGTTCTTCTAGAAAGGATCTTTGGAATATAAGCATATGGAAAATTCTCTTTATTAAATGATTGCTATCACTATTCTGTTAAAAAAAAAAAGGAAAAAATAGCATCTCACAAGGATTCATCTGAACATCTCAGATTAACTTCTGGGTTCAATTAGAAACCACAGGGATAAGACCATACTCAAGTGATGATGTAGGACATATTTCACTAATAGTGCCTTTGTACTTAAAGAATACCTGCTGCTTTGAATGGTAAAATAGCAATAAAAAGTGGATGCAGTCCTTCCGTGTTTTGTGCTGTGGTAAGTGGACAGTTGGATGGACAGCTGACCTCAAGGACCTTTTTATTTTCAAACTTCAAAATCATAGAGTTGCTTGCTTACAGAGAAGTATAGAAGATTGTTTGGGGTTTTTGTTGTTTTTTGATTGTTTGGCTGTTTGGGGTTTTTCTGATCCTGCAAATGAAGATCTATTCTTGAAGTTCCCTTGCTAGTGAAAGTCTTCTAATGAAGCTAATAATGTTGTCTTATGTTCAAACCTCTGCTATGAAGTCAAAGGTGTAGCAGAATACCCAAACTTCTGAAAAAAAAAAAGCAAACAACAACTCACAACATCCAAACCCCAAAAGGTGAGATGCAGTTTCTTGAAAAACAAGCTAAGAAACAACAAAGCCAAAGTTTTGTCATGTCTCAATCATCAAAGGAGGGGTTTGGAGCACTGCCCAGAGGGAAGCTGTACTAATACTGTCATTCATTTTACACTTCACAGTACTATGTAAATAAATGCACTTGCTGCCTACTTTTTCCTTAAATTTGATTTTCAACCATTGCAGTTAATACTTCACGCAAGCTCTGTAAAGACTAGAGTCCAGTAACAAAGCAGGCATTAAAGAAACTTAAAAGGAAGGAACAATTAAACATGCACACAAACAAAATAGATGTGACAAAGAGAATTTCACAGGACTGGAACAGAACATTGTGCTTTGTCTGTCAAGGAAATTGCTTTATTAGAAAACTGACAGTTATCACCAAGAAATAGGAGTGCACAGCTAAGCTTTTTAGTAGTCTCTAAGTATTCCACATTGTTTGGATCATGGGCTTCTGCAGGGCAAATTAGCACTGTTTATTTCAGAAAATCATCTGTCTGCTCCCACAGGGACCTCTACTTCTTTGACTCCAGCACCCAGGAACCACACAGATCATCATGTATCACCTCCAGGGACTGAGGAGAATTTTAATAGCAATAATGTTTTGTTTCAATTCTTGAACACGCACTGATGAGTTTCACAATTTCAAACCATATGACATGAGAGGCAGTAGGGGCAGCTTTGAATTTTGAAGGTCTTAAGTTCCCCAGAAGATGCTTTTTAAGAAACTTTTAATGAGTTAGATAAAGTAGGCTTTCTAGCCTAGGCATTCTTGAGATGAATTCTAGGAGATGATTCAGTGAATAAGTTAAAAAAAAAAAACTGTCTAGTATAAAATATTTTTCTAGGATTCTGCTACTTCTACTGTAATCAAATTAAGAGCAAGAAAAAGAAGGCACTTAGGAAGAGTTATGACCTTTCAGAGGAATTCAGTTGTGAATGGGATAGATAGGTAAGAGTTACTTTGTGTTCATAAATGAAAACAAAAAAATCTTTTTTTTGGGTGAAATCTTATATTTTTTCCAAGATTTTTGGAGAGTGACAAGTGAAAAGTGAATGGAAAAGGAGCCCTGAAGATCTTCAGGCAGGGGACCAATGTGCCATATGAAGGCAGACAACTTATTTCAAGCCAAAGGATTAAAAGATGCTACCTAAGTTGTTTAAAGGCCATCTGTCAGAGACCAGTTGTTTTGCTCTAAAAAAATGCTAGGGAAACAACCAGAGAAGACATATCTTGGAGGAAGTGTCTGTGAAATCCACAAATCTCCCACTGATGGTCCTCTTGGTTTAAGTTCATAATCACCAAAAAAATGTGGGAGAAAAAAAAATGATTGTAAGACAAACCAAAATGTTTTGGAATTAATTAGATTTCTGAAGACACATCTAGCTGGTTAGATAAAGCATTATTCAAATGATGTTTGAACATAGATGTGTAAAGATTTTATTAAAATTAAGGAAGATACTGACACTGCTAATTGATACTAATTGTCACAGCTAAGTCTCTGTCAATGCCATACACTTTGCCAGACAGTCCCCCCCACATTGTCCACAATGGAAAATAATTATTTGGAACAGAGAAATCTAAAATGTTATTCCCAAGATGTAAATAGTATGTTACTAAAAGGGAATGATGCTTGAATAGAAATTTGAATGCCTATGGTGACCCCACTTCACCAAAAACCAGTGAGTTAATACTGTTAGAAGTGCTTGAATTTGTCACAATTAATATATATGACTATTAATTGAGTTTGGATAAAATTGAACTTACATGGTTTCTGGGATTTCCTTGAGCAAGACACTGTCTTAAAAACAAGGATAATACCAGCATTGACAAGAAAGCCATGAGAAAAAAAAAAATAAATTGAAAATTGTTATTTCACTACCTTTGGAAAAAACAGGAGAAGAATCTTAAATCTTTCAGTCAAATTACTTTTTTTTTTTAATACAATAACTATGCTAGTTTTTAACTGGGCTTTAATTAAACTACTTTGCATTCCTCAGCTTGTGTTTGCATTCCTGACAGACTTAAAATAAAGCACATTTTTAATTTTGCAATTGCTGCGCTTGCTTTTCACTCTCGGTTGACCTTGCCATTTGTTAGAAACCTGCATGGCCTTTATAGCTAAAACGTGAAGTAATTTTTTTCAGGACTGGGGAAGCTGCTGAAGAAACTGCTGCAGGACTGCCACAGCTGTAGGAAAAACCCTGGTGTGCAGGTTTTTTTTGCAGGTTTTTTTTTGGTCAGGGGTGAATGAGCTCGCAGGGTTAGAAGGTGAGAGCTGGCTTCTCCTCCAGTACCTTTAAGTACTTGGAACGCAGCAGCGCGGAAGATCACAGGGCTCACAGGGTCTCAAAACTTCATCTGCCTCTAAATCCCTCCTCTAAACTCCCCCATTCCAGGCAGTTGTTCATCTGACACGCTCCTAAACGCCTTCACTCACGGCTGAGATTCTGCAGCTCCCCCAGCCTCGCCTTTTCCAGAGCGATGACAACAGCAGATAAAAGCAAAGTGAACGCGTTAACTTTCATTTAACAAACAGAGGCTGTGTTTCTGCTAGCCGGGCTCTTTGTAGCTCAACAAGGAGTTGTGCTGCATGGATTCTGTTTAGATATCCACAGCCCCACTGTGGGTTCATTTTGGAATCCTGTTGCCCAGCCTCATCTCCTTGATTGAGCTTCGGGTGAAAAGGATGCCAGAAGTCCGACAAGGAGGGTGGCAAGCCACCAACAAGACCTTGATCAGCAAAAATATTGCGTGGTGGGATCTATATTGCATCTCCTCACAAGCCAGGAGGAATTCAGATAATATGAGGTGTGTGAAGGAAGGGCACAGCACCCCTGCCTCATTCCAAAAATGAATTTGCCATGGGACCCACCCCTGCCAGTGTTGAAAGAGTTGAATTGGGTTGAAGAAGTGTTGTGAATTCAGATATTGTTTCCAAAATATGTTTTGAATTTGCAGCCTTGGAAAATAATTTCCTCAATAAAGGCACAGAATAAACAGAGATTAAGAAAAGGAAGGCATCCTTTACTTTACAGAATATTATAAAAAGAGATGTCCAGATCATTGAAATCTCTGAGATGAAAGTATTTTTATTGCCTGAGAACAGATTTATTTTCTTCTTTATGCAATAGGAAGTAAAATAGGAGTTCTGGGAAGGGAAGGGAAGGGACCTGAAACCTCACAAGAAGTCAATAATTAATTTTTTCTAGGTGAAAATTATTTTATTCTACTTTTTCATCATATTTTTTTCTCCAATTATTTTTGTGACATTCATTTTTCATTTAATTATTCATATTCATTGCCTTACTTGTAAGGAAAGTCACATCAGTGGCACAAAGGAAATCATAAAGCAGAGAACAAGAAAAAGGGAAACAATCTATTAAAGAGCATTTCAAAAGAAGTGAAAGGCAATTGCAAATGGAAGTTCAAAATCATAGAAGTGGAAAGACAAAGAGAAAATTACCTCAATTGATAATATGTGGACAGAGCACAAAGAAATAAAATTGTGTATTAAAATGAAAGAAAAAGTAAACATATAATGTGATAATATCGCAGAACTTTCAGTAATAAAAAACAAAAATGAAGATTTGTACAGATTTTTGTACACATAACTAATAATTTATGATAAATACCTAATGATTCCCAAGCTTGTACTACATCAAGTCATCTTTTGGACAACTTTTTCAACCTGGTACCACTTAACAGTAAATTTGATTTCTACTTTGTTTCCCACAGACAATTACTTGCATAAAGTTGTATATATAAATATACAAATTAACACAATTTACTTCTTCACTGAATTATTTGGCTTTCACTACTGTTATGTTACTGGATTGATTGTGAAGTGAAAGCTCTATGATGTAATTGAATGAAGATAATAACCTGATAATGAAATGTCACTAGACAGGTGAATAAAATATAATATTTCGATAAGACATAATGAAAGAAATAGCATTGACCTGGAGTGTTTTGCACTTATGTACAAGGCAAAATAGTTTTTCCAGAAGCTTGTAGAGAAAAAGTATATAAACAAACCAACCCACCTCTTTTTAGATGCAGAAAGTATAAAATTTACAGTTCTAAAGTCCTATTTCAGCTAGTTGCATTAATCTTATAGCAGGTGACTTATCTTTGCAAGCCTTTCAAGGAGGTTATGGCAGAATTATCTTAGAAGAAGATTATGTCTCTTTCTGGATCATCTCAAAAACATTCATAATATTCATGTTCCATCTCTTCCAACAAGTTGTTTATTCATGAAGGAAATGACGCAAGTAATTCTTAGAAAAACCTCAATTTTTATCTGGGGAGGTAATGAAAAACAAAATCAGACGCAACTTCTATCTGTCTCGTTGAGAAACTTTCTGTGATTAGAATAACCCAATTCATTTAGAAGCCATTTGAAAGACGAGAAAACTACGTCAGAACTGGTAATGTAGGATATGGCAGATATGAACTGTCTTCTGAACATTATCATTTTAGAAGAATGAATTTTGTGTCGTCTGTATTAGCAGAATGGGGGAAAATATGCACAAGCACCCTTGTTCTCTGCTTACAGAGTACCAAATGATGCAGGACCATGCATTTGGAACAGATCTGTGTACTTTCTGATTAAATGACGGCCTCCTGCCAAAGAAGATTTTGTGTCTGGAGCCTGAACAAAATAGCAGATTACATTTCCAACATCTGTAAACCCCCAATTTATAGGCAGGAAGGAACTGATTTGTCACTTTAACTGCCCATTAGCTTTAGAAAAAATAATAACTTGCAAAATATGAAAAAGAAAAAATTGCAAAGATGAGAGAGTCACATACTGACAGCTTCAAAACTGGCTTCACAAGACATGCCTTCTAGCAGGTCTCTGGCAGACACAATGTGATGACTTTGCTGTCACAAAAAATAGCCATTCATCAGAGCCCACCTCCCCCCGCCAGCTGTTTTCAGTCATACTGCAGCAGAAAGGAGAGAGAAAAAGCTCTTGATTGCATGTTGTTAATCCTTTCCTTACTTAGCAAACTGTTGTGTGCCTTTTTTCAGGAAATTCTGTTGCCCTGTTGGACTTTCTAGACCTTGATGTTCCCTTATCTAACAAGCCTGTAACCTATGTAGCCAAATGATACAAGGGAGCATACAGAGAGAAACCTGTGCTGGAGCAGAGGCTCCATTCGTCTCTTATTAGAAATTGAAGGACGGATCCTGTTCTTCTTCATGGTTCTGTAAGAAGAGTAGCTCCAGTGATTTCACCCAAACTGCAGTAGTTTAAATCTAGATGAGAATTTGTTCCTTCGTGACAGCAGCTCTGAACTTAATAGAATTGTGAAGATTGAGGGGTTAAAGTAATGAGTTCCTCAACAGTTCACCTCTTACTGCCAAGTATTCATTAAGCTTGTACTGGACGACTTAGACAGTCACCTCTAAAGTCTCTGACTGGTGAAGATACAGTCAATCTTCACTGTAATGTCCTCAAAACTTATATCTCTGAAATGTGCTTTCATTAGATTGCTCTACAAATCACCCCTTTTAGACCAATTCTAAACATGCTTTCTGAACTGTAGAGTGATTAGTGCTGACTGCAGTACTTTGGGTGAGGTCCTAACGAAATACACTGTATTTCCTTAACAATAATTGAGTTGAAAGCTTTAATATAAGGGGTTTTTTATTATTAAAATAACTCTCATATCTCTCTCCAGGTCAATATGCTGTAGTACCTTCCCATTAAGCAGATATTATGTCCTTTTATTACATTCTCCGAGACCCATTATTCTGCATTTATCTGCATTGAATTTGCTATCTATTAGCTCAAGTACTTAAATGATCTAAATCCTTCCCTACCTGACTGTATTGTTTCTCACGGATGACCTTTCCTCCCAATTTACTATCATCTGCACACCAGAAATTTTTAGTTTAAATAATATGCTCTGAGTCATTTAAGGTACTGAAAAAGTTGTGGATCCAACATTGATTCCTGGGGCGCCCCTGACACGAGTAACTTTGCAGCAGCTTAAAAGCATAACTCAAATGTTCAATCTCACCAGCTGCAGTCTAGCAGGACGGCCTTCCCACTCTGAAAAATAGGTAAAGCCTTGCTTAATACGTGTTTAACTTTTTAAAATAGTGTTCTGCCTTTCTTGAAAACAGAGGGCCAGCATTTCTAAGAGACATGAGGGCATGTCTGCACTACAGCTGCAAAAAACCCAGGGATGGTGAACTCCAGACATTTCAGCTGCCTGTGTATGATACCAGGCTTAAGCTGTACCAAAACCTTTGTCACAACACTGCTAGATGGTAGCAATGCTGCTCCTGGAGATGTATTTGCAATATATTTGAATTTGTCTCTGAAAGCAAACTTCCCTATCCCTGGAAGTGTCCAAGGACTGAATAGATGGGGACCTGAGCAACCTGGTCCAGTGGAAGGAGGGTTGGCTCACAATGATCTTAAGGTGCTCCAAATTCAAACCATTCTATGATTTTGTGAAGGGTAAACCCTGCCCAACTCACAGTTCCACATGCTCAGTGCCAGTTTGAAAGGCTCTGAATCCCACTGCTTCACACAGGGTGAGAGTGCAAGGTCAGCTACAGAAAGAATGTGATGCTAAGATGAAAGCAAAGGTGCTGGCAGCTCAGTCAGTGCTCTGCACAAGAAAGGCTAAGGGGTCACACTGTTTTACCTCTAGCACATGGTGGAGACACTTAAAGATGGGCAGCCTCTGGATTCCCAGGTGGTCAGAGGGGAAGGCAGGCCCCTGAGGCATTGAAACTCTTCACTCTGAGCACAAATATTCACAAGCTTCCCCAGCAAAGCAGCCAAGTAAAATCTTGAACTTAGGCAGACATAATATTCCTCTTTATCAGTGTTATTTGGGAGAGATGTTTTGGATATAGTTGTGATTCAGGCAGTCATTTTTAGTGTGCCTGTGAAGCCTGTGCAAAGACCAAGGCTCTATGGAAGGTGGGGTGATTTGTCACAGGTAGGTTTATGTGGGTTGATCTCTGTGTTTTCTTAGGTAGGGCTCTCTACAATGGCAGCTTACCTGGGTCTCATTGTATCGTCATTTTCAGTATAAAAATATTAAAAACTTCTGACTTGCGCTTTGGCACAAGGAAGATCATCAAAATGGCTGAGAATATGTGGCAACATCCAGCTTTATGGACAGAAACCCAACAATTTGGAGGCCTGGATTTAAAGGATCACTCAAGGATTTCTTTTGGCAGAAAGCAGCTCAGTTCCTTGCGAGTTTCATCAGAAAACCAGCCTGCTTCCCCAGAGCTGTCAGAGAGACCCTTTCCGCCTGTGTGCTGTGGGCTTTCCTCTTCCCTGCAGCCCACTCTGTCAAAGCTCACTTCTTAAGGCTGGCTTTCCTTGCCTCTACTTTTCTTGGGGTTATTGACTGTAATTACTGTAGTTTAAGCTTTTCTTACCATGTCATACCCACAGTGGTTTGTGTTCAGCCTGGCTGAGAGTCACAGCTGTCTCTGAGGGCAGACGTTTGCACACACATCCAAGCTTTAAGTTTTCATTGAAAAGGAGTTAGCAGAGATGTTGATGAGAAAATCAACAAGAAATACTTAAAGAACTGTATTTCACTTTAGTAATTGAAATGTGTCTCAGCTCCAAAACTTGTGCTGATATTTTCCACTTACTCTATTTTTTCCTTCCTGCTGAAAAATAGGTTGCTATGACTGAGTAATTTTCTTTTTCCTAAGAGCAGCAAAAGAACCAATTGTGTATGCACAATTTTAAGTTATTTAAATTCCATCACCCCAAAAAGTGATTATTTTCTTTCCCTAGGAGGCGTTCCAACAAATTTCATGCAGTCAAGGCAGGCTTAGCTACTTTTTTCTTTGGCTTTTCCACTTCTCTCTGTTCCCTCAGGATGTTCTACAATGATTATTTCTTTCTGTCTTTATTTTTTCTCTTTTTCTTACTTTCTTTTTTTTCCTTTTTTTTTTACAACTTGTTATCCTGAGAGAGAGACCACAGCAGTATTGCTGAAGCACTGCTAGGTGCAGTAAGGAAAAATCATCAGTGTTTGATAGTGCCACAGTAATAGCATATTGGATAATCTGTTATCTCACTTATGTGGCATGAGCCAGCAAGAAAACATGAACCAGAAATCTGTATGTTTTCGTGTGATTTTATTAATTTCAAAAAATGACTCCGTGTCTGTTTTGTGCATAAGATATCAGACTGGTTTAGATGAAAGAAAAGACAGGAGTTAATAGGTCTCATGGGACAGATATTTAGAGTCTTTTGACATCTCAGTATTTCAAATATGAAAATGCTTAATCTTGAATTGATTTATAAAACGAAGACTTCCATTCATCCACAGCATAGGTGATGATGGCACAATAGAATATTTCCAGATGAGGAGGCCCCACCCATACAGAAGATGGGGTACCACGTATTTCATGGCAACTTACACTTTCGCTTTTATGCAACTTTCTGAAGCAGCACGAAACTTGTTCAGTTTTCTGACACAGCCTGTGACCATTAGAAAGTCAGAGACAGTTGTAAACTTATTTAGTTTAGAGACTGTGGAAGGTATCACACGGCAGCAGTTTTCAGGAGGTTAATTGCCACTGATGCTTCTCACAGACATTCAACAGCAGCTAAGCCTCTTCCCCTGTAAAATCACTCAGTCACTCATATTCATTGCTCTGGACCTCATCATCTTTCTCTCTCTCTTCCTTTTTTCATGTGGAAAAATAGAGACAGAGTTCAGTCTGATTAAAAAAAATGCTAAAGAATCTGTAGTGCTCAATGTCACTTTTCTGAGGTATTGCTATCCTCAGCACACACCCTCACTTTCATCAAAAATGCCTTCCCCCTCTTGGTTTTGTTTTGCTCTGTGTTTTTGTTTTTCTTGCATATTGGAATGGGTTTAGTGTCATAATCACTAGATTATTGTCATATCACTAGAACAATGATAGTTTTGATAGAATTGATAGGTTTTTTTACACCCTCAATGGAACTGCTAGGTTTGTGCATATTCCGATTGCTCTGTCATTCCTCAGTTAATTCAGAGGAGCCACTTTCTACATCTCAGTTGAAAAAAATAACAAAATACCACAAACTTATCTATCTCAATGGTTTTACTGATCTAACTTGAAAACAACAATACAATAAATATTTTAGGAAAAGTGAATCAAAGAGAAATTCAAATGTTCTTGAATGTTCTTCTATTTTTTCTAACTTGAATATCTTCAGGCATTCTTTTCCATCTCCAATATTACTTAAAATTATTATTAAATACAATTTATTAAAATTATCAATCACAGATATTACTTTTAATAAAAAGAGTCTTTTTAAGGAAAATATTGTTAAGCAAAACATGATTTTATACTTAGGCAGAGAAAAAAGGAAAACAATATCAACTTCTTGATTTGCACAGCCTGAATACTGAAGATTTGAGCTTTGATACTAATTTAACTGGACTTTCAGACATTTTATAGTGCAGTTACCCATGAGACCTTAATCTTGAGTTCTTAGTGTTTAAATCTTGATCCCAGAAGAAGAAGGAACAAGTCTTTTGAGATTTACAGATGAAAGAAAACAATAAAGTCTCTTTAAAAAATTGCCAATATTTTCTCTCATTTTTCATCTAAATAAACAAAAAAAGTTTTCTCTTTTTTCTCCTTTTTTTTTCTAAAAATACCTCTTGCTCTTCCACTGAGATTTTGATGAAACACTTACCTGAGTTGTCAAACATCAGAAAACCTCTTTCTTTCCTGGAAAAAAAAAAATAAAAGGGAACAGCTTTGCTATGCAAAAGCATGATATAAACTGCTGGTATCTGAAGCCTAAACTAAAACTTGCTGAAGTCAGTGAATATGAAGCTATTCATATTCAGGAGCTGTCTTTCAGATACTTGCATTTCTTTGCCTTTGTGATAATACAGATGGTATAACACTAGGAGGTAGGAGACCTGGGTTTCTTAACCTAAGGAACATTGCTCCAGCAATTCCACCTCAGAAGCCCAAGCTAGCCTTGGAAATAGAGTTTCTCCTACCTACACACGAGTTTTGCATGCATGGCTTAAAGGAACAAACGAAAGTTGAATTTCCAGCCAAGGAGCTTAGCTTTGAAGGGGAGCTCGTTTTCCTGGAGTACTCACAACAACTGTTCGCTTAAATGAGTAATCATTGGACAAAAACAAGGACAAATTTAGGTCCCAGCCAGAGTCTGGACCCATCTCTTCTTTTGGCAAGTCTGATATTGGCAGACTTTTCTGTACATCTGGAACCAGAGGTTTACAGGATCTGCAAGTCCTTCCCACCCAGCTTCACACTGCAGAGGGGAGGTGGATTGCATCTCCTTCAGCACAGCTGAGGGTCTGCTGCAAGGCCTGTGTTTTGTGGTGAAACAATTGTCCTTTGAAACCTTTTCATTAACCCAGTTCACCCCTCAAACACCTTTTATTTTCTTTTTTTAACTGCACTTAACATATAGCTATACATGTACATATGTACATATATATATATACATATATATACCATAAAATAGACTGCATCACCATTTCAGCTGGAAAGAGTCTGAGTATACTTCACAAGTCAGGATGTCCTGAAGAATTATTAATTTCAGTCATAAATTTCTGTAAATAGGAAATAAATATCTGAGTACTCAGTTCAGCAAAGGCAGAGGTGGTGATGTGAAACTTCCCAAAGTAACCCTAATTACCTGAAAATTTTTCTCCTAAAGATTTCAACAGATAGGATGTCTCAGGTGTCTAGGCAAAGTGTTTTCTTTCTAACTTTGTTTCTTGCATGCAGGAACTGAAATTCCACCAAAACATCACTTTATATGCCTAGGTAGTTAGTTGAATCCCTACCCAAAGTATCTCAAAAATATATTTAGATGCTAGACGTATATGTTGTGTTTAGACACTAAACTTTGGGGAAATGCATCTTTCTGATAAGAGAGATACAAAAGGGCTGTGTATCCTCCTATATCTGACTTTGACATTGAGTCTCTTTAAATTTACTTTGGGGAGGGGGAGGATTATCTCTGTCTCAAAAAAAAATTAACATCCTGCAAGCTGTAAACAGGTGCAACAAATATTATTTACTCAGGTTCTTATTTTACAAGCATAGAAAAACCTGATTCAGATCTGGTCTGATGACTCATTTTAATAGACCTGGTGTGATTTTAATTGGTTGAATGTTGACTTTATCCCTCTTGTGAAGTATTTTGCTGGAGAAAATTGGAATCTTAACATGATCTGCGCTGAGATTAAGTAATATCTCTCTTTTAATTTTCTTCATTTTGTCCTTTGATCTGTATCTGTTTATGTATCTTATGGATACATAAAAGAGTGCTTTATTTCAGAAGCTATTAACCCAGAGAGAAATATTCTGTGGTTTTTCTTACTAGCAGACAATATTTATGGGTTCTGTTGGGCCATATGGGCAGTATTTCAGAGTCACCACAGTCTTTATGTAGAGGGAATTTATAGTTTGTAAACTGTGCTTTCTGCTCCCAAGAAAAAATGGAAAAGCATGATACTGCTAACAACTTACTGGACCATTTGTGGCATTATAAGCAGGAAACCTAAAGTAAGGAGAGACAAAAAAAACCCCCAACCAATCAGCCAAATAAACAGACAAATCTTCCTTTCAGTATAATTTTTCACTGCTGAAACTGCTAAATATGGGAGGAGAGCTACTTTTGGAGTGTAACTGTGTAATGAATAACATAACATGCAGTTGCACAGACAGAGGAACCTTGTGTTGTGGTGGTGGAGAAAAGAAGCAGACGTTTGGAAAACTGGAACTGGAGTAGCTGGATTTACTGGAGTTGGGGAATTTGTTGTCAACCAGGGACAGCACTGAGGCACCAACAAGTCTCTGGGGCCGCATGGGATCCACCCAGAGGCACGGAGGGAGCTGGCAGAACTCACCAAATCAGTTTTAATGAGCAAAGAGAGGAAGCACCTTCAAGTTATGCCAGGGGAGGTTTAGACTCAAGATTAGGAAAAATTTCTTTGCAGAAAGGATTGTCAAGCATTGGAACAGGCTGCCCAGGGAAGTGGTGGAATCACCGTTGCTGCAAATATTTAAAAGCTGCGCAGATGTACCTGGGGACATTTTTGGTGGTCTTGGGGTGGTCTTGGCAGTGCTGGGTTGGACTCGATGATCTTAGAGACCTTTTACATCACAAGTGATTCAGTGATTCTTTGGGTTGTTGAATTTAAATTTTCATGAATGCGTGTATGCATATAAAAGCTAAGAGGGAGGTTTCGAGCTCATCTGAAACGTTCGTACCTTTTGATATTGATGGTCTTTGGGCAAGAGTAGGTAGAGTCTTTTCCTAATGATACTATAGAGACATTATAGAACAGATTTTTAAGGTATAGGTGAGTTCCTGAAAGCATAATCAGCAGATAGGCAACAAGGTGTTAAGCTACTTTGTGGAAAAACTGTGTTACTACAGTGCCATTGAAGAAGGTGTCCTACCTTTTGAAGCTTCCAAAAAGATTTTATTACTTTGAAGTTCCTTGACATGACCCAAAGCAGATGATTATCAAAACTAATGTCCCATTTCTGTCTTTTATTTATATCTTTCCTTCTGTTTAGGACACATATCTTTGTTAAACCACTCAGTTTTGAGATCATCATCAGGAAAAAAAAAAAAAAAAAAAAAAAAAGAACAAACAAACAAACAAAAAAACCCCCAAAACCAAAAAATCTAGCAGGCACTGACAAGTTTGGATCAGAATTTATGGTTTCCTGAAAAAGAAAATCCCGCTCTCATAAATGTTGTGATATTAGAGCATTCCTGAGAATTCTGGCACTTGAGCAGTTAAGTCAGTTCAACCAAGGCTGAGTTACCCACCAAGGTAAAATGTAAAATAAAAAGCATTGAAACACATCTCATCAGCGCTCAGTATTATTTATGGAGAGTGCCTGGGCATTCCGGCGGGTAATGCTCCTGTTGTTTGTTTAAGTAAAATAACTAATTTGTCTCTTTAATAAGAACATTATAGATATCCTGTGAATTTCTATGTCAGCATCACTTTGAAAAGATTGTCTGTGCATAGACAGACATACTGAGAATAAACTACTGAGAGCTTTACTCTGTAGGTAGAAGGATAAACCTGAGGGTAAAATATTTCAGAACTATTCTGACAACAATGCAAGTTTATGAAATGCTTGTGTTGGGAGAAAAAAAGATTATAATAATAATCTTCCTGCACATGAGTTGCACTTTTCACCTGGGAAACCTAAAGTATTTTTCAGACATCAACACTCCCAAGAGGAAGGTCTTGTGTTATTCTACAGATGGATGAACCACAGCACAGGGGCATCTATCAACTTTCCAGCTCCCCCTGGAGTAAAGAAGACTTTTCTATTGGGCAGCAAATGATGCCCTAGGATCTAAACTGCATTTCAAAAAGAAAGGAAAATGAAAAAAGGGGAAGAGAAAGAGAGAAAATGTCTTTTACAGTTTCAATTATCTGCCAGTGTTGTTGTGCACTGGTTGGAATCTAACGATACTAATTTTAATAGAAATGGCTGGAGTTTTTCTGGTTTAAACTTATTTTTATAACTTGATCTTGATTTTCTCTAAGCACTTAAAACAACATGAAACTTTTTCACCCATTACTCTTCTTGTTGTGAGGAGAGTTTCTGTACTAAGTGATTTTGAGCTCAGCAGGAGTATTTGTGTTAGCAAAACCAGGAATAGAGGTCTTAATGGCTGGGCAGTTTTAATCTCACCTAATACTATAAATAAACCATAAAATATGCTCAGTAAAAATGACATACTTTGAACTGTTATTGCATGAGGTGGTTCTGGAAGATACATGAACAGACATTTAATCAGACTGATTAACAGGTGTGTAATCTGATACTGGTAACTCTTTGTCTTGTCCCCATCTTCTTTCTTGATTTGTTATAAAGTTTGCTTCCAAAAAAAAAAAAAAAAAAAAAAATCAGCTGCAGAAGTTTGAAGATCTGAACTACATAATTTTTTTGCACAATTTGGATTTTTGACTCTCTTTGTGTGTTTGCTTGTCTTCAGGAAAGAGCTATTAAAGTAATATGCACAGGACAAGAGCCTCACCAAATGGAGCCTTGGCTTAAAAATTCTGTACAAGTTACAGGTCCATGCCTACTGCAGTAACCATGCCAATCGATACCAAAGGCTTTTTGCTTCAATAGGTTTGTAGACTTCCTAAATTAAAGAAATCCAGGTCAGCTTAAAAAGACATATGAGATAATATGACTAAAAAGATATGATCTTCCACAAGGGATGATATTCTTTGCCTGGAACTTACCAGCTCAGAAACTGCTTTTAGGGTATTCCTGGTTTAAAACATACTCTGTAGCATCTCTTTGGTGTCACTTTGAAAATATGTGTGTCTTTGCTTTCTAGGTTTGCTCCTTGTTTAAAAGAGGGAACTCACCTTTCTGTGAAGTCTCTCAGCCTGAAGTTACATAGCAGGTTCTCCTCTGCCAGTGCTTCTGTCACTTTTCCCCCTTCTAATTATGTACAACAAACTTGCATCAAGAAAAGTGTAGCTGTGGGTGAGAAAATACTTAGGAAATTTTCTTCTTGTGGCCAATGAACTAGAATGCCTTAGCAGACACTGGGCGTAGGATGCTCAGTTAGTCCAGTGGTTGGGATGGTCAGAGTTGAGGGACACTCACGCTGCACTGGCAGTCAATGCTTGCAGAGATATCTCTGGAGTAGCTTAGAAAAATCTCCTACACTGCAGTTTCTGCTCTTCATTCCACAGAGATGAAAGGTCTAAAACAACAGTAAAAGTGTGAACTATGAAATAATTTATTCTAATGCAAAAACACGTGAAGAGGATGATCCCCTAACAGAAACAATAAGTAGATTAAGGTCACTTCTAACACAACAGTGCAAGGATTTAGCAAGGCAATGATGTTCCACAAATCTTCCTTCCTCACATTTGTGATAGTACCAGCTTGGTTGCACAAAATAGAAAGGTGGGGGTGGGGGGGAGAGGAGGGGAGCCCTCTGAAGTTGCAATCTTTATATGGAATTATTTATGAGGTCTCCCATCATATTTAGATTTGTGATGAAGCTTGAGGTTTCAACAAAGCCATTTCTGGTTTCAGCTGCAAGCAGAAATTCAGCTGGATGATGTGCAGCACCTGAGCTGAGGGCATTCCATCCAGGGGGATGTGGGAAAGGGGAACCCCCTGAGAGACACGGCTGTGATGCCTCTTCCTGGAGCAGGGAACTTTCCTGGAGAGGAGGACGTGTTGAGGCAAGGCTGGGACATCCTTCTGCAGGTGAGCAAGGCTTGGCAAAGCCCATGGCCAGGCTGGACAGGGCTGTGGAGAGATAGAAAATAACATCCTACAGCAAGAATGAGGCAGGGACTGCCAGTACCCTGAAGCCCTAAAGCAGATAGCCTTCTAGAAGTAATGGGTTAAAACATGGAATGTGAGGCCTGTAAAGCAGGGCCTAGCACTAGAACACACGGAGAAAGCACAGCACTAGGAAAACAGAGTAACAAATTAGATAAGGGGTAGAGCATCATGACAGGGGAAGAGATAGGTATAAGAGAAACTAATGGACTAAGCAGGTTTAGAGCCAGCAATGTCGAAACGATCCTAAGGGTTTTGCCAAACCACGGGATCTAAGCCAAACACACCGGGAATTGACCAAATTAGGAAATGAGTTCAAAAGTTTAAAGAGGAAGACTCATCGGAAAGACCCCGTCTATGATGAAGGCAACAGGAACGACCACCTGAAAATTCCCCAAAAGAGATGTCTCCACCTGCGCTCCGCCCATGCTCCGCCTACACCACGCCCCATATGAATATGCATGATTATGTACCTGATCTGATGTAATCCTATACCCAAAATTGTATATAAAGCTTGCTTTTGCTATGTGAACTCAGAAATCCATTTTGTGATTTCTCCGACGCGTCGCTAATAAAAATACCTCCTGCTTAATTGACTTAAGTTGAGTCTGATTAGGCAGTCACTCTGCCTGTTTGGGGCAAAATTCGGCATCAACCCAAAATGGGGTCCTGGAACGTGAACAGGAACAGAAAGTCCGAGAGGTGCCTCAGGTGCTGTCAGTGTGCATGGTCCTTCTGTGGATCAGAGGTTTTCCAGGCTGGGATGAAACCTCTAAATTGTATTGAGAGACAACTGTCCTCACTAAACCTCAAAGTGACAAAATGTGATGGTGCTTGTAATCCATTAAGTCTTTGCCTGAAGTTAGGAGAGAAAAAATACACAGTGAAGAAAGTGAAAAAGTTTCAGAATCAGAAGGTATCAATATATAACAATAGTTAAACTGCTTCATTTTCTTGAGGTTTTATGTTGATTCATTTATCCATTTTTGATGTCAGTGAGAGAGAGAGCAAGACTGGCTCCCTACTCTTCTCTCTCTGAAATTAAAAGGCAGTAAATTTTAAACCAATAAAAGCAAATGTTGTTTTGTTTTGTTTGCCATTTTTTCCTCCCCTTTTTTAAATGTAGCTGATAGTCAACCTGAATAATTCACTGTCAGACGAGGTCACTAGAGGCAACTGCAATATCAGGACTTTAGAAAAGGTCTGAGTAATTTTATTGCCAGTAATAACAGTTTTGCCATTACAGAAGCTAAAAAAATGTTGGAAAGGTCACCAGCCTTCATGCTTCAAGGTCTGGATGGTCACCTGTGGGGTCAGGACAAAACTCAGCAGTGCAGTGAACACACCCACAAGTATACTTGCACACACACACTCACATCAGTACTTTCAGAATTTCTCGCTAATAGTTTTTAATAGGTGATAGATATGTGTTACCAGAGAAAGGAAGAATCTTAACTTGGAGCTGGTTAATATTTTCAGCCATCTTGTTAGAGAAGGGCTTCCTACAATTTCAAGTTCTCATAGGAAGATGAGAAGGAAGATCCAAGGAAGGCTTGGATATTTGGCACACAAGCATTATATCATGAGTGGTCTACAACAATGATTCAGACTCCATTTTACTTCAGAGGCCACCTGAGACAATTGAAAATGGACTTTGCTTTGATGGGTTTGGTCCCTTTTCTCCATCCTGGGGCAGATGCTGACCTCCTGCTCCCCTGCCTGGGCTGAGTACATCCTCAGTGTACAGGACTGTGGTGTAGGGACCTCTGTCGTGTTCCTACAGAGACCACTACAACCATAGCAGTGTTTTTTAACTTGACATGGTGCCTCACCAGCAAGGCCCAAATTACCAGTCTGGAAACATTTTCTTACTGTGCTGTTGGTAGATTGTACTGTTAATGAAATATTTCATGCCATAAAGATTGGATGAAATGTGAAGTTTGAGCTGAGAGGGGAAAGTCAAATCTTAATCTGACCAAATGGAAGAGAAAAAAACTATTCAAGTGACTGAAGTTTCAGTGGAATCTCTAAACACTGAAGATGTTCATCTTCAGCAGATGATCAAGTTTGATATTTTCTTTTATGAAGAAAAAAACAGAATACAATGTTCTGGATGTAATCAAATTTCCACAAAATTCTTTGAAGCATTTAAGGCTGATTAGATGACTCAGCTCACATTCTGTTGAGGTTATCTTAGACCTATTACTCATACCTAAATTCAATATTTTCTTCATTGGCTACAGCAGTACAAATATGAAATTGTTAAGACTTCAGTTCTGACTTCTTAGAATTGTGAGCTTGAATGCCTCAGTGCTATTTCATGTGATATTTTACAGGCTGCCTACAGATGCAGAGTTTGAGAGGGAGATAATCTTGCAGATCTCAGACTCCTGGGGAGAAGTTCACTTTTCCTGTTTATGAAACTAGCTGATACCAGTTTGCACACCATAACTGGATGCAACAGGAGGGAAAAGTTTGTAAACTTTTTTTTTTTTTTTTTTTACTTAGGTATTGACCAAAACCGTAGCATGAAAATGAATGAAAAAGGAAGGGAGATAAATTACAATTATAGAGAAGTTGTCTCTTTTATTTACTCATTTTACTTGCTTAACAAAAGATGAGAATGTTTAAATTGAAAAACTCCAGTGAGTTGTCATTATTTCTCAGTCTCCAGACACCTCTGGACAGATGTGTGTCTGACAGATGCACAGTATTGTAATTAACATAAAGGCAACTCAGTCATGTTTAATAGCCTGCAATAAACAATATCTTGATCTAGACCACATAATCCTCCCTTCTATCTCTATCTCATGGTTTGTCTAGGATTGTATCTATTATTTTCATTATTTGTCTACCATTTTGTCTACCATTTCCATGTTCACAACAACCTTTTCAAACTCATCATCCTTCACATCCTGCATAGCATAGCAGATCCTCAACAGAAATTGAATATTTTGCAGATGTGGAAGGAAAGAGAAGATGGGGGGAAAAAAACCCAAGCAAACAAAATAAACGGAGAGACAGATCCTTCTCCCATCATTTCACATTCTCAAAGAAGGTGCTCAGGAGAGAGCACAAGGAAAGAAATGTAGCATGACATTCTGTGTAGGAAGAAATGGAACAAAAATAAAATCTCTCTTAAGAAAGTGGGGGAGCCTTAGAACTCACAAAGGACACTGAAATGACTGTGTAAAATGTTGTCCTTACTTGCTTTATTTCAGTTGAATTTAAGGGGTATTTAATATATTGATGGGTCTGCAATACATTTCTTTGCCTAATTCATGACTTGCCTTTTGCTGTGTGTAGAAAACAAGCTTAGACAAAAAAAAAAAATTCTTTTTGCCCACTCCATTTCCCTTTGGTAAATTGGAGAATAAGATTGGCCAAAACAGCGTAGGCATAGTACCTTAGAAAGTAAAGGTGCATTTTTTAATACAAACTAGAGGTACTGTTGGATGGGATGGTCCCAGGAGGAAACACAGTGGACAATCAGCATCTGAATGAAACATCCGTGGCCCTCTTTTATTAAATGGAAATTAAAAGGGACAAAGAGAGCAACACAACTCTCCTACTAAAATCAGTGTCTTCTCTCAAATAGCTTTTTTTTTTAAACTTTAATAGAGATTCAGCCATAGATATGTAGATGTCTGCAGTTGGTTTAATCACATTTGGAATATATTGCATTTTATAGTCTATGTCGAATAATCACATTTTGTGTTTGTGTGTGAATCCAATACATGCTCTCTCCCACTCTTTTTCTGTCCATCAACAATATCTTTTTACACAACTGGTTGACTTCATCCAAATTCAACAGAAAAGTAACAATTTCAAAGACATTCTGTCATGTGCTGATACAATGCTGTTTATTCTGGGAAAACATACAACTTGAAAGACACTGTTGTCATACTCCCCTTAGTGAAACCTTCAGATGCTCATACTTTATTAAACATCAGAGAATTCATGTGGTGAAAGCTACACAGAGAGAAAGAAGAAAAGCTGGAAGCAGGTATTTATTAGCTCTGGTACTCTCTGAACTAATTATTTAAACACTGTGATTAGCTTTGACCATGGTTTAATGGCAGAGTATCTGCACCTTTTCAAAAGGAGCTGCCAAACTCATAATTGATACAGTAGTTTCAAAAATCCAATTTCTAAAGAGAACGAGACATCTTTTAGATTTGGAAATGGCGTTCCATGCAAGCACTGCAGTTCTGGTAAGAAGGAATAATTTTTATTGCATATTATTTTTATATACAGAAAACTTAATTCTCCAGAACATCCATCTGAAAGTGTTGTTTTTGAATGTAGAAGGACAGAAAAGGTGTTTTCAAAGATAGAGAGAAAGAGAGAACAAGAGAATGAGAGGAAGTAGAAGTGGCGGAAGGAAGGAAGTGGCGGAAGGACAGAAGTGATGGAGGGAGGGAAGTGGCGGAAGGAAGTGGTGGAAGGAAGGAAGGAAGTGTTGGAAGGAAGGAAGGAAGGAAGGAAGTGTCGGAAGGAAGGAAGTGTCGGAAGGAAGGAAGGAAGTGTCGGAAGGAAGTGTCGGAAGGAAGTGTCGGAAGGAAGGAAGTGTCGGAAGGAAGGAAGTGTCGGAAGGAAGGAAGTGTCGGAAGGAAGGAAGGAAGGAAGGAAGGAAGGAAGGAAGGAAGGAAGGAAGGAAGGAAGGAAGGAAGGAAGGAAGTGTCGGAAGGAAGGAAGGAAGTGTCGGAAGGAAGTGTCGGAAGGAAGTGTCGGAAGGAAGTGTCGGAAGGAAGTGTCGGAAGGAAGGAAGGAAGGAAGGAAGGAAGGAAGGAAGGAAGGAAGGAAGGAAGGAAGGAAGGAAGGAAGGAAGGAAGGAAGGAAGGAAGGAAGGAAGGAAGGAAGGAAGGAAGGAAGGAAGGAAGGAAGGAAGGAAGGAAGGAAGGAAGGAAGGAAACTAGAGAAAGAAAGAGAGAAAGAAGAAAGGGAGAAAGAAAGAAAGAAGAAAGAAAGAAGAAAGAGAGAGGAAGAGAGAGGAAGAGAGAAAGAGAGAGAGAAAGAGAGAGAGAAAGGGAGAAAGAAAGAGAGAAAAAAAGAAGAGAGAGAGAGAGAGGAAGAAAGAGAGAGCGAAAGAGAGAAAGAGAAAGGAGAGAAAGAGAGAAAGAGAGAAAGAGAGAGAGAGAGAGAGAGAGAGAGAGAGAGAGAGAGAGAAAGAAAGAAAGAAAGAAAGAAAGAAAGAAAGAAAGAAAGAAAGAAAGAAAGAAAGAAAGAAAGAAAGAAAGAAAGAAAGAAAGAAAGAAAGAAAGAAAGAAAGAAAGAAAGAAAGAAAGAAAGAAAGAAAGAAAGAAAGAAAGAAAGAAAGAAAGAAAGAAAGAAAGAAAGAAAGAAAGAAAGAAAGAAAGAAAGAAAGAAAGAAAGAAAGAAAGAAAGAAAGATCCTCAAAGACGACATACATTTTATACATTTTTTTCTATGGTCTCTTAGATGATCTTATTAACGGAAATGCAACATGAAATAAAGTCCTGTTGTGGTATGTGTCTTATATGTTATCAGGTGAACTTCCTTGCTGCTTTACTTGTACCTTAGAGCTTAAGGAACACATTTCATATGCCACATATGAAAACTGATTACACCAAAATGAGAATACAGCTAAAAAAACACATGACATTTTTTAAGTCTTCTCAAGAAAAATGCTGTAGTCTAAGTTGCAAACAAATCTCTCAGAGGGATTAGGCAGACACCATTTTAATTTACCCATTCCAGAATTCGGTGCCAAGAACACTACAAAGATGGAAATAAAGAAACCGCCGACTGTGCATTTTTGTTGTTGGAGCTGCTGCGGCAGCAGTCTCAGAAAAAGGAGGCAACTGTTGTGCTACCTCGATCCCACACACACTGAAAGCCCGTAAGAAGCTGGATTCCCACATCCTTCTGCCAAATAACTGGATAGCAGCTGAAATCCACCAAGTGTGGCTTTGTATAAAGAAAAGAAGAAAAAGAAAGAGACAGAAAAATAACAGATGTTTGGACTAGTGACTGTACTGCAGATTACTCTATGGTGGGGGGTCTGAAGAATGGAGGGAGCTCTTTTTGGAGTGCCTTGCAAGAAGCAACATTGTGGTTGCTGCTAAAGCACTAAAAGAGGTTCTATGTAAATGCTTCCTTTTTCTTTGTAGTCACAGGTTGGGTTTTGGTTTTTTTTTTTTTTTTGCTAATACAATGTTAAAGTTCAAATGCCAAAATGCATCTGGAACCTTCCTTTAGCCAGTTCTGCTGAGACGAACAGACAAAGGTGTCCTTGTTACCTCCCAGCAATTGTTAAAAGACTTTGATTGTCACCTGCCATCAGCTATGACGCAGTTCAGAACATGGCAGTTTTTTGTCATTCTTAGGTCCTCTACAAAATAGGTTCAGTCTCCTTCTATTTTTCTCAGATGATACATCACACTGACATAATATTAATTTTGGGCTTGCATTATTGATGTAAATCGACAGTATAGAACTGGAAGGATGGTCATTAGTGTGTCCGAGAGCAGGATAAAATTTATTTTGGGTGATAGCAAGCAATTTGAAAGCCACTGAGACAGCTGGCTTGTTATCTTTCTTTGGACTAGCCTTACTATATTTAATAAATGGTTAGCCTGTTGTTAAGGTGACACAAAATTGGTTGTGCTGTGTATTCAATGCACCACAGTCACATTTTTCCACATGGGGAAACATAAAATTACAACAAAAATGGCCATGATTAGCAACTTTAAGCAGAAAGCGCGATTTGCATGCAAATACATTTTCTCATGTCTGTCCGGTTTTGAAGGCTGCATTTAACAAAATATTTGAACATAGGTATATCTTTAAGTGAGGAGGTAATCCCCTTGATGGTGACCATCAATATTCTTCCAGTTGTTGACCTGATTGGATAATTCTCTGGAGACCAGAATTTCTATCTAATCCCACCAAAGTCAGGAATCTTGTTTTCTCTAAGTCATTTCTCTCTTAAACTAATCAGCTGAACTTTTGCCAAGGAAACCATAAGGTTTATAGCTACAATTCCATGATCCTATAAATCTTTTTAGTAATTAGGCAGGAATTAAATAACTATGGTGTATCAATATTTGCCTGTGTTATCCATAATTTTCTTCCTACAATATAAGTTACTCCTCCAGAATATTTAATTTTAGTTGTCTTACTGAAATATATTTTTACAGTGTATTTCTCTTAAAAAATGTTCAATCCTAGTCACTACTGTATGTTTAGCTCCTGCACCTCACATGAATTGTGTATGATGTGTGTATGATCACCTATTTACATATACACATATATTTATTTATGTTAAAACATAAAAAATGTTCTAAACCAAAGCGAAAACCAAGGAAAAAAATCCCTCAATAACTTAAAAAATTGCTGAGAGATGAAAATGACTTAAATAAAATGAAACTTGCAAAAGTGCAAGCAGCTGCCATGGCTGTTCTGCAATAATTCATAAATTTTATTGTTCTGTTTTGTTTTTTAGATAATTAGTTGGTGGCAAAGGAATAATCATGTTGCATGAAACATTGTGAATTTAATTTCACAATGAAAGCTACACACTGTATCTACTGAGAGTTAAAAGGACAAACAAAATCTGTTAAAGGGCCAGGCTCAAAAGCAATTTCATGCCTACAATATATAATGTTTGGTTGTTGGGGTTTTTTTGCCTATCACAATATTGGTCTAGATTCTTGTGGTTTCAAAATCAGCAATGTAAAAGTCTTTATTTTAGTTTATTTACTTGTTAATTAAAAGATCAAAGTAATATTTTTTTGAGGAATGAAATGATTGGGGATTGAACTTTCATTTTGAAGGAAATGTCTTTCAATAGAACTCATGATCAAGTATTAAATATTCTTACTGCTTTCATTGGGGCTATTCCCCTAAGTATGAAAGTTAAGTTCTTGTGTAAAATTCCAGGTTCAGACCCTTCACTGCAATGTGGGAGTGAATAGCATGCTGCTGATGGAAAAGAAGTCGAAAAGAAAGAAGAAATCTGTTGTTCTCTGTTGTTTTTTGTTGACAAACAAAAAACACATTCACAAAAGAGAACAAGTCCTAGATGAGAACAGCTCAGCTGAATTTTCACATTCCCTTTCTTTCCCCCCATTTGTGACTTCAACAGCAGCTATAGCCTTTCTTTCTTGATGTCACCAGCATTTTGAAAAACACCTATCAGCAGGCAGGCAGTTCATGGGTAGCTCCACAAAGAAAGTAGTTTCAAAGTTGAGCTGAAGCATCTGAAACACTTTTGTTTCGGTAAGTGGGGCTGAGAGTGTCACCACCAGGATTTTGTGCCTGGGGAGGCAGCTTGGGCAGGCAAATGCTGTGGTGTTATTTTCTGTGGGCTGCCCACGCATTCAAGTTGAAATGTCACATCTTTGTGGTTTTAAGGATGGGCAGGGGACACGTGTACAACCATCGCTCTCCATTGGGGTGTAAATCCCTTCTGCCTCGATCCCAAGATGTGTGCGCGGTTATAGCTAATAGCAGTTTTTTAGCTCTTCCAAAGTCACCCCAGCCTCCACAAGGCTGTAATCCCTGTGTGATTGCTGTGCACGCTGGAGGAGAGCCATCACTCAGCCGCCTCTCTGTTTGCAGAATTTGGTGGCTTCGTTAGTGGTGTTTCTGATCTTGTCAGATGAACAGCAGCTTAGGAATTGGACAGTCCTTTTCTCACCCAAGAGGTTCTTTGTTTATTCCATTCTTGAACTGAAAGCAATGCTACAAAGATGTTCTCAGTCTGTCATGCTTCATCACAATCCCACTTTGGCATAATTAACATTTACACATAAATGTAAGATCTGCTGAAAGGCTTTTCCTTTCTTTTTTCACTATTTGAAGGTTCAAAAATCATGAGGATCTCTCCCCAAACCAATACATCTCTTCACAAATCTTTCAGTCAAATTGTTTGACATACCCAAAGTAAACTCAGGATGTTTTTCCACTAGCTAGCAGGTGGTCAGTGCAGTGAAATGATCCAGCAACTCAACAACTTGTAAAGAATGGATCACCACCAGACTGCAAACTTTCACCTGCAGACTTCCCTGTATAACCCTGTTATTTTCATTTCAGGAGGAAATGGTTGTGGTAGTAAACAGAAAAAAAAAAAAAAACCAAACCAACCAATCAACCAACCAACCAACCAACCAACCAACCAACCAACCAACCAACCAACAAAATATTAAAAAAAAAACAAAAACAAAACAAAACAAAAAAAAAAAACAATGACCAACCACCACAAAACCAAGCCATGAACTAAGCTTCTTAATATTTTTTTAAGCTTTCCTGATTCAAAAAGTCACGTTTCTGGCAATTCATGGAAGTATAGAATAGTTTGGGTTGAAAGGGACATTTAAGAATCATCTAGTTCAACTGCCCTGCTACTGGCAGGGACATTTTCCATCAGACCACACTGCTCAAAGTCCCATTCTGACCTTGACCGCTCCCAGGGACTGGGCGTCCACATCTTTATTGGACAACAGTTTCACCACCTTCACCACCTTCACGATCAATAATTTCTTTCTAATATCTAATCTGAAACTACTCTCCTCCAGATTAAAGCCATAATCATTCCTGTTAGCAGAAGTTCTGGTGAAAAGTCAATCTTCCAAGTCTCTTTTAGGTACTGGGAGGCCTCAGTGAGGTCTGGCCTTGTCCTTTCCTGGCTGGATAACTCCAACTCTCCCAGCCTGTCTTCACAGTAGAGAAATTCCAGTATTTTGATTATTTTTGTGGCCTCATCTGAAGGACAGAAACCTCTGGGTTCTTCCAAAGCACTAGAGTACAGAAAGGTTCAAATCAAGTTAGACGTTAAAGCATTTTGGAAAGTCTCACCAAAACCTTGTTGTTTTAGATACCTGTCATTTTCCATATCATTGCTGAGTATCCAGAAACACAAAACTTGGGGTAGCTCTGCTGAAATCCACAGAATTGAGCTACGTAATCCCTATCCAGAGCAAGGCTGCTCTTTCTCTTACAGATTAATATTTGAAATATAGATCCTCCTAGAGTAATTCTGTATATAACTTGGCTTACATCACGTCTTTGACTATTATACAGCTCTTCTTAGTAAAACAAATGATTGATACATCTAACTGGTTTCAGCAGGGAAGAAAGGAGTAGGTGGTCTCATTAAGAACCCTTGTTTCACAAGAAAAGCATTTCTCATTGTCTTTACCCAGTGATATAAATGACCTTTGCCATGGAATTAATGAAAGTATAAATCTTTCATAATATATTTTAATGTCCTGCTGGTAGAAATCTGTATTGTAAAGCAAAACAATACAAAAAGATTTTCAAACAAGAAATTTATTATTAAAAGCATTCGATTCTTCTACTTCTATGAACAAGTATTTGATGAGTTGTTTATTTTTATCATTTATATCTTATAGAAAATATATTATATTTTGAATAAGATATGTTATATATATTTTATTTATTATTTATATCTAATAATAGAATACCACATTTCCTTTTTTTTTTAACTATACAGACAGTAGTCTATCTCCTTGTTCTATATAAAATTATATTGTCAAATAAAGTTCCTATACTGGCTTTTCACTCAGATACCTCTGCCAAACACCTCCCCAGCATAAATTCAGAAGCTTCCACAGTCTTCAAATAGTTCTGTCCTGAAAAGTTGTGTGAGAATTTGCTCAAGCATTTTATTTTCTTATATTTTTCAGTGTACATATCAAATCTGAATCAGAAACAAAATACTGTCCCTGTTAAGATTCCTGGGGTTCTCTGGTCTGCATGTCTGTATCCAGAACAAAGCTGGCAGGCTTAGAACAGCAGTGATGCCTTGTGTTGTTTCTACTGCAACATTCGTGCCAGAAACATGATTTTATTTTTCTCCATCTGACTTAATCCAAGTCTCTAATCTCCTTTTTTTTCTTTTTTTTTTCTTTTTTTTTTTTATATTTTGTGCCACAGCGCCAAAAGAAACCCAGAGTTTCTGGGTCGTAGACAGAGCATGTCTAAGCAATATAAAACTAGGATCTGGGATACTTGAGTACAAAGTCATGAAATCTGATTATTGCAAAAAGATCTTATTTATCTAAATATTAGTGGACTGCTGTTTGCTTGCTGGCCGTGTGCTGTACTTAATTCACTATGCAGATCATGAGAAGAGAATTAGTACCTCCAACTGGCACCAAATACCCCCAACACATATCTAAGAAACCTGAGCTTCAGTTCTTCAGTACACAGGACCAGACATAAAAGAAAGGCTGAATATAAAATGAAGCCTGCAGGTTCATTTCCTCATTTTCCACAGTGAGTAGTTAAGCAGCACATTACCAGAACATCTCACTTGAAGAAAGGTGAGGAGCACGAGGAGGAGAAGATGCAAAAAGCCCTACATTTTATAAAATACCTTCACAGGCAGAATCCAGGCACTTAAACCCACTGAGGTGATATGGAAACTGAGCCCAGCCCTGGTTGATTGGGCCAGGACGAGCAGAGGGAAGAGGCAAACCCTATCTGCCCTAAGTCAGTCAGAAGGGAAACACGTCTGCTCTGCCTCAGCTGTGTTGCCTCTTCAAGCCCCTTTGTGCCAAGAGAGGTGAAAATGCCACCTCTCCTAATGCCCAGGGTAAACACAAAAACTGCTTCAGATGGAGAATTGTCAAGAGAGGAGAAGCCTTCTCATGCCTTCAGAGCTTTGCCACTGAGGAGCAGATAATTTATACATTAAAATCGTAGACCAACTGCTACTCTCTATTAATAGTAGCCTATGGTGACTTACCTGTCAGTGGTTAATTTGCATTTCAGAAAGGGTGTAATTTATTAATTAATTACATTTTAAATTTATTTATCATTTTATGTATTTAGATAAAATAATTTTTTCTCTTATATATACTTTTATTTTTGCACTTTTCTTTTCTGTACTTTTATTTTCTCTCCTGTCTGTTCAAGGATCCTTTATTGGAAAATGAGGCTAAATACCTAGAACCAAACATAAACTGCATTTCTCTACCCAACTCTGACACATATGATACTATTCCTCTTTTGCTGCTCTCTTTTTTATTTATGTGGCTGAAGAGATTTTTTTGTTATTTGTTTTAATATACTTTGAAAAACCTACCTCAGCGTGGCTGTTGGCAATTCTTACATTATTTCTACACTTTGTGACCTCTAAGGTGTACCTTTACTTGCTGATCAATCCCTTTTTTTCCCTCAATTTCTCGTAGGCTTTATGCTTACTCCTAATGTCCTTTTTTGAGGTGGCTGTACATCCAAATGCCTTTGGAAACCTTTTCTGAAAGTTTTGTTCTCACTTGCTTCATGTGCAAGTTTCAGATAACTTTTCCCTGCTGACTTAAAGAGTTTGGAGGAACCTGTCACACTGCAAGCCCCTGAACTCATTGCTTCCATTGACTTCACCTGCTTGTTCATGTAATTTGTCAAAGTTTTCCCTTTTGAAATTGAGTAACCCAGCTGAAGACCCACTTTCACTTATTCTCCATTTAATTCTTTTCCAGCCCATTTATGACTGCTAACTCTAAGGGTACTTCTTCATCATCATCATCATCATCATCATCATCATCATCATCATCATCATCATCATCATCATCATCATCATCATCATCATTAATATTATTATCACAGGATTGGAGAAATGTTTGGCAGTATAGTTAAATCAGGGACAATAATTCCAGCTGGGCCTCTGGAAATCACTGTCATGTCCCTCGTGCATGTGGATGTCAACGCTAACTCTTATATTTGTCAAACATTTGTATTTGTGATTGTCATTGAAAGTAACGTGCAAATGCCACAGTGTCTTAGCAAAAGGATGGGATCTGTGTGTTTGTGGTACTGCTGATTGATTGTAAATAGATACAGAGAATGATGCTTTTGTGTGATCTGGATCTCCCATTCATGATTCACTGTTACATTGTAAATTTGTATATTCAATACGGTGAAAATAAATGGGGTTTAATGCAAATTTATGTACAGTAAATATAAAACAATTCAGACGGTTTTTAAACACCAAAGATAGACTTCCTGGCCAAAGACAAACAGGAGTGTTCACTTGTCTGCAAGACAAAAAGGATTTATTATTTTTCCACCAAGGAGTAGTTTGAAAGTTTCATGTTTGGTGCTTGCTGTTGTTTGAATGCAGTTTTGTTCTCCACAAAGCCTTTGCAGGACTGGGAATATTACTGAGCCACCTTGCTTCCTGTTAAATTTTACCATCTTGATGGCAGTAAGTAAGACCACAAGTAAACTTCTTCAATGTTTAGCATGCTTGGAAAATGAGAAAACACCTAAGAAATTTCAATGAAAGGGATCAATCATCCAAACGACACCATTTTTCTTTTTGTTTTTCTTTTTTTTAAATTATTTTCTCTTATCAAAGATTGTTTATATTCAAATCCTGTTTAGCTGGAAAACATTTGTGGAGAGATGAGGGAAAAAAAATCATTTCAATCATCTTTTAATTATGTTTCCTTTTTTGGGTCCAGTCTTCAGCTTTACTTTTACCTTTACTGCTTTACCTGCCCGTGGAAGGGAAGAAAAGCAATTTTAATTGATCCCAAAGCAATCAAGGGATCAGTCAAGCACTGACACAACAGAGAGGTGCTATAATGCTGATAGTTCAACAGGCCTCTCCTAAAGTAATCTTACCTGTCAGAAAAGATTATTCTGAAAAAACAGTAAATACTTTTATCCAAAAAAATAGGGGTGGAATAGGGGGAAATTTGAGAAAAAATATAGAAGTAAAATTTAAAGGCTGAAGCAGACAAACAAAAAAAAGAAAAATAAACAATTGTGGCTAAAATAGCATATCAGGTAGTGTTTTTCATTTGGAGAATTCATCCATTCATTCACATCTTTGTAAAAATGCATCCTTAAAAAAATGCATCAAAAATACAGAAAATTCTCCTGGGCAAGACAAAATAGAATTTGCATATTTTCCAAGTCTCTTGGCCTCTTCCCATCTCCATAAACATTATGTCTTCAGTATCAACCTATGGGCATTTACCACTGAATCAACAAAGAACTGAACTCTCCCTTTTCTTTTCCATTCTCCCACAGCCATCTTTTGCTCCTCTGAGTGCCTGTGTGTGCGTGCGTGTGTTTTTCTTCGCTTATCACTTGTCTCTGAGATCTACCGCACCGCGCGGTTATCAGTGTGATAAGCCCAGACAGCCTGTCTAGCTCTGCCCAGTCTTACGGGCACTGGTGAAGAAAAGGAGCCTGACTAGACAAACCAGATGACATCCCGGACCTGGGAAAAGAGCCAGGGTCCGGAGCAACATCTGCCGTGCCCAGGCTGCCAGCCCAGAGCATCCGTGCGTGTCCGAGGGGGCGCCTTGGATCCTGGGAGCGCCAGCCAGAGGTGGATTTCCCCCTCCTTCGCCATCCCCTCCTCTCCTCCCCGCCGCTGTCCAGCGCTTTGACAAAGCGACCGCGGGTCGCGACTCAACGTTAAACGCGAAAAGCAACATTTTCTCCTCACTAAAAAAAAAAAAAAAAAAAAAAAATGATATTTGAGAAAATGAAAGGCCTCAGTGCTATTCTTTATTCTAAATAAAGGAATCTGGCGCGTTTGCAGCGTGTACGTTTTTCATAGCCGCTCGTTTTTTGGTTTAAAATTTGTTTTCATTCTTTTGTGTGTTTGTGGTTAATTTATCCTATTCGGGGACAGATGTAGCGTGGATTGAAATAAGGAGGTTTTCTCAATGTGGCTTTGAAAACACTGTGGCACTATAGGGGTACCATCTGCTATACTAAGCAGAACCAGTACAGGAGATCTAAAGCCCCGTTTTCCAACTGGTAAATAAATACTTACTATTCAGACTGTATCTAAAAATCGTGATGAATTTTTTAGCATATTTTCCATCAGCTGAAATCCATAAGTCATGCTTGACTGTTTCTGTGACAGAGGCATCTTAAGATATTTTTCTGTTTTGAGTTAATTTATTCTATCTAAACTAGAAAAAATATAAGAGACTATCACAAACTTCTATCCTCTGTCATTTGTTCTCATGACAAAAATGCATAAACTGGATTTTATCCCTGGGGGAATATACACAGTGAATATGTGGGGGGAGAAAGGAAGACAGGATGTGAGTAGAGGTGGAATAACTTAGTTATAACTTCGATCCACAGAGAATTTCTTTATGTAAGAACATATTTTGTTTGGAATCCAACTCCTCACACGTCCTTTTGATTTAAGCCTTGTATCCATGATGCTACGACACCTGGTTGTACACTTACCCCGTCCCTACCCATTTTATTTCTTCAAGGAGGAGGATAAATCATGGATGAAGCCAAAGCACGCTTCAGTGTGGACAAGCAGGAGAGAAGGACCATGGGTGGGACAAACTCCAAAGAATTTGTCCATTTCAATACAGCCTTAGTCAGGAGGCACCTTGTGGAGTGCCCGGGTAAGATGTGAACCCATCCTTGCCAATACCCGAAAGCTTGATCCAAGATTCCCTGAAGCCAATATAAATACAGAAATTGTTTTCAGGGTGCGCTCGGAGCGGCGTGAACTTGCAGCACTGAAATAAATGGGATTGAATCAGTTGCAGGAACTTGAAGGGTGAGAGGAGGGACTCCTGAGGGCCTGAAAAGTAATAAGAATAATCAAAAAGGAGGGGACGGCAGAGCAGGAGCTGGGTGGCAGATGTTTGCTTGCTCTGAAGAATAAAAGGAGCAATCACAAAAATCGATAGCAAGCCTTATTAAAGGTGAGCTGGGTGCTTTCACTTTGATATTTTGCTTGGTTATAGTAGGCTTAGATACCGCACAGGTCAGTTATTTCAGACCCAGCATCTCTAGAGATCCCCTGCTTGTATTGCAAAGCATTCCCTCCAGAAATCTGCCACTGTCAAATGTACTTTCTAGTCCTCAGTTGGGGGTGATAAAGTGAGAAGAAAAGTCAAGAAAGGGGAAGAAAAGGGGAAGAAAAGGAGAGTGAGATAGAGAGAGAAATAGAGGAGAAAAAGATTAAAGATGAAAAGAGAGAAGAGGCAGGGAAGGATGAGGAGAAATGAAGAAGGCAAGTGCCCCCTTATTCCATGGTAGCGTATGTCTCCTAATTTTCGATTTTCAGATTCATTCAATTTTTCTCTTGGACCATGTGTTCCTGAACAACCTGTACAATTTCCCTAAGGTGAAAACCTCCTCTTAGAGAGCTGCAGTGAATTTTATCCCAGGGTCTCAAAAATGCCAATAAGAGAACAAATAATATTTGTTCATGATAGTGTTCAGTGCAAACGATGACTGATTAGTGTTATGTGTGACATCAACAGAGACAGTAATCAAGGTTACTTTAGCATTGATTTTTTACAGAGGTGAAGCCTCTTTGATGTATTACTCCATCAACACCTTCAGAGCCAAACTTTCCACATGAAATTAATCCCAATTAATTATAACACTTGTAGATAGTGCTGGGCTCTTTTATGTTGCAAAATAAATATTAATTCAGTGGCATTTTTTTGTTTCACCTTGTGCAGCTTGTGTGACTAGGAAAGGAAATAAAAAAACCAAAAACAAACCTATTGATCAGTGCACTGAAATATGTTAGAAAGTTTTGGCACCTGAGGTGGTCTGTTTGCCTGGAATCAGTTTAAAGCATAGTGGGGGAATTCAGGAAACTGGATCCAAATTGTATTGACTTTACTAATACAGTCATAGAAAAATGTTGTCGGTATATGAAGGGAGGTGAAGTTGCAAGTTACACATATTTTCACAGAAGATATATTAAAGAGTGACACTGCCCTATGGGAGCAGTGCCTGAGGACACTGACCAGAGGCACTTTTGCAATTCAGAGACTTAATTGTTTAGAAATTTTTTTTTTTTCTAGTTTTTTTAGTAGCCAGAGTGATGAGTAAATTTTTGTGACTAATGCTGGGCTGTCTTCAACTGATTTCCTCTGGAATGGGAAGAAACTATGTTTATCACCTTCACTCCTTTGAAATTGACCCCAAATCCCTTTTGTGTGTGCAATACCAGTTTCTTCTGATTCACAGAGTCTAGCACTCTGATTCCCAGAAGAATATGCTATGGCACTGGGAAGAAAGATGAACAAGCTGGAGAGGATTCCTGCTATTTGCTAATTGAGACACTTAATACCTCACATTGTAATCCTCCCCTGCTGGTGCGTGCTGCCTCTTCATACTGAATATATAGCGAGTTTTGACTGTGAAATTAGACCAGAGTCTCAACTTACTTAAACTCTTGAACCTACTCAGTCTTACCCATAGACACAATCTCACATCTCGATTATTTGGCATGAAGAGGATGTGAGAAAACTGCATAGTTTGTTCAGCATTTCCTGCAGATCACAAACACGTGGCTATAGTCAGTCTCATTTTTTAATGAGTCAAAAAATATAAAATAAAGATCAAACTAATAGCTAAAACCATTCTACTCTAAACATCAAATAAGTTGTCAAAATCCTGCCTAGGAAAAGTAACAATAAAGAGTCTCTAACTTGATTAGGCTCTTTGGAACCTCATCAAAGGATAAATAAATGAGTGCTTGCATTATTACAGTAATGCTTGGATGGCCATTTCCTCACTAGATTTAGTCATCACATAGCATTATCTCAGAAACTCTTTTCTACAGCCCATTATTCACTGAAAGGGAGAATTTAAGACCATTCTCTGCTCACATCTCAGCCTGTGCTATCCAAGTGCCACTAGTGAAGAGAATCAGTGAAACATTGGCCCCATCCTAGGGAAGAAATTCAAAGTGCTGTAGAGCAGCAGGCAGCAAAAGAAGGTGACTTCAACGAGTCTCTGCTTCCTCCTAAATCAAGAGGGGAAAATCAGCCGGGGAGTAAACTCCCAGTGACTTCAGTGCCCGTGGGAACCTGGTGGATGAGGTTTCTGCTGCTCTGCGGCAATGGGGGCTCTGCAGGAGCGTGTGCTGCCTGGGCACGCAGCCAGCACTGTTGGCATCTGCCTGCAGCAGCAGCAGCAACTCCTGCTGGCATTGCTGTCCCTCCATAGCCAGGATCACCGTGATGATGGAGATCCCAGCTTCTTCGAACTCCGGTGCGATATCTCAGTGTTATGCTTATTGGGATCCCGGATGAAGATGAAAGGCAGAACAGCCTGGAAACAGCGCTAACAGGCACCAGTCTATATTTGTTGTCTGTCTGCTTGCTTAATCAGTGGGTTGAGCCAACAGGTTTAGCTGGAAAACAGAAGAAAGAATCTAGTTTTACTTGCTCTATATTGACTACTCATTCCTGAGCACCCATGGATGATTTCAATTTTAATCCCTGTTGTTTTCCACTAAGAAGCACAGCAGGAATGGAGCTTGTTATATAAATTCTCAGAAGCTACAATGGAGTCACGTTGATTTACAATGAAATATAACATTAGAAAGATGGTGGGTACTCTACTGTCCACCCATATTGTATGGGCGATTGCCTCCTGCTCATAAAGGTTCTGAGTTTGGTTACATCTTCATTCAACATCCAAAACTGTGAAGATCGCTAGGTAGCAAATATGTTGCTGCTGATAATATGGATGATGAAAGTCAGAGATACACAGTCTGAATTTCCTCAGTATCATGGCAGTAGACTTCTTGTCAATTTTGTATTGTAGACCTCTTGTTAATTTGCCTCTGATTCATTGTGGTGTTAACAAGAACAGAAACAGTCTGTGCATATATGGGGCATTAGTATTTTGAGTGTATCCATGTCTTAGGATTTGCATGTGAATATAAAATAATTCTATGCAAGTAAGGGATGGGATTTAATTGTTTTCTCAAACAGTTGTTTTCTCAAATTGTTCTCTCCTTATCTTTCTGGAAGCAGTTCAGACCATCAAAGTATTGTTGTTGATGAACTCACTAATTAATTTCCAATACTTAACCTTGTATTTCACTTCATTACCGGTGCTCTGTTCCCCCTAGTTTTACATTTGGTATCAGAAAGTTCATTTAGAATACAGTCAATCTTCCAGTGCTAGCTCTGCAGTCTAAATATTTTATTCAGTAAGGACACAATGGGAATAATGCTTGTATCTGTCAAGGAGATGCATGAAAACTTCTGAGCTGCATTGTCTAGAGAAAAAAACCCTCCATACAACAAAAAAAACAAAAAAAAAAACCAAAAAAAAAAATCAAAAATCCAGGATGATGGGACTTTAAGAAAAAAAAACCAAAAACCCAGCTAAATTAAGGTACCAAGGTAAGGTGACTGGCTATTAAAATAAAAAAATTATAGGCAAAAAAATGAGTTAATAAAAGTAGAAGACTGAAATCCTTAGATTAAGAGTTTCTTTTAAAATTACTTAATCAGATAATTGTTTTTATTATATTTTATTTCTTTTATTGGCTTAGTTTTTGCTTGCATTATTATCTGAGCAGCTCAGGGGATAAACTCCTTCAGGAAAGAGAGAAGTGACAATTCAGTGTTTAAATGTCAATATTGAACCTGATGGTTTGCCTGTGCACAGGGCCCAAGGGGATCTCTTTTTGAGCTGAGAGGCTTCTGGTGATGCCTTGTGAAGAGAGGCTAGACAGAGTTAAATAAAATAAGGATTTATTAGAACGCCTCAACGGATACACCTTGGGCAGCTCAAGAGCCCAGCCAGGGCTGCACCCAAGATGAACCAAAATGTCCCCAAAATGCACGACTGGTCATGGAGTCTCTCATTTTTATAAGTTCTGGTCCTTTTGCATATTGGATTTAATTGTCCAAATACAGCTTAAGGTTATGAAGTCCCATCCTTGTTTTTCTCTCTTCATTTTGCTGTTTATGCACTTGAGCCTGAGATTTGTATCGTTTGTCCTTGGTCCCCAGCTAGAGAAGGAATTGCTTTGTCTCCCTACTCTGTGAAAAGAGCTTACTATCCCTTAATATGAAGCTCAGAACTACACACTAAAGCAGCACAGAATCTGAAAAATATAAAAGCTAAAACCTGAGGCATCACTGTCATGGAAGGGGAATGATGGGGGAATGGTACGGAGGAAAAGAAAATGTGTTTCATGCCGGTCAGTCCCCTCCTGTCTACTCGTGTGACTCCATTTTCTCAAACCAACGCAAATAAGCAATGAGGTCTGAAAGCACACAATGAGGCTAATTAATCAACAAAGCAGTTTATGGTTCCCATAGATTCTCACTCAGTGATGATCTGTAAATGAAGATTAGATGCTCTCTGTTTTGTTTACAGAAATACGTGTTCTCGGACTTGGAACAGGATCAGTCAGGAAGAGCCCCAGCCAGCAATATTTCAGAGACTATAATATTCAGAGACTGGTCCTACATTTTAGGAATTCTTTTGTTTTTGCAGTATGGACCAGTGTATTGCAGTTTTTTTTTGTGTATGGATTATAAAGATTATTTCTGGTGACATTAAGCCTTTGCTATTAATGGTGCATTCAATGCAAACGCTTTTGGGAACGCTTTTGGGCTTTGGGTAAGGATGTACATCTCAGCTGTGGTCTCCATCTAAGCAGGAACAAGACCTGAATTTGTATTTTCACACAGTACTTTCACACTCTTCCTTCCCTTCTGTGCACTGATTTTCACAGAAGGACAAAAACCCAGGCAATCCAGCAGGACTGAATTCATGGTGGGCCTGGCCACCTTCCCAGCCTGGGTGATCTGGGAAATTAAGACCTGGAGGCATAACACTGGCTGTGTCACAGGTCATTTTAGTTTGGTCTTCATCCAATTATAACATATTTTTCTGTCTTGGGTTATGTATTTGTCATCCCATTTTGGCTCTCTTGAGGTTCATCTATTGTATTCTCTTCTAGGACACAGAGAAAGCCCCAGAATTCCCTGATCTGATTGTGTGGGGTTTGATGCAAATATGTAAGGAATGCAAAAAAAGCATTTCTAGTGCTCTCTGGTGTTTAGACAATTGGGTAAAGCAGTGAGATGACAGGTGAGTTGGAAGGAATAGAATAGAGGTGAGAGGGGATTGAAAGTAGCATCATGATTCTGAGCAAAACCACGAGTCATGTAGGAACTCTTCCCAATTTTGATATTGAATGAGACAGTTTAGGTTCAGTCTGTAAATTTCCACTCAATTTTTTTTAATATAGAGATATCACTAAAATGTGTCTGTGACATCAGGAGTCCCTGTTGGGTCCATTCTTGAATGTGAGAAAAATGTATCATCATTATGTTAATGGCTCTCTCGGCAGCTCCTCTGGGGATTTTTTACAATTTCCTGAAACCATTCACGGGACAAGACTTCCTTTGGGACTTTATTAACTGTTGATACTTTCACACTTCCTGGAAAATTTGCAGTGGAATGTGTTCCATATTTTCAAGCACAGTGTGCTGTGTATTGGTTGCTTAAGTTTTGTGTCTCAATATTTACATGTTCTGAGAAATGAGGCACCTGGTGACTGAATTCAAAATATATCAGCTCCCATTTTGACAGGTTGCACCCTATGTGATGACTGCCTCACGGGGATCATGAAGCATCCCACTGCCATCCAAATATTCTACACCTTCCTCAGCACCTAAGAAAAAAAATCTGCTGGGGCAGAAATGATGGCTGATATCATCAGAGGTGCTTAGGATGTTCTCTAAACCTGCTGGATTGAACACAAAGTTCCTTTTGAATTTCATGGTGAACCTGATGACACATACGTTCTGGGAGAACAAAAATACATAGATGAAATATTAATTTTCACTTTCTCAGTTTTCCCTTGAATTTTTACATTTTAAATTGGGTCAGAATAGAAAGTTAGTTATTCTATGTTCAAATTTTTGACATTCTAGGGCTTAACTTAACCAAGCTGGGAGGGCTGGAATATCACTTTGACAGTTTCAAACCCTTCAACAAGAGAAATCATGTCACAACCATAAAACTTGGGGCAAGATCAGACACAGCTGTCCCTTAGGATCTAAATAAAAGGCTCCAATCAGATGGAAGAATTGAAGATACATCCTTTTATCTTTACTTCTTTTTTTTTTTTTTTTTTTTTTGAGCATTCAGATTTGATCTTTATTGGCATGAATGCAAAAGCATATTATAAACTTGGATGCTTGAAACTGCATGAAGTGAATTTCAAATAGCATATTCATTTAGAATAATCTGAATTTACAAATCATGCTGCATTAGTAACTCCCATAGTTTACAAAAGGGAATGATATGGCAGGAGGGATGTAATTATCCAAAGCAAACAACCAAATGAACAAGCACACATTCAGAGTAAAAACAGATTACCGTGGACTCTGCAAGATCCTCATACAGGAAAACAAGTTTCACAAAAATAAAGAAATTCAAATGCCAACCATATGAAATAATAAAGATAAAGAAGCCAAACTCAGCAAATTAGTTCTTTGGAATTAGATAAATCTAATTCTATTGTTTTATTGTTTCCCACCACATGCTGAGTATAGTCATCAGCTAGGACTGTTTATTGGTGCCTAACGACCCACTGCTGTCCATGAATCACAGTTTTACTAATACAGGCATAACTTAGTAATTTCTTTCCCAGTCAAAGTTTTTCACATCTTCGGGAGATATTTAACTTCAAAAAACTGTCCAGGGATAAAAATTCAAGCGGTCTTATCCCAGTGTTTTACTGTATTTGGAACAGATTGCTTGGGAAAGTTTTGCAGTTGCTGTTGTAATGAAGCAACTTCTTACATGCAATGAATGTCTAAATTAACCAGAAAAAAGTGTGCTGTAGGGAAGATTCAAAGCTGCAATCATAGTCCCTCACTGATATATATAACTCACTGAAATATGTATATAACTCACTGATATAGCCATATCATCTATATCTGTCTATATCTATATATCTATATCTATATCTATATCTATGTCTATGTCTATCATCTATATCTATATATCTATCTATATCTATATCTATATCTATATCTATATCTATATCTATATCTATATCTATATCTATATCTATATCTATATCTATATCTATATCTATATCTATATCTATATATCTATATATATCTACATCTATATCCATATATCTATGTAAAAGTCACTGATATATATATATGGATACGTATTATCTTGGCATATAGGCATAGGGAATTATATAGGTGTAGATATGCAGAGAGAGAGATAAAGGCATACTCTGTTCATCTAATTGCATAGTACACATCATCCACTTAGCTCTAAATTTATGAGTTCACTGTCAGAAGCCAAAACTGAAGGACTAATTGGAGAAAAGGGCCATTTTTGTTTAATTAGCATGTACACTGTTTAACATGTTGATAAGTGGTTTGCAAGAAGAGGTTAACAGTGGAAGAAATTTTGATGGCACCTAAGAAATACCCAGTTGGGAGTGTCAGATTTGAAATGGACTGTGAGGAACTGTAGGAAGATCTCCCAGTTCTCCCTGGGTAAGGAAACAACTGGCAGATAAAATCCAGTGGTAATTAGTGCTCGTGGGTAGGACCGGGCATTTGGGGTACATCATTCCCACAGGCTCCAAAGATTTTTATGTCATTGAACCCTTTGAGAGTCCAGGCCACAATAAATTGCCCAAGGTCACACAGAAAGCCTGTGGCAAAATGAAAGACTCAACCCAGCTTTGCTGAGGCATCCTACAGCAACTTTAAGCTTAAGACCATAATTTTTTGGGCTTCATCATGCTTAAAATTGGGGCCTGTTTGCAATATTTGTAGACACCAGTAAAATTCCGTGATCCACAGCACTAAAGAAATCTGTTTCTATTTGTCCTCACTCCAAATAAAGTAAAATATCTTCCAGAGCTTTATTCTGGCTGGCAGTGTTCTCCCCAAACCCTCTCACCTACATATTTCCATATTTCAGGCTCAGTATTTAATACTAGTGATGCAGTTGAATTTCCATAATTCAGCTGTTCAATCAAGATCTTCCACCTTTTTAAATGTGTAAGTCATAAATATGAAAAAAAAAAATACTGTGAGCAATCTCTGCTGACTGAATTAAAAGTCTTAAAGAAACTTTCCATGCTATGAGGACTGTGAAGGATTTG
Organism: Melospiza melodia melodia; assembly: GCF_035770615.1. Classification (NCBI taxonomy): domain Eukaryota; kingdom Metazoa; phylum Chordata; class Aves; order Passeriformes; family Passerellidae; genus Melospiza; species Melospiza melodia. Next base: position 5,159,963 of record NC_086226.1, read on the forward strand.
GCAGAAATGGTGCTAACAATTAAAGCAGCCAGAGACAGATTAAATTTGCTGATGACAGCTCATTTCTGAGATGGTTACAGCAAAAGTCTGATAAACGCTTATCTGAAATTCACAGTTTTGATGAGGCTTCTGCTTGTACCAGGAGAAAATGAAACACTTTAAATAGCATGTGATCCCAGGGAAAGGTCTGCTTGGGATTGCAGAGAGAAGCTAGGCATTTCTGCTGCAGTTATGATTGTGAATTATTATAACCCTTTGTTTTCACAGCAGGAAAAATAAGTCTAAACTGTGTCTTATAGGTGAAACCAAGGTCAATTTCAATCTCCGTAGAAAGTTTTTAATGTTTATGCAAAGGAGGGGAAAAAAAAAAAAAAAAGAAAAGGATGTGGAGTATATTTGAACCAGGAGAAAAAATAAATACAGGATTTTTTTTTTTTTTCATACATTTAATGGGAGAAAGAAGCAGCCATCTCAGTGTATTCTGAATTCCTCAAACCCAGAGATAATCCAGGAGAACAGCCCTGGCGTTACTCTGGTTTGAGGCACATCTGCACACACAGATGTGTGCGTTACAGGAGAACCAGCTGAGCCCTGGAGAACGAGCTCGGTTTGTCTGAGTTGTCACAGGTCTGTGTGGTCCCTGCATCAGAGTCCTGCACCAGCAGCCCCGTGGTTCTCTCTAAGACCTGGCAAGAAAATTTAGCAGAAAAATCAAAACTCTGTGTCTGGTCCCTTGGGCTGAACACAAGTATGAGAATTTAATCAGCTCCAGTAGATTTTGAGATGCTTTTCATAGGTGAGAAGCTACTAAGGTGTAGAGCAGAATCATGCACAGAAAAAAGACAGAAATAGGTAAGACAGATGTTATTTCAGGCAGCAGTCAAGGCCATGGAGACATTAAATGAAACAGAGCTATCTGAAAATGAACTGACAAGAAAAAAATATTTTGCACACATGGTACAAATAGACAGTGGAATTCATTGTCAGGGAAGCAAAGGTTTAGGCACAGTTCTAAAAAATTATTAGCACTGAAATGGCTAATATATCTTCCAGAGGGTGTTTTTAAAGGACTGTCAGAAAAATGTTAACAGAAATGAGTAGGAAGAATATTAAATAATATTTTTTTAAAAGTAAGAGCAATGTGTAACTTAGAGACAAAAGGTACATAAGATCGAAAAAAAACCCCAAAACCAAAAACAACAAGAAAAAGCAAAACCAAACCCAGCCACAGAAGAAACCACTCAGCTTTGACCACAAAAGGGATTTTTGTTGACACTTTCCTCTAAGTGGCCGATTTTTATTCTTACCAGGCTAATGTTGCTTCTGATCCAGGAAAGCAAAATTTGTACTTGGTAAGTTTAGGGCAACTTCAGAAAAAGAGTGAAGAGCCAAGAAGAAAGAGGAAAAGGAGAAGGAGAAGCAGAAGGAGGAGGAGGAGGAGAAGGATAACAATAATAATAATAATAATAATAATAATTATAATAATAGTAAGCAGAAGAAGAAGAAGAAGAAGAAGAAGAAGAAGAAGAAGAAGAAGAAGAAGAAATGATGCAGCAATAATTTTGAAATGAAAATGCACAATTGGTTAAAGTTGTGGCATACAGACACCTCTTTCTTGTACTGCATTTTATATATTAGATTACTCACACAGGGATTTAACCAGAAACATATCTTTTATTAAAATCATATAAATAAAAATATGTCCCTCTGCCCTCCAGCATGTTTACAGATGCATTTATTTATTTTACAATATTCTATTTAATTAAAGATCTGCTGTTATAGGAATAAAACTTTCTGAGACATTTATATCTCCAAGATAAAATTGAACAGGTTTGCAGTGACACAATTGACATCCAAACCCACAGTCTGCACATATGATTTGTGCAGAAGTTGGATATTGCATAGTTGTGTTATCAGCTAAACAGGGGCTTACAAACTCAGCATTCAGTAAATTTGAATATCTCACTGGCTGTATCTCTGTACTTCTTTCCTGTGGAAACAGGGAACGATTTTTTTTTTTATTTTTTTTAAAAACCCTTAATATTTTTTTCACTGAAACTTGGGCGAAAGTGCAGAAGGAAAATTCAAGTGCTGGAGTGAACTTTGCCTTCCTTGTCCCTCCAGAGGAAACACGAGGAGGCGAAACTGAACGAGCCAAGCTTTGCCAGAGGCCCCGAAGTTCAGGCTCTTCGGTTCTTTGCTCCAGGAATGCCTTTGGCTCTTGGGGCAGCCTGTCCATGGCAAAGAGCTTCTCCTCACACTCCAGTGGCCATTCCTCTGCAATTCTCTGATACCTCTGCTTTAGCATTCCCTGCAGGATGGCTGCAGACCGGGAGCTCCTCAATTGCACAGCGTGCGCCGCCTTTGCTGTGAACTTGTTTTGAGCAACTGATCAGCCGCGGTTTTCCTCTGGACGGGAGATGGTTTTCCCCTGTAATGTTGTGGTTCTGTTTTGAAACCAATTTTTTTTTCCTTTGGGATGTTTTTTTTTTCTTACGAAAAAAAAAAAAAAATATGAAAGATACGGAGTTTTAATTTTATTAGAGACTAACCTCAACTGGGCCCATAGGCATTATTGGAAAAATGAATTCTGGTTCATCTTTGAAAATCTCACTAGTCTTTCTTTCTGAAAGGTAATATCAAGAATAAAATTCAAGATCTAAAGAAGCAGAAAGCAAAATTATTGTTCTCTCTTTGTCTAGTTGCATAGTAAATATTATAAAATGTTTACTTTTTCTTTTCTTCATAACTCTGTGTAAAGAATTTGGAAAGTGCAATTTTTTCAATTTTTTTCCTCTAAACTAGATAAAAGCCCAGTTTCTGAAAATTTAAAGGAAAAATCTAAGGAAGAAGAGATTAATTATCTTAAGAAAAAAAAAAAAAAAAGAAAATAACACAGGATAAAACAGGTTTATAAAATTTAAAACTAAACCAACCTCAACCAACAACAAAAAAACCAACAAAAGCAACAAACAAAACCACAAGACAAAACAAAAAACCTCACCAGAATTTAATATTTTTATATTTTAATATATAATTAATATAAAATATTTCAATTGCATATAATTATAAATATACATATAATTATTATAAACATCCTAAAGATCTTAAACATTATTTATAAGATTATGTTAAAATGTTAGAACATATGTGTTGCAAAACATGGAAAGCTTGTCCAAAAATTTTTTCCAGAGAAATATAAATTGCTAGCTTTGATTTTCCCACATATTTTCCATTTTACATCAGAAACCCAAAAAAACCCAGAATTGGTTGTATTCAGAATCTGAATTTATTTTCAGAAAAGTTTAGACAGTGATTCAATTCCTTTTTATTTAGTTTTTTTAACTTCTGATTTTTTTTTTCCTCCCCTGGGTAAAGGGAAACAAACAAACAAACAAACAAACAAACTAAAAAGCAACCAAGAAACCCCAGAAGCCAAAGGACAGCATCGTTATATCTCAGAATGTTAAATTATTTGTTCACTTTGCTGCTCCTGTACCTGACCATACTCATGACCAGAGAATTTATGTTTTCAAAAGGAAAACACCGTATTAATTTCAGGATGGACAAACTCCCCTTGTTACAGTTTTTTGTGCAACGGCAGCCTGTTTTTATAGGCAGGGTAGGCAAGCAAATCTGTAGATCTGTGAGCAAATGCAAGAGCTTTACATTTTTTTAAAAAATTGGTTGGTTTCATTGCATCATGATGTTTTTAATCCCTTTATTTGTGGTGTTTATGAATGGACAGACAGTAGCTCAACTGCCAAGTGATCAGAGAAATACGCATAAATGAAATAACAGTAATCAGTGTTAGTGCTGAAATAAATATTTGCATCAGGTTCTGGTGGGCAAGGGCTATAAAAATTAAATTACAGCTAAAATTTTATTTTCCACTCAGGTTTTCAATTTAAGGGCCATTACCACAGTAGATTCAATAATGTTAATAACGTCACAAAATTTTAGAGTTAAATTTTACCCCCAGTATATGACACTATGATTGAAACAGCCCTCTTGCTAACGATGATGAATTAGTGTGATAACAGTGGAAGTTAACTGACAGCAAGGTAAAAATAAAATACAAATAAAAATGAAGACTTCTGAAAGGGGTATTGGTCTAATGCTCATCAGCTCATTAGAAATAATCTGTTTACCCACTTCCATGGAATTTAATACACACAAAAGTATTTTCTTCAGAATTTTTAAGGAAAATATATTCTTTTTTACCCCAGAAAGAGTCATGGAGACAGGACATCTGCAATTCATATATTTTAAAATAATTTTGTCTTTGAAAAGACTCAGATATTCCCTGTCATTTTTATGCTTTTAAAAAATTTACTATTTTTCAAAATTTATAATTTTTGAAATATATCGAAGTAAACTTTATTAACAGTTTTCTCTTACTGAAAAATATTTTTGCTGAAAATAAATACATGAAAATTTTTATTCTTTTAAAAAAATTAATATTTGCCTTTTAACTAAAGCAGTTAAGATATCACATTACCCTCTTCCCTGCAGTTTCCCAAATACAGCTTTTCTTTTGATCCTTTTTTTAACGCTTTTATATTTTCATATTACTTTCCCTTATGATTTTAAAATAACATATATATATATATATATATATATATATAAATATATATATATACATATATACATATATACATATATACATATATACATATATACATATGTGATTTTGGAACTTCATTACTTTCTGGACACAGAAGAGATTCTGAACAATTACGTACATAAAGATTCTGTATTAAGATTGGGTTTGCTACTGTATTGTTTTTTATGAAATTGAAAACATTGAAAAAAGACAGAAAAAGTAAAGTCAAGGAAAAAATATAGAAAATCACAGATATAAACAACCTGCAACTTTATCATTTTTTATATGATACATTAAAAATTATTTACCAGGAAGCAAAACACTAAAATAATATTCTGATTTTTTTTTCCCTTATGTTAAGTCTATAATGAGAATTAATACTTGTTTTAAATAGAAACACAAAACTGTTATTTAACAGCTAATCTGTGGCTCCAAGGAAACAGAGAACAAAACAGGTGGGTGCATAAATTCTGAAAAGTTCTTGGGGAGAAACAGTGGAGTTCTGCATATGTTCTGTCCTCTTGGGGACATGAGGGTAGAGATTTTTGGTTATGTATTTGGTCAGATGGGAAGGGACACAATTAAACCATTTTTTAGCACCTTATATGTTACACCTGGTAATGAATAACAAAACCACACTGAACTTTCTTTATATTACTTTATATCATAAATTCTCATCTTATTTGTTGCTCTTTACAAAATCTCGTTCAGATCTCTCCAGTGTTCAAGAGCATCAGTTACTGACACATTATGATATAATTTTATTCACTTGTTATTAAAAAATAAAAATAGCACATGGTGCTTGATTCAATTTTCATTTTGTCCCCCCCACAAAACTCCAACTCATGTAATTTATATTCTTCTCACATAGTCACACTGTGATTTCTCTGGTCTTGTCTGCATTACAATATTCTAAAATATTGTTGAAGGGGAAAGGATATACAAAATCCTATAAGCACTGCTGACTGGACCTTGAAAATATCTACACATGTAAAATTTTAATTTTATTTTCTTTATGCATTTTGATGAGCTAATTTCTTTCATCTGCCAAGCTACCTCTGTGGCTTCCCTGCACTACTACAAAAACACATCTTTGCATTTGTGCTTTAATCTGTATTAGTAATACTTTCCTGGCTTAACAGCATTAAGCATTTCCTGGCTTAACATCTGCAGATAAACTGGTTTTCAAAACCCATTGAGTTCATGACTTTCAATTTCTCAATTGCATATATCCTTTTGCTTCTTTTCCACCTTTTCTTTTTCCTTTTTTTTTCCTTGATTTTTATTTTTCTGTTTGGGGCTTTTTGGTGTTGTTTTTGGGTTTTTGTTTTTTTTTATTTTTTTGGTCTGGACAGAACATATAAAAGTATGGAAAAGCTTGGAGAATCAATAGTATATCTCTAATAATAAATAATGTCCAATGCTCAGAAGCTTTACAGGGCTTTGATCTGTTAGTGGGTTGCACCTCATTTGGGGGATTGACAGCAAATATTATCCTTCTCTTGATTTTCACAGCTGATACAATAGAAGACCAGAGCTCATATAATACCTGATTTCCCAAGCTCCCAATCTTATGGATAATTGTTGCCCAGAGGGGAAATTTCTTCCCAGGCTACATCAGCAAATGGTAGGTTTATAACACAAAACATGAGGATTTATGCTCCAATCTATTCCATAGCACTATCAGACTCGAAAAACTTCATTTGAGGAGCAGAGTTAATGTGCAGTTAGCAGTTTTACTGTATCTCACCTATTTGTCCAGAATTTAGTGAGATCTCCTAAAAAAATAAGTAGGGCTGCAGCAAGCAGGCATTCAGCCTTAGTGAACCTGAGCAGAGGAGGAATTTCAACAACACTATACGATCATATCATGGTGCTACTCATATCCTCAGAAGATCTATCTGTCAGTTGCTGTTCATCTTAACAGTGTGGATCAATATGTATTAAAAATAAGTGAGAGAAAAGACCAAAAGACCCATGAACTTTATTTCCCTTTTTGTTGAAATGAGTGCTCTGGAAAAATGACTTATTCAGAGGAACTCTGGTATGAAATTGGGGAAGGCACTAAGACTGCCATGGGTGCAGACCATTCTGATGGCTGTGTGGGGTCCCTGGGGGATGCACCTACTGATTCAGGCTGAGCCAGAGGAGAAGTTGGGATGTGTTTGTTGGGATGAGCTGGCCCCAAACGCTGCTTTGCGTGTCCATCAGCCCTTGGATTAGATACACCAGAGACTGGTCTGGTGCTCTGGACTGTAGTGACCATCAAATGTTAATTACACGAGAGTCATTTCTGCTGCATTCAGCAACCTAAAAGCAAAGTGTCATTCTGAACCAGCCATTTGTGCTACCTGAAAAATCCACGTGAAGGCACAGCCAATGCAACCCATCCCCAAAAACTGAATGGGACAACTGATCCTTTTAGGGGTTTGCTTATGCCTTTCCTACAAGGTGAGGAAGTGAAAATAGATTTTTAGTTAGTGATACTTAAATCAGATGATTCTTACATATTAAGAATGCTCTATTGTGGTAATTGGCAACCTCTATTTTCTTACATGCCAAACATTTCCAGAATCCTGTTGCAGTCAGCAATACACCCTGTAAAGTGCTACCTAACAGAACTGGAAGCACAGGAGTCTAACATCTGATGAACACAACAGCTTTAAGCTTAATCTTCCTTGTTATCTGCCTTTGACGATAGCAAAGATAATCTGATTTTGTTCACTTTCTTCATTTCACCCCTGCTGAGGATGGCACCCCGCCATCTGCGATGCTACTGAGCTGGAAGGCAACCAATTCAAGGCTAACTGAACAAGATGGATCTGGTAGGAAACCGCCACAGAAGGATTTTTTTTTCACCTTTTGACTTTTCTGACCTCACCATCTCTAATTTCACTATACAACACAGAAGGGAAGAAACCTTGTTAAAATAAGATGAGAGGTAACATCAGGTCTGTGTGGAAAGACTACATTGCTAGTATGACATTGACTGATTTATATTGGCCCTCGTGTTTGAAACTTGGAAGAATCCAGAAAGTGAACTATGGCCTTCTCTGCTAGGACAAAAACTGGTTGCCAGAAAAGTTCAACATTTTGAAAGACTGGTTATTATTTTTAAAAGCTAGTGTCAGAGTGAAAGTTAAAGTAAGAAGGCTCGTGGTCTTTTAAGAAAAAGTTGTCTCTTAAAACAACCCATCTCTGAAAAGAGATTGAATATCAGGCCATTGCACAGCTTTTCTCATTATGGGTGCTTCAGTGCTATCACTTTTTACAGTCTGTGATTGAACCACTTTTTTATTTAAACTCCTCTGCACAGCAGGCTGTAGAGACCCTCTAGACAATTGCAGTGACAATGATTTCCTTGGAACACCAGTCCAGCTCCCCACTTCTAGTTTAGGGTAGAGATCACCTTCATTTAACAAAACCATGGTGAAACGCTCCCAAGACTAATTCTATATAAATAGTATCTTTATACTGATAGATCCGTAATATCACTATCTATTAGTAATATAGTCTCTTAATCTGTATTTAATCAACATGCATGCCAATTTACCATACCTTTTTCTCTTTGCAACCCTGCTTGCCTCACAAATTGCTGCAAAATGCTCACAAACCAAACTGATTGGTGATTACTGCCTAATTTTCACCAGCATGACATGCAGAAGAATCCCAATTGAATCCCAAAAGTGCAGCTTTCAAGACATCAGTTTTATATTCCATAACATATAAATCCTTATTAATAAAACACCCAAACCAACCCAAACCAAAAACCCACCAATAAAAGCAGAAATTCAGACACAAATTTCAGACACAGAAAACAAAACCCACACAAATTAAACCAAATCCAAAACCCACCAATAAAAAGACAACTTCATCAGCAAAAAACCAACCAACCAACCAACCAACCAACCAACCAACCAACCAACCAACCAACCAACCAACCAACCAACCAACCAAAGATAAACAAACAAAAAAACCCCAGAGATAAACAAAGAAAAATGTGAAGGAAAAAAAAACACAAAAAGAAAAAAAAAAAAAAAAAAAAACCACAAAAAGTAAAATAAAAACAAAACCACCAAGCAAACAAACAAAAAAGGTGGGAAAACAAAATCAACACCTTTCCATGCTTTCACACACATACATACACACACACTGTTGAATTTTCAAAATTATTGGCTACAACTGTACCTGCTGCAAAGATGTCAGTCTAGGTTTGAGGGGGGGTTCACTGAAATTTTCAGCATTTTGTGGTCTTCATTTTTTAATAATTTTTTTATTATTCACAACCATCCAGAGACATCACTTCAGTTCAGCTCTAAAGTGCATTGTACTTTTAGTTGCCCTGAAGAAGCTGCATTTTATGCAGAGGAGGGCTGTTTATATCTTGACTTTTAAAACAGAAAACCGACAAGGTGAGGAACAGAGTGATCATCCCATGGGCAATGTGGGATGGAGAAAGTTTTTCTGCTTTTGTCCACCATATTCTCATATGCCCTGGTAAGTCTGAGACAAGGAGGTTAACATGCACCAGCTCGTCTCTTTTCTATCATTAACTATTTTTAATTAAACACTGGTAGGGCTGTGAAAACCAGCCATCAGAAATTCGGAGGGTCTGTTTCCAAGAGAGAAAAGCAACTTCAGCTCCTGCTCAGGAATTTAATTACCAAGAAAGAAGAGAAAACAAGGCAAAGGAATTGGTAAGAAACTTTCTGCTATACAATCTGTACACAAGCCTTGTTTGAAAAGAGAATGAAATTTTCCTTTCCCAACCTGTGGAGATGTTTTTCTTTAGGAAGAATAACAACAGCAGAAGGTGCTAGTGTGGTGGTCCAGGTTCATATTCTCCTTTAAATATATATTAATTACTTCAGGACAAATGTTCCAATATCCAGATCCAGCTTGAAATTTTCATTCATCAACTCTTTCTCCAATTGCTCCTTTCCCTAAGGAAAATATAACATCTTCCCCTGGATAGTGCTGTGCTGGAAGCTCTCCATTATTCTACTTTGGTTGATTGTCTGCTTGTCATTGGAAGGAAGAAAAAAAAAAAAAGAAAAAAAAGTAAGAAGAAAATTAAAGTGGGCTCTTTAAGCAAGAACACTCATTTTGTACATAGCCTTTGGCACCAGCAGGCTTTATTTGCACAAAACATGAATATTTTGAAGGCAGGTACTGAGAAGAAAGACTTATTCTTGATTCCTTTTCCAGTACACTGTGGCTGCTGAAGATGCAGCCTTTTTGTGATAGGACTAGGGGCAGTCACTTTCAAGAAAATTTATTCCCCGGAGGCTCATTTATGCTGGATAATTATGCTTGCAGTTATTTTAAGATAAAGTTCATCATGGAATGCTATCGTCTTGTAAATCTACAGTGACACCTTCATTATCTCAAACCGCACGAAGACATTTGGAAGAAGATATTCACAGTCCCCAATGGGGATTTAGTGTAGGACTGTCAATAAAAATGCCTAATTTCCATCTATGCTTTTTGGAAATTTTGTCCACCTGGATTGCAGATTTGTTATTAAAAAAAAAAAAAAAAGAAAAGAAAGAAAAATATGCAGGAATATGAAGAAGAAAATAATGGAAACAATGTCTTTGGTCTCTGCAATTACAGAGTTTGTCCTTTTCAGGTTGGAGAAAACATGGTGAGCTGTTACGTTTATAATTAAGTAATCAGTAAATGTGTAACTCATTTATAATATCCCAGTTGTGCTGTACTTGTTAATTGTTAAACATGAGAACAGCAACAGCTACTTTAAGGTTTTGTGTTTAACATTCAGTTTGAAAATTTGGAGTATGGGACCAGACCTTCTAAATGACCTTGAAAAAGTAACTTAATCTTCTGTGCCTCCACTTCCATCCTGCTAAGTGAAGGGGATAACTAACAAGAGGAAGGAATTATGAGGATAAATTTGTGGAGGCATATGAACTGTATAGAGACTGGGGCACTGAGGACTGCATGGAGAGAAATTAAAATACTCCAATGTCACAGGTACAGTTAATTGAGGTTTCAACAGCACAGGGAGGAAAACATAATGACTGCCACATCTTTCAGACGATGTTGAGACATTTTATTCAGTCTGCAGACATTTGTTTTGGTTTGGTTTTGCTTAGAGATAGTTTGGCTACATTTTAGAGATCTACTTTAGCTTTGATAAAAGTAGAATCTCTTTCTGGTTACAAAGCTAAGTAAATCATGCCATCATGAAAAGATATTTCCATTGTGTGATGTTTCCTTGTTAAGATCTGTGACAGGCACAGGTTGCCCAGGAAAGCTGTGCACATCCCATCCTTGGAAATGTTCAAGGTCATGTCCAATTGGGCTTGGAACAGCCTGGGAGGTGTCACTGCCCATGGCGGAAGGGTTGGAACTAGATGATCTTTTCCTATCCAAACCCTTCTATCATTCCAGGATCTGTAAGATATGGCATTACTGTTCTTGGGGTTTGATAGACTTTGTTGCAATTGCGGTTTTTTGGCAGCCAAACTCACTCATATCTGAGGTCTCGATGTGTTTTATGAACAGCCATGAGATATATGAACACTCAAGTAAATAGCAAACCACTCTCCTCCTCTCCCCAAAAAATACTGGAAATAGTATATTTAAAAAAAATATATTTTGGATCATTCCAGTTGATAAAAATACCACAGTAAGAACCTTTCTCAGGATATGTCAGCATTTTCTTTTCTGTCCTGACTGGAACAAGTGATACCGTAAAAAACACCCTTGAAGATGTTCATTCAAAATTAGGTACTTCATAACACAAACAGGGTCCATGGAGAAGTGATGTTCTTTGTATACTTCCTGCCCATATGCAAGTAAAAATTGCCTTGGAAATTACTGACTTTTCTAATGCTTTTACTGAGTGTTTTACACGACTGCCACTCGCACTGAGAGGTCACCAAGGCAGCCAACAGAGGATGCAGCAGGACTAGCAGCCATGAGGGATAATTAACTAAGGAGGAAATAATTTTCAGTATTTCCCTTGCACTTTGCATATTTTTTTCTTCCCCTCCCCTCCACCCGCACCTTTTCCTTTTGGAAATACCTCATCACTTGCCCTGAGCTTCATTTTTTTTTTTCTTTTTTTTTTGCAGATGAGTGTGTGTAACACCAGTAACCAATCCATTTTTCAAGTTCCTCCTGGAACTGTACAAGGATTATAGCTTTGGAGAGCCAGTCACACTGCTGCCTCTGCTGCCTGAAACTCTCATGGTTCAGGGTGTTGTCATGAGCAGGCATTTATGGATCTCTGAATTCTTGTCAGGCTTGGCTTCCTGACCAAACAACACCTTCTGTGTCCAGCAGACCTGGACCTGCAACATCACAAAAGCACTCCAAAGGAGATGTTGCTAATGGCTCTAAGACTGAAGGTGCTAAATGGAATACTGGGTCTCATGGCAGAGTAGCACAGTGAGTTTCCAAAACCCGAGGGGCTGGCAGCATAAGGTCATGGTGAAGTGGATTGTGGAAGGGCCATTTCACATCTGACTCTGGATATGGGGCTCTGCTCTTCAGCAAATGCCTGTTGGGACGCCATTACTTCCTCTTACTTTCCAACCATAGAAATTTAGCAAGGCACAAATCTGTAGCCCATGTCAAATAGGCCAGAACTTACACATACACCTGACTTTTGAGTTTATATAGTCAACAAAGCAGTGACCAACACATTGCACAACAGTGCAGCTGGCAATCAATTCAATAAGAGGGGATTTACAGAGATAGAGACGTTCATTACTGAAGTGAGGTGTCAGAATCATTAACTCTTTCTTAAGGTTTTTAAACACAATTCCACCCTTCTTTTAAGAAAATCCTTTCATGGAGGTGAAGCTGAGGCCTTCTGGACTACTGATGTTAAGTATGAGATGTAGCATCTCATGTGGCATGTTCACTCATCACAGAACATGTCACACAGCTCCGTGCTACATCTGCATTAGCACAGGAGTAACTGCATGACTTCATTGTTAATCACTGACTCACCCTAGTAGGATTCTGTAGAGGGCTTCATAACTCACTGGTCAAAAAACAGCAAAAAAAAAAATTGCAGTGGACACTTCCAGATGTGCTTTTTCAGAAGGCGTCCACTTTTTATGGGAGTCTCCATCTGAATATCATTTGATGCACCCAGAGTCAATTCTCATTGCCATGGTTTTTTACTCAGATATTGCTGTAGGTGCTGTCTAAACCCATCACAAGTCCTCAGAGATGACAGTATATTGTTTTTTTTGCAGCTCTAACTATAAAGAAATATAAGAGGAAATATAAAAAAATGCTTTCCCAGAAGGAAGTGACTGTTTTACACCATCAAAATAGCTAAGGCAATATTAACTGTCCAGAAAAGCAGGAGCAGGTTCTCAGGATTTGGAACACTGGATTTTAACAACATGTTTCTGTGGGGCCTTGAGTAAGTAAATATATTTGACTGCATTTCTGTCTACTAGAAGAATTAAAAGAAGAATTTAACATTGTCTAAAGAAGAATTAAACATTGCTTTTCATGAAGGACTGGGAGACCCAGCTTGGGTACTTCCCTCTCAGCCTTCATACAAACAAGACAATGACAGGGAAAAAAATAAAACAACAAAAATAATAATAGTAATAGTAATAGTAATAAAATAGCAATAAAAGAATCACACTTTTTTTTCTCTGGATAGAAGAGTTTACTGTTTGGTTCAAAGTATCATTATGCTGAATACCCCCAGGCAGGGCTTTCATAAAAAGTGTGCATGTGTAAACTTCCAGTGATAGAAGCAGTCTCTGAACAAGTTCCAAATTGCATTGCAATTAAATTTGGTTCCAGGAGTCTGTTGCTCCAGAGCTCCAGAACTCTGACACCCACCAAAGCCAGTGAGCATCCACTCACTTTCTGACTCATCTTGCTGCCACTTTGCTCTCGGGTACATTTTACCTTGGAAACAATCTAATCTGCCAGCATCTCAGCAGTTTCAGCACGGAAGGTGTCATAATTTGCCACTTACAATGGAGACAGAGAATCCTCAGACTGTTATGAGCGCAATGAGAGCCCTACTGCACCGCAGAGCCAGGATCATTCCAAAATGAGAGGAAAACAAATAATTAAAAATACAACGTTTTGTCCTTTTTTTATCTTTTCCTATGTCCTAGCCAGCAGTAACACTTGGGAATGTAAAAAATATCCAAGTGCTTGGACAACCCAAAACCCCTGTTTGATGAATACACATTTGGAAGGAATGGCTTTGATTTTTTTGGGAATGCTCACACTACTTGTTCATTTTTAAATTGTGGTGATATTGTTACTATTGTTTCTGCTTTTCTAGGAAACAAAAACAGACAAGGAAAGTATGCTGGAATAAAACCTCAGATATTTAAGACAGATATATGATAACTACACATCTCTGTTTTGTTTTGTTTTGTTTGCATTCGCATGAAAAAATGCAGACAAGTGTTTTCTACTGAAAAGATCTAAGAACTCAGAGGTTTAAAAAGTGTTTTGATGAAAAATTTCTAAGCAGATGAAGAGGCTACACTTTCAGTAATATATTTAATACTTTCACATCTCCTTCCTAAAAAGATATTTTCTGTTCCAATCTGTATGCAGAGGTATGGGTTGGAGAATGAAACGTTACTGCATGGTATATATAAAATAAATGAAATAGCGTGTCCATATTTAATACACATTTGAAGGCACTTCAAATGCAAATTCAGGCACCAGAGAGTGCATCTATATGAATAAACTAGAAAGAATCAAAAGGCAGGCTGAACACTGGCACACAATCATCTATACTATTTAATTTTTATCATGCCTATGTCACAGGTTTGGCTTATGCTGAGTGCACTCTCCCAGCCATTCCCTAAACAGGACTCAAAGGCAAGAGTGCTCCCAGGTGTCATCACGAGCCATGCCACCATCTTTCAGGGTGGGCACACAGGAGGACGAATGTTTTAGGGTGAGTATCCAAAATTAAATAATTGACCCTCATCCTTTCTAATGTCTTATTGCCATGGAGACAATAATTCTAAGTCCAGCCGTGCCATGAACAGCTCAAAATTTTGTTTATTCTCACAGGGATGAGACAATTGTTGGGAGGCTATATGTGTATATATATATATATATATATATATATATATATATATATATATATATATATATATATATACATATATATTTATACTTATATTTATACTTATATCTATATTTATGGTTATATTTATATTTATATTTATATTTATATTTATATTTATATTTATATTTATATTTATATTTATATTTATATTTATATTTATATTTATATTTATATTTATATTTATAATGTATATTTATGTTTATGTTTATGTTCATATCTATATATATCTATATCTATATCTACATCTATATCTATATATCTATATATATCTATATATATCTATATATATCTATATCTATTTCTATCTATATCTATATCAATATCTATATCTATATATAACTATATCTATATCTATATCTACATCTATTTTTATATTTTTATATTTTTATACTTTTATATTTTTATATTTTTATATTTCTATATTTTTATATTTTTATATTTTTATATTTTTATATTTTTATATTTTTATATTTTTATATTTTTATATTTTTATATTTTTATATTTTTATATTTTTATATTTTTATATTTTTACATTTTTATATTTTTATATTTTATTTTTATATTTTCATATATATCAGTCTTGGTGGGAGGCTGAGATCCTACATGTGCAAAATTCCAGATGATATCAAGGTTGCCAGTCCCTAGAGTGTCACAGCTGGGGTTGTCACCAGGAGTTCATTTCCCTCTGTCCCCACGTGTGACCCGACCCAGCCTGACCTCACAGAGCCCCTGCACTCGCCGTGTCTCTCCTTCCCTGCGCAGATCTGCCAATCCTCCCCAGGAGCCCACCATGAACTGCGCTTGTGCCTGCACACATTCCTGTAGTGGAACCACTACACATCAGCTTGTAGATAATCCTCTTTCCTGCTGAAGACTACTAGTTTGTTCAATGAGTGTAAAAAACCAAATTTTTAGCGGAGTTTAACACTGGCTTGTTTCAGAAGGAAACGCTGACTGATTTCAGGAGGAAGTTTCATTAAATGAACATATTTGACTTTGTAGCCTTTTGCATTAATTCAACCAATTTCTGTTCAAATGACACTTGAAATTAAACCATAATATTTTTAAAGGGCTTATCAACAGGAGTACAAATATCAGCATTTGGTCCTGGTTAGGACTCTGAACAGCCTTGTGTGCTAGGATCAATATTCAGGACAGGAATGATCTGTAGAATGCTCAATTAAAGAAAAAAAATCAAACTTAATCATAAATGAACTTGGGAAAATTTATAAAGGCAGTTAATATTTCTACATCAGTAAAGTGGCAAATTTCTGTCTCTGTAGGGTGTCTCTAAGCCAAAACTCTCCAAAGTCTCTGAAAGAAGGTCATTACAAGTCACGAGCAGAGTTTAAAATTAGAAGTTTTATCCTAACTCCCCACTCTTCCATTGACTTTGAGTCTCTGAGCCTCTGGTCAAACACTGGAGCAGAATTCTTGGATATGTGGTCAATGCCATTTGTCTATAAGTGTGGACAATGCCCCAATGCCAAAATGAGTGCCCTTTGGTGAACCCTGAAATGGTCAATGAGGTGGATAAGTAAACCATTGTAGGCCACTTCCAACTGAAATGATTCTATTCTATTCTATTCTATTCTATTCTATTCTATTCTATTCTATTCTATTCTATTCTATTCTATTCTATTCTATTCTATTCTATTCTGTTCTGTTCTGTTCTGTTCCGTTCTCTTCTGCAATAATAACACCATAATATTTTTGTACTTTCTTAGAATAGACCAAGTGCTATACTTGCAGTTTCCACAAATTCTCTTATCCTCGCTGATCCTGCTCCTTACTCCCAGCTCCAAAATGAGACCACAATTCCTTTCTGATTGTTTCTACTGTTGTTACTGTTAACATTTATTTTCGTCAAACAATATCCAAGGAATGTCTAGAAAATCAATGTTTAATAAGTTACAGTAATGTTTTCAATTTCCTGTCATCTGCTTTAATGTACATGTGTACCGTGTCATTTCTCATCACTTTCTAAATCCATCTTGTTATCAGCAAGGTATAACTTAATGTACAGCTCACTCTTTCGTAGGTGACCTTAAAGCATTCACTGCTGGGGATGCTTTGCAGAGGAGTCATTCTTTCTTTGCAGTGAAGGTGACAGAGGGAAATACTTGGAAGCTGCAGCACAAAACTTCAGCAAGGACTTTTACACTTGGGTACACATTCTTAGGGAAAAAAATAACTGTTTAGGCAGAAGAAATTCATTATGTCTGTAATGGTGTGATCATTGTGTACTGGAAAGCATTTGCCTGTCAAAGGTAGAGTCCTAAGGCTTAATGAGACAGGGTTTCATAGCATTGTCTGAGGATCTGACCTTTAACATTTATTTTTGGGGTCTGACCTTTAATATTCATCACTTTTACTTTGCTATACCTTCTTATTTGCAGTGATGTAACTGGATGACAGAAAAATATGAAGTGAGGCTATGATGAATTCCTTCAAGGTTTCCACAAGCATGGCTTTGAGATGCTGCTCTGTATGATGAAGGCTTGAGGAGGGAAACCAAAGTAGAGGGTAAAGGACTGAATTGCTATGATGTAAAGAGAAAAAAAATAAGGAGAGTAGCAGGAGAGAAAGCAAATTAAGAGGGATTTCACCTCCTGAGGAGATGGATCCAGCTATCTGTAGGCATCCAAACAGTTCGGTTAGTCCTGTTTGGATATTGTGTGCTGTCAATTCCCTCAGAGCAGAGAGTCTGCTGTGGAGAGCAACCAAAAAATGGAGCAAGTGATGTTCAAGGCATCAGACCTCCTGAACAAAAGTCCTTGGCTCAAGTCCCCACCATTTAGATGTTTCATTGGCCGCTCACTGCAAGTCATTAAATCTCACCAGACACAGCAGCATGGCCTATAAAAATTGATGGGGACGCTGAAATGGTGTTGCTGGCACTCAGCACAGCCTTTTTTTTACAATGACTCTGCTAGACACTTGTTACTCTTGGTCGTGTTCCCCTCCCATTCTTGTTCTTTTTTAACGGCTTTCAATACAATTGCTGGAGCATGCAAATGTCTCCCTGCCCAGATGTGTTAAAGTCTTAGGTCAGTCTTTTTGCATGCATAAAACTCTCCAGACCCAGATTTAATGAAGGCTTGGGAAATGGAAAAAGCAGAGAAGTAGTGAATTTGGGAACAGGGGCCAACCCACTCATCCCAGTCCTGAAGACATCGAAAAGACTGTGAACTCCCACGTAGATTTCTGCATTCAATTCATTACCAGTTGGTACTTAGAGATAACATTATAGAAGTTTTTGTTTCTCCACTTGGCTTTAATTGCCTTCCTTATTAGGATTTATCTTTGTGATATGGCAAAATATTATTTCAATAGATGCTGTAACGTTATGCAAAAGAAGTTGAAAATTATTTCCCATAGAGCATTATTAATGAATGTTTATGAGTTTCAATGCAAGTAATTTAAAGAGCTCAGAACATACCTTTCTTGAGAGCTCAATTCAACACCATACACGTTTGGTTTAAAATAAACTAAGCTTCATGTTTGGGTTTTCTTTCTCTTTTCCTTTCCCTTTTTTTTTTTTTTTTTTCCTTCCTCTGGATTATATGAAACTGTTCTTCAAATGCTAACTAATCTAACCTATTTTGTATTGAAGCATGAATGCATTTTAATTCACTATTCAAACTGTTGTAGCAATGAATATTTCTGCATCCCTAGCAATATGTTGAAAGAGAGCTTTTTTGCTGCTTTTAAAAAAAAAAGGAGAAAAAAAAATCTTCTGCAATTTCTTTATACAGTCTGATTAAAATCCAATTAATTACAAACACAATTAAACCTTTCTACCACAGTTTGCAGAAGAGGGTTGATGGAAGTAAAGTTGTCAATCAAAGATCCAATAGGGAGTAGTAGCTTGTCATCTATGTTACTTTTAACCAGTAAAAGTGTTAAGCTAAAATACAACATTAACAATGTATTGCCGTATGCAAGTTTATTAGGAAATATCTCACTTCTTTGGTTGTTGTTCTGCTTATCATCAGATCAATACCATTTTGTTTATATGGCACCTTTCTTGACAAAGTCATCCCAAGGCATTTCACAACAATAAATGTGCATACAATAAAAAGGCAGTTAAAAATACAATAAAAGGAAATTAAGCATTAATGTACAATCCAATCCTATTGTGAAGTCAGTGCTGCCAAAGAATAATTTGATGGCATCCAAACTTTTTTAAAATTCTTGTTTTATTGGCATTTTGAAGTTTTATAAAACCAATAAAATGCCTAGCCATAACAAATAACAAATAGGGAATATACATCATATATATCAGAATTTCCCTCAGTCTACACTGTCAATTGGCATAAATAAGCATTTCCTTCCTTACTTCTAAAAAGCTGTAGCAAATGATGATTGGGTCCATTACATGTTGATTTAAACTTTAAAGACAGAATAAATTTCTTATTATTGGGGGTTAGATGTTGATACTAGTTGCAGACAGGTTACTCTTTGTTTCTCTGCTAACATCACTGAAAACTCCCTGGAGGGTGTATATGAAAGTTCTTCTCCAAAGGGTAAAAAACTTGGTGTAAAGTTGTCTTTCTTGTCCAGGATTTGAATAGATATTGTGGGATACACAGTCACTCATTCACGTTCCATGCACAGGATGAGGAAGAGAAATGGAAGAGTAAAGGTCCAAAAACTTGTGGCTTTAATTAAAGGCTGTTTAAAAGCAAAACCCACAAACCAACTACCAACCAAAAAAAAAGAAAATCCCCAAAAAACAAAACAAAACAAACCCAAAAAACCCAAACTAAACAAAACCAACCAACCAAACAAGGAATGAATTGATCTCTTCTCATGGGCAGGAAGAGATTTGTCCATTCCCAGGAGAGAGGATTTCTATTGATCACAATGGTTACCTGGGAAGACAAATGCCATAACCCTAATCATCCCCTCTTCCTCTTTCCTCCAGGGTTTATTGATAAGATTTCATAACGTCATATGAAACGAGACATCTCTTTGTCCACTTGGGGTCAGCTGTCCCCAGTGTGTCACCTCCTTGGACACCTCCAACTTGGTCACTGGCAGAGCAGAGAAGGTCACTTGGTGGTGTGTGAGCCCCACTCAGAAACAGCTGGATAATGACTTCTGTTATAATCCAAACAATTTTTTTGACCTCAAGATGTCTCAGGCTGGAATTTGGGAATTTGGTCTACATTTTGCCTCTAAGTTGCTTTTACACAAAAAATTAACGGATGCCCACCGCCCTCTCTGCCCCCACACTGCTCTCTCTCATTTTTATGCCGTTCTTAAACTCCCTACTGTGATCTGTCCTCTGACACCTCTGAGACTGCTTACTCCCTGCACTTCTCATTTTGTCCCCACTTCACCTGTCTGTCTCTTTGGAGGATGGGACTACAGGAGAAGCAACATAACTAAATCCAGTTCAGCTGACAGAAAACTATAACTGTGTCATCTGCTCTGGGACTATCAGGAGTGGATGCAACATGCCCCAGTTCAGTGAGGAGAAGAACTTACAAGATTTGATGGCTTCAATGCATTCTGGATGCTCTTTATACTAGTTACTGACAAGAAACTGGGGCATATTTATGCTTGTGCAGCCAGGCAGATAGTCCAAATATGAGAAAATCTGAAAATTGTAGCTTAAGATACAAAAGTAAAAATTAAAAAAACCAAACAAGCAAGCACAAAAAAGCACCAAACAATTTTGCATGTCTGTTTTAGCACATTCATGTACTTATCCTTGACTGAAGTCAAGTGCACCTTAGTGGTAAGTAAACCTCTGAACAGTTTGCCGAGCACCAAAGTTTGTAAGCACATGTTTACATATTTTTTATCCCTTAAATGACTGGCTCAGGCCACTTGTGGTCCTATCTGAAACCAACAGAAGACAACACTCAGGTTTGCTCTATCAGATTTTAGTCTTCAGCATCTGATTTAGTCCTTAAGACACTGCTAGTCAAAGGTGACAAACAAGGCAAAATTTCTTTGTCTCAGAGAGCTGTTTCAGGCTGAGGTGAAGCTTACCTTTATGAATTCCTGGGTTTTTTTTCCCCAACTATAAAGTGATCCTACAAGACTATATAGGGAATCTAGTGCAGCTCACTTCGACTCAGATGTTTACATTTAGTCAGTATCTTCAACTCTATTTTGTGAAGGCGGGGAGGAGTCACTAGCCAAAGACAAAATGTTTTCTCATCCAGACATTCCTCTGCTCCAGCCCTGAGGCTCTCCCCCTCCCTCACACTGTTTAAACCAAGGGACGTCACTTTTCACTAGGGCTAATTCAGTTGTGAGGCAAAGAGAATGGCTGGGAAGGGTGTAATAATTACAGCACAATGTGATGATCCTCTAGTGTATTCCCTGAAGAAGTATGATCTCAGAGAATTTCTGCTAGGCCCTCTTCAAGTAATTACTGTCAATTCATGCTTATCTGCCAGCTCTCTCTCCAGGTTTTCTTTTCCTTGCCTTCCTCAGTGAAGATACTGGTTCTGACAAAAGGAGCCATTTGTCAAGGAGCTGGCATGCCAACTTTTCCCTCCCATTCTCTGCTGAAATTATGCAAAAGATTACAGTCCAGCCTGAACCAATATGTACCTTATCAGCTAAATAATAGAGCACATAATAATCAATGTCAAATGGACATTGGTGGTAGCAGATACAGCTATGGCATTCTCACAGCCACTTCTGGACATCTTCATTTTCAACATGGGAAATCACAGAGGGCTTTCAAATTGATCACCAAGGCTGATTCAGTATTTGAAAATTCTGTAGCTGTAATAAACCTAGAAGGGGATTTTTGAAAATAGACTTTTCTCCTCAGAGGCCACATGGAAGGGAGGAGTCTCTCAAAAGAAGAATGTTGCCCACACATGAAAGAGCAACAGATAGGTTTCCTTGGGTTTCCACAGTGACAACTCTGACTTCAGCCTGGCCTGGCATGGAGTGAAATTACAGTGTAAGACTTGTTTACTCTCACGTGGTTTAAACAGGGGACCTTTGACTTACAGTTTTTGTGCAAGCTTGGTTTAGGCAATAGCAAATTAAAATCCTATAATGATTACATACAGGTGGATTCCTCCTCTAACCCCTACATTATTTAATTTTAAATTCTTCAACGGGAAATGGAACTGGCTCAGACTTCCTGTGAGACCAGCAATAGAGACGACTACTTAAAAGGTTTAACCATCTAGTACTGCAAAGAGTAAATCTACAGGAATAAGGAAAAATCATCACATGTATTCTAGTGCTTTTGACAAAATAGCAAAGGTTGTATAAAACAATTCATTTGAACCAAATTTGCCATCCTTGTTAGAAAATACATGAAACTCTTCAAGTCTCTGAAAGTCTACATAATCTGGGATTCTGAGCATGGATTCTCTTCCTCTGTGATTTCTGATTTCTATGTGAGCACACCCCGAGAACCAAGTGATCCTCAGGGTCCCTCTGTGTTATTTTGGCACTCCTGCAGCTGTGGTGGTGCAGTACATGAGACTGGATGTAGCACTGGCATATCCCACTGCTAATCCTGCTTCTTAGGTGTGCCTCTGCCACTGGACAGGGCTGCACTTTGGCAATTACATTGCCATTGTTCAAGAGATTGCTTCTCCTCCCTAAAATGCAATATTCACCTTCTATTGCCTGGTCAGTCTTCACCACACAGGGGAAACAAAGTCAGTCCCCCTGAAGAAATATGCAGTGTGGCATTTTCACCTTTTTCATGTTTAAGGTGCTAATGTTTTCATGTTTTCATGAGCTAATCATGCATTTTAGATTCAAGGCTATCTCTATAACACATGAAGGGCAAAGCAGGAAGGAAATGGGAGAAAGGTGCAACTCTTTACCCTGACAATGCTCTGGCTTTATCAAATGGTAGCATTTGCCTCAGGATTTGGGCTTATTATGAGCTTGATTTAGCTGTCAACAAACTGATCCAAAACAACTGTCTTCCCCATACTACTTCCTTCAAGCCATGCAGTCTCTCTGGAGGATAGGTCCTTTTTCATTTGTGTGTTGTGATTTGCTTTTCCCCCCGCCTCTGCCCCCCACTCCTCTTTTTACCCCCAGCACTGCCATTAGTTCACCCAATATCTTACTTGCTACCACATTTTTTAATTTCCTAGTACTTTGGTGGCTGAGGAAATTCAGCAATGCCCTCTGAGGACTTGCACAAACATGTCACTTCTTTGCAAAACATCCCCTGATTTTGTCAGTTGCATGAGCTAATGCCAGTGAAACTCCAATGCTTTGGAAGAAAATCCAGGGGCACCTTGAGGGGGTTTATTCTTTTTTTTTTTTTTTTTTTTTGGTAAAGTTCAAGATGATTAATTATATGGGACTCAAGATATGTAAAAGTTATCCAAGTTTTCACCATTAATCACATAAATGAACAGAAAATAATTAGTTCGTAGTGACTTTCTGGCTTATTATAATCAGCCCAACTCAAATCGACTTAGCCCAGAGAGCCAAATATAGCAAGGAAAAAAGCTCGAGGCATTTTTTCGCTATGTGTTGCCTGTTATCACACAGTGAGGTTTCTGTTCAAATGATGTGCCTTATTAAGGCAGGCGAAACCCATTTAAACAATGTATCAGAAATGCAGACAAGCTGCAGAAAAAATACATGTATAAAGGGTATATTTTTCTTGAAATTTATTGATGGATAAGCCTGCTAAAACTTGAGAAAATGTGTTTTCTAAACCACTGACATTTTGTTTTTCTAGTAATACAATTGTTTGTTGTTTTGGAGGTTTTTTTTATTTTTAATTTTGCAGTCATTCCTTTCTCCCCTCTTACTTCTCTTTGTAATGGACTTGAAGAATGGCAATTATTCCCTTTTATTTTACTGGCTTAAACCATGTGCTTATTAGAATAAATGTTATCATTACCCTTTTTATTTTATGATTAGTAATTTTTTATTTGATTGCCAATGCTTTTACTGTAGGCTTAAAGTCGTGAATATTACATGCAATTGAACAATAATAAAATGGAAAGACTTGGATATGATTCTTTCTTTCTTTTTCCTAATAAATAGAACTTTAATTCTTAGAGATGCACTCTAAAGGTAGGTACCCTACATTATGTTTAAATTATTGTTTTTTCTGTCATCTCTGTGATTGGCATTTTTGTTGTTTGCATGATGTCATAAAATTACAGAAAAATTGGATTATTAGGGCTGGAAAATATGTATAAGATTATCAGGTTTAGCGTCTACATATATTGCCACATATCTACACATGTTTTTAACATCTCCAGTGATGGTGACTCCGCCACTTCCCTGGGCAGCCTGTGCCAGGGCTTGACCACGCTTTTGATGAAGAAGATTTCACTAATTTTCAATCTAAACCTCCATTTTTCCAGTTCAGGGACCTGGAGACCTACAGTTCTTTTTCTTTTGTTACTGTACTTACCCCCATCATCTGGCAAAGGATGGAGGAATATCAAATTGTGCTAAAGTTTGTATGCTGGAGTTTGGAAATCGCTGCGTCATCAGGCTGCTCAGACAGACATCCTGTCAGGTGAGTTTCACAGCCACTACACTTAAACAAGCAAAGTGATAAATTTGTGAGTACACAGGAGGGTTGTCTGTGCCACATGCCAATAGAACTCTGATGTTGATTCAGAAAAGATGCATAATTGGGTAAAAACTGAGACAGGACCCCAGCATTTTCTGTGGCGTCAATAACGGAGAGGCAATGTTCATGAGATCCTTCTGTGAAATTTTTGTAATTTCACACTGGTCATGCAGCAATCATTTCCTCTGTTCTGATTTTTAAAAATTTTATTATTTTATTTTATTTTTTTTTTTTTTTATCCCTGTAGAAGAGTTGTCAGTTGTTTTGGCATGGAGTTTAAAACAAAGAGCAAAGAGGCGCCTAGAGACAGTGATAAGAACAGGCAGCACCTATGCAAGTACTCAAGAAATTTTGAAGACAGAATATTCAGTCTCCCCTATCATGAATTTGATATTTTCATCCTAACACAGAGCTCAAATACTTTCTTAAAAAGCCAAAAATTCAGCTAAGGCTTTTAAACCACCACTGTTAGAAAGACAAATGCCCAGTTTTACTGTGGTCATCCAGAAATTGAAAACATGCAGTTTGAATTCTTTTTGATTTGGATGATATTTTTCCATTTCAAAGAGTTGGATTCAGATCTCTGCACAACTTTTCTGAGGAGAACAGGTGCAAAAACACCCAAGGAACTGGAAATAACCACCAAGTTACAGAACTCAAGAACTCACAGTATATGACATCCCACTAACTTTGTTTTCCCATTGGGAAGAACACATAAGAGATCGTCCAGAGCTATTTGTTTGTTTGGGGTTTTTTTAGTTGTCTTCTCTTTTAATTCTCTGGCAAAGTATGTTCCAATTATTGCAGAACCATATCCCAACCAAGGATGCTTTCCTAAAACAGGGAAATGTAATCAGTTCTGAGAGAAACACTTTGATTGGAAACCTATAACTTTGCTCACTCCTCAGAATATGCAGTGACATCTCAGAAAACTTTAATTTTGGGTAGGGGTCAGACGGGAAATTACAGTATTGAATTATTCTGAAGATTCTGTGTTCTGATACCAACTCATGGCAACTTTATTTCATCATTTTGCCCTTCTGCTTTTGCACCCCTGTTTTGTGTATCAGACTAAACTCTTGGCAATGCCATCCTCTTTTTATATTTGCACCATCCCTTGTACAAAAGCAGCTAGAAAGCAGCTGGAGCCTCTAGACAATAATACTGTAAATAATAATAGATTTCTTTTCTCTAAACAGCAATGCACATATATCAAACAGGGTCATAGCATAAAGATTTGTAATAAAATAATAATAAAAAAATTTAAATACAGTTGTTAATAAAACATATTTTCAAGTTTTCTCTTTCATTGTCTTTGTGTATGTGTGTTGGTGAATGCATGTGTGTGTCTGCAGCAAACAACCAAATTAGATTTTGCATACTATATCAAAACAAGTGCAATCTCAGTAACCATTTATTTCTTGGCATTTTCATTTATTTTCTTTTTTTTTTTTTTTTTTTTTTTTGCATGAACTTTCTCTGAGGACAATCTTAGACATGAGTATTTATTTATTAAAAGGAACAAAAGGAATTTTGATTGTTCCAGTAAAGAAATACACTTTGATGAGCACACAGTACCACAGATGAAAATACCAACACAAGCAAGTACTTAAAGCTTTGGAATTTAAGGAAGAAATTTCTACTATCTCTGTAAAATTTAAGAGAGTTATGGTAGAGATTGGTGTCTCAGAAAAAGGGAACTCTTGAATATTTGTCCATGTTTCCCAATTTTTCTAAAAGAACTTATTTGCTTCCATTTTAGCAAAAAAAAAAAAAAGATCTAATATGAAGTCTCAGTCTACTTATTTTGGAAGACAGAAAATATAGGAATACATATTTATATATATACACACACACACATATATGTATGTTTATGTGTATATATGCATTTTGTTTTGTTTTGTTTTCATATTTGTGCACATGGTGGGAAGTGAAGGAGCAGTGTCACCCAGCAGTGTCACAAAGGGAGGCTACATTGGGCATAAGATAATCCACTTTCTTCCGGATGAGAACACAAGGGGAAGTTCCCCTTGAGCAAAAAGTTCCTGTGCACCAGTTTAACACTAATTATTTTATTTATTCTTTCACCTCATTTTGAGGCTTTCTGTACTTCTTTAACCTAGGAAGGTGGTAGGAAAGGATGATCTATATCACACAGAGAGGCCAGATGAGAAGGAAATATTGTGGCATGATGTGCTTTTAAGTAACACTGTGTATGGAAATACCAATCTGTTAACTACTTCACTGTACATTACAGCCCTGCAAAAAGAATTCTTTCTCTTAAAATCGACAAAAATTCTAACAGCTTGAAAACATTTTTTAAAATATTTTGATTACTCTGCATATGAGGATTTATGTCTCAATATTTCATAGAATGTTAATAGATAATGGTTTACATCTGATAAATGTCCTTGCAGACATCTTTGATTCTTCTTTCTAAGAATCACAGATTCAATTCTTTTTTCCCTTTGGGAGTCAAATTATATGAAATGGTAGACATCAGTGAAAAACTTTTTATTCATTCCAGCATGCCAAGACTTAAAATTTCCCATGAGAAATGATGAAAATTTCTCCCTGCTTTAATTATTCACTCCGGGTCACAGTAGCACAACTATTGCTTTTGTGATATAAAATTTGGCGTTTGGATACAAAGGTTTTCGTGTTTATTTGGTTTGGTTGGTTGGTCGGAGTTTTTCTTTTTGCTTGGCGTTTCTTTATTTCCTTCCTTCAAAAAATTCTGCCAGTGTTAAGCAGATTTGAGATGATCTATTCAGTTAATAGAAGAGAAGATATTTGAGATAAGTATCAAATTTGGGAGGACATTTCTTCAAATTTTGGAGGACAGCCTCAGGAGTATCATTGGAGAAGGATTCAGGTGTTGATTGGGAATTATTTGCCCTCTCTCAGCAAAACATAAAGGAAAGCAAAAAAATTTTGCTTAATTTTGGGGAGAAGACTTAGACACAAGACTGGCATTTCTAGCAAACAAAATGCATGTGGTAAAACAGATCCATCAGCAAATGGAGTTGGTGGCAGGAGGCCTATTTGAGGCTATGAGTTTGTGTTTAGGAGAAGAGCGTTAGAAAGGTTTATCTGCATCACTTTGTTGTGAGGGGAACAGCAGCAGTCGACGTGACATTATATGAAAATGTATGTGAGAATTTTTTAGCAAAATTTTGGGGGCACTTGCCCAGATTTAGTCACAGCTCAAAATCCTTACTCCCGCCTTATTAGTTTAAAGCTGTGATGGAAACTCAAAGTGACAGCGCTGTCAACACACTCAGACATAATGCTACAGAGCACTGTGCTTCCGGGCCAGCAAACAAAACATCAGCTTCCAAGTGAAAAGGCACCAAAATAGGGGAAGAAAAGCAACTGTGTGCTGTGCATTATCCCCAGATAATGCTGTGAAGTAGAACAGCACATTTACTACGGAAAGCAGGGGCAGGAGTGTGCATGTAGGCAGCTTCTGCTCATAGTAGTGCCACAATCAGCAGTCTCATTTATTTATCTCTAAATTTCTGTGAGGATGGGATTGGCTATTGGTAGCAGCCTGCTATTAGTCTGAATGACTATAAAGGAGAAAGGACTTCCCTCTTTGATACACATGTACATAAAACAAAGTGAGAAAATCATAAAGGAAAGACCTAGGGTGTACTTCTTACACACAAAAGCAAGTAAGACAAGATGAAAAGGCTTTGAAATTATATTCAATGCTGTAGCAGCTCCATTCCTGCATCATAACTCCTTTAAATTCAACAACTGAAAGGATACAAATAAGCTTGGTCTCTTTGTTTTCTGCTGAAATTCAGACCTTCCACACCTTCCAGGACTGTTCTCAGGCAATAGTGTGTAGATTTACCAGCAGAGAAGGCAGCACCTGCAGCTGCACTCCTTTGTGTGAAAACTCAGGAGGAAACTGCAGAATGAATGACAGGACCATGGAAAACATCACATTTCCTCCTTCCACCTGCCCCAGTCAAGTCTCCACAGCAGCCTCTCTCTCTAGGGTTGAAAGTGTTGGTTTGAAGGAGGGTGAGAGGCAGCAAAGAAATGGCGCAGAATGAGCACCTTGGGCTTTAGACCTTGCACAGGTGCACTCCATGTGGAACACTCAGTTTTATTAGAGAGTAGTGACAGTGAGTCAAGATGCTCTTACTGACACAGATATATAAAGAGAAAACAGTGTTTTTCAAGATCTACATGGTTCCTACAGAATCTTTCTAGTGCCTCTTGACACAGGAGGGTTTGTTAGCCTGTGAGGCAAGACATGAGGTCTAGGACCCAATGCTCTGGAAATTGGAACAAAAAAGTTTATATTCTCCTTTATTTTGACAGAAGACAAAATCAACTCCCACAAAAGGCCCCAAACCAGCTTTGCTCCCACTCCCACATGCAAGGACACATGCAGTCTTGATTGGCAATATGCTCTCATAAGGTTTCTTTATTACTGCTGATAATATATAACTATTTGTACTGCTGCAGGTAACTACTGTATTTTTAATATTTGTGCAACATGAACCTTTAATAAAGACCGAGTTACTGAACTGTCAAGAGATTAAAAAAACCCCACTGAACAACACAGAAGAGGAGAGCCCAGTAAAGAGTTTAAACCTACATGAAAGTGGTAATCTGGGTATATTGGGGAATTACAGCCACAGAATAAATTGTCATACGGAGCACTAAATATGCCAAATCCTTGGTGTTACAGGAGCACCATTATCAACCTGCAGTCCCCTGGTGAGATGCCAAAGGGAAAAGGAGAGGATTTTGCTTCCTGCACCTCAATGACATAAGGTAATAAAACCCCTTTGTTGGCTTCATTGCATGTGCTGCAATCATCTCACAGCACACTGGTGTCATCAAGGTGATGTCATCTTTTCCTGCCCTCCTCTTCCAGCAAATACATTAGCCAACAGTGGATATTTCAATGCTTTTTGATCAGTGCATTCTGAAAAACCTGACAATGGGAAAAAAAAAACCCAACGCATCATCAAAGTGAATCCTGCATCACTGCAATCCTACTGATGGTGTCTTAGTAAGGTTTTCTCCTAAAATTCTTTGCCCCTCACAGGCAACAAAAGTGCAGAAATTGTAAAGTTGCATCTTAGTTATATGAAAAATTGACCAGGATTTTATTTAAAAATAAATATTCTAATAAATGTTCTGCTGCATGACTTCTGAAATAAATAACCAAAAAGAATCACCTCAGTTTTCCAAAACTGAGCCAATCTTTTGGCTGGTACAAAGACTTGGTAAATTTGCAAATGCTAGTGATGAACAAGGCCCTGCAGACCTTCAACAACCCAATTGCTGTGATGTTTGGGACTATTTACCATACTTTGTGTTCAGAAGTCTTAATGGTTTTCCACAATACAAGACTTCTGCTTGTAATATGCTGCACTTTTCCTGTCTCCATGTTTTATGTTCTTTTTGTAATTTTCCACATCCGACTGGTTAAACATAAAGGAAACAGCCTTAGTACTGAACTGCACTGTGAAACTCAAGTATGAAAAGTTGAATTTTGGCTCTGACCTTTCTTTGTACTTTGTTCATGGCTCCAATTGGCACTTTTATTTGAGAAGCATACGTTGTCACAAACACCATCTCTTCCCTTATTCCAGAGGTCAGCTTAAACCTGGCCTACAGATCTTCATGATAGGCAACCACACAGCATCAATTAGCAGAGTTAAGGCATCCTTAGAGTTTGCCTGGTTAGCACAAGTTGGGGATATAGTTGTACAATTTTTCAAGCAAGGTATCTGCAAATTAATCTAATGAGAGTCATGACTAAATAATGTCATGGAACCTCCAGCATCTTAATAAGAACACTTCATGACTCATCAAGACTTTCTTTTCACTGTTTTTCACTGTTTTACTTAGAATGTTTTGGGGGTATGCAACACTGTTGTTCCTTATCTCACACCCCTGTGTCTATAACAATAATTAAAAAAAACATTATTCATCATTTCAGAAATTTTCAAAACCACAAAAAATATAAAACACTTCAAAAGACTTCAGGGCTTTTGCCAATCCCATCCTTACACACTTTTCATATCATCTTCAAGGACTGATCAATATTCTAGCATGGAATTCACCTCACTAAGGCACAAACATTCAAAAATCTGATGTTTGAAGAAGCAGCCTGGGCTCCCTTCACAGAAACATTGCCAATTTCAAAAGAAATTGAGACATTTTACATCGATCTGACAGCAGGAAATAAACCCACCACTCTTCATTGGCTGAGGAGGAAGATTATCCTATCACCAGCCTGGACTCAGGACTAGATTTTCAGGATGATTAATAAACCCTATTCATTCAATTTAGAATTATTCACAAAAAAACATAACTGTTTTCCTTTTTTCTTCTCTCCCACACTCAGCATAAGACATGTTAGCACCTTTCAGGCTTTAGAAGAAAATATATCTTTGACAGAAAAGATGCAAAGCCTTTGAGCTTCTGTGCCAGAGGAAGAGGGAATTTGAGCTGAAAAACCCTGCTGATGTCCCACGCTCTGGCAACAGCACAGCATTTGTTAGCTGATGTTAAGGAGTGGACTTCATCCCACATTAGAAAGGAGAAATAACTCTACACTGTGTGCTAAACTGACCTGAGGGAAAATTCCTATTAGCAGGATATAAAACCAAGAAGTCTACTTGTATTATAAAAACAGAGTAATGCAACTTGTTCCAGGGGCACTGTTTGCTCACACAGCTTACAGGACAATGAGGCCTTATTCCTCATTGTGGCATCATTGCTGTAATGAAAGTAAGAAATAAATGCAATAAAAACACCCCAAAAGGCAGAATAGCGCCTGCCTTAAAACTCATAAGATTAATAAAGCAAGGATTGATTTCAAGAAAGGAAATTAACCTGCTGAAGCAAAATACAGTAATCTCTGACACAGAAAATGCTCCCTAAGATCCCCACGGTAGTTTTGCTCGAATAGGGAATGCTGGGCTCAGGCTGTGATTGAATGCTGGCAGTCTGTGCTATATAGCCGGCAAGGCTTAAACACAAAACAACCATCTGTGGGAAGAAGGGATGGAGAGAAAGGACAGCACTCTGGTTCCCTGGATAGCAGACTTGGACTCCCCGGCAGAGAAAAAGCAGGAGACGGCAGATGAAGGACAAACACACGGGAATAGCATGGGATCTGTGGCAGCATGTGAGAGGATTGCAGACTACATTCAGTTATACAGAGCTAAAAAGGATGTGTAATTGTCACTGTGCACAAAAGGTGCCATCCATCTCAAAGCCTTTCAGTACTGAGGGTGCCCATTTGCTGAGTCCTGAGTGGTTTCTGGTGTTTTGGCAGCTGCCTCAGCTGGAGCAGCAGCATCACTCTGAGGAAGCAACACCTCTACACGAACAGAACTTCAGGGTGCTCAGCAAAGTCCACAGCAAAAAACCCACTTCCTATTGCCACCTGGACTCTGAAGGTGATTACAGTTACACTGCAGAACTGAGAGCCCACATTCTTTTTTGAAAGCCCTTTCATTTTGATTGCTAGGTGCTGCACGCAGTTTACCTCACTCTTCAGTAAGGTTTACTGGCTTAGGCTCTGCATTTTATTAACATTGCTATGAGGCCTGCTGACTGGAGCAATATTGTGTCTGGACAGCTCAGCATCCACCTGGCTCCATGAACAGGAGTATTTCTAAATGCCTAAATCACATTAATTGTATTTTGGTTACGGATACGCTGGTTTGGATCTAGCTGTAAATAGATAGCTCAAGGTTACATGCTAAGCCAAAGCTGAGAATTGTCTTCCCCCTCTCCGTGTCCAGCCCTAGGCTATACTCTGATCTGCTAGTAGGTTATGCATATTCATGTTTTCATAGCCTCAGGAACCAGGACCTTGTACAAGGCCTCAGACATAGACAAAAGTCTTCTCTAGGTGGAAAGCAACATAAAGTGATAGAGCAGAAAGGCAGACCATATGCTAAAGAGAGGATGAAGCCAGGGGAGGCTCCCAGACATCTCTCAAGGACCTCCAGCGAGCTTGAAAGCTGTTTCTTCTGCAGACCTTCTTGCCTGCAGATATGCTGTTTGCCCTTTGAAGGATGAATTCTCCCTCCAGCACAGGGAGCCTGGTGGTATGCAAAAATGTGACTTTCCTCTCTCCTTGCAGCCCCTTTGTTCCATCTGTAAACTACTGGGGCTGTACTCCCTCCAGGCTCTAAAACTGACACATTAGGACCCTGAAAGGGCCCTACTTCTACTCAAAGCATCTCCTCTGAGCATATGTGGAAGTACCACGTACAAAGACTAAGTCCTACATAGATGTAACCCCACAGTCTTAATGCAATTGGCAACCCATATATTTAGTTGGATTTCCCTCCTTTCTCTTCTTCACAGACATTTATTCTTACCTTTGAATTTTTCATTCTAATGTTACAGCATCAAGCACAACACAGTGGAACCATTGTCTGAGCACCCAACACAAATTTCATTAATCAAAACACCAGATGTAGACTACAGGTCCAATCCTTATAACTTACAATGGAAATCTTAATGGAAGTGTCATTCACCTCTATTATTATTATAACAATACAATAAGAACCATATGTGCTTTAAAAATTAAACTCTTTATGTTCCTATCCATAGTAAGGCCTGCCTGTATATGGGCTTTAATATGCAAATAGAAAATTATTATTCAAATCTTTACAAAATATGGTGAAACGACTTCTCTTTTTCTTTCAGTACATTGCTTTGGCAAAAAATATCCAAACTTTCATAACACATTTTTGATTCTGAAAATTTTCCAAGCACACATGCACAGAAACAAATAGGCCACATGCACCTTTCATAGTCAAAACTGAGTTTTCCAGTTTAATTTCTTCACCATAAAGGAACATAAAATCCTAAATGTCTTCTGCAGAGCCTGACCAGATCTTCACATAGCTTGTCAAGTGTTGGTACATAATACCTTTGCAGGCAGAGTTGCCTAATTTGGACTGGGTTTGATAAATCTTTTAAAGTAGAACTGATTCTCTGCTGGATGAAGTTATGGATGTCATGATGATGTATGATGGAAACAATACCTTCAGTGAGTTTGTACCATTCTCATTAGAGAGTTGCCAAAACCTGCAGATAACAGAGCCAACTCATAAACCAGCACCACCTTCAATGTGTTGATTCTCTGGCAGCCCAAGTGTAAGGCAAGGATCAGACACAACAAATACTGAAGGAGGTTGCTTTAAAACAGAATCAATCTGCTTTTCATCTTAGTCCTGCAGTTTTTCTAGCAGATTATTCACACAATTGTCCAGCATTGTCACACTGAGCATAATTCACTCATCCTGAGGACTATAAAGTGCAACTGGGGAAAATCGACTGACAGTGATTCATGTAAGGAAACCAATGTATGTGATACAAATGTACTTGAGGGGTATCCAGTTGATTATCTTTGTTTCCTTCACTTTCCTTTTTTTTGATTGAACAGTCCAGACAGATGTTCTTTATAGTCTTTTTTTTTAATTCTAAGACCTAACCCAACCTATTCAAAATCCTATATATTGTATATTCTGTAAACAGAGTCATCATCAACAACAGTTGTATACTGCAATTCCACACAGGCAAATCCAAGCAAAATAAAACAGCCACTCTCCTCCCCTGAAATAATTAGAGGAATCCTAGTCCTCTAAGAGAGTCAGAAGAGAAGTGATTTTGGATCGGAAGATACTGTACCCAGGGAACAAAAAAAATGTCCTGCACCAGTTTTGTTACAGAGAATTATTTACTATCTGAAGAAACAAAAATACGTACAGAGTATATTAAGAAAGTCTTTTAATTGCTTTATTTTAGGGGTCAGAAGTAGGGAATTCTGTTTTCTCTTTGATTGCTGCTGTCTCCCTAGGCCCCAGGGATGTGCTCACAGGGAGAACCAAAGCTGTATTAAGTGCCTTGGACAACACATCCCATTTATATGCTCCAAATAGCAAAGACGCAGCATCTTAATTTCTTCCCTCCAAACATCACGGAGATGGGGCTGGAGAAGGGTGCTGGATGTGGAAAGAGTTAACCCGGATTCCTGGAGGAAATAGGTAGCTGCGTTTCCAGCACCAGAAGAGTGAAACAGTCTTTATTCTCTCTGTGACCTGCACTGCCAGCTGCAAGCCTTTCACAGGCACAGGTTATTACATGGCCCTTGAGGAATGCAATTGCTCCCCTCCATTATTCTGATGAGGTTTTTTGTATTTTCCTTTTTTTTTTTTTTTTTTTTTTTTTTTTTTTCCTGAGAGCACTGTGTCTTTCCCTGGGAATAAGTCACCAGGAGGGAGCTTTTTAATCTGTCACTCAGGGACTCATATAAGCAAGTACCTGTATAACAGGGTTTGTGGGATCTGGGGAAGATTGAGTTCTTCAGTCAAGACTTGAAGGTGTGACCTCCTGATTTAGAAGACAGAGTGCTACTTCTGGAGTTTACCACTTCCACCATCCTCCCCATCTGTTTTTGTCAAGCTCAAGAATTGTGCTGCCAGTGGGAAAGGCTGCAGTTCTTAATGAAATCAGAAGTGCTGGGAATTAAATCTGTGCTTTCTGAAAGATCATCAGCACTCTGTTTTAACCCCTTTTCTTTCTTTTGTTTTCAGATTCCTTTTTTTTTCCTCTGTTAAAAACTTTTAGATAATAGCTTTTCTTCTTTTTTTTTTCATTTTTTGCATTATTTATTTAGAAGGATGATCACTAGTTATCCAAGATATTTGTTTATTGCTGTTCTTCATTATAATGCCAGACAAAAGTGTGAAACAGACAAGCAGACAAACATATAGCTCAAGCAAAAACTCAGTAAACCACAGGAGACAAGTATGGAGAAAAGATAAAAATACCGATTCTGCTGGAGCAAATCTGGAAAACAAATGGAGGTGTAAGTACCAAATTTTCAGGTGATAAATAGTGGTTTGAATCCACAGCAAAGGATACATTACTCAATTTACTTCTAGGCTTGCTTCCAGCTGTGTGTTAAGATGACCCTGACTGGACACGAGGTTCCCAACAAATCCACTCCTTTACTTCTCTTCTCAGTTGGGCAGGGGAGAGAAAATATAATGAAAGGCTCATGGGTTAAGATAAGGACAGGGCAGGGTCCCTCACCAATTGCCATTATAGGCAAAACTGACTCAGCTTGCGGAAATTAGTTTATTTTCAAGAAAATCAGAGTAGGGTAATGAGAATAAAACCCAATTCTTAAAATATCCCCCCTTCCTCACCCCCTCCCCCTCTTCTTGACTCAAATTTACTCCTTCCTTTCTAAACCTCCAGCTCCCCATTGGCACAGGGGGATGGGGAAAGGGGCTGTGGTCAGCTTATCACACACTGTGTCTGCCACTCCTTCCTCCCCCCGTTCTGGACTCCTCACCCTCTCCCCCTGCTCCAGCATGGGGTCCCTCCCATGGGAGACAATCCTGCTTGAGCTGCTCCAGGGTGGGTCCTTCCCACAGGGTCAGTCCTTCAGGAAAAGGATTTCATTCTAGCCTCCTTTGGGCATCCCCTGCTCCAGGCTGGGCTCCCCCAGGGCTGAGTTGGATCTCTGCTCCCCCGTGCCCTCCCTGGGCTGCAGGGGCACAGCTGCCTCAGCCTGGGCTGCTCCAGGGGCTGCAGGGCAATCTGAGCTCCCGAGCCTGGAGCAGCTCCTGCCCCTCCTGCTGCACTGCCCAGCCTGCCTGCACGGATGCTCCTCTCAGGCATCCTCAGTGCCCTGTCCAGCTGCAGCTGCTCTTGTGCAGGACTTTCCCTCTTTCTGTTATCCCAGAGGTGTCACCGCTGTCACTGTGTGGCCAGCGAGGGTCGGTCCTGCACTGGCTCTGCTGGACAAGGGGGAAGCATCCAGCAGCTTCTCACAGAAACCACCCCTGTAAACCCCCAGCACCTTTTTCATGCAAAACAAATACAAGCTGAACAGGAATGTGAAAACTGGAAGCTCCAGGCTTTGGAACTGATACTGTAAAGAGCCATAGCCTCAACATACATCACCTGCCACAGCAGTGCGCTGGTCTACAGAACCTGAGGCATTTGGCATTATTCTTCATTGAGGTAGTTAAAAATTCTTTCTAAAGTGGCCTTTTGATCATCTTCTTCTTTTTTTTTTTTTTCTTTGTCTCTTTTCCTTTTTTTTTTTTTTCCTTTTTCTGTTTGCTTGTATTTTTGTTCCCTTTTTTATTATTTGTTTGTTTGGTTTGGTTTGGGTTTTAATTAAGGGAATGCAGATAGTACCATGGCTGCACCCAGCACTGAGGAGTAGGAGCTGCTGTCCTGTGGACAGAGCACAGATGATTAAATTTGTCTTCCTGTCTTTCTTAATTCTGCTCTATGTGGCTTCAGGCCACAATCTTCCCTACCATTCAGTTCCTCCATCTCTGAAATAATGAATGATCATGAGCATATTTGTAATATTTATTGATATTAAGATTTATTGTGAATCCGCTGTTTGGCTGTTGTTATTGTGTTCATTATTGTTAATAGTGTTATTATTATTATTATTATTATGCTTCTGCACTAGTGAGAACAGCTTAAAGCATATACCACTGTGCTGGGATCTACAACTTGCAATGGAAAAACTAGCCTGAAAGATAACCTTGCCACTAACAAGGTAAAAATTAGAGCACCAAGCAACTCAATAGGCTGCCTCACTGATAACAAAGCTTTCAAATACCCTGAGCCAGATTCTGTTCTCAGCGAGATGAGTGAAAATCTGAGGGGTCCTGCTGAGGTCCACAGGACTACAGGGAAATTACCGAAAATCAGAATTTAGCCCAGTGGTACTTAAAATAAACCTGCTCACTCTGAAGGGTCTGATATGCGTTGGTGCTCAGTGTGCTACACAGGGAAGGAAAAACAACAGAGACACACACATGCTAATTAAAACTGCAGATGTGACTTGGTGGTTAGATTAAATAACACCTCTGGAAAGAGGGAGAGCTGCCAGCTATAAAAGCAGAAAGCTCCTCAATTAAATTTCTCAAAGGGCTGTTGCTGATCTAATTTCTCCTAATTCCTAGAAGCAGAACTGATAACCCTCTTTTTCTGGATGATGTCTGTCAGTTCAATGCTGACCCATACCTAATCCCAAATGCACTTTGACTTTTTCTCCTTACAGTTTGCCCAGTAGCTCAGGTGGACACTTAAAAACGTTTCTCAAACGCTCCTATTTTCTCCTGCTTGGGTGAAAATAGAGCAGGCAGTGCACATGTGGGACT
Organism: Melospiza melodia melodia; assembly: GCF_035770615.1. NCBI lineage: Eukaryota > Metazoa > Chordata > Aves > Passeriformes > Passerellidae > Melospiza > Melospiza melodia. The sequence goes on from NC_086226.1 coordinate 5,197,430, forward strand.
GAGGCTACCAGAACAGCTCATTTTCAGCCCTTTTTTAGTTGCAGAGTGAGTATGAAAGCCTGAGTTTCAGACAGGACAATAGCCATCAATGCAGAAAAACATGTCATGTCTACGTGTGCTAAAGACATATCTTCACAGTGCTTCTAATCTCACAAGCAAAATCAGTTCTATTTCCACCGGACCTGGTTAGTTGGCTTGCAAGGTGTTTACAGTGCCACCAAAAACGCATGAAAATTTTCCTTTGGGTTACGGCAGCGGCTGAGGGCTTGAAAAATCCACATCACTCCCAAGGAAGAAAAGAAACAGCACGCCAAAAAAAAAAAACCTCTGCAAACGGAAAACCGAAAATGATATGAAGCTGAGCCTCTCAGCCTGGCTTATCATTGCTGGAGACGGCGTCTCCTGCGGCTGCTATTCCTGCAGCAGCTGCTGTGTGGCATTGCTCCCCTTCAGATGGAGAGGAAGCCGCGCTCAGCGCCGTGAGTCACCAGCGCTGGCTGCAGCGCTTCTCTCCCAGACAGCCCCGTTCCCTGTCCTCGTAACAAACTGTTCTAATTGTTATGTTGACTGTTATGGCTAAAATTGCAATGCTCTGCTGTTCGGTTTGCTGTTTTTGTTTTGTTTTTTTTTTTTTTGTGTTTATGTTTTTTTGTCAATATTTTTAAAGCTATGGGGAGGGGAGAAAAAGCGCCTTTTATAAATTATTTTTAAGGGGAAAAAAAAAAAAAAAAGAGATGCCTTGAAAAATAATCTGCTGGCTATAAAATCTATTATGAAATATCTTTCAATTAAAAGGCTACATAATTTATATGCAGAAGCTTTTCTTCCGTCAAGTTTATATTTTTGTTGTCTTGTCATAATGCCCTGAAGTAACTACTTTTGAATTTTAAACTTTAACATTTATCTTAGCAATCATGCTGTGAAGATAAATACCCCTTGAGGAAGATACACAATTGGATCTTGTATGCTAGTAAGTTAGGCTTTGTACCAGTTATTACTGCACTAGGAAGCATGGGGGTTCAATAACAACCATTAGCATTTAGAGATACTCTGTTTATGTTCAGTGTATTGTACATGCACCAGTTAATTAAAGCCATGCAATGGTTGTGATCCTGAAACTCAGCTCTGGGATCCTTGGAAAACATTTGGGTGGCATAAAAGGGTCGTAAATGAGTTTAAAATGTTCATTAAAATTTCCCCTGGTGCTAAACCTTCTGTAGGGGTCTTTTTCTTAGTTCTCTTCTATCACAGGGGATATGGAAGGAGCACAGCTGAGAACTCCTATGGTAAAGCAATACTTTAGAGCAACAGCAGCAGCTCCTGAAATGGAGTGCAAACTTCATCTTCTCACCAGTTTAAACAGCTCCTAAACCTCTTTGCATGTGCAGTGTGAGCCAAAAGGTTTCACTGGAAAATCACTTTTTTTTTTTTTTTTTTTTTTTTTAATGTGAAGAGGATGCTTTTTACCTGTCTCAGTACTTTGATCTGATTTACTCAGTGGCCACGTAGAGATGCTCGGGGCCAGCACAACGAGAGAACAGACTGAGAAGAAAATGTCTTGGGACAACAGGAAGGGGAGGACAGTCACACGAGTGAGTATTCAGCTGTCACACACCTTGGTTTCAGGGTGGTAATTATGTCAGGTGTTTAACTCAAGTAAGAACGTGGTCACCTTTAAGCAATTCTGAGGCTGCACTGTTATGAAAGCAGACAGCTATCTTCTGTGACGCAGTACCAGCACTCAGATGGCCCTGTGCTTAGCCAGACTTTACTGAAAAATCCAGGGGGAAAAAAAGGATTAGAAAATGTGCTAGGAGTGACATGGGGAGGAGGTATTAATGGAGAGTTGAGAACGGAGTAAAATACGTGTTTGTGCTCTCCTGATATGTGCAAAGATGTAGAATAGCTGAAACTGATGGTCAAACTCCTTCTGTAGACTTGCTCTAGACTGGCCTTTGAAGGGTTTTTTCCCTTTGCTGACCACTGAAGGAATAAATGACCATTAGACCACCAAAATAAACATTTAATTAGTTTTCAAATAAAAACTGGAAACAATAAGGGGCTCTGAGGCTGTGCACAGGGTCCTAGAAATAAACCTGATTTCCCAGCCATGACTTATATCATTGTCTGCTGAGAGTGGTCCTGAGGCTTCTGTGGCTCACAAGGGAGCAATCTATGCCCCTTGTGTGGACAGAGAGCCTGTGACCAAGGGGAATGTGGTCACCCAAAGGCAAGCAGGTGGTGCCAGTCCCTCCCTGCTGGCTGCTCTCCTGCCCACTCCCTGCAGCCTGCAAGAGCCACTGCGCTGGTTATTTATCTCTGCATCGAGGACTTGCTTTCAGGCACAGTCTTATTGATTTTGGTGCTGGCTATACTGCTTGTTTTGTAACCTGAACAACTCATACGCTTCCCTGCCAAGTTGCATGAAAGCCAAGCAGGTATCAGGACCCCATAACATTTCAGAGAGTGTTACAACCTTTGTCCTGTGCTGTTATTGCCTTTAGGCTTCATAAGAGGTGAGGATCCAGATTTATGATTCTTATGATTGCCAATATAAGTTCAAGAGCTCTTTTTTTTTTTTTTTTTTAATCTTGGTTCCTGACTTACTACAGAAACAAAATGTTTGTGATCATGATAATTCAGCCTGACTCTTAACTTCCTTTTCCCTCCAAACTTTTGGAGCTCTTAGCCACTTTCAACTGGCGAGGGAAGATGTGAATTTATATTTAATTTCTAAAGCATTTTTAGGAAAACTGGGGATTGGCTCCCAGAACAGCCTATCCACTAAAGGATGTTCTGCCAGGAAGGATGACAGATCAGTTGCCATCAGATGTTACAGCCCAGCAGTCACCAAACAAATAGCTCTGGACCCATTTCTAATTACACTGATCTTGCACTATCTTGTAGACTTTCAGGGGTAGAGGCTGGCAAGAATATTCTGGGACGGTATGGGGACCTGCAGTTAGTTGCTGCAAAACAGGTTTCTGTAGTTTTGTTTTTAACGGATGTTAGATTTATTTCCTCTCTTATCCCTGTTGGCTGCTGTCCTGATTGTGACAATCTTGTTTTTGTAAAACGAACCTGGAGATGCTGCCCCAGTCAGGTGTTCGATGCACAGGGAGCAACTGTCTGTCCTCAGCATTTGATACATTCTTCTCCTCTCTTCGTGAAAGCCTGAAAAAGCAGAAAATAATAACCAAAAAACGAAACCCTTCAGACTTGCCAGAACTGTGGCTCATCTCCCTCCTGCCTCAGATAAGCTGGTGGGTAGGAGTATTATGTACTAGGACTGTGCATTGCAGCTGACCAACTGCTCAACTCAGATTATCCAGAGGAAATTTCCTGAAACCCCACAGGCAAAAAATACCCTGCCAGTGTACTACATGCACACACATATACCCAGGTACAGAAGGCTTGACTTTCCTTTTCCGAAGGTAAATGCTGCCCTGATCAATTTAGATCGAGAGTTTAGACAGTCTCACTTCCAGGTGAGATCTTGCCACCTATTTTTATTTACAAGCAACAGTAAGAATTCTTAAAGAAATTCCCTAAATTACAGTCATTTTAGAGCTTTTCTCTGCCAGTCCAGTTTTTCTTCTATGTCTCTCACTGTGACATCCCCCAAACAGCCTGGGCTGACATTTGTGATCACTGCTACCATCCCTTTAGCTTCACAGTACAGTCTTTAACAGTCCTGGGGCTAAATTTCAGGCCAGTGTGTGATCTGTAGCCCCTCACCACCAGATAATCCCTCTGGGTATGTTGCACAGAGCAGATTCCCCCTCCTCCCAGGACAGTAGGGCACATACACGTTGTACTACCACCCCACTCTTCCCTATCAGGAGATTTGTCTGTTCCTGGATGCATTCATGCACTGGAGCAGAAAATAAGAACTTAAAAAAAAAAAAAATAGAAATATATAAAATTTTTAAAATAGACTAATCTGTAGGGTAAACCAAATTAATTCTACTCGAGTCAAAACCGTTATCATGATATTCATTAGATGAGGGTTCATTTCAAAATTTCTAGCACTACAAGCAGCCATGCTTCAGTTTTACCTGCAGATTTTACAGAATACCAGTATTTTAAGCATGCAACAAAACAGCAAACCACAGTGTAGCCACTGCTTCCTTGTAGCTGGTTGCTTATTTTAGACAGGAAGAAATCTGTTCTTTTCAAAATATAATGGAAAAGATTACTAGCCACCAAATATATAGCAGCTGGAGGTGTCAGTTTGAATGCAGCACACATCAAAATACAAACATTTTTAACAGGTTCTAGTGCAGAACCAAGAAAAACCAAATTAGCAACACACTTGTTCTATCTATGCTCTTTGCTTTTGTGTATTTTTTATAACTTAAGTATATTAAAAGAAAATAAAATCTGATGAATGCATAAAAAAGAAAATGATTCATTTTGCAATTGTAACCTAATCGGCTCCAGATCTCTGCAGGCTGTGGGGCACACCACTGAGCTGAAGTCATGTTGAAGAAACTGCTTGAAATGACTCACACACTGCCTGGTTTCTGGGTAGATTAGGTGTTTGGGGGGAGAGTGAGGAAAGGGGGGTGCTAGGGTCTTTTCGTCGTTCTTTTCCCAAAACACAGAAAAGGAGCAGCTTCAAATGCTGCAAGCATCCTGTTTGAAAAGGTGACTTCAGAGTGCAGGACTACCTGGATTGATTTTCCCAGACATGGGAAGTGGCGCTAGGTGGGCTGCGTGATCTCCAGACAGCTGTGCTCTTTCTTTGTGAAACGCTTCGAGATTTACGATTCCAAGCCACCGGTGCAAAGGAAAAAGACTTAGCAAAATTAAGAGAGAGAGAGAGAGAAATAAGTTTTCCATAGGATTTTTAACGCAATCTGAACAATTATATTTGCAGGGATATTATTCTCCCTTTAGATTTATCATATGATGCAAAAATTCTACAGAAGGGGTAGCATCCTTTATTAAATTAAGGAGCTATTTAGAGTGATTTCTATAGAATCCAATTTAATTTCTATAAGCCCCTATAGGTTTCAATCCTTTTCTATTCTGTAGGATTTCTCCATAGGGACAGTTATTAGTGGCTGCAGGATTTGATTCACAGCAAAGTTGTTTTTTAGAAAGAAAAAATGGCTTCACTAGGAAAGATTTTAATGTAAACCGGTGTCTGCTTTTGCAGGTAACAGCCCTAGGCTGCTCATTTGCCCAGACTGGGGCTGGATATGCCCACAGTGGTGAAATAAAACTACACAGGGGTACAGTGAACTTTCCCTGAGTGACATACAGAGGGTTCAGTCCTGAGAAATAGGCTTTTTTTTTTTCCCCTCCTTTTTTGGGGTATTTTTGAGGCAGACTCGCACAGCCATCAGCTGAATGGGAAGTCTGACTGCTCGTAGTGAGTAACTCAGGTATAAAAGCAAGTTCTTTTAAGGGGGAAATGGCTCCTTAATCTGCCATTTGGTGTGAGCTGGCAGTTTCTCAGCACCAAGTTGCATCCTATAGATCTACCTGCGATCGTGCAGCTCTTATTGCCCTCCCCATTACCTGACTGCCTGCCAACAATTTGAGGCTGCGTTTTATGAGGCAACAACACACATGGGGCTCTGCCAAAGCCGGCTCGGAACAACACAAAGAGCTGAAGCAACTCAGCCAGCAGTGACAGCTCCTCTGCCCCAGCTCCGACGACTAACCGGGTAGGAAAATCAGATTCACAGACTCTCTTAAACACTGAATCACACTCTTGTGTCTAAAGCACTTTGCAAACACATGTTCCCAGTTGCCTTTCCAGCACGCTGCGGCCCTCTTGGATCAACAGCGGCGAGGAGGGGCGCAGGCCCAGGGTTTCATTTTGCCAGCAGCCTGCAGCAGCGCGGAGGCCGCGGCGGCGCAAGTCGCACACACCTTAAGTTTTAGCGGTTGCCATGGCGATGAAAGGAGGCATTACAAAACGCACAAGCTGTTGAACATGTTGCGGGAGCCGAGAGGAAGGGCTGAGAATAAACTTTGGGCTAATTCTCCGTCACGGCGCGCTCCGAGCAGCTGCTGCTCGGCCAGCAGCGCGTCCCAGCACCGCGGCCCGGGTAAGCAGCAGCTCGCTAATGCCAGGCAGGTTGGAGCAGGAGTTGTGTCGCCCTGCTGGGCTCTCGCAGGTCCTGGTACCCAGCACCACGGCTGCAAATGGAGGGTTCTAAAGAAGGAAAAGGGCTAATTTTGTTTTGATGGTTATTATTACTACTGTTTAATTCCTCATTTCCGTGCGGTTGACAGGATTGCGCCAGCTGCCGGCATATGAATAACCCGTTTTTACTTTAATGCTGTCTGCAAAAGTCCCCTCATGACGAAGGCTGTAGTGATGAGCTGGAACAATAGGAAAGGTGCCCCTGCATCTGAGGCAGGAGCCAGAGTTTTGAAGGGGAAGGGAGATGAGTCTCACCCTTCACCATTTCTGTGGCTGTGTGTGGTCACTCCCAAGAGCACAGAACAGAATCACCGAATGTACTGAGTGGGAAGGGATTCAAAATAACCACTGAGTCCAACCCCTGTATCTCTGCATACCAAAGAGGAAGCATGTAATGGGGCCTGGCCCCTAACACTGGGGCAAAGAAACCTCCAGGGTGTTTTTCAGACAAAGTATTCCCGCCTCCCAAAACATCCTGACACAAAGACATAGGATCACGTAGAGCAAGCAGGTAAATGCTCTGTGTGCTTTTTGTAGAAAGCTGGCCCGGAAGACAGTTTTTCATTTTCCATATGCCTCAGACCTGTGCCTCCACACTCGCTGATCTGAGGCAGAATTCTTTAGCAAAGTCTTTCCTCTGCCTGACAAAAACCCACTAGATGGCAACATCCCTCACCCGGCCCGGCCAGAGCCGGATCCCTCTTGGTGCAGGGGCTGAGTGTGCTGGGGGTAGCAGGTAAGACACGGAGATCTTGGATGCTATTGTGTGCTGAGACTTCCAAAGTGCAAACAGAAGCAGATCAGCAGGAAATTCTTTGCCAAACTCGCCCTAACTTTAAATAGAAATTTAACCATCAATAGCAAAGCCTGTGTTACCTGTGTCTGTTGATGACACAGACAGTTGCTTCTAACCACCTGTGCAGATTTCAGGTTCTGTAACTCAAGCAGCCGTGTCCATTAAGAATATAAAAAACTACAAACCCCAGCAAAATCTGATCAATTCTTGCCCTCTGCTTTCACAGGCTTCCCCTACTGTCTTGTCTTTCTCTCAAGTATTATCTTAAACTAATTTTGATTACTGCTTTTTATGTAAATATCTGTTTACATATAGTGTTCATCACATTTTGAGCATAACTTACAAGATTAATAGGAAATTTTGCAGGTTTCTTTGTGCACAGGGCTCACCCTATACATATGAATTTGAGACCCTAGTCTCTAATATATGTTCATGCATACAAGTTCTTAGAGGCACTAGAAAAGCGCCCAAAACCATGCAGGGATATTAAATGTGCTGCAGGAGCAGCAGATACAAGAAAGTATAGGATGGAGCTTAGAGGAAGGACAAAAACATGGATATGCATTTCCACAGGGTGTTTTAGAGATCCAGTATTAAAGGGGAGAGCAGGATAATATCTCCATCAGATGTGATGGCTTATCAAAAAGTGGAAATGGTTGAATTTTGAGTCTCCCATGTAAGTCAATAAATTGAACATTTCTCAGAGATATAACCCCAGCCCTGCCACAGGATCTGATAATGATGGCCTGGATGATGGGACACCTGTGATTTGATGCTGAGAATGACGCACTCAACCCCATGGAACCCCCAGAATGGGTCATTCTTGACAAACTGATAACCTTTAATCTTCATATTTTATCTGCCCTCTTAGTTCCAAAGGCAGGGTGGATGCATCTCTCACGAGAAAATTTGCCTATCAACATGTGCTAAATTTGGATTGCATGTTTGTTCTCCCTTTTCCCAATACAGACTGGTTTTGATATTACTGTTATAGAACCTTTCTCCAATTTGTTTTCTGCAGCATGAGCACATGAGGTTGAACCCAAACTCAGCTTTTTAAAAGGGTGATAAAGGAAGGGAGGTCTGGGAAGGAGTGCCACAACCTTGTCCACAGAAATTCAGGCTAGAGAGAGTAAACTGCAAAAATCTATGAGATTTAACATGTTGGCTTTTGTCTTTAAGCAAGGTCCTGTTAGAAATGTCCCCTAACTACCCTCCAAAAATAGAAGGGAAGGGGAAGAGTGAGATGAAGTTCATTAAACATGGATAAATAGAGTGTGACTGGCATAGAAAGATAGTTAGATTGTCTGGAGCTCTGCAGTGTAAGGGGGACCATCCACACAAGAGATAAAAACCCAGAGGAAATATCTGCAGGGCAGCAAATCCTGGAACTGTGCTTTTGTGATGGTTAAAGCTAATGCAACAAGAAGGCCCTCAGCTTCAGTAACTCATCCGTAACCCTCTGGTGTGGCTCGCTGCAGGTCTTACAAGGAGCAGGAGACATTTGGTGATGTCTTATCTCGCGCTGACCACTCCCATCTTTAATCAGCAGGTGAAATCCGTGCCATGGCGAATCACAGACCTGCAGGAGCTCAGGACACTTTGGCAATGGACTCGGATCTTGTTCCCCAAGCTATTTAAGAATGGTCACTAAGGGCGTGTGTACACTGAATGGTGAGGGAAATTAACACTGCCACATATTGGTTATCCACACCTATGCCTGAAACGAACATGTTTCCAATTAAAAGTGAAAGAGACAATTGTTGAAGTCACTTTGGCAGTGAGAACTCTCCAGCTGCCTCTAGATTCCTGAATAAGTGAAATGTTTGACACAGAAGCATATGTTTTTGGCAACATTGTTTAATCCATGTTTTAAAGGGAAAATTGAAATTCTACAAGGTGTGAAAAAAAAAAAAAAGTCACTGGAACATTTTCTGTTTGGAGTGACAGAGACCATGTCACCCTTCTATTCCTGTTCTCTGTAGACTTTCATTTTGCAGGAACTGCCTTACAAATGAACAGAGAGGGAACATGCTGGGTAGGCACATAGCAGGAGAAAGCAGAGGCAGCAGCAGACTCCCAAAACAGTCACACTCTGCAAGAGACTGAAAAAGGGCCTTGGAAGTAGAAATGCAATCTGAATTATAAAATCAGTGAAATCTCCTACAAGATAACAGTGCATGTTTAAAAATTTGGTCTTTCTATTTGTTGTTAAAGCTGAAGAGGTGGGATGTAGATGAGGAAACACAACCTATAAATGTAAGCTGGTGACAAGCTACAGTTTACAGGCATCCCACAGCTCTGCCTCCCAAACCCAGCACCCAGCCTAGTCTGTCTCTCACTTCAGCAAGCCAGAAACTTGGATAGGCGAAACTGAGTCATCTAGCACTGTCTACTGCTACAAGCACGTAGCTCTAACTGGAAAAGGACACAGAACACTGTGTCTGCATGTGCTTTTAGTGATGGGTTCGGTTCTAGAAACTAGTATCTGACTAACTTCTTTCAAAAGTCTGCTCCTAATGTGCTGAAATGAAAGCATATTTCCATATATCAAATATAACACTGTTGAATAATTTGAATTTTGTGCCACAAAAAACCTCCCAAAACAAAACCAAACAACAAATTACTTTTATTTCAAGTAGTAGACAATAAAAAAAAAAAAAGCAAAAGAATGCCAAAAGAACACCAAAACTGTAAAAGTTTAGCACTTATCACATGCTTCTGCCAAGGCCTCTTTAAAAAGAAGCATTTATTTCCCTTCTATGCTTTCTGTTTCTTATCCAGTCTTTGCCCCATTATAATGTGTTTTCCTTCGTATTCCATGACAGCTTAGTTTCCTTAACAGCTTTTTGTAAGAGAATTTCTCAAAAGCTTCTTGAAAGTCCTAATAGATTATGTCAGCCAGTTCTCCTTTATCCAATATTTATTTGACACTTTCAAAGAATTCTAGTAAATTAAAGAAGCTCGATTTTCCTTTACACAACGCACATTACTTTGTCTGTTACATATCGTGCTTATCTAGGATTTTTTTTTTAATCCTACTTTTAATTATCATTGCAGTCCATTTGCTGAAGTAAGACTCACTGGTGTGTAATTCCCAGGATCATCCCTAATGTCTTTTTAAAAGACAGATAAAGCATCTTCAGCGGACGATGTTAATGAGAGATGGTTTCGTTTCTGTGCAGCTCAACCACTCCGTCCTTAGGTTTCCTCAACATCTGGTCCAGGTGGCTTGCTACCCAGGCTGGCATCTAGCCAGGACAGAGGGGTTAACATCTCTACCCATGAGGAAAGTGCTCCGAAATCCTTAATGGCCAGATGCATCAAGAACACCAACCTCTGTGTATCTGCTGATATTCAGCTTTTCCAGGGGCATGGCACCCCATGCTGGGAAAATATCATGGCTGTCATCTGTGGGTTCGCAGGGCAGAATTTTCTTGCAGCTTTATAGACTACGAGGCTGATAGAACCATTTCAGCCATTTGTATACAAATATGCAGCAATTAGAGTGAATGAATGAAGCTCATTCCATAATTCCACTGAGCACTATAGTATCATGTAATCAGTTTATTCTACCTGCAACATAAAATTCTACTTAGTTACACAAGAGTACATTTTATCAATTATTGATTTATGAACATCTAAGGCTTTCTTCAGTCACCATTTATGCTCTTGGTTTTATCGTCTCTGCTGTACTGAGAGTAGTGTCATCCAGTGGCATAGTCTATACTACTTAAAATTCCACATACTTCAGTAGATTACCCCATTAACCATTATGTTTTCCAGGCTGTATAGATTAAAGTAATTAAACTTGTCCTCAAAGACCTAGCTTCTTGATTATGGGATCATTCTACCGCCTGCAGCACATTTGAGGTGATTTGCAGTAATATTGTCTTTGGGAATTTAGTGACCATATTACACTGACAGCAGTGAGAGCTGGTGGCCTTCTAAAAACCCAGATTTCATCTGTGCCCCTTAGAAAATATCTCACAGAGGCATGCTGGGGAGAGGCAGCAGTGTTATGGGTGGCTGGATGGTTTTGGGAGACTGGCACTGGCCTGTTAAAACACAATTTGCTCTTTTGGGCTGTAATAGACTTACAACTGTGTTCTGGTTGGAAGTGGCTGAAAGAGAAGACTGTACACTGGCCCCTGTGAAATGAGCTGGATAGCATCAGCAGAAAGAACAGGTGCCCATATCATGCTTAAACCAAAGTATCCCACTCAATTCTCAGGGTAATAACTTCAGCATCAAGGCCAAGGATAAAATGAGAATGGTGACTTAAACTGCTTTTCCCTCCCTTAGAGGTGTCCCTTCAGGTCAAATGAATGCATGTTGGCCTGAAAATCTGAGGAAAGCTGCATGTTTTCTGACTATGCTTTATCTTTTCTGTGGATAAAAGGGAGATTTAAGAATGTCAATCCTGCATCTTTCACTGGCATGAAATTTTCTAAAAAATGTGTAAAGGAGGCAAAAAAAAAATTGATGCTTGCAGACAGGCTGCTGATACATTGTGGAGAAATTTTCAAAACCATTCCCTTTAGAAATAATTCATCTTGTGTGTCATATATTTTTCTCTTTTTCTCTGTACTTTTTCCTCCTTACAAAGGACTGGAAAACAGGATCCTCAATGCTTGAGAGTTAATCTGCTTTTGCTACCCATTCCTCACCTGCAGTCAATATTCCCCCTCTGTGACAACCATAGCTATGAATTTATTTATTCAGCAGCAGTGCCCAGGGGCCCCAGTAGGGATCAGCATTTCATTTATAATATGCAGCAAAATATAGCAGAGTCCCATGTGACTTTTTTTCTTAATAAACAAAGGATGAAAGGATATAAGTGGTTCTTCCCATTTTACAGATGGAGAACTGAAAAGCAAACAGATTAAAAGGTAGATGCAGAAAAGGATTTAGACAATGTACTCACTGCCACTTAGCCTGCATCCCATATACTCATCACTCTGACTCTTGGCCATCTGCTTTTGGAATGATCTCTATATTTCATGGATTCTTAGGTTTTTTACTAAATTTCTCTAGAGATGTGCATTTCTGCCGTAATACAACCTGAATCTGGAGCTGCCCAATGTCTATTTCAATCCAAAATTCCCAAGGGATTCAAAAACTAGACTTTCTCTGCTTGGCTTATCCATGTTCTTGCTGGATTGTGCTTCTCCTAAAATAGAGACCGTAGACCTCTTGTACATAAGAACCTAACAGAGACCAGGAACTGGGATGAGTAAATCATGGTGGTGCTTGGTTTTCCTTTCTTTCTTTTTTTTTTTTTTTTTTTTGTTTTTTTTTTTTTTTGTTTGTTTTTTTTTTTTTTTTTTTTTTTTTTTTGTTTTTGTTTTTGTTTTTGTTTTTTATCCCAATATTTTTGTATTAAATCTAGAATCTGGATGTAGACTTGTGTCCTTTGCGCTTTAGGTGCACCGGGATGACGTTTAGTATACAGCTGTCTGGACAGCTTATTTTATCAGAAAAGACACAAGGAATAAAAGTAGAGGGTGTTTGTTGACAATCCTGGGTTTAGCAGTTGAACACAATTCCCAGAGTCCAAAGACTTGTCTTTTATTTTATGTATGTCTTTTATTGGGACCTACTTATATTTCATTTAAGACTGCTGATCCAATGTGGTGGTCTAAGCTTACAACACCCAGGTATTTGACTACTAGAAATAATACTTGAGTAAGAGCATTAGAAATTAATGCTGTCAGGTAAATTCTACCCAATTATGACAGAAGTTTCTGGAATGGACATTACAAGGAGCTAAGTCTCATGGCTGTATCTCCTTTTGTTTTTCTAGCTTTTTTCCTACATAGCTACATTTGAAAACCTTGCCGGCTTTACAAAGTTCCTGGATTTTTATTCTGACCCTGGCTACAACCCTGATTATCTTATCTTGCAGTCCAATATTCACAAAGGGGCAAGAGTAAAACAATATTTCTCAGAAATTCTGCAATCCACATCAGTGAGGAATAATATTTCAGTCTAGTGTGAAGTGCATCTTTAATTTCTGTGTTTCTCTTCTGTGTTCAGGAATGGTTCCAGGTATCAGAGTTCATATACAACGTAAGTGTCTCTGCTATGGTCAATTCAGGGAAAAATTATTCTTTCTCAGAATTTCTGGGGCTATTCAAGACTATTTAAGTACTAGAGACATTGCCAGATAGAAGCTTAGTTGTTATCATCTGTTCTTGGAAGCTAACATAATTTAACATTATGGAGACAAGCCATTTTGTGCCACTTGTCTTCAGTGCTGGAAAAAAGCTCCAATACAAATAATATTAATATATATATATGCTATTGACTAATGAGTCAGATTAGGAGTGAGACTTTTATTATCCTCTATTTCTAGAAGTTCTTGGGTTTTTTGCATAGCTGTGCATTGTAATGAAGAACAAGATTTATATTGTTTTCCCGTATAAAGAATACCAGTCTCTGAGCTACAGTAAATTTGCATGCTTTCACTGAAATCCACGGGACCGTGATTAAATTTGAACTACCGATTAAATCTTTTGTTCAGTTATCACCCAGGTTCTTAGTGCTTTGCAAGATCAACCTGCATGGATCTAATCCAATTATCTTTGCCAAAGGAAGGTTGACTTTGACTACACCGGGATGAGTAACTGTGTGTCGTGATTTCAGAGCCACTGTAATGAAACCCCCCCCGCTCTGCAATAATGCTGGGAACTTGCAAACACACATTTGACAAACTTTTCACTCTTGAGAGTGATTCTCCTGAAGGATGAAGTGTTTCATCTCACCCCACAGCAGAGAAGGAGCAGGTACCTGCAACCCACCCATTCTCTAAGGTGCCCCAAACTGGCAGCCCCCACTCCTGGGATTCAGGATTTGTACAGAGATTTGTAGTGGCAGAATTATGTATTCCTTGAAATAAAACCTCTCCCAGGTGGGTCAGGGAAAATGGCTCAGAGAACCCATCATCAGCCTCAAATCTGTGCAAAACACAAGCTGATTTTCTGGTTCCACTCCTTTTTTTTTTTATTTTTTATTTTTTTTTATCCTGCCCCTTTTCCTCTCTTCTATGAGAGAGAGAGCCTTAGTCTTCTGTTTAATAACAGTCTGGGTTAGCCAGACAAGATAATTTATTTCACGAACCTTCTGGGATCTGGTCACCAAAATGCAGCTAAATCAACATAAACAGTCTAGCATGAGTACGAGTTCTTGGGGAGCTAATAGGAATGTGCCCTTTGGTTCTTTTCCCCCACATTGGAAAGTAGAGTCAGCACCAGAAAGAGAAGCTGAATTTTGTAGGTTTGACGTGTTTTTGTCACCTTTCTTTGTCTTTTCTCCCTCTCCTGTTTCAGACATTTCCCTTGCTTTCCCTGAAAAAAAATGTAAATTAGCAACAACAGGAATCCTGGCCCTTCTCAGTTAAATTCTTTAAGGATGTTTTTTGCTTTTCTTTTCCAAATACCATTTATTACCATCTTTAACGCAGTGTTTCAGTGTGTTAAAGCACACTATTCTCTCTAGAGATTTTTTTTTTTCCCTACAGCTAAAGGGGTAATAAAGGATACAGTTAAAGCCTCAGTTAATAGTTTAAAATTTCATGCTTCCACCTTTTTTTCCTTCATTCCCAAATGACTAAGCAGATTAACTCAGTGATGCTGGACTGGGAGAAGCAGTGACATTAAACATTGTTCAGTGAAAAAATCAGGGAGTTCTGCTAGACCAGGAATGAGACTGAGGCTTTTTCCTGGGATCTATTATATCCAGAGACTGCACTTATCTGTAAAATAATGAATTTTGGAAAAAAAAAAACTAGAAAGAAATACCACAAAACAAACAATAATAAAGGAAATTGAGGGTGTTTTAAAATGTATTTTAAACTTGCCCATTCAATTTATATTTCCCGAAAACTTCTACTGCCTCCTGCCAGAAGAAGATCATCAAGCCAAGTACTCAAGATGAGGACAGCTTCAAGCCTAAAATCCCATCAATATAAATGAGACAAATAGAATGCATTGCACAAATATGTGTGGCACAGCACACCTGAGACATTCCTGTATGGGACAGCTGCTGTCCTTTTAATTATGGCTCCAAATTTTTCTTGAACTGTAAGCACAATATTAGCACTTTGCATGATCCAAATGAACTGCATTTATTCATACCAAATTTTACATTTTAGACAGAGAAAACAGAGCTTGCCATTTCCAGTATAGGTGTCACTTATGGTCTTCTGACAAATATTTTGCTCACACTAACACACATGCAGCAGTAACTCAGGAGTGCATATATCTAACAATGGAAGGCTTTACTGCGCTTCAGTCCCATGCTTTCAATTTGGCCAGGCAGCTGAACACATCTTCAACGATCCTTAGATTCCTTTTTAACTCTGTGAGCTGGAATCCATCACTTCCCAACATTTTGAAGTGTGAGAATTTGAAAGGTTTATTCTGATCATTAATCAGCCCCTCCAATTAAGCACAATTACACCCTATAATGATAGTTATAATTATTGATTGATTAATCTTTCAACTATTAATTAAGAATCTTAATTAAAGGAGTTTTTTCATGTTATTTAAACTGAAACATGACTAATTATTTTATAATTTACCCAGTATGTGCAAAAATTGCATTAGTTCTGTTGTGTTTTCTCTGTTTCATTGCTGCATTGAAAAAGCTGGATTTAGATTTTCAAAAAGAGCTATGTCTCCATCCTTGCATGGCCAACTTGTGAAAAACTTTGTCCATCCAGGTTTGCAGAAGGGGCTGAATCTAAAATGACTTTTACAACAGGAGATGCAAAGCAATTTCATGAGATTAAATAGTTAATTCGAAAATCTTGGATTTTGCCTGCAAACTGTCATGGGTATTTGAGTTACTATTCCTTAGCCTTCAAAGTGTCTCACAAATGTAAGATAAAGAAGGAATTCATACTCTGGCATGAATGGAAGCACCACTGAAGTCATACTAAGTGAAGAATGATGACAAAGTTCTGGTCTCCTAAAAAATTCCAGTCTCTAGTGTATTTCTTTTGGCTATCCCAAAACTGAATTACAGCTTCAGAGAATGAATCCATAAAGGCAGAGAAAAATGATGAGGGACTTAGATATACCTATAGGCACCACTTTTCCTATTTGGAAGAAAATATTTTTCAACTGCATGATAAATTTATGCAGAGAACCATTTCTAGGACTGCATATTGTTGTTTAATTCAATCCTACACTTGTATTACAATGGACTGAACTCTTCATCTCAATGTTTCCAAAATAATCTTTTGGGAGAACTTTTTATTTCCAATTTTTTTTCCCCAGCACATCCAAGCTGTTTGTTTTCCATGAAACCATGGTAACTCTTACTTCCATTAAAAGTGATGGATACAAGTGCAAGTATTTAAAAGAATCCTATCAACAAAATTTTAGGTGTCTACAATTGAGTTAACCATGCTGTGTATAGTTACTGGATAGAAACAAAGAATTCTACGTTGAGAATAGTTTGATGCTTAAAAAGATTCTTAAATTTCAGGCAAGTGATTCTCTCTTACAACTTATAAATCTCTGTTGATTGTAAAGGAAGTCAAAAATGTCTTGTTCAAATATATAGCTCTAAAAATAAGTAAAATCCTCTTTTCCCTATGTTTTGAACTCTTGCACACACTATTTAAAATTTTAACTGCAGTCTGTGCCAAAAATCTTCTATGTTGGAATACACATTCTGAGAATATTCATTTTAACAGTTGTTATGTTGAACGTTTGGTGGGATTATTTGTGTGAACATAAATAAGGTTGGAAGAATCGTGTTGTTTAGTCCAATAATACAACTGATCTTGGTAGAAAACAGTGTAAAGACATGCACTTTTTATTAGGAAATTAATCAACAGGAGATATTGATTTACAAACTAATAGATTCTGTTAGAATAGATTCTTCTAACTATAAAACTTTCAGTGTGGAGCATGTTATTTTTACCTTAAAAGCATCAAAATGAATTGTTCCCTGGTTATATTTTTCTAGAAGCTTTACTTCTGTGGGATAAAAAAAAGTTATGTCATTTCCAGCTAATCCCTTGCCATTGTGAAAGAAGACAAAAAAGAAAACAACAACAACAACAACAACAACAAAACCCCAAACAATAAAAACCCCAAAACAAACCCAAAAAACCCAAATGGAGAAAAGAAACTCAAAAGGATAAGCTGCATGCATGGCAGATGCAGCAGTTGCACCTCATTCTATTAGTAATGGGGTTTGTTGATAGTACACACAAGCAAGCTGGAAGTCCTATAAAGCTCATGACATATTTCAAACAACATACAAACAAAAGTGTCAGACAAGGCTAAAAAAATTATAGAAGTGTCTGCCTCATAAATTCACATATGTGAGATCCTGGTGTGCCTGTCCCAGACTCGGAAGACATCAGCAGGGGCAGAAACCTTTGCAGAAACCAAAAAGATCCTGATCTCTGAGAGCTGGCCTGTGTTCCAGGTTGTGAAGAAACCTGCTTCTGTTTGGGATGAACTGTTGTTTTTTGTTTTGTTTTTAACCCAGCCTTTTTAACCCACATGGCTACAGCAGCGCCTTATCAAGGTGAAATTTCTGGCCTAAATCACCCTTTGCTCTCTATCAGCAGTGGGATGAAAAGACTGCTTGGAAGGGAACTTAAAGGCCTGGGATTTTCACTGAAGTCATGATGGTGTCTGCACAAGAGAGATATTCAGGAAAGAATACAATTGGTATTGTGTGAAGTGCTGGTATTGACTTCGGGCAGCTTTTCACTGCAAGTTCTTCTGAGTCCTCATCAGAAGTCCATTGTAGCCAACTGAAAGGGACCCCTTTTCTGTGAATATTAGCTGGGCTTGTACTTGTCCAAAATGTCTGGTGTGAGATTTATATGCTGAGACTGCAGTATGTTCAGTCTCCAGGCACAGAACAAATCTTGATGTATTTTCTATATTATTTGACCAACTTCCCTTGACTTTCATTGAGTTTAGATTAAGTGAAAACTCATCAGTAACCTGCACAGTCTCCTTCACAGTTTGAAAATCAGTGACCTCTTTCCATCAATAACTGTATGGAAACCAGTGCTTGCCAGATCAGAAACCATTTATGAACATAAATTTGCATAAGCTATAAATCATCTGCTTCCGAACAATCTGCTCAAAAATCACAAAATTGAGAAAATATCTTACTTTTTTTTCTTATTTACCTTCTTTGATCTTAAGTGAATAAAAATATTCTGCTAATCGATCGACTGATAAATATCCATGGCTATACTGAAACACCCAACAAACATATTACGAAAACAGGTTCTGATTTTTAAATCATTACTGTTTCACCCATGGCCTTGTTAGTCCAGGGCTTGAATTATCCACTCGTTTTGTGGCACTGGAGACAATAAATATTGGCAATCAGTAGTTTGGGTGATTTTTTTCTGTCTCACTCAAATCGTAGCGCAAGGTGAGTTCTCAGCGATGAACTGAATTTCCCTGAAGTTCACAGAGCTTTCGTTATCAGCATCTCTCCCTAGCACACAGGGCCCTGCGTTGCTCACACAGACAGCACCAAAATGCACTGCAGAGCTTTTAATGCATTCTGAATAGCTCTTGTCATTCAGGATCCTTCATTTCATGTTTCAGATTTTCCCAGGGGGCTTTGATGTTAATCCATTTCACACTTCTAACACATCTGTTCTTCTTCTGGCTTTCTTATCTCTTCTGAGCATTCAAATAAAAAAAAAAAAAAAAAAAAAAAAAAAGGAGAAAAAAAAGGAAAAGAAAAAAGTTTTAGCTGTCATTGTGCAGTTTCTGAAGCCAGACTTTAATGATGAAGCACACTCCAGCTAACTTCATTGATACTTGAGTTATGTATGTTACAAGGAGTTATGTATGCACAATATATCCAAGGCTAACTGCTTCCACACTTTGAATTTCTCCTGACTCTTTATGTAAATTAAGAAAAAACTGCCCATCACAGTCCCTAGAAATAAGACAGCGTGGTCCAGTGATTAATTTTTGCACATCAACAGGTTTTATAAGAAGCAGCCGCCCTTCTCCAGCAGAATTAATCAAACTGTGACCAATCCAACTTTCATGTGTAGGTGTCAATACAAAGCAAAATGCTGAACAAACACAGGGCAGTGGTCACTTCTGCATATAACAGGAGTTGCCAAAATTCAGTGTTATGATCTTTGATCTCAGGAAAAATTAACTTTTCCTTCCTCAGAAGGTCAAAATTCAAAATAGAAATAAGTAATGCTAGTAAGAAAGATATTTCAGAATTCCTTATTTTCCTCCACCCCACCACGAGTGAAATGCATCTCACGTATTTGCACCAGCCCTCTGTAACTAGTCAAAGCTGGGTGCTCAGTCTCATTCCATAGTCAGTGGTGAAATACTGGGAGCTCTGGGTGTGATTCATCCCATCCCAAGATTTCAGTCTCCATGGGATGAATCACCATCTCTAGGTGTCACTTTCCATTGACACACAAAGTTTCTGGATGACAGCTTTAACTAAAAGTTTAACATTCAGGTAGCTAGAGCCCAACTAAAAATAATCCTAACTTTTGATTTTATCCTGGAGAATAAAAGAACTATTATAAATGTCCTTACTTTCCTTTTTATCCTTTCTTTCTCCTTTGGCTGGGTAAGGCATTAAGGCTATTAATGATAGTCCCCATTTTAAATATGAAAATGTACTATTTCATGGTTAAACTTTGCAGGAAATGTTCTATTGTAGAGTTGCACCTTATTTGAGGCATGTTTTGTGGGACTGACCAAAACTGGTTGCTTAACAAAGGCAGTAACTTAATAATGCTGGAAAAGAATTGTATTCAAAGCATCTCTATAGACAGGAGGTTACCTAATAACTTTCTATTGTAGGCCTGTCACTGTCTATGAAAGACATGCATTATCATATAAATGAAAAGACTGCTCTTTTCCATCATCCATATCCTCACTCCCCCTTGAAAAAAAAAAAAAGAGAGAGAGAAAAAAAAAGGAAAATCTGTCCAGATCAGACTTTTCAAACTTTAAAAACATGAAGTTCTTTGCAAATTCTTACCAACTCTTGGCAGTTTTAAACCACATCAAAATGTAATTATAATGAGGCAATTGTGACATCTTTGTGGATGGATAATTGTTATTAAAAAGCAGAATGATGCCAATAACAGCCTTTTGAAAATGCATTTCCCAAGGGATGATTGTTTCTGGCTTAATCCCTTGTTTCCTGTTGCCCCAGTACTCCTGCTCAGCAGAGGCAGGTACTTAGTCACAAAACTGTTTGAGTTGTTCCCATGAAGAAAAGCAGAATGTTCTCATTTGGCCATTCCAGGTGGCGGTTTGCAAAGATGCTTGAGGCATTTATGATGATTCAAGCATTTAAGATGATTTAGGCATTAAAAAGTTTTCATAAGTAGTGCAATTTCTGGTGAGCAAGGAAGTCAAAGGATGTCTACAAACAGGATCTGACTAGAAAATCTGATTAATATAACAAAACGTTATTCACATAATCAATCCCATTTTGTTCAAAAGACATCAGCTCCTGAGCTGTAATTACATTACAGCAAAGAGAACTTTTCCATGATGGAACAATCAGAAAAGCTGATTTTCCAAATGAAACACTCTACCAACAGTGGTTTCACTGCTATATTCAGAGAAAAAGGTAGTTGAGAACATCATCAATAGAAATAAAACATATGGATAAAAAGAACCGCCTTGTTTCATCAGAATTAAATGCTCTGATAAGGTCATGTTGATTTCTCTTTGTCAGAACTATAATTTTCTGTTTAATGTAGACGTCTGGATAGTTAATGCTGACTTTGGAAAAATAGATGTTTCAAAAGAAGTGAATTTCCTTCAAATAAAAAGAAGTTTCAGTGATGATTGGATTGTTCTGTAAAAATAGGGTAACAGATGTAGGCCTAGAAACCCTAATGTTTAGGAAATTTTGGGCACCTGCCCCAGAATATTTGAAAGACAATATCTGAAAGCACAGCATAGGAGGGAAACAGTGGGATCTTTTGTTTTGTTTTGTTCAAATGGAGCCCTTTATCATTGTACTTTTCTATTTCAATCAAAAAATGTTTCAGAGGTAAGTTAACTTTACATGTGAGCATGTGCATATGTATATCTTGAGAATGTTAAAAATTGAAAAAATAACAAAAACCAGAAAAACAAAAAGAAGTAAATAGAAAAAAAAATATATGGCAAGATAAAATAAACTCAACCAATAAGACATTTGTATTTTGTCCTATGTAGTCAAAATCCATCTTATTTTTTGACCTGATACTGAAGAACACTAGGAGATATGATTTAGTTATTTTATCTTGTCCCTCATGTTGCCAACTGGAATTTTGCAACCCTTGCAATACTTTAATCTCCATTCATAATTAACTCCTAGTTAGAAGAGAGTTCTTATCACGTATTTCGGTGCTAAACGGGGACAATGAGGACCTGTGAGATGAAATCCATCAGAGAAGAAAGGGAAGGAAGGCAGCAGGTCATCTGTCAGCCATGTCTCCCTTTCAGTAAGCTGGCAATAAATGAGAGCCTCTGACTTCAATTTGGTGGTGCAAACTGATTTGATATGAAGGTTTCTTTACCAAAATAAAATTGTCTGTGCTGATTTTTTCCAGTCAGACATAAGGAATTTTTTGACATTTTTCCCTGATGTCTTTAAGGTGATAATTGCTTGCTACTGCTGTTAGATAACAGAACTGCTAGTCAAGTGTATGAAATGTCTGGTTTGAAGCTGTGCCATTCATGCTGAAGATGAACGTGTGGAGGGGATTTTTAGTGTTAAGTGTCTGAAGTGTTCATCATTTTTTTCTTTAACACATCTCAAAGAACACTGGAATTCATCACGAACAAAAAGACTGAGACTGATTTTGTCTGGTATGGCTTAATTTTGCACTCTCTGCTACCAACGTTCCTCCATGCCCTCCACTTTCCTGTTTCTTTTCAGAAATAGTCACATGGCTCATAATCCCCTGTGTTTGGCGACAATGGCCTTTGAGTCTACAGACTCATCTCCTCTGCTTTTGAATAACCTTTGTTGGCCAGATATTGTCTTTCTTGAGCTGAGTAATTTATTTTCTGGGAAACAGACAGGTTTTCTGGCTGTAACAGACAAACACTCCCACCCTCCCTCATCACTCGGTTCTGGAACATTTTATTCACTCCTTTTGCTCACAGTACCTCCTAATTCAAATGTGTATGACTGAAGAATGTGTCTGACCTCACTTAAAGGCTCATAAAAAGACCTGAATATTTTTGCTACTTCACAGTGAGTTGAATGACTGTTAAAATGAAGAACCAAACACCCTTCTCTGACTCATATTGATATTTTGTTCCAGAATGAAAAATAAGATAAGAATGTCTAGGACGTCTGTGTAGTTATTAGAATTATGAACACATCTAAGGTTTCCAAAACAGCTTGCTCATTTGAAGAGTAATGATGCCTAAAGTACCTCAGAAGCACTATCAGTCTCTTCTGACTATATTTGAAGCTGAAGGAGAACAAAATTCCTTAAAAATCACCAAGTTTCTAAATAAGATCTTAACTCAGTTACCCAAATAGCCAAGTTATCAGTTATCCAGATGTTCAAGACTGGACAAGGACTTTATTTTCTGCGGATGCTAAGTGAGTTTTCTAGCGTGGTTATGCTCTGTTGTAGGAGGTAAATTTTACAGACTTTATAGTCTGTATTGAATTTTAGTCTCTCCAAAAAAGACCGACAAACAGTACAGGAGTTCTCAGATATAATTTTGATTTTAGACTCATTAACCTCAGATCACAGAATCACAGAATGTTCTGAGTTGGTGGGATTTGACTCCCTTCTGCATGTTGGAAATCATGACAGCACATTCACACATGCACTCACTGTCAAAGGAATCAAACTGAAAAACCTTCCCAAAGCAAAATGTTCCTCCCAGACGAGGAGGTTGGTATTTGGTCAGGAACCCTGCAGACAGGGGAATTGTGAGGCTGAAATGGAACTTAGAGGAAACCAACGCTGGAATTTAAGAAAGCCATAAGTGCAGCGAAGCTGACCCTGAGCAGTCCAGTGCCGCTGAGTCCTGGGAAGAGAGAAAGTTTCAAAAATGTGAAGGCAAAGGTTGTAGAGAGGAGAAGGACAGAGCATATATTTTAAAAGGACATTTTACCCTTTGAAAACCTGTTTGCTTTGGTCTGTTACTAAAAAATTAGGACAAGGATTATTGTCCTATTCGTTTCACCCTGTTTCATGGAACATTGTTCTATAAAAATAAGTTACTGTTATTATCATGATAAATAAAGGACAGATTTGAGCAGCGCTATAAATTTTGGTAGTTTTAGATCTATTGCATGAATTTAAATGGATGTTTTTGTCACGGTTATCTATTCCCTTGACCACTCTTTTCAAAGAATTAAGGATATAGAATTTTAATATTCAAATAAACTGCATTTTGTAGCATAACTTCTTCAGTATTTGGAAATGAAGCAGTGCTAATAATAATGATCATGCCAAAATATAAATACTAACTATAAATAATTGCTACTAGACGCAAGCAAAACACAGAGCTTAGATCTTTTCATAATCAAGCTCCTTTATCCTTGTTCAGTGAGCTGTTGGATTAGGATGAGGATGAAGACCTTGAAAATTCTGACTTCCCAAATGATACAAAATCACTCAGGTCTGGAAATAAACCAGAAATCAGAGAAACGTGTCTGCAAAAAATCTTGGCTATTGTGAAGAGCTAAACAAAACCAGCCTGGAAACATTTCCAGCTTCCACAGAACTGTTGCAGTCATGGCATGCTCTGCAGGTTACTGCCTTCCAACCACAACAACTCCTAAGGACACTCTTTAACCACTGTGAAATACACTCCCAGAATTAATTTCCAATTAGTGAAAAAACAAAAAAAAAACATGGAACAAAATCCAGACAAGCAGCTGATCACCACTATAAAGCTTCAGTGAATAAGTGAGGTTATCCGCACTAAATTTTGTGCATTCTCTTTTCTGTCTAGATTTGACCCTCATCGAAGATATTGTGGAGGAGAAACAGGAAAGTTCCCTGGACATATTTTGAAATGGCGTGGTTATGTTTTATTTATTTCAGAGGGAAGAGAGGGCATTGTGGAAATGGTTGGATTTGGCAAGAAAGTGCAGAGTCATCCAAACCAATAGCTTTGGACATGAAGTTTCAGGGCTGTTTCACTGCAACTTTAAAGGTTTTGTTAGCCTTAAATCTACATTCTTGTCAAAATAAAAAGAAAAAAGCAACCACATAGTCCAAGAGAGACAAGGTTTTTTATGCTGTTACTCATCGAAATTCAAATTATTGCTCTGTCAATATTGCAGAATGTCAAAACCACTTGCAATTTGTTAATGTTCAGGTGTATTTTTTTGCAGCATTAAATTTAGAAATATTCATTCCTTTTCAACAAGTATTCACTAGAAAAATATTTTGTACTTGAACTCACAACAGAAGTCATCTTGACTACTTTCATGTGCTACTCCGGTGAAGAATGGAAGGAGCTGCATTAGAAAAATATATTTTGAAAAAATAATATATTTTATGGATTGGAACACTCTTTTTCAACAAACTCCTGCTAAAATGCCTGATATTTTAGGATCCTTTCCCCTCTGCATCCCCAGGATTCTGTGAAAATTCCATGTAAAATTGATGCATTATTCCATATAATAACCTGATCCAAATTATCCCTGTTTTAGGATGGAAATTGCACCAGATGACCTCCAAAGGTCCTCTGCAACTAAAATTATTGTGGTCCTGAGGCAGCTGTTCAGCCTGACTTTTTGTGGATTGTCAAAAAGGGAAAAGAAGGAGATGTCTAGACTTCAGTAGTCATGTCTGGTAACATGCAGTCAGTTGCTGATCCGAATTTACTCAATGCTCAATTATACAAGGTCCTAATGAAATAGGGATATAAAACAAAAGATTAGATTCATAATATTAAGTAACATTACAGGAATATAATTTATTTATTCACCTTTAAAAATTACATAAGAATTGTTGGAAACAGTTTTAAATGCAAACAAGTGGTGTGAGTGAATTTTATTCTATTTTAACATATAGCTGACCTGCATAACAAAACAAAAACTGAGTGAGTCTAAGCAGTAGCTGGAAGTGGGTGGAGGTTGGAAGCCTTGGTTAACATATACTTTAATAATCCAGAAATAACATAATCACCTCTACTTAAGAAATCTTTACTTTTGGAAGTGAGTAGCCCTTTTCTTCCTCTTCAATTTGGAGACCTGTACTTTCATTATTGCACCTTATTTTGTTCATGAAGTTAGGAGAGGTTATACTGACATTATAATTACTGATCAAAAATGAGAACAGAGACAAGGCAATGAAAGTAACCTAAAACTTTCTCGACAAACAAAACATAAAAGAACCCTTCTGAAACAGTTTTAAATTGTCTTCCCTGTATTTTTTTAACAGAGGCTCCATTCTTCACATAATATAATGAATAACACACACTAGGCATTGAAAAAAATAGGTCTGTAATTATACCTCAGGGGCTTGGTGACACTGATAAAACATTCGCCATCACCCTCTCATTGGAATTAGACTAATTATGTACATAGTTGGGTGTCCATTAATCCTATTATTATTATTATTATTATTTAACACTATTATTCATAATGTAAGTTTTCCTTCCTTTAATTTCAGACTTGTAACAATCGAGAATGTTCCATGCTTAATTAGCAGCCAAAAGCTTGAAAGTGCAGTATAATGGGACATTATGGGGGCTCGATAGTGAGTTAATGACATAGCAACCAGCTAACAAGAATGAGGAATTTTTACAGTGGGATTCTAAAATGAACTGCCTGGCAGCACGAGTTGTGTCCAACAACATCGTTGCCAGTGTCCCTGTCTAGTCTCCAGAGGTGAGATAGGTGCCAGAACCACATCCTGCACTCCTCAGAGCAACAAGACTCATCCATGCCCTGCCAGTGGTTTTCTCTGGTGGGAAGAAAGATTAGTAAACCTTGAGTAAAACTTGCATTGGCAGTGCTCATTTCTGGGAGTCTGTCTAGGAGCCATTCTCTGAGACCAAATTCTATCTCAAATAAGGGAATAAGAGCAGGGACAGGAGAGAACAATAAAGGTTGGGCTGAAAGAGTCTCAAAAACAAATACCTTGTTATGAAACTGCCCTTTGTCCTGGATCATGTTAGGCTGGTCAGCAGTGTTGTCTATATGCCACAGAAAAGGTGATTTCTGAAAAGGAGGCTTTACTGAATTCAGCACAATACAGGTTTTTAAGGAAACTGGATTCTGCTCTTATTTTCCAGGTACAAGTTCACTGAGTAATATGAGATCTGTATGCTCCATCCCCACATATAAAACACAATAATATTATTTTACTTCAACAGGATGTTGGTTTACAGAGGACAGTTTTCCAGCAATTGTTCATTCTTTGACAGTGCAGCAAGGAAGAGCCTAGTATTTTCCACAAAGTTTTGTAGTATTAGTGCTACTGCAATTCAACCTAAATTAAGCTTATTGAAGTAACTATATTTTTACCTCAAGTGATTACAGCAGCCTACACAGAATACTCTCTATTCTACCTAATTTAGTAGAGGCTGAACTATTAATTACAACTTTCCCCTGGGAATGGTTCCCGGTGCTTGTTTAAGAATAGTCAGACTTGCAATCAGGCTAAGATATTTCTCTATAACTGATGATATTACTTCCTTTCCAGAAACGCTTCTCCGTTGACTCCAATTCCTTACAATACTGTGGTTTTGTTAGAGACCAAACTCTGAGGTGGCTCCAATTAAATTCTGTGAATTCTACCCACATATTCACACGATTTACTCTTTCAAAAGTGTCAATTCAGACTTTTCCTATCATTAGACGCGAGTTGTGTGAATGCAGATCTCAGGTGATAATCCATCCAGTCTTTGAGATAAAACTTTGTAGGAAGGAGCAGTCATGAAATAGTAACCACTTTGTGTTGCAAGAATTTCTACCTCTGTTACCAGAAGTATCTGGTCTCAAAACCAGCTCCTGAGCCAAAAAAACTGGAATCTGAAAGTCAGCTCTGATTCAAGAAATTTCAAAAAATTTTCAGGGTTTTTTTTCACTGTTTTTTTTTTTTTTCCCTCTTGTTTTCTGGTCAGTGAAAAGCAACTTTAAAGTTGAATTCAAGGAGGAGAAGTAAAATATAGATATCTTTTGCCCCTCTACTTCACAAATATGTGGAAAAATAGTCAGAAAAGCAGTTAACAAAAAATTTACAAAAAAAAAATTAGTGGAAAGAATTATTGCCTTGTTTTTCTGTGAGTGAAAGTGGGCTTTAACATACCAATAAGGTTGCATGAGAGAAATCAAAAGGAATATCAAATAGCATTTCCTTTTCCCTATTGAAGAACATTTACCTCTTCTTTTTGGTAAAGATAAAGATACTACCACATAAAGAAAAGATTTTTCCTGTTGGTGCTGTTTTCCTGCCTTCCTTGCATTTGTTTCAGTAATTACATTTTTCCCTTCAAGTTTCTATACTGATTTTGAGCAGAGCTGAATATAGGAAACAATAATTTTGATTTGCTATAAAGGCTTGACAAGACATGTAATTGTTTACATTTGAGAATTTAACCCTAAAACCAAAACAAAACAAAATACAATAACTTCTTATTCAAGTGTTACTGGTCCTCCACATATTCTGCGTCAAGAGAAAAAGAATTACCACTTCTCTCATTCCCTTTGTGCAAATCAGAAATGAAAACTAAAT
The DNA here is from genome assembly GCF_035770615.1 of Melospiza melodia melodia. Classification (NCBI taxonomy): domain Eukaryota; kingdom Metazoa; phylum Chordata; class Aves; order Passeriformes; family Passerellidae; genus Melospiza; species Melospiza melodia. Next base: position 5,225,099 of record NC_086226.1, read on the forward strand.
AACTGGGCATAGCATGCCAAACACTCATAAATCAAGTCTGCCCCCAAATAAGCACTATTCATAATAAAAATATGCAAATAGCATTGACAGAAGCCATGCAAATAATTTCAGAAGTAAATCAGGGTAAGTGGGCAGTAATAAATTCCAGTTTGACTGGAACGGCAGAAATTTAGACGAATTAGTGAAAGGTGGGAATGTTTTACAACCAGATGGAAAGACAGTAATCATTTGATCAAGTGCAACTGGACACTGCAAATTATTCCATCTTTCTCTTTAGGATGAGACATGCATGGGGTATTAACCAGACTTCTTCCAGACTTATTTCTGTAAATCTTTTGGGTGTGGAAACATAAAAAAGAATACGAAAACATTGTGTTTTGAAAGCAAACCCAAACCAGTAACAATTAGAGCTACAGAAACAAACAAAAACAAACAAACAAACAAAACCCCCCCAAAAAATAAACAGTGAAAAAGAACCCCTCTGTTTTATTATTCAACGGGGCTCCCTCCATTATGTTTGTGCAAGGGACCTTAAGATAAAGTGCTTACAGGTGTCCTCCTTTCCTGGCTGCATCATGTAGGAGAAAGGGAAGCAGCAAAGACAGCCATGAGCAGCACATGCCAGTGATTCACGAAAGAGAGGACCTCTTGCTGTCTCTTTGGACAATAATGCTGTGTTAATTCCTCATGCCTAAGAACTAGGGTGGCAGGTGTCTCAGGAGCTGGAAAATCAGACAAATCAGGGAGCTCAATGAGACAGAACCAAGAGTTTCACTATCAGTAAGGCTTGTGTGCTCCAGGGATCTGGGGCGACTTCTGGTTTTCACACACAGCCCTAAACCACCATGGTATTTCTACAGAGATGCCTCTGATATCCAGCTGATGTGGATATATTATCTTTGTGTTAGAAAGGCCAAGTAGAAAGAGTATAATCAGCAGCTTGAAGTCCTAGGCTCTCTACCATGCTACTGAATCCATGGTGACACTACCACACTGGAATTAAGGTATCTTCCTTGTTATTTGGTTGGAGTTTATGACATATTATTTGATGCTGCTTATCAAAAAAAGAGATGGACAATTTTTGGTTTTGTTTTAATTTTTTTTTTTTAAGCAGGAATATAAATTTACTGTCCCTTTAAAATTACTAAAAGAAAGTATTGTACATTTGCCAAACAAGAAGCCAGTCCTGCCTTACGATGAGATATAGCTTCAGGCAGCAAAACTTTATCAGAGCTTCATTTCTCCTTCAATTCCTTCCCTACTGGAAAGATAATTTTTCAATAGTTTCTTTTTTTTTTTTTTTTTGTACTCTGTTTTTTTTTCCTTTTCTTCTTTTTTTTTTTTTATTTTTCTTCCAAAGCACAAACTTTAGTCTAATTTCTTAGGTGACTGAGATGTTAATCAAGCAGCTCAAGACAGAGAGGCTAGTGAAAACAATCAAATGTGAAACTGTCCAGGGGAAACATTCTACTTTGAAGTAAAAGAGAGGAAATTGTCATTTTGAAGCCACTAGAGACAGTCTTCTTGTTACAAAGAAGACCCTGGGGAGTCACTACCTGATTTGCTCTTAGTCAGGCTGGCATCTCAGTGACAGGGCAATTGTAATTAGGATGAATAAAATGAGAGAAGTGCCAGCTCCCCAATTTGTAATTCAGTGAGAGACATTAAAGACACAGTATTATGTTTAATTTTTTGAAAAATCAGGCACTGTGCTAACAGGTAGCAGGACTTCCCCCTACGGAGATGACTTACATAAAATCTGAATCTCTTTCCATGAAGAGAACAAATATGACACAGGCAAGGGAGCCCAGATGGTTGTGGAACTTTAGGCAATCTTTAGGAAAAGACAAGATAGAAAATCAGATGTCGGGATTTGTTTTGCCTTCTGAGAAGAGTCATACAAGAGGAAAACAATGAAGTTTCACTGACGTAACTGATATTGAGGTCTGATCTTTCATCTTTTCATCTGGTTAATGAAAATTACAGGGTACAGATGCATCAAAGACCATTCATATTATTGCCATTAGAATCAGTAACTCCAAAACAGAAGCTTTTCAGCATAATTTTCTGGGTATTTATAATTAATTTCCAGGTAGAAATAACAGTTGTTCCAGAAAAGGTATAAATTTACATATGTAAAAACTTAAAGTTCATATTTATTAACTGAACCTTGCTCAAAATCTTTTCTAAAAGTGAGATGTCACGACTCAATTACAAAAAAACATGAACAGGAAAGTCTGATGTCAATCTTCATTTCCAAACATGAACTGAAATTCTCAGAAGAAATTTCTCTAAAGCCAGAAAACAAACACAAAACCTTTGCAAAGAATAAGTTCAGATTGCAAAGAATGAGTGATGACTGATACAAAATAATCAGTTTGTGGCTTTATGTAAAAAGAATATGATTCCTAGGAGGCTGAAGTCTGATTTCAACTCTTTGTTGATAGCCACCAGTGCAAATCTGGAACCTTGTGAAGACACAGCCAGGGAGTGATAAATGTACTGCGCATCATTTTGACTTTTGTTTCTGCGAGTTTAAAAAAAAGCCCTGAACCTGAATATAATTCAAAGCTGGAAAAGTTTCCCTTTGCACAAATTTGAATGGTGCAGCAGGGCTCTGAGATATGCCAATATATGGCACATACACACACACATATTTATACACTATATTTTCCTTTTGTAAAAGTTGCATTTTAAAATTGGAAGCAAAGGTTCCAGAAGCCTGAGGGTAATTTGCATTTGAGAAATTCTGTGACTATCAACATTGCTGAGGACACGAGTTCTACGCAATCAAGTCCTCTGCCACAGCAGCTCAAAATGATAAATACAGCAGTAACCATGCACTGTCACTGAGCTCAACCTTGGCCGTGTCTAATTTGTAGCAATGCCTAAGCCTAATCCTAGTGAAGTTCCTGTCCATGATACAGATTGAAACTGGTTTGTTAGCAGGTGGGTTGGGAGACAACCTTTATGTGACTGGTCCCTCTGGCAGTTCTGCATCTGTAATGTGGGTGGACTGTCAGGGTTACTTTAAGATTTCTTTTTTTGGAGCTGTCAGCTTAGTCAGTGCCACAACCATTAAATTTTATTGAAAATATCAGTTTTCAAAGAGAAGACACCTTCTCCTTCTTACTTGCTCCTGTTGCCTTCCTCACATTGTTTTGTTGTGAAAGCCATGAAGCCAACAGCTATGTATTGTTATTACTTGAGTTGTAGGTTTCGCAAACTAATTTCTTCTGTTGATGTTTAAGTCTTGGCTATCTGTCTGTCTGTCTATCTGTCTGTCTATCTATCTATCTATCTATCTATCTATCTATCTATCTATCTATCTATCATCTACTATCTATCTATCTATCTATCTATCTATCTATCTATCTATCTATCTATCTATCTATCTATCTATCTATCTATCATCTATCTATCTATCTATCTATCTATCTATCTATCTATCTATCTATCTATCTATCTATCTATCTATCTATCCATCCATCCATCCATCCATCCATCCACCCACCTATCATATATCTAGGTTTTTTCCTGAACCCAGAAATCATCAATTCCAAACTCTGACATTAAGCCCCGCAAGAGTTGTCACCACCAGATCCCAGCCTTATCTTCATTATGTCATGTGGCTGAAAACCAAAACAAATTAAAAAAATACAACCAAAGAAAAGAAAGCAACAAAAACATCCACCAAAAAACCCCCACAAAACAAAAGAAAAAAACCCATGTCCCCCAAAAAACTAAAACCAAACCAGATAAAAGAACAACTTACCAAAAAACCCAACAACGCCCCCTCCCAAATAAAAGAAAACCCAAAAACACAAAAACCAGAAGAATGTTCATCTCTGTGCAGTACATCCCCCCAGAGTCTCACACAAAATCAAGCAGAGAAGAGAAGCAGTGCTTTTTGAGGGAAAAGTAAATGACACTTTAAATTTAAACAAACGGAAAGAAAACTGGGAGGTAAATCAGGTACTTTCTGTTAAGAGAGAGGATAAAGAAAATCTCCTTGGCTATCATACCTTAGATCCAAATGAGTAATTCTGTTTGTAAGATAATATTTTGAAACTTCTTAGTTTGAAAACAAGAATATGAGGCATAAGATGCACAAAAAAAAAAAAAAAAAAGCAAACAAACAAAAAAAAAATCCCAATACAACACAAAAAAACCCCATTTCTTTTTGTTCAGCGTGCCACCATTACATCATTGTTCAGAAAGAAATCAAGCTGGCTAAAATCCCGTGGCAACATAGCTAAGCCCTCTGTTTTTAAATCCCCCCAGTCTTGTTACCCCATTTCACTGTGCTGAATCCTAGCAACAGTTTTGTTTCCAGCTTCCACCAGCAGCTTGGTAAACTTTTCTACTGGAACAAGGGCTCATGGCTGCCTTCTAATAGCCCAGCAACAGCACAAGTGTAAATCTGTTAAGATTTGATGGGATATAATAAGAGCAAACAAATAAATAAATAAATAAAGCCTTGCAAATTACTGCTAGACAAAGAAGATAAGTTGAATAAGAGGACTTGTATGGATACATCCATGGAAACTGGCTAGAGAGCAGTTAGACCTGTTTTAATGAGCAAAAAGACAAGCTAATTATGGCTGGAAAGCAAGGGGAACATTGAATTCAACAAAATGCATTTTGCTCAAATGAAACACATCTTCAACAAAACACTTAAAAAAAACTCAGTAAATAAGAGAGAAACCCTGCTTATACTACTAAATAATGAAAAAAAAAACTTCAGAAAAAAAGTGGAGAGCCTTTAAAACTATCGCTCAAGCTGTGAAGAATGCTGGGTATCACAAGGAATGACTAGGTAGGTTGTTCAATACCAATATAAATATCTCCTCCTACAGAGAAAATAGAATCTCCTAGGGAGGATTTAGGGTCTCCTAGGATCTCCTAGGATTACAATCTACTAGGAAGAGATTTAAAAACATTTTAAAGGTAGGTAAATTATTTCATTAAGTGAAATAAAATCAGCAGATCAGAGCCAAAATATAACTGTATGCTTAGAAGTTGGACATAACCTATATATGTTGTCCTAAACCATTAATAATCATGGAACACATACATGATTATATACATCCAAAGTATAATGGAAGACCATTCCTTCCATTATACTTTGGATAAGTAGACAGGATTCACTCTACATGAAACACAGGGTGCCAAAAAATCAACCTCAGTCTGTAAAAGCAAATACACTTTCCTGTAATGGTCCAGAGCTTCCCATGGAAGGCAAAAGTAACTAATCCATGCTACTTTCTCCACTACATTTGAAATGCTAAATGAAGTACAAGGTTCAAAAATCACTTTGTACTCATATTATGCCAGCCTAATTTTAGATATAGGTCTGAGTCTATATTTAGAAAATGATAATGGAGAAACCTCAGGGTTCAACCCTCTACTTTTAGGCAAAGCAGAGCCTACTTGCAATGCAAGGTGAGCCTGTCTTGGCTACTAGCTCTTATCACATGGGAATCACACATTCAGGGCATCTCTCCAATGACAAAAATATCCTGTGATGAAGGAAGAAATGGGATTTTTAATGGACCTAATCTTAGAGAAGAAATAGATTAGTTGCAGATGGACAAGGGAATACGGGTCTGGGATCCCACCAAGTCTGAGTCTTGGCTCGAGATGGCAAAGTCCATGTAGACAGCCATAAATATTACCCACTGCCTTATTTAGGGACTCCAGCTTGTAAAAGTAATCCATCCTGTTAGGGATTACACCTGTACAGTAAGCCACAAGGATGAAAAGCTTTGCACTATTCGAATACAAATCTCCTTATTGTGTGCATAGACCAGACATAGAACTGAGTTGCTAATGTGCTTAAAATTCAGGCTCCTAGTTCCAATCAGATAAATCAGTTCTTTTTCAAAGTATAAGAGAAAAGGCTCATTTTCACCCCTGGCATAAGAACATGAAGGGGTGTAACGAATCTAGCTCCCAGTAGAGCTGAAAAAAAATCTGTGAAATATCTGATAAATATTTGTTCAAATGCTTTGGGCCCTGACCCAAAAAAGCATGTGTACAGATGAAAAGCAGATGAGTGCTCCCAGCAAAATAAAAGGAGTATCTGTAAAAATATTCACAGGTCAAAGTCAAGCATACACTAAAACATTTTTTCTGGGTGGCTCTGGTCTATGGCTGGTATGAGCACAGACTCTAAGCACAGAACTATTGGTACAATTTATTTCAGGCAGAGAGGAATCATTGCTATTATTGTTCTTACTGATACTTTGCAGCCCTCATAGTGAGTGCACTTTGACTTTTATAATGTTTTTCCTTTATCCTAGTGTGGCTTGTTCCCTTGCCATGTATCACAAAGCAGTTTATGCTGGCATAACTGCATCTACAATAGCACTTACGTTGGTATTTCTGTAACAGTACATCAGGAACTGATGAGAAATAAATAAAGATAACAACAAAACCCTCATTCCCCTATATGGAACATCCATATCAGACATGGAGTACCTTCTTTCTTGTCCTTCTGCTTCTGAGAAAGGATAAAACAACCGATATGCAGGCAAGACTGAACATATAAGATTTTTCTGTATAGGAAGACATTAAATAGCCCAAAGCGCAGACAGAAAGAAGTCTGAAAAGATTGAGAGTGATCTCTAAATTGTGAAGAATAGTAACAATTGAGTATTTATTTTTTCTCATGACACAAAAATTATAAGTAGTCAAAAATTATCAGATGTGAATTTCTAAAAGCAAACAAAGGAAAGGACTTTTACATATAGCAGAATTAATTGTGCAACTTGTTGCCACAGTAACTTGTGGATGCAAACTGCATCAAGAGATGATTAAACAAATTAATGACAGTTCTTTCTAAAGAATAGACAAACATGTAAACACTCTAGGTGTTGAGATTCTGCACTGAATGAAGACGGGAAATATTGGGGAACTAGTAACCTGTGCATGTTCTTGTTCTGCACCCTTTCAGATCATTACCTGTAAGATTTTGGGTTAGATGGCAGAAGGGCAGAACCATTTAGATCATGGTGAAAATATTGAAATGTAATTTGTCGTGGCAGGCAAACATGGACAGACATTTCCAGTCTCACACACTGGTCTGTTTTCACAGCAGGACCTGCAGCGTATATATATTTACTGAGTTTTAGTTTTTTTTCACCTCCTCTGTGTGTCCACTGGTCGCATGCAAATAGGTCAGGCTAACTTCAATCCTCTGATTACAATTTTGCTCAGCACAGTCTGAGCTGAAGAGACAGAGAGGTTCTGGCACTAGACGACATCCGAGCATAAATAACTCATGGAGTCCTAAAGGGTCAGGGTCCTACACCATGGTGAATGGACATAAAAATACAAAGATTTGTTTTATTGTCAACTATCAATGCAATGTAAAATATCTAGATTTGTTTTATTGTCAAATCTCTAACTGCCAAATTGCAAAGACGGCACCTCTGCTTAAGTTTAGATTTAGATACCGTTTTCATTTCAAGTATCCCAGTTTTCTCTGAGTGCCAAATTAGGAGCTACCTTAGAAAATTCAGAATTTGCCATACTGAGTGACTCAGGTTTGTATTTTCAAAGACATTGAGGTGCCATTTCACCTGCTCAATTTCCTGATGTTTTATGCCTTTTGGTTCATGTCACAGAGGACATTACCTAGAAAACCTGTGTGAAACAGATCTGCACTCAAACAGAACTCTCTTGCAAACATCTGAGAGCCTTCCAGTCTCCTTAGTTGTGATTAATGGGTCTATTCATGTGTGTAAAGTTATTAACAGAAATATTCATAGAACCAGATACTAAACCAATGAGTAATGAATTAACAGGTTAAAATGTGTGTACCGAGCTGATCAGGTTGTGCTCCAGCTTAACTTCTTTGTAGTGACCTAAATTATTTTCTTTATAACTGACAAAAAAAAAAAAAAAAAGGAAAAAAAAAAAAAAAGAAAAAAAAAGTCCAAGACCTTACAGCTGAAAATCCTTTCTGGCAGATTTCTGGCTTTTTCTTTTCCTTGTCATGGTTTAACCTTGTTTAGGAAGCAAACTCCCCCCCAGATGCTCATTCTCTACTATCCATCCTGCAAGCACAGGGGCAGAAAGTAGGAAAAAAAACAGAAGTAAGAAAGCTTGTGGGTTGAGATTAAGACAGGGAGATCACTTATCAATTACTGTCATGGTCAAACCAGACAGGAAAATGAACTTAATTTATTGCCAATTAAAATAGATTTGGGTGGTGAGAAACAAAAGAGACAAACCTTAAAGCATCTTGTTTCCTTCTGCTTTCCCAGGATCTCCAGACTCCTCTACCCAATCCCAAGTTGCCCAGGGATTACAGTCAGTATTGGGTATCATATCAGTGATGCCTAAAGATTTTTGGGTTTTTGATATATTTATAGCTTGGTTGATTTTTAATACATAGTTGTATGGTTTCTAGTACTTTTTGTGCCTTTTCTCATATCTATAATAATAAAATTACCCTTTCTCACACATTCTTGAAAATCTGTTTAGTTTTATCATTAAGAAGAGAACTTCTAACAAGAACATCTTGTTTCCCACCAGAATTTAAGACAACTAAGAAGAAATAGGGCCAAAAATCCCCTGGGCCACCTCCAAGGGGCTTACCCAAGAGTGGATTACTGGGGCAACTGATCTCGTATTGGATGTACCAGTTAGACATAACAATTAATTAACCTTACAAAAATTGCAGTAATCCTTTACTGCACATGCGCGTAGCCATATTTTGTCCACTCGAAACCTTTCATTATAAAGTTGCTTTTCATCTTACCACTCTTAATACTGTTCATAAAGTTTTTTCTTTTGATTCCAGGCAACATTGGGAAAATCCAGCCTCCTCTGGAGCGGGGTCCTGCACATGAGCATTTGCCCCAGTGATTCTTTTGACAGACAGCAGCGTGGGCATCTGTTCCAGACTGACTGTCTCCATGGAATTCTGGGGGGTTTCTGCTGCTCCTTCCTGCCTCCTTCTCCAGTGTTTGCATAGGTGTTCTTTGCTCTTGCTACATTCACTGAAATCAAAAGGAAATTCCGTGGAAATGCAAAGCTGAACACCACAATGGGGAAGGGTGCATGGAAATATTCATTCAGGAGCCTTGGGCATAGCTGGCTGCATTCCTGCTGCTGGGACAGGCACTCCTTGGGAAAAAAAAAAAGCACCAACAAAACAACAACAACAACAAACATAAACAAACAAACAAACAAAAACCTGGCATGTCCTCTGCTGTAAAATAAATCACAAACAGAGAATAGCATCAGACATATCAAAAAGGTTTTGCTGTCAGGGTAGGTGTTTAGGATGGAGGCGAACCATCAGTACACCACGGCCAAAGGTCTGACAATGTGACCTAGCAGATAGAAATTACTTATCACACTCAGGCACCAGCTGGGGGACCAAGCATTCTCCCCAAGATGCTGTCTCCCTGGGATGCTGATGTCCATCTCTTCTTGTGTAGGAACTGCTACACATTTCTCATGGGATTGGTGAAAAGTTAGAACAACTTTTCCTCTCTTTCTCATTAAGGACAGAAGAGGACATTTTGCACTACACTGCAGCTGAATACCTAAATATTGAATAAGAAGAAAATCTTAAACTAGCCTAAAATGAAGAGTTCAGGAAATGGAATAAAAAGCCAGAAAGGGCTTGTGTAAACGAGGAAATAATATTCAGGGCAGGATGCGATACCCAATTATTAGGGATGGAAAAAGTCTGTGAAGTCAATCCTGCCACAATGCAGGGGGATGGAATAGCTGTCCAGAGGCCTCCATCCCAGCCTTAATAAATGCGTATAGGAGAATACTGAATTAGCAGTTAAAGGAGACACTAAAGGTGCAAACACAGAGCTGTGATATTAAAGGACAGAGACAACACTCTATTTACAATAAAATAAACATCGTTTACTCGTGCTACCCATTTAAGTGAGGAGATCGGAAATGGAAGCAGGCACTGTCAGGCTACATTTACAAGAGATGTGTTTGATGGAACATTTCAACATGCTTTGATTGAGACCCCTGCTACTTTCCTTTTGAAAATTGTAGAGTAAAATGTGCTGGTGAATTGTAAAGGTTCCATCCCCCTTGATGTATTTTTATTGAACACGACTTGCAGGCTTCAAATTTTAATACTCTGTCCCTAGACTGCTGTCACTCACCATATCACACTTCTCAATTCACAAGGGTTAGAGTTTGGGGGAAAATGGCCCAAACATAACCATTGGGACACTTTGTTTATCGTAGGGATATATTGTGAAAATGTAAATTTATATTTTATAATTCCCATGGGAAATAAAAAGGTGACATTTAAAAGCAAAAACGCAAAAAAATATTTTTTTTCTTCCTCACTAACTGCCATGCTCTATCAGAAAGCAAAAGTATTTCCCGAGTATATTGCATTTATTTCCCAAGAGCTTGCTTCTCCTTCATAGGAAGTTTTTCATCAGGGTTTCAGAATAATGTCATGCTTTTCTTTCCTCCCTACGCCTTCCAGTGCTCAAAGTTACAGATGGCAGCATCCTTCTCAGACGTCATTTTCATTGCTACAAACTTCTGTGCCTCTGGAGGAGGCCAGCTCATGGTTCTGTTATGCCACTAATGAGTCTCCCATCTCTTCAGCAGTAAACAGTCTTTTTACTAGTCAATATTTGTGCTGCATTGTGCACACAAAACCCTGTGAATCTTGCCCCCACTAGTGAGCACATTTTATGGATATAAATAGATTTTTCTGTTGTCTTCCAGAGACTCGGGATTACTGGCCTTTTTTGTGTATTCACAACGTCTTGTGTACTTAGATCATAAATTTTCCATGAAAAATGGATGCTTGTGGCAGTGGGCAATCTGACTATCTGTATTATTTATTCAGTTTCTCTGGAGTAAAAACTAAATATATTGACTTTTGGCTAGTTAGTTGTGCTTGGTCCTTGTGATTCTACCTAGAATAAAACACAGATCGAGGTCATTTAAAAAGCGTGAGCTTTTCCTGGAAAAGCTCAAATTCAATATTACTTAGTAAACACACTGGGCTTCACTGTAAAAAATGAATGAAATGGGTTCAAGGAAGACCTTATTAGGTGCATTAGAATTCTGTGAATGTGGGAGCATAGGATGGACACAGTAAAGTAAAAGAGACTTATAATTTATACTTTTTGCTGTAGAGGATCACCAGGTAAAACAAAATAGAGCCGTGTCGTGGTAATTTCCTATGAAAATAAACAAACAACTTTTTCCCAAACATATGACCTGGAGTTTTAGGCATAAGTAATGGCAGGAAGGATTCATGAGCTAAATAAAACTGACATAAATAGAAGTTATGTGCTCCCATCTATGACCCTTCCTGAGGTGGAATTTTCAGAATGGGGCCAGGACAGGTCTCTTAAGCTGCACTAAGGCATCTGGTCACATTGCAGCTGTTCTAGACTTATTATTGATGCACTTCAAACATGAGTAGGATTTTGTTCAACAGAGTCAAAACCCCTAAAATAAACAGGAGTATAAAGTGTCTCAAACTATATTTGAGACTGTATTTCAATCAAAAGTGATATTGAAGGAGCCCATTCAACAATTAGCATGGAAAGCATCCATAATCCTGGGGAACTGGTTTTTCCCAGCCTCCCTTTCCTGCTTTCTGCATCCTTAATTCCAGGTGTCTTGATAGGCAGCAAATACTGCAAGGACCCCCTCAGCCTGGTAAGAAACTGATAGGGGCTGGAGGCCATTAAATCACCTCCCACTTGCCTCTACCATCCTGTCTGCATTATGTCGAATAAAACTTTAAAATAAGAATTAAAACTCTACAAACTCAGCTTCAATTAATATTATTCATCTTATTAATACTTGCTGTTGTGAGAATTATCAGGAGATAATTGACCTTGTCAGTGTTATGCACCCTCTGCATTACTGTTGGATTCTTCCACTCCCCTCATGCTTAATTATAACTTGATAAAGCTGAAAGTAAGTTTATTTTCCCTTTCCCTGCTTTAACCATAGAATATCAAAGAAAAGGGAGCAGGCAGGCTGGGGGAGGAGGAGGGAATAAATCTCCTAAAACATGTAATCTGCTCAATTAATAAAGTGAATCTAACGGAGTTGCTCCCTGGGGCCTGACAAATGCACCTGTCGCCATCACCAGACAACTAATATAAAGCACATGTCCACACATTTTTCCCCTCCACTATTCTCTATACACGTATTTTAAGAAAAGAATACCCTAAATCAAGCTAGCGGGTAGTGGACTGACCTGGTTTTTTTGGGTGGTTTTTGTTTGGTTTTTTTGAACTGTAAAACACTGATTTTCTGCTACTCTCATGCTGCTCAGCTGGCAACAGTTAACACAGCAAACGCAGATCTTTTCAAAAATGTTTTCAATGGAAGAAGGAATACATATACACACTTAAAGAACAGACATTCTATCCCCCATCTGCAGCCTTTTTAAGTGCTATTTCATACATCAGCCCTGAGCTCTCATTCCAGCAGATTTAAGACTCACATGATCAGAACACTGATAAGGAAGCAGGAAACTCCTGTGTGTGAAAACTGGTGGCTGTGCCCTGGGGACTAGAGAGGAGATGAAAACATCCAGTTCTCCCTCTGCTATTGACGTATTCACCCCTGGATGCAGTGGCCAGCTTCCACCTCCCCAAAGATCCCTTCAAACCACCGGCACAGGGACTGAGTGGCACACACAGGATGAAGAAAGCCTTCAGCCCTTTGGATCCCACCTTGTGTGACCTTCAGCACGGCCTTTTTGTGCTTTCCAGACTGCAAAAAAGGTCCCATAAAGAAAGAGGTGACTTACCTGTGGCAGTCTCCCTGAGCGTGGATCACAGCTGTCAGGAGAAGAATTTCGCTAAAGAGATGCTGGCATTTATACACCTATTTCATAAAAAAGATATCCACGGAGATGAAAGATGTTTACTGTAAGTCTTAAGTTTTGTCTTCTTGGGGACTACAAAATAATCTCCAAAATTGTTACCGTGGTTTGAGATTTTCCTCATGCAGCTGGACAGGAATGTGTCCCTGTTGGTGTGATATTTGACTTGCTAAATCCATGCTCACTACGGGCTGTATATTCAGTATTCTTCTTTTTTATTTCTCTTCTTGAATTTGCAGGGCAGTAGGAGATGAAGAACAAAGACAATTGTATCCAACTTTCTTTCTTTCTTTCTTTCTTTCTTTCTTTCTTTCTTTCTTTCTTTCTTTCTTTCTTTCTTTCTTTCTTTCTTTCTTTCTTTCTTTCTTTCTTTCTTTCTTTCTTTCTTTCTTTCTTTCTTTCTTTTTCTTTCTCTCTTTCTCTCTTTCTCTCTCTCTCTCTTTCTCTTGTTCTCGCTCTCTCTCGCTCTTTCTTTCTTTCTTTCTTTCTTTCTTTCTTTCTTTCTTTCTTTCTTTCTTTCTTTCTTTTCTTTTGTTCTCTTAAGAGGTAGGTTGCCCTTTGAATCACCCAATGATTTTTGCCTTTGGGCTGAGTAAACAAAGAATCTTCTCTTCTGGCTCTGTATTGGATGAGTTTCATGGCTGAAGCTTGTACTACAGGGATGCCTCCAAAGTGCTGCATTTGGTGTTTACCTTTGGGCCACATGACAGGTTCAGAGGGATTTTTCTGGGTATTCCTATAGGGTTTATCCAAAATATTTTTTTCTAATAGACATCTCAGGTGAGGTACTTTAATATTTATCGCATTGCCTAGACCGCAAAGGCTGTAATTTAATAGCAAATTTTGGAAGTGGGCTCAGTTCACTTTAAAATCAGTTAGCTTCTGTCAGTGAAGGTTTTGAATACCTTGTTTATAGGATCAGCAGGGTTAATCAATAGGAAAAATAGGAAAAAAGCATTTTTCAAAGCATTAGGGTTGTCTGAAAATAGGATATTGTGAATTTCATTTCGCAATTAAGTTCTCCTATACAAAAACCCCAGAAATCACAAAAAGTTACAAAACATAGTTCTCCAAAATGCTTGACAAAGAATTAATGATTTCTGTGGGTTTTTTTTTTTTCAGAAAGATGAAAAAACCTTGGCAGTATGAGGCCATTATTTAACCCTCCTGCAATGATTTTAAAGTGATTCTTACAGTTAAACTAGACACGTTCTCACGGACTTTACTGAATGCAATTCTGAAAAGCATATATGTGGTTTGTTTGTTTGTCTGTGTGTTTTAAGTTTTCTATTAAAATTAAGGAACTACATAACATACATAATCTCTATTTAATGCAAGTAAATATAGAAGTTCTGTTACTTCTATTGTTTCAGGTAGCAAGACATGTTTGCCTGTACCAGCAGGTTAGAATAGGTTAGAAGGAGGAGGCACCAATTTTTTTTCTATTCAAAACCAATGAAATCAGATTAAGTCTCAGATATAATGAACTCAACTCCAAGAAAAGGAAAATCCAAACTAAGGTTCTTGATGCATCTGGCAACATGGAAGTCAAAATCTGTCTGGAACAGTGAACCAGGAATCTTGCTGTTGTGCAAACATAATTCCATCATCTTGCTCCATAAACAGTGGGCAGCCACTGAGCTCTCCTGCCCTGCAATGGGCTCTCCTCTTGGACAGGGATGCTTCTCAATGCTGCTCTTGAGGTTGGGATTCCTTTCTGAAACTGACCCTTGGTAAGTGATGAATGGAATGTTATACTTGGAAATCTGAGGTAAGGAATATAAAGAGCTGACTAAGGAAAATAAACCATTAGGAGTAAAGTTTTGACCAAGTCTGGGATTAGAAGTGGGTGTAGGTGCGCCCAGAGTCTTCTTTAAGAAGGTTCTTTCTGAACTTCGTGGCCCAATGAGAGCATCTCCCTGGCAGTTCTGTGTGACCCTGCTCCCTATGCAGCAAATAACCCAGTGTACCTTGCTGTTGAATCACTGCCACATTTCCCACAGAATTTTGTTATTCTCACTGTTTTATTTCAGCAGAGTATGTTTCATCTTCTCTCTTCGGAGTGAAATGCACCACTCCCATGGAGGTAGCTGGTCATATAATCTCACAGTATGACAAAGAACATCCAGTCAGGACCTGGATTAAATACCTTCAGTATGTCCTGAGTTGATCACTGGATCAATGAAAAATGTTCAAAGAAGGATTGTTTGGGTTGTATTCCCTGCATAAACCATTCTGACCATCATCACACGATATCCTGCTCCCGAGATGGGGCTGCTGAGGGTCCTGTTGTAAACCAGGTCTGTCTGATCTGGACCCCAAAGGAGCCCATTAGGTTTGGAGGTGGAACTCAGTGCTCCACCCCTGCTGTGCCCCCAAACAATGATTGTTTCAGACTCTTCCACAGGCCATTTAAAACACCTAAAACATCTTTTGATGAAATAGGCCCAAGTCTAGTTTTACGTAATAGATAGAATTTTTATAGATTTATTGTACTGGAAAATAGGCAGAAAGCTATCAGAGCTAAAGTTAACATTTTCTCAGGGTTCAACAAAAGCATTTTAAATGTCTTTGCCTCTGCCTCCTCTCCAGTGACAGGAATTATTAAAAAAGCAAAATTATGCCTTAGAGCATGAAGCAGCTTGAGATATTATGAAAGCTGGAGTACTGCAGAAGAGTAAGCTCTTCTGTACTTTGTGAAGACAAGGCATTTGATGCTTAAAGTGCTGGCATAGATTGCAAGTCCCTTTGGTTTTTTCTTTGATCATAGATTTCCTTTCTGCCCAGCTTTGGCCAAGTCAATTGAATTTGTTGATAAAATGTTAAACAGAAAGAGTGATACTGCCACATCTCACAGTGACAGAGGGGATAATATTTGGATTCTTCATAGAAGACTGACAGAGGCACCCTTGACAGCTGAATGGTAAATTGAAGAAATATTGTTAATAACCCCCAACAATTAACAACTGTCCCATAAGCCAGTACCTTTGCATCCTCTATATCAAATTCACCGTGCATAATCCTTTCTCGTCCTGAGCTCTGCTGATAAAGGAGGGATTTGTTAAAAAATTATTTGTGCTATTCATTAAGGAAGCCATACAGTGCTCCTGCATGACAGCAGCAGTTTCAAGAACCAGTCTGAAGACTTCGGGAGAAAAATATAAAAAAAAATCTCCCAGTTTAAAAGCAGAGTGGGGAAAAAGAACACTTTTCTACACTTCAGCAAGAGCTTTAAGAAACCAGTTTGGTTTTCAATAGTGTCCCTGTGAATAGAAGCCAGATGGTCTTTAAACCAGCATTTCCCCCACCATTTTAGGCATGAAAGCCACTACTCTGATGGAGCTGCAAGGGGGAGAGATAGGGATGGCAGGACACACAAAGGAGAAATAAGAAATCCTTTAAGCAGGGATTGAAATAGTCTGTTTGACAGCTAGAAAAGAGGGGAGTGTCAGGAAGGTAAAAGGGCAGGCTCCATAGGGGTAAGCAGAAATAATGGAGTGCAGAGTAACAGGATGTGAAGGAGTTATAATGATCATGGTAGCCAAGTGTGTAATTTGCAGTGAATAATTGATCCAGTGCCTTTTTTTTTTTTTTCTATTTTTTTTTTTTTACTGTTTCTCATCAAGAAGATCACAATTTTCTTGCATCTGTTCCATCCTGATGATTCAGTGAGTGATTTCTGCAATTGAAGCATGGTCTGTATACTGAACACAAGCAAAATTCATTGTGAATATACAATATCAGAAATCCTAGTTTAGTTTTGATGGAACACATAAATCACATGGTATTTTGTACTTTCTCTAATTAGTGAGTGCGACTCTAACAATTGCTGTGACATTTCTCCCAATTACATATTCATAAAGTGTTTTTCATGAATATTCTTTTAAAATGGACTTTCTCTCCAAATGCTTATGACAGTAAAGTCATTGGCAAGAATATTACTGCAGTGTTTGACAATCTAGGGATTTAAAATTCCATGGTACTTTTTTGTTAAAGGGGAAGAGATTACATGAGAGACCAACCCTAATTCCAGCACATGTAATTACTCATTAAAATATCTGATGTGGTCTTCGTTAAATGAGATAAGTCTCCAAGCCTCTACTTCCCTCTCACTCTGGAGACATTGGTGTATGTGTGATTGAAAGTAAATTTGCAGATTCCTTAGACATGACATAGGCTGACAAAAGGATGTTCAAACCAGGATGTTCAAACCAGGACATCCCAGCTGCCTATCATGGAAGCTACAGGGAGAATTACACGCTCAATAAGCAAGTCAATGTTTCCTTGGAATGCTAGGAAGGAATTCTCAGTGCACTGTTCAAGAAAGAAAAAAGAAAAAAAAAAAAAAAAAGGAAGATGGTCTCATTTCAGGACAAACTCATAAAATTTCAGAGGGCAGAGCTCAGTCTAGTGAGACTCATGGAAACAACATGAATGTAATTAACACCCAAACATCATTCACGGGCAGTAACAAGGGCAGCATAAGAAAAAAGGATGGTGAGAGGAGTCTGGGGCAAGAAAAATTTATCCTTAGTAGAAGAGATCAAGTTAAAGAATTCTTAAGCAAATGAGACAAACATAAATCTGTAATCTATAAATCCTGATACCATGTACCCAAAAGTGCTGAGGGACTTGGATTGTACCATTGTGAGGCCCCCTGACAGAGGCTCAATGATTATGGTGACGAGAAGAGGACTGGAGGAAAGCAAAGGTCACTCCCATCTTCCAAAAGGGTGAGAAGTAAGGCTTGTGGAATACAGGCTAGTCAGCCTGTAGTCCTTGGGAAAGTGGTTAGCTAATCCCAGAAAGCATTCCCAGGCAAATGAAGGACAAGAAAGAAAACAGGAGCAGCAGCATGGATTCCCTAAGGGGGACACACACCTGGCAAATGTGATATACTTCTGTGGTGAAAGGACTTTCCTGGCAGGTGAGAGCAGAGCGGTGGGCATGTCTACTCTGGATTCCCTGAAAATTGTCACCACAGGATCCTCACAGGGGAGCTGATGAAGCATGGGCTGGATAAAGAGAGAGAGAGAGAGACATGACTGAAAAGGACCAGGAAGGTGGCAATCCTTCACACAAAGTCTTGTTAAAATCCAGTCACTGGTCATCAATCTTCACTATTTTTCTAGATGATGGGGAGAGAACTGTACAAAACTGGGAGAGCTGGCTACTATTTCTCATGCAAAGGTACCTCAGCAGGCTGGAGAAATGGTCTGGAGGAAAACCATGATTCCTGGTCACCAGGAAGCCCATTTCAGGGAGAAGAGAAGGCGCAGGGAGAATATGTCTGTGTATGAAAATGTTTGAAAGGATGATGCAAAGAAGATGAAGGCAGACTCTTTGGAATGGTGTCCCAGTGGGCACAAACTGGAACATGGGAGGTTCCTGGTGGAAATCAGGAAACACCTCTTTACTGAGAGTGCTTGAGCACTGACGGTCCGTAGGGGTTTAACCCCAGCCAGCAGCCCAGAACTACACAAACACCCACTCACTCCGCCACCAGCACGATCTGAGAGACAATCAGAAGGGTAAAAGCTGGAGAACTCGTGGGTTGAGATAAAGATAGTTTAATAGGGAGATAAAAAGCTGATTTACACAAGCAAAGCAAAACAATAATTAATTCACTTCTTCCATGGGCAAGTGTTTATCCACCTCCAGGATCGCAGGGACTCACACCATGCAGACTGGTTATTTGGTAAGACCAGCACCACCACTTCAAATATTGCCCTTCCTTCTTTCCACCCTCCCTTAAGTGCAGAGCATGATTTCATGTGGTCTGAAATATCTCACTGGTCTGTTGGGGCCCCCTGTCCCAGCTGTGTCACTTTCCAACCTCCCAAGAACCCTCAGCCCCCTCACCTCTTCCATGCCCTTTGCCAGGGATTTCATTCAGTAGTGGATATAAATCTTCTTGAGTCTCTGTTTTGCATTTCATGTGATAGTGGAAGTTTTTCTTATCTATTACCAATTTCAACTCCAGGTAAATTTTAATTGTCTGATTGCGTTTCTCTGTACTCTTTCTGGTGTCCCACAGTGGTTTTCAATGTCTACCCACTAATTTTTTCCTATTTGAACTCAGTGAACCAAGTCATCCTCTTGCCAAATCTGCTCATCATCCTTCACATTGAAATAAATATTTCCTTTGCTCTAATTTTGTCCTTGATGAGCTATCCCACATCCTTTGGCCCTTCAGGGCAACACCTCATGAGATCTCACGAGTTCCCTGAACGAGGCAGGAGTCACTCATTATTCTGCTAGTGGTTTTTCCTTATTTCCATCAGGATCTTTACCACCTCTATGCTTGTTTATGCACAAACATGAAAATGAGATTTGGGGGTAGGTACAGAGCTGGCCATATCACTTTATGTGGAGGGAGGGAATTTTGGAAATTAATTCTTAACAAAGGTAAAAACCAGACAAGATTCGCTGACAGAATTTAATGAACATTATCTTCCCCAATCAAACTAGACCACTAACTTATAGCTGTGGATATTTTTAACTTGAGCTAACAAATATGAAGATTAAATAAATGCTTATCATACTGAGCTTGGAATTCAAGTATCCACAAGTAATTTAAAATGCTGGATTATCACATTGAAACCAATGTCACTTTTTCAACAAAATTTAGCCATGTGGAAAGGAAACAAACTAGTCTTGGGAAAGGGTCTGCAGGTAAAGAAAGGCAGATGTGTCCACCGTGAAGGGAATGTGTCAGGTATCTCTTTCAGAGAAGGGAGATTCATCTAATTGCCTCCTCACACTCCTTCTCTCCTAGAGAAAAGTGTATTTCTCTCATTTTCAGCACAGCATCAGAGCCTTTCCTTTGCTCCATGATCATCACATACCAGGTGTAGCTGGAGCCCAGCAGCCTCACCTGGAATCAGGAGATTCTTAAGGTTGCAAAGCCAGAGAAAGAAGAGGAGCTGCAGTGATGTCCAGGGCCACAATGCACCCTCCATGGCCAATCTCTTTTATTAAGAGATGATTTACCGCAGATGGAACTTTCCCAAAACTGAGGGATTTGCAGAACTTTCTTTTCTAAGGGTTCCTTACTATCTATAAATATTTAAGGTCATATTCAGGGCATTTCTGTAGGGGCTTTGTGGGTTTTATTTTTAAACCAAACATTTCTTTTTTGTTAAATTCTAGGAATTAAGTTTTAAGGCCAGCTCTCCTTTTCAAATTTACTTGAAACTGGTGAGAAAATCAAATGGTTTTCACAAAATCGCATCATTATTAAGGTTGGAAAAGACCTTTAAAATCATCAAGCCCAGCTGTCAACCCAGTACCACCACCACAATCACCACTAAATCATGCCCTCAAGTGCTACATCCATACATTTTTTTGGATACTTCCAGGGATGATGATTCTACCAATGTCCTGGACGTGGAGGAACTGGGGGAAAATATAAATATAGGAATCACAATTGGAAAACCCCATTTTCCCTAGGATGCCATTTTATATACCTCCATCCCTCTCCATTCTCTCCAAGCAATGACTCAAGAAAAACAAAATCAGAAGCATTGAGTTATAAATAGTGTCAAAAGCACCATAGAAGAGGAAGGTACCTGGAGCTGTAACATTATCACATCCAAAGCTTTTCAGAATTTACAAAGAAGAAAGCTGTGAGATGCATTTGTAACACTTTGAACTTGATTCTTCATCAACCATGTAGCCTCCTGCTGTGTAATCCCAGTAATACACATAAGTAGGCATATTAGCCTGGAAAAACGTGGCCAAATATTGAAAATACTAACATCATTCTGAGGCAATATTAAAATACAGACAGCTGGTAAAAATAATAACTAAGATACAGCTTGTATTCATGGGTACACTGGTGCTGATTCTCCTGAGAGACAGGGCAAGGCGAGCCAGAGAACTGAAGAATTTAGCTCACGACGCTGTATCCTGTATGAGGAGCACAATACTGCAGAGCTGTATGCAGTATTCCCAGAGAATATAACTTCTCAGAGAGAGGAGAAGGTGCTTCTAAGAGAAGGCAAAGTTTGGAACAAATCTGCCTCTGCTGCCTTTAGAATTATTGTGGAGCAGAGAGCTCCCTAACACTGATGGGCCACAATGGGATAAACTGGGGGCCTGACATGAGCTGATGACCCAAACGGGTGAACACTTTATGCAGCATTTTAAATAGAGGGATGGGGAAGTAAATGAGTACCTGTAATTATCCAGACTCAATTTTGGGGTTTTTTGGGGTTTTTTTTTTTGGTTTTTTTGGGTTTTTTTTTGTTAGGTTTTTTTTTTTGATGTGTTTGCATTCAAAGGAGATGCATAACACATAAAATCACCTGGAAAATTTTGCCACCATTTTAGAGTTCAGGTTAGGAAGTGTTTCAAGATTTGCAGATAGGTGCACGAGAGCAGCTGTTCCAGAAGCTGAGGACTGGGGACACTTCCAATATTGGTTATATCTGTTCCAGGTGGAATGTTCTAGTCCTCGAGCAGGGACTCCAATTTGACCCTCAAAAGTGGAGACTAATAAACTAATAATAAACTTCCAAGATATGAAGACAATCTGGGGATTATTTGCAGATGCAAAACAGCTGTCTTTTAGAATTTATGCACACCTAGTGGAGGGATGTTATTTGGTTGAAGAAAGGGTGAGTTCAGATGAAGTAAAGAAGTTTTGCTTTTAGCTATTATGAAAACTGTTTCATAATTTGTACAATTTTCTTCCAATATGCCTTACATAACTTTATTGCTCAACATAGTATAAAAAATAATGTTTATTCCCTTTACTCTGATTTTGCTTAATTTAAAAAAAAATCCCCCAGACTTCTAAATGAACCAATCCATGAAAATTACTGAATTTTAGCTGCTACAGAATATATCCTGCCTTTGCAGTCACATCTCTTTTGCCTTTAGATCTATGTTTGATTTGTTCTTGTAGCAGGCCAAAAGTCCATGCTACCCACAGGAATACTAAACCTTTTGAAGAAGTGTTTTGTGATTTAACTGTGTATTAAATTTACTTGCTATGGCAAATATGATTTTCAAAACACAGATGATTAAACAAACCAGAGAATTTCCTTACTTTTCAAGCAATGTTAGAACTGGGAGGAGAGGTGGGGTCCCAAAAATGCTCTGCTATGGCAAGTAGCATGCAGGATGAGCTCTTTCACTTTCCATTTTAAAAAAGATCAGATTTTTTTCCTTCCAGGTCTCTGGTTGATAGATTTGTACAGAACATAATTTCTCTAATGAGTGAGAATGCTCTTCATCTTCCTGGTTTAAATTTATTTTCAACACTTCATACCTATTTTGTCTTTTGCAAACATTGCCTGTTAGCTATAATAGGCCCTTTCCTGCTCTCATGTTACCATTAAAACTTCCCTTATGTCATTTTAGACAGCAATCAAATCCTCTGTTGTATCCCTTTCATTTTGGAAGCCTCAACAAACCAACATTTCTAGACTGATAAGAAAATTTCTCCATTCTCTTGACCTTCTAAGTAGCCCTTTTCTGCATTTGTTCGACTCTGTGTTTCATATCTGGGTTTTCATAGTTAATTTATATTATAACTTTATGTGAAACTGGAAAACATACATATGATTTTCTTGTTCCTGTACTTTCAGGGAAAAAAAAAATTGAATATTAGAAAATAACCCATGATCAGTATTCTTGAGCCATAATTTTAGTTATTTTTTGTGTTTGGACTTGTGTCTGTCTGTTTTGTTATAGAAATATTTTAATTGGCTCTAAAACGTAGGGAAATTATCTGCTACTTATGGAACACACAGGGATGACTTTACAAACTGAACTTGAAATGGATATTTGCCTATAAATTCGATGACAGAGCAATCCCATCCCTCTCTCCTCCTCCCAAACCATCCCTGTTTTGTGCGTTTTACCCTCTTAGACTTTTGGGAGTACCCCTGTTCTTCCAAACAAGCTTAAGAGCTGTTATCAGAGTAAATAAATATGGCATGGACAGTAAATAAATATGGCACTGTGTCTTCTCAGCCTGCCATGGGCCTGGGTAGCAAAGGATTCTAAGTTCCAAGCAGGAACTTCCCCCAGGATGAGCAAAGTGTTATATCAAGAGAGGAACATTACTGTCAAGAAATTACAACCTGGGTATTGACATAAATGTTGACAGCACCATTTCCACTGATAGCGGTATCAGAACAGATTATGATTCACACAGGACTGCCCAAAGAGTGATGATTTAGATGAAATGTTCGGAAATAGGAAAAAGTTCTGAAAGGAAAACTGCAGATGACAAGGATTTTATCAGGCCACTACTGAGATGGAGCACATTTTCTCTTCTGTTCTCAGAAGCATCCTGCCTGTGGAGATAAACTAACCACAATGAAATCTCTTTCTCCACCCATTCCCTTCTTGATGGCAGCAAGAGACATGATAGCAGGGCATGATAAATCCGGGGTGGTGATTGAAGGTGTTTAACTGCAAAAAATTTCATCTTCCGAGTGCATTTCTATACACATTTGAGGAACTCAGGCCCAAGTCTGTTAATAGTGTGACCTGAAAGAATCCAGTAAAGATTTGACAAATTTTCATGGTCATAGTTTCCAAATGCAACATTTGAAGTTTTCAGTCTGATAAAGACTAAATGGCTTTGTCAAACAGACAGAGTTTATGGAACTGTAAAATTTACCAAGTGGATCTTTTTTATTATTAGGGGTCCTTCCTTCTTTTCTATTTGGTACATATTCTTGTATCAAAGAAATATAAATATATATACTTTCTCTCATCCCTAGGTTAAAACCAAAACCGAAAAAACAAACAAAGAAAAAAACCCCACAAAAACAAAACCAACCAAACAACAACAAAAAAAAACAACCAAAAAACCCCAAAAAACAAAAAACAATAATAAACCAAACAAACAAAATGGGAAACATTTATATCTAGCATATATAAAGTGATAAAGTAAACAGGGATGACTTCAGTTTGTAAACCCTTTGGAAAAAGGAACTAAATATTTAAAAGCATATAGGAATGCTGCAGATAGGGTGAAAAGAAGAATGTTGAGCTGTAACACTGAGGAAGATATGGCAATAATAGTGATGCTGCAATGTCAGTGTAGTCTCATATGAAAATTAATGAATTTTTGTAGGACAAAGCAATCTCTCTTAATAAAGTTTTTAACATATTTAGAAAAGCTAGCACTTTCTGATGATAGAAATTTTTTTTTCCCCAGAAATTTTGGGTATAAATTCTAATTTAGAAATCTAAATAGAATTTGACAGAAAAGACAGTTGATATGTTGGGGGAAAAAAAAAAAAAAGGTGAGTTAGTAATAATGAAACTATAGTCCCGCTGTGAACACCTGGAAGAGTGATTTTCCTGACTGAAAAATTCATGAAAGCTTTATTTAAAACTGTAATAATTGAAGAATTCTTTTAGACAGAGATTCACGGATAGCTCCTCCACATAGCTGAACAGAAACTACAAGAAAGATGGAGAGAGACCATTTACAAGAGCCAGGAATGACAGAATATGAGAGAATTGCTACAAGCTGACAAATAGTCAGTCGGGATTGAACAGCAGGAAATAATTCTGTTCTGTGAGGGTGAGGAGGTCCTGGCTTGTGCAGAGAAGCTGTGCATGCCCCATCCCTGGAAGTGCTCAGGACCAAATTGGATGGAACCATGAGCAGCTTGATCTAGCAGAAGGGGAACGTGCCCATGGCAGGGGGGTTGGAATGGGATGTTCTTTAAGGTCCACTCCAAACCAGCCCTTTCTGTCGTTCTGTAAAAAGAAGCTTATTGCAAAACATTGGGTCTGCACAGCAATGTAGAATTCCAGTCTTGGGGGTGGGTGACACGACTGTCACTACTTGATGTTTGCTCTGTGGTCAAAATAGGAAGCAGCATGCTCGCACATGTGGAAACTATGATATGTGGAAAGCACAGTTTAAGAATGATATTATAATATGCATTTTCTGACACTTGGATCTACATTTTATCCCTTAGAAAGACTTAATCTGGTGACACCAGGAAGGCACAGATCTGTTCCAAGAAGTCTACAGAGCTGACCTTACCTTCTCCTGCAGACAAACATTGCACTGGCTTTGCTACTGGATCTATGGCTTATTATAATGGCTAATTTACATGTATATTTAAACAAAAATTGCTAGAAAGGTTGTTGGAAGTCTTCACCAATTAATTTTTTTCATAAGTGAATGAGACCTGTTTTTATTTAAAGGGCTATTTGATCACATTTTTCACTTCATTTTGAAGAAGGGCGGACTTTGTTTTTCACTTGAGGTGAATTGAGGGACAGTAAAACGTAGATTGAGGGTGTAGAAAATAAAAGAAAGACACAGTGATGCGCAAATAACCCTTAGGTCACTACATGCCATGACATGAACCCTTTGAAGGCAGTCTGTCTCCTGGGCTAATACAGCTGGGAGCAAATCAAGAAAAACTCAGATTCTTGATTTTAAAATTAGAATTTAAACAGCTCATAAAGATAAAAGATAACAAGTAGACTGCAAGTTTAGGCAGTAAAGTTTGGCATTTCTCTTCTTTCCAGTCCCTTTTCAAAGCATTCTCTTCCCTCCTTTGCTTACATTTTGATTTGTAAATGTTAGTGGATTTATCTGGAGGTAAACCCCAGAGATTTAGAGATGAGACCAATATCTTGTAAAGCATTGCCCAATCTGTCAAATATCTAATAAAATTATACTTATCAAAATCAGAGTATCTAAACTTTAAATACTCTTGAAGATGTCCTGAAACCATCAAGTGCACTCATTGGGAAATTTTCCTACGATTGCCAAAGTGGGAGAATGGTTCTGGGTCCAAGTTTGCTTTTAAGTTATAACTAGGCTAAAAGAATGATTAGATCACTAATAATACTTAAGTCACATCTGAGGTCTATGCCCTGAAAATTCAGATGTCCTTGTGACAGTATGGAAAAATCATCCCACACTTTCATCATTAAGACATTCTGTGTCTGTAACACTGTGTATACAACAAAATGTGATCTACTTGATTTTGCAATAGTTTGTGACATGCTACTTCCTTTTGTTGGGTATTCTCCATTTCTACTTACAGAGGTCCATACTGGTGTATAATCTCATCTGCCAATCTGCCTAGGCTGTGTTCAGTGTTCAGAGGGCCTTAAGTAATTCCCTTCTTATTCTTTGTTCGTGGCAGGGACAAAGTCTGTTCTTTATATACAGTAGTTTTTAGGCTACGCAAAATAATGTTGCTAAAAACAGCCATGAAAGACAAATCAACTTGACTGTGCATGTTCTTAATTATCAATATAATCTGTTCTCTATTGACCAGAGACGAGGTATTTCAGAAACCAGCCTGTATTCCAAGATTTGGCCTTCAACTTTTCTCAGAGAAAGAGCATTTTTCACCACAGTTCTTAAAAAAGGTCGAGAACTACTTAAAACAAACGTACTTGTTTCTACTTTGATATTAAAAAAAATAAAAAAGGAATTACCAATGTAATACATGCTGATTCCTTGTGGATGTGTAGCCTATTTTAAAACTATTCCTTTTTCCACATGCTGCTTTTGGGAAGCCAGAGTGTGATGTAGATGTTTAGGAGCAGCATAGAAGATTCAAGGGCAGCTTGCTGTAATGTAAGTGTTGCTGTCCAGTAATTATTTAAAAAATCCAGGTTTAGAGGGGAAGGGCAAATTAATTTGAAAAGAAAAAAATATTAAGAAAAAGGGGGAAGCAAGAGAAAAGAAAAAGAAATTGAAAGCTGAAGTGGATAAAAGGGAAATATGAAGGAGGGATAAGAATAAGAAGGTGTCCTACTATTTAACTGTGCAATAACCTGTTAATTGCTAAGTAAAACAAACCCAGTTCTGTTAGAGGTAAGGAAAAAAGGAAAGGATAAATATTAGGTGACAATTGCTTTAAGTATACAACTACTTATATTGGAAATAGCTCCAAGAAAGTGTTAAGTTTTATCCATCCATATTATGTCCTAGCACAGCAATTAGACTTGGAAAGACTAGGAAGACCTTTCCTTTCTTTTTCCAACCAACTCCAGAGGCCTTGATCTTAGGAATATTACCTTACACAGCAGAGAAAGGAAAATTGCTCTCTCCCTTTTTTCCTGATTATTTGTGTGCACAGCAAAGCCTTGTGTGCTGGAATTTATTGCTGATACAGAAAGAAGCACGAACGACCTGTGGTAGTGGGCTGTCCTTTCAGACCTCCAAAGGCACCTGGTAGTGAGCTGAAAATGCACAAAAGCCTCTCTAAGGTGACTCCTGTGGTTTTGCACTGCAGGGCAAAGATAGATAATGCAAAAATAAAGAAGGAATATTTTTTTTTTGGTGCAAGTTGACTTTGGTGGGGTTGTATCAGTTTACACTGATGGTAGCTCTGTTCCAAGAAGTCCACAGAGCTGACCTTACGTTCTCCTCTAGACAAACACTGCGCTGATAAACTTTGCTGACAGCCCGTTTCCAACTCTCTGCATTTTATTCCAAGTTTGCAGACTTGGAGGGTGGTGAGTTTGGGGTATTATTCTCTGTTTCTTAATAACTATGAGACCCAGCTCTTGGGTTAAAGTGATTACATTAGTTAGAAAAAATACAACCAAAAACCAGTCAGTTTTGTTTATTGATTGATGCATTATAGTACAGATAAATGTTCTGTGATCATAATAAGCAAGTTATTCTTAGTCAAATCCCACAAAACACCGAAGTAAAAAAATTCCACATGCTTAAATATATACTTACTTAATAAAGAAAGGGAAAAAAAAAAAAAAAAGAAAGAGACAAAATATTAGAGATCTTTTAAGCCAACACCACTTTTTGGGACATAGCTATATTTTCTAGGAGATTTGTCAAATGATTACCAAAACTGAGTGATGGGAGTGTCAGTTACTTCACGGCATTACAGCTTAATTCATTTCAGCAGATTTAATGTGGAAGACAAATATAAAACCGTTTCAAGAGATTTTGTTGTTTTGTTTTTTTTTTTAATCTGAGAATAACTGCAACACAGCCACACCTTCTCCTTGTTGGTGGCTGGCACTGTGTGTGTGTTTTCACAAGTACAAGTGTAGATATTTTATGGTGGACCATCATCCACCAGACTGGCTTTTCACTTGTATTGCAGTATCTAAAACTTTTATGGGGCGAATCTTGCTTCTTCAAGTCATATCTTTCTCTCATAACATCACTTGTTTGAATTCTAAAAAAAATAAAAAGAGGTAGCTAGCACATGTATGCTATGTGTAGAAACTGCAGCACATCTCACCCTTTCATGCTCTAGCAAAAGCAAAGTCAGTACCATATTTACCCAAGCTTTTTAGTTTTTAACTCCAAAAAGCCCCACAAGTCTCACCGTGAAAATGGAGCAACACCTATTGTGTTTGGATGTTAGTGAGCAGCTTGCTAGAGTGATTTGAAGAAGGGGAAATAGGAAGAATACAAAAAATAAAAAGGAATATAATTCTACTCTCAACTATCTAAACTAAAAAATAAAATTAAAAACAATTAAAAAATATATATGTATATACTAAAGTGAATTTAATGAAAGCTGGATCAGGTTGGGGCCTAGAAGTCATGTTTATTTGGACTGCTGATTTCAATCAGCCAGGAATCTTATTGTGCATGATTTTTTTTTTCCTGACTATTTTCACATTCAGACATTTTTTGTTCAGTACGCATTCCTGGGTCCTGTATCTCTTACAAGACAGAGTTCTCTCCACAGATAGCATGCAGTTGTTTCCCATTTTCTGGGAACTATTTCCCTGATATTGAGTCTCTTGCTCTGGCTTACTATTTGGAACTAAACTTATTTGTATCTCAATTTAACTGTGCATAAAGTAGTTGTAAATGTGTTTATTTCTCATGGGGCTTGCAGAAGTTATTTCTTATATTTTCTCTCTCACTCACTTTTATTGTTCTTTCACTCTTACTTTATGTTTCCCTATCTGTCTTATAACCAGCCATTAGAGTGAAATCCATCCTCAACCGAGGCAACAGTAAACATGCTTGCCTTTGTTATTTTATATACATAATTATAATGTCTTTTCAAAAGACACTGTGTTTTCAGCAAGGCACTGATCTATGTCACTCCCTTCCCCTGCAAGTGAGAAGGCCCCTGGCCAGCCAGCTTCCCTTCTGGAGCAGGACTCATCTTCTCAAAAGAAAGATGTCCAAGTAATGTGGAAAGAATTTCCCTCAAGATACACTTATTTTTCTCCATTGTCTATGGAGAGAGTCTAGGCAACCATCTTAGATGAGGAGCCTATTTTTCGGAATGATAAACTTAGTTGGAAAGAATAGGGAGAATTCATCTCACTTAGTTTAAGACTCCTAAGTTAGACATTTCAGTACGAACTAGTCATTCTAAACTCCTTTTATAAGTAAAGGAGAGATATAAGCACTTTTGCTTGTTCCTCAGGGCCGCTCATTTCATCCTAAAATGGCTTGTTAAAATAGGTCAGATGACTTCAGACCTCCAAAACTGAGAATGATGAATCTGACCTATTTGCTCAAAAATACTCAGCAGAAAAAGACTTTGATTTTAGCCATACCATCAATATAATGAAAATTATAAATAATCACTCTAATATTTGGCGGAAGTTTTTAGAGAAGCAGAAGGAATAATAACCTTGAATTATTCTCATTACCTGACTCATATGGCTGCCTTTGATTTCCCACTGCTCCTTCATTTTGCTTCCATCTTTAGAGGTTGCTTGTTTAGAGGTTGCTTGTTTCTTGGTTCCTTTGTCATCTGCCATATTTCCATCCAACAAAACAAGCCTTGAAATGAAGGAATGATAGAAATGGAATGCTTAGCTGCATACCTGTCTTTCTGTGTCTGTTTCCCAATGCCTAAGCAGACAGCCTGTGGAAATCTTACACATATATGTGTATAGGAAGGGGAAAAAATAAAAGTGTATTATTTATGTTGGTAGAACAAAGCGTGGGACTTGTGCTAGTGTCTGGTACCTTTCAGGAGGGCAGAGTAAAATGCTGAACTTAGAAAACTCATTTTGTGCCCCAAAAGATGGAAATCTTGCGTTGTTTTCAGATCCCTTTGGCAACTCTCAAGGCACTTTGGTCTCAGACTCTTGTCTAACCAGGGTGTCTCCATCTCCCCGTATTTTATTATGTTACAGGTACACAGCTGCAGACAGTATCTCTACTAGTTCAGACCAGTTCTGTGGTGTTATGTAAATTAGGACCAAACCCTTGATCTTAACCTTGGGTTTAATAATTTGAATATAGGAACGACGGACCATTTACCACAACACATTGTTCCTTCAGAAGGCTCTTTTATTTCCCACCCTGCAGAGTTAATTTAATAATTCTAATTAATTAATTAATTAATTAATTCATTCATTCATTCATTCTACTTTTTACAAGCATGAATTTTAAGAAAATTTGTCTAGCATCCATCAAGGAACTCAAATTTGGGACCAAAACTTTACTTTCTTAAGACAAATGTTTCCTATCCTGATCTTCTGCAGCCTGGATATTTACTGTTTTCATCTAGAGAGTTGTTTATTTTGACAAGCCCTGGAATAATCAAGAGGTATGCTCAGTACTGCAAAGTACGTGCCTTCTTGATTGTTATTAGTCTTGATAGCTATTACTAAAAGTACCTTTGGCTTACCATCCAGCACAGCAGTTTGTCATATTTGTTGAAAAAACAGGAGACCAGATTTAGTCCAGATGGGTGATCTATATAAAAAAACACCAAAGAAACCTTTTGGGTTCAGTATGATATGATGTTTTGCCATCCGACGTTGTACATATACACAATATTAAATATTTACTATGGTTCCTCGAAGGAGCTGCAGGCTTATATGTACAATGTTGCTTTGTCTTAAAGATGTTGTGTTATCTTGGAGATAAAACAACAGTCTTTTTGCACAGCAATGTAATATTCCACAAGGAAATCCAGCATGTGAATTCAGCTGTCACACATCCAGTGCAGATTGTGGGTGGACGGAAGGAGAGGAAGGACTGGGCACTCAGCTGCTTTTGCCTTTTTAAAGCATCTCCAGAGCAGGTGAAGGAGGTGCAGGCTGGATACTTGAGAACTTTTAAGTGTCAGATTGCGGATAACTCACCACCTATCCTCAAGACTCATTTCCCATCCAATGTTATTTCTCTTGGTTGGAATACCCAGGCGTCACTTCAGCGTTACATCTTCTATTTCTGAAATATAGAAACTGTCATTCCCAATGAGATGGGGTTATGACTGTTTGTACCTGTGCAATTCCTTTCATAAAGTCATTGTTATGGCACTTTAATATTTGGTTATTTTAGTGGCAGTTCAGATTTCTGAAGGGGACGTTGTGAACCTATCCCAGGAAGCCTGTCTAGAGTCTGTATAATGTTGTCAAAGTCTGATACAGGAAAATATTTTGTGTGAAATTTTAATTTCTCAGTTTGGCTGGTTCTGATTTTTTGGTTGTAGGGATTTATTTTGTTCCTTTTATGCCGTTAAGAAAGGGATAAAAAGAAACAATCTGCTCATTAGGAGGAAAGAAAAAAAAAGAATAAGAATCTACTTTCTTTGTCCTTCAGCTATTCTACCTATATTTTCTGCTGAATGATTTTTCTTTCAAGGGTGTAATGAATGTATCTTTCTCATCTCCGTCTTTCTGGAAAAAAAAAAAAAACACAACAAAACTTTCCCATTTCCAAATGAACAATGTCCAGAAATGAATTTATTGTTTCCCCACATTAATGACGTTGGCGTTAGGATGTATAGAATTTCTTCCCTTTTGTTCTTTTATTTTTCTGACGGAATTTGTGCCCTGTGGATCAGTGCATTGATCCAACTGTGGTGTGTGTGCACAGTCTACTTAGAAAATCCCTTTTATGTTTAATATTCTATATGTTTTAACATCTATAGTTCTGCATTGGGAAAGGCAGCACCTAAGCATGATGATTTTCCATTCAATTTCTGTTAACTTAGCAATCTACAAGTGAAACTCTGATTGTTACAGAGGACGTGGATCAAAAGAAATTCTGTTGGATCTTTTGGAGCAGTACCCTTTATATGAGTGTAATTTAAGTGAAAGTGGTCATGTCCTTGGGGAAAAACCAGACTCAATCAAACAACAAAAAAAAAAAGGGTTTTTTTTTTAGTTTTTTTTTTTATTTTTTTTTTTTTTTCTAACAGTTATTCTTTATTTCATGTTCTGTTCATTCACAAGGTAGCCTGCTTTAATATCAATATGAAAAAAAAATCCCCTGTTGAAAGTGAGGCTCTCTGGAGCGAGAGCTGGCACCGTCAGTCACCCCGAGGTCACTCGTACAAACCCAGCACAGATCAATAGCAACGATGCCTTTTTTGGCAGACAAAAAAGCTCCTCAGCGGACTTCAGTCCAGGCCAGAACAGGTAAGTTCCTCTGGAGAAGAGTTGAGTAGTCTGAACTTGCCCTCCACCGAAGCAAATTGCTGAAGCGGAGGATGAGAAAGAAATATTTTGGTGATGAACCCAAATCATTCACGATCCGAATTGTCAGTGCAACACTTTTTCTCCATCACTGACTTTAATTAAAATAATAACTTACATTCAGTTAGGAAGTCTTTGTGTATCCCTGCCTTATATCAAAAAGCTGATTGTGCCCATTTTCTTATGGACAGTGTGCTTATAAATGTTGTTTGTTAAAATAAGAGGTGAATAAATATTATTATGTAAATAAATAACAGTGTTCCAGAAGAGAGAGAAATAACTAAAGTTGAAGTTGAGCAAATTTAAAATTTTTCAAAATTTTCAACTTATTTCACACCATTTGCCCAAATTTCCCTCCCTTTAATCTGATCTTCAAGGCTACATTGAAAGACAAAGTAAGAATGTAAAAGCCACGCACATTAACCAGACACAAACATATTTATAAACATAATTCTGCTTGAGATTTGGTGAGCTGAAAACAAACAAGCAAACCAACCGAATAAAAACACTCACAGAGTCCCCAAAAATGATTCATTTGAAAGAAAAAAAATCCAAAAAAAAAACCCCAAAAAAACAAAAATCAAGATGAAAATAAAATCCAAAACTAATAATGAGGGGAAAGTATTTTAAGGAACTATGAAAATACACTTTAAGTGTGTGAAGAAAAAAAACAAACAGTACAACTCTCTAAAAGTGAACCTCCCTCAATATGAAATATATGCAGAAAAGTATAGTGTCTCAAATGTATAGTGCCGAGTCTCAAAATCTCATCCCTCTGCTTCATCTCTCACATAGAATTTACTTTTTTTTTCCAGACTCACCCTCCCCCATTATCAAGAATTTGCACTAATAAACTACAACAAGACTGCATAGAAACATTATCTTATCTATGTCTTTAAGAGCACCACACACATGGACTGTCACACAGCCATGGGTCATAATTTTCAGTGTGAAAAAAAAATGTAAAGAACTTAACACTTTGTAGGTAGTCTTTTTTAAAAAACAAAAACCA
Organism: Melospiza melodia melodia; assembly: GCF_035770615.1. Lineage (NCBI taxonomy): Eukaryota > Metazoa > Chordata > Aves > Passeriformes > Passerellidae > Melospiza > Melospiza melodia. The sequence goes on from NC_086226.1 coordinate 5,258,368, forward strand.
AAATGAAACAGACAAACTAGCAAAAATAATGATGGAAAGATGAATATTCCAGATACCTTACCTACAATAGTTCTCAGGAATATAAATATTTCTCCATGTTTACTGTGGGAAGAAATAAATCTCTGGTGTCATAGCTACACCAGTTCTAATAAATTAAATAGTTATGGGGAATATTTCTGAATTCCAGAAGTCAGTTGGTTGTGAAGGTGAATTGTAGCTGTGGTCCCCAACACCCTTTTGAACCATCTGAGTTGAGATAGCCCAATTTTCGGATATGTTTTGTGTTTAGCACGAGCCAGGGACCAGTTTACACACATCCACCTTCTTTTGAAGGTGAAAAGCATTTAATAATATGGACATAGCCTTTTCTGTGCCAGTTGGCCTCAGTACCAGAAAACAGTGCTGGGCACATTTAAGCTGACAATTTCTCTGTTTATTTTCAGCTCCATCTGCTTGCAGATCCATAAACATTTATTTTCTCCCATTTCTAACATACCAAAGGATCATGGAGTACTTTAGACTATAGAGACTGCTGGAAATCATCTTTCCTCAACTCAGAGAAGGGTTAGGTTAAGCTAGTCAGCCCCCTGTTTGCACAAACTTTGAACGACATTAAAGCAGAGAGAGCCTACAAGACCTTTGCAAGCATTTTCCAGTGTTTGACCACCACAGTTCCATGAGAGCAGCCTGGACAGCAAAGATGAAAGGAAGGAAGGCATTCAGTATCTCAAGCTCTGTTTCAAAGGTCCAGCCAGCAGCAGCCCCACCTTTTATCCCAGAATTTCTGTTGTTATTCATCTGTTTGAAAAAGAAGAAATACATTTCACATTTGTCCCAGTATTCACAGGAGAGGATGGGGCATTTCCAGGGGATTATTCAGAGCTCAGGCAGGCGGCACTGAGCTGATGACCAGTCCTGGCACTGCGCTGCTCCTCAAATACTCCTTCTACCTTAGCTACCAGCCTTACTTTCTTTGCTGACAGTTGTAGGTGTGGCGATTCTGGTGACTTCTGGTGCTGGCAAAACCGAGGAACTGTAGTCATTTTAGTATCTTTGGTAATCTTTTGCCCTGAACAAACACTCTGCTTATGCTTTGAGTCAGCATTAAACTTCTTTCTTTAACAAATACACTTGTTTTCCTTAAGAGTCTTTGAAAACAAGTTTTTTGCTGATGTTTGTGAGTGTATGTGTACAGAAAACCACTGAATAATGTAATGAGATAAAAGAAAGCAAATAGGGCATTTGTAAGTCTTTGCCAATACAGGGAAAGGAAAATAGAGCGTAGAGAGCATAATCTGCTAAACATGACAGGGGGAAAAAACAGGCAATTAGAGTGAAGAGTTATATATTCTGTAATGTGTGTGCATCCATATGGAGACAAAATATGTGTGTAAGTATGTGCACACACAGCAATAAACGTATATACAAATGCAAACACATATACGAACACACACACGATGAATTTCTAATTAAGATGAGAACAGCATTCAAGCCTAGACTCAAAAGTTATCAGAAGCCTTGCAGAGAATCCCCCTGGAGTTTCTGAGAGCTGGGTTTAGTAGCCAGTAATTTTCAATTTCTTAGATAATGTGTAGGACCATGGTGCTGATTAGCCCTTAAATCACGCTCTCCCTGGAAAAGCAAAGTCTTTAATTTCTTTAATGGCTAAAAAAAGTCTCTGCTTTTCTCTTTTTCACCTTCAGAAGCTCTTGGTTAATTGCAATCTGGACTTGGTATTTATTTTTGGGTGCTGAGGATAAGCAAGGGTAGAAGAAAAATGCAAGGGGGTAGAAGAAAAATGCAAGGGGGTCTCATATTTGGGGAATTGGTTTCTCTAGTGGAGAAATGATACATCATTTTAATTTCTGCATTTTTAAAGTGACGCCTGGGGTTTTTAATCTCGAGTCTCCCTTTGACATTAATGGGAGTCATGTTGCTGAAATGAGCACGTGATGCTTTGATAATTGAAAGGAACCCTGTGTGATAGAATCATAGGCACTGGAGAGGTAAAATACCTGTTCCACTAGGAGATCTTGCCAGTTCTCCTTCCAGCTCAGGAAATTAAGAGATTTACAGCTTGTTTATTAATGTAGTTCAGCCACCTATAAATGAGTCAAAATAGCTCCTTGCACTAGAAAATTTCTGCATGGGATAAATTGACTTTATCAAGCAGAAATGTTCTGTTTCTTAGTCTCATTCTATCACTTGCTATTCTTTTTGTGGCCTGTGAGTAATTTCTCTCACACCACATATTTTACAATATTGTGGATGTTTTCAGAGGGTTAGCCAGCTTTTCCCCAGGCCCTATTTAGTTGATTTGGGTATTTTAATCTACTGACTTCGCAAGTCAAGCCTGAAAGTCCCTAGAGGGGTTTTTCCTATTTCTTTTTCCCTGAATACTCTAGACTCTTGGGGTATTTTCCCTGAATACTCTAGACTCTTGGGGTATTTTACAGAGACTTAAAAAAAAAACTTTTAGCCCAGGTACTGAGGAATCCATTAAAAACACCAGGTGGAGTAAAACAGTGCAAAAGGGTCTCAGAGATGATCTGAAGGCCGTATTGAGGTATGAAGGCATTAATTTCCTGAGTTTACGAAGCCCATAAAATCCATGGAAATAGTGTCCACATACTTCTAAAAATGCTCCTTTTTATTTCCAAGGAGCAGTTCAGAAAGTAACATCAAATGTTTTTGGAGATGATAAGGTCCTTGACCCCTTCAGAGTCCATTACTCTGTACAGTGCAAGAAAGAAGGAAGCAAGAATCAAAATCCTGTGGTTTAAATATTGCCTATATTGTCTGTTTGTTTATCAGTTTTCTCAGTTCTCAACCCTGTCTAATGTAAGGGCATGACAATTGCTCATCAGTAAAACAAAACACCCATTTACACTCCCTATTCATCCTCTGAAAAGTCTTGTACATATTTAAGTGGAAAGAAGGAAGAAAAATGAAGATAATATACTCTTTTACGATTTGTACAAGGCAAAACAAAAAGAATTTACTGCAGCAACATTTCTGCAGTTCACAGTGTAGAAAACACAACAGGGACTTCAGAAAGAAAAGAAAAAAAACCCAACAAAATGTGAGCATGCATTTTTAAAACACACAAAAAATATCTAAGGAAATTAATTGGGCAAAATACTCATTAAAGCACAGCTGAGGTCACCACCACAAATCATTTAAACATCAAAAGCAAAACTTTCAGTCTCTTAGTGTTAATTTTCTTACGCACCCCATGAAGTGCACTTTCTGGTTGCTGTTTGTCATACTTGCATCAAAAGGCCATGGAAGTAGCGAAAACATCATGGCGGTGGAAATTGAAATGGAATAATTTTGTAGGGAAAAAGTGTGATAATCTTCATGTTCTTTTTCCAGTTAGTAATTATTAAGCAGCCCCACAGCCCTGTGAGCCTGATGGGAACAGTACATTCTTGCTTTACAGTCAGGGGCACTCAGGTGTTGAGAGGATGGGCCATTGTGAGAGAAAAAGCAGGAATGGGTATAATTAACTTGTCCAGAACTACTCTCAGAATACGGATTCAGAATAACAGTACTTCTCTTAAGTACCAGCAGTCTATCAAGAGACCAGAATATGATCCTGAATATTCCCTGTATCTCACCCTGGAAATATGCTTGTAGGACTCTCTCAACTTTTAGTAACTCCAAAAGATGTGTGGGCCTACACACCTCTGGTAATTCCTGCATGTTAACCACGGGTTCAAAATGCAGCCACTGATAGTGGAATCAATCAGCTTTTAGACAGAGCACTCAGTGGGAGGGACCTGCCAAAAGAAAATCAGGAGCTCTGGGTTCATCCCCCTTTCTGTTTCAAAAAATTCAAAACTTCATCTCCTGCTTCCCTTGCAAGTTTCCTACCAACAAACTCCAGGATACAGGGACTGAAAAGATGGGAGGGTGAAGGAACAACTTTGAGTCTGAGAATAAGTTCCTCTTCAGAAAACAAAACAAGTCACGAATCCAGGATGAGGGGAATGTGTTTTCAAACAGTTTGACCATACAGTTAGGAGAGGGGAATATGCAGTAGGAACTGCTAGCCAAGTATTTCCCAATGGATGTTTAAATATAAGTAGACAGAAGAAATGTGTTCATATGTTCTGTTCTAAATGAGAAGGGTGTTTCCAGGGTCTGTCTAACATGAAGTTCCTTTAGTCTCACAAGAATTTAAGTCCCGAGCATTCTTTCCAGCGTAATATCTCAACCATTTCTCACCATCCCCAACCTCCATCTCGCTCCTTTTCCATGCCATATTTCCTGTTTCCTCTCTGAACAATAACACAGAGATCTTCACAGGAAGTATTCTTGTTGGTGTAAGATGAGAATTCAGTAGTTTTTTTAACAGCAAATCTTCACTACAAAAACCTTCTCTCTTGTACTGTTTATCTCTAGTTCCTGTATAGGTAGAACTGCTTAAATTTTCATACATAACAATAAGTGTTTCCTATTATCTGTTTCTAATATTCTAATCCACATGCAAGTGCTTGGGTGCCCCACAGGTTGTTCACATCACTTCCTTCCATTGCAATAATGAACTGCCATAGGCACACAGTCTTATTTCCTGTGGTTAAGGTGTTTGGGACTGTCTCTCCACAGTCAGACAAACATATAAAACATTTACTATGATTGGGCTGTCCTTAGTGCAAACACTGGGACAGCTTATGGATGTTTTAGCCTATGGAATGGGGTACAATGAGATGGGAAAACAGAGGCAGAGCTTTGGTCAGACCTCAGCCATTATGGCTCCCAATTCTCCCTGACATGAGCACTAGTGAGAACTGAAATGGTTCTGGTACCACCATGACAGAACATGCAACCCATAGACTATATAATACTTTTCTTTTATAGCTGTGTCAATGCAATTTTCTTTTGGTGATGTTTTGAAGCTTGCACGTTAAATATGAGGCTCTGAACACCTCCAGTACTGAAGCTTTAGCTCAGCAAAAATAATAGCGTGAAAACATCAAGTCCATTCTCCTGAGTTTTCATGGTCTATTTCTTTGCTCGCAGCAAACTTGGATAAAAGTATTTACCTCTTAAATGTTTACCTAATACAGTATGAAGAGTTGACCTTAAATGGTCTTTACAGCTCATGGACCATAAAAATAAAATTTTGACTGAGCAATTTTTATTCCAACAAAACCAATGACTGTGGAAAACTATGTTTTTTCCGACTCTTATCCTAAGAATACAAGTAATATCATCTTGTACAATTACTACCACTTGCAGACATCCACTGTCAATTTTTGACTTAACTTTAAAGCCATGGGCATCAGTACTGGTAGGAAGGAAGAAAGGCTGAGGCTCCTAGAGAGTATCTAGGATCTAGAAAGAATCACAAGAATTTAACTTAATTGCAGAGCAAATCTATAACAGCATTTCAGAGCTAACAATTGCTTTTATTTCCTCTCCTCCCCAGTTAAGCTCTATGTTAAAATTCTGCCCATCCCTTAATTCACAGAACTGCATTAGAACAGGGGCTGCAGCCCACAGGCAATCCATGCCAGGGGAAGAACAACCCAAGGGATTGCAACCATGGGCCACTCCTCAATTCTTTCCAGAAATTTATGGTTTTTAACACATCTGACTTTTCAGCTTTCCTCTTACTCTTCCTTTGGCTTTTCCAGAAAAATCAGGTGTTTCTAATGAACAATGAACCTATACAAATACTTTTAATATATATTAATTTTTATACAAACGTATATATATATCTATTTGTTAAGGAGAAAAAAAAAACAAACAAAAAAACTTATATGCATACACGATGATGGTCGCTTTCCTCAGGATTTGCAATGAGAATCCATTAAAAAGACAAAAAAAATACTATGTACTTGAAAAACATTTTTTCTCTCTTTCACGGTTGGTCCTTTGATCTACTCTTTTCATGTTTCTGGGGTTTTTTTTTGTTTTGTTTTGTTTTGCTTTTTTGTTTTGCTTTTATTTCCCCTTTCAACCTGAACCATAAGTGATGAATACTGATGTGACAGAGTTTTGCCCTATTCAAAGCCAAGAACATGGACACATAAGCCTGTACCAGTTGTTGATAATTTGTAGGTCAGGAAATATAAGATTTTTTTTATTTATAAAAACAATCATGCTTTTTGGCCACTGGATTCAGGTTAAATAACTTCTGCAATGCTCCCAGTTTAATATAGTCCGCTGTGAGACTTGTTGCAAACAGCTTTTTCTAATATTGAAATATCTTCCCATTTTTGGGAAAAAAAAAAAAGAAAAACAGATGTAGATAAATTTACAAGAATTTGAGACCTTCCTGAGATGTATATATCAGCTGGACTGATACTAATTCTGTTTAGTTTCTCTTGAGATAGTCAATTTTGTCTGTCTGTCTACCTCCACAGAAATATGTAATGAAGCAAATAAGGAATATCTTCATTTTTAGAGATGACCCTGTCAAAATCAGAATAATGAATAATCTCAAAGAACAGCTTTGCTTATGAATATGTACTAAATTTTGGGGATCAGCCTAACCCATATCCAGACTGAATTTCCATGTCCTTGCTGAAGCAGATCTATGGTTTGCCTAAGGTATTTACAGGGCATTGAAGCTGCAGAGACTAAATTGACAGGATATGGCTGCAGCACATTGCTCTATTGTATGTTTTTATTTTCAGACCGGGAGATTGCTTGCCTGTAAATAAGCTGGAGATTACAAAGTAAACAACATGACAAATGCTTCAGGACATTAAAAATCAGGTAAAAAAAAAATATCACACTGCGCTCCTCTCTTCCAGATTATAATAAAATTGGGTAAACTATTCACCGTGACTAATTTATTCAAAAGTTGCCCCTTCATGGGCTCATGAATTTATATTCAAACAGATTTGGATTTCTACAGATTTCTTACTCAATGTCACAATTACTGAGATAGTTGCACTTTTAATTCTTTTTTGGAGACTTTCCCTTTACATATTCTTTGATTCTTATATTGTGCATATGACTTTGAGAGAAGATGAATTACAAGATGCTCTTGTCACAGAGTAGTGAGGATGGGCCTTTATAGGATTATTCTTTCCTAGCTGCCCTGCTGCATGCAAATACCCTGCAGCAAAGGTTCAGACTGTAAACTAAATTGTGCTATAGTAATCTGTTCAGAAAGACACAATATGAGAGCAGAACAACCAAGAACAACCAAATTCTCACTTTGAGTTTAGATTTTGTCCACAAGAAGTTGCTTATCTTCCATAATTTGGTGATTTATCTGAATGAATCCAGTCCCATACAACCCTCTTACTTAAGATCTAGATCTCATAGAATGCACTAAAGCATACTGAGGTAATTAGTTATTAACTTTAAAGTACGATAAATGGCTAATATGGAAACCTTTGAAGAATTTCAAGCTGTTAAAACAAATATATCTTATTAACTTTATTACTTAAAGACAGGGCAGATTGATGGGAGACTTTCAGCAGCTTAGGCAGCTGGACTAAAACCAATTCCAGTCTGAGGATGGGTGGCCTGACTTATGAAAGGTTCTGCAACAGGAAATATAAGGTTTTTCCCTAAAAAAGGGAAAAGCACTCAATACCTCAGGTTGCACATAGCAATAAAGTATGTCCACCAGGCCAGGACTTCCTTGGAGCTGATATGCTGCAAACACAGTGAAAACATCTTTCAGTTTGCCCCACTATTCCATATGCAATTGAAAAAATCCTCCTGGATCCTACACTCCTACCACTGAGTGCTGAGGCCCGAGTCTCAGAAACCATCTCCAATTTTTAATTTAACACAGGCTTGACTCTGCATTCCCTGCCCACCAGTTACTTCCAGCTCCTCAGGATCCCAAAATTAATCTACAAAAATACCTGGACAAATAGAAGGAAGATCTGATAAAGGACATTTCTGTAAAAGACCTCTCTATATTATGAAGTGCATACAAGATGCGTGTATCAGAAATTTCTTCTTCCCTTTTCCAAATGATTTCCTGAAAGTTTAGTTATTAAATTAGCTCGCTGCATACATATAAGCAAACAAAACATCAAAATAAGCAGGTCATAGCATAATATTTAAAAGTCATTACAAGAAACTTTAAATCCATCACACTCAGAGTTACTGGATAAGTAGTTTATTTAAATACTCTGCAGTCCATTGAGACCTCATACATTATTATCAACAATTGGTATGCAAATATTCTCTTTCTTGATAATTTAATATCAACACTAATTGTCCACTTATAATGTTTATTATTGGTTTTGCTTCTTGGATGGCAAACATGGAGGGAAATAAAGTATTCTGTGAGATCACAATCAGAGTTCTATTAACATTGGCTATATAATTACTGGGATATCCCTTACAATCAAAACCACCAGCTAAATGAAAAGCAAAGAATATGATTATAAAAGGGTTGTGAGGGTATGTAGATTAGTCAATCATGACTGACATCAAGTTTTCTTTCCCTTACATCATTTCTAGGAGTCTTTGCCTCAAGGGCACTGTTACTTTATAGCTAGGAAAAGCCACATGCAAAAAATTGAGGATTAATTGCAGATAGCCACAGAGTATGGATATATTTTCACACAATTATTTGCTTTACCTTATTCTTGGAAGAAACTTATCAACTTTGTTTTGTGACCAGACAGAAGGATTTTTTCTATACTGTACAAAAAAAGTGTGTAGTGTGTACCTGAATGAATACTTACAAAGAATGTTTCTATTTCCATCTCCCACGGCTGGTTCATTTTCAGCCCATTCTGACAGGGAAAGAGGGACATGAGCATATGATGAGTGGTTGGCAGGGTTCTAAAATGTTCAGGGGGCTGCAAATATAAAAATCATCCTTTGACAGCATCTGCACAGGAAGAACCACCCCTGCTCTAAATGACTGGTGGTGGAGGGAAGAGGAAAATAGAAGAGAAAGAGAAATGAAGAGAGCAAGATTTAATTATTCTTTCACAGGAATTCAGGATAAAGGCTGAGGAATACACTACTACTGTGTGCAACTGAAGGAAAACCCAATTGTTGCTATTGATGCTGTCTGAGTGGATAAGTGACAAATTAGTTTTCAAGAGGTTTTATAATTTAACTTCTCCCTTCCCTAAACAAATATTTAAAAAAAGGAAGGAAGGTGTTTTTTGTCTTAAGAGTTGCTGAACTTGTCCTTTATCCAGAGATGTGTATTTTCTTCTCCCTTGTTTATTGAGATAAACTATAAGAACTGACAAAAAATTCTATGTTTACAAAGTGTTGATATTTTTAAGCCCTAATGAAAGACATGTTTTATACCCTGTTGCTGAAGGAATTGCCAGAAGGAAGGTATTACTTATTAACAACTTATTTAGAATGTCCTGTGTCCTATTTTATGACAACTTTCTGTGGGTGTTTTTAACACAAAGGTACCTCTCTCCCGGAGACTTAAGTCACAATTTTACTTCTCAATCCTCAGTCTGGTGGTGTAGTCATATGATAGCAACACCCATAAAACACAAATAAACAAACTTAAAAAAAACTCCAAAAACAAACAAAAAAAAAAAAAAAAAAAAAAAAAAAGAAAAAAAAAAACAAACTAAGAAAAAACAGGAAGGAAAAATGAAGACAAAATAAAAAGAAGACAATAAGAGTCAAATGTTAGTTTGAGGTGTAATATTGCAACCTGTGAGTAAAGCATGTTCCATGATGAAATTCTCTCTCATATGTTAACCCATCTCCTGCACATTATGAGGAAAGCTGGATGAGAACATTTGGGATCTGTGATAAAGTTAACCATCAACACATCAAGATTCTTTGCAATACGTTCAGGGTAAATTTCCCTCCTGAAAATGTATTCAAACTCAGACCAGATTACTCATGGATTGGATTAAACCCTTACACACAGTGCTGCAAGCCAGGGAGAATAAATTCACTTTTTCTTTGGTGAGGGGATTGCTTTTGAACCTAATTTGAGCCCAGTATGCGCAAAGAGCAGCATCATCCCTGTAATGATACAATCAGTGGGTAGTTCTCACACAAAATATGTCATATGTCACTCCAGCTGCTTTGTCCTTCAAAATTATACTAGCTCTCATTTTTTTTATCGGAATCTTAAGAAAAAGGCAGTTTGGGAATATCCATGTTCATATTTCATTCCAATTCACAGGAAATCCCAAACTAATCCGTTGTCTATTGGGTTTTCTGTTAAAAAATACCTGGTGGGAAGTAGTGCTTGGCAAATGCAGGAAGCAGAATTCTAGGAAAAAACCCAAAACTCTGTCATATTCAAGCTCAGGGTGGGATCCTTGAAAGAAAAACAATTATATTTCAAAGGGATGACAGACAATTAGACCAATTTCTGTTTTCTATAACTTGTAGCTCTACATGCAGGCTGGTCAGGGAAAAAGAACATGGGAATTATGATGGAAGAAAAGAAAGGGACTGAAAAGTTAACTACTTGGAAATGGTGTTCTTGGTCTTGAAACGCATCCAGCGCTGCCAATTGTGTAATTTAGAAAATTGGTTCAATTAAAGCAGCAGCTTCTAATGTTGAAAACTGTGAGTTTTGAATAGGGCAAGAGCTGGATGTAGCAGAAATCAAAGGCGAGTCATAAGAGTTGTAAGCATAAGATCCAGGACAGTAATTTTGTGCTGAAATGAGAGTTTCAGAGATCATGTGTCTCCTAAAGGGAGCCATACCCAGATGCATTTGAGGACTGAAAAAGTAACTTGAAACTGTCACCGAAGAAGATAAAGAAAACTCACAGTGGATCACTAGTTAAACTTTGAGTCAGAATGAGGTGACCTCAGATCCTTAGAAAAACGTGCATGAGAGAAGTAAATCTACAGTACTCTAGGAGTTAATACTGCTGATGTGTATATGTACCATTTAAAACAAAAGAATCCTTTTGCACCAAATAGTTTTCATATTTGCTTTCATTTGTAATAGCAAGCTTGAACTTACAATTTTTCATTAGGTAAATTGCCATTTTTTTTTTTTTTCAGAATTCAATAAAGTTTGGCTATATTTTATCTGAAATAATGATCTCACACTGTGATAATAATCCTGATAGGAGACAAAGCAACAACCAAAAACAAAAAAACAAACCTACTCTTAAGAGGTTCCTGTTTTCTGGCAACAAGTTCCATCCGGTGGATGTAAACTTAATTGCAATATATTTCCTTAATGAACTGGCCTAATTGGGACTCAAAGATATGGTATCTTTTGAATGTTGCCTTCCTTTAACAAAGTGTTTGTAGTCTGCTTTATTTGAAGCACCTTTAAATGAATAGCTTTATGTATAAGTAATGATTTTTCTGAATATTTAATCAAGACTTACAGAGACAGAATTGGCAGGAAATCACAAAAAATAGCAAAGAGAATGACCTGTTGGGTCATCAGGCTTTTTTTCCTCTTCATTTCCAGTCACAGAAGAGTGTAGATGGTTTCCCTGCAGTATGATTTTCAGAGCTTTGTCCATTCTTTAGAATTAGAGCATTTCATTTTGAAAGAATGACTGGAAAAAGGGAGCATACTGGAACCAATAGTCCTTCACCACCACCAGCAAATTGAAAGTCTCATCACCACTGAAATCAATGCAATTGTTCCTTGTTTCTATTAACGTGAAAATTAGAGTGCAAATTCCAGGGAAAATCACCAGTGGTCTGAATGATGCTTTTGTGGAGTCTGTTTTCTTTGATGATAAAGGGAGTCTCCAGTAACTTCTTTGCTAATGTAGATTTACTGTTGTTATGTTAATTCACATTATTTAATCTAATACTTCATACACATGCATTCTTTAATACTTCACTCACTCACACACTTGTAATTTAATACGTTTCATCCAAACTGTATCAAACAACTTGAGGGAAATAGTTGTAACTAGCAAGGTGAAAGAACTTTAGGGAGGAACAAAAGGTGATGATGGTGACATGGTGGCAGCAGTTGCTTCTGCTGATGCTCAAAATGTTCAGCAATTGCAAAGACCCACAGAAGGCAGAAAATTACCCTAGTGGACACAAAATAGGGCACTGCCACTGCCTAGTGATCTCACATTATACAGAGTACTATGATTCCAAATATTTTTGTCTTTTCATTACCAGTTTTAGAAGAGAGCTTTCTCAATATTCTGTTTCTCTCCATCTCCACTCTGTTTTTTCCTTTGTTTTTATTTTCTTTTTCTTTTGTTTCTTTTTTTTTGGTTTCTTTTTTTATTTTTTCACCAGGAAGTATGTTAAAAAGGTACTTGACCCTAAAACATAATTGCACTGATATTTCAAACCTTTATACTACTTCTGCTGCATGCACACTATCTGCCAACCATGAATAAAAGACTGACGCATTGAGGCAACTTAAAAACCAAGTATTTATCAACCAAACTCAAACTGTCATGCAACTTCTACGTGTAGTTTATTTTTCCTCTGTTATTGCTCATTACCAAAGTGTGTGCTCATGCAAGAAGAATCTTTATTTTCCTTTATCAGGCTTTTCCTCTCCCTGATTCATGAGTTTTGCCAGACACACACTTCAGTTACATCACTTTGTTTTTTTTTTTTTAATCAGGGGGATGCAAGTGCCCTCAACCAATCATGACCAGTCCCTTAATTGTTCCTTGTACAGATATGTTACAAATTAAAAAGGCAAGGGAGAAACAGAGCACAAGAAGGAGGACAAAAGTGCCTTTTCACAGGGAGAATTCAAAGGCTGATAGATACAGAGATCCATATATTGAAAGACATAGGGTGGGTCAAATACCTAAAAAACATGTAGTGTCATTTCTCTGATATCCAAGTTATCACAAAGGAATTAGCAGATATGACGCAATATTTGAGGTGCCCATGGTCTTTTGGAGTTGCTCTGTTGGATTCCAGCAGGTTCCAGTACGTTACTTTTCAGCAGTGTTAAATGACATTGATAAAAAGGAGAAGCATTAGACCATGTTTTACATAAACATTGTATTATTCAAAAAAATAAGAAAGAAAACAAGTGAACCAAATAAAAAAAGTATCACCAGAAAGTTTTTATTACAAGCTTGTGGGAATTATTAAGACTCTGGATTCAGTCTTCACAATTTCTTCCCTCTGCAAACGCCAAACAGATGAAGGATGAATCTCCCAAATGATGTATTTTAATTTGAAAGCAGATAAAAGACTGATACAGATCACTCATCTGTAGTGTGGTTGGGACCAGCTTCCCAAAGGAACCTTTATTTTTACCTCTTTTACCTTAATTCTGCATGACATTTTGAAAAGGCATCTCTTCGCTTTAACAGATGATTTTGTGGGCCAAGTGTCTTACCCAAGATCTGAACTTAAACAATTGCCTTCCCTAGGGGGAAAAAAAAAATAAAATATATGTAAGTAGTTAGAGTTCTTTGCTCTCAACTGTCACTGCAAATATACCTCACTTTACATGCAACCAGAAGACAGTCGATGATCCTTGCATCAGTGTCAGGGCTGTCTCATAAATCAGACAGCAGGAGGTGGACCAAAAGTCAAATTCTGAATACTCTCCTGGGGTCTTAATAGGTTACCTTTGAATTGGAGCAAGCCCTCATGGGTCCCAGGCTGTTTGAACTCCATAACTGGGTCTTCCACATAAGTAGCTATCAAGCCAATGGGTCTTCTGGGTTCTTACTTAATATGCTTGGAGGTTTTGCTATTAGAATAAATGCCAGTTCTTTTTGTTAGTGGATTCCTCAGGCTTTCGGAAGTGCAGTTTTAAGCACTCTAAATGCCACCAGTGCTCATTATCCCACCTCCCACTCCCCAGCGTAATTCTTAAGTGACAAGAAGCTGGAAAAATACAGATGGCATAATTATATATTTTGCAGTTGATTAATCACCACAAAACATTAATCACATTTTGTATAACAATACATAATCAAATTCTTTATAGTAGAAATTAAGTTTCCTTCTGATACGGAATGGATTCCTTTAGGATATTGACATGGCTTTTCAGCATCTGTTTTGCACCAATTCCGCATCTGCATTTGGTTTAATCAGCTTTAGGGCTTAAAAAAAAAAAAAAAGGCTTTAAGGTTTGTTTCATGTTTCTAAATGCATATGTTAATAATAGCAGAAGTGCAAATAGAGATATAGCTGCTGTGACAAACTCTTTGTATGTTACACTTACTCATTTTCAGCCTTCAATGGATCTTTTCTCTCTTTCAGTTACTTTGTTAAACACAACAGAAAACTTCTTTTGAAATTATTCACGTTGGAAATATATTGATGGAAGAAAGACAGTCCAAACAGCACACCAAAAAAATGAACTCCTGATAGCTTATCACAACTGTCAGCATCAAAGGCACGAGGAATTGCTGCTGGCCCAGTGGTCAAAGCATGACCACTTTGGCTCCCCAGTCTCCATGGTCTGTCACGTGTAGCTCTCCTGCCAAGGAATAATCTTTGCCATTGGTTCAGAGCTCTGGTGGCACAGGCCCACGGATCCCAGGTTGTCCCAGGATATGCTGAAACTGCTTTCAGCTCTGCAGATGCGGGTGATGGAGGCCACGGATTTCACTTCCAAAAGCGTGCTTTACCAGCCATGTTATGGAACAGCCAGAGGCCAGTGCATGTTCCATCACTGCTGCTAAATCTGGGTCACTGTGCAGTAAAGCAACATAAAATGTGTGAGCCAGAGGCAGAACCATCAAGCGGAATTTAATTGTCCAATACTAAGGCATACACTCTCCTAGATTATGTGTGTAAACATAACTAAAAAGTGACTCTAAAATCCAGGAAGATAACTCCATAAGATCAATTCACTCTTTTACATTGGTGTTTTAGTCCAACATGATATACGCAGGCTTTTCTGGTAGATTAAAAAATCTAGCTGCAACACATAGGCCAGAAAAACCTTTCTGTTCATGCAAGTGACAATTAGGCTCATTTGGGATGTGGAAACACAAACTCAGCTCAAACCCAGTCCAAGGGAGGCTTTTGAGGATGCTTTTCCCCATTTCTACAGGAAGTATTCTGATCACCAAGCTATACTGGAAAGAATATTTCTTCCTCTCTCAAAGAATCCCATGGAGATACATAAGTTTTCTATACAGGCACTGGCACTTAGTTCCTCTCAAATACATTTTTAAGACATGTAATTTCTTTTCTAATTGTATGGGAAACTGTGACAGACCCAAGGTTAAAAAAATACACCAAGATGAGTGAGTTGGGTTGAATATGAAACCAATGACTTCTGCCTTAGTTTTCACAATTGAGATAGATACAAATCATCTCTGAAAAAAAAAAAAATCAGCAGGAGAGGTTTATCAGAATTTAGGGGTAATTTATGCTGAATAGTGCTTAAATTCATCAGCTATACAATTTATTTAAATAAGAGCATTGTGCAAGTGGGTTACTAAGAAAACAGTGCAAAGAAAAATCAATAAGAAGCTCTATCTCACATTCAGTATGTTCAGCTCTTGATTTCAATACCTAAACATTGGATTCAGAGTATGAATGCACAGTAAAAATATTCATATTTATCATGTTCTTGTGAGGGACAGCAAGAGAGCAAAACAGCATATATGTGTATGTACTAACAGTTTGCTGGTTCATAAACATAAACTGTAAATTAACCATGCAGCTTACAAGGAGTGATTAAAAAAGCAAACAAATAAAACAAGAAAAAACAAACCCACCCCACTTTAAAACAAGCTAGATCAACTAGGTTTTGAAACAAAGAACAGAGGCATGTTTTCTGAACACATAATTTGTCTGCTGGTGCTCGAAATTAGGATGTTACTGGCTTCTATGAAACACTTTTAGAGCTATGAAGAGTGGTGCTGTAGAAATAAAGTGACTGATGTTCTGCCAATGCAAACCTCAAAAGGAGGTTGAAAAACACAGCAAGTGTCGTTTCTGAAGCTGGAGATAGGGAAGCATTATGTTTTATTTTGCCCTTTATTATAAGCCCCAAAGCATTGCTTCACTAAAACGGGTCTGCTACCTGAACTGAGTCCAACTCAGTCTCTCAGCACAAATGCAGGGATGAAAAGCTCATTCAGCATGTCACTGTAAAATTTCTGTGTTTATTGCTGGAATTAGCAGAGCACAGGGTCCCCACATCCACAGGTTTTGACTTCTATTTTGTTGCATACTGAGGAGATGTGGAGCCAGCTGTGCTCTGCTTATTCATACTGGGAAGCTGCTACTTGCCCAACATCCCCTCTGATAACAACAGGATTGCTTTAATATTGCTTTAATTGGAAACATTAACAGTCAAGGGAAACCATGACTGAATCCTTAAGGACACACAAGGGCTCTGTCATGATGGGTGGTAGATGGGGAAATTGCTTACTTGCCTGGGAAAAGCTTTTGTTTTGATTGTCCATGCAAAACTCACTTGCCACTCCTAAGTGCTTTTGAGCCTTTGAATGTGAGAACTTTATGAGGTAATCATTTTTGCCAATAAATAAGGAGAATTTCAGGATCATGATTTAACTCTGGAAATATCCCATTGTCCCCAGGAAGCCTCTAATGAACAGAAGCTGAAGATCTGGCTTGGGCTTGCATAGGCGAGCAATCATGATGCTCCTGATGCAGTTTCTTGAGGAATACCATAAATCCCACAGTACCTTAAAAAACAAAAAAAGACACTCTGGAACATGTGCATATTTTCCCAAAGTCTTTTAAATCAATCAATGTAGTTTAGTGCAAGTCTTTTAGCATGTAATGTTGATCCTTGTTAAGGCGAATTTTCCTTTCTAGTGCACTTCATGCAAAGTAAATTTGACATTAACACTGTTGGATAATCTTTTCACCCTCAGTTTGAATATTTAAAGCAGGATTTAAAATATCTTAGTGGGAAGAATCCTAGTCTGTCAGTGAGTAGAAAAGCAATGAAGCAATAGGTATTTCTCAGCTCTGCTCTCAGACCCCAAATTTTTAGGGAAAAAGACAGAATCTAATCCTTTGACAAATTTAGCAGAAATGTTAGAAATACATTTTTCTAATCAAATGGGACAGGCTGAAAATACTTACTAAATATCTTTTCAATGGTCATAGGGTGATCAAAATAATGAGAAATCCTTTTGCCACAATGTAACTCTTTCAAATCTATAAAGATTGAATAGCTGGAAAAGAAGCTTTTATATCCCAATACTTATTAATTATTATTTGTATTTCTGAAGACATATCTACAGACCTAAGAAATAACTGGCTAACCTAGAGACATCAGAATCCCCTCTAAACATATATGAGTAGGGAGAAAAGCAATATATTAAAATGGAAATTTTTCAATTTAACCAGTTAAATGGAGCTAAGGGAAAACAGGACTGAGATTTGTGTGACCAGGTTTTCGTAGCTATTTGGAGGGGCTGGTGACTTCTCTGAGATACTTCTGGAATCTTCCCCATGTCCAGCAGAGCAAATGCCATTTGGGTCCAGGGTGAACTCACTGCTGTTCAAGGCTAAGCCCAACAAGAGTAATGGTAATGCCTCTGTGATAACATGTTAGGAAGGGAAAAAAAACATGTAATGTAGGGGTATTTCTGGTCAAAGAAGAGTGCAGGGTGAGAAGATGTGAGAGGAGCATCCGTGCAGGCCGGCAGGGCAGCGCAGCAGGAGGGGCAGGAGCTGCTCCAGGCTCGGGAGCTCAGATTGCCCTGCAGCCCCTGGAGCAGCCCAGGCTGAGGCAGCCGTGCCCCTGCAGCCCAGGGAGGGCACGGGGGAGCAGAGATCCAACTCAGCCCTGGGGGAGCCCAGCCTGGAGCAGGGGATGCCCAAAGGAGGGATGCCAACCCACAGGGAGCCTGTCTGGAAGGAGGCTTCTGGCAGGGGCCCGCAGACCTGTGGAGAGAGGAGCCCAGGCTGGATCAGGTTTTGGATTGTGCTTGTGACCTGTGGGTCCTGCACTGGAGCTGCCTGGTCCTGAAGGGCTGAACCCTGTGAAAGAGTGACCCACTTTGGAGTAATTAATGGAGAATGTCTCACACAGGAAGGATGTCACACCGGAGCAGAGAAAAGATTTCAAATCCTCTCCCTGATCAGCAGCAAGAACCGCATGTGATGAGCTGACCATAACCCCATTCCCATTTCCCGGCACCACCAAGGGGAAATGGAGACATTGTGGGAAGCTATTTTTCAGATTTACCTTAATTCTCATTATCCCACTCTGCTTTTGGTGGTTATAAACTCTGTTAATATCTCTGAGTTAAATCAGTCTTGCCCATGATGGTGCCTGATCTCTGCCTGTCCTAATTCATGAACCTTGTGTTATATTTTCTCTCCCTGTCCAGTTGCAGAGGTGAGTGAGAGAGTGGATGTGGCTGGTGCCTGGAACCCAGCCAGGGCCAGTCCCCCACAGATGCCCAGTGCACTCCTGGATTATCTTTATAATTCTGTGGGGCTTCCCAGATTTACAGACCAAGTCATAACAGCTACCTGATTTGGGAAAAATACACAATGGTAATAGAAGGATGTCAGTAAGAAGCCTGCAGTGTATTTATACCCTCAGGAGTCCACTCCAGTGATATCTCTGATATAATAATAGACTAATATAAAATCCTGTGCTAATACTCTCACTCACATCTCTCCCAGTTGTTTCACAAACTAAACTTCCCCAGACATTCACAAGAGTTGTAACTGAGCAAGGACCAAGCAAAGACAGACTCAGCAACTCAGGAATAAGTAATCTTAGGGAAGTACATTGATTAGCTATCTCTATTCTTGTTTAAACATATTCCTGCTACATTGTTGACTGAGAGGATTTGCATATGAAAGCAGAATGTGCTCCAGTGTTGAGGGAAGGGTGAGATGCTCACTGTGTATTTATGGAAAATAAACTGTTAAAGAGTGACAACCAGCTCTGAAACTTCAGGGGGTAGAAAAGGAAGAGAGAGAGGCAGAAAGAAAGAGAGATAGAAATCTAGCAGCTTTTGACAGGTAGGCATAAATCTTCCTGAAGGGTAGAATCACTTGAGGAAAGAGAGTGTGAGAGACCATTAAACCTTAAGAGTTTTGCATGATTTGTGAGGAAAATGTGGAAGTTTTCAAGGCACAGACTGGCAACTCCAAATGTAGATTGAAGATCACCAGAAAAGCCCTTTGTCTGTGAGGTATTTGGCTCAAAGGACTCATGTTGGGAATGTTGCTTTATAAGGTCAGCTGTGGGTAAAAGGCAGCCTCGCTTTCTGGGCTTGCTGGGCAGATGTTGTTCATGATGGACTGCTGTTGCAAACCTCAGCAAATCCAGCATTTTTAAGGAGTAGGATTTAAATGTCTTGCCGTATAAGAAACCAGGCTGGACAATCCTTACCATTGGTTTCTAGGCCAATCTTTTCTCAGGCGCAGCACCCCTGGACTGAGTGATGAATGACACTGGTTATAGCTCATGTGTGCTTGAAGAAGATAAACAGCTTGGTGCCAGTTAACTCCCTTTCCATAAAGGGAACAGCACAGTATTGTATTGAAAGGAGAAAAGGGGTTTATTTATCCTTCATTCTTCTACCAATCTGTGCAATTCTCAACTTTGAGCCCATTATTTGTCCCTACAGGGCTCATGGTAGAATGTAGGAACTGTTCTCTTCTTGCTTGGGGGTGGTTTTATTTTTTCTGCTGTCATGAACTGGGAAAAGACTAAAGGCTGGGACGAGGTGAGGTGGCTGTTAATTTCCCACTTTTCTGGCCTTATCACTTGTCCATGTGGTTGTGGGGACAGCCACAAAGGCAGTATGGAAATCCCTTTTAAGAATGCAAAACTTGTCCTTTGTTCCTGTTCCTACCTTTCTTAAATGATGTTCTTGAACAACATCTGAATGATACCGGTCCACCTTTCTTCACTCCCTGTGAAAATCCAAACCAAAAGAATCTAGTCCTTCCCTCCACAATAGTTTGTATTTCATGATCAATAATCAGACACAGGGATCTTCAATATCTGGAAAGACAAATAAGACAAAGTCAGTGCAGAATGAACAGTTAAGAAGCTGTAGGATTCAGCTTAGGTTTGTGACACTCTCTAAGAAATGAGATTTATTGATAAACCAAAGATCAGATAATTCTCATTTTCTTTTGTGTTGTTGTGGTATCAGACAAGATCATACCAGAAAATCAATAAGGAATTCCAGAAGATGCAATGCTTATTAAGTTATTTCCTTCTTATTTCACAATGTCTTTGGGTATTCCCCACTATTACTAATGGGAAAGTGGTGATTTCATCTCATGCACAGACACACTTTGTCACTTGGTCTGCTCTGATCTGTTGATGATGATGTGAACCAGTTGTGCTAACTTGATAAAATAAGAAAAAATAAAAAACACATGAAAAAAACAAACTCTCCTTGCATTTGAGAGGAGTTTGCATGAGCTGCTGTAGGATTCAATCACTAAATATCTCTTCAATTTTAGTTTTGCTTGTCTCTACCAGCTTGGCAACTGATGGGACAATAATGGCCATAATCACTTTCTCTCCAATAAAGAAGCCCTAGAGAAGAAAAAAAATAAAAACACCCAAAAAATTTAAAAATACCCACCAAACATTGGTGACAAAAAAAAAAAAAAAAAAAAAAAGAAAAATAGAAAACAAGCAAACAAAAAAAATCCCAAGAACAAACAAATCAACCAAACCAAAACAGAAATGCACCCCCTAAATACCTCCCAAATTTATTCACAAAGTAGAAAACTGAAGTTCATGCTTTCCTAAAACTATAAATGACAAAACTACCCTTTGTACCTCTTTATTTAAGATAAGTACATTTCATCTCTAACAAAGTGCTAAGTTGAAACAGAGAAGTAAAGAATTATCTACCTCAGGCAATTGAAGGTGCCTATGCCTTTTACGCTAATCCTCAACTAATTTTAATATTGATTTTATAATCTACTAGGGAAAAACCCAAAACAAACCCAAAAGTGAAAACCCTGCACACTTGAAGAAAATCAGTCTTGTTACCTGGTATGTTTTGGGTTTCTGGTTAAGAGTAAGGTGCATTGCACCCTAAAAGTATCTGTTTCTCTGATTTGCTTGAGAGAGCCAAAGGATCACTAGCTCAGGGGTAAAGCTCACATTTAATTAGATAAGGACTACTCTTAGTATTGGCAATAATGATAGTAGTGGGATTAATGTGACTCTTATGGTTGTGACCAGATGCCATAGCTTCAAGGCAAGTGGAGTTTGGTGCGATGTTTAGGGAGAGATATATAAGTATGGGATCTTCAGATGCCAAAATCTGAGTGGTTTATTGAGAACCACGAGCACTCTAAAAAATTCACTTATCCATTGCAATGCAAATGTCCAACCCTCAGCTGAAGAGTTACTTCCTCTACCTTTGACTGTAATCTATGATTTTTTTCTTTAATTTGGAGATACAGCAGGTCATACAACAGTTTGCTCGTTTGTTTTTCCTGTAAAGCAGCAAAATGGAAAGGAATTGCAAGGATTTGCACTCTGCATTGACTGTTCAGCACTTGTAGCACAACCTTTGAAAAATCTCTCCTTAAATACTCAAAGTGTTTAATTTATGAGACCAGAACTCTCACACCTCAGGAGGGAATCTCCACGGTGCGATCAGGTATTCTTCAGTGCATTTCTAGCGTGGTAAGAAAGAGCAGAAAAAGGAGAGAAACACAGAGAAAGAGAGGCATAGAAATCAATGAACTAAAAAAGGAGGAAGCACTAAATACCAGTCCCAACATATTAAATACTTCGTTAACTATCACTTTTGTTATTGTAAAATATCCTGATTTTCTACTTCTGATCAGCCTTAACAGGAAAGTTAACTACCACACATACCTGTAGTGAGATTACACAGCCACAGGATGAGGGGGCACTTCCAAGGCCAAACATATTGCCCCCAAACAGTAAAGCAACCACATGGGTAGGATGGAGGCAAAATGCTGGTGGTAACCCAAGGAAGCAGAACTTATTTTTACTCTAGAGTCTTGCTTTTAGACCCCGTTGTCCCCTGGAATCTGATGTGCGAGGCTGATCCAAAAAGCACCATCTGAAAACACTGAGCAGAGTGGTCTCCACAGAGGCACAAGGGACACGTTTATCCAGATTTGTCTAAATCGCTGCCTTAAGGCATTTAAGATCTGCCTGGGACAGACAGGTATGATGTAGAAGTTACAGGGGATCTGTTTCTGTCTGGATTGCTGGCTGGAGGCACCTCAATATGCTTCCTGGTTTCTGGGGTCTGGTCATAGGTTGAGATCTCGAGCAAATAGTCATTGGACCACCTCATTTTGCATAAATCTGCAGGTGAAAATCAAGTTTTCAGTGATTTTGATGTTTAAAGTATTAGAGCAAGTATGACATAGGGATTTTGAGAATCAAAAAGCATTTTGTAACTTCAGCGCTGAAGAAACTTGCCTGTTTCTGGAATTGAAAACAGGTCTTCCAAACTTCATTCCAGGGTGTCAAAAGCCACACACTTGTTTTAGCTATAACACTATGAAACAGATAAGTAAAAAGCAGAACATTGTTGACTGCATGTGCTGGAAGTCTTAAAAGGCTTGCTTTCATTCTGCCTGAGTCACTGTAAAGAGCCCTGCCTCTTTTATTTCTGGGAAGCAAATCTGAACTCACCAGTCATTGTTTCAAAGCAAAAAAGTTTTAAATCAAAAGAGAGAAGAAGCAAGAATAAAAAAAAAAAAATCAAGTTCAGCAAACTTTTGTAGTGCAGAAGAAGAGCCACTAAGCATACAGTCATGTATTTTTAGAGTAAATGACATGTGCTTTTTTGCTCTGGTGAGCGATCCATATTTTAAATGTCCCCATATACCATTATCATGCATAAAAACCTGTCACTATTATTCATGTCTTTTCCCCAATATCCATATTTTGACATTACCACTGAAAAGATCCAGTGTGCTCAGTGGCTTCTTAAAAATAAATAATTGAAAGCTACTGTAAATTATATTAAGCCTCGACATGGCTGACCCTCTCTTGCTTCAGTCCGTTGCTATCTCTTTAAATGTATTCACTCATAAATTATATTGTAATTTGGAGGTGCTGAAGTCTTAAGTTTTTTGACTCAAATGTAACTTCCTTCCCAATGCATAATTCATTTTCACTTTGTTCTTGGTGCTGCGTGTGCAATCACATTTTTGGCAGCCAAATGCAGGCTGAAATCAACAACTCTGTAAAGGGTGAGAATGAAATCAGAATGGACGGCTTGGCGGAAGAAATATTAAGCGTGTCACAATGTTTTGTACTCTATCTTGTGAAATGGAGACAAAAACCTCAAACAACTCTTGAGTTTAAAAGGAATGACATTTAAAGTCTGAAAATTATCCACTGCTGATGTCATGCTGTTGTTGCATTTAATTACTTTTCACATCACATAAACTGATGGCTTCTGAATGTTTTTATGCCAGGAGATTTTTTGATGGAGAGCATGCTCTCCCATTTTCCATTTTTTAAACTGGAATAAGTCAGTCAATCTCTGTGGACACAGATGAGAGACATCAGGCTTATCTGATAAAAATGAATGTCACTAACTTCACAATACTGACCTTATTTTCTGAAATAGTAGGGTCCTTGAAAAAGCCTTGAAACACCCCCCCAAAAAATTAACATGTTATTGGGTCAAAATTCCAACTGCTTTAAGGGGAAGTAGCTTTGCAACCTTATGTTGACTGACAGTCATACCTCTGTTTTTATCTTTTCAACATGAATAAGTAGTACTGAAAACAGACTCATTCAAAAAATAACATCCTCCAGTATTATGGTTTTCTTAACATGTAGTTATATCTGCCAGACAGCAGACTGAATTGCAGCTGCAATGTGATGGATCAGTGACAGAAACATGTCATATTGATAAGCATTCATGAAGATTTCACATGATCAAGCATAAAGATGACATGTTTTTTTTTCCTTTCTAAGATCACACAGCACCTTCAAGATATTAAGGTGAAGAGGAAGCCGAAAAAATTTTAAAAATCCTAGGAAAGTTTGGAGTGTAGAAGGACCAGCTTACAGTATAATAGATGACCCACGATGACCCAGGAACACTTACATGAAACTAGTGAAAACTAGAGATGGTGGTTAGGGTAAGCTGTTATAAGAATTAAAGACAGAAAGGAAAAAAGGGCTCAAAAAGGCACTTGAGGCACAGAAACACCTCTACGCATCAAAGTTTCCCTAAGGACTTGTCATTTACCTGAATAGAGTCATTATGTCATAAATAAGCACCTCAATATTATTAAAAGTGTCTAAATCCAGTTATGTGAGGCTGAAATCTGTGATGACTACCATAACCTGTGAGTCAGCTGTGACAGCCCACCTAAACAACACGAGTGCTCTTTTTGTCATTTCTTCTTTCCTGGCTCCTCACTCCCCTCTTGCCTCAGTTCTCTGTTGGATGTTCAACCTTTTGTCTGTACCTCTGGAAAATGTCACAACGGAGACCCTTGAGCGCTGCTTCATTCCTTAAGTGACCAATGTCTTCCTGACACCTCTCTCTGTCCCTGACTGGCTTTATTTCATCACAGCTTTAGTCAGGAGGATAAAAAAGACAGCAAAACTCAAGATCACAGTTTCAATGACACGAGTGACGCACCTTTGCTTTTTTTGTCTAGCCTTTCCTCAGTTCCAGCTCATGATCTGCGCTTTTCCCTCCTGATTTCTCACTATCCATCTGTCCCAGCATTGCACCTTGTGCTCGTTGTTGCAGCAGCGAGACAAGCATTGTTTGTATGATAACACCTCCCATCCCAGTCTGCCTCTGTGTTTTTCTCATGTTGTTCTGCAGGACGGGAACAGCTGTCCTGAGGTAATATGCCAAGCCCCTTAACCTTGCATTATTCAAATCTCTCCCTAGGGAAGGAGGAAAGTCTGTGAGCATCATCCACCTACGGGAATCTTTTGTCAGTGTAAATGGTGTTACCTCAGCCCTACTCCTCTTGCCAGGGAGATAAAGCCTATTGCATTAAACAGGTTCTTCTCAAAAGACTGAGATGTTCAACCTGGCTCATTAAAACAGTGAATGTGAGGGCAAAGAAAATAGTTCAAATGGGACATTTAACTAATCTGTTTTTAAGTCTCTGGAACACACATGCATGAAAAAAAATAATCAGAGTGAATTATAAGGAAGAAAAGGAAAATGTCGGAAATAGAATATACGTCCATAGATTTTGACAGCTGCAATATTATAGGCTGAATTAATGTTCCATAAATATACACTGGGCATTTCCATTATAGTAATGTCAGCTCTCATTGTCAGTTAACAGGTGCCTGGATAGTAAACCACATCTGACTTCTGAGCCGTACCTTGAGTTGTATTTTCTGATATCAAACAATACTATGATGGCATAAAACTGGCCTTTAATTGTACTACTGAAATGTTGCACTGAAAAAATCCCCCCCTCAAAGAAAAACCAAAGCTAAGCAAAAAACCCTCAACCAACTACAAAAAGAAGTAAACAAGAAACACAACGGAAAATTTAGCAATGTCATTATACTCATCATACAACAGATATCTTACAGTGGGGTGAGTTGATGTGAAATTATAAACTGCAATATTCACATCAATAAATATAGAAAAGAGAAAGGAATTAGCTATTTCAGTTTTTTTCAGGCCTATCTGTAAGGCAAACCTTAAATGAAAATCACCAGTTAAAACCAGGACTTATTTCAGATACTGAATTGCTGCTAGAAAAGGTGGCTATAGAACTAATTAGAAAAACACCTCCAACACCTAAAAGGAAATGATGCAGATAGCAGGGAATTTCTGTACAAAAATGGCATGGAATCATTGACTGCATGTGGCTGGATGAAACAATACGGCTTTTTATCAAAACAATACGGCTTTTTTTCACCCACCAAATAAAAGCAGATAAAATCGAGGTACTCTTTGATGCCACATTTTTTTGGTTTTGCTTGTTTCCTTTTCCCTGTCTGTTGTTGTTTTATTTATTTATTAAATTAGTGACATAGAGGTTGTCGGGACACGTGGCACAGGACTTTAGCCTTAACTTAGCCCTCAGGGAAGAGTTTGAAAACCCCTGTGCACCCAGCAAGCAACAGCATAACAGATGGGTGAGTTGGTCACAGTAGCAAAGGCTTTTCCTTGCATTACCACATCACAGGAAGCTTCTGAGAGAAAGCCTCGACTTCACACACCCTTAACTTCAAGCAAAAGACTCACACAATTTTTCGCAGTCCTTCGTTGCCTAAGAAGCCACTCAGAAAGAAATGTCACAGTTCTCCTCAGCACAAAAGTAAACGTGGGGTATAATTGTTTGTCATCTTTTATTTAAGCCGTGGTTCCATTCGAATTTCAGGCGTGCTTAATCTGACCACAGCCAACTGTCTAAACAAGCAAACCTCAGTACTTCTACTGCATCTACAACCAGCTTAATAATATCAGCCTATATTTTAGCATGGATTTTCTCTGGCTTCCTGAAAGTGCTATTTCCTCTGCTCACTGCCATAGGCCAGTTACATGTAGTGGAGCTTAGTTTCAGAGACCCTGAATATAATGAGAAAAACTAGCATCAGACATAACAATGATGGCAGCAGAAATCTGAGAGAGAGGTGTCTTATCACAATTCCTGCCTCAGCTTTTAATTTGTGGTTAATAATAATAATAATAATAATAATAATAATAATAATAATAATAATAATAATAATAATAATAATAATAATAATAATAATAATTTTTTAAACCCCAGACAAACAAACAACCTCCCCAAAAAAAACCCTCTCAGTTGTGATCTAGACGTCTTAGAAACTGTTATTTTTATTACACCAATCCCATGGCAAAAATGGTATGACATTCTATGGGTTCTGGATCTATAGATCCAGTTTTAAGGCTGGATCTATCCTTTACTGCTTGGACAAATTCAGCTGGACTTATGACCATAGATCAAATTCTGTAGTGAAGCAGGGAACAGACACAGGATGTTTGCAGACTGTAATCAACCAGTTTATCCATAAAAACATCTGTATTACTACAACAGTCCAAGGAGTATGCTATTACCAAAAATTCAAATTAACAACATACAGTGTTAGTAGTTTTTATACATATAAAGCTAAAATAAATATCTTCTCAGCCTTATATACTGTTGTTTCTTTCTCTTTTTGGTCCTTTGTCTTTGTGAGTCTTACTTGCCCCAAAAATCCCTCTGCTTCCAAAGTAATTACATCATTAGTATTTCTGTAGGCACTCGTTAATTGTTCATGTGGTCTGCAGCATTAAGCAGAATGCATCACTTATTTGATTCCTTTCTAATTAATTGACAGTACATTGATGTGTAGGTGCCAATATCACTTCTGCTGATTCTGTAGGTTTTGACAGTGAAACAGACAACCCTGAACTGAACTGCTGTCAAATAATCCTACCTCAGTTTCTCTTTTACTTGCCTGAATGGAAGGATATTCACAACTCCACTGAACTGCAGAAATGAGAAACCTCAGCGATGTTCTCCAGGTCTGTACAAAGTAGGATGTGACCTCAGGAAAGCAGACATGACCAAGTTTTGAGTCTATTAGTGTTAAATCCAAAGCTTTGATTGTTAAGCAGGAGCATTCTTGAACTGATCACCAAAACTTTGGTTTCTCACAAGGGTCTCTTGGAAGGCTCAAGAGCAAAGTTGCTGAATAGCATTGTTCATCCAAATGCTGTAAACCTTGTTGGGGTCCATCTGCCAAAATATAAGCACTATTAAAATGGTCTGCTTTGTGAGTGTTTGAATATTCTCTCCTTCCCTAAGGGCTAATATACTTCATAAATGCTCTTTTCCACCATATTTTTCAGAATCATTATTTTGCTCCCAAGTGTGAAAATAATGTATATGTAAGGATTACGCCAACCTCCTGCATGTTAAAAGACTTAGCTTATGTTCACTAGTTTAGCCCTCCCTAAAGATATGCATTATTTGCACTATCTATTCCTCCTAAATTCAACTCATCTCTGTGCCAGAAATTTTAAAACATATTACATTCCTCCTGGTCCTTCTTAGCCAAGTATGGGGCTTTACTGCATCAAACACCGAATTTACTGAGATGAAAAGTTAGTGCAATATTGGTCCTGAAATGTAGGTGGTATTGTTATCCTTTCATCGCCACAGATACACCTCTCTTGAGGAGATTTCTTTTAGCTTCAGTCTTGGAGACAGTGCTTTTGAGTCAATATTATGCTGTGATAATTCTTTGAAACTTTATTTCTTTATATTAGCACCACTGGACAATATCCTTCTTTGAGTGAAACACCATCATTTACCAGTAGCTTATATTCATACTAGTCCCCATAGCACAATTCAGAAACACATTTTCTATTTACATTTGTCTCTCCCAGCTCTCATTTCACTTCCCAGAGCTTTTCTCCCCATGCTGTAATAGGCCTGAATTTTGATGAGTCCAAAACACAAAGCAGCCATCATGAATGACTTATTTAGATGCACAACTTTTAGCATACTGCTGATTCTGTTACTACATCAGTCAAGTTTCCTGACTACTCTTCCTGAGATGTAACAGCTCCAGAAGGATTTGGAGAAACACTACAATAGCCTGAGAGCCGCATTTGTTCTCTCTTTTGCTGTTGCCCAGCCCTGATTAGAAGAAATGTTCCCGTTAGCTAATTACTTTCTCAGTGGTGACAGATGGCCAAAGGGTGCATATGAGGGGAAAAAACAGAGAGGAAAAGGGTTAATGTTGCAGATCACCTCATTCCCCTTTTATTTAGGCTCCTCTAAAGCTGTTGGCTTAATGGACTGATCTCCGATTGGGGTTGGAGCGCTGACTGGAGAATCAGGCCCACGAGGTTTAGTGACCTGCGGGTGAAGGCACTGCAGGTGTGTGGCTAACAAGGTGCTAATTGGGAACCAGAGTGAGGGTGAAAGCAGTTACAAGCAGTTGGTCAAGAGGCAGCATTGCACCCCGAAGAGCTGCAAGTGCCGGGCCTTGTGTCTGGGAGGAGAGGCGCGCTCTGCGCCCGGCGGCTTTGCTGCCGCATCCTGCCTGACAGGGTTTTCGTCGTGGGGAGGAGCTGCCAGGGCTCTCCTGTGCCTTTCGTGCACACTGCTGGATCTGAGAGGAGAGTCAGGTGTTTAATTAATGGGTGTGGATGTGGCTCAGTGGATTATGTTTCCTTAGGAGCACAGATACAAAGAGAAAATCCTTAAGCAAGGCGCTACAGATTCTGCGACTACTTTTCTCGTGAAATCTTGAGAAAGTTGTGATGCCTTCATTTCTCTGTCTTCCCTGCTCCCCCATTTATTTTTTGTTTAGTTTTTGTTGTTGTTGTTGTTGTTGTTAGTTTCTTTGGGATTTTTGGATTTTTTATTTGTTTGTGGTTTTCTTTCTTAATGCACTGTCAGCTCAACAAAGCCTGCTCCCCTTCACTCCTTGCTCTCGCTATACAAGATGCCCACCTGCACACAACTACACCTAACACAACTTCCACCTAACACATCTACCACTCAACACAACTTCACCGTGCTCAGGAGTCCCCTACATCTGAAATCAGCAGAGAAAAGAGAAAAAAAAATATTGTAGGCAAAAATGCACATGCTCAGGGGTGAAAGCAATGCGGTCACCAGCAAGGCAGCTGCAAAAACTTTGACTATGGCTCTGTACTCCACCTGATATAAACCCTTGATTTGGTTTCCCTGGCCATTTTCTTGGTTTTAAAACAGTATTTTTTGCAATGAAAGGAAAAAGATACCAGCTTTTAAGTGTATTGGTCAACACTTCCATGAGAAGCCTGCCTTATATAGGATTTTCATTTAGAGCTTGATGAATGATGTACATGCCTCCTTCAACATGCAAATTTCTCTTCCTTTCCAGGTGGCTGCTCATTGCATTTATTTTTGCTCTAATACAATATTGACAGCTTTGTCATCTACAAATCTTTACCTTTTAAGTAACTGGGAGTTAGCGGGGGAAAGAATAAATGGCTGATATATTAGTGCCAGTGCTTGTAGAACTTTTCTTTGTGAGTTTTCTTGTTGGCGTTTTTGTGTCTTTTATTTTTAAACAGCTATCAGCTGTACTTTAAATTGCTGCTGAGATGAATGGAAGCTGATAGGAGGTATTCCTGAAGTTTGCTTTCTAATCAGATCAGACTGGATCTTACTAATAAAAGGGACTACTGTGAGCAGAAATGTTTGTGACTAAATAATCAGTTTTTTTTATTGGGAAGTGATTAAATTGCCTAAAGAAAAATTTATAAATAACACCTAGTTTACTAAGATTTAAATTAAGGGCCATTCCCCTCCCCCCCATCAATCTATTCTGAATTGCTTTTCTGTTTAATTTATTTATTTATCTTTATTCTTATTTATTTATTTAATATCAGTTATGTTGCTTATTCTATACCATACTGCTGTGTTGAACTGTGACTATATTGCAAGGAACACATCAGTCTCCTCCATTTAATTGATGGGGAAACTGTGGTATAAGGGGGGGGAGATGTAACTAGTAATTGATACTTATCAGTTGACATAACAGTGAAGCTTAACCTAGGCTGAAGAAAACAAAATTAGTGGTGTAAAAATATCACCTTGTGCAAGTGACATATTTTTGAATAAATGGAAAATTTTCCCCCTGTTTTTAATATAATATTTGCGTTTTGACATGAAAACAAAAAAAGTGATGGTTTTTGCAGAGTTCTGGTGCCTTGAAAAAGCATTTCAGTTACCTTTATTGGTAACTTTTCCAGAAGATAGGACTAAGAGATAATATGCTTAGCACAATGGACTTTAGGGAAAGCCTGAACTTTTCCCCTCCTTCAGTTAAAAAAGAAAATATTAAAAAAAAATAGACCATAAAGGATATCCTTCTTGATTTAGACCCTGTGTTGGCACTTAACTTCAACTGAGTTATTAAATAATTTTGACTCTATCACATGCTTAAGAGCTTTGCTGACTTGAGATTTTAGTGAGGCCACTTGTAAAGGTTCCTTGTTGGTCCCTGGTGGAGGTTCTTCTCAAAGGGGAATAGATGGCTCCAAATCTCTTTCTCTTTTTCCCTGATTTTTTCCAACTTGAGCACACCCCTCCCCGGTTCAGGCTTGATTGCTTGATTACAGCGCTGAGCACACGATGGCACTCAACCAAGAATGCTTCATAATTAGCAGTGCTGATAAGTGAGAGAGACAACATTAAAATAGTAGTTAATGGGCACAGTGCAACAATGTTAATGGGTTAAATTATTTTCTTGCCTTCACAATGCAGCTGAGAAAAAAATAATTCTTTTTATTTCTCATAGTTGAACTGCTAATTGTCTATGTAAAACACAATGCCCCTTCTAGTAAAAAAAACAAAAACAAAAAACAAACCAACAAAAACCCCAAATTCAAAAATCTTCTACCTTAAAGAAGAGGAAATATTTTCCTGTAATTAACAAAACTTACAGATAATGTCCTCATCTCCTACATCAACCTACAGAATCAGTTCTAACAGCTTCCATCATTGTTCCCAAGAGGACAAATGAGCATTGTGGTGCACTGTGAAGGAGTTGGGATTCACATCCCACAGGAATGGCTTGAGGATCTCACTGTGAGACTTTGGTGTCCTGTGTCTGGTTATCCATGATGCCTGCATATGAGAGGAACCCTCTTGTCCACACATGTTCACATATAGAGGAAAATTTTCTCTAATAAAAGAGTCATAATATATTTAAGATATGATGGAGTGAAATCTCTAGCTTATATTTGACACAGTCAGGGACTGCAAATGCAGGACCCCAAGACCATAAGAGTTTGATTTTTGAAAGTGAAATTATCCATGTTCTGAGTTCTCTAAAATAAGGTAGCTATTTTCCTGACATGAACAGGTGGCTAAAACCATTCTTATAACCGCAAAGTAGTTCACTGTTGCAGAAGCAGTTGCAAAGAGTGTCTAATTCTTCAAGCTCACAACATCTTTTATTCTTATTGTTATTTCTTTTTCTCTCACCTTTTTATTTCCTGTATGTAATAGGATGTTTATATTTTTACTTTCTTGTAACTATAACCTACTGCACTAGGAAGGCCAGGAATAAAATTCTCAAAGATTCCAAACAAAGCTGTGACAAAATAACCACAAAATAACAAAATGAAAACTAAAGCAAACAAACCAAAACCCAACCAAACTGCCTTTAGTCAAACAAACAAGCAATAATTTGAGTATATTATTAAATTAGTTTATAAAATAAATTAAGTTAGGATTTTGTTTGGTGATATAAAAAAAAACTTGAACGCGAGCAGCTTTTATTCTTGACACTCCATTGCATGCAAAATACATGTATTAAATATATGTAACATTCATATATAGTTAGATATTTTATTTATATTGACAAATAGGTACATAAGCACATATACATAACATCTGAATTTTGCAGGCAGGAGGAAGAGGGAAGAAAAGTGCTTTCTTTGGCAGTGTTTAGTTCCAGAAAGAAGTATTTCAGTATTGGAAATTATGTGCAATCACTGGTATTACACTTCTTTATCTCCCTGTTACATTCAGAACTGTAGTTTTTTTATTAACCTGAAGCACTAAGATGGGAAAAAAAAGGAGAGGGAGAAGGAGTAGATTTGCCTCTCATGTTTCCAGAAATTGCCTCCTATTCGTCTCCAAATGGAAACCCAGTAAGTGTGACACTTCATAGGCAGCTGTTCTGAAGAGGATCAGGATATTACTACATCCTCTCAGGCTAGTGGGCACCTAGCAAGCATTTGTAGAGCTCAGTTGGAAAACTGGAGTACTGGGAAATCACATTTGAATATCCATTCATTTCTCTCCTGAATATGTGGATAATGGGCATTGGGTACTTCATGGCATATGTCCATTGAGGTCAGGAAGTGTGCACACCCATAAATACCACCACAGCAGTCCACAAATTTATTTTTGGGTGAATTTTTCTTTATGGCTATAAATCCCAGGAGGTCAGGGACAAGTAATGGACTGTGAACCTTTAGCAGATCTGAGTGCTTCTAGTGGATGTGAGCCCTGATGTCTGAATCTATTCATTTCTGAGTTTTTATTTCAGATCCTTCTGTACACCCATTGTCCCACCACTGCAGTGGGACTAAAATGGGATAATGACTCTATTCCAGGGCATTAATGGGCAGAACATGTTTGCAATGTGTTCAGCTGCCATCAATATTAATGCACTCATTTGAGGGGCAATAAATTGATAGAGTGTGGCCTTATAATGCATAAAAATTGCATCAGCTTCAGAGCAGTAATGGAAAATTCCTCCATGAGTTGAAGTAATTGGGGAAGGGACTTTTCTTAGAGTCATTTTATTTGGCACTTTGAGTACTAAGACCTTGACAAGATCAGTCTTGTTGTCTTCCTTTAGAATCTCAGTGGGTCAAAACCAAAGGGTTGTTATGATGTAATAAAAACTTAAAAAACTGTGAGTGAATAAGCTATCTTTGTTGTTTTGTTGGAGGAAGATTATGAGGAGCAGTTGCCTTCCATAGTGACCAAGTTAGAAATTAATAAGCTATATTTACCTCTAACTTTATTATTCTAGGAAAATGACATAATAATGTTCTAAAAGAGAGCAAACAGTGCATTAAGAAAGCTATATATATATATTTATACACTTATGTGTGCTTCTCACCTACAGCCAAAAGATGCCAGAACATCTTAGTGAGTGGCCCCTTAGTCTGTATCTATATCAGTAAAGCAAATGTTGCATTTCTGTGCTCTGGATGTGCATGCCTATTTTGTTGCTACAAGTATTCCTGGCCTGGGTTTGGTCTGGACTAACTGATAAACTCACAAATAATCCCTGTTCATCACTGATGATTATCATGCATTATAGACCCAACAGGCAGCTGGAAGGTGTCCATCCTTTGCACAAGCCTAGATAGATAGCTGGGAGGGGAGTCATTTAGTGTGGTTCTTTTACCTCTGTGACTGAACAGTCCCAGGGATTTATTTAATTTACAGCTAAAAATTTAGCCATCTGAAACTTTTCTGACAGTAATTTAAGAGCCAGTAAAAACTCTGCCGTATTATTTAATTAAGCCAGAAAGCATGCATGCGCTGTAGCAGAATGACAATCCTACTAAAAAAAATATATATATATATATATATGTGTGGAGATTGACACACTAAATCATGCTTAAATGTATGTGCAAGATAGTCAGAAGGGTGATTCACTTTTATCTTTGGTAGCACATGTCACTTGGCACTGATGACATCTATTCCAGGCTCTTGGACAGGGTATAAGTTGTGGCAAATGTCATTTTGGTAAGACAAGAAAGGCTTGATGTGTGCCAGAGAGGACTCACCAAAACACCACAGTGCAGGTTGATTAAATCTCTAAATTAAAGCCAGTGTCAGGCACAGGCATATATAAAGAATCGATGTTATAAGGCAAGGAGCTGGGAAAACCCATGAAAAACGACATAAAAATCAAGTAGTACCATGGATCCTTTTACAGGCCAATTTAGGAATGATTGACAGATATGGTCATAACCCAGACTGAAAAATGCAAATAATAAATATCCTAGACACACACACACACTCACAT